>NC_143386.1:37607449-39038283 GCF_980474605.1 Leiobunum rupestre
TAGTAAAGAGATCGGGCGCCGGTTTTTAAGCAATTTAGGGTCGCCTTTTTTGAAAATTAAAACAATGATGGCTAGTGATGTAAAATACCCGGGTATTTATAACGTAGGGTAAATACCCAAAATACATAAATACCCAGGTGTTTATTTAACACCATTAATTTCTTTGTTAATTTTTTTAATTTATTCAATTAAGAGTACGGTAATTGAAAACCCCACAAACACATCAACTTATGCTCATATTAAATTTTAATTTTTGTTTCTTACTTTTTTTGCAAGTTTTACATAGTAACAATAACATATGAGATAACTATTAAATATAATGTATTCATTTTCTGGACGATCACTTTAAAGTGCAGTTTCTGCTGCCCCTGGCTCTCCTCAGACTCCTCATCATGACTATTTTATTACCAGGCTTAACAATAACAGTTACATGAGCAATTAAGGATTTTATTAAATTCATCTGGGCTATTAAAACATTTCCTGATATGCTTTTTAACTTTTTTGACATTAGAATGTTTGTACTCCTTACAGCAATATTTGAATACAAAACCTTTATTTTATCTTTGAATAACTTCCAGGCTAGAAATAAAATAGACTAAAATAAAACTGTATTTAAAAAATTTAGTTTGCCCAAATTGCGCTACCTAATAAGCCCAAACAAAGCAAAATATGTAGACAAGGAGGATAACAGATAGTACCACTCGACCCGATACTATCTGAAGCCCCAATCATAAAAACCCTAGTTGTGGGTATTAACCCGGGCATGGGGTAAATGCCCGGGTAAATAACTATTTAAAAATACCCTACCAATTGGGTATTTACCCGACTTACAGCACTAAGGATGGCCAGGACTATTATCGGCCAGAAATATAAGTAGAATTCATTTGTAAGCCCATCTAGGCCTTGTGATTTGCGCTTCGGTAAGTTTTTTATAACCTCATCGAAATCTTCTTTTGTCGGGTTGGCATTGCACCTAATTTTTTCCTCGGTCGTGAGCTTTGGAAGGATCTCATGGTACAGTCCCGGATAAAAGTTTCTGGACACTTTGTTATTCAAATCAAAGGTGGGACTTGCAGCAATTTGCGACGACCTGTCCAACCTGCACCTGCCAAGATTCTAACCTGTACCACCTGCAACCTGCAATTTTTTCTAAATCCAATGATCTACCCAACCTGCACCTGCAGGCTATTTAACCTGTCCAACCTACAACATGCGCAGGTAACCTGCAGAAATACTAATAAATACATATGTAGAGAGTATTAATATATATTTTATTGAGATAAATGCTAAAGAGTAAGCAAGTAACATTACCAGTGAGAGTCTCTCACTGGTAATGTTTTAAAAGACATATTAAATATTAACTGGTCTGTTAAACACTTGACGTCTTAACCTACAAAGAAAATAATCATCCAACGTCGCCGGCACCGTAGAAATTTAATTCTTGGTCTCCAAAATAAAACGTATTTTACAGCTAAGGCCCACGAGTGACGAGACTAGAGTCTAGAGTGTCAAAATCGAAACTAAAACCAAACCGACTTTCGAAAATTGATATTAAGTAAAGGCGTGCCACCACATGGAGAGAGTTAGAGGCCGTAGCCTGAAGCTGGCGTGGATAGAGTGAGGGAAAACGTAATCCGAGAAGCTACAACAATTTAAAATAGCAGAAAGTTTCTCCGTTTTTTAAACTTTCCAAAAGGGTATCATTCGACTTTCTGCTGTGAACGGTTTTTGAAACACTTGAAACGTTTATGTAAATGACGTCTGATGTAATTTTCTCGTATTTGAACATTCTTTTGATTATTTCTTGGTTTGGGATTTCGGACGGACAATTGGAAATAGTAATTTTTCTGATGGTCGCTTGAGCCGCTCACACGTAACTAATTGACCTTCGTAGTCGAAGCCGTTAATGCGCAAGTGATCTACCATTTCAATATTGGCTAGATAAGCACAAATTCTAGAGTTTGGAATGCGCGAGATATAAAAGGTATTTCTCTTACCGATAACTTTGATTATTGCTTTTGCATAATTTTTGGTAGATACTTGAGGGCCTGCTTCGAATATGATAGCATAGTTCCTCGTTACCGCTGTAGGAGGAAGCATTGGCATTATGTGAACTCTTCTTAAAGGTGGAACAGCCGTGGATATGACGGATTACGAAACCAAGAACTCTGCTAGTCTAGATAAAGTCATCTAGATACGAATGTCTCAGGAAAATGTGCGGCACAGGATCAAGGGGCACCCTATTGACCTGGTACCCATTCGTATTGGGTTTAGTTCTTAGTCGATGATCCCCCATTTCAGTCGAAGTTTTTAGCGGCAACTCCATAACACTATTTGGTCCAGATCCGGCATTACTTGCATAAATGAGGAGCCAAGAGATCACCCTGGAGCCAACGTCGTTTACGTAAATTGTAAAGGAAAAGCGCCCGAAAACGAGGCGTATACTTCGAAGTTGATAGTTACAGAGTGTTTTTTTCGGACTTGTTCTTAAATTGGCAGGAGCCAGAAATTACCTTCTTTAGTTGAATTACGGTTGTATTAAGATTGAATGTTACTAGGAATCATGGGCGGCGTTAGGAGTAGGCGAGACCGAATCCGATAAGATTATGTTACTTACACCTCTTTTTGTGTAAATAATTGTCCATCATTTAACCATTACTTGCTATATTATCATTATCCCAATTTCTCAGTGTGCGGGCCTCCTAGCGATCGTATATTTTCTATATTTTCCCATAATTCTGAAATGGTCCTATAGTTTCGTATAATTCTGAAATGGTCCCATAGTTTCCTATATTTCTGAAATGATCCTGTAGTTTCCTATAATTCTGAAATGGTCCTGTATTTTCCTATAATACTGAAAAGGTACTATATTTTCCTATAATTCTGAAATTGTCCTATATTTCCTATAATTTGTTATCCTATATTTCCTTTATTTTTAACAAATTCGGTTAAGACTCAACTGTCCTATATAATCCTATAATTCTGAAATGGCCCTATAGTTTCCTATAATTCTGAAATGGTCCTATAGTTTCCTATAATTCTGAAATGTTCCTATATTTTCCTATAGTTCTGAAATGGTCATATAGTTTCCTATAATTCTAAAATGGTCCTATAGTTTCCTATAATTCTGAAATGGTCCTATAGTTTCCTATAATTCTGAAATGGTCCTATAGTTTCCTTTAATTCTGAAATGGTCCTATAGTTTCCTATAATTCTGAAATGTTCCTATATTTTCCTATAGTTCTGAAATGGTCATATAGTTTCCTATAATTCTAAAATGGTCCTATAGTTTCCTATAATTCTGAAATGGTTCCTATAGTTTCCTATAATTCTTAAAACGTCCTGTATTTTCCTATAATACTGAAAAGGTACTATATTTTCCTATAATTCTGAAATTGTCCTATATTTCCTATAATTCTGAAATGGTCCTATATAATCCTATAATTTGTTATCCTATATTTTCTTTATTTTTAACAAATTCGGTTAAGACTCAACTGTTTAATTTTGAAAAGATTTACACACAAACAATAAATTTATATAATTGGTTATTGTTCTCGTAAATAATGATGAAAATTGAAATCATTAAATTTGGAATTTCACTTGATGATCGGTCTTACATAATTATGAATCCGATGTTATAAAGTAACGTGGCATCCTTTTTTAATTAGAAATGTTAGCTTCGACTATGTTTCTTTCTGCTCTCCCATAAAAAACTATGATTTCACCCGGAGCCTTTGAACTATTTCGTAGTATCATAACAACAAGTTTGACAAATGCCGGTCAGATTATTAGCTTTGGAAGTTTGAATTCAAAAATTTAATTATTTTAATGCTTGAATGAAATTTTTATTTTTGTTTAAAGAATCGTTATGAACTTTGTTGAGGCTTTCAACTAGGGCTACCTGGCTCTCCCGGTTTCACGAGCCAGCTTTGAGTAATTTCTGAATACCTTTATTTAACGATAACTATTACCGTTCACATCAACAGGTTATATCGAGGGAAAACCACTTTAACCAGTGGGGAGAGAAATTGCAAACTCAACGCAGAAAGAGTGGTTTGAGTTTCCACCCAGTGCTACAAGCCGTGATCTAACCTGGCCGTGGCCGTGGGTATTACTTTTCCTAACAATGTAAAATGTTAAAATATGTACCAACTAATACATCATTTTCCCTCTGTAATATAGTTTTCTAGAGTTGTTAATTTTCCGGATAATTAAATGCTGAAAAATTACTATAAAATTTTCCTCAAATCGGAAAATTAAAAAATTTAAACATAAATAACTTTCTAAGGGTTTTTAATGTTTTTATCTTTTTATCGATATAAAATATCTAATAACAATAAAAATACCTCAAAACATTAATAGTGTTACATTGAAAATTAGTTTCAATTAGTCTAGAGGTTTAGTTTTACTTTAGATTCGAAACAATGAGACGAAAATGCCGATTTATTTAAATTTGCGCACTATATATTAGACTAATCATGGAACTAAAACTTTTTTTTATTTTTTCGGAAAAATACGGAAACTTTTCCGTCTTACAACACTATATTTTATTATTTTACTTACACTTTCAATGTGTTCCTACAACTTTCTAAAATTATACTATTTTCCTATTATTTCCTATATTTGTAGAATTTTTCTCGCTTCACCTATTAGAATTGTCTTTTGATTTCAAAATCTACAAGGTTAATAAGAGGTTTAGAAATATTAAAAATCTTTGCTCGTTCAACCAATTATTAAACCAAATTCCGTTTAAAAACCATATATTTCCACTTCATAAGTACTTGAAACCTATATTTTCTAGTAATTTTAATGGAATTAATCCTATATTTTATTTTATTTTGCACAAAATATCTCCTATAAATTTTATAAATCGACTACAAACGACATCGCACTTCTTCTGTGGGATTTGGCGTTCGAACGAATTTTTTCAAATTGTAACATGTTGTTAAGCTTGCTCATGAAGCAAAATTGTCCATTGCCATTTTCACATAGCTCCTATAGTTTGTCCAGTATCAGCGGTCAAAAGTGGACGAAACTTAGTGTAGTCTATTTGTTAAAAGAATTCACGGCCCATCGGTTAGCGTTCTACGTTCGCGCGTCGCTAGTTCGGGCTCACTATCAATAGAGTTTTCTCGCCAAGATTCGGGATGCTTCCCAAAACAGACCGAGCATCGGATTAAATGGTTTCGTTCTGATTGCACGATGAACGAACAAAGTAAATAAATAGTTAAATATGGAGTTTTAACTGTCGTGTGACCGTGACTTTAACCGACTGTGTTACTGTAATCGACAATTAAGTGATTGATTGGTTATGGTGTGACTGTTTCTTTCCTATCAGCGAGTGCTGAATGTGGGATTTAACGAAACGGTTAATCATATATATTCTGATTTCTTAAGTATTTCTTTTATGGTAAGTTTTATTTTATTATTGCTCATAAAATATTGAATAATATTCATCGAATAATAATTTGCGAGAAAATAAATAATGAATAATGAAGTAGAGGTGTAAAAATCTTGGCAAGAAAACTCTATTCATAGTGAGCCCGGACTAGCGACGCGCGAACGTAGAACGCTAACCGATGGACCGTGAATATTTTTAACAAATAGACTATACTAAGTTTCGTCCACTTTTGACCAGTGATACTGGACAAATTATAGGAGCTAGATAAAAATGGCAATGGACAATTTCGCTCCTTTGATCAAGCTTAACAACATGTTTCAATTTGAAAAACATCTGTCGAAAGCCAAATCCCATAGAAGAAGTGCGATTTTCCTTTCCTTTATTGAGTTTTCGTGGTCAGACTGAGTTTTAAAAACTCGCTATATAATGAATTTCGGCCAATGTTATTTTTCTTCGACAAAAGCATTTTGAAAAATTATAAGAAAACTGGGAATGTACCGGTTTCAAGCGATTAACATAGTATGTAATAAATTATTAACTTGGGAAAATATTAATACTTAAATAAAATTTTAGATAAAATCAGCAATATAATAATGAAATAACATGGAAAATAGTATTACCGTGATAAATAATTGTTTCAAGTCTTGCAAATGAATTGGAGATCGAATGGACTGGAAAAGGTTTGGTTCCTCACATCTCAAAGAGGTTTACAAAAATACTGATCGCAATAGGCGTCTGTTACCGACTAAATTGTCTTCAAAGTCTCGTCTTAAAAGATATTCCTGAAAGTAATTTGATGGGCCAGTCTTGCTAGAGGCAACTACACTTTAACGATATAAACGCCACTCAAGGACATTTTACATCACGAGAGCGTATCAATCTGGAACTATATTATTTCGCTAGTCTCCCAGTTCAATTTTCTTTCCTTGTACCTGATAAATAATTTTCTCAAGGTGAATCTTGCTTATTAATTAATCTTGATTAATTCTATAGCTTTGTCCATCACTATAATGGTATTCCTTTCTGTTAGCGTTTAAACCGATATACGCGACTCTCTCATTTTGAACGGCTTTTGTCATTTTGAGTGAAATTGAGCGGTAAAATATATTTTTTAAGGCCGTACTTAGAATATTTTACCTCTCCAAAAGAGCGAAAAGAGAGGATCGACAAATAACCGCTCAAAAAAGAGTGAAAACAGAGGAGCTAAAATTTTTCCTCTCTAAAAAAAGCGAAACGAAAAATTCGCGAGCGGTTAATAATAAAAATTATATTATTTATTATTATTATTATGCCTATTATAATCAGCTAAGCTAATACTCAAGGCACCACCATAGGCCTCAGTCATCTAGCGACTTGTAAAGCCAATTACCGGTGGCCAGGTAGGAGGGTGTTGGCAAGCCCTTCATGCCACGCGAGCCCAAGGGGAGCGCATTCGCGTTTTTGCTCGGCGTTCCTTTTGAGAAAACTCGCTAGCTCTCTTTCTACCGCGCGAGTGACGTAGTTGGTTGACGGTTTTCCCGTAGACACGGAGAGTAGGGTGTCTTATAAGTACGGTGTAGTTTGTCTGTCATAGGTAAAAAAAATCTGTGCAAAAATGTGGTGAATTTGCATAATCTTGGGAGAATGTGAAAGAATATAAATACGTTGGAATTATTTTTGGGTTTTTCAATTATCGTGGTCGGACGTGGTCAGAAGAAAGAACTATATTTGTTGATAAAACTTTTATTAAAATAAAAAAATAGGAACATTTTAATATTGAAAAGGCACATTTTGAAATTCATCAAAAAAGGATTATATTGTTCCGTTTAAATCTGTCAACTGAACAAAAAGGCAGCTTATATTTTAAAATAAGCTATTTAATTTTTTAGTTTTCTTATCTTTTCTCCTGTCTTGGCCCTCTTGGGCCTCAGTTATATTTTTTGAATTTAAATATTTAATTCTAGTTCTCATTTTTAAATAACAAAAACAATATCTCTTGGATATTTTGAAAATAATGGCATACGTTCATTAGTTAGGTTATTGATAAAAATTTAAATCTTAATTTCCTTTCCAACTTTACCTTAAAACTATCACTTTTACAATTTCACTATTAATTTATAATAATATTAGGCCTAGGCCCTATGCTATAAGCTTATAAAAGTTCTGGGTTTAATGTCAGCTAATACTGGAAGTTTTAAAATTTAGAGAATATAATACTTACAGAAATTTATATAAAGTGCCAAAAACAAGTGTAAAACTGAAGGGAAAACGACTGCACGTATTTATTTTCTATACCGCAGTTTTTCTGGTTTCTTTTATTAGGAATGCGACTGATTTCTCTAGTCTCTCCTCTCTTCGCGCTCTACTACCCTCCCCGCGGCTTGTTTCTGGTTTGCTGTCAACCAGCGACGTCACTGAAGGTGGGCCGGTAGTTGCCAAGCCCCCCAACGTACCCGCTGAAGCGCTTCTCTACAGACCCCGTCGAAAGAGCTAACCTTTTTATACGCAGTATTTTACCAACCTTGACGCGAGCCAACAGCTCCGTACACTTACTATTTGAGATTTCAGAGCGCAATTTTTATGTTGATTTCTGGTTTATTAGGCTGATTTCGAAATTTTCGATTGGATTTTCTTCCAGATTTCGGGATTTTCAAGATTACTTCCAGATTTTTAAAATAAATTATCTCTAGAGTGTACGGGATTCCAAAAACACTGTTTATCTACCGAAACACAAAGAGTGTCACTAAAGTTAGCTTTAGGTTACGTTGAGTGATAAAACTTCACACTAATGTTTAATGCACGATGCTGCCTAATAACATCATTACCGGGGCGTTTTGTTCATCGTGATTCACGGCCGATAGGGTCTTTGTCGAACAAAGTTACTTTCGATACAAATTAAGTTTAAAAAATAATAATCAGTTAGGCAAATACCCAAGGCTGAACTTTCGACCCCAGTTATCTTGCGACTTTCAATGTCTTTTATTCTGGTGGCCGGGTTAATCTGACAATTGTGAGTGGGAGGTTGATGGCAAGCCCTTCATGCCAACAACGCCCTACACTCACTATTACCGTTTACCTCATCAAGGTTTTATGGAAAAGGGAAACAGAAAAACTCGAGGGAAAACCTCTAGGACTTGCAAACTCAAACGTGGAAAGAGTTCTTTCCTCTTGCTGCGAAATTACGAACCACTCTGTTACGGCATATACGTTCGATACCTTTTTGGCTACCTTTGTTAAAGATTAGGTTATTTTTGACTAATAGGTTAGCTTAGGTTAGGTTAGGCTAGGTTAGGCTATGTTGATGCAGGTTGGGTTGGGTCACTTCACGTTTCAGGTTTTTCTCTTTATCCCCAAAATTTCGTTGATTGAAAAACGCGTCTTTTGAGATATTTTGGAATGAATTTATAAGTGTTAATATGTTTCAAATTAAAATGTAGAAAAAATGCATTTAAATGAATTGAAGCTATTTGCAATCTTCTACCAAACGTAAATACTTACAACAATCGATTCTTCGAACTACTACTACTAAAAAGATTCCATGTCCATTTTCGACTATTTATTTATGTTTAAAAATTTACAAATTATCTTTCAAGCCAGGAAAATCATTGTCGACCACGAAATCAAAAAATCAGAAGGCAATCCAAGAGAGCATTTCGTTTTGTAACGAAATATCTATTTTTAGGCATCCTAAGATTTCATTTATTTTACTAGTTTGCCTTTGATTTTAAAATATCAGTCAAATTTAAAACGCCTATAGCTTTTTCTGCATGACAAAGGGAATATAACCTGCAAAGCAATCTTTATGGAAGACCCCTACAATTATTCAAATTTCCCTGTACAGTGGCGCCAAACATTTCTAAAGCCAAAGGCAAGAGCGGCCAGAGCTGCAAACGTTGGTGTTCCACACCAAATACCTGAGGTTATAATCCCTTTAACCAAAAACATTCTTAAAAAAATACATAATTCTGTTTAATCGAGGATAACGAAAACTTAGAACTACGTCTAACATAACTTAAAACATAACGAACTAAAGTCAAATACGATTTTATTAATATTTAAATTTGTAACTGAAAAGTCAATTTTAAAACACTGTGCAGCATTTCCTTGAAAATAAAAATATTGATCAAACACTGTCGATCAAGAAAGTAAGTACATCGAAAGATCTGAAATAAATCCTATGAATCAATTCGTTTTGTTACAAAATATCTGTCTTTGTGCTTTTTAAAACTTCACCAATCCTGAGTTCCCTTACTAGCTAGCGTAAAATTTTAAAATAGATTTTTCATTTTTTTAAACTGATATTCTTAATCGAAGTAAAAAGATCATTTCATTGTCAAAGCATAAAAGCTAGAAGGTCAATCAAAGACGTAAAGTATATTTGGAGGTCATTTAATTGTAATTAGTAAATAATTAGGTCTGTGATTAAAGCAAGTAATAAAACATATCGATTTTAATGACATTTTTTACCATGAGGAAAGCAGAGGAAAAACTAATGGGTATCCTCTGCTCGCGAAAAGAATTATTATTATAATTACTAAAACATAACATGTGATCATAAGCTTTTTATTGGGCGTACCAATGGTTAAAAATGTATCATGATTCCCACAGTCATTATTAGAAACAGTTACATTCTTACAAGGAGAGTACCCGAGGTGTTTATTGACGATTTTTTCAAAAGTAGACGTTGCACTACCCATTCGATTTGCCCTGACAACCGTAAATGTTTTTGACCATTTAAAACCAAAAAAAAATCCATTTAAAAAAGCATGAGACAAAAAAAAATTAAATCACGAAACTTCTTTATTTTATTAAAAATTAACCACTCAATATTTTTTGATGCGGTTTTCGCCATAAATTTTAGTTTTTAATGGGCTATAGGGCTATCTAACTAGTTAAAGCTTGACCGATCCCCTTTAAGTTAATTATAATATTGTGTATAATTTTAGGCGTAGTCATAAAAACCTCTTTTTGTTTCTAGAGCTTTGGTAAATAAGTTAATTAATATAAATCCTTTCTAAATTGATATTCTTAATAGGAACCGGAATGGCACTGCTAAAACTACGCCTTAAATTGGGAGAACGCAGCTAATTACTGAGCGTAGAATCAGGGAGGTCAAATAATAAATAATTATAAGATAAAATATAAAATCAAAAGATGTTATAACAAAATAATAACACCACCCGCGTGTAATTATACAAGGTGTTTCCAAGGGTAATGGAAATATTTGAAGGAGTTGTAGATGGTGAGTTGAGAAGTATGCCTGTTTTTTCCCATTTTCCTACGATGAGTTAAAAGAGTGTCAAAGAGCTTCAAAGTGTGGGCTACTAGCCCCTGGAAGTAGGATGCAACAAGCGCAAACCCAAGCAGCAGGGAAACGCGAACATTAAGGTTTGGGTTCGTGTGACAGGTAAAAAAGGAAGTTAATTTAAACACTATTTGAAGTCGTCATGGACCGCGATTCTACTTTGTTCTTCTGTTTTTAATTAAACTCATTGCACATTTTTTATTTACTCATTTGTTTTTGTTATTTATCTCAATTCCTACACGTCGTACCCCTGAAATCGCATTTCCCTGCTGCTTGGTTTCTGCTTGTTGTAGCCTACTTCCAAAGGATAGTAGACCACTTTTTGAAGCTCTCTGACGCTCTTTTAACTCATCGTAGGAAAATTGAAAAAAAAAGGCATACTTCTTAACTCACCTCCTACAACTCCATAAAAACTTGTCTAGGTTAACGGTAATAGTTAGTGTAGGGAGCTGTTGGCTCGATCACGTGGCATGCAGGGCTTGCCACCACCTTCCTACGCATTGTAACCCGGCCACCTGAATTAAGGGCTTCAAAAGTCGCATGATGACTTAGGCCTAAGGTGGGGCCTTGGGTATTAGACTAGCTGATTATTAAAAAAAAAAAAAACTCCTTCAAATTTTTCCATAACCTTTTGCAACATCCTTTAGAATATGATATCCTCGGGCAGATTTGTGATAAAATGTTATGGTTTTCGCCATTGGTTAGGCCCAAGTCATCTGGCAACTTTTAATGCCGTAAACAGGTGGCCTAAGCCAAGCTACCTTCACACACCAAAAATCATTTTATTATTAATATGAAATACAAACCTAAACTATCAAGTACAATTCAATACCACACTTGTCCAGTGTCGTTTTTTAATTTCCAATTCACATAGTTTGTTTTGAAAATTATTATAAGTTTTGTTTATGATTAAATACAGATACGAGTAGTTAATTGTGTATTAATTAATTATTGAGAGATGCTTCCGAAAATAATGTATTGTTTTTCGACTTGTTTTTCGATTATATTTTAAATTCTTTTTCCAAAAATGGTACGAGGTCGTTTCGAAACCGACAAGTTTTGGTTCTATATTTCCACCCAATATTCGTACTGTTGGCCGCCAGTACTAAGTACTCTTCGTTGCTCGCAGTGTGCTCCGGCCATTGAATAGCTTCCATACTTCCGGAAGGAGAGATACTCGGGTTCCTTTGAAGAGTAAAAGTAATTACTGATTTTGAGAAAAATGCGTATATGTATTGGAAACTTACCCTGTCCTGGCGAAGTTGCCAAAATAGCGCATGATCCTTTTTGACAAAGTCACTTCCTGAGGAAGCAAGGTACAATTAAAAAATCTATTTCTTACGGTGTTTAGACCGAATCCAAATGTCATGGGAATATCAGTTCCGTGGTAGACTCCTAACCATTTTTCGGCCCGGAGGCACGATAACCTGTGGGTGTAAAGATACGAGTAGACTTTAACTTCATTCTTTTCGGCCAATTCTAGATAGGGCTTCAAGAGTTGTTTCGTACTGCAGACGAAACAAGCGTCCGTCATCATACGTTTCAAGGTATTGAGGACGTAATGAGGATCGTTTTGAGCTTCCAGACCCGTGTAGACGAACTCCCCCATTTTCAGAATACCCGGATGCTCTCGATAATGAGGGTCTTTCCTCAAAATAGTCCTGATCGCCTCGTAAGGGGGTTTTGGATTACTGAAGGTCGGGAAGACGTACTTTGGTACGACAGCCGACAGAAAAAGAGAACCATCGTCCTTGACACTGCCCGCAATTAGATTGCAAGGTTTAACCTTGCCTTGACGGTAGAGTTCGAAAGGGCTTTCTGTCAAGTATACGCCGTCAACAGTAGGCATAAAGACTACGAAGTTGTAGTCTTTAATCGGTTCGCTTAAAATAATTTCTTTGGCGTCCACGCTTTGGAGACATTTGACAGTCTCATGCACGGATTCATTCTTGCAGTCCAAGAATTCCGCCAATTTCCAACCATCCTCGTTGTTCTTCTCTTTGTCCTTCAAAGACCAGATATCATTGAAAGTTCCACTTTGCAATATTGCCCCTGCAATTGAAATAATTTAGACGCTACTATACTCATCAATATTTAAAACCCTTTAATAAAGCAGAAGGATGTTTTACGTGATTTTATAAAGAGCAAAAACAGAGTGCCGTAGTATTGTTGCGCCTAAAGATATAGTTCGTCTTACCCTGGAAATAGTCCCAACTAGATGGGACCACCAAGTGGAAATTGACTGAGGCAGATCCGGCGCTCTGTCCGTAGATGGTCACTCGCTTCGGATCTCCGCCGAACTGGGCTACATTTTGGCTGACCCATCGCATGGCCATCTGCTGATCCACTAAACCGGCGTTCCCCGGAACTTCCTTGTCGTCCAACGACAAGAACCCGAAAGAGGCCAGTCGGTAGCCGACAGTGACCACTATGACGTTTTCTTCCGTGGCAAATACCCCTCCGTCGTATCCGTCCGCGGCAATGCCCCCGTAGAAAAATGCTCCTCCGTGGAAAAATATCATCACTGGAACCCTCGAAGACGCGTTCATGGCTCTGTCGGGAATCCACATGTTCAAGTAAAGACAGTCTTCGCTTACTTTGGTTTTTCTTCTGAACGGCTCGTAATCTTTAAAGAACGTTTCGATGATGGACTTGGCTCTTTGCATACAACAATTTGGCCACGAAAGAGCGTCTTTGACGCCATCCCATTCTTCCGGCGACTCTGGAAACTTAAATCTTAGCTCCCCCAATGGCGGTTTGGCGAAAGGCACTCCGAGAAACTCTATGACGTATTTCCCGTTCGGTGCCAGAGTTTTGCGTCCCCTCAATGATCCGTACTTGGTCTGTACCAAAAAGGCTTCGCATTGCAACAGCAGTGAGATAATCGTTAAGGCAAGTCCATGCAATATCTCTTTATAGATTATCTATAAATCAAAAGAAAATTCTAGAATTCTGGGATTAAATCATTCTTAATAATATTATAATACAATAAGTATTATTATAATTATTAATATAGTTATAATAAATATAGTTCTTAAAATAATAATATGTAATTTACATGTTTAAAGGGCGTATATAACCTTGGTATGGAAGGTTTTGCTTGACCCGCCCCCCTTGTAAAATATCAGTGTGTGTTTGTCAGAAACAGAATTCTTTAATTTGTATATTTCAGAAATATATTTCAGGGATTTGGGAAATTAGGTAAGTGGCAGGCAAAAGGATTCCATGATAAAGTTGTAGTACATTGTCTGAATCCATACCTCTACTCGGAATGCTTATCACGGCAGATTTGCGCTTCGATGTGGCTGACGGTTTATTTGACGTAAACTTAACAAACAAAACGTGAGAGGGGAGCGCGCGCAGAGGGGATTTTTTATCTTGTAGGCGGGGCCAAAACAGTCAGAGAGATCTTACCAAACGCGATACAGCAGGATTAGCATTCCAAGGAGAGGTATGTATTCCTGTCTGAAATAAACGCGTAGCAAAAAGTCCTCGTAGCAAAAACGTAACACACAACACGCGTAGCAAAAAGTCCTGAACTACTTAAAAATCCCAACGAAACCTCCCCTTCTACGAAGTCCCTTTCCTTCACACTAACTCCCCTTCTACGAATTTCACACTAACCCGTTACAAAAGTGTAAAGGTCGGGACGGGTGCAAGGAACGCAAGAGTGGAGATAAGGGAAGTCCAAAGTTGAGTAAAATAAAATTGAATTATGAGTGAAATTGAATTAAATTAATAACCATGTCAGGTATTTGGAATTAGGCGCGTTTAGTTGGAAATCTACCCTGAACATTGAGTTAAAATTTCAAAGCTCTAGAGCTAACCGTTCTCGAGATTTTAGGAATATGACATACCAAAAATAATAATCCGCTAGGGGCGCTAACGTCATACACATCTTTTGCTCATAGGTTAACACAGAAACGTCAACGAATGAGATGGCCGCTGTAGCGCGAGAGATCAAAGTTGGCCGTGGGTCGAGCGAGTATATATGATCAAGGATGTATTATTTGTACGTAAGGAGAATGGTTTTGTTAAGTCAGTCTAATCTATCTAGTATTTAAAATACCTACTCAAATATGTGATAAATCTTTTTTTAGCTTACTTAAAAACTCTTCCAAGGTGAAAATAATATTATTTAAACTGCAGTTGTTAGTATCGTTAAACAGATTAAGCTTTTCGTTTAAACCTTATTCGACACTTTCAAATCTTATATGAAATTGGAATTTGCAACCATAATCTCTTTTATTGCAGTCAATGTTCACACCTATTTGGGACTAAAAATAAATCGAAGCGTCACGTATAAATAATGAAGCATTTCCGATATTAATTAGGCTTCTGTGAAATAAATATTTATTTTGCTAATATTATGCACCCGTTAATTTTAGATTATTCTTAAAAATGATATTATTTTGATTTATTGAAAATAGGTTTATTTTAGTCTAATCTAACACTTCATCTTTAATTGTCCTCGTTCCATTCTTATATATGGTTCCTTTTCGGTAAAGGCTGGGCTAAATTTTGAAACCGAATTCCAGACTCATTTTAATTTTAATTTTAAAGACATATTTTTACTTAAAATACTTTTATTACTTAATATTTCTTTCACTTGATCTAAACAGAATTATAGCTGAAAATATCAGAGCTAAGTCTTATATGAGCGACAAATTTACACCTACTGTATTTACATAAGTACTGTATTGCCAATATTAGTTTTAGACTATTTTGAAGTTAAAATGATATTATTTCAAACTTAGTTTTTTAATATCATCTATGTTAGTTAGGCTGCATTTTATTAGCGAATCCGAGTCATTTTTGGAGCTTCACTTTAGAGATTTATTTTCTAATTTCTATAATTATTATAATCTTATTTTGAACTTGATCTAAACGTAAATGGGGCTGCCATCTGGGATCAACAAACACAGCACCCCATCAGGGCGTAGAGTTTGGGGGGTACATTGCCTAACATGCCAAGCAAATATTTGGAAATTTTACTTCAATTTGACCAAGTCGAAAGATGAATATGAATTCGCTCTTGTTGTTAAAAGTTTTAAATGACAAATTTATCTTTTTCGTGATGTTTGTAAATACTAATTAACATTTTCTTTTGTACAGTTTTCATTGGTTAGACCCTTTAGCGCCTGCTACCATCGGAAGGGGAAAGTTCGGAAATTGTCTTAACCCTTTCCGTAAAATGCTCAGCGTAAAGGCTCGTCAATTGAAATTTGTACACAACACTGCGTTTGCGTTTTTAAAGGCTAGCTGCCTTATCCTTGTGTTTTTTGCTCCTAGATGTCATAGTTAAGAGGTAATTTAGTCTTATCCAAGTTCCAAATTTATTCCTAAAAAATATGACAAATTTAAGAGAAATAAAACTAATTCAACTGTCGCTTGAAATTTTCCTTTCAAACTAATTCCTATTGAAAATACTACTTGATTTCTATTTGATCCTTACTTAATTCATTATTGGAACTTGAAGTACACTGTATTTAGTATTTAAATACATACTCGAATACACGTTTAATCTCTATTTTTTAACTGACTTTTGCACTCTGATAAAGTTAGAATAAGGATTTTTAACTTGCATGTATTTTTATCGACCAACTATTAAGGATTTAATTTTAAATCTTGTTTAAGCCTTTTTCAAATCTTCGATAATATGTTAATTTGAATATCTATTTTCCCTTCATTTCCGTCAATGTTTAAACTTATTTAGGACTTAATATAAATCGAAATGTAACGTAGTAATAAAGACGTATTTAAAATATTAATAAGGCCTCTATGAGTTATATTTAGTCAGATAATATTTTAAACGCTTGAGGTTTGGTTTAGTCTTACATGTGTTTATTTTGCGATGTTTCTAACCTATCTGGTTTAAGGGGTTTTCCCCGAGCTCTTCCTTAAAAACTTGTTGAGGTTAACGGTAATAGTTAGTGTAGGGATCTGAATTAAAAGCTTCAAAAGTCGCTTGATGACTTAGGCCTAAGGTGGTGTCTTGGGTATTAGCCTAGCTGATTATTATTATTATTAGCTGTTGCCTCGCGTGGCTTGCAGGGTTTGCCACCACCCTCCTACGCATTGTAACCCATCCATCTGAATTAATGGCATTATAAGTCGCTCGATGACTTAGGCCTAAGGTGGTGCCTAGGGTATTAGCCTAGCTGATTATTATTATTATTATCTGTTTATTGAAGTCTACTATAAGACTTTATTCTTAATTATCCTAGTTACATACTAAAATAAGACTCCTATAAACTTAAATCAAAACGTTCTTGAATCTTATTTATGTTTGAAAAATACAGACTACGATTCCATAATTGAGACTTGAATGTAACCTAATTTGGTATTTAAAATTCGTACATCAATTTACGTTAAATCTTTATTTTATGTTTTACTTCAGAGATTTTTTAGACTAAATTCAACTTATAGATAATTTATTAAAACACATTTTAGGCTTTAAATTTAAACCTTCTTTAAGACCTTTTTAAATCTGACATGAAAAGGAGATTAGCATCCATATTTTATCTTTACTTCAGTCAATTTTAAAACTAATTAAGGATTTAAAGTAACACGAAATAAGGACGTTTGTAAGATATTAATAAGACTTCTGTGAGTGATATATTTAGCCTGCAAATATTATACGCGTAAGGTTTGTTTCAGTCTTAAATGTGATATATTTTTACCTTTTAAAAATGTGTATTTCAGTCTTACGTATAAGACTTGATCCTTAATTATCTTAGTTCCATCCTCAAATAAAACTCCTTTATTCGTAAATGTAATAACAGTTTGGACAAAGTTTAGAAGAATTAATTTTAAATTGTTATAAATTATTTTTAGCACGATTGTAATTTTTACGCCTTCTCAAAGAATCGAGATAGCGTTGTTAAGGTATTTACTCTTTTGGTGGTATTTGGTTTTCAGGTGGGTAAAACGTCCGTTCACGTTGCAAGTCTTAAGAATCCTATGAGATACCGAACTGGGGGGCTCATTTGAATTCTTACGGGGAAGGAGCTTAGTCCATAAATAGTCTTCACAAATTCATTCTCCCTAATTTTAAATAAATTAATTCTAGGTTATACTCATACGTTTTTTGGTATATCATTGGTTCTCTAAGGCTTTCCTCTTGCATACATGAATACACAAGTAATGAACGAATTTCCTTCCAGGATTCCGGATTCGTATTTAACAGGTGGTAAATAATGGCAAATAACGTTATAGTATAAAAAGCGAAAAGTGGTAAATAATGGTAGATAATGGTAAAAAATGGTAGATAATGGTAAATAATAATAATAATTTCCTTGAGTTATTTACAGATTTTAAAACTTAAACCTACTTTAATGGAGATAATACCATTAAGATTTAGAACAGACTTGAAAATAAAGATTAAGATCTACATATAATTATACAATATAAAACTATATTTACCATTATAATAATCAGCTAGGCTAATACCCAAGGCAGCACCTTAGACACCAAGCGACTTTTGAAGCCATTAATTCAGGTGGCCGGGTTACAATGCGTAGGAGGGTGGTGGCAAGCCCTTCATGCCACGCGAGCCAACACCTCTCTACACTAACTATTACCGTTAACCTCGACAAGTTTTTATGGAAGGGGAAACCAGTGGTTTCCATCTCTTCTCACTGCGACCAAATGTTTAATAAGACTGTACTTTAAATACCACTCAAATGTCTTTGTATTATTACTGTTATTCAGAGTATAGTTAATACACTAGCCATCAGGGTTTCAATTGTAATGAGAAGGTCGATGTCTGGGCGAAGAAGGGAGCAGAGGCTGTGTTCTTTGGTCCTGAACCTGCCGTTCCTATCCCCTCTAACATAGTGCGCGACTTTATCTCAAATTCCATGACTGACCGTCAACTCAAGCTTTGGCTTGAGATGGATGGTCAAAGGTAGGCTAAAGACTTTCTCTCTAGGCAGAGAGAAAAAGAGCTGCTCTCGCTCTCTAAGTCCAATATCAGGCTGGTCGTTGGCTTACTAACAGGCCACAGCCTACTTAACAGACATCTTAACTTGATTGCAATCAATGATGATCTAATCTGTAGGGCTTGTCGTCTCGTGTACTTTGTCGGTGCGATTGTTACGCTCCCCAAAGGTTCGACCATCTTGGTATGCATCAGTTTGGAAACCTCTGATTTCTATAATATGCCGGACATTTTGTGTCGGATATTGGACTTTTTAAGTCTTATGGTTTGGGGTTGCACAATGGACCACCGGTCAAAGTGCACTCATATAATTTATTTACCACCATGAGAACTGGAAGAGCAACTTCGTATAAAAGCACTGTTTACTCCAACACATTTTTAGAAAGGCACATACATTATCAGTATTGGGGAAAGTGTACTACTCTCTAAGATAATAAAATTATTTTTCTGATATATTAGAGTATATTAAAGGGGAACGGCCAAACTTTTCCAAATATGGCCTTATTTCCGTATCAAAAGATTAACAAGACGTTCAATATACTAACACGTACCTTTTTTTGTCTTGAAAAAATAGCCCAAAAAGTTGAAACGAAAAATAACGCCAGGTGTTTGGGTTTGAATTTTCGCCGCCATCTTAGGGGCTGCCGCCAGCGCCCCTAACCCCGTATGAGCGAACTATCCAAACTTTTAAAATCGCGCAATTTAGGCTTAGGTCTCTTATAACTGGAACGCGCCGCGCGTGCAAAACAAATTTTTTGCATCTTCAGCAGCGCGCGCTTTTTCGTTGTTTTCTGTCTCACCGACTTTTAACCAGGTGTCGCGGCAGACGCGCGCTTTTCGATTTCCCGAAATTTCTTTATTTTATTAAAAATGAACCACTCAATATTTTTTGATGCGGTTTTCGCCATAAATTTTAGTTTTTAATGGGCTATAGGGCTATCTAACTGGTTCAAGCTTGATGGTTCCCCTTTAAACATCTCTTCGGAAAATAAACATCTAGCTTTGTTGCTAATGATATTCGCTTGAAATATATACTTTCGCTGACTTTTCCTGATTTTTAAAATACGTTTCAAAAGAATTTGAAGCTAAAAACATTAAAAAGATTTTCAAAAACTTTTCAATCGTAAAAATATGGCTCTTAACTAATTTTTACGTTCTAGCTGGATATTCTTCTGATAATAGTAATTCTCAATAATAAATAATAAAAATATAATATTGAAAATAATACTACCATGGTAAATAACTGTTCCAAGTCCTGCGAATGATTTTAAAATCCAACCGACTGTAAAACGTAGGTTCCACTACGTCAGAAATCGTCCTTCTAGTGATCGAAGTACACTTCTATATTCGAAGAAATTGCGATCAAAGTGTCACTGAAAGAGCATCTAGCTTTTAAGTTATCGTTCTCTCTAAATTTTCAACAAGAAAATATTAGAATAACTAATCTATTCAGCACACGTCGGACTTTCTAAATGGTTTAATTTCATGTAAATATGTTCTGTCATTCATTTTAATTTGATTTCTTAAAAGTGTTTTTCCTTAAATTTATGAAAATATTTCCATACGGCTATTTTCCAAGATGATGGTCGACTAATTGTCGCGGCATGAACGATCTTAATTAAGTTTTCACAAGTCGTAACCCAGGTAGCAAAATTCCGTTGATAAACCGTTGAAAAACGGTTGATTAATAGGTGATAATTAAACGTTATTGACTCGTTGATCATGTCCGGAAAAGGAACGTGCTAAAAAACGGTTGATAAAACGTTTCTAAAAACTAACTTCTAACCAATTTTGAACGTAAAATATACGTAATTTTCGGAACGTTTTCAAAAACCATTATATTAACGTTTAAATTGTTTTAATATCAGGTACATAGATACAAAATACAAATGAGCTTTAAATTCAGGTACTCTTGCAAATTGTATAGGATTTAGAGCTCGCATCTCCAAATCGAAGTAAAAAATCTCTTGCTGAAACTGAAAGCCTCCATTTTTGACGATTTGAGATATCAAAATTTTCCATTTTGCAATCTATGATACCATTAGAAACAATTAAATAAAGTTCCAAATAAGTTGCAATTATGTTTGGATCAGAATCTGGTTCATTTTGAGATTCAAGCTGCAGGTCTACTTTGTGGTGTATTGAGAAATAAATTTCCTACAATTTACAATCTACATTTAAGTTTAAAAAATGACTAATTAAATTTTAATTGAACTAACCGATATCTTTTTCAAGAACTGATAACAGACTAAAGTCAAGTGGTTTTATGGTTCTAGTTCTAATCAAATAAATAAAAATTAAAAATTACAGTTGAAATCCTGATAAAAGGTGATATGTAATTTTCTTGAATTATTACTACCTAATAAGTTGTAGACATGGCTATTTTTGACCGTAAAAGTCAATACACTTAGGTAATTCTATCTTCCCTTGCGATAACATTAAAATATTGTAAAATCACCCCCAAAAGTAAAGAATATTATCCTATATCTGACCAAATTGAAATTAACTGCCCTATATGTTCCCCAAGAGCTGATAACAGATAAAGCCAAGTGTTATTATGGTTCTAGTTTCAAAAAAATATTTTTTATCCGTGCGTAATAAAGGCGATATAATTGAAATTACGGAAAATCTAAAAGATAATTAAAAAACTTCAATGTAAACGTAGTTTCAAAAATCTCGAATACGTTAAAATCAGAATTTATAAAAAAAACAAGCCTAAAATTGAAGAAATATGTAAAACGGGTGTTATTTAAGATAAAATGTTCATGCGAAAAACCTATGTTGTACAAACAAAAAGACAATTAAAAAAGAAGCGGAACATAAAAATTGTTTAAATAAATGTGATAAAAACAATGGATTAAGTATGCATATTAATTTGAAAAAAGACCATAAAATAAATTGGGACTCGACTAAAGTGCTTTATCAAGAAGTTACATGGTTTAAAAGATGTTTTAAAGAAGCTATCTTGATAAAAGATAGAGGTATGTTAAATTTATATGAAGGTTCGGTTAATATTAAACGTTGGGGGGGGGGGGGGGTTAAATTAAAAAAATAATTGTAAATGAAACAAGTTGGCAAGCCAAAATATACCTCTCCTCGGAAGAATTGTCCCTAGTGGTATTAATTTCTCGAGATAACCCTTAAAGATATATCTCCGCAATTCAGAGTTATTTTCTAAAAATGTTATTCCAGTTCTATCCCGCCGGTATAAAATTTTAATTATAATTAAAATAATTGAGACGAAACGAACAATTTTAATTTATTCAGAATATCATAAGTTAAGTAGTTACAACAGTGAGTTAGACGTACTATAACAATGCACAATTGAATTAAACCCTTTTTACAGTAAATGTTTATCAGTTGAATATAATACGAAGCAAATTTTAATGGAAGAAATATCTACAGAGGGTATTTGTATTTTTCTCGCTTACGAAATACTATAGCCACACCTTTAACGCTCATTTTATTTCAACACTTGCCCTTTATGAAGATACCGTAGAATAGCCATTTTCGACATCTGCTAGTGGACGACTCGTAGACTTCCAGTTGACGTTGTGACACATACCGCATGAAAAAGACCAATGCCGTCCAATTTCCAATATCATATATTGACTCGCAAACCCAGGAAACCAATGACTGTATTAGGAATCGTAGATATCCAAATATCCACACCGAATGTATTAACAAGAAGCAAAAACCTTACCATCAACAAAGCACAAAGAGCCACTTGACTAAACGCAACCTCGAATATCAATAAACGTTAAATGAACGCCTTCGCTGTATTACAACTATATTTAAGACGATTAGAAAACCCGTAAATAAATAACAAAAAACTAACAAAGTGGATCACCCTTTAACCCTCTTATCTCTGCTGACTGCTCTAAAACAAGATTTGACCTTTAAAATTTCATACTTAAAAAATTTAGACTTTAAAAACCATTAATATACTATTCCGCTAAGCTGAGTTTATAATTTTCAAAGAAATGTAATGTGTATCGGTGGTTCTGTGGTAGAACATTCGCGTGTCATATAGAAGGGCTCGGGTTCGAAACCTGGGCGGCGCATTCTTTTTAATCAACAGAGAAGACGTTACATTAGAATATCTTCGATGCAATAATTTAAATGGAACAAAAAATTTCGTTCTATTTTAAAAACCGAAATTTAATACTCTGTTAATTTGCAATAAACGCTTCCGCTTAAGCTGAGCTTATAATTTTCTTTAAATCGTAGCATGTATCGGTGGTTCTGTGGTAGAACACAAGCCTGTCATGCAGGAGGGCTCGGGTTCGAATCCCGCCCACGATTTAAAATAATTTATTTTACATAATTTAAATGAATAGAATAAATTGACGTTAATATCTTTATAACAGCGGCAAGGACTTTTGTCAAGGCAGTTTTCCAAAAACAGTGCGTAGTAATAAGCATCGGTGACTCGTTGGTAGAGCACTCATCTGCTATGCAGAAGGGCCCGGGTTTAAAACCCGTCCGATGCGATCGCAAATTGATAATAGGACGTAAACCGTGAACATTTGGTGGAAACCCCACCTTATGGACGTTGAGACGTTTATCGTAACCCTCAGCATACGGTCCGTCCGAAAAGTCAATACATAGACGTTGGAGAGTAGAATACACACATAAGAAACACAAATATTACAAAAGCACAATATACATTAACATTACAACAGCAACATAACGAAAATGTCTACTAAGTCACAACTGTCGCGACAGTGAGCGTTGACGAACAAAATACCAAAACACCCAAAACGCAAATATTATCCGTTAACGCTCACCGTCACGGCAGTATTGCCACAATTTATTTCAAAGAAACTGCGTACGCAGTGATTACGCTTTGTACCAAAATGCGTTGGTGGAGTGGTTAGCACTTTCGCCTCGCAGCAAGAGGAGCCGGGTTCGATCCCAGCTTGTGGCACTGGGTGAAAACTCGGAACAACTCCTTCTGCGTAGAGTTTGCAAGTTCTCTCCCCACTGGTTTAAGGGGTTTTCCCCCGAGATCTTCGGTTTCCCCTTCCACAAAAACTTGTTGAGGTTAACGGTAATAGTTAGTGTAGGGAGCTGTTGGCTCGAACGCGTGGCATGCAGGGCTTGCCACCACCCTCCTACGCATTGTAACCCGGCCACCTGAATTAAGGGCTTTAAAAGTCGCATGATGACTTAGGCCTAAGGTGGTGCCTTGGGTATTAGCCTAGCTGATTATTACACACACACCCACACACACACACACACACACACACACAGGCACGGTGATTGTATAACCCCTCCTAGGTTACATAGTACCCTCGGAGAGGTAAAAAAGTTAGCAAGCCAAAATATACCTCTCCTCGGAAGAGTTTTTAATTTTCAGTGAAGCGTAACTGTATCCGTGGTTCTGCGGTAGAACGCTCACCTGTCGTGCAAGAGGGCTCGGGTTCGAATCCCGGCTGATTAAAAAATTATACTACACCCAATCACAAAAAGAGGGCGCTTTTGGAAAAACCTTTTCCCTGATTCTAAGAAACTGGGTACGCAGTGATTACCCTTTGCCCCGAAAATGCGAACAGGTTCGCAGGCAGACAGACCCACCCACAGACAGACAGACAGACACGGTGGTTGTATAACCCCTCCTAGGGTACAAAGTCCCCTCGGAGAGGTAAAAAAGGAGAAAACATTAAGGGTTAGGTCGAAGATAATATTGTGTAAACGAGGTTGGAAAAACGTATATTTTAGTATGCTTGTTAATATAGGCTGAGAAAGGACCACGGTCCGAAAGTTTCCCGACGATAAATAAATATTATTTTATCAAACAACTCCATCTAGTAGCAGATCTTTTATAATTTTTACTAAGTCACCAACAGATAAAATGTGGTGTGTTTTCTTTTCACTCGAGCCAACGCATAAAACTAAAGTTCTTGGCGTACAAGTACTACACTTTTCTCAAGCAATGACAGAAAATATACATACATATATATATATATATATATATATATAACATTATATGTAGCGAAGTGTATAACCGTGTATAAATAACACTTTTTAAGCTGGATTTGTTTCATAAAAAATTGAATATTTTTCCAGTGATTTTTGGGGTTTGGATTTCAATTGTTTCAAAAATTGGGGTAATAGTTCGTTCCGGAACACGCAAGTTCTACTGCTATATTTCCACCCAACATCCGTACTATTGGCCGCCAGTACTAAGTACTCTTCGTTGCTCGCAGTGTGCTCCGGCCATTGAATGGCTTCCATATTTCCGGAAGGTGAAATACTCGGGTTCCTTTGAAGAGTAAAAGTAATTACTGAAATATGCGTATATGTATTGAAAACTTACCCTGTCCTGGCGAAGTTGGCAAAATAGCGCATGATCCTTTTCGACAAAGTCACTTCCTGGGGAAGCATGGTGCAATTGAAAAAAATATTTTTAACGGTGTTGAGGGCGAATCCAAATGTCATGGCCAGATCAGTTCCGTGGTAGACTCCGAGCCATTTTTCGGCTTGAAGGCACGATATTCTGTGGGCGAAAAGATACGAGTAGACTTTGACTTTCTTGCTTTCGGCCAGTTCCAGATAGGGTTTCGAGAGTTGTTTCGTGGTGCAGGTGTAAATAATGTCATTCGCGTAACGAATCATGGTTTTCATGACGTATTGCGGGTCGTTAATAGGTTGCAGGCCCGTGTAAACGAACTCTGCCAGTTTCATGATGGCCGGATGTCCGTGAAGGGTAGGGTCTCTTTTCAGCAAGGTTACGAAGGCTTCGTAAGGGGGCTTCGGATTAGTGGCCGTTGGGAAAACGTATTCCGGAACAGCAGTCGGCAGGAAAAGAGAAGCGTCGTCTTTGGCGCTACCAATGATCAAGTTGCAAGGCTTAATTTTACCTTGTTGGTAAAGATCGAACGGACTTTCCTTGAGATAGATTCCGTCTATTGTAGGCTGGAAGACCATGAAGACATAATCTTCAATAGGTTCGTTTAAAATAATTTCTTCTGGATCAACACTTTGAAGACATTTGAGGGTCTCCTGAACCGTACTATTCTTGCAGTCAACAAATTCCGCTAATTTCCAACCCTTCGCGTTGTTCTTATCTTTATCGACCAGAGACCAGAGGGTATTAAAGGTTCCACTTTGCAATATTGCCCCTGCAAATTTAAGAATATATTAAGTTAATCGTTATTGTAGCCAAGTGAATCAAATTACATTTGGTATAACACTGTTTCTCAAAGACAATCGCTCCAAAATACTCCGTGTCCTAACTAAGGCGGAATATCAGTTTTGATTTGTGACCTCGGGGCAGATTACATTATGTTTGGTATTAGCAATAGCTCTCAGACTAACAAGGAGACGACCCGAGGTGTAACGCACCGATTTGGTTCAAACTCGAGGGTTTGGTAGACCTTCATGTAACTCGATAAACCCTAAAGGGAAATGTCTCCATAGGCAACCGTTTTGGCATAGCAATCAAAAATGTTTTTGACAAAACAAATAGGAAATTTTTCCATTGAATATAACATGGGAATCTGACAAATTTTAAGGGTACCCTCTGTAAAAATTTTAATCAATTTCGAACTTTTTCATTATTTGTTTATTTATATTTTCTATTTTTAGCATTTTAAAAAATTTACATTTTTTACAGGAGGTACCCTTAAAATTGGTCAGATGCACATGTTATATCCAATGCTAAAATTTACATTTTATATTGTTAAAAACATTTTTGGTTACCATGGCAAAACGGTTGCCTATGGAGACATTTCCCTTTAGGCTTTTTCAAGTTATACGAAGGTCTACCACACCCCCGAGTTTGAGCAAAATCGGTGTGTTACACCTCGGGTCGTCTCCTGTAAGTGCAGAGCCGTATAAAAACGTCCAGGCGTCTTTGGCAAAGAGAGCAGTTGTCGTCCTCTCACGTCGTAAATTTTACAGAATTCAAATCTATTAGAACTATAGTTTGTTCAACGGTAAAGAAATATGCCGATGACTTCAATCTCACCCAGATGATTGAGTTCAATATACAGAATGACCTTGTAGATTTGTATTCATTAATACCAAATTAATACGAATTTACCCACACTGTTCTTCAAGTTAAAAAACATATACTTAAGGTTTGTTTTCGCGCTAACGGTATTTTTTATTATTTTAAACCCTTTTTCTTTAGTTCCTGCTCACATCATTACTCGTTTTAAAATAGTTTTGTCAGACTTAGTCGCCAGTATGGTTGTTCGGTGGGGAATCCACATTTTAAATAAGATATGTTCCAGATAAATGGTGTTCAGCAGTGTGAACTTTAGTAGGCACATACTGACTTTACTCTATCCTCTTATTGGGACCCCACTACACACAGGCAAGTACGCGGGCCCCTTAGGATTAAGCTTTCTTACATGTAGTTTATCGGTTAATCTGCCACTGGTGTTCAGGATCGTGGATCTAAGATCATTTTACATTTTAGATTTCTTTCTGGGCACCAAAGTCTTGAAAGTCTTAACTGGTCTTCTATGGTCACTCGACGCTCCTTCTTAGAGTTACGTCGTTAGTTAATCTGTTAAAATTTCTGACTCCTCTGACCAGCTCTTTTTGAGAGTGGGCACTTAACAGAAGATCGCGCATGGTCATGTAACATCGCACGGATGTCGAACGCTTATCATTCGTTTATCGAACTGCAATATGTTAAAATTCCCTCCTGACTCGATCACTGGGGCAAAATAGTGTCACTATAAAGGGCTTTAAATGAAACATTTCACAATTTACTTTTGCGCAATATAAATTTGTAATACGTGGTTAGGTAAGCCGCTGGTACAATATGCGACTCACTGCTTACCTCTATCGAGTATTATTTGGTTTCTAATTACGAGTGTACTTGGAACTAAAAGGTTTAATGCCCTTACTCGTTAAGAAACCAGAGTGATACAAATCTCACTTTAAATAGCTAAGGTATATATTTTTTTAATTGCTCTCTTATATGAGTAGGAAACACTCCGAAAGCCCTTAACCTTTCACCTTTCTAGACAGTGATAAATCCTGCTTATGACTTCAGATATTTAAAATCCCGTTATAAACATGATTATAATTATAATTTTGAACTTTATAACGTGTTTTATAGTTTTCAATTTCAGTTTTCTCTAGTTACGCATTCCTTTCTTTGGAACTAAATATTCAGTTCGACGGTGGAATTCGAACCTGCACGATCCTAAGTTATATCAAATTTATAACTAATTCTAAATATACTTTTGGCAAATACTGTAACGAGAATGTTAAATCTAAAATAAGTACTTTTATTATCTCACACGATGGATTTTGAAGGTTTTAAAATTATAGATAATGAATAATGTTTCGTATTCCATTCGAGAGATGGCGCTCTAGATTTGAAAGAAAGATTGAGCCGTAAATTGGTCGGAAGGTCGGTGAAGCAATATAACAACTGAGCTGTAAGTTGCAGTTCCAAGTTAGTCGGCTCTCGGCGAACCTTTGCGGTTCTCTATTTTAAACATGGCATTTATTCGATATTTCATACCTCCCACCCTGCCCCAAAGACACTAATTAAAAAAGTTAGGTAAAACGTGACAGAAATATCCAATGACCAGTGCTTCACTATAAGCTTACCACGATCTATTTCAAAATGTTTTTATTTAACGTTATGAAGAATGTTTCCATTGGATGAAAAAACAATTTTTCCAGCGTAGATTTCGTTTACTGACTTACGAATATAATTAACAATTTAAATTACAAAGAAAAATGATGCGTTTTCTTCATATTACTTCTTACGTATTTATTGCCAAGCCCTTTAAATCGTCCACATCGTTGTCAAGTCAAAAATGTATATTTAAAAAAAATCAATTTCCTTTCGTTTTTGTTCATTTTAGTGTCGCCATAGACAACCTACCCCATGAAGGACTCGCATCAACCTAAAAAAAATGTGTCTCCATAGTGATGAGGTATTTTTCACAGCAAACAGAACGCTTGAAAATTCTTTATTTTACAAAATTAAAATAAAAAGTTTTTTTAATATAGCACGTACTTGTGTTTGTACCTTCAAAACTGCCTCTACGTGCCGCGAGATGGCGCCATCTTAAAAAAGCCGCCTCACATTCGAGACATAAAAAAATTAATTACTACCAGCGATAACTGTCCCTCTAGAAGTAAGTGGTCTGTGGTGTCGCACAATATATTAAACCTTAATCTAATTTAATATTAGACGAAATGAAGAAATCAAGTTACGTTACATTCTTGGCTCAGACAAGAAGGCATTTAAAGTTTCAATTTAATATTTTTTTTCTCATTGTGAGAGCTCAAGGAAGAATGTATTGTCACGAGGGGGAAGAAACATGTCATCCACAAGCCATATGTTTCTTTAGAACCAATGAGATAATTGGTCAATTTGAATACGTAAATGGGGAGTACCATACTGGCAAACCGTGTAGGAGATCGGAACAAACGATAAAACTCTTCTCTAGATAGATACTCTCCCTAAGTATTAATAAATAAATGAGTAAATTTGTAGATACGCTTTTGCGTCACCCTATTCCAAATAATATAACGAGCTTTTATGTCTGTCCACTCATTTTAATGCGCATATTTTATAGCACCTCCTAGATAAAAGATTTTCAAGAGGAAAAACGTTTGACTTACCTTGAAAATAACCCCAACTAGATGGCACCACCAAATGAAAATTAACAGAGGCAGCACCCGCGCTCTGTCCGTAGATAGTCACTCTCTTCGGATCTCCGCCGAACTTGGCTACGTTCTCGTTGACCCATCGCATGGCCATCTGCTGATCCACTAAACCGGCGTTCCCCGGAACTTCCTGGTCGTCCAACGACAGGAACCCGAAAGAGGCCAGTCGGTAGCCGACAGTGACCACTATGACGTTTTCCTCCGTGGAGAATACTCCTCCGTCGTATCCGTCCGCGGCGATTCCCCCGAAGAAGAATCCTCCTCCGTGGAAAAATATCATGACTGGAATCCCGGAAGATGAGTACATGGCATTGTCGGGAATCCACATGTTCAAGTAAAGGCAGTCTTCGCTAACTTTGGTTTTCCTTCTGAACGGTTCGTAATCTTTGAACGCCATTTCGAAAACAGCAGTGTTTCGTTGCATACAGCTATTTGGCCACGAAAGGGCGTCTTTGACGCCATCCCATTCTTCCAGTGACTGTGGAAACTTGAACCGTAACTCTCCCAATGGCGGTTTTGCGTAAGGCACTCCGAGAAATTCGATAACGTCTTTCCCATTCGCTGCCGTCGTTCTGCGACCTCTGAGTGCCCCGTATTTGGTCTGCACCACAAAGGCCTCGCATTGCAACAGCAGGAAGATAATCATCACCGCAAATCCTTGCAATACCTTTTGTCGGATCATCTATAAAGCAAATGAAATTGGGGATGAATTTGGAATATACACCCTAACATTATTTTCGGTTTTTGCATTGTTTGAAGATAACCACTTTGTTTTTCATTCAAAGGATATTTTTTGAAGGTGGCACTTCGTTGCTAAACGTTAATTATTAGTGCTTTTTACATAAAACATTGTCTATGCTTTGCTACGCTGTGCTTAAGCTTGAACCTTAATTTCCGATTTTCTAAAGTATGATCTATTATTTACCTTCAAGAGATTTATTGGAATTTATAACCAACATTCTTCCTTAGAATTCTAAACTAGAAATATCTAGTTTAAAGAATTCCTAACGTAATTAGGTACAGCTACCTGGAATAACGGCATACAATGTCGCTAGTGTTGCCTCGGGGTATTAGCTTATAGCTGAGTATTATTATTTTACGTAACATTGACTTTAAAAGTGACTGGGCATTTTTAAACAATCCCAAATAACGAGCTAAAGAAAATTTAATATTATTGCTTTATTAGTTTTTAGCCTACAACATACGCTAAGAATTTAATTAAATCTCTAATGGTGAACGACCCAAATTTCTTAAGGTCGCCATACTTGCAATATTATGGCACGGTTAGAACCCTAGGTTCGAAACTAATAACTTAAGTGATGCATTCTTTTGACTTAATTAAAATTATACAAGTTTTTATAAACGGATAAAATCTTCCTCGGGTCAGAAACAGTTTTTACAATTAAAGGTCGCCATCCAGACACTAAATAGTTGAAATAAAATAATTTTTGAGTTGCTTTCTTTGATTTGAAACTTTCGAAAACAAGGGTCAGTATTTCAACTCATAACAGCAGTAATGATGTTGGTTGGAATTTTATGCCCTTTTGGTACATATTTTGTTCGTGGAAATAAGCCTAAGTTTTCAACCACAATTCTACCTTTCAACGACAGGTACAGGGTTAAGTGATAAGTTGAATAACCGAAAGTACGTCATGAAATCTGTTATTAGTTGGTCTAATAAAATATTAAATAAAAAATGCTTTTATCAAAGCAGTTGGAAGGTTGAATTAAGGGGGAGTAGTTGAGATCTATGAAGGCACAGATATTGAAAATGTTTTAGGTTTAAAGAGTTTTTTTTTGGAATTTTCAAAAGCGAAATATATTTCTAAAATAATTTCCATCGATTTTCCTCACCTTTTATATATTTTAAAACCCTTCCCTTAAATTTGAGCCTTGAAACTGTAACAGTAAACTGGGAAAATTTTAAATAGTAAAGGAGTACGCGTGTTTAGTTCTGAATTTTTTCTATTCTAATCGAAATATTTAAACCAATTTTTAAAATCACGCGCATTTAGCCATGGATAAAATACTAGGGCTGATGATCCAAATCTAAAAAGAAAAAGACCAAAATACGAGGTAGGCTACAGTAACATTGCCTGATACGGCACCATATAAAAAGTAGAATTACACATAACAACACGGAGCTTTATTCAGTTTTGGCATGCCTAATGAAAATCTGAGGCTCCACACAAGTCGAGTAAGCACTGGTAGTTAAAAGGTGACTTAAGAGTTACATTTTAAAAGAGACATTTTTCTTTCTAGAAAGGCCTATTAGAATTTATTGTTATTGGAAGAAAAACAATGACTTATCTTTTCTAAGCCACAGGGCAAGACACACGTCTCTCTTTGCACTTGCAGGCTCTCTCTATAGGAAGAGAATGTCATCTGTTGATCGTGAAAATAGAAACTATAGTTACATCCAAATTTTCTCTGTTAACTTGAACACAGTCTTGATTAAATTTATTGCAAATTTCTTTTATTTATGACTTTTTTCTAGTTTAGTTTCTGTTATATATGTATATATCGAAGTTAAATGCTGTCATTTTACACGTAATCCTTTATAATTTAAATTTTTCTCAGTTTACTGTTACAGTTTGAAGGCTCAAATTTAAGGGAAGGGTTTTAAAATATATAAAAGGTGAGGAAAATCGATGGAAATTATTTTAGAAATATATTTCACTTTTGAAAATTAAAAAAAAACCTCTTTAAACCTAAAACATTTTCAATATCTGTGCCTTCACAGATCTCAACTACTCCCCCTTAATTCAACCTTTCAACTGCTTTGATAAAAGCATTTTTTATTTAATAGCTGTAACTTTTCTCTGCCTCACAGGGCATATTTTGCCTAAAATTTATGTTGGTAAAAGAAAGCCATAAGTTTTAAAATAAAAAGATTTTATTTTTAATAGAACAGATCAGTACTTTGCTGTAGGATATTTTACTATATTATTGAATGTAATTAACGGTATTTAAAAAAGGTTTAAATATATTATACTCAACTTAACGTATAATTTTTATGTCAAATTGACTTTTAATTGTCCATTAGTGTTTAGATAACAAGCTATAGGTGTATAACTGGCTCTAGTGAGCAAGTTAAATATGCTAATTTTGTCAGACAACTAATTAAAGAAAGCTATTGGCATCTGTTGATTCGTTGATGATCTTGAAGAGCTGCGAGAGCTTCAGCAGCGGCGCCAGCAATAGGCCGGGGTAGGTCTGGGCCTACTTGAAATTTTGGTAGGGGCCTCCAAAAGTCGTCTTAATGGGCCTCCAAAATTTAATATATGGGCCTCCAAATTATTTAATATAAAAAAAAATTGTAATTTGCTTGCGAAATAATTTATTTGGGTATTAGCTTAGCTTATTATTATTATTATGATTATTATTATTATTATTATTATTAATTTTCCATTATTCAATGCGAGCGATTGGCTTAACGACACTGCTGTTTTTATTCATTTTAAAGGTACGAGTAACTTTTCTTTGACAGTAGTTTATTTTTTAGTTTTAATTTTTCGCGAGCGCTATATAGAAATTGTATCTTTAATTTTATATTTACAAATTAATGGTTCTTAAACTTACTTAACTTAGTGAACCTACGTACATTCATTTTCGTAAAGTTGTAGGTTGTGATGTAAGGGATGTACATGCGAAGTACTGAAGGAATGAATGTAAATTGATAGACTGGAATTCAGTGGTAGATATAAGTAACTAACCACTCATTTGTTAAGTGTTATCGGTACACAAAAAAAGGATCAACACACCCAGTTTTTAGTAATGTTTGAATTCATAATTAACCCATTTAACCCACAAATATCACCACTTGCTTAAAAAAAAAATAATCCACGTGGACGGATTTGAAAAAATTGTGGTGGGGGGGGGGGCTCCATAATTTTGGTGGGGCCTCCAAATGGTTGGCCTACGTCCCCAAAAATCCTGGCGCCGCTACTGGAGAGCGTGAGTACCAGAGAAGGACACAAATCTCAGAGAAAACTGCTCTTGATTTCCCAGGGGAAGATTTTATTAAATCTTGTGCGAAACTTTTTATTTTACATCCCCATTAAAAGTGACCCAGCGTTAGATGATCTGGAATCGCCAATTGTAGAATTTAACATTACCGTATACATACAGGGGTGCAAAGGCTTAAGTTTTAAATGTTGATTACAATTAATTTAAAGTTTTAAACAAGATTATTGATATTTTATTTATTTAAATAATTATTTATGCATAATTAAATGCACCACAACCAAATTTATTTACAAATAATACGTTTAGTAACACTGAAAAGATTTACAATTTTTAGGTGGCACCAAAACGTTTTATTTTCAAATTGTGGAACAGGGTTGCTCATGAACTTCCCACCCGATAAGTAAAGCCGTCATGTCAAAAAATGTTTCAATAAAGCAAAGCTTTTACCTACTGTCGAGTAAACAATTTAATTTATTACGATTATGAAGTGTTTTATATTATAAGTTGACAGTAATAACGAACCCGTGTAGCTATCGCTAGCATCCCTTATACTGAATCTTGGGCATGAAAATCGCTTAAAATTTTAAAAGTAGAAAAAAAGCTTACGTTTTTGATAGCCTTAATAGTGCTTTCAAAGTTTATGTTGGCCCCTTATATAGATTCCACTATCGTGGAATCTTAATTGCTCGTGTGTCAAATAAATGTAAATATATATTTACGACGTTGAAAATACCCTTAAAACGGCAAGGTCGGCCGACGGTCGTCCACTATGGTTAATTAGGGTCGAAATTTCCTATGGTGTAAACTGGTCGATTAACCTTGAAAGTCTGACCTTAACCCACAATAAAATGGAAAGTGACCGACTTCCGAACGACATCTGACCGAATTGTCATTTGTTATCATATCTGACGGAAAAATGACAACTTAAAGGCAATTATAGTTGTAAATTTAGGTTACGTTATACAATAAATATAGAGACGGCAAGAGTTTTGAATGGTTAAGTCGTTTTCAAGACAGAAAACGGACCATATATTACAGTCGCCACTCTGACCTTAAACCAAGCTAATATGATACATTACAGATATTCATAATTTCTAATGGAAGGTGATCTCAGGATAAATCTTCATTAAAAATATATCTCCCTAACAAACTGAATTACTTAAATGTGAAAAGCAAACATTTTCAGATTATAATTATGATCTCTTTCGAAAAATATAGTATAGAAAAGAAGTTAAAAATTTGAACCGAAAAAACCTTTAAAGGAAAAATCTTTGGCAATTGTGGAATTATGCTTAAAATATATGTTTTTTCATTTAATGCATAGTTTAAATATTAAACGTGCATAGTAAAATCGACCAATTTCCCATATAATGGTAATTAATAATAATAATAATTAATAATAATAATTAATAATAATAATTAATAATAATAATAATAATAATAATAATAATAATAATAATAATAATAATAATAATAATAATAATAATAATAATAATAATAATAATAATAATAATAATAATAATAATAATAATAATAATAATAATAATCCATTAAACATAAAATAATGAAAAACGAGTTGCGTAGCAACGGAAAGCCGAATAGGGGGAGAGTGGTGGAGAATAGTAGATACGAAATGTAACGTTAAAAGGAAATAGTATCTACTATAATAAAATAATAATAATAATAATAATAATCAGCTAGGCTAATACCCAAGGCACCACCCTAGGCCTAAGTCATCGAGCGACTTTATTCTCCACCACTCTCCCCTATTCGGATTTCCGTTGCTACGCAACTCGTTTTGAACTTTTTAATGTTTAGGCTTAGTTTCTCTTTACGGTGTAACTGTCGCAAGCCAGATTTCCCGGCCGGTACTGATGAGTCCCAAATAGGACAAAACCGGTCTACCGTTGGAATTTCTGGCTAATTTATTTTAGTTTTTCACTCGAAGATCTATTTGGTCCGAGATTCGCGTCTTTTATTTCTCGAAGAATTATCGGTACGAGCTATTAGTAAGTTTTTAAATTTCTTCAAATTTGTTTAGGGTTAGCTTTTTTATCCCTTTTCATAATGGACTAATCTGCATATTCGCTAATTTTATCATCCTTTCTAATTCTACAATCAATCAATGTATAGGCCTAGCAACCAAAATGTTTAAAAGTTGTAATTTCAATAAAATTTAATTTTAAAAAGTTAATTTTCTAAAATTTTTAAAATATGGCATGTTTTCCGTTGAAAATAGGGGTGTGTGAATTCGTGTGAAATTTACTATCCAGCAATGGGAACTTCGACATTCGAACATTGGCAAAACTGATTTTGACAACTGTAAGATGAGCTCGGAACGCAAAACCGATATCCTAATATTTGAAAAAGCACCGTGAAATATTTTGGAAACTTCCATTGAATTCAGAAAAAATTGTACCATTTCTTCAAATAGCCAAGAAGTTAAAGAATTCTAAAAAAAAATCTGTTTCAATAACTTTTGTTATATCTCAGAAAGCCCAATTTTTATACGTTATGACATTTGAACAGTTTTATCAACGATATCCACATAGCAGTTTTTCGAAATTAAAATTTTTTTCAAATTACTTTAGCTATAACCAGAAGAAAATAGGGGGGAGGGGGGAGGAAGTACCTTTTTCGTAAAGAGCGGTTTTGGTGGGAAACCGCTGATGGTTACAGCAACTACTTAATGACGTAGTGTTGTCTGTTTCTCATCTGCCTCTCTAAGGCGTACGGATTTGTTTCATTGTGAGTATCGTTAAAAATGTTTTTGAAATTTTTTATTTATCTTTAGAAATTTAATTATATGTATTCAAAATTTAGATGTAAACATGAAATTTCACAAAAGTCTAGGTTTCATGTTTTTGAAGGTACATCTGGCCGCGCAAAGCTTTCGTTAGTCCCATTTGATTTTGGTAATGCCCCAATGAATCCAATAGTTTGCATAGTTGAATGTTCGAATACACATTTTTATCACCAGTCTTGTTGGCTGTTTGGGTTTTGTCATCACTACATGTACTCGCGGCCGGGCTAGCAACGCCAAGGCTTAATTGTTCATTAGTGTTTTTCAAAATTTCAAACTGACTTCCTTTATTTCTACCTTTAAAACTGGTTTTTCAATTGTCTCTTGTTACTCGAAAAACAATGCAGTGAACACTCTTATTCATTCTTAATTAGCTAAATTAAGTACCATAACAATAAACGAAACTGTAAAATCGAATACTCGATCAGATGAACTGTCTCGCCAAATTAATAGTCACTACTTCGTATTATGACCATTGGGTGGCGCCACTACGGAAATTTCAAACGATTCTTGACCTCTCTCTGAAGGGCTTGCTACTAGAGGTCGGTAACGGTTAATCATTATCCATGATTAAATTGATTTTTTTGGGGAAAAAATGTAAACAAAGAAATTTACCGGTTAATATTTCGGAAAATGATTAAAAAACATGTATTATTCGTAAAATTTTAGCTTTTTATCGAAAAAAACGTCGTTTTCCGATTAATTTTACGAATTTATCAAAAAATTAATCGGGTAATACAGAAATATAAATTACTTGATCAAAACGTTTTACGAATAATTTTGAGAGCTTTATCTATTGAATAAAAGTTAACCATCCCCGACCTCTACTTGCTACCACCCTCCTACGCATTGCAACTCGATCACCTGTTTAAAGGCATTATAATTCGTTAGCTTGGGTGTTAGCCTAGCTGATTATTATTAGTTAAATTTGAATTTCTTGGGCGCGAGTCTGGTTTTTAGGGACAAGGGTCGCCTTGCTACCGAAACATACTTCCCCCTATTTTTTTCTGTTTCAGGTTATGACATATAATCCTGTAATTTTATAGGGTCATGGCGTTTGAAGACTTTATCTGATTATAATAAATCGTGCACCGTTGTTCTCGAACTTTGTTGTTTATGAAGCAACACTGTTTTGCAAGAAAGCAGCAACTCTTGGTAAACTGTACGTACACTTCCAGTGTAACAGCAAATATTATTTCTGACGTTTTCACAATAGCCACCATTTTAAAAACAACATATTTAAATTTTTACAGCAAATACCAGTTCGATTTTTAAAACTTGGCCAAATGTGGAAATGTTTCTTCATATTTACGGAGCAACATTTCTTGACAGACAATGTTTTCCAAAAGTGTGGCTAATATATTTTTAATGGGCAATTAAATAATTCACTGATAAATTTGAACGCGGTCTTGAGTACAAACTGATAGAATTTAGCTAGAAATTTCTGAGATTTCCGCCCTTCAAATGTCGATTTCGACCTTCAAACTGTTTCTCTCCAAAATATGATAATAGAAAATAACTTCTACAATTAGAACGATAACGCCTGGACAATGGGAATCATGACCTTCAAAATAATTATTTTTAACATTTAAATTTGGCACTTGGTTGTACGCCTTCGAGGGTCCAACCAATGCCCGTGCACCGATTACGGTTATATGAAACAAAGAGCACCCTTTACTAATGCTAAAACAAAAATCAATTACATAATCGATTTAGTAAAGCCTTGTACACCAATTAATTGAATTGATCTGCCTTTCAAAGATGACTTAAAATTTCCCAATAATTTAAAAATTAAAAGGTTAAAGGTAGACGAATTTAGTTTTTAAAGGTTTATATAATCTGCTGTGTCAAAATTCATAAATAATATACGTAATTGTTAAATTGTTAAATTTCAATGTTTTTTTTTAATTTTTAGTTTAGCAAATGGGTAGTTTTTTCTGAAAATGCGTATTGCTGATCATTGTGTTCGTATCATTTTGAAACGGCTGAAATCATGATAAGTTGCGCAAAATAAAGACACCGTGCCTAAGAAATATATTCTTAAGCCTTATTCCTACTTGGAGCGAAATTTAGTTTCCGCGGGTTGAATTGACGCTTGCGAATAAAATTTAGTAGAGCGCAAAGCTACGGTGAAAATGAAAAGTCGCCAAGTGGGAACTAGGCTTAAAAGAGGTCGATAGTTTATTAAGAATCGGAACACTTACTTTTTTGGTTCACAAAATCTTGTGAAGAGATAACTACAACTGGTTATAAAGCGGGACAGAAGCAGATAGAGGTTACAATGGCCAATCGATAAATTATTTATTTTCATTCCACACTGTTAAAAATAATTGTTCTAATTTGAACAAATCGCCATTCAGAAGGTTGTCCCTGTAACAGAACGCCATTTTGTTCTAATATGAACAAAAAATATTCGTTAGATAAAGAACGATGGTTGATGGTTCAATATTGAACTTAGATGTTCTATATTGAACAAACCTTCTTTGTTCAAATTAGAACGTTTTGTCGTTCACGGTGGAACGCTTTGTCGTTCGCCGTGGATCATTTTCTCGTTCGACTTGGAATGCTTTATCGTTATCCAATACAAAGAGTACACAAAGTTATTGCTTTCACAATTATAGTTCATGTCTCCTGTCGGCGGTTCATCATGCTAAATTAATAAAAGTAACCTAACCTAACCCATTGCCCACCGAAAGGAAAACTAGGCCTAAAACTAGATTATTTCAATGTAGTTCCAACCTCAACTACAAGCATCTTATTAAGCTTAGAATACCTATCACGAAAGTGATATGCGTAAAATAAATAAAACCTTTTCATAGCGCAGAGATATCACATTCTATTCTCAGGCGAAAGGCCGAGAACTGGTAACAAACGATTTTAGAATTTATTTCTATGCTGAAAACGTCAAACCAAATTGCAGTATATTACGAAATATTTTCTGTAAATTTTAATTCTGGAACTTGGGCAATTACATTTCCGAATGAATTTCGTCTACCTTGCCAATCAAATAAAAATATACTTAAAAAAACCGTGCGTGTCCTATAAATTCGGACCTTTCACAACCCTTTTTCGTTTTCCACTTCGTTAGGACACGGAGGTTATTTATATCGTTATTTGTGTGAAGTTATTTTCAATAGGTGGGGTAGTTTCTGAGGAACAGCGTTACAGACCTATCGCCATTTGAGTCGCCAGTGAAGGAGCTACGCTCCAACAATGAAATTGAATCTTCGGTAAATTTCCAAACACACTGTACATACAACTACAAAAACAACTTCATAACAACATGTTCTAACTCACCCTGTAAATAAATTACTACGAGTAATAGTTTAATCAACCAGTACACTAACTTAAAACAACATAATAATGTACGAAAAAACTACATATAACAAAGGGCACTCTAAACCACTCATTTATTACTTTATGGATGTTATACTTGTTTGTTACTTTTGGCCATACGAAGTTTTCCGCAAAATAGTGTCACACTTTTTTGTTACTTTTGGCCTTACGACGTTTTCCGCAAAATAGTGTCACACTTATTTGTTACTTTGGGTCATATGTTAGTACATGTACATGAAACCAATACAAAGAAATCCACATAGGGTTGTGTGTAACGATCTCCTAGCTATGGAAACGAATATATTCAATTGTGTAGTTTACAAGCCTGAGGTGTGCTTTCCCCTATTTGAATTCGTAGGAGGTGAAGGTTTGGCCGGTTTTTCGTTTGAGAGAAAAATATTTATCTGGCAAACCCGTAAGAAATTGAGAGCAGTCGATTTTTAGGAGTAGCGTAGTTGCTAGCCTAGGCTACACTAATTTCCGGCTTTCCGCGCCGTTTTTCTTATTTTATATGATTTTTGTAATAAATGTATGATGGCAAATAAGCAAAATACTAATTCCAAATCCAAGGGTTTAAAAATAAAATATTCTTAACCCCAAATATACTTCAACACCTAGGGTCCCTCCTACAACTCCTAAAAGGTACGTCTCTAAAATATTCATATAAAGACAGGGCATAAGCCGAATTCTCTTAAACCAAAGAATAACAAACGTTGTTAGTCCTGCTGAACTACCTCTATAGTCTGTATGAAAAGTTTGGCCCGTTTTGGGCCGATTTTATAGAACGATCTATTCAACCATAAAGCTAGTTTTAAAAATGGCCAGCACTTACTAAAAATAGGAATTTGAACAAAATCGAACTTATATTTCAAGCTAAAAACCTCCAAAATAACAATGAAAATTGTCATATACGGGGGGGGGGGGGGGCAACATACTGGAATTGTGTAAATAAGACCAAATTATGTTTTTGGTATTTTCAATACCTTTCAACTCCAGCATGGCAACTGTATCCAAGTAGCTTTTGAAAATTCTCGTAAAACATGAAATTTTAAATCAAATATTTAAGATTTCAAAAATCAAAAATCGACCTTCGCTAAGACACGAAAGTTTCTGGTTTTGTAAACGTTTGATTATGTTTAACTTTAGTACTCTCCAGTTTAAATGATTAATATAATTCTTAAATTTTTCATAAGCTGCACATGTGAAGAAACCTTTCTTGATTCATTACTGATAACGTTTATACCGAACTGGGATGCTTGTTAAGACCATTAAAAATACATTAAATATTAAACGACCTTGATGACCTTCAACTCTCTTACCTACGGCAAAAACACACAATATTAATGTGCTAATTTCTATAGTAATATCATCATAAAAAAACAACGTCTTTTAAAAAATTATGTCTTGCTTTTAACGGTTAAAGCGAGGGAAATAAAATAATGTTAACAGATTTTCTATTGGAAAATTATACTTTTTACACGTGGCTTAATATTGATCAAATTCCAGGTTTTAATTAACGCAAACGTGCTCATTTAAAAATATTAGGAGCAGGAATATTTTAATTATAAATATTTGTTTATTCAGGCTTATACAAAAAATGCGGTATAGGTCGTTATATTAATATTGCCATGATTATAAAACGACCATGAAAAATTCAATCTCAATAACGTTTTAATTTATTTTTAAATAAACGAAATATTAAAGCCTTTAATTGTCTTTGAACTAGAATTATTTAACTTCATTCAAAAAGTGGTGGTTATATTCGAGATGTACTTTTATTTACAAATGAAAGATCGTGCATTGAATCAAATTAGAATCTTGACGAATTTTGGTCTTCGGCCGTTGGGATTTTTGAAGTTTTTTGCAAATTTCTCGAAACGAATTACAGCTAGAATAGTGAAATAAGTTACTATTCATTTACGAATATCTTTTATAATCGATCGTCACCACTCGTTTAAATTTTTAATATTTACCGAAAGATTTTCGGAAATTAGATTTTTGGTAATTATCATGTTTTAATGCTGTGCTCCCATTGGAGCCGCTCTATATCAAAAGTACACTACTGGTAGAGCTTGTGGAATGCTAAAAATAGTACCAACATATAAATAGAATTAATTACATTATTATTTTAACAAGCACTATATAAACAGTGACTTGCAGGTCCTGGCTCTAGGAAATATTACTTCTTGGCGATTTCATTGGAAGATGATTTATTGAAGCGTCTATTACATGACACCTAGGAATTTACTGACATTTAATCTACTAAAATGTATAGCATATCCATACGCGACATATGAACATGGGGTTGGAAGAAAGCGCGTTGGTCACAAACGGTACGCCACTTGGTCAAATGGATAAATAAAGCTTCCAAATAAAAGTTTTAATATCAAATAATGTAGATGTTTCGTCCCTCCAAGCAGCCCCGCCTCCTCACGTTTCGCTTTTCGACGGTTCCCACGAAAAGAACCTAAAACAAAAGTTACAAAACTAAAACTAAAACTTTCGAGAATACCAACTTTAAAAGAAATCAAAAAAGGATTAACGTGGAACTTTTTCAAAAACGTTTAAGACTTCTAGAGTCGCCAAGTGGTCCAAAATGTAAGGTCACCATACCGACTTTAAAAGAAATCGAAAAAGGACTACCGAGGAAATATTTCAAAAACGTTTAAGACTTCTAGAGTCGCCAAGTGGTCCAAAATGTAAGGTCACCATACCGACTTTAAAAGAAGTCGAAAAAGGACTACCGAGGAAATATTTCAAAAACGTTTAAGACTTCTAGAGTCGCCAAGTGGTCAAAAATGTAAGGTCACCATACCGACTTTAAAAGAAATCAAAAAAGGACTAACGTGGAACTTTTTCAAAAACGTTTAAGACTTCTAGAGTCGCCAAGTGGTACAAAATGTAAGGTCACCATACCGACTTTAAAAGAAATCAAAAAAGGACTAACGCGGAACTTTTTCAAAAACGTTTAAGACTTTTGGAGTCGCCAAGTGGTCCAAAATGTGAGGTCACCATACCGACTTTAAAAGAAATCAAAAAAGGACTAACGTGGAACTATTTCAAAAACGTTTAAGACTTCTAGAGTCGCCAAGTGGTCCAAAATGTAAGGTCACCATACCGACTTTAAAAGAAATCAAAAAAGGACTAACGTGGAACTTTTTCAAAAACGTTTAAGACTTTTGGAGTCGCCAAGTGGTCAAAAATGTGAGGTCACCATACCGACTTTAAAAGAAATCAAAAAAGGAATAACGTGGAACTTTTTCAAAAACGTTTAAGACTTTTGGAGTCGGCATTTGGACCAGGACTGAAAAGCGAATTTTGAACCAAAGCCCGACCCTAAATTAATTCGTTGCGCTACAGGGGATCGTGGACATCGGATGGAAGACCAGGAAGAGTAGGATTTTTAGTTTTCGTAAAACGCGTCGGCAGAAGGAAAATTATTTACTGCCATCTTGAAAAACCCGATGACTGAACGAAACGCGTTCAACAAATTACTACGTCAATATGACTTCAAAGCTCAGTGGTTGCAATCTTTGAACAACAGTGGTTTTTAGTAGATGAGCTCTAGTGAACGTCCCCCTTGTATGTTTCAACGGTAATATTTTTGTTCAATTGATCAGATTCCTAGTTAATTATATAGGGAGTTAGATGTACACCTCAACTTTCGTTAATTTGATCAAATTCTGATCAAATATGCAGGTGAATTACAGCAAATAATGTTTTTAAGGGACATGCGGGTGAAATTCTTGTTTACTGAATTAGTGTCCGAGTTATAGCTAAATTTCAGCATTTTTACTGCTGATTTTTCGATTCTTGTTCCGCCTCTAAGCAGATAGTGTATGTACTGTGTATGTAGTGCAATTGCAGTTCCCTGTTTATATCTGGAATACGACCAAAATGACCTGTGCAGCCTATAGCTGTTGTCCATTTCCTGCCTGGTATCCAAGATACAGTATATGTTCAGCTAATTTGCAGCCGAAATATTTGTTTGGGTGGGCTGCTGGCTCAGATCATATATTTGTGGCCATGGATTTTCTCAGCCTCAAATTTCTAAAAACTGCTTACCACGGGTTTCTCGTATCTTCAGGGGCAAAGTTCAAGGCCGGCTACAAGGACGTATATAAGGGGGGTTAGGGGGTTCACCCCCCCTTAGGACTCGATTCTTTTCTTACGATAAAATACGCGAAAAAGTAGATTAGTCCATAATTAAAAGGGATAATATATCTAAATCCTAAACAAATTTGAAGAAATTAAAAAACTTACTAATAACTCGTACCGATAGGTTTTCGAGCGAATCTCGGATCAAATAGATCTTCGAGTAATAAACTACATAAAAACTAAATAAAATAGCCAGAAATTCCAACGGTAGACCGGTTTCGTTCTAATTGGAACTCATCAGTACCGTGCGGGAAATCTGGCTGGCGACTGTTATATTGAAAAGAGAAACTAAGCCTAAACATTAAAAATTTCAAAACGCGTTGCATAGCAACGGAAAGCCGAAAAGGGGGGAGTGTGGTGGAGAATAGTATAAACGATAAGTTAAGTTAGAAGAGACCACCTATGGACTGTGAGAAGGATGATAAAATACGCGAAAAAGTAGATTAGTCCATAATTAAAAGGGATAATATATCTAAATCCTAAACAAATTTGAAGAATTATACTTTTCCAATAAAAATATTAAATTTTGCAAAACAATATCAATTTTGTTCTTTGTTTTATTATCATTTTCTCGAAAATGTATTTAAAAACTTCGTTTGATACACGTGCGGAAATGTCATTGTCACTCGTCCCGAGTCTAGCCAGTATGCGTTATAATTGCTAACCAAAATTTCGCGCTCGCGATTATATATGGTTATGTTATAACCCGTCCCCCCCTTAGACTTTCTATATCTACGTGCTTGGCCGGCTATAATGACTTCCGTGTCTCATTCGGAGGCAATCGACAACCTTCCTGCAGTTATAATAATTATCATCAGCTAGGCTAATACCCAAGGCACCACCCTAAGCCCAAGTCATCTAGCGACTGCTATATCCTTTAACTCAGGTGACCGGTTTAAACTGCGCAGGAGGGTGGTCTCAGTCTGTTTCTTCAGTTATTTCGGTTAGTTTTATTCCTTTCTCCAGTTATTTAAACGGTTCTGGTAATGATTTTCTTAAACTTGAATACGAAAAATGTTATCAGTAACGGCACAATGATATTAGTTACCGAATTAAACGACAACCTTATCCTCGCCGTAGTTTGGACCGGTTGCTCAATAAGTGAAATATTTTTCATACTAAGAATCGAACTCGCTTCATTTGAGTCAAATACGCCTTTTATTTGGAAACGACGGCAATTTCCGGTTTGGGCGGGTTTTTTAAATTTACATCAAAAAGGTCCCGGGACAAATACTTAAAAATGTTCGGGTGTTTTTGACCACGTACAGCTTTACGTGGACTCGCCACGTGAGGAGGGGGGGGGGAGGTACTGTCTCTTTGGTAAAGTATTATCGCTTTCAAAAGCCGTTAACAACTCAGACTAATAACACCTCATCAGTCAACATGCAATGTGACGACTAAATTAACAACAGAAGCTGAGGTTTAGTTTAGTTTAAACTACTGAATAATGGGCTTTGAATCATCTAGGTAAAAAATTCAGAACATCCTTCTTAAATGGAAAGAACAGTTTAATTTGATTTTTTATCAACAAATGCATAGATCGAGTTGTTATTGAGAATTAGCCAGAAGATGCACTACGGTTCAAAAGCTCACTAAAAATTTTAAATGTAATGAAAATGTTTTTAATTAAACAATTTTAGTTGTGAAGGATCGTGTGTCTCGTATATAATTTTATATATATAGATACAATACAATCTTACGATGAAAATACGAAATTAAAATAGAGCAAAAATCCAATGAAAAGAGTATACAAGGGAGTCGCGCAAAAAGCGAGGATTAAGGAATTGGAGGTTTCAAAGCAGCTGCGTCCGATCCTTAACAACGGAAATTTAACTTTTTAGCTACTGCTTCACCAATTCTTAGAGATCCAAAAACTTCATCATCTACTCTTGTAAATCTGGAATCGCCAGAATCACTACAGTTCTGCTACTAATTTGAGCAATATCAATGAATCAGCTACTAGTTCTGCTACTAATTTGATTAATATCACGGAATCAGCTACTAGTTCTCCTACTAATTTGACTAATATCACTGAATCAGCTATTAGTTCTGCTACTAATTTGACTAATATCACTGAATCAGCTATTAGTTCTGCTACTAATTTGATTAATATCACGGAATCAGCTACTAGTTCTCCTACTAATTTGACTAATATCACTGAATCAGCTACTAGTTATCCTACTAATTTGACTAATATCACTGAATCAGCTATTAGTTCTGCTACTAATTTGACTAATATCACTGAATCAGCTATTAGTTCTGCTACTAATTTGATTAATATCACGGAATCAGCTACTAGTTCTCCTACTAATTTGACTAATATCACTGAATCAGCTATTAGTTCTGCTACTAATTTGACTAATATCACGGAATCAGCTATTAGTTCTGCTACTAATTTGATTAATATCACGGAATCAGCTACTAGGTCTCCTACTAATTTGACTAATATCACTGAATCAGCTACTAGTTATCCTACTAATTTGACTAATATCACTGAATCAGCTATTAGTTCTGCTACTAATTTGACTAATATCACTGAATCAGCTATTAGTCCTTCTTCTAATTTTATTAATATCACGGAATCAGCTACTAGCTCTCCTACTAATTTGACTAATATCACTGAATCAGCTATTAGTTCTGCTACTAATTTGACTAATATCACTGAATCAGCTATTAGTTCTGCTACTAATTTGATTAATATCACGGAATCAGCTACTAGTTCTCCTACTAATTTGACTAATATCACTGAATCAGCTATTAGTTCTGCTACTAATTTGACTAATATCACTGAATCAGCTATTAGTTCTGCTACTAATTTGACTAATATCACCGAATCAGCTATTAGTTCTGCTACTAATTTGATTAATATCATGGAATCAGCTACAAGTTCTCCTACTAATTTGACTAATATCACTGAATCAGCTATTAGTTCTGCTACTAATTTGACTAATATCACTGAATCAGCTATTAGTTCTGCTACTAATTTGATTAATATCACGGAATCAGCTACTAGTTCTCCTACTAATTTGACTAATATAACTGAATCAGCTACTAGTTAACCTACTAATTTGACTAATATCACTGAATCAGCTATTAGTTCTGCTACTAATTTGACTAATATCACTGAATCAGCTATTAGTTCTGCTACTAATTTGATTAATATCACGGAATCAGCTACTAGTTCTCCTACTAATTTGACTAATATCACTGAATCAGCTATTAGTTCTCCTACTAATTTGACTAATATCACTGAATCAGCTATTAGTTCTCCTACTTATTTGACTAATATCACTGAATCAGCTATTAGTTCTCCTACTAATTTGACTAATATCACTGAATCAGCTATTAGTTCTGCTACTAATTTAATTAATATCACGGAATCAGCTACTAGTTCTCCTACTAATTTGACTAATATCACTGAATCAGCTACTAGTTATCCTACTAATTTGACTAATATCACTGAATCAGCTATTAGTTCTGCTACTAATTTGACTAATATCACTGAATCAGCTATTAGTTCTGCTACTAATTTGATTAATATCACGGAAACAGCAACTAGTTCTGCTACTAATTTGACTAATATCACCGAATCAGCTATTAGTTCTGCTACTAATTTGACTGATATCACTGAATCAGCTATTAGTTCTGCTACTAATTTGATTAATATCACGGAAACAGCTACTAGTTCTGCTACTAATTTGACTAATATCACTGAATCAGCTATTAGTTCTCCTACTAATTTGACTAATATCACTGAATCAGCTATTAGTTCTGCTACTAATTTGATTAATATCACTGAATCAGCTATTAGTTCTCCTACTAATTTGACTAATATCACCGAATCAGCTATTAGTTCTGCTACTAATTTGATTAATATCACGGAATCAGCTACTAGTTCTCCTACTAATTTGACTAATATCACTGAATCAGCTACTAGTTATCCTACTAATTTGACTAATATCACTGAATCAGCTATTAGTTCTGCTACTAATTTGACTAATATCACTGAATCAGCTATTAGTTCTGCTACTAATTTGATTAATATCACGGAATCAGCTACTAGTTCTCCTACTAATTTGACTAATATCACCGAATCAGCTACTAGTTCTCCTACTAATTTGACTAATATCACCGAATCAGCTATTAGTTCTGCTACTAATTTGACTAATATCACTGAATCAGCTATTAGTTCTGCTACTAATTTGACTAATATCACCGAATCAGCTATTAGTTCTGCTACTAATTTGATTAATATCACGGAATCAGCTACAAGTTCTCCTACTAATTTGACTAATATCACTGAATCAGCTATTAGTTCTGCTACTAATTTGACTAATATCACTGAATCAGCTATTAGTTCTGCTACTAATTTGATTAATATCACGGAATCAGCTACTAGTTCTGCTACTAATTTGACTAATATCACTGAATCAGCTATTAGTTCTGCTACTAATTTGACTAATATCACTGAATCAGCTATTAGTTCTGCTACTAATTTGACTAATATCACTGAATCAGCTATTAGTTCTGCTACTAATTTGACTAATATCACGGAATCAGCCACTAGTTGTGCATCTAATTTGACTAATATTTAGGAATTAGTTACAGTTACTGCATCTCGTTAAAGTACATATTTAAGACATTTTTTCAATTAGATCGAATGTGCTTTACAGCCGTAAAATTGCAGTTTATTAAACAATACTCTCTCAAGCTTGAATCTTCAGAAGTGGTACTAGGTCTGAAAACAGATCGTTTATACTATAGAACCGTGAAAGCTAGACGAAAGGTTCTTAGAAAATGGCTATCAATCCATGTTATTGATCAAAACACTTAAGCAGATTATTGCAATATTTGTGTTTCATTTTCCACATCTTCGATTCTGTTGAGAAATACGAACGCAATGAAAACCACAAATCGTCGGTTGAAAGCTACTTATAGCCGCGGCGAATGACAAGTTTTTTGTTGTAGTTAAAATAATTGGTCGGCCAAATTTACCCTTTAGAGGAAGTTCCTCAAAGGAAACATTCAGCGGGCTACACGATGACGAAAACGTAAACCATGAAAGTTTTCTGGAAATTCTCTGACTTCTTGGTGAAATTGACCCAATGCTAAATCGCCATATAGAAATATCGATTTCCAAAAGTAAAGATAGGCAAGAAAGATTGAAAGCGCAAGAAGAAACGGAACTATCGGCTCGCGGAAGAGGAAGCTTAGTTATTTAGTTTTCCAAAACTACCGCCAACAAGGTGATAAGTGCAACTTTAATTTCCGTTAGAAAACAATTCATTAAGTAGATAGATAATCTAAAGTTTAGCGTGCAAGTTGACAGTACACACAAGATGTCAGTGTTTTCGAACAAGCGGCTGTTGTCCGCGTTACATTTGCGATGGAGAAATTAAAGAAAGACTATTTGAAGTACTACGTGTTACTGAATCTTCTGGCGTCGCGTTGTTCTCAAAGAATGTTTTGATGAACATGGTTTGAGGTTTGAAAATGTGTCTTTCGATGGAGCTGCAAATATCAGCGGCGATAATAAAGGGCTAAGGGCGCAAATAGATATATCCAACAAACGTAGCGTATACAGGGTGTTTTAAAAGTTTATGCAAAAATTTTAAGGAGTTGTAGGGGGTGAGTTGAGAAGTATGCCTGTTTTTTCACCATTTTCCTAAGATGAGTTAAATGAGCGCTAAAGAGCTTCGAAGTGTGGCCTACTTGCCCCTGGCAGTAGGCTGCAACAACCGCAAAACCAAGCAGCCGCTAGCGAAATGATAACATTAAGGTAAAGCGTAAAAAAGTAAACTTCAAAGTCCTGCTGCTTGGTTTTGCGCTTGTCGCAGCCCACTTCCAGGAGCTAGTAGGCCACACTTTGAAGCTCATCTTAGGAAAATGGGGGGAAAAAAAGCAGACTTCTCAACTCACCCCCGTACAACTCCCTAAAATTTGTGCATAACCTTTTGAAACACCCTGTATAATAAAAAAGCCATATATTAATATACTGTTCATTTCATATAATTTCCAAAATTATTCAGATTTATTGATATCATCAAGGATGCATTTCGGTAAGCATTGTATCTGTATACGTTCTTCATATCATTTATTAAAGGTACTATAACCTCAAAATCTTTATGGAGGACCGCGCTATTTTGAGTATTACAACCGCAGAAAACCTTTAAGCAGTGCCGAAAATGTCAAAAATCTTAAAATGAAATGACCAATATTAGAACTCTTGGATGGCGATAGAAATGCTAAAGGTTATATTCCCATTAAGCGTACACATTTAATTTGTACGTTTTTGTTATACAAATTACACGATTCGAGCCTGACATATGAAGTCGTTCTGTCGACCCAGCTCCAAATGTTCCGTCTAAGCGTTTCTACGGCTTGCAAAACGTTTGCAACTTTATGCACACAGAGTTTACTTACCAGAGTCACTAGTTCACTACACTTTTTATTTCCGATTTTCTGTTTTACCACTCTAACGTCGCATCGCCGTAGGTTCCTTCTCTGCCGTTATAGTTTCGGGCCAAAATTATCACGCTATATTTTATATTTTTATTATATTGGTGGAATTATACCTACTCCCCGTATTTGAGCGCCTGCTGTGCTGTGTTCCCTATTCAAAGTTTATCCCGGTCTAAAACCAAAACTTAATTTTTTTTAATAGTGTTAGCTGGGACCCCACCTAGTTTACTATATAGACTAAACAACATTTTCGATTTCATAGACAAATTAACGAAAAAATATATTTTTAAATTTGTGTTCATTTACGGGAGTTACTGGAAACACCTCAAAAGAAAAGCCTTTCAAACTATTTTAATTAGAATCTTCAATATTTAGTCGAAACTGAAATAAAATATAGGGGATGGTAGTTGACCTTTTGCAAATGAACACGCCTTGATATATTACCGTCTGTTTGCTAAGGAGACGGCCGATAACTATCTTAAATCTTGGAGCGATTAAAAGGCGTTTGCCATAAAGGGAACGTTAAGTTAAGCTACCTTACTAAATTTTTCTTAGAAGTTAGAAGACCTGTTGATGAATTGCTATGTTTAGCACTACCAATATCTATTTGATGTCTTGAACCGTTCATTGATAACCACAATTAACCAAAATCTACACCGGTGCAATTATACAGGGTGTTACGGATAAGAGTACCGAAACTTTCTATATGCATTCTTTGGGTCTCTATGAGGAAAAAATGTCTTGTAAACGTGGGTCCTAAAGTGCTTCGTTTCAGAGATATGGGCTCCCAAAAAACTACCCAAAAAAACCGGACACAGCCTTAAATCTGACAAACAATATTCTTCCTTGAACCAAATTGTTTTCATTAAACTATCAATTGTTTTTTATCCGTGAGGCGAGAAACTTTAATAACAAGTGGCAAAAGTTAATTAATTTACTTTTAGAAGTAAAATGAGTTTGAAAACAAAGCCATTTTAATTTAGTGATACGATTTTAATTATTTAATTTAAAGATACAAATGTTAGAAAAGTTCTAAAGGAATGGTTTTAAAATTGTCTAATTCGTTTTGTAGCTAATATGGCACATTGGTCTAGGAACGCTTATTGCACGAACAGGCGCTAGAAAAATGGGTTAGAAGCTCAAAGATTCAATCAGCAGTATATTCCTAAAAGACTGGTGTCAGATCGACACAAAGTTTAAAAATTGTTTTTTATTTTTAAGATTGGCATGTAACCTGGAGAGAGATACAAATAATATTTCGACTGGTTTTAGAAAATAGACGAACGATTGAATCTTTGAACTTCTAACCCAATAAGCGTTCTTGGACGTGCCATATTAGCCTCAGAACGAATTAGACAAACGTAAAAGCATTCTTTTAGAAATCTTATGACATTTGTATCTTATATTTTGATAATTAAAATCGTTCGTAACGACAAAATGTTTTTTTTTATTTGGTCAATAAAATTAAATTGGCTTTGTCTTCAAACTCATTTTACTTCTAAAGGAAATTAATGAACTTTTGCCACTTGTTATTAAAGTTTCTCGCTTCACGGATAGTTTAATGAAAACAATTTGGTTCAAGGAAGAATATTGTTTGCCAGATTTAAGGCTGTGTCCGGTTTTTGGGGTAGTTTTTTGGGAGCCCATATCTCTGAAACGAAGCACTTTAGGACCCATCTTTATTAGGCATTTTTTACTCATAGATACCCATAGAAATTTTCGGTACTCTTATCCGTAACACCCTGTATAATTTTTGAATTTGAATAGTTAGTACTACGATTATGTAAGTGTTCTTAAAATATCTGCTATTGAGGGGATCTGAGCTACGGGAACTGTGAACCTTTCATATTGAAACTGCAAATTTGAGAATGAATCGTTTGTGCAATTGGTAACAGTGCCCAAACAAGTCGGACTTACAGGAAATCGCACATTTTGGTTAATAAAGATCAAGTTATTCACTAAAACGGTAGTGTGGTAGGAAATTGAGAGATTTTAAATAGAATTACAAGATAAATCTAGATTTCAGTGTTTCCAGTAACACCATAAGTAGTTTTGAGTAACACCATAAGCCTATCATAAGGTCCCCATAAGAAAAGGTCTACCATAGAGGCCCATGGTAACGCGTTGTCCTGGAGATAAGAAAATGAACGTGCGACGATTGGGCAGAAGCGACACCTTCTTTTTCAACATTTCTACATCTAAATTATTATCTTACTTGGTGGAGCAGCCACGTCCGGGTTGATAAACGCCTAAAAACGCGTCTAAATCTCAAATTTTAAAAATAAATACCTTCAGAAACACAACTCTTATTTCTAATAGCCAGTTTTAGGTTCTGACGAATCATTTTGCAAAGATAAGTGTTAATTTTAAATTTGAAAGCGATAAAATTGCGAATAAGCCTTGGCTACGGTGCTAAGGGCTCGCGGCGCAGATTTCTCCCGCGTGGTTCTAAGTTTAAAAACGTTCTTTTAAAGCGATAAAATTGCGAATACGCCTTGGCTACGGTGCTAAGGGCTCGCGGCGCAGATTTCTCCCGCGTGGTTCTAAGTTTAAAAACGTTCTTAATGCATTTCGCGAAATTTATTTCAGAATTGCATAGTTGACGACGTGGCTACTAGGAGCTGCAGATTTTGAATACCTACCTCTTAATAACGGGTATGTGATCGGCAAAAATTTTGGCTTAGACCTTTGCCTATGGGGACCTTATGAAATACTTATGGTAACACCAATATGTTGTCCAAAAATGCAATTTAAGTTTTAATCACGTTAACAAAGCCAAAGTTCGAGAATGGTCCTTTTAGTATTACAGAATTGGTAATATGCTTTAAAAAATTATGAAGTTGAAATATTTTATTTAACTGTACTTACTTTTCTGAACGAATTCAAAGTAGATATTTTTCAAGTTACAATTGGGGGTGCAAAACGGCGATAGAGCGAGCTGTAGATAATACTTGCTTATCATTCCAAAATTATTAGAAATGAACCCAAGGTTGAAAAGTGGCTCGGGCGGGGCAAAAATATGGCGAACTACAACGTGCTGATATTTAAACAAACATTTTATCATATGACAACTGCAAACGCTTGTAAAGGCTGAAAGACCCTCGTACATTTATGTCCCTAGTGTAATGAAGAGTTGATTAAGAAAATAATTATTATTCTGATGCTGTTTCATCTCGAAATTGCAAATATACCGAGTTCTGGTTTACGCCCAAACAAAAATAAGCAAAAGGTAATATTTTATAAAAACTATGAAATATTAACTAGAAGATATCTAACTCAGGGGGGGGGGGGGGCAAAATAGGCGATCATTAGTAAATTTTGATTCCAGCCTTGAAAATGGTAATCGCGACCTTCAAAACGTTTATTTAGTCATGTAGGAGAGTGGTTACATGTCAATGTTTTGTAACTTAAAAGATTAGTACATTTAAACAAATTGTAATGTGACTAACCAACATGCAGTTTTTTTGAACTAATAATAATTCGTGAATAGCTAGATTTCTTACGTTCTCGCCAACTTGACGCTTTTTAAAACTGGAAATAAGAAAAATTATGTAGTTTATAATTATAATTTTTCACTGTTTTATTAAGTAAACCAAAGTAAACTGAAATCTGAAATTTTTTAAATTAAAAATTGAAATTTTGGAAATTGAAAATTGAAATTTGGATATTTGAAATTGAAATTTTGGAAATTAAAAATGAACGTAGTGAAATCAAACCATCGGCAAGGTCTTAGATTAGAAATATGGTCTAGTTCTATAACGGCCTCTTCATAACTATTGGTAAAGAAAACCCGCATATCACGCTACTTGACATAAAATACGCTAGACCTTGCGCGGTCTTTTTTATGATTAAACTAGATCTTGAAAATCATGGTCTGAGACATTAGGACGTAGTGTTGGGCAGAGGACCTTGCAAATTTTAACCTTAACGTTTTTGGCCAGATTTCATGTATTTTTGTAGTTCCAGAACTATTAACCACTCTGCCACCCCACCTTTATAGATTTATAGTTAAAATTATACTATAGATATAAGCATATTTGTGTCGGGAAATTTAGTTGTAAAAAACACAAATTCCCATAAAAAACTAAAAACAATAATCCCGACACTAAGGGAAATTGGGACCTAGAAATCTTCAATACTTAATTGGCACCTCTAGAAAAGAATTAGACAACGCGAGATAATTTTCTTTGCGGTTTGGAAATCTGATCCTAAAACTTCCACATTCCTAATTAAATAATTTTGAGACACTAGAGAGTTTAAGCCACCCCCCCCCCCTAAACAAACGTGTAGGGGAAAATTGTATGATTTTAGATTCTAAAAGTACGCTAACCATTTTACAATTTCTTACCTGGCACGTCTTGTAGTATTTCAATAATAATATTGAATATTCAAATTATTCAGCTAAATAAATATAGTGGAAGTGGGAGTTTTGACAAGCTTTTCTTATTATATGAGAATGTATATTAAATAAAAAATCGTAAATACTATTTTAAATTGAAACGTGACGAAGCGTTCTATAGTTCAGGTCTAAATCGTGATGATAATATATTTGTAGATATAGCGGAGACACGAAACCACGGAAACAAACAGGTTCTGTTTGGACGCAATTCAAAAAATTTATAAAATATTGTGGTGGGGCTAAAGGTTTTCCTCATCAACTCGACGCCGGTTAGGCACTGAGACTTGTCCTTTAGAACGCCACAATGGGAAATCAAGTGAAAGGTGGTCAGCAATTTTTATGCAAATCGGATAAGTAGTGTTTGCTCTAGAGCGCTCTGCAAGAACGAGAAAGAAGAAGATTAAAGTTTTTTTTGACATTTTGGCTATCTTTGAACTACGTCGCATTATTAGCATAACAACCTAGATTTATAGCTTTATTGTATGGTTGTCGTATGCGCCTGGTCTTTCCAATGATATATTGCTTGTCTCGCTACTCTGAGTGGTTGAGCAGATTCAAGGGGCTAAAATCGGCCCTTTATAGCTAAATATTTTCTTGTGTTGAAATGTTTTCTTTTACCCATAATTCTAGTCCACCCTATCCCCGTGGATTTTGGTAAATTTGGTTTCTTCGACAGTACGAAAAGAATTCCTGTTTTTCAGAAATATCGATCTAGCCATTGTTGAGATTCCGTACTCAATTGTGCCCTTTAACCCCTGATTTGACCCCAAGGGTGTCTCTTGTGGCGGAATTGGGATATAGACCATATTGCAGATAAGGAGATTTGGAATCTGAAAAAAGTTTCGATATTTCTTTGCTTCGTAAGTTTCAATATTTGATAAGGGTTTAAAATGTTAAACTTTTTCGGCTCATAAAATAGTTACAAGATAATATATAGTAGAGTGTAGTTCTTCGGGATAAGCGCGTCGCCTTGAGGGTTAAACACATTCCTAAAGGTCTTTTCACACGAGCCAACTTTTCAAATCAAAATGCTGAGTCAGCAAAAATGGATCAGTGATCCATTTTTTTCTGGCGTACTTTTTTGGTGGATCAACTCATCGAACCTTTATTCACACGAACCAACTAGTTTACTCAACTCAAGTTGACTCATCTAGTTGGATCAAAAAGTTGGCTCGTGTGAAAAAGCCTTTAGAGAGAGCTGTCAACCTCCCTCTCGCAAAAGCCGCTTTACAGTTTCTATTAGTTTCTCGGGTTTTTGTAACCGCGCGCTCAAAAAAATAGTTCGCTTTTATTTTTATTTTAAAACCATGTTAATTATTGATTTCGTGTATATAGTTTAACTTTATATTATAATTATAAGCAGAATACATGTAAGAAACCTTTCTTTATATTTTATTACGAAAAATATGACATAGAGGCATTTCGTAATTATATTGTAAATATACTTGCACGTGTTTGCGACGATTCGTAATAGTTTGCCTTGTTTTATACAGTCTGCCAAAATGGAAACGCGAGAAGGCATTTCAAACCCCTTAACGTTAATTTATAATTTTGAAGACGATATTTTTTAGTTAGTTGAAAGTGGTATTTACAAGAATATAGTAGAAAAACAAATTTTGCAATATTTTGTGCAATATACAGGGTGTTTTTATTTGATTACCCCAGGTAACTTACTCAAAAACTTTATTACCTAGAAATGTGAAACTATCAGGATGTACACAATCGGGGAAGATCGTTGTTAAAGGGAATATAACCTCAAGTCTTTTTTAAGGTTTTTTATGTTTTTTATGTTAACAATTTTGGCGGGAAATCACTAACCAGCGCCAAAAATATCTGAAGCCATAGGAGGGAGCGGGAAATGGTCGAAGTGTTGGTGTTCCACACCAAAAAACCTGAGGTTATATTCCCTTTAATGGAAAATTTCTTCAAAATCGTGACTTTTTCACAGTTTTGGAATTTTTTTTAACGCTAGGTGGTAGACGAAAACCATAAATGAAATTGGTTTGGTTGGAATAGGTTAATTTGTCACGGAGATATTAGGTCATGAAAAATAACAAGTTTGTAGTAGGGGGCCTTTTCACAACTAATTTAAAAAGAAACCTATTTAAATTGTAATGATTGTATGATTACTAAAAAATTAACGTTTTTAAACTAATTGGTTTTATTGTACCTAATTAATTTTGAGATAAAAACAATTTTGAAAAGTGTTACAAAATTTAAAATGGGGGTTGTAAGAATTCTACAAAAATGTCTAATTTATGCCAACTGAATTTTCCAAGCTTTTTTTGCATTTGCACTTCTTTTAAATTTAGGTAATTAAGTATGCCTTAAGTATGCCTCGTTATAACCGTGAACAGCTGTCCAAGACGGTAGAGATATCCTACAGTGATGGTCATCAAAATGCACGTCTAGTAAGTCAGTTATTTCAAATACTCTATCCTGGCAGTCGATCAGATCAACACACCATTATCCATGCTATCCGTGACTTTGGAGTTGATGAATCTCAGATTCCGTGGACGGGGACATCATAACATTACTATGATAGACACAGTCCACACCTACATTGTCGCCTACCCTCGAGCAAGTATAAGAATGACATGCTCTGATTTGGTCTTTGCGACGTAATATGTCTGGAGTGTCCTTGACCATCATAACTTTCATCCAAACCGTGCCACGCTCCATCAAGCACTTCACGGTGGTGATTGGCGACTAAGATTGGACCTTGGCACTGGTTCAGTACCATGGCCGATGAAAATGAAAATTTGCTCCATCTGCTCCTCGTGACCGAAGAGTGCTCATTCTCGAGAGACAGATAAAACAGACAGAACAACCACAAGTGGAGCGATGAAAATCCGCACTGGAGATTTCCTCACCACAATCACGTCCAATTTCGCTTCAACGTCTGGGCTGGTCTACTAGGAAATCGTATTATTGGACATTTTTTTTATACCGAATGGCGGTGCGAATTCTCACCAGCAAAGATGCGTGGTACAATTCCTTAACACGGAGTTCCCTGGGCGTTGGATTGGCAAGAACGGTCCCGTGCGATGGCCTCCTAGGTCCTCAGATTTTAAGGAGGAAGTTTATAATACACCAGTTACTAGCGAAGAAGACTTGAGCCAGAAAATTATTAAGGCTTTTCGACTCGTAACTCCAGCTATGGTCCATTTGCAAATATGCTGTATCGCGCACGAGCGTGTATATCAGCGGATAGTGGAATTATTGGACCTCTTTATTATAAGACTGGTACATTTGTAAATTTTGTAACACTTTCGGAAATTAATTTTTTATCTCAAAATTAATTACTAATAAAAGTAGTTTATGAAAACGTTCATTTTTAGCAATCATTCAAACATTACAATTTAGGTAGGTTTCTTTTTAAATTAGTTGTGAAAAGACTTTGGCCACCTACTACCAACTTGTTATTTTCCATGACCAAATATCTCCGTGACAAATTAATTGGCTTATTCTGACCACACCAACTTCATTAAAGATTTTCGAGTATACACTACAACTTGTTCATTGACAGTTTTCGTCTACCACATAATAACAAGTTGATAGTGGGTGGCCAAAGTCTTTTCACAACTAAATTAAAAATAAACCTATGTAAATTGTAATAATAATAAAAAGAATAATAATAATATTTATTTCGCAAAGAAACAAACTTTGCAGGCAACCACAGAGGCAAAGCCTATACGTGGTGGTTACCGGGACAATAAAAACAAATAAATTAGATAACAGAACGCAAAAAAAGTTAAATAAATAAAATCAAAATCAAAAATTGATAAATTAAAGAGAGAAAAAATTAAGAATTTTGTGAAAGCCAAATGCCAAAAAGAAATTCCGTTACTAAGGAACGAAATTGGGGATTGAAAACTTAGTGGAATTCTCCCTGATGTCGGCGGGCAACGAGTTCCATGTACGAGCACTCCGGATGAAAAATGAATTTTATAAGGCCAAGCATCGGGCAAACTTTACGTAGTACGTAGGGCAAGACTGCCGGGTACTAAATGTCATGTAATCACAAAGATTGAATGTCGCTGACCTGGTCAATTTCAAGAGTGTGATCATATCACAAACGTCTCGGCGAACAGTTAGTGGTAGTAGATGAATGTCAGCTAGTCTTTGACTGTACGAGACATATCCAGGTAAGTTAGCACGCGGGGACTTCAAGTAAAATCGAGGGAACGTCCGCTGAACACATTCCAGAGAAGCAATGTCCTTTTTAAGTGAAGGATTCCAAACCGGAGAGGCGTAGTCAAGTACTGGTAAGCACAGCGAACATAATGTTTGTATGACTGCTAAAATGGGGTTTTTTTTAATTGATTTTTTTTATTGGTAATTAATTTCGAGCAAATAGCGTTCAAACAATAAAAATTCCAAAACCGTGAGAAATTTGACGATTTTGCTGACATTTACAAATAACAACGACCTTCACCGATAGTGTACATCCTGAAAATCTCACATTTCGAGGTAATATACGTTTTGAGCAGAATTCCTGGGGCGATCAAATTAAAACACCCTGTATATACTGAGATAAAGGAAATAGAGTCCCAGTGTACGTAGTACCATTTAATATTCTGGTGACATTGAATATATTGGCATTAGTTAAGTTAAAACAAGAATTGCTCACACTAATGCACTGGATATCCTTCAGAATTATTGATGAATTTTCCAGACAAAATCCGCCAATTGATCCTGCCTCGGAAGTAAGAAGACAAGATTTAATGCCCCAAAGTAAAAAGGGTCACAGGAACGAGAATGGTGATGAACTACATTCAGCAATAAGACTTGGTGGAGGTTGGCCGCGGAGAAATTTGGAGGCTCAACAGAAATTATTTTTTTAAAAAATATAATATATTTATAAGGATAAAAGTTAGTTGACAGAAACACAATGTAAAGAAGCTGAAATTCTATTAGAATACAGAGTAGTGATTGGAGACACTCTGACATCTCGAAAATATTCCCTTAATCAAGATTGATAAAGGTGGTTTTTTATTTCCTCTCCCGGAACTTTTGCAATACATTCACATGGTCACTGACATGGTGACCCGAGGTTCTACTATGGCCATGCACCTCTACGAGCCATTAGTACGTTTTACATAAAATTAATTACTAAACAAGCTGATTGATTACCATTTTTAAATTAAATTTCCAGATGAAGCCACACGGACCAAGTTGATAAAAAGGAAAGACCAGCAGAGGATTTTTACATCTGTCAAGAGAAAATATCGAATGCTTAAGAAAGGTTTGCCAAAGAAAATTATTACATGCCAAGTTGGCTGATTTAATTAGAGGCAGCGTTGCCAGACGTACGATAATTATCGCACAGTGCGATAATTTAATAAAAAATTTTAGGGCGTACTATAATTTTCATGGCGTACGATATCGTACCATTATTTCGATAATTCTGCCTCAACGTACTATAATGTACGATAATCTTTAAATTTTTTTAAAAACCTACGAACGATTTATATTTTATTATTAATTTATATAACTTTCCTACTTAAAAATGAATGATATACATTTTCTGTACGCGTAGTCCAGAGTGTGAGTTTATTACTCCTAGCTATTACCGCATTTTTTAAAACATTTTTAAACATATTAAGTTCAGTTAATAATGATAATAGACATTTTGTTTATTTCCCTGAAATAAAACTCCTGTAGTGCTTTAAAAAATCATCTAAATTCAACGCATTTATGTATGAATTAAAATTTATCGCCAAAAAGAAATGTACGATCATTTCCCAGGAAAATCGATATTTTTTTGGCTTAGATACGATAATTTCAGATTTTCGATCTGGCAACGCTTATTTAGAGGCCAAGTGAACAAACGTAATGAGTGAAAAGGAAAGATAAAATTTAAATTGTAAACTATAAAATCTGTCCACAAAAACTAAAAAATAAAAAATAAAGATGACTCTAGAAAGCTGCAGCTAGTCAAACAAACAACGAAAAAAGTTAACAAAAAAAAAGGGTTTGCTCTGACTCCTAAAATTTATCATGGGGCGCGTCAAAATTCTAAGAAGAAATTCTTATCTTCAGAAGAGTTCTTCGTGAGAATTCTTCTCCCCGTGAGAACTCGCTAAAAAGCGTCAAATAAAGATTCTTCTAAAGATGGCGGCGAACTAGAATGCTACGAACGTTGTAAACTAAGGAAGAAAACATTTTATTTATAATTTAAAAGGAAATGTTTCATCGGAAATTAACTAACCATTCTGTACTCTCTGAAATTCATTTTCGTCCACAAAAATATCATAATGTTTATTTTCTTTAGCATCAAGTAGATTAGAATATTAGCTGCTATTTTTATTTATAATAACCCCCTCACGATAACTGGTGAGAAGAGATTACGTCACTTCCTGTGAGAAGGACCGTCAAAATTTTGAGAAGTGATAATTATCACTATCAAGGGAAGAATTCTTAGAATTTTGACGAGCCCTTGGCGTCACTTGCTCAATTATGGTCTGAATTTCATGATTAATCCATCATTTTAAAGAGAAAAAGGAATCAAATTTATATTTTGGGGCACATTCAATTTTTAGTTTTGATAAAGTTATTATGGCGATAGATAATATTTAACTTTAACCTTTGATATAACAGTGGTTTTAAATTAAAATGCTACATTTTTTCCGAATTCTCCGTGCCTTCTTTCCACGAAAATAAGTGTTATTTCTAGATCTTGAGATATTAATAAATATGTACAGCCACTAAAACTCAAATTTCACTGATTAACCCAATTTATTTTTTCAATATTGAATTTTATGGTAATTCCATACGAAATCAACCAACGTTATTGTTCGATAGTGGCGGATTTCTGCCAAGCCTTTTTTGCTGGTTTATCTTATTTATTTGTCTGCCAATGCCAAAAACTTTCTGTTGTTTCGAATAGTTTCACCTGACTGTAAAATTTGCTTAGGCCATTCTTAAAAAAACTTCAAGCCTTCCAGCATGGATGGAAATTTTATAAACAGGCTTCTAAGTAGGCATGACAAGCCAACACTTCTTTTCCTGTCTTTAGGGGCTTTATTGTTAAAAATTGGACTAGCATAGTTATACAGTTCACGTAAAACCGGTTCTTGCTGCATTACTCTTGCCGGTGTTACGTTTAGTTTCAACCATGCATCCCTGCCAATTTAGAGCTCGGGGTTTTATTTGTTTTTATCCGTGTCCGAAAATAATCCGAATTAAAAGTTATTTTTTGCAATCGTTTTAGAACGATGAATAGCATCCACAAATAAACAGTTAACCGAAATTATTAAATCTACTACATATAATTTTTGAAAAATTCATAAAGTTGTTAACTTTCCATTTTCTAAAAAAGGTAGCTTTACTGATTCGTCGCAATGGGGTAGGTACATTTGTTCGAATTTCAATCGTACGAATGGTGGAACAAATGTTCGAATTTGACAAATTGTTTGTTTAATTCGTCCGAATCGATAGCATCACTTGTCCGAATTCTGTCGCTATATTAGTTTATCTTATTTTTTTGTTAAATTCAAAATAAAATTAAATGTAAAATATAATAATAATAAATAATAATAATCAGCTAGGCTTATACCCAAGGCACCACCTTAGTCATCAAGCGACATTTGAAGCCTTTAATTCAGGTGGCCGGGTTACAATGCGTAGGAGGGTGGTGGCAAGCCCTGCATGCCACGCGAGCCAACAGCTCCCTACACTCACTATTACCGTTAACCTCAACAAGTTTTTAATAATAAACGGATATAAGCATTGTAATGTCAAATCATTTTATCCTATTATGTCCATTTTTCCTTTGGCTGATATAGTAAGTGGGAATTGCGTTAAATGTTATGGATATTTTAGGTTAGGTTAGGTTAGGTTCACGTTAATGTTACTATTTTCTTATATTAACAATATTAAAAAAAACCAATTCCTAATGTTCGATAAAACGGACAAACGATTATTCGAACAAATGAAATTCGCCAGTAAAGTTAACATAAATTGAACGACTAAATCACCAACAAAAGTTGTGATAAATTTTTCGGGCAAATGAAATACGTTTTCGGACATACGATCCTGTTTGCCGGCATTCGGACAAATGATCATTCGGAAATTTGTACCACCGTTCGGACGAATGAAATTCGAAAAAATGTACCCAAACCGTCGCAATATTCAGCAATTGATATCAGTGATTTTTTTTCTGAAGACTTCAATCTGTTCAATTTGACCACTTAAATTTGTTTATATAATTTCTATATCAACTGAAAAAGTTAATTCTTCTAACTCCAAATATGATTATTTAAATGATATAAAGTTGAATTCACGGGTATATCTACCGTTGCAGGACTAATATACAATTATAAATAATATTAGGTTCCAAATCCATAATTTAATTTGACAAACTAGGCATTGCTTTGGAAGTTGCTAAATAAATGGATGCAATTAGAATATTTTCCCTTAGCAAATACCGGCTTTGTTTACTTATACCACAGTCACTGTTTGACTCAACGGTTCTGAAAATATTAAGCTCTTTCCATTTCAAACATGGTACTGAAGTTCCAATAAATTTAGTTGACTTTGGTTTTTCAAACAAATTATATTTCCTGCCTTTAGCAAAGTCCTGAGTGTATTTCGAGAAGGTTTGTTTTAAAAAGAAGTTTGGGTTCAAAAAATAATAATCAGCTAGGCTAATACCCAAGGCACCACCATAGAGTACTTTGATGGACGTCTTTTAACTTGCGTGGTGCCATATTCTTGAGCTTCAATATTTTCCAAAAATTACAAACTGATAAAATCAAAATACGGGCATCTTAAAATCGACCTTAAAAGTAAAAGTAAGCAAACCAAGGGTCACCACCATTCCAGCGCTCAATTGGCGTAAAAAGAGAGAGATTAACATATCCTAGACTACCTCGGTCAGAGCTATATTCTTTAGAACTATTTTCTCTTGATAGTTATAAATTTAATCGAGTGTGTATACCTTTTTCCTCTTCTCCGCTTATGATTTTAAGAGTTACAAAATATCTTGAGGGAAAAGGTTTCTGTTTGAAAATTCGAAGGGCTGCACATTAAAAAAAAATACAATGGATTTTTACCTGGATATGAGGATTTTTTAAACCTTCTACTGTATCTTTTCTAAAATAAAGATATCTTTGTAATTTTTGGTGAATTTCTAGATTTTTAAAAAAGACAGGAATTTGTAATTTTGAGTGGATTTGTGACTTTTTACTTATTGATGGATTTGCATTTTTAAAAAATCAACGAAATTGTATTTTGAGTGGATATGTTTCGAAAATCTGGTGTGGATTTTGGTCTAGATTTTGTGGACTATTGGATTTGGTCGATAAATTTCTGAAGATCCAACCGCTCGTGAAAACTTCCCAGATTTTTGACATCAAACACCAATTTCCGATGAAATATCGCGAACATAACGCCAATAAAAATTAAACGTTACAAAATCGTGCTTTTTCTATTATTTCGCCATTAGGTAAAACACTATAACCGTATTGAAAATATAGCGACCTAGTATATAGGGCAATCCCATTAAAACTCAAATGACAAGCGCGAACTCCTATCTCCGCTACGTGTATATGTATCCCTGTAAACGTAGTCGGCGTCACATCTACCAAAGCAACTAGAACTGGGAATTTAGTGTTTATAAGGACAGTCGAGGGAAGGGGAGCATTGGAGACTATATTCGGATTGGGAATTAGCTCGGTCGCTTTGAAATTCAGAATAGATAGCGACGTAAACGATACAGTTTAAGCGGGAGAATTCGAGCATCACTCTCCGTTCATTTATAAATGCGCGTCCGACTGATAGTATCCGACGATAACCTAATTTAAATTCAGTTTCCCTTTTGGATTTTTTTCCCCGCGCTCCCTCACGCGGGGAAGGCTCAGTCTTCATACACAGATCGGATGAGTGCTCAGATAATATTCGTCGCCAATGGAAATAGAGTGCTAACAGCGTTCAGGAGGAGACTGTATAAAAACCGGAAGAGATAATAAGGGTTCGCGCTATCTGTCATTGTTTTGACAATGGGGGGCCGTTTGCAGGCCGCCTAGCCTAGCCTGGAATGGGCACGAATCGCTCTTTTTAGAACGGGGTGTGAGGATAATTGAGCGGCTTTGAATTTAGCGATCGAGCTGTTAATGAGTGAGCTGTGTTTAGTGTCTAGACAATCGAGGCCACGAGATGTTTTATATTAAGGATTTTATTGATAATCTATGGTGATAATAGGCGCTAGCTTAAATTATTTTTGTCTTGTTCAACTTATTTAAAAGTTCCACCTAGAAGCAACAAACACAAGTAGAACGCAGCTAGCCTTTAAACACGCTAACGCAGTGTTGGGTTCAAATTTCATTGGACGAGCCTTTACGCTGAACGTTTTACGGAAAGGGGGGAACACAATTTAACCCAACATTTATATTTATATTTTTCATGGCTTTTATTCAATTTAAAATTTACGCGTTCCAAACAAGTGGTGCCATCTGGTAAAAGTTATGGTTTTTAAATGTGGGTTACTAATGGCGCAATGTAAAAGGATCTTCTCCCTTGACATCTACTATAAGTCACTGTATGATTGAACTATATTTAAGTCTAATGCGATAGTGAGAAAAACGTGTACACTTAATTTTATTTAATCCTCATCATTTGCTCGCTGAAATGAGAGTGAGCTGAGCCGGCATTTTGTAAAAATGCCCAACACGCAGCTGAGTCCCCGGGCCGGTAGCGAGAGTGAGGGGGGAAGCAAGGACAGAGGGAGGTGTGGCGGTGGGGGTGGGTGCCGGAAGAGATATTCGTAATTTGCTCCCTTTTGTAGGAAAGCGCGCGAACTGCGAGGGCGGTACCCTCGATTTGAGACCAGCAGGAGGCCGAACAGATTTTCATCTTTTCCACACGCGACAAAGAGGTGATGACGAAGCGAGCGTTCAATGCGCTTTGTGCCTCGAATCGAAAGTCGGGAGAACAGAATCGGAACTTTTATTCGTCGAGTTCGTTTCATCTTGACGCCGTTAAACGAATACTTTTGAGGTCAGCTCACTCCTTCGCGGAAGCGGCGGAACTAACGGCGTTGTTATTGAAATGAAACTATTCTTTCTATGTACGCAATCTGCATACTAAAAATATTTTCAATGTAATATCTACGTATCGAGAACAACTACTTTGTGTAAATTTGGTTTGTTGTAACTGAAATATGATTTACTAACTGTCACAATTGGGTCGCATTGTTTTCATATATTAAATGCATACATTGTACATAATTTCAGTTTGGGAGATATACATTTGTAGACCTATCTATCTTAAAGATGATTTATTAAACTCAACAACATTTTCTGCTCTAGCAGAGGTCTTAATAGGCGCTTAAATAAACCCCTCTCTGACTGTCCTGCACCCCTGTTGAAAAATGCTGCCAAATCTATGCATAGAAAATTATTATAAACCGCAGGCAAATCAATTATATATCCAGTCGCAGCAGCACAAACTCTATAAACGGCTATGAATGATCTTTTATTTAAAGGACTATATGTCCTCAGGTTTTCAGGATCTGACTTTTACTTGCCAATTTGTGAAAGCGACGATGTCTTCGTTCCCCTAATCCCCCTTCCCCCCGCAATATACCAGGCAGACCAGAGGCGGATTAAGGTGTTCGTAGGCCCGATGCACTTAGCTCTAGATTGGCTACCATCTACATCTATCTTTCTTAGGTCCTAAAAGCTTGTTCGTAGGCCCTAGGCACTGTGCCTAAAGTGCCTAATGGTTAATCTGGCACTGAGGCAGACCCATCCAGCAGTCGAACACTCAGGGCGTGTCGTCTCAAAGGAGTCGCAGGTTGCGATAAATATTTTCGACGAGTTAAAAATTGCCGCCGCCGATGCGAACAGTTGAGAGGTCTACTCTTTTTGCGCTAATTGGTGTTTTTCGCCGAATCTTCCAACGTCGCTTCTAAGAGCTCTAAATTTTATGAGCCATTCGTCAACGGGTCATTTAGTTTGACAGGCAAATTTCAGTTAAAGCCGAAATCAACCCTTCAAGCTATGGCTAGGGAAAGGGTATAACAAGAGGACGTTTTGGTTAACCTTGGCGTGAATACAATTGATTTACATTTAACGGTTTCGAGTTATTCAATTTAAGTGTTGAATATTTGATAAGGTTAATATTAAATATTTAATTAATTGGTTTTAAGAGTACAATCACGCGAACATATAATTTTAGTTTACGTCTTTTTAACATACTTATTTACAAAGCTGCATGGCGAAAATACTGGTTAGATTATCTGAAAAGTTAAAATAAAAAACAATAGGTGCTTCTATAAAATACGGGAGGTCATGTGACAATGTTTTGTCTACGTCGCGTAACTATTGCTCTTGAAGGTGGAGAGCACGCGCTGCAGTCGCGAGCCTCTTCGAAATTTGAAGCCCACGTGCAAAAATCGCGTGAAAGTAAATCACTGAAATAACTGGAGCTCGTGACGCGGATAAAAACATTTTGTACTACTAATTTGTATTGTTTTATTTTATAGAAACACCTATTAAGAATTAAGTATACGATTTGAAAAAAATTACAGCTGTGCCACTCGCTATAAGCAATTTGTAAAAATTATTAATGTTTAAATAACATCATACAAACACACCAATTTAAAAATTGTAGTTTCTAACTGAAAGCGACATCTAGTAGCAAGGCGTGTATTTAAAGATCGAACGTAGAAGATCATATTTCTAAGCAATTTGCTCAATAAAATTCATTATTATGAATCTAAATTTATTCGTCTTTAGAACCTTTTGAGTCATGTCAATACATATACACTGCATTATTGGGGAAAAAATCACATTTAATTATGAATAGCCCATATTTTCCGTGTGTAATAGTTGAAAGATGTATTTTCTCCCAATCCCCAGCACTCTGGAACCGTAAGCTTATTCCCCCCCAAATCAAATTAGCTCATTGGTTCCCTAAGCCTTACATCTTTTGAAGTGATTGAAGTGCACGCCGGTGACGTTTTTCCTTCCCCCACCCTCGTGCCAGGGGAAAAATTCGACGATGATACCCGAAAATAGTCTCCTCGTTAGTTATTATCCAAAAGGATAAATACACACATTTTTGCCCAGAACAACTGACTATATTTTTTCCTTCCAAAAGCAATTTTGAAAATCAGCGGGAGCCAAAAAAGGTAGATGTTTCATGTTAATAACATTAGCAGAATAGGAAGATGGACACATCCCTCTTAGGGTATTTTATATACTTCTGATTACAATATTCGAGTTACTTGTGTGGGTGCACCATCATCCGTTTCATTAATTTGAGCAAAATACGAAGGGGTAGTTACTTAAGTAATCAGTTGTACAAATCATAGGTAATCACGGGAATTCACTTAAAATAATCACCGGAAATCATCGAAAACTTATGAGCGTTCACCGACTGTTTTACGAAAATCAGTAAACAGTTGTACAAAATATTTACGAGTGACTACCCTGTCGGCCAAATCAGTGTGGTTGCTAGAAAAAGTTTGTCCAAATGCAAAATGTTAAAATTAGTCACTTCTATACTCACGCCACTGACAACTCCCCCGTCATGGCGGACGACTAATCTTGAGGGAACCAGTAAAATACACGGGCCCAAATGCAACGCGTTACTCGCACTGACCTAGATAAGCCACTGTCATGAATGTCTGCAAATAACTTAAGAAAAAAGTAATTAGTTTTGCAACATTTCGAAATTACAGTTATCTTTGCTTTGGAACTTTTAAAAGGTTTTGATAGATTTGAAACTTTACTAGTTCCAAGGACAAAATTCGGAAGCGCATTGAAGTAAAAAGTGGTGTATTTCGAACATTCCTCGAGTTGGGAAACATTTTTTGTTGGCTCGTTTTCAATTCAATTAAAAGGAGAACCATTACCGGATTTCAAGCCCCTTTTCCATATCTGGCATTTGCGGAAGTATTTAAATGTTAATTGCTTCTATCGCTTCGCGAAAGGGGCCAGAGCGGACCTTTGCTCCGCTCGGTAAATGAAGCGCGTCTGATGACTAACATCGCTCCTTTTTCTTCGCAGACTGAAACCTTCTTTTCCCGGGAAAAACGCCATTTCCCCACTTCGAAGTGTACTGGGCACTCTACCCTCAATTTAGAGTGATTTGAGGCTTTTGGGATTTCGAATGAGACGGCACATTTTCAGAGAGTGACAAGGAATCTATTTTTTTGGTCCTTAATAGGAGAGATAGGTCCTGAACCGATTTGCCGGTGAGCAAAATATCAATGGGTCGTAACTTAACAGATAAGCTGATAACTGAATACACTGAGCCTTGACTTGCAAGCTATAATCTATATAGGGTGTCTTCGTTTGATCGTCCCAGGCATTTTTCTCAAACACTACCTTCTAGTAATGTGAAATTTTCAGTATGTACTCTCTCGTCTTGTATACTTCCTCCTTGACGAACTCCTACAGGTAAAAGTCCAGCGGTGTCAAATCTGAGGACCTAGGAGGCCATCGCACTGGACCATTCTTCCCAATCCAACGCTCAGGGAACTCGGTGTTGAGGTATTGCACCACATGTCGTTCCTGGTGAGGAGGTACACCGTCATGCAAGAACCAAAGGTGTGGCAGATCGACTAAAGGGACATCTTCCAATGCTTTTGCTACTTCATTTCGTAGAAAAGCCAAGTAGCTCACCCCATTAAGCCGATTCGGAAGAAAAAATGGCCCAATGACGCGATCTCCTAGTAGACCTGCCCAGACGTTTAAACGGAATTGTACTTGATTGTGATGTGGAAATCCCCAGTGCGGATTTACATCGCTCCACATATGGTTATTCTGGCAGTTAATTGGGCCGTCCCTTCTAAAGGAACACTCGTCAGACGCCAGGATCAAACGGAGGAAATCTTCGTTGGCATCCGCCATGGTACTGAACCAGTTACCGAAATCCAACCTAAGGCGCTGAATACCATCGTGAAGTGCTTGGTGGAACGTGGTACGAAATGGGTGAAATTTTATGGTGGTTAAGGACACTCCAGACATAATATGTCTTCTCCCTGAGTATAAATAAATACATTCTTGTTTTTATAAATTGATTTTAATACAATTAATGGCTTTTCTCCTGTATAATTAACGGATATTTACTTTAATCAGTTAGCTTATTAAATGAAATCTGAATTATATTTAATTACTTTTTAATATTTTAATTTTTAGGAACCTATTTCTTTACATTTTTTTAATCTTACATTAAAATACATTGTGTCATTTAAATCAATATATTTTTAAATATCAATTGACTTAAATCAGCCAACCCTGATGCGAACCAGATAGTTTAAGCTGGAAACTAATCCGAATTCATTGTAATCCGTTAAAGCCGACAGATAGAAGGTGAGCAGTTCGAGATGGCGATATTATCAAAATCATTCCCGAGAGCGGTGTTTGAGGTGAGCGTGAGTGGTACGAAAATGCCCTTTACTTGAAACGAATTAGACGAGCAGAACGAAGCTGGAATAAAAAATAAAAGAGAAGTAATCTTGAAGCGACGCAACCGAGCGGATACGCACTCGAATCTCGTTGCGAGAGGAGCGAAACCCATCTACATCCCCGAAATACTTCAAATAGCTGGAAACACATTGCACCGAGAGCGAAATCTTCGAGCCTAGATTTTACCGCGGAGAAATTCCCCAACCGTGGCAAAGACACTACGGAGTAATTTCTTATTAATCTCGCCCTTTTTTACTACCCGTTACTAAGTTTCAAAGAAAAAATGCTTCTAAAAAGCAAACCAGCTTTCTGAAAAGGCCAAGAATTTTATCATTATTTTAAATCCCTTAAAAATAAAATATAAGGACTTGAACCTGAGGCAAAATGCTTGGCAATTTTCCGCAAATTGAAGAACGTAAACGCAATAAAAGTGCACGTCTTCATTTTAATAGTTGCAAAAAGTTGGAATGCTTCTCATTTTTGGTGACGTCTTTTTTCAGCTTTCTTCGAAATTAAAAATATTTTGCATTTTCCAAATTTTTTCCAAATTATTGAAGCGAAGATTGCAAATGTCGAAATGTTCGTTAAAGCCGTAGATATAGTTAATATTAACCGATTTGAATATTTTTTTTAACTTAACCAGATCTATCAGGCACTTGGTCATGATAAGCCAAATTTTGTAAAATTTTATCTGTGACCGGAATTGTTTGTATGTATCAGACTACAGCTATTAAAATTCAATGGTACCCTGAATCTAACGAAAATTACTTAATCATATTTATAAATTTGGATCTAATTAAAACCAAATCATATCCAGTTGGATTTCAATACTGTTGGGATCAATGATTTTGTTATATTCTAATTATACGTTGTAATTGGATCAAATATAATGCATTTTAGATAGTAAATTTCGATTAAAGTCGAATTTGGACCTGCCCAATTTTGAATATAAGTTTGGAATCAAGTTAGTTCAACTATTTTCGTCAGGTCACTCAGGTGGCATAAGGATCAATGTAAAATTTCCACAGTAATTCATTATAAAATACTGTTGGTTATCAGAATTAGTCTGCCATATTTTCAAAACCTAATCCAATTAATAGTTTTCGGGGATTGAATCACAAAACAATTTGCCTGGGGCTTATTATTTTATGCTAAGGTCGTTTTGCAAAAACATTTTTTAAACCCTTAATTTTATGAATGAAATTAAGAGAATTATTTTCTGATTATTCTCCTAGTTATCTGCAAAATCAAATCAGCATTGTTTCCCTAAAACTGACATCTTTCGACGCTAATGAAGCGTACAGCGGTGACGTTTTTCCTTGACCCTCTAGTGCCGATGGTTAATTAGAGTAGTCTTTATCTCTAAGTATAAATAAATACATTATTGATGCAACCTTTGAGCAAAATCCCTGTTGACAAAGTGGACATCTGTTCTGTTAGTCAATTTCGATGATTTTACTGGTCTCACGATATATATGTGTTTCCCATAATTCAATCGGAAATGGGAAAACTGTATTAGGAAATCTTTTCCTCTATCAGTAATAAACAAGGCCAAAGAAGGCTTTTGGGAAATAATGCGGTGCTTCGGCAAATATGCTTCGCCGAAGTGTCGCGTTATTTCCAACGAATTCTTCCTTTACCCTTTTGTGTAGTATTTGGACCATTGGTGTCTTTCCTTTCGAACTAGCCACACTACAAATATTCATAACACTCAAGATTTCTATCTAATCAGAAGTATATAATATTGATCCATATTGGTTCAATATTGGACGTTAGAAACGGTTCTTCGAGATCAGCTTGAATGGCGGAGTGGTTAGCTTTTCGCCCTGCAGCGGGAGAAGCCGGGTTCGGTGACACTCGGTGAAAACTCAGAACAATTATTTCTTCGTAGAGTTTGCAAGTTCTCTGTATACTCATTAAAAAGGTTTTCCCTGAGTTCATCGGTTTCCCCTTTCTATAATAACTTCTAGAGGCAATAACTTAACGGTAATAGTGAGTATTGGGAGCTGTTGGCTCGCGTGGCATAAAGGGCGTGCATGAGAGGCATTACAAGTCGCTCGATGACTTTGGGCCTAAGGTGCTGCCTTCCGGGTATTATAATAATTATTAATATTATTTATCTCTGGTCCGCCTGATGATGTAAACGGTGAAAATTACATTGTGTAGGGATATTACTTACTAAACCAAATGTTTCGTATTTAGTGGTTTTAGAAAGTCTCTATAACAAGTAATTAGGCCACGCGAACAACATTAGCAGTATATGGAGATGAATATTTATCTCAAAGATTATATGATATACTTCTATTATGTTTAATATTGATTTGTTAGCCTCGTTTATAAGCAGATTTACTTCGTTCCAGTATAGGTCCGCCAGAGACAACATACACTTAGCTTTTAGCTTTTAAAGGCAACATTTCGGTGTAATTTGGTCACGTGATATTCTTATAGCTTAGCAAGCTTAATCAAAGTTAGATGGTATTTGAGCAATAACTTTTTCTGCATTTTTTCTATTTCTAAGTGTAGATTGCTATACTTCAATATAAAACTTTAGCAATAAGTTTTCCGCAAGCGCAGACTGACGCGCCGTTTTCTAGCAGAAAAAGAAATGTTTAGTATATGTCGTCGATGGTGCTAGCGTAAATACTGAAGATATAGCAATGGTATGAAGGATATATTAACTAAATCAATAAAAATTATTTACAAATTTGCAACAATGAATGAGTCAGATTTCTCGTTCAAATTTAAATATTTAAAATCTGTCCAAACCATCGCCATACTCAAAAAGGTAAAAGTACTCTAACAGAAGCTTGTACGCTGATTGTAAGAATAACCAAAGGAAAATCACTCCTTGATAATGGATAATGGCGGCATTTAAAAGAAATGCAAATTGAGCTATACATTAAAGTTTCATTTCTCAAATCTGAGGGAAATCGGCTCTCGACAGTAATTCCATTCAGTACATCAATTGAAAAGCGTATTACTTAACTTGTATAATTTTCTACTGAACGAAATAATTTCTGATTTAGAATTTAATTAAACTCATCATGGGTTAAGACCCCCAGCGCTACTCTTAACTTGAGATGATATAAACTGAATTTATTTACGACGTATTAATATAAGTTTTATTGTTGGGGTGGTTTAATGTCAATTCCTTAATTTAAGAGGGCATGTCGATTTGACTGAAACATTCTCAGAAATGACTCTCATAAAAGCTTAGTGGGGCGCACGTCTAAAGGTATATTTGTGGGTAGAAACTATTGGATCGATCGAACACGCTTGGTCGAATCGTACAGCGGCAGTCAGCAAAGCTACGCAGAGATGGAAGGTAGATTTTGGAGGGGCTAGATAGGGATGCATTGGAGGGGGGTAACATCGCTTCCTTCAAATCATGAACGGCAGATTCGATTACCTGAAGGATTTCATGCATTTACAATTGTAATGCCCCCGGGCCCGCTTCTCCGCCGGGTTCCAAACTACGAAACTGTCTTTCCCATAAATGCGATTCTCGTCAAATGAAACGTATATTTTAAACCCAATCGATTTCTCGTTTGGTGGTACTCGTTCTCTCTACAAGCTGGCTTAATCGAACATTTGGACGACGCCGTATTTCAACTTCTAAACTACCTTCAGCCGAGAAATTCAGTTTATTATACCGGTGGAATTTTCAATTTTAAAATCTGTATTTTTCCTTTCAATAAACCTTCCAAGATATAAAGAGCGGAAAAACAATTTAGTCTATTTTTGGTGGTGACAGCACTTTGGCAAATACTTCTTCATTGTCAATGATTTTTATAGGAATTATTTCCATTTGTGTAACTATTTTAACGAGTGTGGTTAACCTTTTACATTCCATTAAGTGTACTCAAAAATGTATTTATTATTCTCAAATAAAATTTATTATTATTAATACTTAGATACGGGAGAATGCGTATGTTGATACAATCCACGAGAATCATGATCAAATGGTCCCTTAGCACGTTATGGGGAAAGGAAATACATCAAGAGCGTTGAAAGACGTCAGTTGATGGAATACAATTAGATACCGGACCGACTTGATTTTGTGGGGGATTTGGAACAAAGCTAAAAATTGCCTCAAGACAGTCATTATCTCTACGTTTAAATAAATTCATTATTGGTCTACTTAATTAATAAAAATAACTATGTAAACTACCTAAAGTTTTATATTCCCTAATCAAAAGGGTATAATATTAGTAGAAAATACAAATTAGATCCGTAATAAAGGAATACATGTATAGCAAAAAATGAAACATGTTTCTTAGGCGTGAGTTCGCAGAAGAAATTTCAAATGCATTACTTAGCCTTACGATATAAGCCTTACACTGCTGATTACCAACAGAACATAATAGATCTCTTAAAGCATCCATTTCCTAAAACCACAAATGTTATTCACTTGAATCATGTACCCACTGATTTTTCTAAATATTGCGTAGCGAAATTCTCTCAACTGATTATTACGGGAAAATGTGGTTTTTATGAAATAAAATGTCCCTACTCATTTTTATTTCTTCTTCTGGTTAAAAGGTTTTCCCCTTTCCCCCTTTTCCTAAACAATTGTTGAGGTTAACGGTAATAGTGACTGTACGGAGCTATTGGCTAGCGTGGCATGAAGGGTTTGCCACTACCCTCCTACACTTTGTACCCTGATTTAATGGCATTAGAAGTCGCTAGCTGACTTTGGCCAAAGGTTGTACCTTGGGTAGTGGCCTAGCTGATTATTATTATTCATCTTACGTCGTGACATATATTCAGCCTTGTGTATGGCCTTTCTCGTAACAGATATATTAACTATATTTATTAGTTATTTATTATTGATGGATCACGACGTAAAATTGTTTGATCACAATTGCAACAATTGTCCTCCGTTAATAAATAAAACATTAAACCAATACTATATAGATAGTGTATTATTGATTGTTCTGATAAAAAACAAAATCGATAACAATTAATGACTCCATTATTGGGGATAACTGTTGACCTATTTAAATTATTATAAATTATTTTTAATCAAAATTTCAAATATTAAAAAAAAAATACTGCGAAATCTTTACTATTTTATAGCATATGAAAAATATTAAATATATAATTTTTATCTACCTATACTTCCTACGTCAGGGGTGCCCAAATGGGTGACCTTTAGTAATTGGCGATTTTGACCTTCAAAATGATTATCTCTTAAATACCCTAAAATTTTAGTGACCTTCAAAATGTGTCTCAAAATATACCAAAATCTTATAATAAAAATTAACCACTATAACCAAGGCGATTTTCTCCATCAAAATGGCGGCATTTAAAATTGTATATTTGCATCCCCCTGTTCCCACGTATACCAGAACACCTTCATTAACTTCAAAAAGGGAATTGATATCGATTTTAAAAATAAAAGATATAATTATAACGACGAGCAATTTTTTTATCGAATAAAGCGAGCCAACCGTGACCAAAAAGGCTAAAAGAACCCACCATCCTTTATGACGTTCATCGGAAACTTCTTGGACAAATTGGTCGAGCATTTCCACAAGTTACGACGATGACTTCTGCTTCCTTTCATTGTTTAATTACCTGAAACTCGACGGCGGGGCTGCCATTTCTTTGGAGGCAAGTTATTATCCCCGCTTTACCAGCGCCCTCTCTTGGACGTCGCGCGAACTAAGAAAAGTAAAGAAGAAGACCAAAGAAAAAGAGTTGAAAAAACGGAAGAGGGAAGAAACAGACAACTCAGCGGAATCGCGTTAATTAGAGCCGGCTCCTTTTTATGGGATTTCCTCGACGGTAATTTGACTCTGGCCAAATACTAAGAACGAACGACGCTCGTCGTCACTGTAACAATTAGATTAAACAGGGAAGCCAGCTTCGAGGGGGACGAGCAGCCATTCGTGATAGCGTTAGAAGGGAACCGGTCTTCCCGCACCCGCCCTGCCAACTGTTATATTTTGTAGGCATATTTAAGGCACGTTTCGTGTTCAGGCGCTCATTACGTCGATGAGATTAAGCTCCCCCGTTGAAACACGTAGGATGAACGCCTAAAGCGGGTGCATTTACGACATACTAAGACTGCGTTCCGTAGCAGTCAAGGCTTTTTTTCATTAGGGCAAAAATGCCACGCCGGTGAACGTCGACGCAAAAAATTACCGTTAGGCCTAATGCAATATTTTTGCGTCGACTCTAACCGTTGAGGCGTTTTTGCCCTAGTGAAAACCAGCCTTCGGCGGATAGAATACTGTTACTTCGAATAACACGAAGGCAACATTTTTGACAAACATTGTTGGTCAACACGAGTCGCACACCCAAATAAATGAACTTGCTAACGATGATTTTGTGTACATAAACTGTTTTTTTTAACATACCTTAACTACGGGTGTAGTAGCAATTTCCCCCAGAAATATTTCCCCGGAAAAATTCCCCCCATTTTATATTGACATCAGCAAATATCCCCCGAAGACTAAAGTTTTTCCCGCCCACCGGAGGCAAGAAAAAATGCCTCCCTATCGATTTTTCACCCGCAAATTAGCGGAAAAAATCTCTTCCATTCCTACAAGTCCAGTCATAGATGTTTATACGGTATGTTTAGGATTCTACTAAAAACCTACGGTTACCCCTATTAGGGTAATTTCCTCTATGTATTTTTACCGAGCCTCCTCTGATTATTTTATTAACTTTATCGCCGAGAGCGCGATAGTATGATTATAGGGAGGGGAGTTAAAGGTGTACATATATATTTATACCTAAACGATGCATAGAATGTAACTAACTTAACCCAAATACTTGTTTCTGAATAATTACACTTTGGTAATTTAAAAAAAGGCAAAACATTATTGTTTAAGTATTTTTATGTTTTTTGAGAAGTTAAAAATTGCGTGTTTTTACCATCGAGTTGAGAATAATATAGAGGCCTAGACCGGATTTTCTCCATAGGCTTTAAGCTGACCATTATTGGCCACGGGGCTGAAAATCAAGGAACTTTATCATTTACCTTCTACAATGCATTCTCATCTCGCGCCAGACTGCGCGCATGCAACTCCACGAGACATTAATGCTCTGTCAAAGGCTGTTTAATATGGTCAACAGAAGTTCCTTGATTTTCAGTTCCGTTGCCACTGATGGTAAGCTTAAAGCCTTTAGAGGGAATCCGGTCTGGGGCTCTATATTATTCTCAACTCAATGGTTTTTACCGCAATCACGGCTGCGAAAAGCACCAGCCACCAGCCAAGGTTACAGGAAATTTCACCGCCCAACGTCAAAACCGTCCATTGGGGTTCCCTTTTTTGTTATTTTAAAATTTAAACTCGTTGGATAGTAAAACCACAACGATTAATTGGCTCGAGCACTGGGCCATATGGAATTGTACATAGTGAAATTGTACCAACTGAAATAGTACTACTTTTAATTATTTGTATCCTTCTGTACCACCAACAGTAAATAACTTTAGAAAACGTAAATTTTTCAAAAATTAATATCTTCACGAATTTTCATTTACGCAAAACAATATTTATATATATAACCAATAGTCGAGGGAACTTTTACAATAGTCGGGGGAATTTTTCTGTTCATAGGGGAACTTTTCCACATAATATTTTCAGGGTGATTAAGTCTGTGGGATTATATTAACTACAAGTATCGCAATGAGCTCTATATTGGATAATAGTGCTAAGCTAAACATGATCGTTATACGTCACTCATTGATGACTTCGATGAGCAGATTGGACGTAAAACTGGAAACGCGAAAGAAATAGTCTTGGCTATTTTTCTGAACAATTACGTGACCTAAAATATCGAAATTGTCAAAGTTTCTGTGTTCAAAAGGGAACTATTTTTAGCGAAAATGCCACAATAATTGCAAAGAAACATTACGTTTTTCAACTTTTTATTTATTATTCAACATCAACAGGATTTCTGCCGTCAAGTAAATCTGTTTCAATTCACGGGAAGCTACAATTTATTCAAAATACGTCCTCTACCAAGGCGCTAGCTATCGTATTAAAGCGAAACTAAATTTGAGCGATAAACCTTCAATGGAAATATAGACAAATATAAATTTAAATATTTCAGGTCGGCCTTTTTCATTCTAAACATTTTGAAGCCAGTTGCGACCATGGATCTTACAAATTTTATAAATACCTTTGGTTCAGTCAAAGAAATGATTCTACTACCACGCAAAGAGGCCTGCGTTTGTAAAATGTTGTCAAGCCAACGACGATCATGTTTGCCGATCGCATGACCTTAAATACGACGCAGTCGCGACCTACGAACTATCACAACTTTTCCAGATGCTTGTCTTTGGAAAATTCATTTTCTTCAGAGTTGACCGAACATTTAACAATTTCCCCCTGACCTAAGGGAGAATTCCACCCATTACTAATTTCTCCAATTTCATAATATTTCTTTTCTAATTCGCTTTTTCAAAATTATTCATTCTTAATTTTTTGTGTTCGTTTATTTTTCATATTTCATTGAAAATTTAATTCATATTTATTTCATAATTGTTCGTATTGTCCAGGTATATAGGCTATGCCTCGCTGCTTGACTGCAAAGTGTATGCGAAATAAACAGGCGGAAGTCGGTTCTAAATGTATTTTTTTATATCCATTGTATTCAGATAATACAATACTTCAAGAGAAGAAAGAAATGGATTGTTCAATTCAAATTTATTTAAGAAATGCTTGGGTTGACTTCAACTTCAATTTTATAGCGTTGCTATTTACGCCCGATTTTTGGTGGGAAATACACTGCGTCTATTTACCTACAGTTTTCGGAGGTAAATAGTTAATCCTTAGAGGTCGGCAATTTGCCATCGAAAATCGGGAGTAAATAGACACTTTTCGTAAAGGACATCGCACTTCTTCTATGGAATTTGGCTTTCGATAGATTTTTTTTTTCAAATTGAAACATGTTGTTAAGCTTGATCAACGGAGCAAAATTGCCCGTTGCTACTTTTCCCTAGCTCCTATAGTTTGTCCAGTATCAGCGGTCAAAGGTGGACAAAACTTATAATAGTCTATTTGTTAAAAGAAGTCACGGCCCATCGGTTAGCGCTCTACGATCGCGCGTCGCTAGTTCGGGCTCACTATGAATAGAGTTTTCTTGCCAAGATGTTTACACCTCTACTTCATTATTCATAATTTATTTTCTCGCAAATTATTATTCGATGAGTATTATTCAATATTTTATGAGCAATAATACAATAAAACGTACCATAAAAGAAATACTTAAGAAATCAGAATATATATGATTAACCGTTTCGTTGAATCCCACATTCAACATTCTCTGATACGAAAGAAACAGTCACACCCCAACAGATCAAACACATATTTATCGATTTTAGTCACACTCGGTTTAAGTCACGGTCACACGACAGTAAAAACTCCATATTTAATTAGTTATTTACTGAGTTCGTTCATCATGCTATCTGAACGAAACCAAATCCGACGCTCTGTTTTGGGAAGCATCCCGAACTTTGGCAAGAAAACTCGCCGAGTGTTACTGAGCCCGGACTAGCGACGCGCGAATGTAGACCGCTAACCGATGGGCTGTGACTTCTTTTAACAAATAGACTATACTAAGTTTAGCCTACTTTTGACCGCTGATGCTGGCCAAACTATAGTAGCTAGGGAAAATGGCAATGGTCAATTTTGCTCCTTTGATCAAGCCCAACAACATATTTCAATTTGAAAAAAATCGGTCGAAGCATCTTATTGGTCAAATTTTTAGGTTAAATGTTTGTGTCAAATATTAAGGTAATTTATTTTGGTCATCTATTGTCATAATATTTTGCAAATTTTGTTGGCTTTTTACTGACAAATATTTCTGGGCACCTTATTGGACAAACGTATCAGTAAGATATTTTGATTAAATGATTTATTGATGAACCAAACCGTAAATTTTAATTGCGATTGATCTTGTTGGTAACTTGCTTCGTACTGCGGAAGATCTCTTTATAATGAAACATTTTATCTCCATTCGGATCGAGAGCGAGGAAGGATTTGCGATTCCGCGAAATCCGGCCAATTACTAAAACCACAATAAATGGAGAGACATTTTCGGAGCGTAAAACATTAATTTCGACCAAAATATCCTTTGTACTCATTTAAGTATATATTAATTGTGGCAATAAAAGGGCTCCAGAGAACCAAATGAACTCTGTATCGTTACGTTAATCTCCTTCGTCGTTTCGATCAAACGTATCGATTTAAACATCAGATTAAAGACGCAGTCTTCCGTAAGAGAGGGGACTACGTACTAGAGGGGATACCGGGGACCATATACGAGAGGAGACTGGAGTCGAGAGGGAGTAGCCGGGCTCGCTCCCGAGGTTTTCGAGCCTAGATTGACACGACGGGGGAGGAAGTAGTTAAGCCGGCGAGGAATGGGGTGCGCCAAGAGACAGTGGCTGGGCGCGAGCGAGGAGGAAATGAACGATTAAGCAAATGACTGCAGTGTCACTTTCGCGAAGGCTTTAAAGCCTTTGTTAGGCGGGGATGCTGTTGATAAACCTTTCGCTTGTCTTTTTTCGTTAGAAAAACTCTTTGTTATAGCTCAGCCGTTAGAAGTTTGGCGCTTCCAAACACCGTCACGACGATGTTTGAAGAGATTGAGAGGTGAAGTGTTGCCTTAAATGCATCTTCCAATTACCGTGCAAATCCAGTTTAAACGATGTTCCGAGGCGAGCCGAAAAGATAGAGTTTTAAAAACCAGGAGACACAATTTTTAACAACTTTATTCAACATTTTGCTGAGTTAATTTGTAAGTTTTTAAACCAATAAGCGGGGTTTGACACGGATGAACCTGATTTTAACCACTTAATTCACTATTTTGCTAAATTAATTTGATAAATATTATCAGGAAAGTATATAGGTATACACTTGGAATGTCTAAGAAAGATTTTTACGGCCGTGATGAAGCTTGTAGAAACAGGCGTGTCTTAAAGCGGGAAAAATCATGATAAAAACTCTCGCGCCTCGCTACCCTAATTCGACGAAAACTCGTCATTAAGCCTAGTCATGGTTATTATATTATTAACTTACCTGATTATCTCTTTTATAACAATACAAATAACTGAAATTTGGTATAACTACACTTCTTTCGCGAAGAACATTATAATAACTTCAAAATATTTAGTACGATAACAAATTGAGGTTTTTAAATCCATTGTTTTATAAGCCTTTTTTTGCGCGGGAAGATCGCCTATTTGTTACCATGACGACGCATTCTTTTCGCGTCAAACCTCGAGCCAATGAATTTAAAATGTCATGTTACGTCTTACACTTGACGTAGTTAAGCCCCGCCTTTTTCTCGACGCGTTTTCGTATCACCGTCCCAATGGAACCTTAGACATTCCACGTGTATACCTCTAGAGTTTCCTGACATTATTAACAAATAAGATTGTTGTAACAAATCATCAACATTTACATTTCGCCAAATGGACAACTGAACCAAAGTATTGGCGATACCTCTGAAGTAGGCTTAGGTTCTGACCACCATTTTGGGAACAGTTTTACCCAGAAGGGAAAACCGCTCTACTCAATCTCTATTAACGTTTATAAATTTTCGAGGTTAAAATTCAATTTAAAAATTAAAAGCTATTTAAACCTAATTGTGTACAAATTAATTTCAATTAAACATTTTCTGTAAGTCTTATTGTGGGTGCAAGGGTCCAAAAGGGGTGAAAAATTTAAACCCCCACCCAAATGAAATCGTGGATACGCCTTTGTACATGAGTATTAAATAATATTCTTATAAAATATGCCTCAATCACAAACGCTTACAGAAATTTAAAACAATTGTTAATGATTTTGAATATTAATAATGAATTATTAAATTATAAAAACAATAACAATTATAAATACTTAACTTGGAAGTTGAAAATTTTTATGAGTAAATTTTACGCTCTTGTTGATCAAGTCTTACGCTTATGTAGATCAAGTCTTACGCTTATGTATATCAAGTCTTACGCTCTTGTAGATCCAGTCTTACGCTTATGTAGATCCAGTCTTACGCTTATGTAGATCAAGTCTTACGCTCTTGTAGATCAAGTCTTACGCTCTTGTAGATCAAGTCTTACGCTTTTGTAGATCAAGTCTTACGCTCTTGTAGATCAAGTCTTACGCTCAAGTAGATCAAGTTTTACGCTTAAGTAGATCAACGGCCGTATTCTGCATGACCCCGCAAGTAAGAAGGGAAACGCCTACTTGCTTCGGCCCTACCATTCGACGAGAGCTCACTGATTTCCCTCTTCTTCCCCTCTTGCTTGGCCAATTGAAGGGCTGCAGCGACGTCACTAGTGTGACGTGACTCTTGATGACCCATGTGCCGGAAATAACGTTAAAACGCCCTCTACTCCAAAATTAAGCGTACAGTGTCATCTAGTGTTATTTTAGGGAAGAAAATTTGCAATGCCATCTATTTTTCATTTTTTATTCCAAACCAAAAAGTAATAGCCCTAAAACAATGCCATATCTATTTTAAATTTCATTAACTTTAGAACAGCATCTTTTAGAATAATAACAATAATTAAAAATAGCTTTCCATGGTAATCTTGTTTGAAATTAAAACAGAATAAAAATATAATTATTTTTGACAATATTTTTATTACATATTCAGCTTTAGTGTACAATTTATTGAATAAAATTTACATAAATTTACAGCCAACTTTGACCACTCAGTTGCGCGGGGAAAACGGAAGAAGAGCTTCGTGAAGTTACCAACAAGTGACGAATATTCTTTAGTTCGTTTACTTTATGGAATTATATTCTAGCAAGAATTATCAACCTGTAGGCCATATAAAATTATGCACCTATAAGCCATATCAAAATAGGACACTGTAGGAGTAACGAACTAGTGATTGTATTATCAGTAGTTACTAAGCGGCTGGAGCTCTTTTCCAACAGCCAATGTAGGCGGTGGTGATATTACACCTTTTATGTTGCTATAATTGGCTGTATTCAAATAGGGATGGCTCTTAAATCAACTTATGGAAATAACTGCTCACCCATTCGCCATCCCTACAGGTTTTTTTCTCCCAATCACAAAAATAAATAGTTTTTTAGTATTGTTTGAAAAATGTGTAGAAATTTGTGAAATAAATATTTGACTCAGTTCGGTTTTGTGAGATATTTTCGTAAGCACTAAGCAATTGTTTAAAAATGGGTGATGAAGACCCTTCTTATACTGTGGAGGAAGTGGAAGCCTCTATTCCCCATCTTAAGGAACCCAAATGTGAAGAGCTTCAGCGGCATAAAAGCAGTGCTCATAACTATAGGCAGAATAATCGATGGGAAACAGTTGCACTCGTGGTTAATCTGCTTTGCTAGACCACAAAATTTCGTCATCTGATTTTACAAAAATGGAACAACCTAAAAACTGATGCAAGAAATAACAATACTGGTGGCGGATAATATCCAGACATACTTAAAAATGAACCACTTAAAAGAAAACACTTGTACATATTATTGCATAATTGTCGTATGGAGGAGTACCTGGTAGTATTTACATCTGAATAGGGGCTTTCTGTGAAAAATCTGCAATCAATAAAGAGTGGTAATGATGCGATGAGATAATTGTTAATTGTTACATTCAGCCTTTTCAGTCTGACTGCATCCAGAGAGAGTGAGACATTCGGAAGATTAATGAAGCTTCTGGAGTAGGGAAAAAAATTTAAGTAAAAAGCAATTGTGATAAAATAAATATTACCTTTAAGTATAATGCTAATGAATTAACTGAGTTTAGTGCTCTTGATTGAAAAATATTCTTGCTAATTGTAACAGGACGGGCGAAATTTTTCAAAGTTCGAAAAATTATGCAAGAGACAGCAGGATAAAATTATATTCCATCGACACATCGGCCCTAACAGTAAATAAAAAACATTACGGTAAATATCATTCGTATTGACGTATTTTTAAGCCCCAGCCCTTGTGGGTTAGGACACTAAGCCAACGTGCAAAGATATCACCCAAATATACTATTACGACACTATAACTTTCATGGGGGTTTTAGGGGAGTCGTGGAGATTGGAAGGGAGGGAAGATTCAAAAAGTTCCAAATGCAACCTTGAGAATCTGACCCACGCACTAAACTCGAGGGAAATTTAAATACTATTTCCCCGTGCCGTATGTATCGAATTTATTTGTTCGGGATCCTTAGTGTCGGTATTGTCACAGAGTAGGTAAATGAAATCAATTGAAGTTATGCAAAAATATAAGTCGTCGTTTATTATTGGACTTATAGTGACAACAGATTCAATTATGGTAATTATATAAGCATTGGTAATTATTTGGAGATGATTAATGCTTAAAGGCTATGGTGGGCTCTTAGGGGTGTACAATGAATATAGCAGGAGTAACTTTGGATTGATAGCTAATTAAATAGATTGGCTATGGTTGGCCGAATCTTTAAGTTAAATTTATACAAAATACACTTTAGAATAAATAACAAAAGAATGAAAACAGTAGTTTAAAAGTACTTATCGTTCTTCAAGTAACCGTCCTTAAACCAAGGAACGAACCGCACATAATTCTCTTCACCAAGAATTATCACGAACAACCACGAATCCGACGCGAAATACCCGCACAAATACCGTGCACTTTAACCATCACGTCGAACCGCGTCACCGGATGCTGTATACCACATCCTGATCATTAAAACCTTGAAGACACGATTGAAACAAATTAAAGAAAAACTCCCTTCTTTGCCCAAAGCTGACTTGGCTTTATATACTAGATAAATAGATGACCCCTTATCTTATCGGGGTGTGTAAATAAATAAAAAAGCTACGGGACTGCCAGAATAGGCCGGAGAAATGAGATGAAACAAAAAAAAAAAAAAACAATATAGGAGTGGTCCCTAGATGGCTATACTGCGGAAAAAACGATAAAAAGTAGAAAAATAACAAGATGATCACTCCCGAAAGTTAAAGGGTCGTGATAATACATGCGAATGTGTATTATTGATGTGCGCAGAGTTCATTCGGTAGTACGCATCTGCGAATAAAAATATTTGTATTTCCAAATTAATAATGTAATCATAATTTACAAAGAGTATTGTACCATTGGCTCTTCAATTTTATAATTATGTACTGGAAAGCCGCATGTGTTGATGAGCGTTACTGAACGTAGCCCAGTTTCGTGGTTACTAGAAAAAAACACGTTGAAAAGATCCTTAACTGTAAAAAAAACGCCAATTAAAATCTTATGTTCAACGATTGTAATGTACATATTAAATACCTGCTTCTCCAATGATGCGCTTAGCTCAACATTCTCAATTCCATGCTACCTTCGTTATAAATTTCTACGTCTTCCGCTAAGCCTATCGCTTCAATTCCCAAGATAGCAGCAATAACTCCCATTGCAGTTTCGGCAAAATTCACTTTACAAATGATATTAAAAATGTCGGAAAATTTTAACCGGAAGTTTGGAATTCAAAACAAGTAATACGTCACACTAAAGCAGCCCTTCAATTGGCCAAGCAAGAGGGGAAAGAAGAGGGAAATCAGTGAGCTCTCGTCGAATGGTAGGGCCGAAGCAAGATAGGCGTTTCCCTTCTTACTTGCGGGGTCATGCAGAATACGGCCGCAAGTCTTACGCTCTTGTAGATCAAGTTTTATTGCCGTTTTAATATTTTTTTATGAATTACTAATTAAACTAAAACTTCATTTATATAAGAAAATTGTAGATTTTATTAATACCGGCTTAAAAAATATCTGACGTTGAGCGTTAGCCTAGACTATGTACTGGGAAAACCTTAGACTCTTTGTTTGAAAGATAATATTGTTATAGTCGGTAAAGCTGTTAACCTTGATTTTCACCAGCGCGTGAAACGGCAAGTCACTCAACCTTGTGACGTACTTAAGTGATAACGAGATTATTTAAAAATCAGAGGCGTTTGCGGAGGTGATATCAGTCTTAGCTCGACGTCGAAAGTAACGGTGCCTTCGAAAACGAATTGAAAATGAACATTGATTTTACGGGAAAACGCGCTTTGGTCACTGGCGCCGGGAGAGGTATGTGCTACTAAAATTAAACTGTTTAATTATCATTCAACAATGTGGGAAATTATTCCAGGGATTGGTAGACAAATTGCCAAACATTTGGTACAATGTGGAGCTCAAGTGGTCGCCCTTTCCAGAACGCTTAGTCATTTGGAATCTTTGCAACAAGAAGTGGCTCAGGTTTGTTGCTTTTTTACATACAATCCTAAGGGATTTGTGTGTACTAGGCACTCTTATAAGTTTGGATCCGCTTAACTTTTAAATTTCGATTCTATTCAATCATTATAACTGCTATATCTCTACCTTGTGTGAAAATTTCAGCTCTGTCAGATAAATAGGGGGCGCAACATCTCTACTTTTCCGATTGTGGGCGTTGATTTACGCACTCTAGGTATTACCCAACTGACAAGGAGACTACCCGAGGTGTAACTCATCGATTTTGTTTAAATTTAGAGATTAAGTAGACCTTCATGAAACTTAAAAAACACCCAAAGGGAAAAAATGCGATGGGCTTTAGTTTTACCAAGGCAACCGAAAATGTTTTTGACAACAAAAATAATATATTTATCTATGTAAACTAACGTGTTAAACAAAGGTGGTTAAATTAGGGTAAATATCTAATTTTGGGTAAATATCTAATTTTGGGTAAATATCTAATTTTGGGTAAATATCTAATTTGGGCTAAATATCTAATTTGGGCTAAATATCTAATTTTGGCTAAATGTCTTAATTTTGGCTAAATGTCTAATTTTGGGTAAATGGCTAAATTTGGGTATTGAAATTTGGATAAGTATTTAAATTTGAGTAATTATTTAAATTTGAGTAATTATTTAAAATTGGGTATTTCAATTCGGGTAAATATCTGAATTCGGGTAAATATCTAAATTTTGGTAAACTTCTAAATTTGAAATTTTTATATTTACATAGAGAAATATAATCTTTTAGTCGATTTTAATTGTCAAAAACGTTTTCGGTTGCCATGGTAAAACTAAAGACCATCACATTTTTTCCCTTAGGTTTTTTTTAAGTTACATGAAGGTCTACTTAACCCCTGAATTTAAACAAAATCGATGAGTTACACCTCGGGTGGTCTATGAGTGACTTAAAACTTTTTTTTCTATCTTAAAATACGTATTCACGTTTTTTCTAATGGTGTGCTAGGTTTCGGTGCCCTAGAAAAATTCGGGGCGCTTGCTCGACGCATAAACCACATTACAGCTGACGTTCGTTTTTGCCCTACGCAGAGTACGAAAGTTCCCAAAAAATCTGCCGTAGAATGGGTTATTAATAGATAAGATTCTATTGTACTTGAGGTATCGGATCCAAACTTAGAATATAAATAAAGAAGCTGAAGTCTGGTGCTTTGCTTAATCCTATTGGATTTGAGATACGGGGCTCAAACTTTGAATATAGGTAAAGGTGGCTACGTTTGGCACTATGCTTAACCATATTAACATGCGCCAAGGCGTACAGTGTCTAAATGAATTTTCTTCGCAGTGTAGATTGGATTTGAGATACGGGGCTCAAACTTTGAATATAGGTAAAGGTGGCTACGTTTGGCACTATGCTTAACCATATTAACATGCGCCAAGGCGTACAGTGTCTAAATGAATTTTCTTCGCAGTGTAGATTGGATTTGAGATACGGGGCACAAACTTTTAATACAGTTATGAAGCTGAAGTCGGACCCTATGCTTAAATCTTTTAATCCGCGCCTATACGTGTGACACTATGTTTAACCATATTAACATGTGCCAAGGCTTATACCTTATAGAGCCTACACGAATTTTCATCGTAACATGCGCCAAGGCTTATAGAGCCTACACGAATTTTCTTCAGAACTTGCGCCAAAGCTTATAGAGCCTACACGAATTTTCTTCATAAACTGCGCCAAGGCTTATAGAGCCTACACGAATTTTCTTCAGAACTTGCGCCAAAGCTTATAGAGCCTACACGAATTTTCTTCATAACTTGCGCCAAGGCTTATAGAGCCTACACGAATTTTCTTCAGAACTTGCGCCAAAGCTTATAGAGCCTACACGAATTTTCTTCTTAGTTTGGATTGGATTTGAGATACGGGGCTCAAACTTTAAAGAAGCTGAAGTCTGACCCTATGCCTAACTCTTTTAACCTGCGCCAAGGGTTAGTGAGCGTATGCGAATTTTCTTGGTAGCTCCTATTGGAATTGATATACGGAGCTCAAGTGTAGCCGACTGGTTTTAAATAAGAGCACCCAAACAGCAAGAACAAACTCCCCATTTAAGGGTTTTACATACAAAAACACTGTCCAATCATTAGTTTTCTGTTACATATTCTGTCAATTACATGGTTGCCATGTTCTTTTTCGAATAAAGGTTAACGAGTTATTATTAGGTTGAAATAATGTACTTACAAGCTCTTTAAAATTTTATTGTAATTTTCAGAACGCCATTAATAATTCCCTGCGCGACTTTCCCCACCGACGATTGCCATAAATGTTTACGTTTTGTGATGAAATATCAGAGGAAGATAAGCTTCGATGTACGCGAGCATAGTTTCATAGGTTAATTCTATGCTAACAAGCCTAACATATTCTTGCTACTTGCGTGCATTCTTGCTTTGACGCGTATGGCAATTTTGTAGTCTAGTTCTAACGTTTCTTGAATTTGTGGCGCAGGTGGGGAAGCTTGAAATACTTTGCGTTGATTTGGAGGACTTGGAAGGGTCACGTCGGGCGATTGAGGAGCTTGGACCTTTCGATTTATTGGTCAACAATGCCGCAATTATGACTCAGATTGAACCATTCGAAGAAATTAATTTGGAAAGTTACGACAGACTGTTAAACATAAACGTTAAATCCGTCATTAACGTTTCACAGGTAATGATCCGTTAGTGCTAATTAAAAGGATTTTATATCCCTTGTTCATAACGCGAATGTTCGTAATGAGCTTTAAGTTTAAAAAATAGGATACTTTATTTCTTTGTACTTAACTAAATTTAATGTTAGCACAAGTAAGGATGCTAGATAGTTATGATAAGTCTTTTTATTCCGTGAAAATCACTTAAACCCAGGAATTATAACTCCAGTATAATCAATTAGGACATTTGTACAAAGGAAATTCTAACATTTGCAACATAATTCGACTTATTGAAATTCAAATATTTGCAACATGATTTGACTTATTGAAATTTGAACGTTTTTAGCTTGATTTGATAATTAAAATAGGAGAATTTGCAGCTTTATTCGACAATGAAATTCGAACATTTGCAGCTGGTGTGACGTTTTGAAATTTGCAACTTGATTTGGTTTTTGATAAACGAACATTTGCAGCTGGTGTGACGTTTTGAAATTTGCAACTTGATTTGGTTTTTGATAAACGAACATTCACCACCTGATTCAAACTACTTTAATTATTACAAATGCCAAAAGATTTACTGTAAAATTTAGGCGGTGATTAAAGGTATGAAAGCAAAGGGTCAAGGTGGTTCCATCGTGAATGTTTCCAGCCTGGCTTCTCTCAGGGGCTTAGCATACTTCAGCGCCTACTCCAGCACGAAAGCCGCTCTGGATAAGCTCAACCAAATAATGGCCATTGAACTCGGACCCCACCAAGTATTTACGTGTTACCTGGCTTACCCGAGAGATTGCCTAATGATCAAATTCTCAATAACTATTGCAGATCCGCGTGAACTGCGTTAACCCCCAAGCTGTCAAAACTGATATGATGCAAAGTTTGGTTGACAAAAATCCAACTTTCTTGGTGGAAAGAAGCGCTCTTACTCCGCTCAAAAGAGTCTGCGGTAAAAAATCTCGTTCAAGTTTTAACTCTTATTATCGTTCATCGTTAGTTCAGTATCTCAATTTTCTGCTGATAATAAAAACAGGGTCATTCCACGGAGGTTCGAACACAGAGGGAACCATGGGTCGTCCGATTTAAATGAAATTTTACACATGGTAAATTGTGGCTAACGGAGGACCAATTGTGAAATTTTAGACTAATATAATGAGTGGTTCCGGAATTATAGACTTTTGAAAATACCCCACGTTTTTAAGGTTTCGTTTGCGCAAAAGTCGTACCACTACGCGTTATGGGGAATAACATTTTTGCGACCAAGGCTAATATCATGCGAATCTCGCCTCTAGGACAATTCATAGCGTTGATTTTTAAAATGCCAACAAAAATATTGTATCTGTAACGGTTGTTTAAAAAATCGAACGTTTTTCAAAATATTTAGTGCATGTGGGGTCAACTTTGAAGCCAAGTTCTGAAAAAGGGCATATTCCGATTTTAATGTTTCCTCTATATATTAATAGCCATAAGCCTAAGATTTCATATGATGTACAATATGTTTGTGATATCGGGGCGTTAAAACCCAAAAATAAAACAATCATTATTTTCATGGAAAACACGTTTTTAAAAAAAAAACATCATATTTTTATTCAGCTCTGAGAAATTTTATTTAGTTTGAAATATAATCTGTGCATTCGCTTTGCACATTTTAGGAATTTTCAACTTGGTTGACTTCCGTTGAGATGAAAACAAATTAAAAACCGTTTATATCTAATTTAACTAAGATAGATGGCGAATTATTTCTCCCGTATTATATCGGTCGTTCTCTTCACTTCTGTAAAAATATTACTACTTATTTCTTGACTCTTTTATCTTTATTTCGTCTGCTCTTGATTCTGCTAGTTATGTTACTTGTTCATATGGATTCGAGTTTTATCACGTGTTTTTTAGTACATCTATTTAGAAATGTGTTCCGTTGGAAAATTTATTGAAGAAGAATGCCACAAACTAAGCCATTGTAAAACCCAAGGAATAACAGATCTGAGCACCTTTGAAGATGAAACTTAATCATTAATTTTGGCTCGATCTGGTGTTACGGTCGCGACGGTGAGCGTATAATCTTTAAAATCCCCGTTAGACGTATAACAATTTTTAGACGGTCACGCCCACCATCGCGACGGTTTTGTCTTCGTGAAAACCAGCCTTTAGTCGGTCCGTCTACGTCCTAACGTCGTCTGTTCCGCCGTCTTCCCTCCCATTCGCCTAAACTTAAGCCTCGGTCACACTTACACCTCATAGTCGCTTCAAAAAGCGCTTTAGTTACTGGTTTTCAACCCGTTCGATCTTGCCTGAAACCGCTTCAAATCGATTCTAAGCGGTTTCGAGGTGTACGTGTGAACGCCGTTTCAAAGGGAATATAACCTGCAAAGGCATCTTTATGGAAGACCCCTTTAATTTTTCAAAGGTTATAATCCCTTTAAGGTAAGGAACTTTTTACCTACTGACATTTCACATATTAGCTATAACCGAGCTAGGACTCACTTGTGATATTTCTTTTGTGCATATCAAATGGATCGCAGCATTTTCGTTGGTAATGAGCATATTTGGTAATTAGAGTTAACAAAGTGATGGTTACGTACATTATGCACAGCTCCTTCATCGGTAACACCAGATCGAGCCTCAATGGTGCTTAGTTTGGGGCATTCTTCTTGAATAAATTTTCCAACGGAACACATGGGTTTTCTACTTCCATACTATTAACAATTTAGAAAATAGATGTACTAAACAACACGTGATGCAACTCGAATCCGTATGAACAAGTAACAAGAAATAAGAAGTAATATTTTTACTGAAGTGAAGAGAACGACCGATATAATACGGGTTAAAAAAGGTCACCATCAATCTTCGTTAAATTAGATATAAATGGTTTTTAATTTGTCTTCATCTCAACGGAAGTCAACCAAGCAGTGGCGTAAATAGCGCCCCCGCAGACCTAGTTACGCCACTGCAAGTTGAAAATTCCTAAAAGCGAATGCACAGATTATATTTCAAACTAAATAAAATTTCTCAGAGCTGAATAAAAATATGATGTTTTTTTCTTAAAAACGTGTTTTCCATGAAAATAATTTTTGTTTTATTTTTGGGTTTTAACTCCCCGATTTCACAAACATATTGTACATCATATGAAAGCTTAGGCTTGGGGCTATTAATGTATAGAGATAAAATTAAAATCGGAGTATGCCCTTTTTCAGTACTTGGCTTCAAAGTTGACCCCCCATGCACTAAATATTTTGAAAAACGTTCGATTTTTTAAACAACCGTTACAGATACAATATTTTTGTTAGCATTATAGAAATCAAAGCTATACACTCTTTTACGCGCGTCTTTCCCCCCATCAAGGACCCTCACACGATTTGCTCCACAGGCAGCTGCCATAGACGTACTGCACGTAGCTCTACCTTGGAAAGTTCTTTCCCCCAAAACCCGTGTAGCACGGTAATGGCGACTCCTATGAAATACGCGCGTAAAAGAATCTATAAATTGCCCTAGAGGCGAGATTCGCATGATATTAGCCTTGGTCGCAAAAATGTTATTCACCATAACGCGTAGTGGTACGACTTTTGCGCAAACGAAACCTTAAAAACGTGGGGTATTTTCAAAAGGGTATAATTCCGGAACCACTCATTATATTAGGCTAAACTTTCACAATTGGTCCTCCGTTAGCCACAATTTACCGTGTGTAAAATTTCATTTAAATCGGACGACCCATGGTTCCCTCTGTGTTCGAACCTCCGTGGAATGACCCAATTCACATTTTCTTCATATTTTAGAAGTTGAAGATGTCTCAAATGTGGTATTGTTTCTGCTGAGTGACAAAGCTTCGATGGTGACAGGCGTTGCGTTACCCGTTGATGGCGGAATTCTGGCTGGTCAAGCTCCGAAAAACTAATTTAATATTATAATTAAAGTATGATGTTATTTCGTTGATAGTGAATATTATGTCCTAAAAATTGTTAAGACATAAATAAATTAATTTGTACTCGATTAAGGAACGACTCTTTGCTCTTTTTTAAAAATATTTGAGGTCTTAAACACTACGTAACTTGCTAAATTAGTTAAAAATCCTCTAACTGCAAAATGTTTTTTCAAGAAAAATACAAACTATATAACCATGGTACGAACCTAACCGAAATTAATCGAAACATTTACAAAAACTAGGCTTAAATATTAATTCACAAATTTCGTAAGCTACAGAAAAGAAATAAGGTGACGTATTACGTAGCCAATGAAATTGCAAACCGTTGCACTGTTTATTTGTTTCTCTGTGTTATCAGGGGTTGAATTGTGTAGATAAAGACCTGCTCATATAAAATGGATCAAGTTGAAGCAAGAATTTTTTTTCTAACTTAGAGAAGCCGACTGTGTTGGGATGTTTCGAGAGTATCATGGTTGAATTTCCCACCGGCGTCTATTGTTCTGTCAATTTCCCACCGGCGTCTATGGGTCTGTCAATTTCCCACCGGCGTCTATGGGTCTGTCCATTTCCCACCGGCGTCTATTGGTCTGTCAATTACCCACCGGCATCTATGGGTCTGTCAATTTCCCACCGGCGTCTATGGGTCTATCAATTTCCCACCGGCGTCTATGGGTCTGTCAATTTCCCACCGGCGTCTATGGGTCTATCAATTTCCCACCGGCGTCTATGGGTCTGTTGTTTTCTTTGCACGAGGGAGATTCGAGAGCAACGCTCAAAAACGTCTCAAAATATTCGTTTTCCCTATATTTGTTACTTTTCAATCTCAAAGTTATTTCAGAAATCAGAAACCGATTTTGAGCTTTTGGAACTGGTTTTCGTTAAGATTTCAGGTTTTTCAAGTTTGATCTCGATTTCTAAAATCATTTTCCTCTAGACTGTTTGGGATTTGTACGAATATCGAAAAGGATAAATAAACACATTATCGGTTAAGAATATGTGAAAATCTCAACCTTAATTTATAGTTAAAGTTTCAAATTATTCATTTTCGCCTTAATTTTGTTATTAAACGAAGCGGTTACATTTAAAATAGCCAATTATAAAGTTTCGTTGCTTTCAGTTCCGTAGTTAATTAGAAATAATTAGTAGAACGCCAAAACAATTGGAATTTTAGCGTGGTGATTGATGTCATTGACAACACGTATTTCTCATTGGCTGCTATCCCGAACATAAAGCTTAGGCTTGCATACAAATTGTAGATGCAGTGATTCCGTGACCGAAACCGAAAAAGCGCCTTTAGAAAAATCTGATTCTACTTCTGATTTTCCGCGGGTGCTTACGTGGTTATAAAAATACGCACTCACGCTTATTCTTTAGAGCGCGCGTTAAATTGAAATCACCATATCTACCAAAGATCTTGGTAGGATAGTGGGAACTATAAAATCTACCAGATGCAGTGGAAAAAATTCAGAAAAAAACCGTAGTCACTGACGTCACAAACTAGGCACCATAAAATTATTACTCAAAAATCTATTTGCAACTTACTCTTTTAGAAAAGGAAGGCTTTCGTAGAATATACATATACATTTGAAATAAAGCCTGACACTGACTAGGATCGCCAAAGCTTAAGGAATTATTTTAATTTATTGCCTGATTCTTGGAGCTGTGTCGTCACCACTTTGTGTTCCCGATGATAGCAAACATAAAAGAAGAGTAAACTGGGTTACCATACCAAATACTTTTTCAAACGATGCTCGTAAAAAGTTTTATACCAAATTTTGTAAGAAAAATAAGCTATTTAAACCTTGTATACAAATTTAAATTAAACATTTCCTGTGAGTCTTATAGTGGGCGCCAGGGTCAAAAAGGTTTGCAAAATTTAAACCCCCACCCAAATGAAATCCTGGATACGCCTTTGTACATGAATATTACACAATATACTTATAAAATACGCCTCAAACACAAAGGGTTACAGAAACGATTGATAATGATTTGGAATAACAATAATGAAATATTAAATTGTAAAAACCAATAACAATTATCAATACTTGATTTTTGAAGGTAATATTTTTTATCTGATAGTTTCACGCTCATGTAGATCAGGGGTGCAAAAATTTGTGATCTCGGAGATCACCATTTTGAAGGCCGAGATCGCCATTTCCATGTTCGAGATCGCCATAATATCTTATATTTTTGACAAGAAAAAGAAAAACTAAATATGAACATAAAGAAAATACGTTGATAAGAATGATTTTTTAATAGAGGTGTATGACGGGGATTTCTTATGTTACTTTAAAGGATATTAGTGAAATAGGTTTGAAAATACTAAACTGGATAATAAATAGAATGAATTGTTAATATTCAATAAATGATTGTACAGATTAGTCACAAAATTTTATTTAAAATGTTTTCGTAGTTTGGTTTATATTATGTATTTGAAATGCGAATACAGGCATCCAAATGCTGATCCGTTAATCTGGTTTGGTATTTGCATTTTACGAATTTCATTGTCGAAAACGTTGATTCGCATCGGTAAGTTGAAGAGAAAAACGCCATTATTTTCCGAGCAATCTCTCTTAGTATCGGATACTGCACTGGTTCGACAATTTTCCAAAATTCAACTTCATTACGCCTTGCTCCAAGTTCACAGTCATTTCTCAGCTTAATAACCTCCAATTCAACTTCAGTGTCCTTAAACTTGAAACTGGCCTCGATGTCTATGAACCCAAAAAGAAACTTGATAAACTTGATGACTGGCTGAATTTTTAAGTCCTTAAATCTTCGTTCAATTTCTCCTATTAAAATTTGCAAATAATTGACAAACTCTTTAGTTTCGATTGAAGTGTTCGTGTGTTTTCGTGTCTCGTCGATTAGATTTGGAAAGTGTTTGATGTCTCCCTTTTCCATTGGCATACCCAAAAATTGAGGCTTTCCACAAAACTATCTATCTCACTAAGCATTTCATCACGTTTTTGTTCTTTCTTGGAGTTCATCTCGTTCAGTTTTGCCGTTAAGTCTGTTAAAAAAAGCCAAGTTAAAGAGCCAAACGGGATTTGAGAGGAAATCGACTTTATCTTTTCTAGATTCCAAGAATAGCTTAAATTCAGGATGAACTCCTCGAAAGCGCTCCATAGCCTTGCCCTTATTCCGCCACCTTACTTCCGTATGTATCAGTAACTCTTCATACTGCGCTTCTATTTCGTGAAGCAAATTTCAAAACAGTCACCTCCGAAGAGCTTTGGCTCGGATCGACTTAATTATTTTTATAACTTGCTTCGTGACTTCGTTCAATTTAAGGAAATTTGAGCAAAGGGCGTATTGGTGAATGATGCAATGGTAGTGGGGGAAAATGGGAAATTCTGAAACTTTTTAACATAGAGTGATGAATCCCTTGTTGACTCCGAGAAAGGCTGGAGCTGCATCGGTGCTAATGCAGATGAGCTTTTGTAATGGAATCCCTCTTTCGTCTATGTACACTTTCACCACTTTATACAAATCTTCACCTCTTATCTATCCTTTCATAGGTACAATGGCTAGAAGTTCTTCTTTAGTCGACAAGTCCTCGAATACCATTCGGACGAACATACGCAATTGCGCCATGTCGATAGAATCTGTTGATTCGTTCATTTCCGAGGCAAAATACTGACAAGACATCAAACCACTGTGTAGCTGATCGGTAAGGTTATCCGAAAGAACTTCGATTCTTCTCGTAACTGTAGTACTTGAAAGTTGCGCAGAATTTATTTCCGTCATTATAAGCGAAACTGTCAATGAGTCAACCACTTCTAGCATTGCCTTATTGATGTAGGGACCATCATCGAAGGGTTTATTGTTCGTTGCAATGACATTTGAAGCACCATACGAGGTTAACAGCGCCGCATTTTCCTCAGTTGCATCTTCAACTGTGTGAGCAGACACTGACACCCCAGCGAAATTTACCTGAAAATTCGACTTCAGTTCGGCAACTTACATTTTCCTCGCTTCACTTCCGACGTTGTACTCCAAGTTGAAATTAGGATGCTTTGAATCGAAATGCCTTTTTATGTTACTTTTTTTCGGTATAGCTAGCGGAAACTTACAAATTAGACATGCATTGTCCGCCATTATATGTAACAAAATATTCATTTTCCCATTCCGTATTAAAATTATATTTTCGATTTCTTCTACCGCTCATACTGAGTCAATTTCACTGAAAGATCTTCAAGAACGAAACAACCTATTATGCACGAAATTATAACGACCGGCTATCTCAATGTTTTGTACAAAAACCTATTAGTAGTGAAATGTTCGTGAACTTTGACAATGAACCAAGTTTGAAATCAACTAATACATAAAATGGTATTTTAACTGCGGTTTCTATTATTATAAAATAACGCCAATATCCGCGGTAGTAAGATCCTTATTTTTAAGGGAAGGCTATCTAGTTTTATTTAGCGGAAAAACTATTTTGTATAATCGGTGTTAGGTAGTAAATTGTTTTCTCAAAATTTTGCATTTGTTTCGAGAGGAACGTTTTGAAGGTCGAGATCACCATTTTAAAGGTCGAGTACACCATTTGCCAAAGATCGACAGTTTGGGCACCCCTGATGTAGATCAAGTATAATAATTTTTATGTATAAGTAATCAAACTACTTCATTTTTATATTCAAATCGTATATTTGATTAATAACGGCTTATAAAATGTCTTTAACAAGTTGGCCAGCCAAAATATATCTCTCCTCGTAAGAACTTATCTGTCATATTTTTTGTTTTCAAAATATAGGGACTTGTAAGTTAATGGCTTAGCAGTAAACAATTCGCCTGCCAAACCTATGACTCGGGTTCGATTCCAGGCCACAACCTGATTTTATCCTAAAATAATTAATTTTAATTTATTTATAAATATTAAAAAATAATAGAATAAATTGACTTTAATACGTTTATAAAAGCGTAAAGGAAAACGTAATTTCGCCAAAACTGTTTTAAAAATATAATTTTAGCGTATTGCGCGTCAAAATGTAAATCTCTATTAAATATTAACATACGCTTCCGCTTAAGCTGAATTTCTAACTTTCAGTGATGCGTAATAAGGGTGGATGGTGCTTTGGTAGAAGACTCACCTTACAGGCATTAGGGCCCGGGTTCAAATCCCACCCGACGCTCTCGCTATTTGTTAATAAGACGTATAATGTAATTATTTGGTGGAAACCCATCCATTTGGTTGCTCAGACGCTTAAAGTAACCCTCAACTCTCGATTCATCTACAAAGTCAAAAAATAGAAGTTGGAGAGAAGGAACCCCGTACAAACAAAACACTCACCCACTTCACAACACAAACACACAGTGTGTCAGAATTTATAGCCCGGTGTACCTAGTAACATAGACCATACCACCGGAGGCCTATCATCGTAGTGCCCTACGCCAGTGTCCACCTAGCCCGGACAGGTGACAAATCCAGCATGGGTAGCAGAACCCTACTACTGATGGTCGCACCTTTGACGCGAGCCACTCAACCCAGCAGAAGGTGCAGCAATGGGTGGACCAATCCCCACTTCGCACACAGCAGTGGGATTTAAAATGGATGCTATAGCAACTCCAGCCGACACCCTACCTACGTAGGTAGGGAGCCAAACCATTTAGAGAGAGCTCCTAAAGAAGAACGACGAGCACACAGCAGTCCAAGTAACCCGGCAAAGCTGGCACCGGAGATCCCGTTGGGCCCCAAAAATTCGGGAAACAGGACCGCCGTGCCCGCATATGGAGGCTTGCCGCCCCACAGCAGGCTACCCAATCCGCCGAGGCGGCCAGCTTGCCTGGACCCTCTCCGTTAGCCTGAACCGAAACAAAAACACACAGTACAAGTAAACAAAACATCCACACACGTTACAACACAAGCACACAGTACACCACATAAGTTCCTCGGAGAGATAACAAGTTGGCAAGCTTGCCAAAATATACCTCTCGTCGGAAGAATTTACCCTTGGGTGTATTAACTACTCGACACGGTACTCAATGATATTTCACCATCAAAAGCGTCCTCCAAAAAAATGTTTTCGCGTTGCTATCCCAACCAGTAGATTATTTTTTATTTTAATTATAAAAATTACAAATGTTATATCATTAAACAAATTTCCGGTATCAATAGAACAAAAAATAACAACTTTAGACCTAAAACGTTATTAAATTACCAAAGCAACAAAATGAGAAATAGAAAATACAAAATTTAAAATTATTAGAACGCTCACGAAACGTAAAATATGCGTGCAAGAAACTATTTTATAGAGAAAAACCAACCCATTGTATTATAGGTCTTAAACAAGCATATTTATATGGAAAAACAAAAGTTGAAGCGAAAACCAAAACTATAAGTGAAAGCACTAATAAAAACTGCGTGGGCTAATGACGACAACCCAACGAAGCCGATAAAAAGCAATGCAATTAAAATATCGTAGACATGTTTTATCCCCCACATTATCAACAAACAAGAAAAATAACCAATATAAAAATATATAATAATAACCCCACTAAGTAACAAGTTAATTAAAATACTTAGGAATCAAGAAAAAGTCAATCTAAATACTCACAGTAATAAACATTGTATTGACAACAAGTTGGCAAGCCAAAATATACCTCTCCTCGGAAGAATGGTTCCTAGTGGTATTAATTTCTCGACACGACCCCCAAAGATATCTCCGCAATTCAGAGTTATTTACGACAAACGTATTCTCGGTTCAAACCCTGCCCGGTATAAAATTTTAATTTTAATTTAAATAATTGAGACGAAACAATCGAGTTTAATTTATTCAGAATATTATAAATTAAGTAGTTACAACAGCGAGTTAGACTTACTAAAACAATGCACAATTGAATTTAACCTTTTTTACAGTATATGTTTATCAGTTGAATATAATACTAAGCAAATTTTAATGAAAGAAATATCTACAGATGGTATTTGTATTTTTCTCGCTTACGAAATACTTGCCGCATCTTTAACGCTCATTTTATTTCAACGCTCGTAGACTTCCAGTTGACGTTGTGACACATACCGCATGAAAAAGACCAATGCCGTCCAATTTCCAATATCATATAATGACTCGCACACCCAGGAAATCATTGACTGCGTTTGAAATTGTACATATCCAAATATCCACACCAAATATATTTACAAGAAGCAAAAACCTTACCATCAACAAAGCACAGAGAGCCACTTGACTAACCGCCAGCTCTTAAAGCAATTAACGTTAAATTATCTCCTTTGAATTAACACAACTATATATAGGTCGTTAAGAATACCCGTAAATAAATAATAAAAAAACTAACAAAGTGGACCACCCACAGGGTCTACCCTTTAACCCTCTTATCTCGGCTGACTGCGCTAAAACAAGATTTAACTTTTAAAATTTCATTCGTAAAAAAACCAGATTAGGCCTTCATAAATTCATTAATAAAAAAAGACTTTATTACCTACTATGCTTACGATGCGTGTCTTAATTTCAGTGAAACTAAGCAGCTATCGGTGGTTCTGTGGTAGAGCGCTCGACTGCCAAGCCGAATGGTCTGCGTTCGAAACCTGGGTGGCGCATTTGTTTTTAATCAATAGAGAAACGCAATATTAGAATTTCTTCGATGCAATAATTTCAATTCTATTTCAATTAAACCAAAATTTCTTACTCTATTAAATACGCTTCCGATAAAGCTGAAGGTCTAATTTTCAACGAAGTGCAACAAGTGTCGGTGGTTCTGTGGTAGAACGTCCGCCTGTCAAGCAGGAGGTCTCGGGTTCAAATCCCGCCCGATGCGCTCGCAAATTGATACTAAGACGAATACCGTAAACATTTGGTGGGAACCCTGCCATTGGAAGTTGAGAGGTTGCCATAATACTCAGCACTCGGTCCGTCCCAAAAGTCAATAAGAAGGAGTTGGAGAATACGCACCAATAATAAACGTAGCGACGGTGGGGGTTAACGAAAAAAAAAACCGAACGCAATCGCAAATTTATCCGCTAACGCTTACCGTCACACGGTGGTTTTGCCAACCTTTAAACTGCTAAAACGGTTGTTCGACTGCGTACGCCGTGATTACCCTTTGCCCCGAAAATTCGAACACACACACACACCCACAGACGGACACGCTGGTTGTAAAAACCAAAAAAACCTTACCTTTAACAATTCCCGGCTTATAACGCACACAAAAAAACCTTAACTGAATAGTGAGGGCTAAAGAACAGCGCATATTTCAAAATATAAAACCAACGAAACCACATTAATGAAAATGTATCACACATTTAAAGCCGATAAGAAAACACGTAAAATAAATAACGAAGTTACGAGTAAAGTAAGTAAAACGAAAAAAGTGCGTTGTATACCATTTGAAATTGTATTCATAAATGACCCTTAACGGTTCAAAAGTACCGATAGACAAAAAACTAACTAAGTGGACTACCCACGGGTTCTATCCTTTAACCCTCTTATCTTTGCTGACTGCGCTAAATTAAGATTTGACCTTGAAAATGTGATACGTAAAAAAATTTAGACTTTAAAAACTATTAATATACTCTTCCGCTTAAGTTGAGCTTTATTTTCAATGAACCGTACATGTATCGGTGGTTCTGTGGTAGATCACTCGCCTGTCATGCAGGAGGGCTCAGTTCGAAACCCACCCGATGCGATCGAAAAATGATTCTATGACGTATACCGTGAACATTTGGTGGAAACCCTGCCATTGAGACCTTTACCGTAACCCTCAGCACTCGGTCCGTCCCAAACGTCGAAGATTATTCACGTACAATCACAATTCGCAAAAGAAAATTATAATAGGACCAATGAAAAAAAGAGGGTGCTTTTGGAGAAACCTTTTCCCTAACTCCGAAAATGCGAAAGACTAGGTACTGGGAAAACCTTGGACTCCCATGATGAAAACATGATATTATTTTACGGAATAAAAGTGGGTAGAACTGTTAGCCTTGATTTTAACTAGCGCATAAAACGGCACGGCACTCAACCTTGGGACGTATTTACGTTATAACGCTTTTATTTCAAAATGCATTTTGACGAACGCAGGTGGAAACCAAGCTTGAGGTGGCAGTCGTAGAGGCGTTCGCAGAGGTTTTATCAGTCTTAGCTCGACGTCGAAAGTAACGGTGCCTTCGAAAACGAATTGAAAATGAACATTGATTTTACGGGAAAACGCGCTTTGGTCACTGGCGCCGGGAGAGGTATGTGCTACTAAAATTAATCAGTTTAATTGTCATTCTAAAATGTGGGAAATTATTCCAGGGATTGGTAGACAAATTTCCAAACATTTGGTACAATGTGGAGCTGAAGTGGTCGCCCTTTCCAGAACACTTAGTCATTTGGAAACTTTGCAACAAGAAGTGGCTCAGGTTATTTGTTTTTTTTTGTACTTGTTAAGACGTTTACTTAAAAATAAAGTTAATTTTATTTATATTAAACTTATTATTTACCATGGTGAATATTAGTAGAAATTATGTTTAATTCAGAGAAAACGGCATGGTATTAGAAGATAAAACTTATTTTATACAAGACGTTTCGAGCCGAGGCTCTTCTTCAGTCGTTCGTTAGTTTTAATTTGATTTAAAATTTTTTACCACGCGCCATATTCAAGTTCTAATATCACGCGAGCAGAAGGTTAGCGGAAAAGGAGAGATTTAGATTCTATAATGACAATGTTCAGACCCCTCATATTTATGGAAAACCCAAAATTCATAAGCCGAATAACCCACTACGAACTATAGTAGCTTCATATGGAAACCCAACGTACAACACGGGAAAAATTTTATGTAATATAATTTCCCCTTTAATTGGAAACAATAATTCTTGTTTAAAAAACTCTGAAGATTGTATTAAAAAACTAAAATCCCATTGCCCTGTCTTATCCCAGAATGACGTCTTAGGGAGTTTTGATATAACCGATATGTATGGTAGTATCCCTATAAATGAAGCCCTTAAATTATTGGAATCTAAATTGAGAAATGACCCTAATTTATTACAAAGATCTCCTCTTAAAATCAATACAATTCTTAAGCTTTCGGAATTATGTTTAAATAGTACTTATTTTGACTTTAATTCCCAAATTTATAAACAAAAAGACGGCCTAGCAATGGGGAATCCATTATCACCGGTTATAGCAAATCTCTTCGTGGAAAATCTAGAGGATACCATTTTTGGGTCGGACATGGACAAAAATCATTTGGCTTGCTGGCTTCGTTTTATGGATGATATATTTTTTGTATGGAAGGGAGACTTGGATTCATTAACGACTTTTCACAATGATTTAAATAATTTACATAACTCTATTCACTTCACTCTTGAACTAGAAGTTAACCACGAAATTCCTTTTTTAGACCTATTTATTAAAAATGTTAATGGTAAACTAACCTTTTCATTATTCCAAAAGCCTACTCATTCAAAAACCTTTTTAAACTTTAATTCAAACCACCCCAACCATGTAAAAACATCAGTCGTAAAAGGTTTAAAACACCATATTGAATCCATATCTGATAACCCAATTGCGGATAAATTAAAAATTAAAAATCAGTTAATTGAATCAGATTATCCAAAAACACTTATAGAAACCATATTTGACAGAAACTTAATCAGCATGCCTTCTGATATGAAAAGTAAACCTAAAGAGGAGGTTTTAGTTTTACCCTATATACCTAAAACCACAGAGAAACTTAAACGTATTTTGAAAAATTATAAAATAAACTTAGTATCAAAAACCACTAATATACTAAAAAATCAAATTTCTCATTTAAAACCTAAAATAGAAGATTCCGCCATTCGAGGCGTTATTTATGAAATCCCTTGCTCATGTGGAAAAACGTATATTGGTGAAACAAAACGTTCCATTTTAGACAGGATACGTGAACATAAATCCTGCGTGGCTAAGGGCGATATGAATAACGGAATTTCATAACATATTTGGTCTACGTTAAACCACTCTATTAAATGGGATGATTACAAAATTTTAAAACGGGAAACCAATTGGTACAAAAGAAAATTCTATGAAGGATTGTATATTCGTAAACTAGGTAATTTAAATTTAGATAAAGGATGTCAAGAAGTAACTAATTGGGGTAATATTGTGATTTAAAATTTTATTTTATTTTATATTTATATTTTAATAATTCACACTGACTTACATATACTTTGGATTTATCGGTTACATTGATTCTATTACACACGTAAATTGTTAAAATCAGTAAAACTTTTGTTTATTTTTTAACACGCTAACCTTCTGCTCGCGTGATATTAGAACTTGAATATGGCGCGTGGTAAAAAATTTTAAATCAAATTAAAACTAACGAACGACTGAAGAAGAGCCTCGGCTCGAAACGTCTTGTATAAAATAAGTTTTATCTTCTAATACCATGCCGTTTTCTCTGAATTAAACATAATTTCTATTAATTTTATTTCATTATCTCTTAAATACAAGTACGACAACCACGTTCCATCAGTGTATTGTTTTATTGATAACATAATTTTTTATTTATTGCTAATATAATTTTTTATTTATTGCTAATATAATTTTTTATTTATTGCTAATAAAATTTTTTATTTATTGCTAATATAATTTTTTATTTATTGCTAATATAATTTTTTATTTATTGCTAATATAATTTTTTATTTATTGCTAATATAATTTTTTATATATTGCTAATATAATTTTTTATTTATTGCTAATATAATTAATGGTTGGTTTTTATTATTTTACGATATCTGAATGATACAATAAATATTTCCATTTTAGTATTAATAAAGGTTACTTAAGCTATATTATATAATATAATATAAATAATTGTCAGCTGAGACTCTTGAAGTGACCGAAAATTTATAAGGATCACTAACTTTAGAAGATGGCGTTACTTGCTTTCCATTTTTTAAAAAAAGAGCACCCAACACAGCAAGAACAAACTCGCAATTAGGACTTTGAAATTAAGCAAAGGGTTTTACATAGTAAAACAAATGTTTACTGTCAAATCGTTAGTTTTTGCTTACATATTCTGGCAATAAAATGGTTGCCATGTTTTTTTTCCCTGAGTGACTTTCACCAAGAATGAACTGATATACCTAAGAATATGTAAAGGAAGGGATTTTAAATCTATCCTTACATACCCTTAGTCGCCTTTCGATTAACATGGCAAAATAGAACATTCTAAGGGCTCCCCTTATGAAATTATTCAAAAAAATGTTAAACAAAGGTGGTTAAATTTGAGTAAATATCTAATTTTGGGTAAATATCTAATTTTGGGTAAATATCTAATTTTGGGTAAATATCTAATTTTGGGTAAATATCTAATGTTGGGTAAATATCTAATTTTGGGTAAATATCTAATTTTGGGTAAATATCTAATTCTGGGTTAAATATCTCATTTTGGGTAAATATCTAATTTTGGGTAAATGTCTAATTTTGGGTAAATGTCTAATTTGGGGTAAAAATCTAAATCAATTTTTCACCCTACCTTTTAGATTAGGATAAAAAATTAGTCTTATTCTGGTTTATAAAGCCGAATAAATTAGGGTAAAAATCTAAATTTAAATGGGTATATTAGGTAAATTTCCTATAAATATCTAAATTCGGGTACATTGGGTAAATTCAAATCAATTGTCCAAAGTTAGGTAGATTGATCAGGTACTGTAAATTGGGTAAATTCATATCTAATTACTAAATTGATTTAGATTCATCAGGTACTTTGAATTGGATGAAATTATATCAGGTTTTTAAATTGAATAAAATTGAGCAGGTTATGTCAATTTATTAAGAAAAGCTTTATTAAGTACGTGTAAAATTTTTAATTTTGGGTAAATATCTAATTTCGGTAAATATCTAAATTTTGTGAAATTGAGTAAATGTTGGTAAATTGAATAAGTTTGTATGAAGTAAATTGGGTGAAATATCTTAAATTGCTGTATTCGGCTGTGTTTGATATTAATAGTATTGGCGATGAATTACGTTCAATATAATTAGAGCTATCGTGAGTTTCGCGTCACATTATTTTGGTCACCAGTTAAAAGTCGATCAGAGCCATCAGACCACTCACTCTGACCAAAGATAATATAACTACGTACCCTAGATTGGAAATCAAGCTCCTTGCACGTAATGCAGGCTCTTACTGAGTTCCCGGCGGAAGTCGGAAAAAACTGCCTCCATAGAGCCGCTGCTGGCAGGGCTACCGACATCTAGTTAAAAAGTTTTAGTGAAAAAAAAATTGGTTTTGACTTGCGGTTTTCAAGATACCAGATATTTTTGCGTTATATTGTTTTAAAACAATAATGGATCATGCCTGTAGCTCTAAAAAAAATTTCTAAACGAAAGAAAACTAAAGGTGAGTAATATAATTTTGGGTTATCTATTGAAATTCCTTATTTCTCACCCTGCTTCCGGCGCGAACTCAGTAAAAGCCTAACGAGAAAACGGGCTATCGAGAAACGCCGAGATTTCGAATCTAGGGTACGTCGTTATATTATCTTGGCTCTGACCGACTCTTTCTGTTGATTTCGGAAATTCAAGATAGATGTTAATCCAATTAACGGAGCTCAATGTTTGTATGATATAGTAAAATTAGAATTTCCGTCATTCAATGGAAGTTATGTTTTCTATAACGACAATGAAAAATTTTTTGCAAAGAAGATTTTCAAGAGCAAACGTTTATTACTAACAGAATACGTTTTGCAAGAGGAGGAAGAACTATTTGGTAAGAATAACTGGTGGTAATTTAGCAATATAAGGAAGTGCAGTAGACACGATAAACTAAAACAAAATTTAATTGGGTACTGAAAAGGGGAAACATTGAGATTTTTCGAATATAGAATTAAATTTACATCACCTACTGAAATTTTATTCAATTTAAAAACCTGATAAAATTTCATAGAATTTACAGTAGCTGATAAATCAAAACAAATTTAGACATTAGATATGAATTTACCCAATTTACCTGAATTTTGATATTTATAGTAAATTTATCCAATTTACCTGAATTTAAATTCCTATTCAAGTTTAAATACTTACCTAAATTCAATTTAAATATTTACCTGAATTAAAATATTTACACAAATTTAAGTACTTACTCAAATTATTACTCAAATTTAAATACTTATCCAAATTTCAATACCCAAATTTAGCCATATACCAAAATTTAGCCATTTACCCAAATTTAGCCGTATACCAAAATTTAGCCATTTACCCAAATTAAGATATTTACCTAAATTTAGACATATTCCCAAAATTAGACATTTACCCAAAATTAGACATTTACCAACAATTAGACATTTATCCAAAATTAGACATTTATCCAAAACTAGACATTTACCCAAAATTAGATTATACACAAATTTAGACATTTACCAAAAATTAGACATTTACCCAAAATTAGACATTTACCCAAAATTAGACATTTACCAAAAATTAGACATTTATCCAAAATTAGACATTTATCCAAAACTAGAAATTTACCCAAAATTAGATATTTACCCAAATTTAGATTATACCCAAAATTAGACATTTACCAAAAATTAGACATTTACCAAAAATTAGATATTTACCAAAAATTAAATATTTACCCAAAATTAGATATTAACCCAAATTTAGATATTTACCCAAATTTAGATTATACCCAAAATTAGACATTTACCAAAAATTATACATTTACCAAAAATTATACATTTACCAAAAATTAGATATTTACCCAAAATTAGATATTAACCCAAAACTAGATATTTACCCAAAATTAGATATTTACCCAAAATTAGATATTTACCCAAAATAAGATATTTACCCAAAATTAGATATTTACCCAAAATTAGATATTTACCCAAAATTAGATATTTACCCAAATTTAGACATTTACCCAAATTTAGACATTTACCCAAACTTAGACATTTACCCAAACTTAGACATTTACCCAAACTTAGACATTTACCCAAACTTAGACATTTACCCAAACTTAGACCTTTACCCAAAAATTAGATATTTACCAAAAATTATATATTTACCCAAAATTAGATATTAACCCAAAACTAGATATTTACCCAAAATTAGATATTTACCCAAAATAAGATATTTACCCAAAGTTAGATATTTACCAAAAATTAGATATTTACCCAAAATTAGATATTTACCCAAATTTAGATATTTACCCAAATTTAGACATTTACCCAAACTTAGACATTTACCCAAACTTAGACATTTACCCAAACTTAGACATTTACCCAAACTTAGACATTTACCCAAACTTAGACATTTACCCAAACTTAGACATTTACTCAAACTTAGACATTTACCCAAACTTAGACATTTACCCAAACTTAGACATTTACCCAAACTTAGACATTTACCCAAACTTAGACATTTACCCAAACTTAGACATTTACCCAAATTTAAACATTTACCCAATCTATTTTGCCATATTAATTTACATAGAGAAATATATTATTTTAGTTGTCAAAAACGTTTTCGGTTGCCATGGTAAAACTAAAGCCCATCGCATTTTTTCCCTTTGGGGTTTTTTAAGTTACATGAAGGTCTATCGATGAGTTACACCTCGGGTAGTCTCCTTGTGAGTGACTTAAAACTTTTTGTTCTATCTTAAAATACGTATTTACGTTTTTTCTAATGGTGTGCTAGGTTTCGGTGCCCTAGAAAAATTCGGGGCTCTTGGGCGACGCATAAACCACATTACAGCTGACGTTCGTTTTTGCCCTACGCAGAGTACGAAAGTTCCCAAAAAATCTGCCGGAGAATGGGTTATTAATAGATAAGATTCTATTGTATTTGAGATATCGGATCCAAACTTAGTCTGGCGCTTTGCTTAATCCTATTGGATTTGAGATATCGGATCCAAACTTAGTCTGGCGCTTTGCTTAATCCTATTGGATTTGAGATACGGGGCTCAAACTTTGAATATAGGTAAAGGTGGCTACGTTTGGCACTATGCTTAACCATATTAACATGCGCCAAGGCGTACAGTGTCTAAATGAATTTTCTTCGCAGTGTAGATTGGATTTGAGATACGGGGCACAAACTTTTAATACAGTTAAGAAGCTGAAGTCTGACCGTATGCTTAAATCTTTTAATCCGCGCCTATACGTGTGACACTATGTTTAACCATATTAACATGTGCCAAGGCTTATACCTTATAGAGCCTACACGAATTTTCATCGTAACATGCGCCAAGGCTTATAGAGCCTACACGAATTTTCTTCAGAACTTGCGCCAAGGCTTATAGAGCCTACACGAATTTTCTTCTTAGTTTGGATTGGATTTGAGATACGGGGCTCAAACTTTTAATACAAATAAGAAGCTGCAGTCTGATTCTATGCTTAACTCTTTTAACCTGCGCCAAGGGTTAGTGAGCGTCAGCGAATTTTCTTCGTAGCTCCTATTGGAATTGATATACGGAGCTCAAATGGTTTTAAATAAGAGCACCCAACACAGCAAGAACAAACTCCCCATTTAAGGGTTTTACATACAAAAAAAACTGTCCAATCGTTAGTTTTCTGTTACATATTCTCTCAATTACATGGTTGCCATGTTCTTTTCGAATTAAGGTTGACGAGTTATTTACGTCACTATTTTACTTAAAATTTAAAGTTAGAAAATACCTTTAGGTTAAAATAATGTTCGTACAAGCACTTAAAAATTTAACAGTAATTTTCAAAACGCCATTAATAATTCCCTGAGTGACTTTCACCAAGAATGCATTGATTTTAAAACTATCCTTACATACCCTTTGGCTATCGATTTTTCATGATTTTCCCCCACGACGATTGCGATCTGCGTTTACGATTTGTTATTCAATATCAAAGAAAAATAAGCTTCGATGTACGCGACCATAGTTCCAGAGGTTAATGCTATGCTAACATTATTTTGGTACTTGCGGGTATTCTTGCTTTGACGCGTATGACAATTAGGAAGCTTAGTTCTAACGTTTCCTGATTTCACGGCGTAGGTGGGAAAGCTTGAAATACTCTGCGTTGATTTGGAGGACTTGGAAGGGTCGCGTCGGGCGATTGAGGAGCTTGGACCTTTCGATTTATTGGTCAACAATGCCGCCATATTGGCTCAGGAACCATTCGATGAAATTAATTTGGAAAGTTACGACAGAATGTTAAACATAAACGTTAAATCCGTCATTAACGTTTCACAGGTAATAATCCATTAGTGCCAATAAATATCCCTTGTTCATGACGCAAATGTTCGTAATACGCCTTAAGATTAAAAAATAGGATACTTTATTTCATTTTACTTAACTAAATTTAATTTTAGGACGAGTAAGGATGCTAGATAATCATGATAAGTCTTTTCATTACATGAAAATCTATCACTTAAACCCAGGAATTATACCTCCAGTATAATCAAATATGACATTTGTACAAAGGAAATTCTAACATTTGCAACATGATTTGACTTATTGAACATTTGCAGCTGGTGTGACGTATTGAAATTTGCATCTTCATTTGGTTTTTGATAAACGAACATTTGCAACATGATTCTGCTTATTGAAATTATTACAAATAACAAAATTATTTACTGGTAAATTTAGGCGGTGGTTAAAGGTATGAAGGCAAAGAGTCAAGGTGGTTCCATCGTGAATGTTTCCAGCCTGGCTTCTCTCAGGGGATTACCGTACTTCAGCGCCTACACCAGCACGAAAGCTGCTCTTGATAAGCTCAGCCAAATAATGGCCATCGAACTCGGACCCCACCAAGTATTTTCGTGTTACCAGGCTTACCCGAGAGATTGTCTAAGGTTCAAACTATCAATAACTATTACAGATCCGCGTGAACTGCGTTAACCCCCAAGCTGTCAAAACTGATATGATGCAAAGTCTGGTCGACAAAAATCCTACTTTCTTGGAGGAAAGAAGCGCAATTACTCCGCTCAAAAGAGTCTGCGGTAAAATATCTCGTCTCAGTTTTAAGTTTTATTATCGTTCATCGTTAGTTCAGCATCCCAATATTCTGCTGATAATAAAAACACAATTTCTTCAAATTTTAGAAGTTGAAGATGTCTCAAATGTGGTATTGTTTCTGCTTAGTGACAAAGCTTCGATGGTGACAGGCGTTGCGTTACCCGTTGATGGCGGACTTCTGGCTGGTCAAGCTCCGAAAAACTAATTTAATGTTATAATTAAAGTATGATGTTATTTCGTTGATAGTGAATATTATGTCCTCAAAATTGTTAAGACCTAAATAAATTAATTTCTACTCGATTAAGGAACGACTCTTTGCTCTTTTTCAAAAATATTTGAGGTCTTAAACACGACGTGACATGCTAAATTAGTTAAAAATCCTCTAACTGCAAAATGTTTTTTCAAGAAAAATACAAACTATATAACCATGGTACGAACCTAACCGAAATTAATCGAAACATTTACAAAAACTAGGCTTAAATATTAATTCACAAATTTCGTAAGCTACAGAAAAGAAATAAGGTGACGTATTACGTAACCAATGAAATTGCAAACCGTTGCACTGTTTATTTGCTTCTCTGTGTTATCAGAGGTTGAATAGTGTAGATAAAGTCCTGCTCATACAAAATGGATCAAGTTGAAGCAAGAATGTTTTTCTAACTTAGAGAAGCCGACTGTGTTGGGATGTTTCGAGAGTATCATGGTTGAATTTCCCACCGGCGTCTATGGGTCTGTCAATTTCCCACCGGCGTCTATGGGTCTGTCAATTTCCCACCGGCGTCTATGGGTCTGTGGTTTTCTTTGCACGAGGGAGATTCGAGAGCAACGCTCAAAATCGTCTCAAAATATTAGTTTTCCCAATAGGTCCGATATTTGTTACTTATGAATCTCAAAGTGATTTCAGTAACCAGAAACCGATTTTGAGCTTTTGGAACTGATTTTCGTCCAGATTTCGGCATTTTCAAGTTTGATCTCGATTTCTAAAATCATTTTCCTCTAGAGTGTACGGGATTTGTACGAATATCCAAAAGGATAAATAAACACATTATCGGTTAAGAATATGTGAAAATCTCAACCTGAATTTATAGTTAAAGTTTCAAATTATTCATTTTCGCCTTAATTTTGTTATTAAACGAAGCGTTTACGTTTAAAATAGCCAATTATAAAGTTTCGCTGCTTTCAGTTCCGTAGTTAATTAGAAATAATTAGTATAACGCCAAAACAATTGGAATTTTAGCGTGGTGATTGATGTCATTGTCTTATAGTGGGGGCCAGCTAGGAGCAACAAACACAAGGAGAATACAGCTAGCATTTAAATACGCTAACGAAGGGTTGTGTACGAATTTCATTGGACGAGCGTCACGAGCCTTTACGCTGAGCGTTTTACGGGCGGGGGGAAGACAATTTACCAATCTTCCCCTTCCGACGGCCGCAGGCTAAAGCGTCTAGCCAATGAAAAACGTACACAAGAAAATCCACGACTTTTGACGGGCTGCGTTCTCCTTGTGTGGGGTGTTGTGTTTGTTGCTCCTAGGTGCCAGGGTCAAAAAGGTTTGCAAAATTTAAACCCCCACCCAAATGAAATCCTGGATACGCCTTTGTACATGAATATTACACAATATACTTATAAAATACGCCTCAAACACAAAGGGTTACAGAAACGATTGATAATGATTTCGAATAATAATAATGAAATATATAATTGTAAAAACCAATAACAATTATCAATACTTGATTTTTGAAGGTTATATATTTTATCTGATAGTTTCACGCTCATGCAGATCAGTTGTGCCTAAATTTGTGATCTCGGAGATCGATATCGCCATAATATCTTATAATTTTTACAAGAAAAAGAAAAACCAAATATGAACATAAAGAAAATACGTTGATAAGAATGATTTTTTAATAGAGATGTATGACGGGGACTTCTTATATTACTTAAAAGGATATTATAGAAATAGGTTTGAAAATACTAAACTAGATAATAATTATAATGAATTGTTAATATTCAATAAATGATTATACAGATTTGTCAAACAATATTTAGGTTTTATTTAAAATGTTTTCTTAGTTTGGTTTCGATTATGTATTTGAAAGGCGAATACAGGCATCCAAATGCTGATCCGTTAATCTGGTTTGGTATTTGCATTTTACGAATTTCATTGTCGAAAACGTTGATTCGCATCGGTAAGTTGAAGAGAAAAACGCCATTATTTTCCTAGCAATCTCTCTTAGTATCGGATACTGCACTGGTTCGACAATTTTCCAAAATTCAACTTCATTACGCCTTGCTCCAAGTTCACAGTCATTTCTCAGCTTAATAACCTCCAATTCAACTTCAGTGTCCTTAAACTTGAAACTGGTCTCGATGTCTATGAACCCAAAAAGAAATTTGATAAACTTGATGACTGGCTGAATTTTTAAGTCCTTAAATCTTCGTTCAATTTCTCCTATTAAAATTTGCAAATAATTGACAAACTCTTTAGTTTCGATTGAAGTGTTCGTGTGTTTTCGTGTCTCGTCGATTAGATTTGGAAAGTGTTTGATGTCTCCCTTTTCCATTGGCGTACCCAAAAGTTGAGGCTTTCCACAAACCTATCTATCTAACTAAGCATTTCACTCACGATTTTGTTCTTTCGTGGAAGATGGCAGTTCATCTCGTTCAGTTTTGCCGTTAAGTCTGTTAAAAAAGCCAAGTTAAAGAGCCAAACGGGATTTGAGAGGAAATTGACTTTATCTTGTCTAGATTCCAAGAATATCTTAATTTCAGGAAGAACTCCTCGAAAGCGCTCCAGAGCCTCGCCCTTATTCCGACAACTTACTTCCGTATGTATCAGTAGCTCTTCATACTGCGCTTCTATTTCGTGAAGCAAATTTCGAAACAGCCACCTCTGAAGAGCTTTGGCTCCGATCGAATTAATTATTTTTATAACTTGCTTCGTGACTTCATTCAATATAAGGAAATTTGAGCAAAGGGCGTATTGTTGAATGATGCAATGGTAATGGAAAAAAATTAGAAATTCTTAACCTTTTTAACATAGAGTGATGAATCCCTTGTTGACTCCGAGAAAGGCTGGAGCTCCATCGGTGCTTATGCAGGTGAGCTTTTGTAATGGAATGCCTCTTTCGTCTATGTACACTTTCACCACTTTATACAAATCTTCACCTCTTATCTGTCCTTTCATAGGTACAATGGCTAGAAGATCTTCTTTAGTCGACAAGTCCTCGAATACCATTGGGAAGAACATACGCAATTGCGCCATGTCGATAGAATCTGTTGATTCGTTCATTTCCGAGACAAGACATCAAATCACTGTGTAGCTGATCGGTAAGGTTATCCGAAAGAACTTCGATTCTTCTCGTAACTGTAGTACTTGAAAGTTGCGCAGAATTTATTGCCGTCATTATTAGCGAAACTGTCAATGAGTCAACCACTTCTAGCATTGCCTTTTTGATGTAGGGAACATCATCGAAGGGTTTATTGTTCGTTGCAATGACATTTGAAGTACGATACGAGGCTAATAGCGCCGTATTTTCCCCAGTTCCATCATCAACTGTGTGAGCAGACACTGACACCCCAGCGAAATTTACTTGAAAAGTCGACTTCAGTTCGGCCACTTCAATTTTCCTCGCTTCACTTCCGACTAGGGCTCGGCGTTCAGTCGATGGTTATCCACTTATAGAGGGTGTCTGCACTTCCCATAAATAAAATAATGTATGCTATTCTGCGGTACCGTTAATCGTTTCACATTATCCGTGATACGATTATTTTATTCGAAAGTAAACGTATTTTGACCCGTAGAAATGGTTAATCATTAAAAATATTAATATTTCAAAAACATAAAACGACTATTCGTCATTAAAAAACAAAATTCAATATTTAAAATCTTTACGATTAACTCTTTTTTTAAGGCAGGCAAATAAATATATCTTTATGCTAGAGAGACCAAGGTGGAACATTTTCATTGGTTTAAGTATCGATTATTTTTAAATATTTTTCCATATATTTTGGAGTAGATAACCGGCCGTATTCTGCATGACCCCGCAAGTAAGAAGGGAAACGCCTTCTTACTTCGTCGCTACCATACGACGAAAGCTCACTGATTTCCCTATTATTTCACCTCTTGCTTGGCCAATTGAAGGACTGCTTTATTGTGACGTTTTAATTGTATTGAATTCCCAATTTCCGGTTAAAATTTTCCGACATTTTTAATATCATTTGCAAAGTGAATTTTGCCGAAGCGCCGGTAGTAGTGCCGTACTCCTGTAATCCCAAGCGTCTGGGAGGCAGAGTTTGTGGATGTCCGTTTGAGTAAGACCACTAATCCCCCAACGGGTGGTCGGAATACTTCCGCCACGGGTGCCCCACCCCTGTCCCCACGTTGGCGTGGCCGTTACACATATCTCGCCCTGATTAATCAAATGAACGAGAGGACTGAATTGTCCCACACGTCACAATCGACTAAAAAAAAGGCGAAGCTTCTATGGTAGTTATTACTGCTGTCGTGGGAATTGAAGCGATAGGCTTAACGATAGGAGTAGAAATTTTTATCGAAAGTAGCATGGAATTGAGAATGTTTGGCTAAGCGCATCTTTGGAGAAGCAGGTATGTAATATGTACGTTACAATCGTTGAACATAAGGTTTTAATTGGCGGTATTTTTTTAAGCTAAGGCTCTTTTCAACATGTTTTGTCTAGTAACCACGAAACTGGGCTACGTTCAGTAACGCTCATAAACACATGCGGCTTTCCGGTACAAAATCATAAAATTGAAGAGACATTGAAACAACACTCTTTGTTAATTATGATTACATTATTAATTTGGAAATACAAATATTTTTATTTGCAGATGCGTACTACCGAATGAACTTTGGTGACATCAATAATACACATTGCTATGTATATTTGGGTGATATCTATGCACGTGGGCTTAGTGTCCTAACCCACAAGGGCTGGGGTTTAAAAATACGTCAATACGAATTATATTTACTATAATGTTTTTTTTTTTAATTACTGTGAGGGCTGACGTGTCGATGGAGTATTGGAATATAATTTTATCCTTCGGTGTCTTGCATAATTTTCGAACTTTGAAAAACTCCCACGTCCTGTTACAATTGGCAAGAATATTTTTCAATCAAGAGCACTAAACTCAGTTAATTCATTAGAATTATACTTAAAGGTAATATTTATTTTATCGCAATTGCTTTTAACTTAAAACTTTTTCCCTACTCCAGAAGCTTCATTAATCTTCCGCACATCTCACACCCTCTGGGCGCAGTCAGATTGTAAATGCTGAATGTAACCTTTAATAATTATCTCCTCGCATCATTACTACTCTATATATTTGCAGATTTTTCACAGTAAGCCCCTATTCAAATGTAAATACTACCAGATACCCCTGCGTACGATACTTAAGTAATAATCTGTACAAATGTTTTCTTTTAAGTGGTTCATTTTTTTAAGTATGTGGATATTATCCGCCACCAGTATTGTTATTTCTTGCATCAGTTTTTAGGTTGTTGCTATTTTTATGAATCGTGTACTATATATAGTAAACGAGTCATTATAGGCTGGTGTCGTCCATGTGTGTGTGTGTGTGTGTGTGATCGGGTAACGAAAAAACGTTGCCAAGCGGGGGAAATCCCCCTTAGTTTGCGTTGTGTAGATCATCAAGAGCCCTATACAACGGCAAATTGACGTGTCAACACAGGTTGAAGTATATTCGTTTCACGACTGCGCGCATGCGTTTTTCGGCTTCCCGGCTAGAAATGAAATATAAAAAGATGGCCGAACGTCGTCGAGAAAATACGAGCATTCAGGCAAAACGGGTTTAGTTTCTAGTCAAAATCAAAGATAATTCATAAATAATACAAAATCTAGTTGCAAATTGAGTTTGTGCAATAAAATAATTAGCGATTTGACCTGTATGTAATTGTAATTCGGTTATTTCTGGCTATTTCGTTGTCAATTCATCGCTAAGACTTGGATGCTTTTACATCTATACATATTTTCCTTTTTGACCAATTAGCTTAGCGATGAGGCCGGTGTAATAGTTAAAGACGCCCTCTGTTAATCTACCGGGTGAAAGTTCGAATCTCGCTTCCGCTTGATAATTTTTTTTCTGTTAATTTTATTTTCCGTTTCAACATTTTATCTGCTTTTTATATCAAATAATTTATATTACTTAAATTCCTCGAATTTATTATCTTGCCATTTTAATTCATTTTGGGCTCCCAACGCCATCTCGTTACAAAAAAATAACTAAACATTTTGGAATTGCTGTATTTTTCAATTATAATTATTTATAATAGTATTTAATATCAGTAGTATTTCCAAAAATATTAAAAATTTTAAATTACTCCTTAAACTAAAATAACTACTAACAATAAACAAACTGAGCAAACACACGGGTACACGATTCATATTACAAAAATATATTTTTGTTTCCTTGTTTAAAATCAGATGAGGAAATTTTGGGGGCTAGCAAAGCAGATTAACCACGAGTGTAACTGTTTCCCATCGATTATTCAGCACTGCTTTTACGCAGCTGAAGCTCTTCAATAGGTCTTCGAGCAAACAGAAAACGCGAAACTCGGATCAAATAGATCTTCGAGTAATAAACTAAATAAAAAAAATAGCCCGAAATTCCAACGGTAGACCGGTTTCGTTCTATTTGGAACTCATCAGTACCGTGCGGGAAATCTGGCTGGCGACTGTCAAATCTAAAAGAGAAACTAAGCCTAAACATAAAAAATTTCAAAACGCGTGTATACTATTCTCCACCACACCCCCCCCCCCCTTTCGGTTTTCCGTTGCTATATGCAACACATTTTGAAATTTTTAAAGTTTAGGCTACAACACCTTTGAGGGATTACTGCAATACTTAAGTAAAAAAGCATTGGTAATGCAATACTGGAATGGCCAAAAAACTAAAGAAAATTACACAACGAAGAATGTCAAAAGAGGATGCAAACGACAACTTTCTCTGGAGGACGAATTTTTCTTAATTTTATTACGCTTAAGACTAGGAATGCCACTGAAGGAACTTTCCAGAGTAATTTCACTATCGGAAGCCTCGATTTCCAATATAAGTACAACTTGGATACATTTATTATATTACAAGTTGCAGTTGCTTTGCCCATTTCCCTCAAAAGCTGCCACTGACCTTGCTCGTCCTCTGTCCTTTCACGTATATCCTAATATCCTAATACGATAATAATTCTGGACTGCACCGAATTTAAGGATGAGAAACCATCATCAATATCTGCACAACGAGCGACCTTCTCTTCATATAAGAACTATAACACGTACAAGTGCCTAATAGGCATTTCTCTTGGTGGGGCAATAACTTTTGTTTCAAAACTTTATGGTGGTGCCACTTCCGATAAGTACATCGTGCAAGATTCGAAAGTACTTGAGCTCATGGAACGAGGAGATGACGATATGGCAGACAAAGGCTTCGAGAGAGATGACATGCCTGAAGGGGTAACTCTAAAAATTCCTCCGTTCTTTCGTAAAAGTAAAGCTCCACTAATGCCAGCCGCAGACGTATTGAAAACCAATAACATTGAAAGGGTTCGGGTGCATGTCGAGCGAGCTATCAGGCGCATCAAAACATTTCACATATTTGATGGCGCTATTCCTCTCTCTGTGTGCGATGTAGCTGATAAAATCGTATTGGTGTGCTCACTTCTGACCAACTTTTCCCCCGATTTGATTAAGGAGAACACCACCTCCATGGAGTTCTATGATTTTTAAATTTTTTGTAGTCTTAAATAGGATTTTGTTAGCGGATATCAAAGGGGTGAGACATTTGGTATTTTTATGTCCGATCCCTCACGAATATATTATTATTGTTATTAAGACACTGGTGAACAGTATAAAAACAATTTTAATTTTATTGCATCTTTAAGAATAAAGATTTAAAAGACCATCTAATACATTTGGTGTAGTGTTTTTTTAAATGGAATATTCATCTCCGTATAAGGACTTGCCATTTTTTACTCTGTTCAAAATTCTTTCAGGTACAAAAGTGAATAGAAAAAATTGCACAAACTTAGGAACATGTGGTCAAAAAAGGTTTCATCCCTTACAATACGCGTACAAACTTGTTGTTGCGGTTCGTTGCCCATATACACAAAAAAATCACACCACCCACGTTCGCTTACGAACATTTGTCCTTGAACTTGATTGAAGTAGTTATAACTTTTTTTAAGACAAATTTGATCACTTACGTAATGAAGATAGAAGGATTTTGATTTTAAAGCATCTTCGACCGACGAATTCTTCTCAGAAAATGGACATTTTATTTCAATGAGGCCTAAATTACCAGTTTTAGTTTCGCATACCAGCCCATCAGGAGAGGTGGCTAAAAATGTGTATTTCTTGTGAATGATTAACCCACTTTGCGATACTTTTACTGGGTTAATTTGATCCGACTGGTATTTAATGTAGTTTAGCAATGCCAAACTCTCGTTTTCTTTACCATGTCTAATTGCAGGCAGATTGTCCAGGTTATTTTTATGTCCATTATTTGCAAACCCCAGAGACGACAATCGTTTGTCCGGGTCGGTATTGCATTTCGATAGGAGTCCAAAAATCAATGACGACAGTCTGTTAGATCTTTCCACTAACCACTCCAGACTGCCAGATTGCTTCCTTGTTTTTTCTTCAATAAGGTTTCCGCCGTTGCTATTTACCCCCGATTTTCGGTGGCGAATAGCCTGTGTCTATTTACCCCCGACAATCGGGGGTACCTCATTTCCGGTGGTAAATAGACTTGCTAGCGCGGTCAGTGCTATTTACCACCGAAAAAAATGATGCCCCGATTTTCGGTGGTAAATAGGCTACTTCTTAATCAATGTTATCATCTTTCACTTCGGGGGACCTAACCTTACCTAACCTAACCTAACCCCCGATTGTCGGGGGTAAATAGACACAGGCTATTCGCCACCGAAAATCGGGGGTAAATAGACACGCCGTAAGGTTTCTCTCATTTTCCGTTAATATAGGATAGTTTTCTTTAATAAAAGTTATCACAGTTTGATGGAACTCAGCGGAGAACATCGAGATAGGTTGAATTTCCACTTGATTATGAAGATTTCCCAATGCCTTTCGTGGACTAATAAAGGGGGTCAAATTTCCTAATATTTTTCGTGGACTATTAGTTAGATACGTAGGTAATGTAGACTCAATGCGAAGAGATGGTTCTGGTACTTCAACGGAAGGAGTACTTTTCTGCATTGGAATGTTCAAAGGTGAACTACTTGGGTATATATGACTAGGATTAATATTAGTTTCAAAGTGCTTCGTGAAAGCTGAGGATCGGCCCGTAGACTGAAGTTTTTTGAGCAAATTTAATTTGTCTTCCAAAACTAGATCTCGCATATTGATAGGTCTAGGATCAAACCTAAGTCTGGAGACTTTTTCTCTCTCGTTACCTTGCCTGGTACACGTTTTATGATTTGCATATCACTTATGGCCTTGGGATAAGACACACTACTACCACCCGGATTAATCCATTTGCATAACGTCCCGGTGCACGTAACGTCTTCTGGTAGCTCCTTCCTTTTCTGGTATTCGAGTACAGAGTAGTACGTAGCTGCTGCATGGCGACATTTACCTGGTAAACTAGAAAAGCAAATTAAATTTAATTGCGATGCATTAATTTAAAAACATTTGCCAGAGTAACACTCAGTCTGCAGGACACTCGCAATAGCTGTAGACTAGATTTCCAGTTACTTTACTAAAGCCTAAAACAACTGCATAGTTCCCCTTCTTCATTGATGGAAAACAATTTCCTCGTATGGAACACCATGCATCGCTTTCCAAATCCGGAAAAGGCCGAGCGTTGAAGTAAAGCTTCTGAACATAAAATCTTAAAACCTTGGTTTTGTTGTTTGTTTCGAAATAATTTGTGAATCCCTCTTCTGAAGTTCCAGGAAAACCAATTAAACTCTTGGTCCAATTTTTATTTTTCTGAAAATTATATTCTAACTGTTTCCATTTCGTTGTGTCTACAACGGTCGCCATTTTTAAAGTACCGGACGGAGGGGGAAAATAAATAAATACTAACAGCTTCTCTTTCCTGAAAGTAGATGGCGAGTTGATCTTCTGCGCATGCGCAGATGAGATTACTGAAGTCGTGAATTATGGACTAATCTACTTTTTCGCGTATTTTATCATCCTTCTCAAAGTCCATAGGTGGTTTCTTCTAACTTATCGTGGTATTTTCGAAACGTACTTATAAATTTTGTTTGTAAGGAGATAATTACAATGTCTCTTTGTTTTTTTCCAAAAATTCGCATTTTTCATCCTACGAAATTAAATCTTGTAATACCTTCTTCGCCAGTGTCTCCTCGATTTTTCAGTGGTGTTTATTGCATTAAACACCAGATTAACAAATTTCTGACTTTCATAAAGTTACACTATTCTCCCAATGGAATTAAAAAAAAAGTTATTTTAGCTTGCCGAACTTGTCTCTTTTTCAAGTCGTATATTTTCAGTGAAAGAGACGTCAATTGTTTTCGCGCCAACGCTATTTGTACGTTTTCGGTGACGCTCTACAATTTTCTCATGGACAATTTTCTTATAGCACCTAGCTGTTAAAATTTAAATTTACAAAAAACGTGAAAATATTTTTCGATTTAGATACAATTTCGGTAGAAAGTGTCCCCCGGTACGTATAATGTACAGTACTAATTTCAACTTTCTAGAAAAATTATTTTTTGAAAAAAATCACTTTTTCGAGCGAAAAAAACACCCTGTATTTACCAGGAAACACGTGACGTGAAACACATGAATAAGTGTCTTATATTCTAACTTAAATGAGACGGACTATACCTACACTATTTAACCCCTGATAACGAAGAGAAGCAAATAAACAGTGCAACGGCTCGCAATTTCATTGGCTGCGTATTACGTCACCTTATTTATTTTCTGTAGCTTACGAAATTTGCGAAAAAATATTTAAGCCTACTTTTTGTTAAGTGTTTCGATTAATTTGGTCAGATTCGAACCAAAGTTAGATAGTTTGTCTTTTTCTTGAAAACATATTTTGCAGTTGAGGATTATTAACTAATTTAGCTCGTCACATAGTGTTTAAGACCTCAAATATTCCTTAATCATGTAGAAATGTATTTATTTATTTATGTCTTCACAATGTTGAGGACAAAATATTGACTATCAACGAAAGTACATCATACTATTAATTATAACATTAAATTAGTTTTTCGGAGCTTGACCAGCCAGAATTCCGCCATCAACGGGTAACGCAACGCCTGTCACCATCGAAGCTTTGTCACTCAGCAGAAACAATACCACATTTGAGACATCTTCAACTTCTAATATATGAAAAAATTGTGTTTTTATTATCAGCAGAATATTGGGATGCTGAACTAACGATGAACTTTCAAAAATCTAAAACTTAAACGAGAGTAGAGATCGGCGGAGCAAATAAATTAACCGTCAAATTTTCAAATAATCATAAAATTTAGGATCAACTGTTTATTTACGAACATTTTAGACGAATAAACAACGATTTAACATGCAAAAATAATCGTTTTTTTGTGATATTTTTGGATAATTGTCGGTTATGAATAAAAATAAATAATTGGACAATTTCTTATTCAAACGCCGATCTCTAAACGAGAGTTTTTACCGCAGACTCTTTTGAGCGGAGTAAGAGCGCTTATTTCTTCCAAAAATTAGGATTTTTGTCGACCAGACTAAGCATCCTCTCAGTTTTGACAATTTGGGGGTTAACGCAGTTCACGCGGATCTGTAAAAGTTATTTAGAATTTGAACATTAGACAATCTCTCGGATAAGCCTGGTAACACGAAAATACTTGGTGGGGTCCGAGTTCGATGGCCATTATTTGATTGAGCTTATCAAGAGCAGCTTTCGTGCTCGAGTAGGCGCGGAAGTTCGCGTAACCTGTGAGTGAAGTCACGCTGGAAACATTCACGATAGAACCACCTTGACCCTTTGCCTTCATGCCTTTAATCACCGCCTAAATTTACCAATAAATACTTTTGTTATTTGTAATAATTTCAATAAGCAGAATCATGTTGCAAATGTTCAAATTTCAGTTAGTCGAATCATGTTTAAATTTCCTTTGTACAAATTTCCTATTTGATTTATGAGGTATTGATTCCTTGTTTTAAGTGATAGATTTTCATGTAATGAAAAGACTAATCATAATTATCTACCATCCTTACTTTTCTTGATATTATATTTAGTTATGTTCAGTTAAATGAAGTATCACATTTATTTTAGCATATTTTGAAAATTTATAGCGTGTTACGAACATTCGCGTCATGAACAAGGGATATACAATCCTTTTAATTGGCACTAACGGATTATTACCTGTGAAACGTTAATGACGGATTTAACGTTTATGTTTAACAGTCTGTCGTAACTTTCCAAATTAATTTCTTCGAATGGTTCGATCTGAGTCATAATTGCGGCATTGTTGACCAATAAATCGAAATGTCCAAGCTCCTCAATCGCCCGACGTGACCCTTCCAAGTCGTCCAAATCAACGCAAAGTATTTCCAGCTTCCCCACCTGCGCCGCAAATTCAAGAAACATTAGAACTGAACTACCAAATTGTCATACGTGTCAAAGCAAGAATACCCGCAAGTACCAAGAAAATGTGAGCAAAGCATTAACCTCTGAAACTACCCTCCTGTACTTCGTAGCTTATTTTTCTCTGATATTTAATCACAAAACGTAAACGCAGATGGCAATCGTCGGTTGGGAAAGTGACAAAAAATCGAAAGCCGACCAAGGGTATGCAAGGATAGGTGCAAAATCCCTTCCTTTACATATTCTTAGGTATATCAATTCATTCTTGGTGAAAGTCACTTACGGAATTTTTAACCTTTATTCGGAAAAAGAACATGGCAACCATTTATATGTAAGCCAAAACTAACGATTTGACAGTAAACATTTGTTTTACTATGTAAAACCCTTTGCTTAATTGCAAAGTCCTAAACTTGCTGTGTTGGGTGCAAGTAACGCCATCTTCTAAAGTTCGTGATCATTATAAATTTTCGGCCACTTCACTAGTCTCAACTGACAATTATTTATATAATATTATATAATATAGCTTAAGTAACCAGAATTAATACTAAAATGGAAATATTTCTTGTATCATTCAGATATCGTAAAATAATAAAAAATCAACCATTAATTATATTATCAATAAATAAAAAATCAACCATTAATTATATTATCAATAAATAAAAAATCAACCATTAATTATATTATCAATAAATAAAAAATCAACCATTAATTATATTAGCAATAAATAAAAAATTATATTAGCAATAAATAAATATTTATATTAGCAATAAAACAATACACTGATGGAACGTGGTTGTCGTACTTGTATTTAAAAGATAATGAAATTAAAATTAACTTTATTTTTAATTAAACGTCTTAACAAGTACAAAAAACCAACTAACCTGTGTCACTTCTTGTTGCAAAGTTTCCAAATGACTAAGTGTTCTGGAAAGGGCGACCACTTGAGCTCCACATTGTACCAAATGTTTGGCAATTTGTCTACCAATCCCTGGAATAATTTCCCCACATTGTTGAATTTTAGTAGCACATACCTCTCCCGGCGCCAGTGACAAAAGCGCGTTTTCCCGTAAAATCAATGTTCATTTTCAATTCGTTTTCGAAGGCACCGTCACTTTCGAAGTCGAGCTATGACTGATAAAACCTCTGCGAACGCCTCTACGACTGCCACCTGAAGCTTGTTTTCCACTTGCGCGCGTCAAAATGCATTTTGAAATAAAAGCGTTATAACGTAAATACGTCCCAAAGTTGAGTGCCGTGCCTTTTTATGCGCTAGTGAAACTCAAGGCTAACAGTTCAACCACTTTTATTCCGTAAAATAATATCATGTTTTCATCATGGGAGTTCAATGTTTTCCCAGTACCTACTCTTGGCTAACGCTCAACGTCTGTTTTTACCTCTCCGAGGGGACTATGTCCTCTAGGAGGGGTAATACAATACCGTGTCTGTCGGTGTGTCTTTGGGTGGGGGCGGGTGTGTGGGTGTCTGTTTGTTTGTCTGCGAACGCTTTCGCATTTTCGGAGCCAAGTGTAATCGCTGCGTACGCAGTTTCTTAGAATTAGGGAAAAGGTTTCTCCAAAAGCACCCTCTTTTTTTCATTGGTCGTATTATAATTTTCTTTTGCGAAATGTGATTGTACGTGAATAATCTTCGACGTTTGGGACGGACCGAGTGCTGAGGGTTACGGTAAACCTCTCAATGGCAGGGTTTCCACCAAATCTTAACGGTATACATCATAGAATCATTTTGCGATCGCATCGGGTGGGTTTCGAACCGAGCCCTCCTGCATGACAGGCGAGTGATCTAACACAGAACCACCGATACATGTACGGTTCATTGAAAATTATAAGCTCAACTTAAGCGGAAGAGTATATTAATAGTTTTTAAAGTCTAAATTTTTTTACGTATCAAATTTTCAAGGTCAAATCTTAATTTAGCGCAGTCAGCAGAGATAAGAGGTTTAAAGGATAGAACCCGTGGGTAGTCCACTTAGTTAGTTTTATGAATACAATTTCAAGTGGTATACAACGCGCTTTTTTCGTTTTACTTACTTTACTCGTTACTTCGTTATTTATTTTACGTGTTTTCTTATAGGCTTTAAATGTGTGATACATTTTCGTTAATGTGGTTTCGTTGGTCTTATATTTTGAGATATGCGCTGTTGTTTAGCCCTCACTATTCAATTAAGGTTTTTTATGTGCGTTATAAGCCGGGAATTGTTAAAGGTAAGGTGTTTTTGGTTTTTTCAATTACCATTTTCATTACCGTGGGTATATGGATTGACATATTTTTGAAACGCTTATTTCTGGCATTGATTTTCAATGCAATAGATGCAGTGCTTCCATATGCGGGGAATTTTTTCTTTTTCCGGAATTTTTCAACCTTTAAAAACGCTAAAATGGAATAATGTAATTTAAGAGGGAAAACGGGAAAAGCGATGGATATTTAATAAAGGGTGATTATAAAAGTAATGAAAGTCACGATCTAAATATCCAAAGCAACTTTTGAGGATATGTTTTTGCAAAACTATTCAAATGTAAAAAATTTTGTAATAAATAAAACCTTAAAGTTGGATTCATTTTCAGAATTAATCTGAATATCTATATAAAAAAATGGGAATTTCAAGGCGAAAAACGCGAAAAACAGGATTTTTCATTTAATGAAATTATCGCAAGAGGATAATTTTAGATATCAAATGTGGAAGCTCTGTATAGACGTCTGCTATGCTGTCGTAACTGGATTCTGCAGTTTTGTGTTTCAAACTACTACTCGCAAAATATTATAACCTTAATTAATATGCTGTTTTATATGTTAAATTAAAATTTTGTATAAATACATAAGAAATTAAACGGTTTAAGGAGTTTGCAACTTTCTATGTAAGCTAATTATCTTAATGAATTTATAAAACAGACATATACTAACATAAGTTCTATCTATCCAAGTCTGCACTTATTATTTTAAACTTCTGTTTAAAATATAATTATACATCAGCATTTAAATTTGGCATGCATGATGAAAAACTGAAGATCCTCACAAGTCAAGTACCCGCTGGTAGTAAAAAAGAGTGACATTAGAGTAACATTAAAATGACCACATTTCTTTCTAGAAAGGCCTGATGAAACGTGTGCAGTTACACTGCAGTAGCCTGTTTGAATTATTAAAGGGACTTTCAAGAAAGACCTAGTCGAATTGAAATAAATCATTCAGTCGTAACTTTGGGTTCACTATTACGTATTTTAAATTGACTAGAGGGTCTCTTGAAAGTCTTTAATAAAAGAAAATTCATGACTTATCTTTTCTAAGCTAAAGGACAAGACACTTGGCTCTCCTTGCACTTGCAGGCTCTCTCTATAGGTAGAGAATATCATATGTTGATTATGACATAGCCGCCTAGATTTAACTCTAGGCGGCTATTTTTGTGAAATTAGAGGCTATAACTGCACCTATTCTGTTAACTTTAATAACTTTCTTGATTAAATTGATTGCAAATCTCTTTTATTGATGACTTTTTTACTAGTTTAGTTTCTATAATGAGTTTCAGCAATTTAAATGCTGTAATTTTACACGTAATCCTATATTTTGCTTTTTAAAATAATTCCAAAAAATAACTCTTTTAATTCTTAAACATTTCCAATATCTGTGCCTTCATTGATCCCAACTACCCCTTAAATCAACCTTCCAACTGCTTTGATAAAAGCATTTTTTTATTTAATATAATAATAACCCAATCAAACCACAAGGTAATTCAAATACTTAGAAATGCAGAAAATGTCAATACATATACCCACGTTAATGAAAATGGTTAAAAAGTACCGATAGACAAAAAACTAACTAAGTGGACTACCAACGGGCTCTATCCTTTAAACCTCTTATCTCTGCTGACTGCGCTAAATTAAGATTTGACCTCGAAAATTTGATACGTAAAAAAATTTAGACTTCAAAAACTATTAATATACTCTTCCCCTTAAGCTGAGCTAATAATTTTCTATGAACCGTACATGTATCGGTGGTTCTGTGGTAGATCACTCGCCTGTCATGCAGGAGGGCTCGGTTCGAAACCCACCCGATGCGATCGCAAAATGATTCTATGATGTATACCGTTAAGATTTGGTGGAAACCCTGCCATTGAGAGGTTTACCGTAACCCTCAGCACTCGGTCCGTCCCAAACGTCGAAGATTATTCACGTACAATCACATTTCGTAAAAGAAAATTATAATACGACCAATGAAAAAAAGAGGGTGCTTTTGGAGAAACCTTTTCCCTTATTCTAAGAAACTGCGTACGCAGCGATTACACTTTGCTCCGAAAATGCGAAAGCGTTCGCAGACAAACAGACAGACACCCACACACCCACAGACACACCGACAGACACGGTGTATGTATTACCCCTCCTAGAGGACATAGTCCCCTCGGAGAGGTAAAATCAAACGTTGAGCGTTAGCCAAGACTAGGTACTGGGAAAACATTGAACTCCCATGATGAAAACATGATATTATTTTACGGAATAAAAGTGGTTGAACTGTTAGTCTTGAGTTTCACTAGCGCATAAAACGGCACGGCACTCAACTTTGGGACGTATTTACGGTATAACGCTTTTATTTCAAAATGCATTTTGACGAACGCAGGTGGAAAACAAGCTTGAGGTGGCAGTCGTAGAGGCGTTCGCAGAGGTTTTATCAGTCATAGCTCGACGTCGAAAGTAACGGTGCCTTCGAAAACGAATTGAAAATGAACATTGATTTTACGGGAAAACGCGCTTTGGTCACTGGCGCCGGGAGAGGTATGTGCTACTAAAATTAAACTGTTTAATTATCATTCAACAATGTGGGAAATTATTCCAGGGATTGGTAGACAAATTGCCAAACATTTGGTACAATGTGGAGCTCAAGTGGTCGCCCTTTCCAGAACACTTAGTCATTTGGAAACTTTGCAACAAGAAGTGACTCAGGTTAGTTGGTTTTTTTGTACTTGTTAAGACGTTTAATTAAAAATAGAGTTAATTTTAATTTCATTATCTTTTAAATACAAGTACGACAACCACGTTCCATCAGTGTATTGTATTATTGCTAATATAAATATTTATTTATTGCTAATATAATTTTTTATTTATTGCTAATATAATTAATGATTGATTTTTTATTTATTGATAATATAATTAATGGTTGATTTTTTATTTATTGATAATATAATTAATGGTTGATTTTTTATTATTTTACGATATCTGAATGATACAAGAAATATTTCCATTTTAGTATTAATTTTGGTTACTTAAGCTATATTATATAATATAATATAATATAAATAATTGTCAGTTGAGACTAGTGAAGTGGCCGAAAATTTATAATGATCACGAACTTTAGAAGATGGCGTTACTTGCTTTCCATTTTTTTAAAAAAGAGCACCCAACACAGCAAGTTTAGGACTTGGCAATTAAGCAAAGGGTTTTACATAGTAAAACAAATGTTTACTGTCAAATCTTTAGTTTTTGCTCACATATTCTGGCAATAAAATGGTTGCCATGTTCTTTTTCCGAATAAAGGTTAAAAATTCCCTGAGTGACTTTCACCAAGAATGAATTGATATACCTAAGAATATGTAAAGGAAGGGATTTTGCACCTATCCTTGCATACCCTTAGTCGGCTTTCGATTTTTCGTCACTTTCCCTACCGACGATTGCCATCTGCGTTTACGTTTTGTGTTAGAATATCAGAGAAAAATTAGCTACGAAGTACAGGAGGGTAAATTCAGAGGCTAATGCTATGCTCACATTTTCTTGGTACTTGCGGGTATTCTTGCTTTGACACGTATGACAATTTGGTAGTTTAGTTCTAATGTTTCTTGAATTTGCGGCGCAGGTGGGGAAGCTTGAAATAATTTGTGTTGATTTGGAGGACTTGGAAGGGTCACGTCGGGCGATTGAGGAGCTTGGACAATTCGATTTAGTGGTCAACAATGCCGCAATTATGACTCGGGAACCATTCGACGAAATTAATTTGGAAAGTTACGACAGAATGTTAAACATAAACGTTAAATCCGTCATTAACGTTTCACAGGTAATAATCCATTAGTGCTAATTAAAAGGATTTCACATCCCTTGTTCATGACGCGAATGTTCGTAATGCGCCTTAAGTTTAAAAAATATAATAAAATCAATGTGATATTTTATTTAACTGAACATAACTAAATATAATATCAAGAAAAGTAAGGATGGTAGATAATTATGATTAGTCTTTTCATTACATGAAAATCTATCACTTAAAACGAGGAATCAATACCTCATAAATCAAATAGGAAATTTGTACAAAGGAAATTTAAACATGATTCGACTTACTGAAATTCGAATATTTGCAACTTGATTCAACTTAAGCCTCGTTCACACTAGGCCTTCAAATCGATTCAAATCGATTCAAAACGATTTGCGCTTCTCGTGTGAACACTTTCGTAAATCGATTTGAATCGATTACGCGAAACTGCTTCTGTAACCAGTTTCGAACCGTTTCGGCTAAGATTTCCAAAAAATTGGCGGGGATAAAATGGCGTCGTCACACTCGTCAGCTCAGTGGGGAGACGACCGAGTTAAAAAGTTACTTTTAATTTTGAAAGAAAGGGATATTGTTTCACAGTTAGACTCTGTGAGGAGAAATGACGCGATATACAGGGATTTAGTTAAAGAGCTAGAAGATGAAGTAGGTGTAAAATATTCAGTGGCTCAAGTACGAAGTAAGGTAAAGGCCCTAAAGAATAACTGGAAGGCAGTTCGTGATAACAATAGTGTAAGTGGTCATGCTAGGAAAACCTGTACATTTTTCGAGGAAATGGATGAGTTATGGGGAAATAGGTAAGATTTATTTTCAGGTTTCAGCTAAGGCATTATTACAGTTAACCAGTAAATGATACCTAAACCAATGGTAAATGTTTAATTGGTATTTAATTTACCATTTATAGACCAATTGCCAAACCCCCGAAGGTAATTGACTCGGGTCTAAACAGCTGTAAAAAATCAAAAAGCACCTTTTCAAATGCTATTAAAACAAAATCAGCTGCTAATTCAACTTCCAGTACGAGTGAGATATTTACATTTGAGGATGGTAATTTTTACTTATCGGATGAAACTAGTAATAAAGATGGGTCCCTCTATGATATAAACAATGATTCAGTTTTTGATAGTGAGTATTTGTAACAATAAAAGGGACTTTTTTGAGCTTATGTCACAGAAATTTATGATTGAAGGTGGAATTGGAGAGTTTGAAAAACTTCAAAACACTGTACCGACATCAGTGTCAGATAGAAATAACAGGGAAGTTTTATCTAAAGATATATCGCCAGAAAGTAAAGAGGATATTGACTTTCAAAAAGTGCCTATTGCAATGGAAGAAAGTTTAGCTGAATCATCAAGTAAACGTAAGCGATAAATAAAATTAATATATTTTCAACAACCCATTTTTCTTATGAGAGAACAGATATAGTCTGGGAGCTAAAGCTTGTCTATATCCTTGCCTGGAGGTGAGGTACACCATTGACTCTCATATTCCTGTAATACCTTCACAGATTTACAGGAAGTTATTAGCCCATTGCTTTCTGTCGAAAATTCTGACTTTTCTCATAGAGTTTCGAGGTTATCCCCTCTTAACTATTTCTTACCTGTAGGCCCAATACGAAAAAGGAAACCAAGCAAGGTTGAAGCCTTGGCAAAAGATCTCATGAACCAGTTTGAAAGTACATCATCTAGTCAGCAAATAGAATTTCTAGAAATTCAGCACAAATTTGAACTAGAACTCTTTGAAAAAATGATGAAAACTGAAGAAGAAAGAGAAAAACGGCAACAAGTGCATGAACTTAAAGTTCTTGAACTGTTGATGAGAAAATAGGACCATCAAAACCTCTAAAATAGCCTAAGTTATGCTTTAAACCTCAAACATATATAGGTTTTTCATTAAGATATGAGTTTTATCTATTTTGCTCATTTCAATGTTTAGATGGCCAAAATGTTTGTTTCAAAATAGATTTAAAAATTATTATAAAAACCTTTTTAGTTTCTAATGTTTAATATGAGTTTGTAAATTTAAGCGACTGTAATTTCATAGTTATTTAGTTTGTCGCAGTGCTCTACTAATATCACATTTTAAAGAGTTCCATATTTAATTTGCTAAAGATAATACTCTTAGCACACCTTGCTATAATATTCAATAATCTCAAGAAAAGTACCAAAACATTAAAGTTGAAAAAATTATCCAGTGGACATGTAGGGCGAATCTGTAGGAGTGTAAACGTAGATTTGATGTGTGTAGTCTACACTCCTACAATACACATTTTCTATTCTAGTCTTAACTATTCTAATGTATTGGTTGTCTTATTTAAAATATTTTTATTTTGTATAAACAAGTTGCTTCTAAATTTATAAATACTTGGTTTTCACCAAATTAAAATGTTTTACATTTTTATAGCTCTCAAAACATAATATTTAACTAGTTACGAATGATGTTCATTTTCCACACTTTGTTGCAAAGTTTTCTGCCTCATAAAATGCTTGGCCAGGGCATTTCGAATATTTTTCGCATCATTGCCCTGTGAAAATTGCAAAGGATAGTCATCTGGCTGTTGGTACGTTTGTTCCTCATCAGTTAGATTCATCCAATCTTGAAGAAATATTTCTTTTTCACCTTCACATAAATTATGCAATGCACAGCATGCCGCAATAACTTTCAGAACATTGGAGAGCTGCATGTCATTAGTTTTTAGAAGGCATCTCCATCGACCTTTAAGTCTCCCAAATGAGTGTTCAACTTTAACTCTAGCATGATTTAATCTAAAATAACCAAAAATTTGGTTTTGGAATTTAACAACAGTCCCCTCTCATCCAATTCAAAAAATAAATAGTATCATTAAATCATTTTCTTTATAAACTTACATTTCCACTGCAAATCAAATTAAAAAATGTTCTTGCCCATATCTAGGTTAGGTTGGGTAGGAGTAGTATATAAGACACTAGGAGGCTCTGTTCTGAACAATACCTTGTTCTGAAAATCACTTCCGTGATAATTTTTGCTAATTGCCTTACTTCTATTCTTATATTACTTATGATACTATTAATTTTTAAATTTGAGGTGAAAGAGTTATTTCTTTGTTTGATTACCTGATGTTAAAATAACTTTGTTCTTGAGTCAACCTTGTCCTTTCTGAATACGCTTTCATCAAATAGGTTTTAAGAGGGTAAGCCGGGTCACCAATTAACAACAATGGAATTTCCGTCCCTTCCAAGACCATAGGTTTCTGTAATGCTATAATTAACTAACTCAAATTCACAGGGCAAAATTAATAAAAACAGATAATTACATTTGGCAAAAGAGTTTTGGCTTCCAGATTGTGGTACAACGACGAATTTCCAAACACTCTCGCATCATGGACACTACCTGGCCACCCAATTACAATATCAATAAACCTAAATGCAAACAATGTTAGTTAATACAGCTCCAATAAAAAAGATAAAATGTCACTTACTTTCCTTTATTGTCCACAACAGCTTGCATTAAAACTGAGTGCCAACCCTTGCGATTGTAATAATCCTTTTTAAATTCGACTGGAGCTATTATGGGAATGTGGGTCCCATCTATGGCACCACAACACTGTGGGAATCCCAAATCAATACTAAATCCCTCTACTACCTTCTCAAGTTTCTTCCCAGTTGGAAAGGAAATTTCCGAGACAAGGATCTCTTCAATCGCTTCACAAACCTTCAAAAAACTTTAGTAAATGCAAATTCATTGTGTATTTGAAAATTTAATTTACCTCGTGAAATGTTACACAAGCGGTATTTCTAGCAACACTGAATAGGTTACCGATAGTTCTAAATTCTCCAGGGGTAGCAAATTTGTACAGAGCAAGGGCTACTTTTCGTTCAACTGTTAATGATTTGCGAAAAATTGTGTCTTGTTTGAAGAGTCGATCACGAAGGATATCACAGAGAATAAAAAAAGTTTTTTTATTCATTCTAAAGTCGCCTCTGAACTCAGTTTCAGTATACGTGGTAAGAACTCTGTCTTCCCAGAAGTCCACATGCATACGCGGCCTACACCATATCGACCGAGGCTTAGGGATAAGTCTCTCGTCGCTAAATATTAATGTTAACATTATTTCCAGGAATTTTCTTCTTTTTACTTGGTTCATGACTTGGTTTATGAATAACAACCTCCTCTTTGCTTGGAACACAAAATTGTTTACCAAAAAGGTACGACGTCTTTCAGGGGAATTTTTTAAATATCGCAACAAGAGTTCTGGCGGTGGGGTCATTTTTTGAAGCAGACGATAGATAAGACGATAAATCGGTTTTTACATTAGACGTGTGAACTGATGGCGCTAAAACCGAAACTAGGCGATTTAAATATCGGTTTGATTTTGTCGATACAAATCGATTTACCCACGCTAGTGTGACCGTAGCTTTATTGAAATTCGAACATTTTCAGTTTGAATTGATAATTAAAATTCGTAAATTTTCAGCTTGATTCGACATTGAAATTCGAACATATGCAACTTGATTTGTTTATTTAAAGTTATTACAAATAACAAAATTATTTACTGGTAAATTTAGGCGGTGATTAAAGGCATGAAGGCAAAGGGTCAAGGTGGTTGTATCGTGAATGTTTCCAGCATGGCTTCACTCACAGGTTACGCGAACTTCAGCGCCTACTCGAGCACGAAAGCTGCTCTGGATAAGCTCAGCCAAATAATGGCCATCGAACTCGGACCCCACCAAGTATTTCCGTGTTACCTGTCTTACCCGAGAGATTGTCTAATGTTCAAATTCTCAATAACTATTGCAGATCCGCGTGAACTGCGTTAACCCCCAAGCTGTCAAAACTGAGAGGTTGCTTAGTCGGGTCGACCAAAATCCTACTTTCTTGGAAGAAATAAGCTCTATTACTCCGCTCAAAAGAGTCTGCGGTAAAAACTCTCGTTTAGAGATCGGCGTTTGAATAAGAAATTGTCCAATTATTTATTTTTATTCATAACCAAGAATTATCCAAAAATATCACAAAAAAACGATTATTTTTGCCGGTTATTTTATTTGTTCCGCCGATCTCTACTCTCGTCTCAGTTTTAACTTTTATTATCGTTCATCGTTAGTTCAGCATCCCAATATTCTGCTGATAATAAAAACACAATTTCTTCATATATTAGAAGTTGAAGATGTCTCAAATGTGGTATTGTTTCTGCTGAGTGACAAAGCTTCGATGGTGACAGGCGTTGCGTTACTCGTTGATGGCGGCCTTCTGGCTGGTCAAGCTCTGAAAACTAATTTAATGTTATAATTAATAGTATGATGTACTTTCGTTGATAGTCAATATTTTGTCCTCAATATTGTGAAGACATAAAATATATAAATACATTTCTACATGATTAAGGAACGACTTTTTGCTCTTTTTCAAAAATATTTGAGGTCTTAAACACTATGTGACGAGCTAAATTAGATAATAATCCTCAACTGCAAAATATGTTTTCAAGAAAAAGACAAACTATCTAACTTTGGTACGAACCTGACCAAATTAATCGAAATACTAACAAAAACTAGGCTTAAATATTTATTCGCAAATTTCGTAAGCTACAGAAAAGAAATAAGGTGACTTAATACGCAGCCAATGAATTTGCGACCCGTTGCACGGTTTATTTGCTTCTCTTTGTTATCAGGGGTTGAATAGTGTTAGTATAGTCCATCTCATTTAAGTTAGAATATAAGACTCTTATTCAGTCATGTGTTTCACGTCACGTGTTTCCTACGTGCACGGAATTTAGCAGCCAGTTGCAAAAATCCGGCCGTTGTTGAGCGTCTCCATCTCGTAAACCGTGTTGAAGCGTTGCTCTGTAAGGATGGTACTTATGCCTATATAAAATTTCCCAAATGCGAGTTTTACTGCAAGCCAAATCCTTACTCGCCGCGGCACAACTACTACGTGGGTATGTGGCAAAAAAGGCTAAAACGGTGTTTTCAAAGTCCAAATCCCGCTGACCAGGCCCACGAAATCGAGGTTGTACGTTACCATACTGTTGAAAGTCATTTACAGCTCACCTTACAGTAGTTATGGATGGTCTTCTATCTGGATGTCGTTGCTCAAAGATCTCACTCACTCGTCGAAGATTTGTTCCACCTTCCGCGTAGTAAATGGCCACTAGTTCCATACGATCAGCTCTGGAATATTGAGGCATGATTGTTAAGATTTATTACGACAATAATGTTACTCAGTTTGTATTACAGTTTGTATTACAGTTATTTAAATATCAAATAAATTTTTAAGTTTTTACTGACCTTTAAACCTTTGGTCTATTTATCTTCTCGCATATCAGGGTTAAAATAGGTTTCGAATACGACTAGATGCAAACACAGGCCTATTAGATTAAAAAACTAATAGTAAAAGTCAATAGCTAAAAGAGCCAGATTGTGGTTTCAACAAGTTGGCAAGCCAAAATATACCTCTCCTCGGAAGAATTGTCCCTAATGGTATTAATTTCTCGAGATAACTCTTAAAGATTGATCTCCGCAATTCAGAGTTATTTACTTCAACCGTAATCCCGGTTTTATAATAATTGAGACGAAACAACCGATTATAATTTATTCAGAATTTTATAAATTAAGTAGTTACAACAGTGCGTTAGACGTACTAAAAAATGCACAATTGAGTTTAACCCTTTTTACAGTACACGTTTATCAGTTGAATATAATACGAAGCAAATTTTAATGAAAGAAATATCTACAGAGGGTATTTGTATTTTTCTCGCTTACGAAATAGTTGCCGGATCTTTTGGCCGTATTCTGCATGACCCCGCAAGTAAGAAGGGAAACGCCTATCTTGCTTCGGCCCTACCATTCGACGAGAGCTCACTGATTTCCCTCTTCTTTCCCCTCTTGCTTGGCCAATTGAAGGGCTGCTTTAGTGTGACGTATTACTTGTTTTGAATTCCAAACTTCCGGTTAAGATTTTCCGACATTTTTAATATCATTTGTAAAGTGAATTTTGCCGAAACTGCAGTGGGAGTTATTTCTGCTGTCTTGGGAATTGAAGCGATAGGCTTAGCGGAAGAAGTAGAAATTTTTAACGAAGGTAGCATGGAATTGAAAATGTTGAGCTAAGCGCATCATTAAAGAAGCAGGTATTTAATATTTACGTTACAATCGTTGAACATAAGGTTTTAATTGGCGTTTTTTTTACAGTTAAGGATCTTTGCAACGTGTTTTTTTCTAGTAACCACGAAACTGGGCTACGTTCAGTAACGCTCATCAACACATGCGGCTTTCCGGTACAAAATTATAAAATTGAAGAGCCAATGGTACAATACTCTTTGTAAATTATGATTACATTATTAATTTGGAAATACAAATATTTTTATTTGCAGATGCGTACTACCGAATGAACTCTGCGCACATCAATAATACACATTCGCATGTATATTTGGGTGATATCTTTGCACGTTGGCTTAGTGTCCTAACCCACAAGGGCTGGGGCTTAAAAATACGTCAATACGAATGATATTTACCGTAATATTTTTATTTACTGTTAGGGCCGATGTGTCGATGTAATATAATTTTATCCTGCTGTCTCTTGCATAATTTTTCGAACTTTGAAAAATTTCGCCCGTCCTGTTACAATTAGCAAGAATATTTTTCAATCAAGAGCACTAAACTCAGTTAATTCATTAGCATTATACTTAAAGGTAATATTTATTTTATCACAATTGCTTTTTACTTAAATTTTTTTCCCTACTCCAGAAGCTTCATTTATCTTCCGAATGTCTCACTCTCTCTGGATGCAGTCAGACTGAAAAGGCTGAATGTAACAATTAACAATTATCTCATCGCATCATTACCACTCTTTATATATTGCAGATTTTTCACAGAAAGCCCCTATTCAGATGTAAATACTACCAGGTACTCCTCCATACGACAATTATGCAATAATATATACAAGTGTTTTCTTTTAAGTGGTTCATTTTTAAGTATGTCTGGATATTATCCGCCACCAGTATTGTTATTTCTTGCATCAGTTTTTAGGTTGTTCCATTTTTGTAAAATCAGATGACGAAATTTTGTGGTCTAGCAAAGCAGATTAACCACGAGTGCAACTGTTTCCCATCGATTATTCTGCCTATAGTTATGAGCACTGCTTTATGCCGCTGAAGCTCTTCACATTTGGGTTCCTTAAGATGGGGAATAGAGGCTTCCACTTCCTCCACAGCATAAGAAGGGTCTTCATCACCCATTTTTAAACAATTGCTTAGTGCTTATGAAAATATCTCACAAAACCGAACTGAGTCAAATATTTATTTCACAAATTTCTACACATTTTCCAAACAATACTAAAAAACTATTTATTTTTGTGATTGGGAGAAAAAAACCTGTAGGGATGGCGAATGGGTGAGCAGTTATTTCCATAAGTTGATTTAAGAGCCATCCCTATTTAAATACAGCCAATTATAGCAACATAAAAGGTGTAATTATCACCACCGCCTACATTTGGCTGTTGGAAAAGAGCTCCAGCCGCTTAGTAACTACTGATAATACAATCACTAGTTCGTTACTCCTATAGGAGTAACGAACTAGTGATTGTATTATCAGTTCGTTACTCCTACAGGTTCCTATTTTGATATGGCTTATAGGTGCATAATTTTATATGGCCTACAGGTTCATAATTCTTGCTAGAATATAATTCCATAAAGTAAACGAACTAAAGAATATTCGTCACTTGTTGGTGACTTCACGAAGCACTTCTTCCGTTTTCCCCGCGCAACTGAGCGCTCAAAGTTGGCTGTAAATTTATGTAAATTTTATTCAATAAATTGTACACTAGAGCCAAAAGTGACATAAGACCCAAAAGTGTGTCAACTCTACCTTTGCGCCCGTTAAAATATTTACTGAGAGCTAGTCTCACAACAGACTACATAACCTACTAGTTGGAATAGTACTAGCAACGATATATTTAGTCTATGGTCTAGCGCGATCTCTTCAATTTTTTTCTCCCGTAGACATACGTTCTAAAACGCCTCACTCGACGGCGCTGAAGTGGAGGAAATTTCAAATTTTGATGACGTATTTTCAACCCCCTCTCCCACTCCCTCTTTTTACTTCGCGACAAGCTCCTATTAAACATTATACCGTACTGACACACTTTTGGGTCTTATGTCGCTTTTGCTAAAGCTGAATATGTAATAAAAATATTGTCAAAAATAATTATATTTTTATTCTGTTTAAATTTCAAACAAGATTACCATGGAAGGCTATTTTTAATTATTGTTATTATTCTAAAAGATGTTGTTCTAATGTTAATGAAATTTAAAATAGATGGCATTGTTTTAGGGCTATTACTTTTTGGTTTGTAAGAAGATGGCATTACAAAAGTTTGGAATAAAAAATGAAAAATAGATGGCATTGCAAATTTTCTTCCCTAAAATAACACTAGATGACACTGTACGCTTAATTTTGGAGTAGAGGGCGTTTTAACGTTATTTCCGGCACATGGGTCATCAAGAGTCACGTCACACTAGTGACGTCGCTGCAGCCCTTCAATTGGCCAAGCAAGAGGGGAAGAAGAGGGAAATCAGTGAGCTCTCGTCGAATGGTAGGGCCGAAGCAAGTAGGCGTTTCCCTTCTTACTTGCGGGGTCATGCAGAATACGGCCGTTTAACGCTTATTTTATTTCAACATCGCCCTTGATAAATATCCACACCAATAAAAAAATTATAAACAAGAAGCGAAAAACTTACCATTCACAAAGCACAGAAAGCCACTTGACTAAACGACAGCTCGTAAATTAATAAATGACCGTAGACGGAATAGTTATGGCTCTTTATAAATAAAAACAAACCAACCTAATTGATGAACTGCATTAAACATCTTAATCAGTCGAGAAAACGTTTAAAATAAATTACGAAGTAATGACGACCCAATTAAAAACGAGACCAACATAAGTGTAAGAGCACGATGTATACAACTCGATAAAAATATGCAACTGAACAAACGAAATAGATTACAAAAAACTAACGGGTTCTACCCTTTAACCATCTTATCTGCTGACTGCGCTAAAACAAGATTTGACCTTTAAATTTCCATACGTAAAGTATTTAGACTTTAACAAGTTCACAAAAATTAAAAAACAAAGTTCAATAAACAATATATACAGATATTGTATTCATCGGCTTAGTAAAAAAACCCGCCTTCTCATAATGGTTCCTTTACTTTCTATTCTTTTTCCTAAAGAAGTCAATGGCTCGGCGGTGAACTATCCGCATTGTAACAATGCGAACCGAGTTCAAATCCTGATCACGTTGAAGTTTTACATTAAAATACTAAAATATTTAAATAAATATAAGATTAATATAATTTATAAATATTTAATTAAAAAATAAGATTATTATAATTTATAGATATTTAATTAAATATAAGACTAATATAATTTATAAATATTTAATTAAATATAAGTATAATATAATTATAAATATTTAATTAAATATAAGATTAGTATAATTTATTAATATTTAATTAAATATAAGATTAATATAATTTATAAATATTTAATTAAATATAAGATTGATATAATTTATAAATATTTTAAATGATGTAGATTAAATTATAGTACCTAACGTTATAACTTCGTAAAGGCTTAGTGGTTAGAGTAACTATCTTGCACGCAGCAGACCCGGGTTCGATTCCCGGCCGGCGCCAATTGATACTAAGACGAATACCGTGAACAATTGGTATAAGCCCTGCCATTGGACGTTGAGAGTTTACATAACGCTCAGCACTCGGTCCGTCCCAAAAGTCAAGAAGAAGTTGAAGAGGAAACGCCCGCACAAACACAACAGACTCAACACCCACAAACGTCACAACATTCACACCCTACACATAAACATTACAATAACTAAATATCCAATCAAACTGAATTAAAACTGTCACGACGATGAGCGTTAACGAAAAAACCACCATCCAAACCCAACCCAACCACAAATTAATCCGTTAACGCTCACCGTCACACGGTGGTTTTGCCAACCCTTCGACAGTCCTAGCAACTGCGTACGCAATGTGTAACCTTTGCGAACACGTTCGCCGGACAGACAGACACACAGACACCGTGATTGTATAAACCCTCAAAGGGGACGTTGTCCCGTCGGAGAGGTAATAAGAGTGCGACGCATCATGACCCCCGAAATGTGAAATACTGTATTTCAAAACGATGAATAGGGGGAAACGGTTCGGCACATTGTCCAGCAAGGTCACCAGATATTACGTAATTTAAATCGCCATTAATAAATTAATTTATTTAATTTCTTTGCCATTGTCTCAGTGGTGTTTATTGCATTAAACACCAGATTAACAAATTTCTGACTTTCATAAAGTTACACTACTCTCCCAATGGAATTCAAAAAAAGTTATTTTAGCTTGCCCAACTTGACACTTTTTCAAGTCATATTTTTTCAGTGAAAAAGACGACTATTTTTTTCGCGCTAACGCTATTTTTACGCTCTACAATTTTCTCATTGACAATTTTCTTAAAGCAGCTAGCGGTTAAAATTTTAATTTTCAAAAAACGTGAAAATATTTTTCGATTTAGTTGCAATTTTGGTAGAAAGTGTTCCCCGGCACGTATAATGTACAGTACAAATTTCAACTTTCTAGAAAACAAAGTTTTTGAAAAATATCACTTTTTCGAGCAACATTAACTCCCTGTATATCACTAGATTGGAAGACAGGTAGTTTTTTCGTACATAAATAGTAGATAAATAAATAGGTTGGAAAAGTGCTAAGCTATACGTTGTGCTCGCGTAGATATAAGGCTTATTTACACGTGCTCCTGCTTTACCGGATATATTTGCAAAATATATCAGTAAATTGGTAATTGAGGTTTATAAAAGTGGACAAATAACCAGTCGCGTAGACAAGTGAATGGTTCCTTTTAAAAAACCCTCCCTTGGGTGTATCTTTGACTATGGAAAATTTGTATTCCCTTCCTTACCCCCTCTTAACTCTTACATAGTCTGACACAGCCTTGGACGCGTTTCTGGCTATGTCACTGCAAATATCATTTAAACATAAAATTTATAGATAAGTTTTTACCTTTTAAAGAAAACATTTCGCATAGTCGTTAGTAGGTTTCGAGGTATTAACAACACATACATACTACTAGTTTCTAAAACGTGCAAAAACACTTTGGTTGTCATGTCACCAGTTAGCACGTTTTTCACCAGGTATTTTTAAATGTTAAACTATGCGTACTTACCGATTTTACAATGCCCTTATTAAGTTTCAATTACATTAAATCATAAGGTATTAAGCTGATATTTGGCGTGTAGTAAGGAGTTATTTTTCGTGTATTTGACGGTTAAATTGCATACATTAAGAGATTATTTCGAGTACATTAATGTGTTTAAGTTCTTTTTCGTGCAATAATTCGTTATTTTGCGTGCATTAATTTGTAGAGGAATTTTTAATAATTATTTAACACGGATAAGCCTATTCGAGTTTCGCCAAGGTTTCAATTTCTTTTGGGATTACCCTTAACCCGTACGCTTTTCCACTGTATAGTCAACGCGGTTCAAATGTCACGGCCAATATTAGGGAAGCTGAACTAAAACCGGTACTATCGTTAACGACAGACCTTAAGCCCATCGCGTACTGTTGAAGCGCGCTATCCCATTCTTTGTAGTCGACCCCAACGAAGGAGGCGATCATAGTAGCAATCGTTCGATTGTACCTTTCGGTCATATTAGACTGTGGAGTGTAAAACGACGTAAACCTCTGCTTAATACGCAATTTAATAAAAACTTGCTCCATTATTTTAGACGCAAAAGTCTTTCCGTTATCGGAAGTAATGGTGATGGGTAAACCAAAACGTGTATAGATGTCATCTACTAAATGGCGGACAATTGGGGGCGCGGTAGCGTTCCTTAGCGGAAACACTTCCACCCATCTATTTAATGTAACGGTAATTACCAATGTATAGCGATGGCCTCTTTTAGATCTAGGGTAAGGGCCTTTTAAATCCATTGATGTAAACTCCCAGGGCTCGGGAATTTTGTTTAATTTCACCAACCCTGCGGGGAGCTAGTTAGATGATTTATGAATTTGGCACATGGTGCAAGAGCGACAATAATTGACTATATCCAGGGTCATACCCTTTCAAGTGTATTGAATCTGGGTGCGCTTCATGGTTTTATTTACGCCGAAGAGACCAGACGAAGGAATATCGTGGCTAAGATGCAATTTTCGCGGACGCAAAGCGGGTGGTACCAAAACTTTAAAATTAACCCAACCTGGGGGGTCCATTTTCCCCATATCCCGAAATAGTAAGCCTTCCCTAATATCCCAAGAAGGGGCAACGCGTTCCACCCAGGATTTTATTATCTCATTTTCGGGAAGCTTGTTTTCTGCAAAATATCTGTATAAAGCACCAAGCTGATCATCCGCGCGCAGGGTAGCTATAATCCCCTGATTATCAAAGCGAAGGACAGCGGTAGAATTTTCGATCGCAGCTACCTGACCGTCAGGGGAAATTTTGCCACGGCGAAAACAACGCCTAAAAGCCCGCGCTCCGTCGTGGAATATTTAGATTTCTTAGCGTTTAGGGCGCGACTGACATACTGGAGCACGTGTTTTTGTTTATCGATGGTTTGACAAAGGACCCCACCAAGTCCGTAATTTGAAGCGTCGATGTAAATCTGAAAGCTTCGTCTATATATAAACAGGGGTTTTCAGTATGGGGCAGATAAAAGGTGGTTCTTAATTAAGTTGAATGCAGTTTCCTGATCCGCACCCCAAGACCAAAAGAGCGGTGGACGGTTTGGCTAGTTTAGAAAAGTCTTTTACGAACCTGCGGTAATGCGATGCCATCCCCATAAAAGTTCTAAGTTCCCGAACGTTCTTTAGGGCTTGCATTTTGGCAATAGAAGCTGTTTTATCTGGGTCTACCATAATTCCTGATTCCGACACTGTATGGCCTAATTTGGGGTGGCGGAGTGGTTAGCGCTTTCGCCTCGCAGCAAGAGGAGCCGGGTTTGATCTCAACTTGTGGCACTGGGTTAAAACTCGGAACTACTCCTTCCGCGGTGAGTTTGCAAGTTCTCTCCCCACTGGTTAAAGGGGTTTTCCCCCGAATTCTTCGGTTTCCCCTTCCATAAACACTTGTTGATGTTAACGGTAATAGTGAGTGTAGGGAGCTGTTGGCTCGCGTGACATGAAGGGCTTGCCACCACCCTCTTACGCATTGTAACCCGGCCACCTATTTAAGGGCATTATAAGTCGCTAGATGGCTTGAGCCTAAGGTGGTGCCTTGGGTATTAGCCTAGCTGATTATTATTATAATAGTTTACACTATTTCTGGCAAATCTGTGTTTTGGACGCTTTGACGGTGAAACCCGCGTCTAGTAACCTATTAAAAACCCCGTCAAGTGTTTTTACATGCGTTTCAAAATCTGCCGAAGCTACGATTATATTATCTATAGATAGGCACACACTCCACGGCTTGATAAATCCATGAAAATGGAATTTACCATTTAAAAACTACGTGGTGAAACTAGTGCTCGGCAGTCGATTAATTTTTATCCATGAATAAAATAAGCTCGGCTATATTTCAATAATATTTATTTAAATAACCAATAGTTGAATAAAAATTGTAAAATATTTAAATAATCGAAAGTGAATAAGCCTATTATTTAAATAATCGAAAGTGAATAAGCCTATTATTTAAATAAAACAAACAATTATTAAAATAAATACCACTTTTATTCAAATAAATGCTTGGTTGCGTAAAACACATAATTAAATAATTTAAAATGATATTCTTTTTACCAACGTTTTTTAAATAAATCGGAAAATTTGTGGATAATGAATAAACTATTCCGAACACTAGGTGAAACACGTTCTAACTGATGACATGATCAACCAAACGTGTTTCGTATAAGTTTTAGAAACCTCGATTAAACATTATTTACGTGATGTCTGGGTACTGATTTTTACACGGGTGCTTATGTGGTCATAAAAACTGAGGGGTAGGTCACTCCGCGAACTCGGTGTACACTGTCGTACCTCTGACTATGCTAATAAGAGTTCGTACCTTTAACAGTACTAAGTACTCGAACTCGGTGTACAAGTCATCCGATAGTGTCTTACCCCTCGATAAAAACACGCACTCACGCTTATTCTTTAGCTACCAAGGATCTTGGTGGGATAGTGGGAACTATATAATCAACCAGATTTTTTTAATATGGTTTCAGTGGAATGCGTGTCGGTGGTTCTGTGGTTGAACACCGGAAATGCTTTTTTTTTCAAATCCCGATCACCGGAAATGCTTTTTTTTTCAATCCCGATCACCGGAAATGATTTTTTTTTCAAATCACGATCACCGGAAATGCTTCTTTTAAAAAATCCCGATCCCCGGAAATGCTTTTTTTTTTCAAATCCCGATCCCCGGAAATGTGTTTTTTTTTTCAAATACCGATCCCCGGAAATGCTTTTTTTTCAAATCCCGATCCCCGGAAATGCTTTTTTTTTCAAATACCAATCCCCGGAAATGCTTTTTTTTTCAAATCCCGATCCCCGGAAATGCTTTTTTTTTTCAAATCCCGATCCCCGGAAATGCTTTTTTTTTTAAATCCCGATCCCCGGAAATGCTTTTTTTTTTTTAAATCCCGATCCCCGGAAATGCTTTTTTTTTCAAATCCCGATCCCCGGAAATGCTTTTTTTTTAAATCCCGATCCCCGGAAATGCTTTTTTTTTTCAAATCCCGATCCCCGGAAATGCTTTTTTTTTTCAAATCCCGATCCCCGGAAATGCTTTTTTTTTTAAATCCCGATCCCCGGAAATGCTTTTTTTTTTCAAATCCCGATCCCCGGAAATGCTTTTTTTTTCAAATCCTGATCCCCGGAAATGCTTTTTTTTTAAATCCTGATCCCCGGAAATGGTTTTTTTTTTTCAAATCCTGATCCCCGGAAATGCTTTTTTTTTTCAAATCCTGATCCCCGGAAATGCTTTTTTTTTAAAAATCCCGATCCCCGGAAATGCTTTTTTTTTTCAAATCCCGATCCCCGGAAATGCTTTTTTTTTTCAAATCCCGATCCCCGGAAATGCTTTTTTTTTTAAATCCCGATCCCCGGAAATGCTTTTTTTTTTCAAATCCCGATCCCCGGAAATGCTTTTTTTTTTCAATCCCGATCACCGGAAATGATTTTTTTTTCAAATCACGATCACCGGAAATGCTTCTTTTAAAAAATCCCGATCCCCGGAAATGCTTTTTTTTTCAAATCCCGATCCCCGGAAATGTGTTTTTTTTTCAAATCCCGATCCCCGGAAATGCTTTTTTTTCAAATCCCGATCCCCGGAAATGCTTTTTTTTTTTCAAATCCTGATCCCCGGAAATGCTTTTTTTTTTCAAATACCGATCCCCGGAAATGCTTTTTTTTCAAATCCCGATCCCCGGAAATGCTTTTTTTTTCAAATACCAATCCCCGGAAATGCTTTTTTTTTCAAATCCCGATCCCCGGAAATGCTTTTTTTTTTCAAATCCCGATCCCCGGAAATGCTTTTTTTTAAATCCCGATCCCCGGAAATGCTTTTTTTTTTCAAATCCCGATCCCCGGAAATGCTTTTTTTTTCAAATCCCGATCCCCGGAAATGCTTTTTTTTTCAAATCCCGATCCCCGGAAATGCTTTTTTTTTTCAAATCCCGATCCCCGGAAATGCTTTTTTTTTCAAATCCCGATCCCCGGAAATGCTTTTTTTTTTTAAATCCCGATCCCCGGAAATTCTTTTTTTTTCAAATCCCGATCCCCGGAAATTCTTTTTTTTTTCAAATCCCGATCACCGGAAATGCTTTTTTTTTCAAATCCCGATCCCCGGAAATGCTTTTTTTTTTAAATCCCGATCCCCGGAAATGCTTTTTTTTTCAAATCCCGATCCCCGGAAATGCTTTTTTTTTTTCAATAGACAAGCCACAACATTTGAATTTCACCTACGCAAAAATTTCAATCGAACACGAAGTCTCGTTATATTTAAATAAGAACGCAAAAGTAAAACGATTTCACTTTTAAGCTGAATTTCTAATTTTAAGTGAGGAGTAATGAGCGTGGGCAGCTCAATGGCAAAGCAGACGCCTGCCAAGCCGGTGAACCCGGGTTCCAATAACACCCGACGCTTTCGCAAATTGATAATAAGACGTTTACCGTGAACATTGGGTAGAAACCCAGGAATTTGGATGCTAAGACGTTTAACGTTACCCCTAACGCTCGGGCCGTTCGAAAATTCATGAGAAAGAAGTTGGAGAGAAGAAACCTCGTACATACAAAACACCCACACTCGTCAACACACAGAGCACTTAAGCATTTCACCCACACAAGTTACACGTAAACATTTCAAAACTAACAATTCGAATACAGGCGTTTTAATAAAAATAAGCACTTCCCAAATTCAAGAAACTACGAACGCGGTTTTTACAATTCGCCAGACAGATACACCCAAGGTGATTGTAAGACCTCTCCTAGGAAACATAAGTTCCTCGGAGAGGTAAAAACTTACGTTGAGCGTTAGCCAAGACTATGTACTGGGAAAACCTTGGTGTCTTTGTCCCAAACATAATATTCTTATACAGATTTGAAATGAGTAGACCTGTTAGCCTTGATTTTCACTGGCGCATGAAACGGCACGACATCCAAACTTGGGACGTATTTACGAGATAACCCGTTTATTAAAAAATGCATTTTGACGCAAGCAATTGGAAACCAAGCTTGAGGTGGCAGACGTAGAGGCGTTCGCAGAGGTTTTATCAGTCGTAGCTAGACGTCGAAAGTAACGGTGCCTTCGAAAACGAAATGAAAATGAACATTGATTTTACGGGAAAACGCGCTTTGGTCACTGGCGCCGGGAGAGGTATGTGCTACTAAAATTAAACTGTTTAATTATCATTCTACAATGTGGGAAATTATTCCAGGGATTGGTAGACAAATTGCCAAACATTTGGTACAATGTGGAGCTCAAGTGGTCGCCCTTTCCAAAACACTTAGTCATTTGGAAACTTTGCAACAAGAAGTAGCTCAGGTTTGTTTGTTTATTTGTACTTGTAAAGACGTTTACTTAAAAATAGGATAGTTAGAATAAAGTTAATTTTATTTAATTATCTTTTATATACAAGTATGACACCCACGTTCCATCAGTGTATTGTTTTATTGCTAATATAATTATTGTTTTATTGCTAATATAATTATTGTTTTATTGCTAATATAATTATTTATTTATTGCTAATATAACAATTGTTTTATTGCTAATATAATTATTGTTTTATTGCTAATATAATTATTGTTTCATTGCTAATATAATTATTGTTTTATTGCTAATATAATTATTGTTTTATTGCTAATATAATTATTGTTTTATTGCTAATAGAATTATTGTTTTATTGCTAATATAATTATTTATTTATTGCTAATAGAATTATTGTTTTATTGCTAATATAATTATTGTTTTATTGCTAATATAAATATTGTTTTATTGCTAATATAATTATTGTTTTATTGCTAATATAATTATTGTTTTATTGCTAATATAATTATTTATTTATTGCTAATATAATAATTGTTTTATTGCTAATATAATTATTGTTTTATTGCTAATATATTTCATGGTTGTTTTTTAATTATTTTATGATTTCCGAATGATACAAGAAATATTTCCATTTTAGTATTAATAAATTTTGAAATATATTATCTTCATAAAGGTTACTTAAGCTACATAATATAATATAATATAATATAAATAATTGTCAGCTGAGACTAGTAAAGTGGCCGAAAATTTATAATGACCACAAACTTTAGAAGATGGCGCAACTTACCTTCCATTTTTTTTTAAATAAGTGTACCCAACACAGTAAGAACAAACTCGCAATTAGGACTTTGAAATTAAGCAAAGGGTTTTACATAGAAAAAACAAATGTTTACTGTCCAATCGTTAGTTTTTGCTTACATATGGTAATAACATGGTTGCCATGTTCTTTTTCGAATGAAGGTTAAAAATTTTCTGAGCGACTTTCACCAAGAATGAATTGATATAGAATACTAGCCGAGAAGCCCGCCTTACGCATTGTAACCTGGCCACCTGAATAAATGGCTTCAAAAGTCGCTTGACGACTTATGCCTAAGGTGGTGCCTGATTATTATTATTATTATTATTATTAGTTGTGTGATTCGAGGCACTCCACCTCAGTACGGCCCCCAACCCCTTTTTCCCATGGGATAATTTCCGTGGCACCCTTTTGCCCATAGTCGAATCACCACAGAAAGGCCCTTCCTCCCCTTTTTTTCCATGTGAAAATTACCGGGGTACCCCCAGTAAGGCCCTTCCTCCCCCTTTTCCCCATGTGATAATTACCGTTCCTTCTATTTTTCCCCATGTGATAATTACCGTGGTACCCTCTCCCCCTTTTCTCCATGCGAGAATTTCCGTAGTACTCCCCTCCCCCTTTCCAACGCGAGAATTTCCCGCCAAAATAACTCAAACTCGCAGTCGTACCAAACCCCCCTCTACCCCTTTAAACCCCCTGTATCCAATGGCTGATGTATAAAGGCCACGGGACTAACGTTCGCCGAGAGAGCCACGGGACTTTCATATCGGACCGACCCCGAAATCCCCCTCCCCACCTCTCCGTTTCCGAAACTGACAAACACGGCCCAACTCTCAGGGGCGACAGATTTTGAGCATTTTTAGAAACTGACATTTGCGTCACTTTTGAAAAATTCTAATAAAAAAAACCAAAAACCAATCGGAAATCGAAGCCGACTCGATGCGAAAACGCAATTCGTAACGTCCGTATAATAATGCCACGCGACGCTCGCGCCCGTAACGCGCGCGCGAAAAGCGTCAGAAAAGCGAGAAAAAAATTGCCAAAATCGGTTGACGAACGTACCACCCAACCAACAGCTTTTTATTATAAAGATGTAAATGCAGGGATTTTAAACCTATCCTTACATACCCTTAGTTGGCTTTCGATTTATCGTCACTTTCCCTACCGACGATTGCCATCTGCGTTTACGTTTTGTGATTAAATATCAGAGAAAAATAAGCTACGAAGTACAGGAGGGTAGTTTCAGAGGTTAATGCTATGCTCACATTTTCTTGGTACTTGCGGGTATTCTTGCTTTGACACGTATGACAATTTGGTAATTTAGTTCTAACGTCTCATGAATTTGCGGCGCAGGTGGGGAAGCTGGAAATACTTTGCGTTGATTTGGCGGACTTGGAAGGGTCACGTCGGGCGATTGAGGAGCTTGGACCTTTCAATTTATTGGTCAACAATGCCGCCATATTGGCTCAGGAACCATTCGATGAAATTAATTTGGAAAGTTACGACAGAATGTTAAACATAAACGTTAAATCCGTCATTAACGTTTCACAGGTAATAATTCATTAGTGCCAATTAATATCCCTTGTTCATGACGCGAATGTTCGTAATGAGCTTTAAATTTTCAAAATATGTTAAATCAATGTGATACTTTATTTAACTGAACATTAATAATATAATATAAGGAAAAGTAAGGATGCTAGATTATTATGATAAGTCTTCTCATTTCATAAAATTTATCACTTAAAACAAGGAATCAATACCTCATAAATCAAATAGGAAATTTGTACATTGCAACTTGATTTGACTTATTGAAATTCGAACATTTGCAATATGATTCTGCTTATTGCAATTCGAACGTTTGCAACATGATTCTACTTATTGAAATTCGAACATTTGCAACATGATTCGACTTATTGAAATTCGAACATTTGCAACGTGATTTGAACTATTGAAATTATTACAAATAACAAAATTATTTACTGGTAAATTTAGGCGGTGATTAAAGGCATGAAGGCAAAGGGTCAAGGTGGTTCCATCGTGAATGTTTCCAGCGTGGCTTCTCTCACAGGTTACGCGAACTTCAGCGCCTACTCCAGCACGAAAGCCGCTCTGGATAAGCTCAGCCAAATAATGGCCATCGAACTCGGATCCCACCAAGTATTTCCGTGTTACCTGTTTTACCCGAGAGATTGTCTAATGTTCAAATTCTCAATAACTATTGCAGATCCGCGTGAACTGCGTTAACCCCCAAGCTGTCAAAACTGATATGATACAAAGTTTGGTCGACAAAAATCCTACTTTCTTGGAGGAAAGAAGCGCAATTACTCCGCTCAAAAGAGTCTGCGGTAAAATATCTCGTCTCAGTTTTAACTTTTATTATCGTTCATCGTTAGTTCAGCATCCCAATATTCTGCTGATAATAAAAAAACCATTTCTTCATATTTTAGAAGTGGAAGATGTCTCAAATGTGGTATTGTTTCTGCTGAGTGACAAAGCTTCGATGGTGACCGGTGTTGCGTTACCCGTTGATGGCGGACTTATGGCTGGTCAAGCTCCGAAAAACTAATTTAGTATTTTATATTAAAGTATGATGTACTTTCTTTTATAGTCAATATTTTGTCCTCAACATTGTGAAGACATAAATAAATAAATTTCTACATGATTAAGGAACGACTCTTTACTCCTTTTCAAAAATCCAATTGAGGTCGAAACACTACGTGACGTCACTATAGGCTTATAATTAGTCCTATATTAGTGAAAAATTCTCTAACTGCAAGTTATTTTTTCAAGAAAAAGATCTTGATACGAACCTAACCTAAATTAATCAAAACACTTACAAAAACCAGGTTTAGCGATTAATTTGCAAATTTCAGAAGCTACAGAACAGAAATAAGCTGACGTAATAAGCAGCCAATGAAATTGCGTTTATATAATTATCTTTGGTATCAGGGGTTTAATAGTGTAGATAAAGTCCTGCTCATATAAAATGGATCAAGTTGAAGCAAGAATTTTTTTGTGTTGGGATGATTCGAGAGTATCATGGTTGAATTTCCCACTGGCGTCTATGGTTCTGATGTTTTCTTTGCACGAGGGAGATGCGAGAGCAACGCTCAAAATCGTCTAAAAATATTCGTTCTCCCGAAAGGTCCATTATTTGTTACTTTTGAATCTCAAAGTGATTTCAGAAATCAAAAACTGATCTTGAGCTTTTGGAACTGATTTTCGTCCAGATTTCGGTATTTTCAAGTTTGATCTCGATTTCTAAAATAATTTTTCTCTAGAGTGTACGGGATTAAGTGTAAAGGATAAATAAATCCATTTTCGGTGAAATTTTTTATTTAAAAAAAGGTAGGCTTTCTTAGAATATACATTGCCACGACATAAAGATCTTTGAAATGCAGCTTGTCACTGACTAAAATCGCCAATGCTAAAACAATTATTTCAATTTATTGTCTGCTTCTGTGAGCTGTGACACTTTGTGTTCCCGATAATAGCAGATATAAAACATACTAAACCGGGTTACCCTACCTAATACCTTTTTTAGACGATGCTTTTAAAAAGTGTTATTCCGAAGGGTTGGATGAAGGGCTGGCCACCAGCCTCCAAGGCATTGTAACCCGATCACCTGTTTAAAAGGCATTAGAAGTCGCTAGATGTCTTAGGCCTAAGGTGGTGCCTTGGGTATTAGCCTGGCTGATTATTATTATATGGTAAGAAAAATAAGCTTGTATAAAAATTTGGTTTCATCTGGCCTGGAAAAATTCAGATGCTATTTTCTGAAAGGTCTACTACCCCTGTAGCATTTTAGATCGGGCGTGTCGGTAAAAAAGTAGAGGTCGGCCGACTGTCGGACTACTTCACTCCGTTTGGTCGAAATGTCCTACACACAGAGGAAAAACGCTGTTTTTTTAACAGCAAGGTACTGGCGTCCATAGATGCCAGTAATGTGCTGTTTTTATAACAGTGAATCGACATTGTTAAAATAACAGAGGAAATGATTGTTTATTTTTAAACAACTTCGCTGTTTTTGCAACAACATTTTGGTAGATTTTTAACATCAAATTCAGAATAATAAACGGTTGCATATATTGTTCCAATGGTGTTTGCTACTGTTTGGTTAACTGTCAATTACTGTTTTTTTTTTGTAAACATCTCGCTGTTTTTGTAACAACATTTTGGTAGATTTTTAACATCAAATGCCGTATAATAAACGGTTGAATATATTGTTCCAATGGTGTTTGCTACTGTTTGGTTAACTGTCAATTACTGTTTTTTTTTTGTAAACATCTCGCTGTTTTTGTAACAACATTTTGGTAGATTTTTAACATCAAATGCCGTATAATAAACGGTTGAATATACTGTTCCTATGGTGTTTGCTGCTGTATGGTTAACTGTCGGTTACTGTTTTGTTTTCTAAATACCTTGCCATTTTTATAACAGCTTTATGCTGCATTTTAACATAACCTGCAGCTCAATAAACCGTTGCATATATTTTACAATGGTGTTTTCTGCGGTTTTGTTAAAGGCCTAGTTTCAGATTATTTCATCCTCCAGTGTCGGTCACCTCGTAATTAGGACTTCTCAAGCGCATTGTCACTGCTGACAATTTTGACAGCACTAACAAAACCGGACTTAATTCCTCCACATGGAGATATAGGGAGAGCGAGCGGTCCCGTCGCTATAAATGGTTTGGTTTTGAGGGGGAAGAGAAAAAGGTGTTTGAATCGTTTTTCGAGTAAGGGGGGTGAACCTTTAACTGTCGATTATTGTTTTTATTAATACCTTTCTGTTTTACAACAGCTTTTTGCATCACCTCCAGTATACTGTTCTAATAGAGTTAGCTGCTGTTTAGTCAATTACTGGTTTTTTAAATACCGATAGCTTCATTAATTACAATGCTCACTTTTTCTTGGAGCTGTTTGCTGTTTTAAGAACAGTAGATAGTTACTATTGCAACTATTTAGGCAATGTATATAGCACGGTGTCTGCTGTTTTCAAAACACTTTATTGCCAAATTAACGATAACTTAAAACTGTTGAATACAAATTTGTTACTACTGACCATTACAATACGCAGCCCCTCTAAAACAGTCTTCAGACTGTTTTAGAGGAGCTGCTTTTAAAAAGTTATATTATAAATAAGAAAAAAATCTAGCGTTTTTAAAAAAGTACATATTTTCTAAAAATAAAAAATAAAAACAGAACAGTCGTTTTGAAATTTTATTAGATTTTCTAACACAAATTTAGTAATCTTCTAAATTTCTGGAAATTAAAATAAAGTATATTAGTGATTTTATCAGATAATTATGACATGTTAATAATTAACACACTTTTCATTGGTCCAGTCGTAGTTCCGTATTTTTGTTATTAGAGAAAGGACCTTTGAGTTTGTTGGAGGTGGCTTTTAAAATCCCTTGCACTTTTCATTTGGATTTATTTTTGCCACATATTTTAAAATCATAGATTAAATATATTAACAAAATGCAATTGTGAGAAGTTTATAAAACTTCCCAAAAATACTGTTTACAATTAAAACAGAACTTTACCTCTGAAGGAATTCCAATGTGCATTTGCACTCTTCCGGGTACTCTATGTTCATCGTGTATTACCAAGTCTATCGAAGCAAAACCTTATTTACGTCCGAAAGTAGGTAACGAGAGTGTCCATGAACCACGGCGATCTGTTTTAAACATCTCTCCGACCGAAGCCGAGAGCCCGACACAGCAGTCTGATAGTGTCCCGTGAACAAAGTTCAATGCTAGACTAGCGGTAGCGCGGTTTTTACCCGCTTGCACTCGATGTTAACTTCCTAAAAGCTTTATCTCGAAATCGAAACTACAAATAACGCCGTAGGCCTATGACGCATCCTGTAAAAAAATTCCAAGGTTTAAAAGATAGCTATCCAACGGCAAAAGTAAAAGAATTAATCTAAGTTGTCACTGCAGTGAGGTTCCGAGCGGTACATTTTTCCTTTTTAAAACATTTTTGATTTTGAATACGTATTTGAAAATATATGACACGAAAATCATTTTTGATATTTTTGGCATATATTTAGTATATTTTAAATTTTGGGGATTGTTTAAAATTAAACTATTACAAATTTTCTGCGTCTCTCCGAAATCCCCTTGTAAAATTTATTTTATTATACCCCATAAGACTTATATCAAGCCCTCGTGTTACCAAACAGGAAAAGAAATTTACAGAAATCATTAAGCTGGTAAAGTTTTTTTTAACTTCTAGCGCGGTTGTGGAACGGTTATTTAGCACCATCATAAGTAACATAATAACAATAAGAATGACAATTAACATACATTTTCATGTAACCAATTTTCGGAGTTATTCAGAGCCTCCTGGTGTCGAAAGTAGGCTAGGCTTGGAATACACTACTACCCAGGAGTTGTAAGTTCAACTCGAAGCTGGGCGAGAGTGTCAGTGATGAAAATATGTTTCATTATAAACTTAGCATCGAATCAAAAGCGAGTGTCGTACTTATTGTTATTATGTTACTTATGTACAATGAATAACATTAAAACTGAAAAAAGAAATGCTTTTATAAAATCCGACACTTTCAGCGTTGATGCCTATGAAATACGGTATGAAGCGAAGAAATGAATGGATTGTAGACTATTAATTTGAACCAAAGCTAATAGTCTTATATAAAAAGGTATCGCAACTAGTAGTGAATCAGTTGAAATTATGCATAATGATAAAATTGTACCTATTAATTAAAGAAAATAAATGTCTCGAATGAAAATAGCACATAATAAAGAAATTTTACGTATTGAATAAAATAAAAAAAGGATTTTCCCGCTTTTTTTAGGGATTTTTTGGGGGAAGTTCAGTTTGAGTGACTTTTGGTCTTCAGCGAGTGGAAGCCCTGCTTTGAAATCTACGTGTTTAGTGGAATGTTTTTTGTACTTTTACTGTTTATTTTCGAGTTTTCATAACACAATTGGCCTGTAGGCTACTAGGGATTGATTTGGTGAGGGGTTGGTTTTTAGGAAACTTTGTACAGTTGCGCTTATTAAAAACAAGGATCGTGTAAACTAAATACAGGTTTTTCATTCAAACCACACCAACACTGCAATACTTGGTTATAATGCACGAACTTTGCATTTTTTTAATGTCGGTCTCTTGAAGCCTAGTCTAAGCTATCTGTTTATTTAGTGCTGATTTTTCTATCAATCCGCGCAGTAAGGTTAGCTGTTAGGTAAGGTTAATTTATTCCAATTAACTTTTCGCACCACCTAGTAGTGATTTTTGGAACCTGTGGAAATCTATAGGGGCACCTAAAAATTTAAATAAATAAATATCGTGCTGTTATTTAAAAAATCTTGTGCCGAATATTGAAATATCGCGCTGACATTAAAATCTCGTCACTTTCTCGTGTCGAGTTTTAATCTATAAAAATATTAGTTAATTTTTAAATGCTAGGTGTTTTTATGATAAATATATTAGTTACAGTAATTTTTTACTAATCAATAAAGCTCGTGACTTATTTCAAATAGTTTTTAAATCGCACTCTTTTATTTTATCGTCAGTCTATTTTATTGAGGGAACGTTATATTTAGTTTGAAGTCACGTGCTGTTGCTTTGGCTGCAAGGTACTGTTTCGCTCGAAGCTCAATTTGAGGCAACATACTGTTTCGTTTGAGGCAACATACTGTTTCGTTTGAGGCAACGTACTGTTTCGTTTGAGGCAACGTACTGTTTCGTTTGAGGCAACGTACTGTTTCGTTTGAGGCAACGTACTGTTTCGTTTGAGGCAACGCACTGTTTCGTTTGAGGCAACGTACTGTTTCGTTTGAGGCAACGTACTGTTTCGTTTGAGGCAACGTACTGTTTCGTTTGAGGCAACGTACTGTTTCGTTTGAGGCAACGTACTGTTTCGTTTGAGGCAACGTACTGTTTCGTTTGAGGCAACGTACTGTTTCGTTTAAGGCAACGTTTGGTGTATCTTGGAGCAATTTACTGTTCCAAAGGGAGTAGTGTAATGTTTATTTGTATACCATTATATTGTTATTTTTGAAAAAGCTTACTGTTATTATTACACCAATTATTTTTGTCTCATAAAACACTAACGCATTGTGAATTTAACTGCAAGTTGCAATAAAGTATCGCAAACCACAAACTATTGTTTTTTGAGAACCCATAACTTTTAAATTAACAGTATGTAGAAGTTCTTTTAAGTGCTACAAACTGTGATTGCAAAAAACAGCATAATGTTGTATAAAATACTGTTAAAGTTGTATATTTTCCAAAACAGCAGCATGCTTTTATTTAAACCGTAGTATTTACTATTGTTTTGACAGTAAGGGATGAGTGTGTAGTAGAATAATGGTCGGCCAACCGTCGATCAACTAGAACATTTTACTCAATATGGATATATAACAGACTCTGAAATGACTTTTGGCTTAATCTGAAATAACTCTGAGCCGACTTCAAGTAGACAGATTAGCAACTCCGAATTTCCGAAACGACGTTGGGCCGACGACAAATTTAGCAGTATTCCAGACTCGGCCTAAAAAAATATACCAATTTGTTTCCTTAAAAGATATTTAACTTTGATTGTATTGGCAACACTTTTTTGTAAGTTTGTAAAGGTCAACTCTGTGCCGACTAAAAATGTACCTGTTTACAACTCCCAATTTTTAAACCGTGACTCTATACCGACTATTAATGTCACGGTTAACCGACTCCAAAACTTCGTCGGGCTGACTGCCTAATATTGCGTATTTCTATTGCGTATCGATTTAGATGGTAGAGGAATTATACGAAAAACCAAGACACCGGAATCAATTCTAGTAAAATTGTCCACCATCTTGAAAAATGGCCGCCAATTTTTAAAAGATTGTTACTCGAACCCAACCAACACGTAGAATAAAATATGAGTAGTCGCTTTTATTCCACGTGTTTTGACATTCTTGGTAAGTCTGTTAACCAGTGGCGTAGCCAGGATTTGGTTTCGGGGGGGGGGGGGGGGGCACACCATTGAAAAAAAAGTAAAAAAGTAAAAATATTTGTACGACCATACGTTTCGGGGGGCATGTTCCCCCTGTGCCCCCCTGGCTACGCCACTGCTGTTAACCCTGTAACGCTGCGCCTTACAGAGAGTTGATTTAGGGTCGGGCTTTGGTCGAAATGTCGCTTTTCGGTCCTGGTCCAAATGCCGACTCTAAAATTAAGTACGTTTTTGATCCCTTTTAAAATCGCTATGGTTACTTAATATTTTGGAACACTTACCGACCCAATAAGTCTTATCATTGCAACTATTAATTAGAGTCCGAACGCCGACCTTAAATTGTAATAGATGTCGTGACTTGAAAAAGCCATTGCACATTTATAACACGACTAATGGTCGACTTATATCCAACCGTTTATTTGTAAATTAATCTCACAGATCTGTGAAAATTTGCGATTTAATAAAGCAAATTAAAACAGTTTTTTACATCACTTCTTTTCTTTACTCTATTTTTTCGAAAAAGATCATATATTCAGCCGGAAAATGTTTGCTTTATCAAAAATCCCTTAACTCAAGTAGGTCACATTCATGTAATTAAATATGTTAGGGAAAGATATTTTTAATTCAAATCGAAGCAATGTTTTGCGAGCACTACTAAAACATTTTCTGCCTTTAAAATTGTTTTGATTAACTCTGTAAAATTGCGAAAAGTCGTTGATTAATGTTTACAAATTTATAAAAAAAGTGTTACGAAAACAATCACAGCTAAACATCCTTTAGGAAATCAAATTGTTATATTTTTTAGTGTCAGAGATACTGCTAAATTTGTCGTCGGCCCAACGTCGTAAATGTGTCTATTTAAAGTCGGCCCAACGTCGTTTCGGAGTCGCTAATCTGTCTACTTGAAGTCGGTTCAGAGTTATTTCAGATTAGGCCAATAGTCCTTTAAGAGTCGGTCATATATCCATATTGAGTAAAATTTTCTAGTCGATCGACGGTCGGCCGACCATTATTCGACTAGGACATTTCGACCGAACGGAGTGAAATGGCCCGACAGTCGGCCGACCTCTATTTTTTAAGGGACACGCCTGCGTCGGCCCGACTCTAAAATGCTACAGGGGTCCATGTCCTCCATCATATTAGCACAATCTTCAAGAATAAATAGTAATAATAAAATAATAATAATAATCAGCTAGGCTAATACCCGAGGCACCACCGTAGGCCTAAGTCATCGAGCGACTTTTAAAGCCTTTAATTCAGGTGGCCGGGTTACAATGCGTAGGAGGGTGGTGGCAAGCCCTTCATGCCACGCGAGCCAACAGCTCCCAACACTTACTATTACCGTTAACCTCTACAAGTTTTTTATGGAGAGCAGCGGATGGTATTTTCTATACACTTGAATATAGGAAACTTGTATTCTTTCTTGCATTTACAAGCCAATAACTCTAAAACTGAATTAGGCGCAGACTGTACTATCATCCAATTTACTTTTATTTCCTTGTCGTCAATTATCCATCCCTGAGCCTCTGGACTTGGTATAGCTGGTTGTTTTTCCAAACTTCTACGACAAATAGCCGCTTGATAATTTACACGCATTGAATCTTGGTAAAGAGCATCCTTGCACGGAGGTAGCTGACTAGAATCTACTTGACCTTTCTTCACCTTAAAAAGGTCATATTGAAGATCGTTTACAGAACTTGATTTTAAGGTGGCTGCGTACATTTTGAAAGTAAACTCTTGAAGTTTATCGAAAAGATCGTCTTCTAAAGTCCAAGATTTCCCTAATTCTGACATCGCTTTCTGCATGGCGCCATCTATCACAATCCACTTTAAACCAGACATTTTTCCACGGCCACGGAAAGCGCTGGTCGTATCGCAACCGAAAGCATGCATTCCCAGTAAAGCCTCACTCGCTTCTTTTCCAAGGGATTCCACGACACGGTTAACAGTGATGAATCTAGTGCGTAGCTTAGATCCACACTTCACAAAAACGTTGCCAATAAACGAAGCAAAGTAAAAAAACGTCGGTGTCCTCCGACATTACAACCACTGCCTTGTTTTTCTTGCTTGCTTGTCTAGCGTGGAGAATCAAGCGAGTATCGGCTATTCCTGAGTGCAGTACAGATCATAAAAATTACTCCAACCGTCTTTTTTAGGTTCAAAGCATTTATATAGGTAGGTGACGTACATTTGATTTCATTCCAGTTTAGAAAGGAACGAAACATTTTCCCATTGATTGGCAAGGAATTCGATTATTTCCTTTTTAGTGATTTAACATGCCAATTCACGATTCCTTTATTTTATTTTGTGTCCAGGAACAATTGTTTTATATAATACTCCTTTTTCAGCTCCTCGTTTCTGTGTCTCCACATTTTTAATTGACAGATATTGGTAATCGTCAAATACTATGTCAACTCGTTGGCTATTTATTCCAGAAATTAGAGCCATGGAAAATACTTATTCTGCGAGTTCTTGGAATGTTTTGTTATTGCCGTTAATTTTGTGTAGTATAGACATTCCATCAATTAGGCAAGCCGATGGATTTGGAACATATTCAGATAATGCGAATCTCTTATTTTAAGTTTTTTAGCAAGTACAGATTTATTTGTTTCTTTCAAGGTTCCGTCCGCATTGGCAAGAGCAAAAGGTCTTAGTGGGTATTCTAGTACTTGTCTCATATTTAAATTCCTTAAAAGCCGCGACTAAAACCATCTGGCCAAAAACCCGATCTTCACCCTGGCAACGGTTTCCGTTTTCGTACCTTTTTGTGATCGAGTCACTGAGATACCTTTGAAAGTTTTGAGTTGGCAACGAGGTAGGCGATTGAAAAATTACTTTGTATTTTCTCTAGATTCCAATCGATCACTTTTAAATTAGGAATATGCCTTCAACCCTTTCATTTTAGCTTCAAAAAGATCTTTCTGTATTACAACTGCTGGGACACTGCTTCGAAGGGCCCCGCTCACCATAAAAAAATTGATAAGAAGGGCCCCATAGAGATTTTTGTGGGGTGAGGCCTCTGAGTTCTAAGCTACTCCACTGACCGAGTGAATTGATGCTTAAGGGATTATCCCCGATTCAAACCGCAAGGTCTCTAAGTCCAGCTTCCTTAAATCGTTTACCAATTATTGCCATAAGCACGCCCCACGAATGGAAGAGTGCTATAGTAACAGCTATGTAAATGGGCTATTATTCCAGGCCAGAACAGGATCACTCGTGATTGGCGTTCGACAATCAAAACTGGGCCCTTTCTCCCAACCTGTAAGCTCTGTGGAGCAGAAAAGGAAGATCTGTCCTTCTGGATTGTCCACTCAATGTGCTAGAAGGAGATATCCAAACGTGGAGGGAATCTCACAGATCATCGCCTCTAGGTGAAACTCTTGGTCTGACCAAAAATCCGTGGGATTGTAGAATGGTTTCCTCTATCCTAGTGGAGTGGCAAAAGCTCCAAAAGGAGTGGCGAAAGATCAATTTAAACTAACTCTACACCAACATAAACCTAATCGGAATGAGCACTAAGCTAGCCTCATAAAGTTTTCTAATTATCAGTTAAATATTCAAGTTGGTTTGTTCAACCTTGCTGTATATTATATTTGCTCATACAGTGGGAGAACTCTAATGTAGTTTAAATTTATATAATTTTTGTGCTGTGCTACGACGAGAGCCACTTTGATTCCAAAGAGTGTAATTTTTTTACGGCAAACAATAAACCTTTAAACCTTTAAACCTTTAGTGTTAAAACCTCCCAATCTTATTAATTTATTACGACCCCAAATACATGTATGTCCGAATCTTTCCACATAATTTCCGCGGCCTTTGCATAAGTTGCTTGATGAAAAACGCACACAGATTTTTACGCATTATATAAGGGTCTCATAATCTGTTGAGAGTTTTTGGCGATTTCCTGGGAGGATGATTTATTGAAGCGTCTAGTGGGTGCAAGGGTCCAGAAGGGATGCAAAATTTAACCCCCTGAATGAAATCCGAGAAACGCCTTTGTGCGTGAATATTAGAAAATATAATTATAAAATAGGCCTCAAACACAAAGGCTTACAGAAATTTAAAATTATTGATAATAATTTGGAATAATAATATTGAATTATTTAATTGTAAATAAAAACTACAATTATACTTGATTTTTGAAGGTAAGAATTTTTATTAGTTAGTTTTACGCTCATGTAGATCCAGTTTTAATAGCTTTTTAATAATTTTTTTATGTATTACTTATCAAACTAGTTCATTTATATAAGAAAAGCGTAGATTTTATTAATTTCGGTTAATTAATCTTTTAAAAGTCGGCAAGCCAAAATATACCTCTCCTCGCAAAAGTTTGGTTGTGATATGATTTATTTTCAATGAAAGTCAATGGCTTAGAGATAAATAATCCGCCTGCTAAACAGATGACTGGGGTTCGGTTCCTGGCAACGACTGAATTTTATATTAAAATAACTAATTAATTAATTTTAATTTTAATTTAATTTATAACTATTAAAAATATTATGAATAAATTGGCGTTAATACGTTTATAAAAGCGCAAAGGAAAACGGATTTTTGCGAAAGCTGTTTTTCTAAATATGTTTTTTTCGTATTGCGTGTCGGTGGTTCTGTGGTAGAAGTAGAACACTCACCTGCCAAGCAAGAGGGCCCAGTTTCAAATCCCACCCGACGCTTTTGCAACATTGATAATAAGACGTATACCGTGAACATTTGCTGGAAACCCTGCCGTTTGGATGCCAATATAACCCTCAGCGCTTGGTCCATTCAAAAAGTTCAGTTGGAGAGAAGAAACCAAGTACAAACAAACACTTGGCCCTCAAATATGTATGTGCGACAACTAAAAAATTAATAAAACAATTTGAATTTGAATTTGAACACAGAGTACAAGTAAACATAACACCTACACACGTTACAACACAAGCTCACAGTACAATAACATAAATTTCTCGGAGAGGTAAAAACTGACGTTGAGGTACTGGAAAAACCTTGGGCTCTTTGATGAAAACATAATATTACTATACGGAATAGAAGTGGCTAGAACTGTTAGCCTTGAGATTCACTAGCGCATAAAACGGCACTCAACCTTGGGACGTATTTACGTTATAACACGTTTAATTCAAAATGCATTTTGACGCTCGCAAGTGGAAACCAAGCTTGAGGTGGCAGACGTAGAGGCGTTCGCAGAGGATTTATCAGTCTTAGCTCGACGTCGAAAGTAACGGTAACTTCGAAAACGAACTGAAAATGAACATTGATTTTACGGGAAAACGCGCTTTGGTCACTGGCGCCGGGAGAGGTATGTGCTACTAAAATTAAACTGTTTAGTTATCATTCAACAATGTGGGAAATTATTCCAGGGATTGGTAGACAAATTTCCAAACATTTGGTACAATGTGGAGCTCAAGTGGTCGCCCTTTCCAGAACGCTTAGTCATTTGGAAACTTTACAACAAGAAGTGGCTCAGGTTTGTTGCTTTTTTGTACTTGTAAAGACGTTTACTTAAAGGTAGGATAGTTAGAATAAAGTTTAATTTAATTAATTTTCTTTTAAATACAAGTATGACAACCACGTTCCATAAGTTTATTGTTTAATGCTAATATAATTATTGTTTTATTGCTAATATAAATGATGTTTGATTTTTTATTATTGTATTATATCCGAAAGATAAAAGAAATATTTCCATTTTCGTATTAATAAATTTTAAAATATATTATCTTCATAAAGGTTACTTTAGCTTCATAATATAATATAACATAAATAATTGTCAGCTGAGACTAGTGAAGTGGCCGAAAATTTAAAACGATCACGAACTTTAGTAGATGGCGTTACTTGCCTTCCATTTTTATGAATCGTGTACTTTAGTATATATAGTTTGCATATCTACGTCATCAATGACGCAGCTCCATGTATAGGTATATGCACTAAGAATGTAATTTGGGCAAGAATGAACCGTACAATGCCGCCATTTTGCTGATGTAGATTTCTTAGTAAAACGCGTGGGTTAACCGCTTCAATCGTCGGTTTACGGATTTTAATTATTTGCAAATGATTAAGAATTTAGTTACACGTTAAAAATGGTTAACGGCCTTTTTAAAATTTGTTCGATTAGTTCAATTAGAAATGGAGACCGAAAATTGTCATTTTATTCGATACCGAAGGTAATTGTCAAAGGCCTAAATTGATAAACTTTGCCAACTTCTTTTCGTAGATATTCCACTCGTCATTTGCTAATTTATTTAAATAACCCGGGTTTCACATCTTATCTTGGTTTGTTTAGGGCCTTTCACGATATTAATTTAAAAATTTGAAATCATAAATTTAATTTTCGTACGTTTTGTCGCTTCGATGAGATGACCAACAAAATGGCTACCTATTTAGTCCGACATTTTTACTCCCCTTCCCAGTTTCCATGGAGACCATAGGCTCCTCCCTTAGGTGCAAACTAGGTATACGAGTCATTATAGGCTGGTATCGTCCATGTGTGTGTGGGTGTGTGTGTGTATGATCGGGTATGATTGGGAACGCGAAAAAACGTAACCAAGCGGGGGAAATTCCTCTTAGTTTGCGTTGTGTAGATCATCAAGAGCGCTATACAACGGCTAATTGACGTGGCAACACATTTTGAAGTATATTCGTATCACCAGTGCACGCATGCGTTTTTCGGTTTCCCGGCTAGAAATGAAATAAAAAAATATGGCCGAACGACGTCGAGAAAAGACGAGCATTCAGGCAAAACGGGTTTAATTTCTAGTAAAATTTAAAGATAATTCATAAATAATACAAAATCTAGTTGCAAATTGAGTTTGTGCAATAAAATAATTAGCAATTTGACCTGTATGTAATTTTAATTTTATTATTTCTGGCTATTTCATTCTCAATTCATCGTTAAGACTTGGATCCAATTGTACATATACGTATGTTGCTTTTCGTACATATATTGCAGTGGAAAGGCCGGTGCAATGGTTAAGGACGCACGCTATGAATCGAACGGGCGTGCGTTCGAGTGTCGGTTTCGCAAATCTATTTTTGAACAGATTTTTTTCCTTTTAATTTTACTTTCAGTTTTAACATTTTATCTGCTTTTTATATCAAATAATTTATATTACTTAAATTCCTCGAATTCATTCTCTTGTCATTTTAACGCCATCTTGTTACAAAAAAATAACTAAGAATTTTGGAATTGCTGTATTTTTCACTTATAATTATTTATAATAGTATTTAATTTCAGTAGTATTTACAAAAATATTGTTAAAATTATTAAATTGCTCTTTAAACTAAATTAACTACTAATAATAAACAATCTGAGCAAACCAGCACCTACACAGAGGTACACGATTCATATTACAGCAAGAACAAACTCACAATTTTAGGACTTTCCACTTAAGCAAAGGATTTTACATAGAAAAACAAATGTTTACTGTCCAATCGTTAGTTTTTGCTTACATGTTCTGGCAATAACATGGTTGCCATGTTCTTTTTCCCAATGAAGGTTGACGAGTTATTATTATTATTATTTTACTTTAATTTTTAAGTAAGAAACTATTTTTACGTTAAAATAATGTTTCTACAAGCTCTTTAAAATTTAACTGTATTTTCAGAACGCCATTAATAATTTTCTGAGTGACTTTCACCAAGATCACATTGATTTACCTAAGAATATGTTACGTTTTGTTATTAATTGTAAGAGAGAAAAAATCTACGATGTACGCGAGCAAAGTTCCAGCGGTTAATGCTATGCTAACATAATCTTGGTACTTTCGGGTATTCTTAATTTGACGTGTATGACAATTTTGTAGTTAAGTTCTAACGTTTCCTGAGTACACGGCGTAGGTGGGAAATCTTGAAATACTTTGCGTTGATTTGGAGGACTTGGAAGGGTCACGTCGGGCGATTGAGGAGCTTGGACATTTCGATTTATTGGTCAACAATGCCGCAATTATGACTCAGATCGAACCATTCGAAGAAATAAATTTGGAAAGTTACGACAGACTGTTAAACATAAACGTTAAATCCGTCATTAACGTTTCACAGGTAATAATCCATTAGTGTAAATTAATATGATTTCACATCCCTTGTTCATGACACGAATGTTCGTAATGCGCTTTAAATTTTCAAAATATACTAAAATCAATGTGATACTTCATTTAACTGAACATAAATAACTTAAATATTAGGACAAGTAAGGATATTAGATAAATATGATTGGTCATTTCATTACACAATATCTCGAGATAAATCAACTAGGAAATTTGAACATTTGCAACATGATTCGACGTATTGAAATACGAACATTTGCAACATGATTCGACGTATTGAAATTTAAATATTTGCAACGTGATTCGACTTATCGACATTCAAACATTTGCAACGTGATTCGACTTATTGACATTCAAACATTTGCAACGTGATTCGACTTATTGACATTCAAACATTTGCAACGTGATTCGACTTATTGACATTCAAACATTTGCAACGTGATTCGACTTATTAACATTCAAACATTTGCAACGTGATTCGACTTATTGACATTCAAACATTTGCAACGTGATTCGACTTATTGACATTCGAACATTTGCAACGTGATCGACTTATTGAAATTCGAACATTTGCAACATGATTCGACTTATTGACATTCAAACATTTGCAACGTGATCGACTTATTGAAATTCGAACATTTGTAACATGATTCGACTTATTGAAATTCGAGCATTTGCTTAATGTTTCGACTTATTGAAAATCGAACATTTGCAACGTGATTCCACTTATTGAAATTCCAACATTTGTAACGTGATTCGACTTATTGAAAATCGAACATTTGCAACGTGATTCCACTTATTGAACTTCGAACATTTGAAAAATGATTCCACTTATTGAAATTCGAACATTTGAAAAATGATTCCACTTATTGAAATTCGAACATTTGAAAAATGATTCTACATTGAAATTCGAACATAAACAACGTGATTCGACTTTTTGAAATTTGAACATTTGCAAAATGATTCCAGTTATTGAAATTCGAACATTTGCAACATGATTCCACTTATTGAAATTCGAACATTTGAAAAATGATTCTACATTGAAATTCGAACATAAACAACGTGATTCGACTTTTTGAAATTTGAACATTTGCAAAATGATTCCAGTTATTGAAATTCGAACATTTGCAACATGATTCGACTTATTGAAATTCGAACATTTGCAACATGATTCGACTTATTGAAATTCAAACATTCGCAAAGTGATTCGAACTATTTAAAATATTACAAATAACAAAATTATTTACTGGTAAATTTAGGCGGTGATTAAAGGTATGAAGGCAAAGGGTCAAGGTGGTTCTATCGTGAATGTTTCCAGCCTCGCTTCTCTCACAGGCTCCGCGTACTTCAGCGCCTACTCGAGCACGAAAGCTGCTCTTGATAAGCTCAATCAAATAATGGCCATCGAACTCGGACCCCACCAAGTATTTCCGTGTTACCTGGCTTACCCGAGAGATTGTCTAATGTTCAAATTCTCAATAACTATTGCAGATCCGCGTGAACTGCGTTAACCCGCAAGCTGTCCAAACTGATATGATGCAAAGTTTGTTCGACAAAAATCCTACACTCTTGGACGAGAGAATTTCTCTAACTCCGCTCGAAAGAATCTGCGGTAAAAACTTTCGCTTTAGTTTTTTTTTTTCAAGTTCTTCGTTTGTTACACTCTTAAAAAGGTTGAGTGGTTTTCAACCCAAACTGGGTTAAAATTCAGCCCAAACCTGGGTCCGTATTTACCCAGCCCAAAATTTGGGTTGTTTAGACTCAACCCATTATAGGTTAAAAGTTCTACCCCACCTTGGGTTGAGTTTTAGTCGCGTGATTTGCCGTGTAGCTAGGTAGGTAAATTTTAGACCTGAAAATTTTCGTGTAAGACCAAATTAATGTCCCTCTTAGATATGAATCATTCAAAGGATCCATGGAGAATTTACAGGAATAAAATTTCAACGGAGGGCACACGTGTATTAATATTCCTCGAGATAATTACTATCTTGAGCTCTCGACCCGCAGGTCTGTGTTTAACTAATCTGAGAGGAAACCAATTTTCTTATATATATCGTTTCGTAAAAAACCTACAAAGTTATCAATTGTTAAAAATAAAAATACATTTTTTTAACGATTGATATCGTTTTAGGTTTTTTACGATACGATATATATAAGAAAATTGGTTACGTTGAAGTTAGTTAGACAAAAACTCGCGGGTCGAAAACTCAAGACAGAGTTTGCTTTGATAAATAATAATCCATGTGTGTCCTCCATTTAACTTTTACTCTTGCAATTTCTCCATGAAAAAACCTTCATATCTAAGAGGGACGTTTAATTTTTCTCAAAATCTATACTTCCTAGGAATTTGAAATATTCAGTATGTACGCTCTCGGGGGAGATCGTTATTTTTTGTAAATTTCAGAAGTATCATGAAATTTTTCACGACTTTAGAACGCTACGTGGTAGTACCAGCGTGTTTGTTTTTCATGACCAATTATTTCAGTGACGAAATGTCCGATTTCCACCATACCAATTCCATTTAAGGTTTTCGGGTATGCTCTACAACTTGCTTTTTGAAACTTCGTCTACCACGTAGCGTTCAAAAACTAACATTTCTAAAACCGTGAAACATTTAACGATTTTTCTGAAATTTACAAATAATAACGATCTCCCCCGAGAGAGTTCATACTGAAAATTTCTATGTCCGTTTCGTTGTATTATTTTTATGCATTTTTTTGTATTTTCAACACATTTTATTTTTAATTATTAAAGTAACAAAATATGTACTTTTCAACAAATATAAGAATCGGTAGGAATAAGCTAACCATTGTTGAAAATTTTGAAACCAAATGAGATTTGAAAAGATTCTATATGGATTCCAACCCAAATTTTTAACCTAATTTTGGTTTAATAAAACAACCCATAAAAAATTAACAAATTTTAAAAAATTAACTAATGTTGGGTTATTATTAACCCAAATTTGGGTTGCAGTGAGACAACCCAATTTTTTTAACTCTTCATTTTTAAGAGTGTAGGCATCCCAATAATCTTCTGATAGTAAAAACAAAATTTCTTCATATCTTAGAAGTTGAAGACGTCTCAAATGTGGTATTGTTTCTGCTGAGTGACAAAGCTTCGATGGTGACAGGCGTTGCGTTACCCGTTGATGGTGGTGTTCTGGCTGGTCAAGCTCCGAAAAACTAAATTTGTATTTTTTATTAAAGTATCGTGTACTTTCGTTGATAGTCAATATTTTGTCCTCAACATTTTGAAGACCTAAATAAATTTTTATTCGATTAAGGAACAACTCTTTGCTCGTTTTCAAAAATATTTGAGTGCTTAAACACTAAGTGACGCGCTAATTAGTTAATAATCCTCAACTGCAAAATATTTCTTCAAGAAAAAGACAAACTATATAACCTTGGTACGAACCTAACCCAAATTAATCGAAACACTGACCAACACTAGAATTAAATACTAATTAACAAATTTCATAAGCTACAGAAAAGAACTAAGGTGACGTTACACGCAGCCAATGAAATTGCGAATCAATGCACTGTTTATTTGCTTATCTTTGTTATCAGGGGTTGAATAGTGTAGATTAAGTCCGGCTCATTTAAAATGGATCAAGTTGAAGCAAGTTGATTTTTTTCTTAACTTAGAGAGGACAACTATGTTCGGATGATTCGATGGTATCATGGTTGAATTTGCCACCGGCGTTGATCTCAATACGTCGATTTCTTTGCACGAGGCAGATTCGAGAGCAACGCTCAAAATCGTCTCAAAATATTCGTTCTCCCGACATTTCCGATATTTGTTAATTTTCAATCTCAAAGTGATTTCAGAAATCAGAAACTGATTTTGAGATTTTGGAACTTATTTTCGTCTAGAACTCTGGATTTTCAAGTTGATCTCAAAATTTCCAAAATCAGTTTCCTCTAGAGTGTTCGGGATTTGTACGAATGTCTATTTTTTAAGAAAACGTAGGCTATCTAAGAATAAACATTGCCCCTACATAATGATATTCAAAATAAAGCCTGACTAAGATCGCCAATGCTTTGGGAACTATTTCAATTGATTGTCTGCTCCTTTGAGCTGTGACGTTACTACGTTGCGTTCCCGATAATAGCAGACATAAAAGAAGAGTAAACCGGGTTACCACACCTAATACCTTTTTCAAACGATGCTCGTAAAAAGTTTTATACCGAATTTTGTAACAAAAATAAATTTCAGTTTACTAAACCTCTCGGAAAGGGTATAATGACTGCTAAAATAAAATTTTTATTTTTGAAATCTTTTTCAACTTCAGTAACGACTGTTGAATTAACTTATTACAATCTAATTCGAAGTTTCATTTAAATCAAGGAATACTTCTGCGTATTGTTCCATACCAGAGTGACTGAGAAAAATCATATCACCTCGGGTAGGAATCAAACCTACGACCTTTGGGTTACCGTCCCAACGCCACTACCATTGGACTACCGAGGCCACGAATAATCAGGTCTCGGACATCCAATTTAAGAATGACTCGATCTGGTTCACATTATTGACGGGATATATTTAACCCGTTGTTGACGGTGCCGTAGCATTTAACCTTACCGATAACTTAAGTAGCAGACGATTTATACAGTCCTAGCTAAGCAGACAGAAATCGCGAAAATGTTGATACCCATAATACCTAGCGAATCCCCAGTAGATGGCGCATTTCGAACGATAAAGAAATAAGGTTTACATTCTTTCGAATGACCTTGACGGCCCTGCAAATCGAGTACGGCCGACTATTTCAGCTAATACGAAGAAGGCCGCAAACGGACAGTGAGGGGGTACCTCTTTTAGGCTGCTTTTCATGTCCGGTTAGAGATACAGTGTCCATGATTATATTAATTCCTGCGTAATAATAAAAATTAAATTATCTCTATGTTATTACAATCTACCAATTTACAAGAATTAGTTTATATAAATCGCTAGCTAATTTTCTCCAAACTCTGCAGCAAATCAATTCTAAAATGAAGCATCCTCTTCTCCAATTGGAGAATTTCCTCGAGTGCGTTGAAAGTGTCTTCCGGCGGCCGAAACCTGGTGCTTCTTGAATTTCTTCTCGAAAGGATTCGAAAGACGCGAATGAGCAAAAAGGGCAATTAGTGTCAACGGAATTTATTCGGCGATTTGTTTAAAGCGCAAAAAAATCTGTCCTTCGCAATTCCCTTCCAAATTCGTTTTAATTTCGTCCCCCGAAATGTTTGCTCGCGGCAATTCGAGGAGCATTAAAGAATTGATTTTTGTTTCATTAATGTTTCTACCTTTTTTGGTCGGAGGCAGTTCCCACTTTTCCTTAAATTGTAAGTGACGGTTGAAAGAAGCGAATAAAATTATTCCACTGATTTATTTCCAATAGAAGACTCATTAAGTCGGACCAAATGCTAAACAGAATTACTTCAGTTAATCGGACAAAAATAAAACAACGCTATTAACTGCCCTTAATTTTGAAAGTTGAGGAAACCGTTTACTGATCAATAGGCAAATTGTAAATCCGTTCAAGTCGATAAAAGTCTATTCCTTCCAAGATAGAAGCTTAAATTAGAAAGACCATTTTTCCGAAGCAGATATCATTTGAAAAAAGTTTAGAAGGACACACACGAAAAAAATTAAATTGATTTTTCTGAAGTCTGCACTTTTTGTTCTCATAAATAATAGTCACTTCTAACTACGTATTGCGAATAAAAAACGACCAGGTTAGAAAAAATTTCAATTCGCTCTAAGATCCCTCAAGCTACTTCACTCGTTTGAATGTCCGCCATCTTAGAAAATGGCTGCAAAAAATTAAAAATAAAGTTAAGTGTAGTTGTACCTAAGCAAATGCCACGATATTGGGCTTAAATTGGAACTTGGAGCAAACACCAAAATTCATTTACATGCCTTATCTGGCTCTAGATTAGGATTTGTTTATTAATTACGCGTAAATCGAAATTGCCCAACGACAGCCATCTTGGTAGTTTTGTTCCTTAATTACGTAGTGTCTGTCATTATGATATGAAATGGTACTAGTCATTTTCTACGTTTAAATATTCGTATCGTCAATAGATGTTTCCATAAAATAAAACCAAAAAAAATTAAAAGAATAAAATGTCACGAGCGTAAGGTTTTTAGTACTTTATTGGCAAAGTATACAATTATTATTCATAAGTAAGACACTTCCATGTAAATGTTTTTAACTGAGACCTTCGTTAATGTGTTCGTTCGCTAAAGCGTCTAACACAGATTTTGAGAGCTAGATGGCGATTTTATTTCTGTGAACGTTTTACGGGCGGGGGGAAGACAATTTCCGTATTTTCCCCTTCCGACGGCAGCAAGCGCTAAAGCGTCTACCAATGAGAAATGTACACGATAAAATGCACGACCTTTGACGGGTTGCGTTCTCCTTGCGTGGGGTCATTGGGGTGCTGTGTTTGTTGCTCCTAGGTGACAGTAACGACGAAATTTCTTAAGACGCGAATGAATTGTTCATTTTGAAGAATGGTAATCCGAGGCCAAAGAAGAACCTGACCCGACCCACAAACAGCGAACCCGTATTGGTCGGCCCATCTAAGCGCTATTAAGTCGAGGGAAAGGGCTTGGTAGGGGCATAGTAAAAAGGCGCCAAAATTCCTTTGCCAAATCAAAACCGCCTGTAGTAAAAAGTTACGCGATTATGATGATACCTTAAGCGCATCACGCCACTATTATTCGAGGGAAACAATCCAGAGAAGGTAAAAGAAGCGAGGAATGAACGAGGGAATTCAGGCCTGCTTCATTTCTTCGCGAAGTAATTAATGCCATTGTGTGGTTTTTATGGACTTGTAAGGTGAGGGAATGGCACTAGTACGTAGCTTGGTAAAAATTATCCCTCCAAGAGCGGTTCTAAAAAGGGAAAGGGTTACTGCCGTTTTATGAAGATAGATTTGCCCACTTTCCCGGTAAATCTCGATTCTCTCGTGCCTCCGGCTCGAGAGTGATAAATAACGCCGAGAAGCCAGTCCCAAATTATAATTCCCTTTAGAGCCGAGCAGCTGCGTTTGCAACGGAGGATCCGGAAGAGATCTGGCCCTCCTCTCGAATATTGGCCGAGCTTTACTTGCCATCAAGTTTTTATCCTTCTGCCAATAGCATCGTGTTGAATTTTGGGCTCGCGCTAGAGAATATTAATTTTCGTTAGCCCCTTTCTCGCGATAATCTAGCCGCGTTTTCTATATCTAGTTCATTATAAGCGCGACACTAGTACCCTTACGAGTATACCCGGATTTACGTCCTTAGACGTAAGCGCCAGCAGCGGGCTACTTGGCTCCTAGGGAACCCATCAGGATTACGCTTTTGCCCCAAAAAAGTGGGCATTAGGTTTATCTTAGCTCGCGCTAATCCACTCTCCTTCGATGGGCCAACGGTAATTGGATGTATGTGAGGATTTTTTTTATGGTACAACCCTTTCCTGACATTTCAATTACGCTGCCTTTTAATTAAGAAATATAAATATTTGATTATCTATATTCCATGGCGTACGTGAAAAATTCAGAAGGATATACATTCACGATTCGTGCAACCCAAGGACTTATTTCCTTTATCTTTTTTTGCTAATTTTTTTATACTTAACCTATCTTGCCAGCTAGTAATTTGCTATTTTAAACCGAATTTACTATTTTCAAAAAGTTACGTGGAACTATAATGACATAAGTATGACACCGGATGATTTCGGTTAATGATAGTCTGTCGTAGACTGATTGCGTAATCGGAAGTTCTTTATTTCTTTTGTGGCGAAACTTCTACAAAATTAGTTGATTCGCTCTAAATATGAGTGAAAACGTTCAAGTCTCAAATTTTAAAATAATTAACTAATATTCAATTGCTTTGTCAGTCCTTTGTCACATAATTATTTATATGGTCATGTGATAATAAAAAGTGTCATACTTATGTTGACTAAATTACTTATGATAGAACTGGTTTCCCAGAGTGATTAGGAATAGCTCACTTGTCCTTTGATAAAGCCTATGAAAATACTTATGTTGATTATTTTACTTCGAATAGAACTGGTTTCCCAGAGTGATTAGGAATAAAGCCTGTGAAAACCTTTTTTTAACATCGTAATTTGGTAGGCAATTTATGGTTAAGGATTAATTTTTTCACTTCCTGTAAAAATATCAACTTAAAAAATATTTATTAATTTAATAAAAATTATATTTGGGATTTACACTTTTATCCGGATAAACCATTTTAAAACCTAGTTTGTGCTAAATATACATAGTTTTACCCCGGGAAATCATTAAATTAATATGTTAAAACATTCTAAAAGCATTAAGTACCTATGTTTACCGTACTGACTTTTAATTACAAAACGATTTTTATCCCATGTAATTTCTTACACCGTGGAAAAATTTTAAATTTTGTTTTGGCCAAATAAAGTAACTATTAAAAATAATTCCACGTAATATGATTTACCATTAAAATATGTTATTGATTTCTTTTATCAGATATTACCTAGTAAGTATTTAAATTCACGACTTGAAGAATTACCTACTACACTAAAAATCAAATATTAACTTTATGGTTTTTTCAAGTTAGTTTCAATAATTGATAGAATAGCTAACGATGGAGATCGTTATCGGTTAAAGTCAAAATAACCGATTTTTACAGATTAAAATTTGACATAAATTTAAATGATTTTATGATTTCTTTAAAAAGCCAATTTTCTCAAATAGGTTAATTTTTAGGCACCGGAAACTACAATATAACCATCCATACCATTTAAATAAGATGAAGCATTTTAAAATATTATACTTTGACTTCAATCTTTGTCGAAGTGGAATAAATCTCTTATTTTAACGACACGCAATAGAAAATAGTTTTGACAAATGACCTCCAAATACATCGTACTTAATATTTAATTACTAATTTGAAAACATTCGAAGAAGGCTGTTACGTACAATTAGATAACGGTATGTCGTTCATCGCGTATCATCAATAATTGTTTTCACGTAGAGTGAATTAGCGTGTAAGGACGCCGTGTCTAATTATTGTAATTTAAGCATTTTTGCACATGAAAAGCTGATCGTAATTCCTTCGTCAATTTTGTACGACAAATTAAAATAAAGTGGCGTGAAATGACGAAATATTAATCATCGAAGTTATCTCGCTCTCGCACTCTCCAACCCCTTTTACGTCATAAAATGGTCTCGTTGAAATCAATGATGTCATATTTTATCTAGATTTTTTTTCCTCTCACACGTGACACTTCCAACAAATTTCACGAAGCGTAACTACCTTCTATTATTGATTTTTGTGGCGGGCACGCCCATTTCGAAGGAAGCGAGAGAGAGCTAAAAAAGTCATTTCCCTTTGAACAGACCTCCCATGATTTATGGTCAATTATCACACCTTACTATTTTTTAATAAACGCCTCTTTCTCTGCCATATCCGTAACCAGTTTTTTTACTCTTTGTGGAAAAGTAGAATTAATTATGAACTACCACGTTTTTTTCTTTACCTTTATGTGAATCTATCATAGGAAAAATTAAACTATATTTTTATGGTTTCATTATAGGAGACTTCTTATAAATATGGCTAGGATAGACGAATTAATGTAACGAATGCATAAGCGTCAGAAAACCGGGGCTGTGGTCGAGTTCTACTTAAATTAATAAGAAGGCGTATTTGAAATAATGAATTGTTTATAACGAGAAGTGCAGTGTAAACTAAGCTATTCAATAAAGTCCAGTTACTTACGTTTGTGTGTGTATGCAATAACTTAAAACAGTACATTGGAACTTTAAATCGGAGATTGGGAAGTGATAACATTTTACACTAGATCGTACGTTCCGAGTGCTCTAGCGAAGATACTAATAATCGTATAGAGAAATTATATTAGCACGAAAGGATTCCTGGCATTTTAAACATTCGATCCATCAATATTTCAAGTATGGTTAATTTTAATTATGAAATGAATAAATTAAAAGAGATCAGATAGTTTCAAACACCACCCGTAAGCTTCTCGGGCAGTTGGGGCAAGATTACGAAAGGGTAGCATTCAGAGTGAAATCAGAGAATCTATACGTTCGTCAGTAAAACATTTGGACCACTATAGTTAGTTAGACTTTCAATGCCGGTGAAAAAACTCAATAAATAAGTCTTAGTTTTACAAAACATCGCTACACTATCGCCATCTATTATCGAGAAAAAAGGGTCACGATAAAATGGTGAAAAACGTGGCTATCAAATGATTAAAGTTGTTTCAACATCGTTTGAACTTCCTCACTTATTGAATGAAAATGCTCATGCTCAGACTATTTTACGTCCTAGGGAAAAATTCATAATTACGCCCTAGAGTAGTTTTTTGTGATACTTCAAGTATTATATTCAATAATAAATATATATGTAAAGAAAGATATACAGGATATCTTAAACTGTTTAATTAACCAAAAGTATTTCAATTCAAATTAGGATATTTTAATTAGGTAGGCTACGATTTAATTTGACAATGAAATTTGTAAAAAAAAATCTTAAGTTTTTATTTCTAAGCTGTAGGTAAATATATTTTTTCATATCGGGAATAACATGACAAAAGGCTCATGAAAACGCACAGAAAAAACATCGGAGAGTCTTAATTAGAAGCAATCGTATGGAACTTTGGGCCTTGGCTGCCATTAGTTAGAAGCTAGTTTCGCCCCCTTCCCCCCCCCCCCCCATAAAACACTTTTCGTTACTAACCCTGGTCGTTTGGAGAGTTATTTTTATTTTAAAGCGTTGTCTACAATTACATATTTATAGTCGCGAGTCCTACTTTATCTCGAATAATGTTTTGAAATAAATGACCAGAATGCATTTTTTTTTCTTATGCATTAGTCGTAGGAGAGACGTATTATATAAAGAGAAACGATAAAGAAATATTTTCTTCATAAAATGATATGTATTCTGCAAATATTATATAAGTATTCCACGCAGAACTTATTAAAACGTAAATAACTTTGCAGCCCTCATTTCCCCTGAGCCTCCTACTGCTAGCGCCAGAGATGGATGGCGGATGGCTCCAGAAAAATAGTACGCAGTGAAAAGCGAAAAGAGGAGAACCCACTTTAATTATTAATTAATTATTAATTAACTACTTTTTAAACTGATTTTTTAGGCAAGTAATATTTGTATTAGCTCTACATATGTTTTAAGTTCTTAGGCAATTAAATACTAATACTAATTGCTATAATATTCATTAAAAACCTACCTTTGTTGCTCGTCATCTAAACTAATTGCTAAACTGGTGTATGACTATATTTTTAAGCTTACCAATCTTCTACGGTTGTCCATCCAACGACTTTAAAGATTAAAAATTTAAAAAACTTTAACAAATTTCGATTACATCTAGAAAATATTTATGTAAGTCTACACGTCTTACAAGGAGACATCCCGAAGTGTAACCCAGCGATTTTGTTCAAACTAGGGCGACTGGTAGACCTTCATGGAACTTAAAAAATCCTAAAGGGAATTTATCAATGGGCAACCGTTTTGCCATGGCAACGAAATTTTTTTTTGACAACAGCAAATGGAAATTTTCCCAAAGAAAATAACATGGGATTCTGACCGATTTCTTGGACCTCCCCTGTGAAAAGTTTAACAAATTTCAAAATTTGGAAAATGCCAAAAATAGGAAAAATAGATTAGAAACATTTTTCGTTGCCATGGCAAGACGGTTGCCCATTGAATGAATTCCTTTTAGGATTTTTCATGATACATGAAGGTCGACCAATACCCCGAGTTTGAACAGAATTGGTGGGTTACATTTCGGGATGTCTCCTTGTTAGTGCATCACGTGTGACTTACAAGGAGACGACCCGATAATCACTGAGTTTACTCAAACTCGGTTATAATGTACACCTCCATGTACCTTAAAAAACCTGCAAGGGAAAAGTTGCGACTGGCTTTCGTTTCGCCATGGCAACCGAAAACGTTTTGGCAACATGATTCCGAAATTTTTCCATTGAAAATAACCGTCCAATCGTTTTCTTTAAAGCAAACGAAACTGCGAAACTATTTTCCAAGCAAAAAAAGGGCCACCTCGTGGGTCCAAAAAAACCAACCTACCAACGATGGAATAAAAACGAAAACACGGAAGTACGGTAATTGGTTTCGCGAAAAACCAAAATACTTAATGATATGTAAATCCTTTGCAATATATTCCACAATCTTTGAAGCGCGAAATATTTGAAAGGTCCTAGCTGGGAAACTAAATTGGGTGATATCCCCTTTGTCCATTGCTTCTGGCACGCCTGATATTCGAGCTAAGGCAGCTAAGGCAGCTCAGCTATGGAGAAGGGATCAGATTATAGTTTCAAAGTTTGGGAAATAAGAAAAAGACGCTCGGTTAAATTCCAGCCGGGAGCTTTGTTACCCTTAAGCCTCTCTCCACCAACCACACCCCACACCGTCTCGGACTTCCCCTTCCTCTCTTCCGCTTTGCTATTCTTCTTTCCTTAATCTTTCATTCCTTAAGCTTCTTCGTTTTCACGGATTCTAGCGAGAACATTTCGCCTCTTATCTCTCTTAAGGGTTTGCTTTAAATTTGGAAAATGTACAAATTGGGGCGTTCGCCGCTGCCAGAGATACTGCAGCCGGAACAAATGAACGAGTTTCCACCGGAATAAGTCGGCCAGAAACAAAACGATTGTTCTCGAGGAAACTGAATAAACAGCGGATCCGATTTTGTTGTTGAAATATAGAAGACGAAGAATACAATATATTCAGGGAAATTGAAATAAATGCGAATGTAATCGGATTCTTCAAAATATTCTATTTTTCAAAGAATTTTGAAATATTGTTAAAACCTTTTCAGACGAGGATAATAAAACCTGGATTTAAGTTTACTTTTCATATATATATTTCATACAAAATGTTTCATACACATTTCAGTATAAAATGTTAAATGTGGATTATTAAAATTTGTATATATATTCAGTTTACAATGTTAGTTGTAGATTATAAAAAATTTCGTATATATTTCAGTATATTTACTGCGAATTACTAAATTTTCATGTACACTTCAGCATTAAAGTTTATCTTTGGTTTACCAATTTTCTCATACATATTTCAGTGCAAAGATTAACTATGCATTACTAACATTTTCCCTATAATTTCAGGTAAAAAGTTAACTATGGATTATTGAAATTTTCCTATATATTTCAGTGTAAAGATAAACTATGGATTACTCCGCAGGTGGGCGCAGATAATAGGCGATGCTAAATTATTACTTTTCATATTAATCTTCGACAAATAAATAAATTGAAAAATATTATAATGCTTCCAACATAATCTTGAAATTCGTCTTAACTATTGGTCGAATTACTTTACAAATTAACCTTCTATCTATATTTTATTATACACTACTATTACAGTTTTAAGAAAAAAATTATATTTGCCATGTTAGTGGTGCCTAGGAGCAGCAAACACAGCACCCCACACAAGGGTAACGCTACCGATCAAAAGTCGTACATTTTCTTCCGTACATTTTTATTGGTTAGACGCTCTAGCGCCTGCTGCCGTCGGAAGGGTAAAATTCGGAAATTGTCTTCCCCCTTTCCGTCAAACGTTCAGCGTAAAGGTTCGTCCAATGAAAAATGTAAACAACACTGCGTTAGCGTGTTTAAAGGCTAGCTCCTTGTGTTTGTTGCCCTTAGGTGGTGCATAACTTACGACGTTAGTATTATGTATTGTTTCAAACGGCCATCTTTTGAGGTTATTCAGGCCTAATTATCAGATATCTGAAGATAATCAGTTAGTAAGATCAGGCTCATATAGTCTGTCGGCTTACAATGAATTAAAATTAAATTCTTGTTTAAAAATTAGGTTCAGATAATCTAATATATAAACATATCAAATGCAGATTATCTAATATCTAAACATATTAAATGCCGATAATCTAACATCTGCATTTAAATGCAGATAACCTAATATCTGAACGTAAATGCAGATTATCTAATATCTGAACATGAACGCAAATAATCTAATATCTGAAAATAAATGCAGATAATTTAATATCTTAACGTAAATGCAGATAATCTAATATCTGAACTTAAATGCAGATAATTTATGATCTGAACATAAATGCAAATAATCTAATATCTTAACATAAATGTAGATAATCTAATATCTGAACATAAACGCAGATAATCTAATATCTGAACATAAATTCAGATAATCTAAAATCTGATGTATCGTAATAATTTCCACGGACCAGATATTATTTGAGAATCGGTTGGAAGCACTAGTATTAAGGAAAATATATGAACCGGACTTATTGTTATTTGGCAAGAAATACTATGTTGTTTCATAGACTACAACTATAATTAAAGTCCAGATAAAAGTATTCTTACGTTTGAAAACGACAATTTAAACTAAAAGAGAGGGTTAGGGCGAGAGTAAGTTGTCAGTGGGATAAAAGAAACGGCTGTATATCTGAACGCGTGTTTTTGGGGTGAACATTCGTCTTTCGATAAGGGAGATTACGGGAATGGAAAAACCAAGAACGATTTTTCACCTCCGCCCTTTCGGCCAAGGTACGAGTTGACAAATAAAACCTCTCCCCGAAGCTCAAGAGCTCAAAGGAGAGAAAACACCAACTCTAGCAGCACGGCCACAAAGCCATTTAGAGTTTCCGAAACAGCACTTCTTGAGATTGAAATACGAAAACTAAAAAAAACCTAAAATTCTCAGAGTCGACGCCTTCGAAGCCTTCTGCCACAACCATAAAATAGCGCATTGCCACCTGGAAATAAATAGATCTGGACGTACATTGTAGAAATTGTGAAAAAAAAAGGATTGATATACTAAAAACATGGTAAATTACAATTTCACTTCTACGTGTTAGTGTGAATTGATGGCATTTGTTAGAATTTACATAATTTGGTTGGATTGGTATCATTCTTAGAATTTATGTAATTTGATAGAATCGATATTTTGGTAAGAATTTCTATAGTTGGATATTATCGATATTATTTGTTAGAATTTATATAATTTGATAGAATCCATATCATTTGTTTGTGTTATTACCATTTTTGTACTACATTCACAACTTTTACGTGCTAGTTAAATTTTATATCAATTGATAAAATCGATATCATTTGTAAGAATCGATATCCTTTGTTAGAATCGATATCCTTTGTTAGAATCTATATCATTTGCTAGAATCGATATCCTTTCTTAGAATCGATATTATTTTTCGCAATCGATATCCATTGTTAGAATCGATATCCTTTGTTGGAGTCGATATTATTTGTTAGAATCGATATCCTTTGTTAGAATCGATATTATTTTTCGCAATCGATATCCTTTGTTAGAATCGATATCCTTTGTTGGAGTCTATATCATTTGTTAGAATCGATATCCTTTGTTAGAATCGATATTATTTTTCGTAATCGATATCCTTTGTTAAAATCGATATCCTTTGTTTGAATCGATATCATTTGTAAGAATCGATATCCTTTGTTAGAATCGATATTATTTTTCGTAATCGATATCCTTTGTTAGAATCGATAACCTTTGTTGGATTCGATATCATTTGTTAGAATCGATAACCTTTGTTGGATTCGATATCATTTGTTAGAATCGATATCAATTTTTGGAATCGAATCATTTGTTAGAATCGATATCCTTTGTTGGAGTCGATATCATTTGTTAGAATCGATATCCATTGTTAGAATCGATATCATTTTTCGCAATCGATACTCTTTGTTAGAATCAATATAATTTTTTGGAATCGAAATCATTTGTTAGAATCGAGATCATTTGTAAGAATAATGGATGGGGTTTGTATTATTTGGTTAAATGGGTAATAATTTATTATCTGTTCAGAAATTTATTTTAACTTGATGTTTTAAGTCCATGCTATCGTTCTCGACACTTGTGGTTTTTATGTTTATTTATACAGTTTCCACACTTCTTAACACGTAACCACTTTTATTTTTTGTCAAGCTCATTTTGCGGCCGAGATATGATTGAGTTAAAAGACGATATTTCGAAGCGTGCAGGCTCTTACTCGCCTCTGGTTATAGACGAATTATTTGAGCGCGATACTGAGGGAGGCCTTACCCCATCTAGTGGGAGAAAAAGATACTAACGATTCACAGGGTTTTCCCTTCAAGCGGTTACAAGCGAAATGAGCCAAGCCTTCTTAGGATCCACTCGTTACGATCTGAAATGCATTTTTCAAGTCCACGACTAATCCCAGAAACTACCAATAGACCAAGCCTGTTATTAAAGATTTAATTTCTGACCTGGGTAAAATTGTAATGTGAAGGTATAAGAAGCTCGATTTCGTTATACGAGCGATTTAATAACTTAATTACATGTATGTTTAATCATAAGAAACCTATTAATAGTGTATGGCACTTTCTATTGTTTTAATGCTAATTTCCTAAACGAACATTTTCGACATTGACTCTCTTGCCTAAGTCCGAGTTAGACGTGCAACAGAAAAGAGCATTATAGGTAGTTGTATATTTCATCTTTAGCATATTTAGATACTAGAGGGCTCTGTGATGAACTAATCCCCGATTGCGAAATATCTCTGAAAACAGTTCAGTGCTAATATTAGCTAATTGTCATACTTATTGTAACGTGTAATATCGTTTTATTAAAACTTTCTTTGAGAATCGACAAACTATCCTTTGGAGGGACTTGTGGTCGTAGCTAAGTCCCTTGTAAATGGTTTCGTTGCGCTACCTAAGCCACGTTCACACTTACCCCTAGAATCACTTCGTTTAGAACTTTAGATAACTACATGTAGTTTCCAAAACCAGCGTGAGAAATCGCTTCGTGTTGGTTCGGGAAGCAACTCGTCCAAGTCGGTTCGCTTAGAATCGCTTTCAGAACGATAAGGTGGGAAAGAAAAATGGCTCGTAATTTCCAAAATAATGGGAAAAAATTCTAAATAATGTCAAATAATATTACTGTATGTATAGTAAACATGATTAACTAATTGTTTTGGGATACATTTTAGTACACTGTTAAAAATAAAGGTTTATAAAACGTCCAAAATTGGACTTTTGATTTATTTCAAACCATTTGGGTACTGAAAACGGTCTAATCAATTATTTTAGACCCATTTTACTCTTTCACGTTTAATGCAATACCTTTTGGGGTATTGAAAGGGAACGAGCCCTAAGAATAAACCTTTTCCAGTCCTGGTGGTAAAGGTATAAAAATGTTATGTTCTAACATTTAGTCCTTTTGAATACCCATTTAATTCCCTTAAACGAAGAAAAAAATGATATGGACCAATTTCGAGACTAGTATTTGAATACTACGTTATTTCTTTTTTAATACTTTCTTTAAAATAACATAATGCGAAGAAATTCCAATCACCAGGAATATTTAACGAAGGTTAAGTCTTTAAAAATTTTATAACAGATTTGAATATAGGGGATATTGATTATGGCGTCAAACTATTATAACCCAAATATGGGCACCACAGAATTCTTGCTACGTGTATATCAAAAATTGAAAATACATGATACTTTACGTGATCAACTCCCTTCGTTCAACGACTATTTCCCCCTAGCGAAAACCAGCTTAATCTGGCCATGTGAATGGTTAATCTATTGAGTCGTATTGAATAATAATAATAAAAGTATTAAATAAGGGCCTATAAAGGACTGAAAATGAAGTGAAAAAGGATTGACTTCTTACTGTTTATGAAGTAAAATGTATAAAAGAGTGTAAAATAAGTACTTAAACACTCCACCAAAGGACTGAATTTGGGGAGCAGAAGGTTTAAATATGTTCTATGATAAAACCCTGAATGGTCTTAAATATTCGAAAATGTTTTAAGCACTTTAGACGTCTAAAATAAGACCTTTATTTTTAACAGTGTATTTTCAAAAATCTAGTCATAATTTGAAATGGCGTTAAGCCTTGGCTATAAGCGAACCGGGGTGAAGCGATTTTGCACGTGTGAAGTTGTGAACCAAGAATTATCGTCGGCGGTCAAAACTGGCATTCAAACTGACCTAAACTGGGTTTTAGGCTCTATTGTGAACGTTTCTCTAACGCAATTAAAATGAGTTATAACCATAAGTGGTTGTCAATAATTGGTTGTCAATAAAATGGGCTTTCGCAGAAATGGTGGGAACCCCCTTTTCCCCATAAATTTGGTCAGTTGGCAAAATGATCTTTAGTTGTCAACGAACATACTGAAGAAAAAATAATTTTGAATTGTCGAAATCTAGGTTTCTTCATCATCGAATTAGACCCTATTCGATACGCCGTACGAACAGGGCCAGGCAAGCTCTTTCGGGGGCCCATCGCCTAGCTCTTCCGCCGATGACATAATTTGTCCGGGGGCCCGAAATGTCTCTGCTCACGAATAATCAAATAAATCAAATAATCAGCCAGGCCCAAGGAAGTACACACGCCTAAGTCAACTAGTGACTTTTGAAGACAATTACCGGTGGCCGGGTTCAATTGCGTAGGAGGGTAGTGGCAAGCCCTTCATGCCACACGAGCCAACAGCTCCCTACATTTACCATCACCGTAAGTAATATAAAAGATGGTTCATGCTTGGAGTCAATAAAAGAAAGTTCTATGATATTTAAGTTCAGCTCATCTGATTTTCGTGAGATTTAAATTATGAAATAAATTTAATATTTTGAAGTGCTTTAGAGTTTTGAATATTTTAGATCACAAATTTATTAAAAAATCTTATAAAATTCTAAATCAGAACTTGAATTACGATCTATAGAATTAAGTTTGAGTTGTTAATTTTCCGGAAAAATTAAATGATGAAAATTTTCCACAAATCGGAAAAATAGAAAATTTTATTTTTAAATTCAAAAAATGAGGCGAAAAGACTGCGAAATTTAAATTTGCGAACGATACTAGGCTAATCATGGAATTAAAATCTTTTTTACTTTTTCGGAAAAATATGAAAAATTTTTCGACTTACAACTCTGTATGATGTAATAACGAATTTTTTGTTAGATTATTATCTCGTTCTGATTTATCTGCGCTAGCGAGCTTTGCTTATGTTTAAGGAACAGTGTATTCGAATATTTAAATTTGAAGTTTCTAAATACGAAAAAATGTAGCTATTGGAACAATTGATAATCAACACTCCTACAACTTATCCCTACACGTTTTCGAGGGGCCACTTAACTTGTCAGTTGTGATCTACCATTATAAAATATATAAAATATACTTTACAATATAGTTTGGTTTTTTAATAATGTCAAGAATGTATTGAAGTTACTAAGAATATTTGAGCATAGCATTAACCCCTGGTACCATCCTCACAGCTTTTGTGGATAAAGTTCGTCTGCATTTAAGGCGCATTCAAGGTCATACCATATAGCAAACTTGAATGGGAAAGCAGACGAATTTAAGCTACAAAGGCTGCGAACATGGGAATCAGAATCCTGTAGTCCAATATTCTTAGTAACTTCAATACATTCTTGATAATGTAAATAATCTAGCGACGAAAATTTAACTTACGGAATTTTAATTTTAATCAGTTTTCTAAGTTTGAGATTTCAGTACCTGACGTAACCTACCTGAAATAATCTTGGAATAGGAAATCTCAGACGTAACCTATCTTCAAAAAGAAATTATCTTCTCACTGAAGTCAATAACAGTAGCTGGCAATACGGTCACCGCCTGGACACTGGTTCCATTCCCGCGCCACCCCACTCGATCGACCTTTTTTCCAGCTGATTTATCATTCCATATTTTCATTTTATCTCTTCCATTTTTGCCGTATTATAATAATAGTAGTATTATCGGGAAGAGGAACGACCCTTCTCCATCAATAATGTCAAAAAAAAATATTATAATACGGTGTGTTTTATCGGCGAAACGCGCGTTCTACCAAAATCCCAAGCGCATCTTGCCCGGGAATGTCCGAGGTGAGCCGCCGCTCTTTTTGTGGATGTCCGAGGCTTCCTTATCCCGAGTCCGAAGGCGAAAATAGCCATCCCACGACCGATATACTTCATCAATCTAGGATTGGAGGTTTTTCCACCTTCCATATTTTACTCACGATACCCCGCGGTTAGATACGCGCGCGTTATTTCGAACTCCTTGGGGTAAAAATGGTCGTTTATTCCGTTTCTTCAATATTGGAGAGATACATTCATCGTCTTTATAGAAAAATAAACACGGAAATATCATTGCAAGAAATATAATAATGTAAGGAAATAGTGGCCTAAACAAATGTTCGCTGCACTATTTGTTTTTTGGCACCAATGAAAAGGATTTTTAGGCCTCCGCCAGAAATATAGTCCATTAGATGAAATATTATCAGGGTTATCCAAGTATTAGGAGGTGGGATTACCACTAATGGAAACGCGTGACCCATAAGAAGTCAGATGACTCTCTTCCCTCAAACCTAGATGAATCATGGGCCAAGTAATGACTGCCGTACCTTCGCGCGTACTAAATCCGACAGACCGACATCTACTAGAAATAACGAGCGGCCATTTTGAGGGGGGGGGGGGGGTAAAGGTGGATGAATAACAAATTAGGGACAAATTCCAGTAGTAATTTCCGCTTTCTTGGGTGCCATCTAGCGGTGTTTAAAGTATTACTATCTCTCCCGCCATAGACCTTCCAGTCACGTGTTTTTTTAAATTTTATTCCGAAAATGACGTATTTCCGCAAAAGTAACATTAGTCCGATATGTGTCGATAGTACCCCATCGGATGCTGCGCGCGCTTATAATCCTGCCCAGCTTCAGATCCCCCTCCCCCCTTGATTGGACTCTATAAAAAGGGTCACTCTCAAGAACATTGACTGGAAATAGAAGGGTATAGGCTGTTGGCGGAAAATTGGGCTTTTCGTATTTTTCGTTTGGGCTTTTTGCACTGAGAAAACCGCCAAGAGCCAAAATCCATTAAAATTATAAAACGAACAAAGAAACCGCGTGGGACTGGAATTATTAAAAAGCGTTTTGTACTTGAGATTTGGCCTGCCAATTAAAAACGTTAAAAGTTCGAAGTTCCAGTCACCATTAAACTCCATTGAAAGCTACAACTCGTATTTTATGTATTAAATCAGGAAACTATAGAGGTATACACTTGGAATGTCTAAGGTTCCATTGGGATAGTGCTCGGAATTGTTTATTCATTATCCACAAATTTTCCGATTTATGTAAAAAACGTTTTTAAAAAGAATATCATTTTAACTTATTTAATTATGTTTTTTACGCAACCAAGCATTTATTTGAATAAAAGTGCTATTTATTTAAATAATTGTTTGTTTTATTTAAATAATAGGCTTATTCACTTTCGATTATTTAAACATTTTACAATTTTTATTCAACTATTGGTTATTTAAATAAATATTATTTAAATATCGCCGAGCTTATTTTATTCATGGATAAAAATTAATCGAATGCCGAGCACTTCATTGGGACGTTGATACGAAAGTGCGTCGAGAAAAAGGCGGGGCCTAACTACGTCAAGTGTAAGACGTAACACGACATTTCAAATTAATTGGCTGGAGGTTTGACGCGAAAAGAATGCGTCGTCATGGTAGCAAATAGGCGATCTTCCCGCGCAAAAAAGGCTTATAAAACAATGGATTTAAAAACCTCAATTTGTTATCGTACTTAATATTTTGAAGTAATTATAATGTTCTTCGCGAAAGAAGTGTAGTGATACCTAATTTCAGGTATTTTTATGGTTATAAAAGAGATAATCAGGTAAGCTAATAATATAATAACCATGACTAGGCTTAATGACGACTCGTTTTCGACGAATGAGGGTAGCGAGGCGCGAGAGTTTTTATCGTGAGTTTACCCGCTTTAAGACACGCCCGTTTCTACGAGCTTCCTCACGGTTGTAAAAATCTTCCTTAGACATTCCAAGTGTATACCTATATAGCTTCCTGATTATATGTGTCTTTAAACTTTCAAATAAAAAAAATACAAATTTTACGGCAAATCTTTTGGCTTGTTTTTTAGATACTTTTCAAAATAATTAGGATTGGCGGTTTTTTGGGATTTTTTCAGTTTTGTTTTAGCGGGTTTAGGATTAAAAATCTGGCATCCCTCGGGAAAGACCCAAAATGAAGAAAACCATTTGTCGTAAAAAAAGTTGTAGTCAATGATAGAAATAGTAATAGTAACACGACTTGATAGTCAACTAAAGTTTCCAATTAAAATATATAACAATTCTTCAGTCCTAATTAAATATAGCGGGTCTTGTTAGATACCCTGGAAGAAACCCGTAATATTCTACAGAGTGCAAAGTCCGTAAGTGGGATCATTGAGCTCTTATTTGAAAATAGTATCTTTAAAACAACGGCATAAAACTTGCGTTCCGTGGATGTGTACTTATTTGTTAAATGTCTCAGGTCAAATTGATTTCCAATATAGGTTTCATCAGGGTTGCCATTTGGGCGAAACGTCGCCCAATTTGGGCTACTTTTGAAACCGAATGGCGACAATAAACGGTTGGGCGATTTGGGCGAAATTTGGGCTACTGTCTTGTTTTTCAACTTTTTCAGGTTGGGGATTCTGTGGGATTTTTTTCAGGTTACATCGCTTTCCGAAAGAACTATTAGATTCTTTCAACCAAACCATGTACCCCTAAAGTTTAAAAATAAAGTGTTTTGAATATCCAATATTGGAAATTAATTAAAATCTAATATTCTTATGTCTGATAGAATATGTAACATAATTACTCATAAGTGTGCCTCTGTATAGTCTAAGTCTATAATTCAAAATAACGGTAAAAAATGCCGCCGATCAGTTTAGTAAAATATTTTCGGCGGCGTAATCGTCGGCCATTTTCGGTTTGGAGATACAGGCCCGAAGGCAGGCAAGGCTGCCAGATTTCAATAGATCGAAAACGGCCAACTCTCTCAAATGTTTTCGTTTTCAAAACGAAAATTTTGCGGCGTAGCTATCGACTAAGACTATTAAAAATTTAAATGAGACCTCGTTTCACAGCCACCAAAGAAAATACGGACTAACGTCGGGTAAACTGGTTTTAACTTCCTTCCCTCCCCGCCGAACTAGTTTTGATGACGATAAAACCGTTATCGACTGGGAAGTGACGTCAATTACGTCATATCCACGCAACAAGGTCTCATTGTGAGAAATTTCTTTCTGGCACACTTATGAGTAATTATGTTACATATGCTGATAGTTAAACAAAGCAAGTAAAAAAGTCCCCTTCGTTAAGCGTAATTGGTACATTTGGTGGTGTTTTATTTTGGACGAAAAATTGGGCTACTTTGGAAATACGCATTGGGTGAAAAATTGGGCTACTTTGAAAAAATATTGTGTTAATTTCCGAATCGCGAGTTGGCAATCCGACCAAAATGTAGGTGTTATTTAATTTAATTAAGGGGGAGTAGCTTATGCAGCGTTCAGACTATGTGAAAATATTACGTTTGCGTCGATCGTGTCGGTTCTTTCGATTTCTTACACCGTTCAGACTTCTCAACAGAGACTTTAAATTTTCGCGCGTGTCGTTTACATTTTTTCATTTCGTTGCGCTCAAAAAAATCATAGCAGACATATAGCCTTACGCCTCATCAGCGCTGACTCTAGGTAGTGGCGACCTTTAGAACCATCGAAATACTATAACCAATCAGAGGTGGATACAAAATTATTTCAATTTTTCCGCCGTTATTACTGAGCTCTGATTGGATGAACAATCACTTTTTATGTTAATCTCCGTGCAAGGTTGGTTCCTTTCTGAACAGTGAAATGAACGAACCGACGCGACCAACATAACCGAAACGACACGACCGATGCTAACGTAAACTCTTCTTGAATGGGTCAAATTGGAAGCAGCGGTAAAACCTTCTTCACATTGTTATTTATAAGTATAAGTAAAAAAAATATTGATTTAAATTGACGGTACTTCGGATCCGTCGCTACAATCGGGAGAATTTGCAGTAAGAAAAATTTCAAAGTGTTTATTATTTTAAACATATAGTTTTTATTACCGGTGTGCTCAAATGGCCGGTTTCGACGTCGAAAAAAGGTGATCTCGATCTTCAAGATGTTTATCTCGAAATTACTGAAAACCTTAAAATATAAAATAATTTCTACTAACCCGCCGATACCAACCTTGAAAATGATGGACTTGACCTTCAAAATGATGAACTATACCTTCAAAATGATGAACTCAACCTTGAAAATGATCTAGCTTACATTACAACCCAGTTCTCATTTTTTTAAAGAAAATCCAATTTAAATATAAAGTATACCGAAATAATGCAGCGGCTGTGGCAATGGGAGTAATAACAAAAAAAAATAATAATCACCTAGGCTAATACCCAAGGCCTAATTCATCAAGCTACTTTTAAAGCCATTATTTCAGCTCCCTACACTAACTATTACCGTAGTACATATAGAGCCCCCACATGACACATTTCATTGTTAGGATTAAATATCGGTATTCAGATAAGGCAATTGTTTATCTATGTCCGAAATACATTGACTTGATTCTTGATCGTAAGTTATCTGCCGGAGTTTGAGGGGAGTGCTTACAACACGACAACAGAATCTCTACTAAACTGTTTGTCTCTAGAAACCCGACACTGAAACGAACTGAAATTAGACATTTAGTGCAATAAATACGAAATATTTGGGCCAAATGTATTTATTAATTAATTTAAAAAAAAATGATTTTTTATTGTTTTTAATTTTTTTAATGAATTTTATTGTTTTTAATTTTTTTAATGATTTTTTATTGTTTTTAATTTTTTAATGATTTTTTATTGTTTTTAATTTTTTTAATGATTTTTTATTGTTTTTATTTTTTTAATGATTTTTAATAATTTTCAAGAACTTTGAATGATTTTTAAGAATTTTTAAGAATTTTCAAGAATTTTCAAGAATTTTAATAATTTCCAAGAATTTTAATGATTCTCAAGGATTTTAATGATTCTCAAGGATTTTTAATGATTTTCACGGATTTTCAAGAACTTAAAAGATTTTCAAGGATTTTCAAGAATTTTTAATGATTTTCACGGATTTTCAAGAACTTAAAAGATTTTCAAGGATTTTCAAGAATTTTTAATGATTTTCAAGGATTTTTAAAAATTTTCAAGGATTTTTAAGGATTTTAGAGAACTAATAATGATTTTCAAGAATTTTCAAGAAAGTTTAATGATTTTCAAGGATTTTCCAGAATTTAACTGAGTTTAAAGAATTTTTAATGATTTTCACGGAATTTCAAGAAAGGACATCGCACTTCTTCTATGGGATTTGGCTTTCGACAGATTTTTTTCAAAATGAAACATGTTGCTAAGCTTGATCAAAGGAGCAAAATTGCCATTTTTCTCTAGCTCTTATAGTTTGTCCAGTATCTGCGGTCAAAAGTAGACAAAACATAGTATACTCTATTTGTTAAAAGGAGTCAAGGCCCATCGGTTAGCGCTCTACGCTCGCGCGTCGCTAGTCCGGGCTCACTATCAATAGAGTTTTCTTGCCAAGATTTTTACACCTCTACTTCATTATTTCTTTTCTCACAACTTATTATTCGATGAATTTTCGTAAGTGGAATTATTTATTATTCAACATTTTATGAGCAATAATAAAATAAAAGAAATACTAAATAAATCAGAATATATATGATTAACCGTTTCGTTGAATCCCACATACAACACTCGCTCATAGGTAAGAAACAGTCACTCAACAACAGATCAAACACGTATTTATCGATACAGCACATACTCGGTTAAAGTCACGGTCACACGACAGTTAAGACTCAATACTTAACTATTTATCTACTGAGTTCGTTCATCGTGCGATCAGAAAGTCGCGTCGTACGAACAGAACGAAACCAAATACGACGCTCGGTTTTGGGAAGCACCCGGAATTTCGGCAAGAAATCTCTATTGATAGTGAGCCCGGACTAGCGACGGGCAAACAGAGCGCTAAGCCACGGCCCCCTGCACGCGCTCACGCTGCTCGCGACGATAGCGGCCCCAGCGATCGACTGAAAATTGCGAAAGTGAAATTAGTTAACTTTTTTCCTACATCGACCTTTGGCGCTGACGTAACAACTAAGAAATGGCTGGAGTATATGGCGAAAACGTTCCAATTTTTAGAGTTTCATTAATTATTACTAATTGTGTAATTTAGGGTTATAATTTCTTTCCGTAATCTTTAAATTACTTATTAATAAATAAGTAAAATACATTTGGATATTTTTTAAATCAAAATACGTGCCGAGAAAACCAGACAAAGAAGACGCTGTCGACGTTAATAATGTAATCAAAAGAACTAGACATGTGTCCTCTTATCAGCTGTTGTTTTTCGATTTTATTCTTAGAGTTCTTTGATAGTAAGTTGTTTTAATATTTACAAAGCTAACTTCAATTTAAGTAAATAAGTAGTAAATGTAATGCAGATTATAAAACTAGAATATTATTTTTACAGTTAACAAAGTGAGACAATGTTGAAGATTGCTGAAAATCTATGTATGAGACATGTAAGCATTCTAAATCACAGACTCACTAGTCTCACTCACAGTTCACAAATCACAATATGGGTTAGGCCTAAATGTAGAGATTCCCATTTTTTTTACCATAATTTAAGTTAAAATTGGTTTTGGTTAATTGCTTTTAATCCATTCCTGACTAAGAATCTCGATAACTTAGTAGTCCCACGCTCACATTAAAGTAATCAGCTTTTTTTAAGTAAAATTCATCAAGATTCAATTAAAATTACTGGATGATGTAGGAACATGCTGAAGGATGTAGGAACATGCTGAAGGATGTAGGAACATGCTGGATGATGTAGGAACATGCTGGATGATGTAGGAACATGCTGGATAATGTTGAAATATGCTGGATGATGTGGATAAACATTCTTTTCGTTTCTGATGGTAGTTATATTCGAATTTGAGACCTTATCGTATATTGGCTCATATGTAATGCCACCAATTAAGTAATAGGTAGTGACGTACATCTGGTTCCAAATCCTACGATTACGCATAAGCCTCACAACAGACTATCATTAACTGAAGTTCCTTAAAATGCAAACCACAAACCAATCTTCCATGTGAAGTGTATGCTTCGTTGACTACAAAATCATTCCTAGAGATGCTCTTAATCCACAGTTTGTATAAATTTTCATCAGCGGGTAACTGATGAAATGACACTTTGGCCTTCTTAAAAGTAGATGAACACAATGGAACAGAACAATGCTGGTATTTTTTAATTGGGTAATTTGGAGGGGCAGGTCACTTCCTTGATTAACGACGCATCTCTTAAAAGATTAAATCGTGATTATTTTGATTAAATTCAATTTAATCACGATTATGTTGATTAAATCATGTTTAATTAATTAATATAATCTTTAAATCTGATTTAATCATGACTAAATGATTAAATCTGATTGAAATGATTAAATCGTGATTAGTATTATTAAATCGCGATTAGAAATTAGAACGAGAATCAGAATGATTATATTGCCGATTGGAATGATTATAATTGTGCGTGATTTTATCGAGCTTATTAGAATAATTTACTAAATGATTAGAATTATTATTTCGTATTTACCGCGATCGATAAAATCTCGATTCGCCCGATTATATTGATTAAAATGTTTAAATCATGATTAAGTTTAAATCGTGATTAAAATGATTAAATCTAATTAAAATGTTTAAATCTGATTAAAATGATTAAATCCTGATTAAAAAAAATAGATCCTGATTAGAATGATTAAATCTCGTTTAAAGCGTGGTTAGATTTTCTAATCTTGATTAATTTTTGTTAAAGTAATTCAACAGTACTAGTCTGTTCTTACTAGTCAGTTTTCTGTTGTACTACCATCGTTTCATTAATTGTAATGTATATATATATATCTTAACCAAGTCGAAAATAAACCGTTCATTACTTGTAGCTGATGTCACTGGATTTATTTCGGTATCTGCGCTTTGCTCCGTGTTGCTGTTGAAAACTTCCAACAATTTGTTTAATTTTAATTACCCTGATTTAATCACGATTACATTGATTTAATAATTTTACTATGATTAAGACGCACCCAAAATGGAAGTGACCTGCCCCTCCCGGTAATTTTCACTTATTAAAAAAACAGGATGTAACGCAGCCAGGGTAATAGCATTTGAGCAAAGTATTAATGTTTTATCTTATGCAAATTATAAAGAACAAAGTTTGGTGAATATGACAAAAATTATGAGCAGTTATCATAATTATAGTCTTAAATAACTACAAAATACAGTTTTTAATAACTTGAAAACTCATTGCCAATACAAAACTTAAACCATTTATGGTTAGGCTTAGCAATAAAATGTTACCACTCAAAATATTGAGATATTTATTAAAAAAAAATTTTTGAAATGAAAACTTACATACTTAAAAAGTGTAATTACTAATTGTTTGTTACAAACTTCTCCAAATTCAATAAAACAGTTGGAAAAAAACTTCACTAATGCAAATTCATCGCCTTTGAAACGTATGTTAAACTTCCCGCCTCTTTGATAGATTCCGGTTGTTACACCAGCGTTCCAAGCGACGGAAAATCGCTGTCGCGAAAATACATGGGGAGGAAATTCTTTGCCGGGGCCGCTATCGTCGCGAGCAGCGTGAGCGCGTGCAGGGGGCCGTGGCTAAGCGATGGGCCGAGACGTCTTTTAACAAATAGACTACACTAAGTTTCGTCCACTTTTGACCGATGCTACTGGCCAAACTATAGGAGCTAGGAAAAAATGGCAATGGACAATTTTGCTCCTTTGATCAAGCCCAACAACATGTTTCAATTTGAAAAAAAATCGGTCGAAAGCCAAATCCCATAGAAGAAGTGCGAGGTCCTTTAAAGATTTTAAAGGATTTTCAAGAATTTTTAATGATTTTCAATGATTTTGAAGAAATTTTAATGATTTTTAAGTATTTTCAAGAATTTTTATGATTTTCCAGGATTTTCAAGGATTTTCCAGAATTCTAATGGTTTTCAAGAATTTTTTAATGATTTTCAAGTATTTTCAAGAATTTTTATGATTTTCCAGGATTTTCAAGGATTTTCCAGAATTCTAATGGTTTTCAAGAATTTTTTAATGATTTTCAAGGATTTTCAAGAATTTTAATGATTCGCAAGAATGTTTAATGATTTTCACGGATTTACAAGAAATTTAAAGATTTTAAAGGATTTTCAAGAATTTTTAATGATTTTCAATGATTTTTAAGGATTTTCAAGAATGTTTTATGATTTTCAAGGATTTTTAAAGATTTTCAAGCAATTTTAATGATTTTCAAGGATTTTTAACTTTATCCTCGAATATTTAAGGTGTAAATATAAAAGTAAGCCCCTTTACGACCCTGCAGACTGGGGGGTTTACAATCTCCAAAATGGTTCAAGGGGGTGTAACACGTAACATTTCTTTTAAGTCTTAAGGAAGGGGGTGGGCAAAACTCCAGTGGCTTATTGGTAAAAAGGGGACAGTGCACGGTTTCAATTCCCACCCGAAATTAAGTTCTGGTAGATCAAGTCAAGATCAAAATTAAATTATTTATCAATAAATTAATTTCAAATAGGTAGAAGTCCCAATTAAACGAAATTGCGGTTATATTTGCGTCATAATTGCTCAATTTGTTTTATATATATTCTACATCTCTGATTATAGCTTTCGAGTCGAACAAATTTCGGTTCAACGAGCCACGAAAGGTAACCCAATATTATCCAAACCGTGTCATTATAGTGTTATGTAAAAGGTGGTTAAATACGGTGTTATCAGGATTGCGCAAATACTCCCAGCCAAATACGTGATGTTACGCATCCCTCGAAAAATGAGGGAGAAAATCCCGAATAGAGCTCGTGAAAGGGTGGGTGTTGTGAGTCACCTTCAAGGGCATTTGTCATACAATAAGCTTCAATGTCGAAGGGACGATTCAAGGGCGCCCTCCTCTACTAGCGAGGACCGCGATGGGATGGTGGGCCATCTTTTGATCGCCCTCGTGAATCCAACACAATACACCTTCGCGAGTTCCCTCGAGTGTCATTTGTCATTGTACAAAAACAAGCGGCTCGCCTGTGGACATCGCATTTAGCGCGTCCTCCGCTTTTTATTGAACGTTGCGAGGAAACCTTCCAATTATAAAAGACGGAACTATTTTCGCATGTTAAGTCAGAAGTATATAACACCAATCTCGCTTCAGAAGTATCCGTACTCTTCACTTAGAAACACACCTTAGTTACATTTTTGACTTTGGTGCCGGATTTCAGTATTTCTCATCGAATTTCACTATTTCTCGTTGGATTTCTCGATTTCTCGTCAGATTTTGTGATTTATCATTGGATTTCGGAATTTCGGGATTTCTCGTCAGATTTCGGCATTTCTTACCAGATTTAGAGATTTCGCGTTAGATTTCAGTATTTCTGGATTTGCCACCTGATTTCGAGATTTTGGGAAAATTTCAATTTTTTGAAGAAATCCAGCCTGGATTTCGGATTTCTTGTAAACTGAGTGGGATTTCTTTGAATGTTTGACTTATGCCTCCAAGGATAGTTTGACCTTCTCCTAAAGATTATAAGGATAATTCCTATTTTTAAGGAAAATTTATAAGTTATAGTAGATCCGACCAAACATATTCTGTAAGTTACTGAAATTCAAACGAACTTGTGTATGAAATTGTGGTTTATGAAAGGGGATGAAATTTCCACCCCTAAATAATTATTTAATATTTTGACATGAAAGGGATAATCTGTTTAACTCAGTTTGAGTTTTCTAGTTTGAAAATGCCCACAAAAATGTGATTCATGTGATTTCGGGTAATAGAAATTGCATATACATATATTTCCTTGGTGAAACGTTTAGTGGCCTCCTTGCTAGTGTATCCGGTTTAGCTGGTGAATTATCAGATGTTTAGAACATGTCCACAAACTGTGTGGCCACCATTTCATGCTTCTCTAATAGCCCGTGTACTTCGGTCAAAACCGAGATAAGTGAGTCTGTAACCACAGCCAAAAATGAAGAAATGGCGCATCTTTCCAAGATTTCAGTGCGTATGATAGAAATAATTGTAACCTCTTAGCACTAACAAAGGCAGGGATTCTTGATTTAGATCTAAATATTAATGTGTGATCTCTCTGACGTGATCTTGATTTAGATCTAAATATTAATGTGTGATCACTCTGATGTGATCTTGATTTAGATCTAAATATTAATGTGTGATCACTCTGATGTGATCTTGAATTAGATCTAAATATTAATGTGTGTTCTCTCTGACATGATCTTGAATTAGATCTAAATATTAATGTGTTCTCTCTGACGTGATCTTGAATTAGATCTAAATATTAATGTGTTCTCTCTGACGTGATCTTGAATTAGATCTAAATATTAATGTGTGTTCTCTCTGATGTGATCTTGAATTAGATCTAAATATTAATGTGTGTTCTCTCTGACATGATCTTGAATTAGATCTAAATATTAATGTGTTCTCTCTGACGTGATCTTGAATTAGATCTAAATATTAATGTGTTCTCTCTGACGTGATCTTGAATTAGATCTAAATATTAATGTGTGTTCTCTCTGATGTGATCTTGAATTAGATCTAAATATTAATGTGTGTTCTCTCTGATGTGATCTTGAATTAGATCTAAATATTAATGTGTGATCTCTCTGACGTGATCTTTAATTAAATCTAAATAATAAAGTGTTATCTCTCGGACGTGATTTTGAATTTGAGTTGTATTAGTCTAAATATTTTGTGAAAAAAACCTAAATATAATCTATCATTATTTTTTCAACATAAATAATAAAATTACTGGAAACAAAAATTAAAATTAATGATAATAATAAAAATAATAATAATCAGCTAGGCTAATGCCCTTGGCACCACCATAGGCCTAAGTCATCAGGCGACTTTTAAAGCCATGAATTCAGGGGGCTGGGTTTGATGATGTGACATAATTATCTCAATCATCATCATTCCGCTTCTACGTTAAAAATAACTCACAAGTCCGTGGAAGCAAACAAGTTACCAAAGACTAACGATTGGACGGGAAAATTAAATTTTTCTAACTAATTGACTCGTGAATTTTTTTATGCGAGCTGGACACGAGGGGTCAGCCATTCAAAGATATCCCGTACACTTTCCAAGAAATCCGAAATCCAGTCTGGATTTCTTCAAAATCCGGATATTTCTTAAAAATCTCAAAATCCGGCAAGAAATCCAGAAATCTGACGCAACATCTCGAAATCTGCCAATAAATCCAACGAGAAATTGCGAAATCCAACGATAAATCGAGATATCCCGAAATCCAACGAGAAATTGCGAAATCCAACGATAAATCGAGATATCCCGAAATAAAACGAGAAATTGCGAAATCCAACGATAAATCGAGATATCCCGAAATCCAACGAGAAATTGCGAAATCCAACGATAAATCGAGAAATCCCGAAATCCAACGAGAAATTGCGAAATCCAACGATAAATCGAGATATCCCGAAATCCAACGAGAAATTGCGAAATCCAACGATAAATCGAGATATCCCGAAATCCAACGAGAAATTGCGAAATCCAACGATAAATCGAGATATCCCGATATCCAACGAGAAATTGCGAAATCCAACGATAAATCGAGATATCCCGAAATCCAACGAGAAATTGCGAAATCCAACGATAAATCGAGATATCCCGATATCCAACGAGAAATTGCGAAATCCAACGATAAATCGAGATATCCCGATATCCAACGAGAAATTGCGAAATCCAACGATAAATCGAGATATCCCGAAATCCAACGAGAAATTGCGAAATCCAACGATAAATCGAGATATCCCGATATCCAACGAGAAATTGAGAAATCCAACGATAAATCGAGATATCCCGAAATCCAACGAGAAATTGCGAAATCCAACGATAAATCGAGATATCCCGAAATCCAACGAGAAATTGCGAAATCCAACGATAAATCGAGATATCCCGAAATCCAACGAGAAATTGCGAAATCCAACGATAAATCGAGATATCCCGAAATCCAACGAGAAATTGCGAAATCCAACGATAAATCGAGAAATCCCGAAATCCAACGAGAAATTGCGAAATCCAACGATAAATCGAGATATCCCGAAATCCAACGAGAAATTGCGAAATCCAACGATAAATCGAGATATCCCGAAATCCAACGAGAAATTGCGAAATCCAACGATAAATCGAGAAATCCCGAAATCCAACGAGAAATTGCGAAATCCAACGATAAATCGAGATATCCCGAAATCCAACGAGAAATTGCGAAATCCAACGATAAATCGAGATATCCCGAAATCCAACGAGAAATTGCGAAATCCAACGATAAATCGAGATATCCCGATATCCAACGAGAAATTGCGAAATCCAACGATAAATCGAGATATCCCGAAATCCAACGAGAAATTGCGAAATCCAACGATAAATCGAGATATCCCGAAATCCAACGAGAAATTGCGAAATCCAACGATAAATCGAGATATCCCGATATCCAACGAGAAATTGCGAAATCCAACGATAAATCGAGATATCCCGATATCCAACGAGAAATTGCGAAATCCAACGATAAATCGAGATATCCCGAAATCCAACGATAAATCGAGATATCCCGGAATCCAACGATAAATCGAGAAATCCCGATATCCAACGAGAAATTGCGAAATCCAACGATAAATCGAGATATCCCGAAATCCAACGAGAAATTGCGAAATCCAACGATAAATCGAGATATCCCGAAATCCAACGAGAAATTGCGAAATCCAACGATAAATCGAGAAATCCCGAAATCCAACGAGAAATTGCGAAATACAACGATAAATCGAGATATCCCGAAATCCAACGAGAAATTGCGAAATCCAACGATAAATCGAGATATCCCGAAATCCAACGAGAAATTGCGAAATCCAACGATAAATCGAGATATCCCGATATCCAACGAGAAATTGCGAAATCCAACGATAAATCGAGATATCCCGAAATCCAACGAGAAATTGCGAAATCCAACGATAAATCGAGATATCCCGAAATCCAACGAGAAATTGCGAAATCCAACGATAAATCGAGATATCCCGATATCCAACGAGAAATTGCGAAATCCAACGATAAATCGAGATATCCCGATATCCAACGAGAAATTGCGAAATCCAACGATAAATCGAGATATCCCGAAATCCAACGAGAAATTGCGAAATCCAACGATAAATCGAGATATCCCGAAATCCAACGAGAAATTGCGAAATCCAACGATAAATCGAGATATCCCGAAATCCAACGAGAAATTGCGAAATCCAACGATAAATCGAGATATCCCGATATCCAACGAGAAATTGCGAAATCCAACGATAAATCGAGATATCCCGAAATCCAACGAGAAATTGCGAAATCCAACGATAAATCGAGATATCCCGAAATCCAACGAGAAATTGCGAAATCCAACGATAAATCGAGATATCCCGAAATCCAACGAGAAATTGCGAAATCCAACGATAAATCGAGATATCCCGATATCCAACGAGAAATTGCGAAATCCAACGATAAATCGAGATATCCCGAAATCCAACGAGAAATTGCGAAATCCAACGATAAATTGAGATATCCCGAAATCCAACGAGAAATTGCGAAATCCAACGATAAATCGAGATATCCCGAAATCCAACGAGAAATTGCGAAATCCAACGATAAATCGAGATATCCCGAAATCCAACGAGAAATTGCGAAATCCAACGATAAATCGAGATATCCCGATATCCAACGAGAAATTGCGAAATCCAACGATAAATCGAGATATCCCGAAATCCAACGAGAAATTGCGAAATCCAACGATAAATCGAGATATCCCGAAATCCAACGAGAAATTGCGAAATCCAACGATAAATCGAGATTTCCCGAAATCCAACGAGAAATTGCGAAATCCAACGATAAATCGAGATATCCCGATATCCAACGAGAAATTGCGAAATCCAACGATAAATCGAGATATCCCGAAATCCAACGAGAAATTGCGAAATCCAACGATAAATCGAGATATCCCGAAATCCAACGAGAAATTGCGAAATCCAACGATAAATCGAGATATCCCGAAATCCAACGAGAAATTGCGAAATCCAATGAGAAATCGAAAAATCCGGAAACCAAACGAGAAATCGACAAATCCCGAAATCCAACGAAAAAATAGAGAAATCCGATGAGAAATCCTGAACAAAAGTTAAGAAATCCGTAATCCAACTTGAAATCTTGAAATCCACCGTGAAATCCCGTACACATAATTTATGAATGTCCGAGGGCAAAGTTCGTAAGTTGCGAATAGTCAGCTCCGAAAAATCCGCCAAGGTGTCGCGATTCATATTTTATCCATTTCCAGTGAAAAATAAAAGCGATCCAACTCGTCTCAATTTAAATTTGAAAAAGAGAATGATATATAAACGATCGTGCAACAAGGTGCAAAAAAGCATCAGATAGTCCGGCGCTTAATTTGCCATCAGTAGTGAAAGCGAACATGGTCGATTGCCGAGAAAAGAACATATTTTAGTATTAATTTGTTTAATACAATATATTTAATATTAACTTAACTTTCAAATCTCTTATTAACTTTAATCGTCAAATTTAATTTCTTATTAACTATTAATCGTCAAATTTAATTTCTTATTAACTTTAAATCCTCAAATTTAATTTCTTATTAAGTTTTAATCCCCAAATTTAATTTCTTATTAACTTTTAATCCTCAAATTTTATTTCTTATTAACTTTTAATCCTCAAAATTAATTTCTTTTTAACTTTTAATCGTCAAATTTAATTTCTTATTAACTTTTAATCCTCAAATTTAATTTCTTATTAACTTTTAATCCTCAAATTTAATTTCTTATTAACTTTTAATCCTCAAATTTCTCAATTTAATTCTTAAATTAAGTTTTTCTTAATTTATTTCTTAAATTAATTTTTTCTCAATTTAATTCTTCAATTAATTATTTCTTTATTTAATTCTTCAATTAATTTTTTCTTAATTTAATTCTTCAATATATTTTTTCTTAATTTAATTCTTCAATATATTTTTTCTTAATTTAATTCTTCAATATATTTTTCTTAATTTAATTCTTAAATTTGATTCATTGTTTGTTAATTTAATTCTTAATTCTAATATAATATTAAATTACTTTCTTAACTTTAAATTAATATTAAATTATTTTCTTAATTTCAAATTAATATTAAATTACTTTCTTAATTTTAAATTAATATTAAATTACTTTCTTAATTTTAAATTAATAATAAATTACTTTCTTAATTTTAAATTAATATTAAATTACTTTCTTAATTTTAAATTAATATTAAATTACTTTCTTAATTTTAAATTATTATTAAATTTCATTTTTCATTTTCATTTAATATTAAATTTCAATTTCATTTTCATTTAATACTAAATTTCACTGTTAATTTTAATTTAAAATTAAAATTCATTGTTAATTTTAATTTAATATAAAATATCATTATTAATTTTAATTTAATATAAAATATCATTGTTAATTTTAATTCAATATTAAATTTAATTTTTAATTTTAATCTAATATTAAATTTCATTTTTAATTTTAATCTAATATTAAATTTAATTTTTAATTTTAATCTAATATTAAATTTCATTTTTAATTTTAATCTAATATTAAATTTCATTTTTAATTTTAATCTAATATTAAATTTCATTTTTAATTTTAATCTAATATTAAATTTCATTTTTAATTTTAATCTAATATTAAATTTCATTTTTAATTTTAATCTAATATTAAATTTCATTTTTAATTTTACTTTTAAATTATTATTAATTTAATTAAAGCTACAGCCCCAAAAGATGGAGGACTCCATACGTCTAGAACAGACAGCGACAAAGAGAAACGCCCTCTATATTGTCTCCCCTACACCATGGGAGCCAATTTGCAGATATCCAGGGGGTCCACCCTACCTTTGACAATGGTGGCAACCAAAAAAGGAAATGTATGAAATCTGTCCAGTTATCAAAGTATAGCTCTAGTGCCATCTATGATGGTGCACGACTAAAAACGGTATTTAGAGGAGGTTAAATCCGCGTCGTCTGTTCTTTTTCCCGACAAAATTTTCCGTCCTAGTGATAGTATCCGTCGAGATAAGCTAATTCAAATTCCGTTTCCTTTTGATTTTTTCGCGTGTCTCTCAGTCTCCCGTTTCGCGTCCTTCTCGGGAGGGGGATCGGATGACTAGACGAATTATTCTGAAAAGGTGGGGGGATAATACAGCGTGTTAACAGCGTTCGGGAGGAGCGGCGAAAACGGAAGAGCCCCGAATAATAAGCGCGCGCTATCTGTCATTGTTTTGTCAATGGGAGTTTGCGTGGACCTCGCGAGGTCTGGCCAGAAGCGAGATGGGTAATTTGGCCCCTTTTTGTGGTAAAGCGTGAACTGGGTGTGAAAGGCCTTGATTTCAGACCCCGGCGAAGGACAACGGACCATATTTTCATCTTTCATAAACGCCAAGGGACTAGCTTTTGCCCGATGACGAAGGCAGGCTTTCAACGCCTGTCTAGACTCCGCGTTTGCTTATGACTCGTCTCGCTTCAAATTCTAACGGCTTTTTTATGGAATTCTGCTTTCCATAAAATCATCCCCTTTATACTCCCCCCCTCCGGCTAGAACTTTGAAAACAGCGTTGGTAGTATGATGATAAACTGGTTGTAAGTTTATAAAGCTATATTTGAATTTGATGGGGATTTTATGGAGGGAACTATTCCAATAAGGACATTTTCAGTACTGACCTTGAAATATTGTAATAAGAATGTATTTATACTTACAGCAAGTGTTGGCATCACCTCAACAGATGTCGCTATCGTCGATACCTATAAGTACCCCTCGCGTGGATTTAAACGTTTGTAAATTGGTCAATAACATAAATTACAGTAATTTTAACGAATATTTTTTACATGGGATATATAATTTAGGTTAAAAGCCCACTAATTAAAGTATAAATTGTCTAAATATAATACTCTAAAATGGCTCTCTGACGACGTTATCATTTCGCTATTTTTAATTTTAGTTTCCTTTGCCATAAGTAAATAGCACCACGCTCTGCAGTAAAGTCGCTTTTTTCATGGCTATCTCTAATAACAGGTGCCTTTTCATAATACAGGTGGCAATGATAGAGCCGTCACTTGCTTAAGTTGCTTTAAGGATCCGCGGACATCATGGCTAATCAACGTCACCGACGTGCGCTTAAATCGCGTCGAAAGACGACAGTTTTTGGAAACCAATGAGATGCTAGCCTAGTTTGATTTTGGTTAGGGAAAAAGAGCTTACAGTTATAGCCGAGACTTACCTCAAATATTAAAATGTAATAATTAATTAATTATCATACTCATTCTTTTGATTGCACCAAACTAAATGATAATATGAATATAAAATACCCCGGTTACCGCGATAAATCTCGGAAACTTTTTGTGACTCGTATCAAAGAAAACGCAATCTGTTTGGCGAACTCGACCCGAGGGCCGAAAACTTTGGAACGAACTAAAAACATCCATAACCTTAAAGTCTAGTAATTAAATTGTTTCGCAAACTGCGGAGGTTTCTATGTCAAAGCTTTCGAGAAGTTTCTTAAATTGCTTAATTAACGGCTGTTCAACTTAGGTTGATCTTTTCCGCGCAATATTATCCCTGAAATTAGGCTGTTCTTAGAGTGCGCGTCACAAGAACCAAGACGGCTCGAGGGAAACCGAGCTTCGCGGAATGGGACCAATTAGGGAGTATCGCATTTCACGGATTGCGTCCTTCCAAGAGGTGTAGTCTCCGCTACAATTAAATTAACCCTAACAGAGAGGCCGCCGATAGATGGACCTATAGACCGATTCATAATTGAGTTACAGCTTCTCGACTTGGTCGGTGAAATAATGTCCTTTGCCGAATGCCTCGTAGCTGAAGACATCATTTATGATTAAATTAAACTTGGCAATCAGCGCTCATTGAAGCGAGTTACAAGGACACGGTAGCGCGCAATTAAATAACGACCATAATAACGTTCATATTTGTTGTCTGTTGCGATTTTAAAGTCTTTGTGAAAAAAAAACAAATTAAAGTGTAAAATAATAAAACACAATTATTGAACTAAAATTTTATTGGTGTCAAATTAGTTGTTCTTATCTGATATAATTAATATTAATTGGCCATCCTACGCTGTTCAACCAAACAATGCGTTTTTATTGAATTTTGTCGTTCGCAATAGCACGACAATTGTTCATACTCCAATAGGAATATTCGTATTTTTTATAATTCTATAATGTTCGCCTGTCAGAATTATTTGTGTCTTCTAATTCGATAATAGCAATATTATACTGTAAGCTAGCGACGTGTCAAATGTTTCAAAGTTCCCGCGTTAGTGACATTCAGTGGCGTAGCTAGAATGGGGGGCACTCGGGCGGATATCATGGTGTAATACCATTTTCCCATGCTATTTTACGTAGAGAAAGTTTAAACTTGAGTTGTGAAAAATATTTTTGTTGCCATGGCAAAACGAATGACCATTGAAACTTTCCCTTTAGGAACTTTCAAGGTACATAAAGGTCTACTTAACCCCCGAGTTTGACCAAATTCGGGGAGAAACACCTCGGTATGTCTCCTTGTTAGTGGACTTTAACTTATATTATATATCCCAAATACATTATATTGTTAAAATTACTAAAATTCAAGTTTTTGCCCAATTTACAAACGAGCCAATCAACGCGAGGGGTACTTTTATGTCCCGCCATTTGGTCAAAACGTAGTTTAAACATCTTGTTTTGATGTCGACGCTAGCAACATCTGCTGACAAAAGAGTTAGTACACGTTGAGCCGACACTTGCTTTAATTTCATTGGTTTAAAATAGTGCAAATTGTCCACCCGAATTAAGTTGCTGGTTGGTCCACCGCTTAATTCAATGCTAATTAGTTTGACAAGTTTGGTGGCCAAACTAATTGTCCTTTAAAACATGAATAGTCTGAAAAATTAAATTATTAATATTATATTGACGGTATGTGTTGGGATGGGTACAATTATTCTTTATTATTTAAATTAATTTTAATTAATTTAAATGATTTCAATTACTGATTACAGGTTAGAACGATAACTATATCTTTAAATAATTTTATACATAATTGATATATATGAAAATGCCGGTTTTTTGGCATTTTTATGATTGCATTAAGATAATTTATTTATAACCTATTTCCTTTTACAATAATTCTGATTTTTTACTTACTCGAAATTGGAGTTATACATATATCAATATCGATTCCTCATTCGTTAAATTCCTCATTCGTTACGGAGACTCGGATACGAAGTTCTAAACCAGACGTCTGACAAGCTCTGTGAAGGGTGCATCTACGGCAAGATGACTAGGCACAGTTTCGGCACTCGTTTGGAGAAGGCTACGAAACCAGGTGAAAGGATCCATTCAGATCTCTGGGGACCATCACCAACACCGTCCATGAAAGGGAAGAAATACTACCTCCTATTCAAAGACGAGTATTCCAGTGTTCGAGCCGTATATTTCCTAACGAAGAAGTCCGAAGTCGTCAACTGTTTCAAAGATTTCCTTGCCTTTTGCCGAACCCGCAATCACATAGTACAAGAGCTGGTCACGGATAATGGGACTGAATATGTCAACGAAGAGTTCCGTCAATGGACGTCTAAAGAAGGGTTACATCACCGCAAGTCCATGCCATACACGCCGGAACAGAACGGGGTCGCTGAACGAGAAAATCGTACGATCATGGAGTCTGTAAGGGCCATGTTGCATTCCAGATTGGACTTACCACCGAAACTCTGGGCTGAAGCGGTGAACACGGCCGTCTATATCCTGAACCGAACAGCACCTACATGCATTGCTGGGAAGACGCCGTTTGAGTTATGGACGGGGAAGACAAACCCATCGATCCAGCATCTGCGTGTCTTTGGCACTGAGTGTTTTGTCCACATACCCAAAGAGAAGCGAAGGAAGCTGTCTCCGAAGGCGTATAAAGGTTTCCTGGTTGGCTATGAAGACAATGCAGACGGTTATCGAGTTTATGTTCCAGAGCTGGACGACGTACTAAGATCTCGAGATGTCAAATTCAATCCTGAGACGTGCGTTCCTGATTCCTGCATTCCTGTCTCTGGGGAGTCCTCCAGCCAGGGCGAGCAATTGACCGACGATTTCGTTTGCGAAAACTGGCCTACCAGAGCCACCAACTCATCAAAAGAAAGACCAGCCAGAGCCACTAATGCACCATCGGGCATGCCAACCAGAGCTGCCGACTACTCAAACGACGAGACAACCAAATCCGTCGAAGCGTCGGAAGACGTGGCTACCGGACATAATGAGGCAACAGTGTCTCTTCCTGACAATGTCCAGGACAATCAACCTGAGAAGAGCGGTCCAGTCCTTAGAGATCGTTCAACACTAAGGAAAGTCCAACCATGTCAGAGCTGCCAGCTAGCAAATAAAGCATTCCTCATCTGCGACATGTTACCACAAACGGCACGAGAAGCACGTTCAAGCAACGAATCCGCCGAGTGGGAGAAAGCGATGGTAGATGAACTTTCGGCAATGAAAAGACACGACGTCTACGAAATGGTTGATCCTCCACCTGGTCGCAAGATAATCGGAAATCGTTGGGTCTTTCGTACAAAGAATGATGAAGATGGGACGATCGTCAAGCACAAAGCCCGGCTTGTCGCAAAAGGTTTTACGCAACGAGAGGCAATCGACTTCAATGAGACTTTCGCTCCAGTTGCCCGATTCGAGACATTACGAATCTTTCTCAACCTAGTTGGCCAGAAAAATCTCAACCTCAGGCAATTCGACGTAAAGACCGCATTCCTTCATGGGAAGCTATCTGAAGAAATTTATCTGCGTCAACCTGAAGGTTTCGACAATAGTAGTGGACAAGTCTGGAAGTTAAAGAAAAGTCTCTACGGTCTTAAACAGTCTCCACGATGTTGGAATGAACGAATTGACAAATCGCTTCAGAACCATGGCTTCAAGAGTGCTGATGGAGATCACTGTCTATATATTTACTCAACTAATGACGTTTTCTTGGTCTTGATCCTCTACGTCGATGATGGATTGGTTGCCGGCAGTACCACCAAAGCTGTAGACGAGTTCCTTTCCAACTTCAGTGATGAATTTGAAATCATCACAGGAAGAGCGTCAACCTATCTTGGGCTGAAAATTGATACGTTGAAAGACGGGTCTATATTTCTACACCAGAGCGCCTATGTCGAAAAAATCCTGGAGAGGTTCAACATGCAAGACTGTAAACCAGTGAGCACTCCTATCGGCAGTCCAGACACGACCAACCAAAGTCAGGAGAGTTTCGAGTCAACGACCATATATGCCTCGGCCATTGGAAGTCTCAGATACGCAGCGACAGGAACACGACCTGATATAGAGTACGCTGTTAATCGAGCGTCACAAGCTATGGCCAACCCCACAGTCGCCGACTGGAACTGGGTGAAAAGGATCTTTCGATATCTTAGAGGGACCTCTACACTTGGTCTCCTATTCAAGTCCGAGAACTCCATGACAACCATCCCCTACAGCGACGCTGATTACGGTGGTTGTGAGAAAACAAGACGTTCAACGTCTGGGATCGTATGCCTAATTGGTTCAACTCCAGTTACTTGGGCGAGCAGAAAGCAACAATCTGTTGCTTTGTCAACCACGGAGGCTGAACTGGTAGCTGCCACTGAAGCGGCGAAAGATGTCGTCTGGATTGAACGAATCAAGTCTTTCCTGGGTCTCAACGTAGACGATGATGTACCCGTACTCCGAGTCGACAATGCAGGGGCCATTAAACTCATCAGAAATCCTGAGTTCCATCGCCGAACGAAACATATCAGTATTCGTCAGTACTACATTCGTGAACTGGTCGAAGAGGGCGTCATCGACGTTATGTACGTCCCGAGTGAAGAACAGCTGGCCGACATTTTCACTAAGCCACTACCTAAAGAAGTCTTCACCCGCCACCGTCAGAATCTCAGTTTACGGCAGTACGAGAAAGTCGTCAACGAGGGCGAGTGTTGAAGATAAAAAGCGTTATCGGCTTTTCTCGTTTATTTTTTTTTAATAGGTTAAAAAATGTTTATTGTAAATAAGATATATTTTTAATCACTAATCTTATCTTACTATTTTTTAACCTTATGTGTATATATATTCGCTTACAGCGTTTATTATTACCGTCACTCCTAATATGTCGTTCATCTTGTAAAGTACTCATTCTTAATAAACGTTTGTTTTTTTTAAATCACTACGTTATGATTTCTTACTAGTTTCATTAGTTAGTTAGTGTAGGGTAGCTCTGCTGATTAACATTGGAGTTTTAAATCCAATGTTAATCAGCAGAGCTACCCTACACTAACTAACTAATGAAACTAGTAAGAAATCATAACGTAGTGATTTAAAAAAAAAAACGTTTATTAAGAATGAGTACTTTACAAGATGAACGACATATTAGGAGTGACGGTAATAATAAACGCTGTAAGCGAATATATATACACATAAGGTTAAAAAATAGTAAGATAAGATTAGTGATTAAAAATATATCTTATTTACAATAAACATTTTTTAACCTATTAAAAAAACTAAACGAGAAAAGCCGATAACGCTTTTTATCTTCAACAGTAGTTTTTGCGCGAGTCGCGTTACAAAAATGGTTGCCATTTTCCAAGACACAATTCGAATTGGACTAACAACGAAAGTAATCAATTGCTTTCGTACATTCGAATGCTCCCTTGAGTTATGTTATAAGCATAACGGAATGTCAGCTACGATAACATCGCGTTATACATAAGTTAAAACCGCAATTTTTAATCAAAAATGGCAGAGACCAAAATTCAATATTGTAGCTTTCTATTTCAATCCGAAGCACAATTTCAAAGTTATCATTTCCCAATTTTAAGAAAAGGGATGATTTGTGACCAAGTGTGATCAGTTTTGACCAATTTCCCGTAAAGATTTTCTTGGAGATTTTGAAGGGCCTTTTCAAACCATTTTTAAAAGTACAAAAGAAATAAATTATATTTAAAAAGTAGGCCAAAACTAATTAGTCTTTTAACGGGAACTTCAGAACGCTTTAACAGCACTGTCGAGTTAGTTTGTCGGAGATTCTCGTAACGTCTGACGCTTAACCTCTCTCTAATAGCTTCGCTCCCTTCCTTCCGCTGTAATTCGTCACTTTATTTTCAAAACATCGTAACTTGAATAATCATGTTTCGAGAAAATTAACTTGGAAGTTATGAAGTTTGTTGGGAAATCAATAATACCTATAAATATATGATATAAACACTTTTTGGAGTTAACGGTATCTAACAAATAAAAACAATGATATCCATTAAATGTATTTATATTCATTAAAAAAATCGTTACTTAAAGTTACTATAAAATTAATTCACGTTTTTCCAACAAATAATAATTATTTTTATCCGAGAAAATATTACTATCAGAATAAATAACATAATAACAAAAGTATGTGAATTAGGAAAAATTATCAAAAAACTAATTTTCAGAGCTATCTAGGTTTAGTTCTCAGCACTTAAACGATATGCGTAACACGAATTATAATATTACCAAGGATGATAACAAGCTACTCAGTTCTAGTGCAAGTCCAAGTTGGAGCTTGGCGAGAAATTCATTGTCTAAATAAGGTTTTGTCAGAAAATTTGCATTAAAACCATAAGACTTGTCATCCTTTTTGTTATTATATTACTTATGTTATCAGTTAATTGAGACTCGCCAACTTTTATCTCAAAATTATTTTCTAAAATCAAGTTATTACATTTTTAATTAATTTCTAAAATCAAGTTATTACATTTTTAATTAATTTCTAAAATCAAGTTATTACATTTTTAATTAAATTCTAAAATCAAGTTATTACATTTTTAATTAATTTCTAAAATCAAGTTATTACATTTTTAATTAATTTCTAAAATCAAGTTATTACATTTTTAATTAATTTCTTAAATCAAGTTATTACATTTTTAATTAATTTCTAAAATCAAGATATTACATTTTTAATTAATTTCTAAAATCAAGTTATTACATTTTTAATTAATTTCTAAAATCAAGTTATTACATTTTTAATTAATTTCTAAAATCAAGTTATTACATTTTTAATTAATTTCTTAAATCAAATTATTACATTTTTAATTAATATCTAAAATCAAGTTATTATATTTTTAATTAATTTCTAAAATCAAGTTATTACATTTTTAATTAATTTCTAAAATCAAGTTATTAAATTTTTAATTAATTTATAAAATCAAGTTATTACATTTTTAATTAATTTCTAAAATCAAGTTATTAAATTTTTAATTAATTTATAAAATCAAGTTATTACATTTTTAATTAATTTCTAAAATCAAGTTATTAAATTTTTAATTAATTTATAAAATCAAGTTATTACACTTTTAATTAATTTCTAAAATCAAGTTATTAAATTTTTAATTAATTTCTAAAATCAAGTTATTACATTTTTAATTAATTTCTAAAATCAAGTTATTACATTTTTAATTAATTTCTAAAATCAAGTTATTACATTTTTAATTAATTTCTAAAATCAAGTTATTACATTTTTAATTAATTTCTAAAATCAAGTTATTACATTTTTAATTAATTTCTAAAATCAAGTTATTAAATTTTTAATTAATTTATAAAATCAAGTTATTACATTTTTAATTAATTTCTAAAATCAAGTTATTAAATTTTTAATTAATTTATAAAATCAAGTTATTACATTTTTAATTAATTTCTAAAATCAAGTTATTAAATTTTTAATTAATTTATAAAATCAAGTTATTACATTTTTAATTAATTTCTAAAATCAAGTTATTACATTTTTAATTAATTTCTAAAATCAAGTTATTACATTTTTAATTAATTTCTAAAATCAAGTTATTACATTTTTAATTAATTTCTAAAATCAAGTTATTACATTTTTAATTAATTTCTAAAATCAAGTTATTACATTTTTAATTAATTTCTAAAATCAAGTTATTAAATTTTTAATTAATTTATAAAATCAAGTTATTACATTTTTAATTAATTTCTAAAATCAAGTTATTAAATTTTTAATTAATTTATAAAATCAAGTTATTACATTTTTAATTAATTTCTAAAATCAAGTTATTACATTTTTAATTAATTTCTAAAATCAAGTTATTACATTTTTAATTAATTTCTAAAATCAAGTTATTACATTTTTAATTAATTTCTAAAATCAAGTTATTACATTTTTAATTAATTTCTAAAATCAAGTTATTACATTTTTAATTAATTTCTAAAATCAAGTTATTACATTTTTAATTAATTTCTAAAATCAAGTTATTACATTTTTAATTAATTTCTAAAATCAAGTTATTACATTTTTAATTAATTTCTAAAATCAAGTTATTACATTTTTAATTAATTTCTAAAATCAAGTTATCACATTTTTAATTAATTTCTAAAATCAAGTTATTACATTTTTAATTAATTTCTAAAATCAAGTTATTACATTTTTAATTAATTTCTAAAATCAAGTTATTACATTTTTAATTAATTTCTAAAATCAAGTTATTACATTTTTAATTAATTTATAAAATCAAGTTATTACATTTTTAATTAATTTCTAAAATCAAGTTATTACATTTTTAATTAATTTCTAAAATCAAGTTATTACATTTTTAATTAATTTCTAAAATCAAGTTATTACATTTTTGTTCCCTTATAAAGCAAAATATATTTATCCTTGTTATGACAAAGTATGGTAACGACTAAGCTGTAGTTACCGCATTTCCATTCTCAGACAACGATTTCGTCGTTGCGAAATTTAATATTTTTAAACTATAATTTAAGAAGTACTTCATACTAGCTATCAGAGTTTTACGCGTCACGAAAATGACGAACTGAAAATAAAACCTCGGCGTATAATCAAGCTAATAGAGAAAATTTTTTTTAAAAAAAGGTGCTAAAATCTAGCGTCGACGCGACTAAAATGTAAATGAATATAATAAGCCGAGCGGAGAGCAGCGAAGGTCCTGTTTGAACATTTGATGTCTTTCCGGTTACCGGTCTTTCGCGACTTTATTGAGGTGGTTAAACTTAATAGTTCTTTCTCTTAATAAAACCCAGACGGTTGATTCGCCAAGGAAGTCATCAGGCTTGGCGACGTATTAAGCTGAAACTTTATATCTAGACTACTACATATTGTTGGAAGCCGTGGTACAGTTACCTCATTCGCGGCAGCTAGGAGCAACAAACACAAGGAGAACGCAGCTAGCCTTTAAACACGCTAACGCGGTGTTGTGTACAATTTTTATTGGACGAGCCTTTACGCTGAACGTTTTACGGAAAGGGGGAAGACAATTTTGGAATTTTCCCCTTCCGACGGCAGCAGGCGCTAAAGCGTCTAACCAATGAAAAATGTACGCGAGAAAATGCACGACTTTTGACGGGTTGCGTTCTCCTTGTGTGGGTTGCTGTGTTTGCTGCTCCTAGATGGCACTAACTAAGTATATGAGATAAGAACTTTCTAGTTCTAGGGGCTAGTTTCTCCCCATTAATGTACTGGCATTTATAACTTTATCTTTTACGATTTTTCAACAAAGAGTATAGGCTGGCTCAATTGGTGGGGCTTGATTTTCCAAGCCGATAACCGTGGAGGGGGGGCTTTGAGGCAATTAATTAGGATCGTTGTCGCCACTAGAAGACTGAACGGGGAAATTTCATTGCCGAAACGAGATTGAGATTAGCATTTCTGCGCGGGTACTCGCTAATGGGACGCGACTTTCCACGTTTTATTCCGGCGAAAGAAGGGATTAAATCCTCCCTTTCGATGAGTCAGAGATGGCGATAGTGCGCCGCTTAATTGGAAACATTGTTTCATACCGCATCCACTCGCATTAGCGAAATGCAAAACTCCGCGCCTGCAAATCCATTAATCCAATGAATGTCGCGTGCTGTGATATGTTAAATTGAATTATACTCGCCAGCAATATCCACGCACGCTCGTTATTGTTAATAGTTTAAGCCCCGTGCTGACATGAGCATCTTGGAGGGTCCAGGTTATTACCATCCCCAAAGGTTAATTTTAAGAATGTTTGGGTCAAATCTCAAAGAATCTTACCGAATTGACGCTTAAAGAGTAAGAACAGTCAACAGAAGAGGTGGTAGAATCCGTGGTGTAAAGGCCTAGTTCCAGAACAGTATATTTTTGCGTCATAGTGCAGTTTCGAATCGACTATAGGCTGAGTTTCACAAGGAAAAAGTGTTGACGAAGAAAAATTCTATTAAGCCTAACTGGGATTATTAGCTTCGATGCTGAAAAACAGCCCTTAGACCTTAGGACATTATCCCTAGTTAAAACCAGCCTTATATCCAGCCATTTCTTGCTAGAGCTAACAACTGTTTGTTTAAACTACATTGGGTTAAGTAAGGACTAGGTTAGGTTAGGTTAAATAAGGTTACTATTTAAATATTAAGATAGTTTGTTTGGAGAGATAATTTGTGACCAAGGGAAATTAGTAAGCGTTAACTACGTTCAGTCACGCGTCGTAGTTTGTGAAGACATTTAGCATGTGTAAAAATCTGAGTCCAGTCCACTACTCCCCCGTTATAGGGGTAGTATAATTATGCGTAGCTTGTTTTCTATGGTTTAACCTGAGTAATATTTAACCTCGATCTTTTATGTACGTCATTATAGCTTAAACTCAATGACTTAGTATTCTGCGAATATACGAATGTATTAAAGAATATGATAATTCAAGAGACCCTTATTTAAATCACGTCATAAATTTATTTGCTATTTATTTGGTAAAATGAAACGGATACGACCCAGAACGATTTTAATACATACAGTTGTATAATGGTATTATTTTCATATTTTTAAATTCCAAAAATTCACGTTGTTAATACACTAGGACTTTATTTTCCTTAACCTACATTCAAGGCCTTCCACCAGATGGTAAATTAAAATATAGTTGATAATCAGTGCTAGTAAGATGTATGAATTCTCGGGTTTTAGCCTTCATAGTAATATTTGTGTAATTCAGGTGTATCAAAGGGCGAAGCTATGGAGATCTATATTTTAATTTTAATTTCAATAAAGACTCTGCCACATGAAAATGGGTGACTGATGTTATTAGTACAGTGGCGCCTTTAAGGTAAAGACGGCCCTGAGCTACGATATAAGCTACACTTGTTAGCAATTAGCCTACGTAGCTAACCAAATCCACGCTGCAACAACAATGCTCTACTGGTTTTGGCAGGCTTTCACTATTAGTGCCTGTGATTAATAAAAAATTTAGGTAAATATAGAAAGGTGTCTAGGGGTATGAGATAGTCAGATGGAACTGAAGGTTGTCTAAGAAATATTTAATTTTAAATATATTCGTTAACATTTAAATTTACGAACTACTCTATGGTGAATCCGTTAATAACCCCAACTAACTTTCAAATTACAAACGCTTAAAGACACACGTACAATTATACTAATTTAACACTAATTACAAATTAAATAAACGACACTTATGACTGAGATAAATTAAATTAATATTACCACATTTTAGTTTCTTACGGCACTCGAGTTAACAGACATGGTAGCGCGTCTCGCAGGTTTACGTGTAATTATGGGCGCGCAGGATTCCATAGTTGTTCGCGTAGAATCAGTGGCGGCTTGTAAATCGATGGATATTGGAAGGGTGAAGGTTAATTGTCCACGGCCGTTGATGAACTCTTTGCATAATCACTCTTTACGGAACGGTTGCTTTAGGTGCAGATGCAGATTTTATTACGGGTAAGGCTAGGCGCCCACTGGCTCTCCGTTTCGTATACGTTCTGCCTTCCACAAGGCATTGTCTCCGTTACGAAACAAAGGCTTGTGAAAGCTAGGACGGAGAAGTTACGAAGAGCAGTGAGCGCCTGGCCTAAGGTGAATACGCTCAACCCGTTTACAGCATAACGCCGATTTGATTTGGATCGGCGGCGGCGTTTGGTTAAAATCAACCGGCGGCGGCGCGGCGTGCCGATTTTTCCAAAACATAATTTTTTTCGGTGGCGGCGATGCGAAGGTGCGCAAATTTCTGCCCCCTTTAAAAAATCCAAAATGTTTTTGAAAGATAAAAAAATAATAATAATGTTAAAAATATTTGGGTTGTGGGATCCAAATTTATCGGCGGCGGCGGCGGCGCATCAAAAATTAAGCTCGCCGGCGGTGGTTCGGCACCTGATAAAATAACGGCGACGGCGGCGTTGAATCGGCGGCGTTAGGCTCTAAGCCCGTTGATCATGGATTTCATCTCCGTTTACTTAGCAGATTCGGCATTATTTATTTATTACCGACTTTTTAAGCTCTATTTTCAAATCTCTTTCTATTTAACACTGAATAATTATCTAGATCTATCCTCACATTGCAGGCGCGCAATCTCCTTTTACGTAAAAACGCTTCTCATCTCGTTTATTACTAAACGAGAATATCCTACAGTATCTCAAATCTTATATGAAACACTTATAATACTAATACATAATATTAATAATTATAGAAAATATATAACTAATGATAAACATAGATAATAAATTAAAAACAAAAAATGGCCTGGCAACTTTCAGTCTGGTTGGTTCTAAAACAAATACTGAAGAAAACAGAAAAAGCGACTGAAACGCACGCCAAATTCCCTTGAGACTATTTTTAAACCTAAACTAGTAGTTTTGGTAATTCCTCATTACACAGGGCTGGATAAAATCCGTTTAAAAACACCAAACGTCATGTTTTTGCTTTAATTTCAATTTTCAAATACTGTTTTAAATTAATTGAAACTAATCTTTACTGTAAGAAATTATAAAACCATATAACTACTATCCGATAACTATAAAGCTTTAATTTGAGTTATAAAAACGTACTCAAATTCTTTACCTAGATTAAGTTACACACATTGGTTTTTAAACCAGCCAATCCTAGAGTTATTTCCTTACAGTTTTCAAACCTGTAAAGTCCACGCCATCTGCTGGTAAAAAGACCACGTAATAAAGTTTTGTTATTTTACAACAACGATTTACTGTACCAAATTTTAGCAGCCTAGTTAGGACTTTAAAACTTTTCTTCACTCGTCTTTCAGCGTCTGAGTTTGTTGAGCCCGTGATAACACTCAGAATTTTAATTTATAGGTTAATCATTTAAAACATCATTCTGAGATGCTCTTTTTCACCTGTTTCACTAACTTTCAAAATACACAACGACGATAGAGAACGGTTCCCAATTTATTCTTAATGATAAAACGCTATTCAATTAAGCGGCATTGTTTAAACCGAGCTTTAAACTCGAATTACCGCAAACGTACAGACCCAAATATTTAATTACGATGCAACCTCTTTACTGTTTACACTATACGAAGGTCTTATCTGTCCATTTATTTTAAATAGGTTAAAGTGTTTCGGGTTTCTGAGAGATTCTCTTCGCCCTTCGCTCGATAAGACTTCTGCTTTCGCACACTATGGACAATTCGACCGAAAATGTTCCTTATTCGTTTTGCCGCTGTCGCCAAGCATCGTTAGATTTCCGTCCAGTGCGAAATCAACTTCATCCTGTAATTTCTCTACCGGTTTATGGTGATTTAGACCAACCCGTTGCGGTCACTTCAGAATTAATGGAATTTCGAGATTAATTTGTTGGGTTTTGAAGCGCTTCAATTTACAAATGAAAATCCACCATTATATACAGACTTAGAAATTGGAACGCAACATAGCAGCCAAACATTTTACGAAGCTCGACTGAAACCCTTGCCTAAAATATGAAAACAATAAATTTGATTTATTTTATAAGCACATGTGGGGTGGCGGAGAGGTATATTTTATAAGATAATGTGGGGTGGTGGAGTGGTTAGCACTTTCATATCGCAGCAAGAGGAGCCGGGTTAGATCCAAAATTGTGGTACTGGATGATGTGGTACACGGAGATACCCCTTCCACGTTGAGTTTGCACGTTATCACTTCACTTGTTAAAGGAGTGTTTCCCCGGAAATATTCGGTTTCTATTCCATAATAACTTGTAAAGTTTAGCGGTAATAGCAAGTGTCGGGATATGTTGACTCGCGTGGAATGCAGCGTTTTCCACCAGCCTTCTACGTATTATAAGCAAGCCACCTGAATTAGTGGCATTTAATGTCACTAGATGACTTGGGCCTAAGGTGATGCCTTAACTGATTAAGATTTCTCATAGATTTAATTAATTAATTATTGTCTTTTGATAGCAATAATCTCAGATTACAGGTGAAACTGCCACATTTGTGGCTTATTACGACCTATTTAGATATATTCTAAGTACTAATTAGATGAAATAATTTCATAAACTTGATCAACATTGAGTTACTTTGGACCAAAGATGTCTTGGATCAAAGGTCAAATATTAATTTTTACGTTCATCACCAGACGTAAGAAATTTAATTCTTCTTATAGAAAGCATTTCAGTGGTCTTCCCAAGGTCGCTTAGCTCAATGTACCTCAACTTACCAATCAGCAGTTTATTGAGAATTTAGAACTTTTTAAGTAAGCATCTTTTACTATTATTTAAATGAAATATTTCGATTTCAAAATAATATTTTGTGGCTTGCTCTTTGTTGATGTTCTTTAGAGTTCTTATCAATATTACATTCATTAGATATTTCTATAAAATAAGCTACGCTGGCTGAACTTGTTCTTATGTAGCGCATTCGTCACAAAAAAAGTAAAAGTTCAGTTCGGTTTATGCTTGAAACAGTGTGCTTCGTCGAAACTACTCTTATGTCCAGAACTTTTCGTAGTAAAACGGCATTGATACGTCACCCATGACGCAACAGCAACCTCAAAACCAGAAGGCCAATGTTACTTTATGGAAAGTAGAGGTCGGCGTTCGATTAACTTTTATCCGTGGATAAAATAAGTTCGGCGATATTTAAATAATATTTATTTAAACAACCAATATTTGAATAATAATTGTAAAATGTTTAAAAAATCGGAAGTGGATAAGCCTATTATTTAAACAAAACAAACAATTATTTAAATAAATACCATTTTCATTCAAATAAATGCTTGGTTGCGTAAAAAACATAATTAAATAAGTTAAAATTATATTCTTTTTACCAACTTTTGTTAAATAAATCGACACTTTTGTGGATAATGAATAAACAATTCCGAGCACTAATGGAAAGGCATATTCAATTAAAAGTATAATAAATAAATGAAAATATTAAATTAAAGATTGTCATTAAATACTATCCATTTAACTAATTATGTTATGGTATTTTGGGGGTGATTTAATTCCGTTACTAATGGTAGGGCACTCTTGACTGCACGGTTGGCTTCTCCATAATTAAGAGTGCAACAACAAACAAAGTAAGGGTCCTTATATGAAGACAGATTAGCGAGTACTCCGCGATAAATCACTCTCTACGGCTCGGCTCCGTTCTTCGGCTCCAGAGAAATAAATTATGAGAAAAGCCAATCCCAAAGTAGACCAACAGCAGCTAGCTCCCCCAAGTGGAGGAGATCTGCATTGGGCTTTCCCGAGAAGCTTTATTTGTCCCCTAAGCTCCCTTTTCCCCCAGCTGCCAATAGAGCCGTGTACTTCCAACTCGCGGGGGCTCTTGTAAGAATATTAATTTTAGTTAGGCTCCCTCTTGAGGCTGGATCTACTTGTTCTTCGCTGAAGGAATGGATGAACCGCTCTTACCGGATGACCATGCACCGCGGAGGACCACTGAATTAAGCGAGAGGAGCTGCAAGAAGTGTCTCCTACCTGTTCCTTCGCGAAAGGTCAGCTTTATAAAAAGGTTTATCGTGAATTCGACAAAACGCTTACTTAACGAAATGGTTTGAGTGGATTAAATATTCCTGCCATCGGCAGTAAATAAATACATAAAATGGTAAAAAAGCGAAAAGATAGATAAGTCTCTAATGCTCAGGGGCAAAATACAGCTAAGCCCTCAAAATATTCAAAGAAATTAACAAAGTTTCGAGATACCAATAGGTGGTTCTTATTAACTTAAAATAAATAAATATAGCAGTTTGGAAAATTGGCATTAAGTTTATTTAGTTTTCAACAAAGGGTATCTGCTTTGTTTTGTTATTCATTGCTTTTTTAACTGCCCATAAAATTATTTTATCAAATTGAAATTAAAATTTTAAAATAAAATCCGTTTTGGCCATTAATTAATGGGTTTTAAGTACAACATGAAGCGTAGATAAACTATATACTCTAATATTGTGAAATTTTTCATCTTTTTTTATGTGCTGTATTTATATTATTTGCATAGCTAATTCGTTTTTAAACTACACTTTAAAATAAATACTTAAGTAAGCTAAGAAGCTATTTAAAATGGTCCTAAATCCTAAATTAACAATTGGTATTTAGGGTTTTCTTTTCATATCTAATTGGATTACTTTCAAAATACTACTTGGTACACTTTAAACATAATTTTGCTCCAGTTTTTATTTGATTTATTACACAAGACTAAAATAAAAAATGTTCTTCCATTTATAATTTAATATTACTCTTAAAAAAACTCAATTTACAACATAACTTCAAATAAAATAAATCAAGACACATCCAGTTTAAGTTCAATTCTGTTTGGATAAAATAATTTAGATTAACACGTAATAAAGTTCGATTCCATCGAAGTCGATTTCGAATTTGCCAAATTTTGGAATAAAATTTTGATCCTCCACTTTTGTAAGGGACGTTTCTTTTGGTCAAAAATAAAACTTATGATTCTTGAGCCGATAGCAATATAGTATTGATGCGTTCAAGATATTGACAAAAGTTAAATATATAAAGATAAAGTTGTTTTAATATTTAATAAAACATATTATACCTTCCAAACGCTTCTTGATTTCATTACGCTGTTTTTCATTGATATAGATTTTCATCTATGTAGTTTCTTTCCAAAGTTGGATCTAAGTAATCTTGTGGGAACGCTGCAAATGAGGAACACCTTAGCCACTAATCATCCGATTGGGGGGATCATGCACGAAGGAATGGGGGGTGAGAAGGCCCTTGTTTTTCACGGAGCTCATCATATCCATCTTTGTTCTGGGCCGTTGCAAGCCTCTAATCCATTTACCGCGGCGAAGGCACAACAATCCTGATATTCCCCGGTGCTTTCCGCTTGTTATCGCCGAAAGGCAGCTGGGCTTCGACTCCTCTCTGGCCTTTAATGCTGGTTATCGACCCTTGAAATAAATCACCCCTCCTGGGGAATCCTTTGCCTCAATGCCCAATGAAGTTAGTTCCGAGGATGCTAATATTGTTTTTCATTTTGTGTTTGTTAGTTGAAGTTATATTTGCTTTCGTCTCGTTAAGTTGAATTTCCTTTTGATTGAACAAGGTGTCATCTATTTCGTGCTATTGGTTAAAGTCAAATTGGTTATTTTTCCCACTTTAAAATTCGCAAACTACTAGTTAAGGAATTTGTCTCAATTCCCAAAAATTTAAAACTATCTGATCTACATTTTAAAAAGTATTTTATTTAAGATTAAGCAAACACCAATACTACCATAGCTGTTCCGATAAGCAATGTAAATAGTGATTCTACTGGTATAATACCCAACATGAAAAGAAATTTCAAGTTTTCACCCAATCCTAACTTCAAATTCCAACCCAATGAATATAGAGTCGAAGTTAGTGAATGATTTTGTAAGCTTGACAGGGGCGTGCCAACTACGGGGCGAAGGTAGCGATTTGCAACCACTAATTTTTCGCCAGGACAAACTTTGCGCAAAGTTGTAGTTCACTCTGGATATTTATTTGCCTCGGACGGACTCTTATGGTGTCGGGTGTTTAGTCAACATGACAGGTTGACTTAACATACGAACCCTTGTGTTTTGTTTTATGCCTCTCGCCATTTTTTCGAACACAGCCTGTTTAACAAGGGATGTGCTTATAATATAATTTTTGTCCCCGCTATTGTAAACACGTTGGCACGCCCCTGAACCTTAAACTATTTGAGCATGACAAAAACGCGACATTAGATCAATTGTCACCGGTAATTGGCTTCACAAGTCACTAGTTGACTTAGGCCGTTGTGATTCCTTGCGTATTAGCTTAGCTGATTATTATTATAACTTCCATAACTTTTTTATGCGGTCTTCCTAGTGCCACACTGAGCTAGAATATACTTGTGTCTGTACTTATATGTCGATATAATTTTGTTATGGCGCCATCTCTAAATTAGTTAATGAACTATTAATTAAATTCTAGGAACTGTCGTCCGTGGTTCAGCAATGAAACCATTTACAGTAGCTTGAATCTGTAGTATATTTTTACAAACCCAGACAGTGTTATCTAGGAGCAAAAAACACAGCACCCCTTACAAGGAGAACGCGACCCGTCAGAAATCATTCATTTTCTTTGGTTGGACGCTTTAGCGCCTGCTGCCGTCGCAAGGGGAAAATTCGGAAATTGTCTTCCCCCGCTCGTAAAACGTTCAGCGTAATAAAATTTGTACACAACACTGCGTTAGCGTGTTTAAAGGCCAGCTGCGTTCTTCTTGTGTTTGTTGCTCCTAAAGGTGTTATGAACTACACGAAGCAAATTTATTTTCTTAATTCAATTATGGATTTTTAAAGTAATTTTGTAATATTTTGCTTTAGTTTTAATCTTTATTGACTATATTTGATTTGGTAGGTGTAAGAAAGAATAATAGAAGTTGAAAGCTAATTCAAACTATTTCATTTATGAACTTTTAATATTGAAAATCAAACCTAAAAGACTACTTGTCGAAGTTCACTTCAAGTCCCCATAATTTTTCTGAATCGGTTTCTTCTTAGTATATTCCTCAGACCAGACCTTACAACGTAAAGTACTTGTTGAATAATTTTAATTTTTTAAGCCACACAAACCTAAAGACACCACTGTTTTTAGGTGTACTCAAAAGAAAATATCTGATGTTGCGCTCGTCACACGCGTAACGTATAAATTCCCTCTTCCTTGGTGTCTTCTCCTTCGAACCACAAATTGAATAAATGAACCCAAGGCTAATTAACGATATCATCAACGTATGGAGAGAGGGGGGCAGAGTATGGAGTCAGTGTTACGATAGATAATTTGCGAAAGGGCAGCGGAGAATCCTTTTGTCCAGACCCTTACCCATTATTATAAATTGATTTATGTTCAAACTAGGGGCTGGTCATTCTTTTAAATATAATGTCGGCATGAACCGAGGGGAGTTTATCGATAGCAGCGGCTCCATCAATATTGTCCAGTCAAACAATACGCCTTTGTTCGCATTCTGCCAATTCAATGCTCCCTTAATCATCGCCACGAGAGTACCTTCACCAAGACAAAGACACTATAATACACCGCGAGCAAGGCTTACTGATTCACTTCTCAGAAATATTTTCACTATTTTACATTTAAATGCGAACATGATATTCGAAGTGTTTAGCGTAAAAAATGATCCAAACGTATTCTAATTAGTATTCTAATTCTCTACTTAAAAATTACACCAATGACATAATCTGTTTCGCTTAATATGAATTGCTTGAAACACTGAACTTTAAGGATTCACCTAGTCACGCCACTGTGTTGTAATGACATTTTTAAACTAGCGTGTGCAATATATTAATTGGTTTGAAGTCGTAAAAATTTGCTTATTTCAAAGTTTCAATTGCTAATCTCCACCAGTCTCCCCCTATTCGGCTTCCCGTTGCTTTGCAACTCGTTTTGAAATTTTTAATGTTTAGGCTTACAATTGTTAGTTTTTCTTTTCGGTGTTATAGTCGCAAGCCAGATTTCCAGCACGGTACGGACGAGTCCCAAATAGGACGAAACCGGTCTACCGTTGGAATTGCTGGCTTTTTTATTTCATTTAATTTAGTTTTTCACTCGAAGAACTATTTGGTCCGAGTTTCGCGTCTTTTTGTTTGCTCGAAGACCTATCGGTACGAGCTAATAGTAAGTTTTTTTTAAATTTCTTCAAATTTGTTTAGGGTTTAGCTTTATTATCCCTTTTCTAATGGACTAATCTACTTATTCGCTAATTTTATCATCCTTTACAATGCAGTCCATAGGTGGTTCCTTTTAACTTATCATTTACCAGAAACAAAGAATATATCCGTTTAAAAAATGCAAAAATTAAATGTTTAAAAGTTCGGTCCCTGGACCTTACGAGCCGTAGTTTGTGAGTTTCCGCAGAATATCCAATATTTTATTAGAAAAGACCAAAACAATATAGTTCCATTCTGAGAAAATCATTCAATTTATTAATTATTTATTTATAAAGTGGGATAATTTCATGGGAATCTCTTCAAAATCCGGAAAATTACTTCCATATATACGTCCAGTTTGCTTCAAAATCTGTAAAAAAATTAATTTATTAATATTTTATAACTATAACATGGTAAACGCCAGCGGTATTAACAAAAGTTTAAAACGACTAATAGTACAACTTGATTATTATACAACCATGAACTACTAATACTTCAGTTATTATCGATTATTATGATTTTCACCGCTATTAGCCAGTTTTATAAATATCAAAAATCCTTATTAATTTAAAGTTATCCCTACTTCATTACAAAAGTAAATTAAATTATTTAAATTACAAATAAGCACGCTTGTTTCAAAAACAAGTAAATTGACTTATGCCTATTTGCTTTTCGGGGTTCTTCGAAAGCCAAAAATTTAAAAATAGTAAAAATATATTTTCAACACAACTGTTTTCTACCCGGTGAAGCGGTGATATTTTTATTTTCAAACTTTTTTATGAAATAACTTATCTGTGACATGTGTATGTTTGGACTTCATTTCAAATTTGTGAAAGGAAATATTAATTTATTGAAGCAATTCGCGACTGAAACGAGTCTAGGTGGCGTAACGGCGCTAGCTTCTCCAAGGTAGTGCCTATGATCTAGCGACTGCTAAAGCCCAATTAAAAAGCCATAAGAACGTTTTTTCTTAAATAAACTTATCAAACTATAAACGCTTGCTTTATTCGTTACCTGTCTAGCTTTCAATGGCGAACCCAAGGGGGATACCTAAAACTGACGCCTTCCAACCGTGGTAATTCGATGCCAACATAGTGATTCTTTTTAAGTAGAAATAAATACATTATTGAATGGACTATGGAGATCCAAGACTAAAATAAAAAAGGGTCGCGTACTCGCGTAGTGGATAGTGATTCAAACAGCGTTAGAGCCAGTGAGGTAGAATAAATAGAGATCCAAACAAATCTGGGATTCGCGGGACACGCTTTATTTGAGTAGGGGAATTAGGCTTAAGTTTCAACTCTATCGAATCGTGTTGGCGCCATCTGTTTCCATAAGCAGACACTTTTGCAAAATAGATTAAGGTTTAATTTTCCAATAACACCATAGATGGCGCCAACACGATTTGATTAAGTTCATTTACTAGACTTAGCGCTCCAACTCAACAAATACTGTCCCGCGAAACGGTACGTCCTGGAAGGCGGATTTGGATCCCTATTTATTCTACCTCATTGGTTAGAGCCACTGCATGCTGGCTCCATCGAAACCCTCTTTGATAGTTTTCAGTGCTGCATTTAAAAATGCCTTGGAACAATATACCCCAACTAAATATGTTGACAAACATCAATAAAGGTGTTTAGTTTTAATATTTAATATCATTTTTACATAATTTAACTTTGAGATTCGTTCACGCGACTACCATTTCAGTAATACTGATGCGCCATCTACTATTAAAAAAGATAAATGTTATGAACCAAGATATCTTGTAGTAGCGCTATAACCGCGTTTAAAATCAGTTAATTCTCAAGAAGTACTAAAGTAATATATTCAGATAAAAAAATTATCCGGTCGTGCTAAACAATGAAGAATCTGGAAAATGGCAAAATCAGCGAATTTATAAAGCTTTTCAATGGGCAAATGTTACACCTTATTATATAATTTGTACCACACAGTAAACATTGAACACACTACAAAAGAAAATTTGCATTTCGCAAATTGAAACCTCCAAAAATAAAAATCCAAAACCGTTCAAGAACTTAAACACAAAATATAAAAATGAATAAATTTTACTAACATGCAAATCTAATTTTTTGTTATTTGAAAATCTCTATTTCAATAGAAAATAAATGTAAGTGTTAAAGAAACATTTATATATTTGAACACTACATTAAATATTGATAAAAAATAATCTAACCTTTGCATTCGGTCAAAATAGTATAAATATCCCTGATCAAATCGGATGTGTATCAGACATTGACCTATTATCAATTTAGTAACGATAATTTCTGAACAGAAGAAAGAAGATGTACAAGACGTTTGACGTGGCTATTTTCTTAGTGTTGTCATCGGTGGTAAGCGAGTTATTGGATTTTATAAATAGTTATCACAATCTATAAATGTTTAGACCCGAATGTTTCAGGTGCTGTGTCAGAAATCAATGGACGTTGAAAGCCTGAATGCCGTCGAAATAGCAGCACCGATGCCCTTGGACATGGCGCCACCCTTGAACACCGTTCCAGAGCATGGCATGGAACTGCCAGCAGCCGTTTTCGATATTCCTCAACCGTCTTTGTCCCTAGTCCAGCCAACAATTGAGATGCCCAAGGACGCTCCCGAAGTGCACGACATTCCTCATGCCAACATTGGCTTCTCAGGGAACGTCTTGAAGGAGAAGAAAGTAATCCTCAACATTCCTTCGCCGGTCATCGAGGCGCCCAAACCCATCGTGCAAACCAAACCGGTTCTCTTCAGGGTACCGCAGTCCATCTTCGTCATCCCCAGTCCCGTAGTCCAACACAAGCCCATGATCTACAAGGTGCCTCACACTCTCATCGTACATCGACCAGAAGTGAACCTCCAACAGTATCACGTAGTCATTCCCCAAATGAAGGTCGTTAAGGGTTCGAAATCCGCCTACACCCAAGCTATTCCTGAAACCCATAAAGTCAAGACCTTTGGTCCTGTGTACACTAAGATGAACTCGAAGGCGGCTTCTCTCCAAGTGGCCAGTGAGCTGCTCGAGAAGCAATTCCTTAATAAGGTCGCCCTCGTCTCAAAAACTTTGCACGGAACTGTTTAGAACTTAATGGTGCAGCGTAGTTATTAAATTTTTAGTCTGTATTTATTTCTGTAAATATTTGTAAAATGTGTAATCTCTTCATCTCTCGAAATAAAATTCGATTTTAAAAACGTATCTTGTCGATTTAGTGCGTAAATTATGCAGTCAAATCCGCCAAAGATATGGATCTCCTAAACGTCACGTAGTTCTATATAACCATAAAATTAAAATAAGGAGATAAAATTCCACTTGTATTTTACACTATTCATAAATAACGTAATTCGAAGTAATGATTTGGTGGGTTTTTAAAACTTCAGTAGCTATAGATTTAATTGCAACCAAACCAGACGTTCACTTGGGCCTCTAATTGGCATTCTTAACTAAAAATATTTCTCTCCGCTCTTGAACAGTTTTATTTAAAAAATAAAAGAAAAATATGCTACTTGGTACTGAGCGGATCCTATTTAAAGACGATTAGCTTTATCATATTTAGTTCGAAGCAAAGCTAGTGTTCGACAATTACTTTATAAAAGTAAAAATGTTAATTTTGAAAAGTAGTAACTCCCGGATGTTTTTTGATGATTCTATGTGAGTAAACGAGGATGCTTAACCATTAGAACAATTAAGGACAGTCCTACTTACGTTCATTAAGTTACTAACGCACAAAGATGGCCCAGGTGGTGCAAGGCTCGGACCTTTAAGGTCATTTAATTTCGTCGCTAAACCGTTTTGGGGCTATAGCCCCCGTATATTTTAAATAAACCCTTACGGAAATTGTTCCAAAAACCTTAAAAAACTGAACGTAGCCCCTCAAATATTTATACGATAGCCTGAAGTAACTTCTTTACCTTGAAGAAAAAAATAATTTTAAACTTTGATATGATAGATTACCATTTAAATGCATATAAATGGTTTAATAGTGTAAGTTAACATTCCCTTCCAAGCTCTTAAAAATTCCTTCCCACAACATAAGTGCAACTTATCGATCACGTCTTAATAGCAATAGCTCTAGATAAAGCGACCAAATCAAAGTTTAATAGGTCTTTAACGATTACAACCACCCCACCATGAAAATTTCTGCCCAAACTAGACCCACACAAAATGAAAAATTTAGAGACACCTTTGAGATTGTGGCGAGTGGTTTATTAAAAGAAAACCCGTACACTCTAGAGAAAAGTCATTTTGGAACTTGAAACACATGAAATCAGCCTAAACATCAGTTCCAAAATCTCGAAATCAGTCTCGAAAACCAGAAGTCAACTCGTACTCTAAAATCTCAAAGTCCGTTTCTGATTCCTGAAATCAGTTTGTTATTCAAAAAACCATACGCCAAATTTGCAAATGTCCGACCCCTCGGGTTATGGTCTGTTGCAGTTAATTAATTTGCGTAATTTTACAGTTACTTGGAAATCGAAATTAAGCTATCAGGAAATAGGAACGAAAATCCAAAAAGAGCAGCTACAGTTGTCACTAGATGTTTAATCCCCTTTCTAGAAACGTCCCTGTAAAGAGGAGGCTAAGCTTCATTGCCTTGTATTAGGATCTTATCGCTTTCTGCGTGTCTGCCTTCTTGGATGTGTTTGACATACAGAGTGTTGCGTTACCCCTTCAACCAGCTTGCGCTTCTTTGGCCACGAGGGTGTAATAAGTTTGGGGGATACAGCACTAGCAAATGGGGCAATACAGTAGGCCTCTACGAAGGAATTGGCATACGGTATTCCCGCAGACTTACAATACACCAGCGTTTTAAGGGAAAGGGTAACGAAGCACCCTGTTCAGCCGGAACTAGAACCCCCTTGTGGCCTGGACTAGAGTCGTTTTCCAATTTTAAAAAAATAAAGAAAAATAAACGTAATTAGTTTCTTCTTAAGACTTTGTTTTGGTTTCAGGGCTTGTTTTGACTAGCGCATCGAAGCAATGGCGAGCGTTGACGCAAAACCATTGCGTAGATTTTAAAGGCTGGTTTTCACTAGGTCAAAATAGCCACGATGGTGAGCATCGACGCAAATATAGTATTAGGCCTAATGTAGGTTTTAAAGCCTGGTTGTCCCTAAACTGAAATAGCCACTACGACGGTCAGCGACGCAAAATATCCTCGTTATAGCTTAATACATTTTTCGCGTCGACACAGCGTTTTGCCCTAGTGCAAACCAGCCTTAATCCTAGCTTCTCCAGTTTCCGCTTGCAGCTGAGCATTCACGAGTTTTATCCGTTTCATAATCGTTCATTCGTTAAGCTTCTTTATTCCCGTGGTTTCCGCAAAATCTTTCTTTATTATTTTCTTCAAAAATTTAAATTGCTTTTAATGGAGAAATCCTGGTGTTTCCTTAAATTTACTGCTGTAGGAAGCTTGAGCTCACCCCCATCAACATTTCATTTAAGCCTTTTCAGTTTACGTAGAGGCGGGTTCCAATTCACACGAGGCACCGATCGTCATAAGAAAGCCCCCCTTTTGCTGTATAGCGCCATCTACAGCATAGTCGCAGTAAAAATCTTCCACGTTACGTTTTATCATAAGTAACATAAGAAATTAATATGGTTCTTTCTATTCTTCCAAAGCTAATGATGCTCTAATGAGAGCCTGCTTCGACAAGTACTACCTGGGTAAGATCTGACAAACTATACCCCGAGTTGTTACTAGTCTTTGGATAAATCTGTGGTGCCAGCCTTTATGCCGAATCTGCCAAGAGTTATTGAAAATTGAAACACTTTCAAAAGTAATAAATAAAGGTTTATATATAAAAATAATGATTAAAGTTAAATTGTTTTATTAAAATAAAATTAACTATTCTAACCATCTCTAAGGGTCAAGGTCATTCGAAAGAATGTAAACCTTATTTCTTTATCGTTCGAAATGCGCCATCTACTGGGGATTCGCTAGGTATTATGGGTATCAACATTTTCGCGATTTCTGTCTGCTTAGCTAGGACTGTATAAATCGTCTGCTACTTAAGTTATCGGTAAGGCTTAATAAGTTTAGGTGTAAAATACGATTTTCAAATGAGATCGAGAGACAAAACAGGTAATTTATAATAAATAATTTCGCCTATTTTATTGAATGTTCAATTTTTAATGATAGTATTTTATTTACAGTTCTTCAGAAACTCCCAAAAGGGGAGGAACAAGATGTTGTGTTATCGGTTGTGGGAAAAACAGCTACAAGAGTAAAGCTAGCTTTCATTTGTTTCCAAGGGACAAGACTTTGAAAGAGGAATGGATTAGTAGGATTCAATCAGCTCCTCATGATTTCTAAACCATGCACAAGTTCAAAAGCAAATTTTGAAACTGGATTCCTTCAGCAACTAGCAAAATCTGCAGATACCATTTCAACCCAGCTGGAGTCAAACATTACAATGATTTTCTCCCTTGTTACTTTCCTTGGAAATCTTTTGAACATATTGTTTTAAAGCCTTTCAAAGGTTGGAAATTAACTTATAATTATTTATTTATAATAAATTATAACATTTTTACCTTGTTTTTATTCACAGTACGGTTAGGTTATAACTATCTGGTTCTTCCTCCGGATGAAACGTTGTCGCTAAGAGCAGATGTTGTTATTAACAACGAGGAAAGTACGTTACCAGTACCACAAATGAGCATGAAGAATGAGTTTACCATCAGCCACTGTGAACATTCGTGTATAATCAAATACCATTACTCATCAATTATTAATGAAAAGGATGCTCTGATTAACCAGTTGATATTTGAAAATAAGGAGCTTAAAGAGAAGTCTTCAACCCTAGAAAAAAATAACGAAGACCCCTTAAATGAATTAACGAATAAATGTAAACAATTAATAAATCTTGAGATGCAATTTAAGGTTTCCAACGCCACTAATAAGTCATTCAGCGTAACCACTAATCTACAAATAAAAACATTGTCATATTAAAAACTACATAGCAATAGCAACGGTAACTATATTTACACCACAGTCTATCCACTATAGACTCTGTTTACACTGTAAATGCAACTTTGGTTTTCCATGTTTGAAATATGTATAAGAGATTTCTATTCCTCACATTACCACCTTGGCTTAAATTTCAACTTTAACTATAAAAATTTAATATTTTGTATAATTTTATGTACGAAAACTATAAAGAATAGTTAAGAAATATATTGCTTACCTGTTTAAAGTATTCAACTTTTTCATTATCATTAAATAACCCTTTAAATTACGAAGATAATGCAGGAACGATTTAAAAAAACTATTCCTAAGCAGACGATCTTTCTGAAAAAATTTCAAAGAACTCTTGGGAAAATTCGATTTCCCATAATTCTCAGAATAATTTGAATTTATTTCACCAGGTGTCGTATTCAAACGATAAAGAACGTTTTTTCGACCACGTTACGAATTATATGGCCTTGACAGCCCCGAAACTTTAAAAATTCTTGAACCTCCCCCCTTTACAGAGAGACGGTGGCGGCGGCAGGTGATTTTGTATGGTGGAAGCTACAGCTTTTCCCGTCCGGTTAGAGATACAGTGTCCATGATAATATATCGATCTCGTAAGGGCTCAGACAACGCTATTTTACAGATTCACTAGCGCCATCTGAAGCCTCGATCTTCAAAGTTGTCAATTCATAATCATGTTCGGTTAGTCTAGTAACTTATTTTAAAAATTACAAACAAATCTTTCGCGTCTCGGTCTCGAGCTCGAGCTGCGCGCGCTTTTATATTTTATTTTTCAATTTTAATCAAGCAGGGAGTGTCTCATCGGTTTCTCACCAGCTGTCGCAGTGGACGGGCGTTTTTAGATTTCCGGAAATTTCTTTATTTTATTAAAAATTAACTGTTTAATATTTTTGATGCACTTTTCGCCATAAATTCTAGTTTTTAACGGGCTATAGGGCTATCTAACTGGTTAAAGCTTGACCGTTCCCCTTTAACAAATAACCAGGAAATCATTGTAACCGGTCACAAATTTCCAAAGTGTTGCTGGCGAAATACAGACATTATTTTAGAGCCGACCCGAAAAATTAAACATAACTTTCAACCAGTAGCGGCGCTAAGGGTGGGCTGAGGTGGGCTTTAGCCCCCCTGCATTTCTGAGAGGGGCCACATTTTTATTAAAAGGGCCATATATTTATACTTAAGAGGCCACATATTTGAATTTATGAATCTTCTTAATTTCTAGAAATTTGTTTTAGTGCTAAGAAACGTTTTACTGGAAAAAAAATCTTTCAAAATAATTCGTTTACTCAAGAAGAGAGTAGACCGTAAACAGATATAGAGGAAGGGGGCAGAAATTGAGAGAAAGTTGAATGAACGATAGAAACAAAAGAAAGGGGCTTAAAGGAATTTAGGGAAATACCCCGGGCATGCACGTGTCCCCTCCAGGTCGGATACAAGGTCAGTATACTGACCCTATAGGGGTCCAGTAAAAGGGACGAGAGCCGCAACAATAAAACGACCTTGCTCTTCTCGCTTCCTGGAAAATTTATAAAGAATTAGCCCACTTGTGAAAAAAACTTAGCGCCGCTACTGCTTTAAACCAGCCGACCCAAAATTTTCAAAAAGACCTAACCCAATAAAATGTAAACCCGAATACCCGTCCGGACCTTAAACCAGGGTTTATCCGTCTATCGTCGATGGGGTAAAAACACTGGAAGACAATTAAATATTTCCAACCACCCTGTGCTCGGTCACTTAGGTTTCCCTGGTTTTCTAGGATATGTCCCAGGAATTAAGTTAAATGAAATGACGTTAAACGTAGTTCAATGTGAAGATTTCAGCCAGCCTGTGCTACAAATTATGATGCAATTACTTACTTACAAAGGTATTATTGCTATAGTGTGAGTTGTAAATCAAAGTTTCAAACATCGGTATATTTCGATAATAAATAATAATTTTGTAAGATTATGAGCTTTTAGCATTCAAATATTATTTATGATACTAAAATTGTCCAGTAAAGTAACTTGAAAGCATTGTTAGGAAAATTTATCTTTCGCAAAGCAATTTCTTCGAGGGTTTTAACCAAAGACTATATATACGCTTCGCTAAAAACTGGCGTGTTCAATGGCTCAACTTGCCTACGATAGCAGACGCCGGTCAAAATCCCCCCCCCCCCCCGCTTCAGGAGTGCTACTAGTGGCGCTTCTAACGGCTGGTCAAAAGCCTTCTCCCGTGTTTCGAAAGTGTTAACAGGTTTTTTGTATGAAGACGCCTGTCTAGTAAGCGAAGCGTATATATAGTCTTTGGTTTTAACAGCCAGTCTCGTTCTTAGGTTCAATACCTCCTACTGGGATCTAGGATAGTTTGGTGCAGGAAAATTGGCTGCCGGAATATTCGCTGCCAGAAGATTATGTGTGCTTAAAGCGGAAAACTCGGTGCTAAAAAAATAATTTCAACTTACGTCGTTAGTTCTTATCATAAAAATCTTAAAAAATAATTCAATTGCTATAAAACGTATTACACTGACGGATAATTATCAGTTCTTATCGTGGCGTTGTATCTTCGCAGCGAACGGGGCGGAAAGTAATTGGTTTACGAGAATCTTGGGTGCGTAAAGTGTCGGGTTCGAGTTTTCCGGCAGCCAATTTTCCAACACCGAACTTTCCGCGTCCCCTCCTACTGGCATTAAAAATACTAAATTTGGTTGCCATTTTTGGTTCCATGAGAACCAATTCAATCCCTTTATGGGGTAGCCGTTGATTTACCTTAATAAATCAAACGAAATTGATTGGTTAAGGCTAGAACTAATGCTTCTCTTCCCAACATGTAAGGGTAGGGGCTGAGCGCGTACGCAAAACCCCGCTACCATAAATTATATGCCCCATCTATTGCAATTTGCAAAAGTTGTTGCAATGGTGCGACCTCGTCCAAGCCCGGCTCCTTTCAGATCAAGACTGCAGCGACGCCAGGTAAGTATGAATAGTAGTGTACAAGGGAAAGTGTTGAAATTTGGAAGGCAAATTATGAAGCGATATGCGATCTTTAAAACATTCGATATTTGTGATACAAATCCGCAGTAATATATTAAATCCCTTTGCAAACGCGTAAAATAGGTAATCAGCGATTTTTACTGAAAAAAAAACCACCGATATCAATAACATGGTTTATGATATTGAATTTCGTTGTTCACTTGTATAGGATGTACATCATGTATGTTACACTAATAAAACAGGTAAAATGGGGAGAAAATAGTGGAGACTGGCAATCGGGTGCAGTTGTAAAAGTCCGTGAGCCAGATGGGGGAAATAGGATTTTCATTTTCCACTCTCCGCATTGAAAAACGTGGTCATTTTACTGAGGTGATCGGGTGGCTATTCAATATTTCGGCGATCGGGTCATGGCGAAAGATCATATCTCGGCCATTATTACACCTATCCGCATATTTCATTCAGGTAAATAGACAAACCGACCTTTTAAGCCATTGCGTCGAAAGGGTTAATTCAAATATACTGCTCAGGCTATTTGTGAACATCCTATGCGGCTGCTCCTTGTTTTAACAGGGAGTCGTTCCTTCAGTGTCATATATTTAATTCATAGGTGTATTAATTATCGTTAACCATTACAGCGAATCCAATATGATTTGGGGCAACCACACCCAATTTCAATGATGCGGTTGCGCTCAATTGGTTTCCCTTTTAAGGAATATAACCTTGCAAGGCCATCTTTAAGAAAGATCCCTTCACAGTGGCCCTATACAGTTTTAAAGCCAAAGGAAGGAGCGGCCACGGCTGCAACCTTGAGGTTATATTCCAATCAATTGCTACTAACATAAGCAAACTCGAAAAAAATTAAATCTCAGAAAATAAACTGAAAAGAGATATGTGACCAACATTGTTATCGATATTTGTAATATTAAGTTTCTATAAAGTTATACATAATCCAGTAGTGTTCACGGTAGATGGTTCTCAAGGTATTGTTAAAAACAAAATCTTTAATTTACGGTTTAACTTTCGTTAAATGAGATTATTCTTCATAAAACAGTTTTCCCTCCAAAATTTCGGAATCGTCCATTTATCGCGTGATAACTGATCACAGCGCTATCTATTTCCGAAAGAAGCCCACTGCTCAAGGTTTTTTTTTAGTCGATTGTGACGTGTGGGACAATTCAGTCCTCTCGTCCAGTTGATTAATCATGGCGAGATATGTGTAACGGCCACGCCAACGGGGGGATACGTGGGGACAGGGGTGGGGACACCCGTGGCGGAAGTATTCCGACCACCCGTTGGGGAATTGGTGGTCGTGCTCACACGGCCATCCACAAACTCTGCCTCCCAGACGCTTGGGATTACAGGAGTACGCCACTACTCCCGGCACTGCTCAAGGTTTTTCTGCAATTAGGCAATTCAAAGAATGAAACCGAGAGCCGCGTTGAACTAGGGTCACCGAGGGAAAATCGGGTTATAGGGGTAAATAATCATACACATTAATGGTTTTAAAAGTCATGGCTTTAATATGATAATAAAAAATTCATAAACGAGACACGATACTACATGACTATAATTTTATTTTCTAATTAAAATTGATTGATAAACATTTTAAAATAGAGCTCTATTTTAAAAATTTGTGAATCAATTTTTAAATCAATTGGACAATAAAAGTATAGTCATGTAGTATCGTGTCTCATTTATGAATTTTATAATAATAACTTACGAATCCTTTTAAGATTTCTTCTTTTATTTCCCTGGAAAAGACAGGACATGGTTATAAATATTTTCTTTTATGACCATGGTTGACTAAATTAATAATTATTAAAAACAAAAGATCTGCTACTTCATCGTTTATTTTAATTAAAAGCACTCGGGAGCTTTCGGACCGAGGTCCACTTCAGCCGCGTTGTGCCCTTAGGCATTCTGTTGACCATGTTTTCGGCTATTGATGGTTGTTAAGTATACCAAAGGAAAACTATGGATTTTTATATAGTTTTACTTACGACATGAGCATTCGATTGCTCCAGCTATTTCATTTATATACAAAAATAATCATTTTAACTACGACTTACATTAATATATGAACCAATTAGATTAAGTATATTCTAATCAATTCAATTTTTCTCTAGTTTTATTATTTTCTAATTATTTTTATTATTTTCTATTATTATTTTTTATTATTTTTATTATTTTCTAATTATGTTAATTATTTCCTAATTATTTTTAATATTTTCTAATTATTTTTATTATTTTCTAATTATTTTTATTATTTTCTAATTATTTTTATTATTTTCTAATTGTTTTAATTAGTTTCTAATTATTTTAATAATTGTCTAATTATTTTAATAATTGTCTAATTATTTTAATAACTGTCTAATTATTTTAATAATTGTCTAATTATTTTAATAATTGTCTAATTATTTTAAAAATTGTCTAAATATTTTAATAATTGTCTAAATATTTTAATTATCTTCTAATTACTTTAATTATTTTCCAGTTATTTAAGTTATGGTCTAATCATTTTGATTTCGTTTAATCTAATTAGGGCAGATAAAGACAGACATTCTTATAAATTCCATGAAACGTAGAAGGCCAAAAATGCTGGATTCAAAATTAGCAGTTATCTTTTGAGTGAAAACCTGATTTTAACTAAAAATTTAAATTAATTTTGACCAAAAATTATACTAAAAGTATTAAGACTGTACTTCATTATTATTCATAAGCTAACGTTGTTTTGGTCCAGATTGTTAGTAGTACTTTGACGAGATTCGAATATGACATAGAAGGATGTTACGTCATTAGAGAACGACATTTTAACACCGTAAGGCTTACTAGATGGCGCTCATAGTCAGAAATATTACATGTAAAATAGATCTAGACGGCCAACTCAGCGAGAGGCGAAAACACAGATTTTATCTATCATATTTCCGCAGCAAAGTAAGTTAATAACAAAATAAAAGTTCTTGTGTTAATAGAATATTCAAAGTGAAGTAGATTTATAAAAAATCAGAATTTTTAAGGCCAATCAAGAACAATAGGACGAGGGTGACTAAATTTTGCCTTCTCCGTGCCTATATAATCTCAAAAGATAATCAAAGCCTAACTGATAATCTGATCTAACCTGACCCAGATCCAGTTTAGTATTCATTTAAAATAATATCAAAAACCACAATTTATTTCAATAAATTTTTATTCGAATCGTCCTTGAAAATAGGCGAAAATATCAGATATGAACTGTTGTTTTCTTTTCAGGAAATTATAAAAAAATAACTGAAATATAATCGAAATTTCAGGACTGATACTTATTAGAACTCAAACATTTAAAATCGGTTGCATCTGCACAACGGATACCTTTTTGGCTGTGCTTGACAGTTTAATTCGGATATTTTCAGCTAGTGTTGTAAGTCGGAAAATTTTCCGCGTAAAATTACCGAGGCCTTTTCTCCGGACAATTTTCCGTATTTTTCCGAAAAATATTAAAAATGTTTTCATTCCATGATTTGTCTAATATATTGTTTGAAAATTTAAATAAAGCGGCATTTTCACCTCATTTTTTCTAATCTAAAAGGAAAACTAAACCTATAGACTAGTTTAAACTGGTTGAAATGTAACACTATGTTTTGTAGTATGTTTACTGATATTAGTCATTTTAAATCGATAAAAAGTTTAAAACATTAAAAACCCTTGAAAAGTAATTTATGTTTAAATTTTTTATTTTTCCGATTTGCGGAAAATTTCCGCAATTCGGAAAATTTTCTGGAAATTTTTCCGCATTTTATTTTTCCGGATAATTAACAACCCTATTTTCAGCCAAATGTCATAGATCAAACTAATTAGCAATTTTTCGATGATAATGTCTTAAATTGGCCCGACATTGAATGTGTCGATTAGTGGTAATTTGGTTAATTTCAACCTCTTCCTCAATTATTTTGGCAAGAGCCCTCTTCAATCCTAAAAGTTCCAATATTTCCCGTTATATAGTTTGCTTCAGTTTTATTCATTAGTTCAAAACGGACAATCAGTTCACTGTCTTGGTCCATCAACGAATAAGCAGAATCCATTGCAGATTTAACCAGTGAACTACATCTCGCCAGTGCCGTCTTTCCCATTGGGCCCGTTGGGCCCTAGCCCAGGGCCCCGAGTTCAAGAGGGGCCCCTCAGGCCTGATACAAAACCATTCAATATTAAAAATTTATCTTTGAAATAATGACTAAACGAAGGTAATCTTCGCCCTATTTTTGTATTTCACTCAGACGTTTTATGGCGACGGGCGGACAATGTCGCCGCATTTTTAGTCTAAGCTTATTTCTACCCTCGATAATTTGTTTTCCATCACCAACAGCTTTTCGAACCCAACCTATTTTTATATATTAGTAGGCCAAAAAGATTTGAATTAGCTGTTCAACTGAAACATTTCTCTAAGTAAGTTTAATAGCATTAACTGGACCTTCAATAAGTAATTGGAAAATACTCGTCGATTATCGAGTACCAAAAATTGCATCGTCGGGTACCCAATAACTCGATTAAGCTGCTGTAAGGTCAAAGATGGTGGTGAAAATAATGAACGGTACCTACAAGACGTAGAAACAACAAATACTTTGAATGACCTTGAGGATGGATCACGGTTTTTAATACGTACTGCGCCTGCGCGGTTTTCTTCAAACAATATTATTAACGAAGCAAAAATTTGATAACGTGCATTGTTATTTCGCCAAATAAAAATCCCAGTACTTCGTTTCACTATGAGCCAACACCCCCATTGGTTTCATTTTTTAATTTCTTTAACTTGCAATTTTTGTAAAAAATGAAATAAAAAAATAAATATTGTTTTGCAAACTCTTAACGGTAACTTTAACCTACAGCCTTACAAAAACCATTTTCCCCCAAATTCTTCCAAACTAAAGGTACTATTAATACTTGTTACCTTTGTTTACACTTTCAAACCGAACTTATTTGTTACTTCTGGTGATATCCCGCTTAGAATACACGCGAATTTACAATGTTGAAAGTTGCGGGGATTCAAACACGCTGACTCGAGTATCGCAGGGGCTCCGGCCTTCTTATGCCACCATCTCACAAGCAACATTTTATTCTCGGTCACGCCAGAATGAACTTTATGGGGGGAGGTAGCAACCGGGGGGGGGGGAGAGGGTTGAAGTGACCACTGGTCAATACAAACGCCTTATCTAAATCTATTACCTGGAAACCTGGTCATTTCCCTCCTCATTGTAGCTAATCTCGACGCTAAAATAATGCATAACAGAATGTGTGAAGTAATTTATGTTTGGGAATAGTAATAGCGCGTCACTGAAACGAATCGATTCTCTCATGGTTGCTTGACAAAGGAATGACCACTGCTCTGTCAATAGACGCATCCACATATTGCCTTCAGGGAAATATGCAAAAAGGGGCGAAATCCACCCGAGGTACCTTCTTATTTCTTAATGTTTGAGGTAGATGGCGACACTATAAAGTTTATGAAAAATAAACTTTTTTTAAAAAGATATTAATTAATTACTAAATTTAAGTACTTTAAATTCTTATTAAAAATATATAATTTTTGTAATTTAAGTTAACAATTAATTTTAACCGTAGTGAACACTCTCCGCCATAGATGGCACTATAATACAATTTTAAACTATCCAATCAGGGAAGATAATTTTGTGTTTTAAATCTTGACAAAACCATTCTCCACTAAAAACTTAAAACTTTCAACCAATCGTTGAAAATCAAAATTATGACGTCATGTTGCTATCAGAGCGCCATCTACTAACAAACAACGCCATCACCACGTTACCTCGGATGAATTTTACCCCTTAAAAAATGTCTTTGCCAGTTAAATATAGTAAATCGATCTATATTTGGGGTTTCTTATACTCGTTGGCTCACTGCCCGAAACGTCGACAGATGACCTTAGATATCCGGTGCCGAACGCGCGCTACACTGAAGCGTGTGTACCCCTGTCCGACAGGACTCCTCGTCGCAGCGGGACACGAGTAACCAAAATATTTCCCTGAATTAGGCATTCCCTCGCTTACTTAGGCTTGGCTTGAAAATGACACTGGGAAACACAAGTATATATACATATATAAAGAATACACTTTTCGCCAGTCACTGACGTCGGCCGGAAAATAAAATGGTTTTATATTATTAGTTGACCCTATCATAAGTGGCATAACTACCCAGTGTGTCAATATGATAAATTTTACAATGGAACCTTGTTTAACGGAAATTACGTGACTTTTTTCAGTGACGAAATTTACGTCATGGCTGTGTTCGCGAAGTGGCATCAGCGGGGGGAACATTACAAAGACCATATATGGTACTGTAACTGAATTCGCGAGTCCTTCGTTTCGATCTGGTATTTCATGGTGAGAAGATTATACGTCCTTTCCAAGTTATTTCTTCAGGTTCTTCTTTCCGGCATCTTCTTCGGCGTTCCCACTTTCCGGACTTCCTGATGGCTGCCTGTTCTTCAGCCGTTGTAATGTAGTCAGGATCTCGACACTTCTTATCTCTCGGGACTGGCGGGTCAATGACCTCCGGTAGGATGCAATCTAAATAAAATGACTTTAGTTTCGGTAACATTACCTCGGCCCACAGTTTTTCATCCTTTTCAATTTGTTCCACATGAAGCTCGGTATCTTCGTCTACAAACGGAGCAAAGAAGCATTTCAGATCGGTCTGCCAGTGATATTCAACTGGCCTTGAACCTGCAAATAATAATCATGGTTTGTTTTTAGTTTTAAATTACCGTTGACGATTTGCAGGCAAAAGTTTTTATTTTGCCGGGTGATTTCTCGCATGTTTCGCCGTTTATTTTTTTTCCTAGCGGAGGGCGCCGTTTTGATTTTCATCATGGTATTTTCCGCATCCAAAACTCCCTCAGGTCTGGCTACCAAAATTCCGCGCTGCAAATCTATAAAAAGGCGCTATTTCGAGCTTCTTTCATGAAATATGGCTATTGTTCAACCAAGGAAAAACTCGCCGAGGCTTAAAAAACTACGTCATATTTTTCCATGGTTTTTCTTAGTAAATAAAGTACTCAAAACGGTTTATGTTTCGAACCTTTCTGAAGCCGTTTCGATAACATTTATAATATATTAACTATATTTAATTACGTTAGAAACCTTAGCAACGATACGGGCCGTTACTTTTTTTATTGTAATACAGAAAAGCATCCAATGGGGTTTCTTAGGAGCCATCACTTGCTTTACGATCGCTGTGATGATTGGGAAATTACTTAATGGTAAAATTCTTAATTCTTAAAAATCATGGAGCAATATTACGCCTACAGTGATACTGAAGTGGTCTATTACTGTTCTACACTGTCTGCTAATTCTCGTGTTGGTCATCGCATACTTAAACTTATTTTGTAAATTGTAATTAACGTATTTATTAAATATAAAATTGGTATTAAATATTAAAACTAAACAATTTTTTATGTTTGTGAACATTGACTGTATTAAAGTATGCACTGAAAATTGTAATTGATATTAAAATGTTTAGTGGGGAACTGACGCGCCATCTACTATCAAATTAGATAAATGTTCAGGGCCAAAACAGAAATGGAAAAAGACTCTTTCTCTAAGATATCTTGTACCAATGCTATAAACGAATTTTGAAATCAGTCAATTCTCAAGAAGTGGTAACAAAGCATTTAATAAAAAATTATCTGGTTGTGCAAAACAATGAAAGATTGGAATATGGCAAAATAAACGTAATTAGAGAGCGGTTCAATGGTAAAATGTGGCACCATTTTATATTATTTTTCCAACACAGTACACATTGAACATTTTGAAAGATAAAATTTGAATTTCACAAATTGAAACCTCCAAAAACAAAAATCCAAAAAATAACCCAAGAATATTTTAAAAATGATTTAATTTTACTAACATGCAGATCTAATGTTTTGTGATTTGAAAATCTCTATTTCAAAAGAAAGTAAATGTAAGTGATAAAGAAACATTAATATATTTGAACACTAAAATAATAAAATTAATAATATTAATAAAAAATATTCTAACCTTCACATTGGGTCAAAATAGTATAAATATCCCTGACCTATTTTCATCTTATAAACGACAATTTTGAAACAGAACGAAGACCCACAAGATTTTTGATTTGGCGTTTTTCTTAATGTTGTCATCAGTGGTAAGTGAATTTTACAGTTATATAGCGAGTAAATACAATCTATAAACGTTTCAATCGGAATGTGTCAGAAATCAATCGATGTTGAAAGCCCAAATGTCATCGAAATAGCAGCCCCGATGCCCTTGGACATGGCCCCGCCATTGGGCACCGTCGAGGAGCATGGCATGGAATTGCCAGCAGCCATTTTTGACATTCCTCAACCGTCTTTGTCCCTAGTCCAGCCGACAATTGAAATGCCCAAGGACGCTCTCGAAGTTCACGACATTCCTCGTGCCAAAATTGGCTTCTTAGGGAACGTCTTGAAGGAGAAGAAAGTAAACCACGATATTCCTTCGCCGGTCATCGAGGCGCCCAAACACATCGTGCAAACCAAAACGGGTCTCTTCAGGGTACCGCAGTCCATCTTCGTCATTCCCAGTCCCGTGGTCCAACATAAGTCCATGGTCTACAAGTTGCCCCACACTCTCATCGTACATTGACCAGAAATGAACCTGCATCAGTATCACGTAGTGATTCCCCAAATGAAGGTCATCAAGGGTTCGAAGTCTTCTTCCTGAGAACTATTTATGACTTTCCTACTTACGTTTATAATGTTACTTACGGACAAAGATGGCCAAAGTGGTGCAAAGCTCCGAGCTTTAAGGTCATTAAATTGCATTACTGAAGTAACTTCTTAACTTTGAAGGAAAAAAATTCTTCACCTTGATATGACAGATAACCATTTAAATGGATATAAATGGTTTATTAGTGTAAGTTAACATTCCTTTTCAAGCTCTTAAGTAATACCTTCCCCCAACACCTACAGTGTGTCAGAATTTATAGCCCGGTGTACCGGCAAGATTCAAAAAACAACACTGGACGTCTATTATCATGGTGGCCAACACCAGCGTCCACAGCCCGGAAAGGTGACAAATCCAGCATGGGTAGTAGTACACAGTAAAAAAAAACGGTTTGATTATAAACCCTTTAGGGGTATTTCAGTTTTGTCAGAAATTCACTCCCTAAACGGTTTTAATAGAAACCATAGTTAGCGAATGGTTCAAATACACACCGCACAGTAAACCGTCTAAGGTTTAATTCAACACCCTATAAGGAGTAGTTTTACACCGTTTAGGGCCGGTTAATGGTATAAACACCAGTCGTCTAAGGTGCAATTCAACACCCTATAAGTAGTAGTTTTACACCGTTTATGGTCGGTTAATGGTACAAACACCAGTCGTCTAAGGTGTAATTCAACACCCCATAATTAGTAGTTTTACACCGTTTAGGGCCGGTTAATGGTACAAACACCAGTCGTCTAAGGTGTAATTCAACACCCTATAAGGAGTAGTTTAACACCGTTTTTGGTCGGTTAATGGTACAAAGACCAGTCGTCTAAGGTGTAATTCAACACCCCATAATTAGTAGTTTTACACCGTTTAGGGTCGGTTAATGGTACAAAGACCAGTCGTCTAAGGTGTAATTCAATACCCTATAAGGACTAGTTTAACACCGTTTAGGGTCGGTTAATGGTACAAAGACCAGTCGTCTAAGGTGTAATTCAACACCCTACAAGGAGTAGTTTTACACCGTTTAGGGTCGGTTAATGGTACAAATACCAGTCATCTATGGTGTCATTCTACACCCTATAAGGAATAGTTTTACACCGTTTAGGGTCGGTTAATGGTACAAAGACCAGTCGTCTAAGGTGTAATTCAATACCCTATAAGGACTAGTTTTACACCGTTTAGGGCCGGTTAATGGTACAAACACCAGTCGTCTATGGTGTCATTCTACACCATATAAGGAGTAGTTTTACACCGTTTAGGGTTGGTTAATGGTACAAAGACCAGTCGTCTAAGGTGTAATTCAATACCCTATAAGGACTAGTTTAACACCGTTTAGGGTCGGTTAATGGTACAAAGACCAGTCGTCTAAGGTGTAATTCAACACCCTACAAGGAGTAGTTTTACACCGTTTAGGGTCGGTTAATGGTACAAATACCAGTCATCTATGGTGTCATTCTACACCCTATAAGGAATAGTTTTACACCGTTTAGGGCCGGTTAATGGTACAAACACCAGTCGTCTATGGTGTCATTCTACACCATATAAGGAGTAGTTTTACACCGTTTAGGGCCGGTTAATGGTACAAACAGCAGTCGTCTAAGGTGTAATTCAACACCCTATAAAGAGTAGGTTTACACCGTTAGGGTCGGTTAATGGTACAAAGACCAGTCGTCTAAGGTGTAATTCAACACCCCATAATTAGTAGTTTTACACCGTTTAGGGTCGGTTAATGGTACAAAGACCAGTCGTCTAAGGTGTAATTCAATACCCTATAAGGACTAGTTTAACACCGTTTAGGGTCGGTTAATGGTATGTTATTTTTCGAAATAGTTCTGGTAAAGGGTCTAAAGTTTGAATTTCAGTGTAAAGAAACCAATTAAAAATACTTATTCAAAAAGTGAGTCAAAATACAAATATTAAAACATTTATTTCTGCAATTCAGTGGTAATTTTTTTTACCTTTACTGCACATTTAGTATGTTTTAATCCCAAAAAACAAGACTCAATTAGGCTTAACGTTTTAAACAAAACCGCGGAATATTCTATATTAAATATCCAGTATGCAGCGATCAAGCTGCTCATGGCCATTTGGAAGGTTGACGCTTCGGTCACTTTAACTTGATCGACAAATACCTCATAGTCGTCACAAAAAAATTTCGGGCTACTATACACGATTACAGGCATTTTAGATACTCTCGAAAGGTCGGTCTTTGCGTAAAAAAACCTCTCGTGGTTTTCGTTAAAAAGGGCAGGCAATAATAATAGCGAAAACCAATCCTTGGCACCTAAAAACGTTTAAAATTAGAATTTATAGTATTAAGTGGTTTAATGTTGGCAGCTACCTTGCCGTATTTCTGGACTAAGATTTTTTAGTTCGTCTAATATTTTCGCTTTTAAGGTGGTTACGTTTTTTTTCGCCAATGACCAGATTTTAGCCGAGCATTTTCGCAATGACTCTTCTAGTTGTACTTCAATTTTTACTTTTGTAATTCTTTCAAATTCAAGAAACATCTATTGAAATAAATATTTAATTATATAATATTATGAAGTGTCAAGGTAAATTTTCTACTTGTCTCGCATCTGAAAGAGCTGGATACTCTTTCAACACCACTGTTAAGCTTTGATCTTTTATAATTTTTCTCCTGTCAGCTATCGTCTTATCCATTTTAGTGTCTATTAGTACCCAATCTATCTCGAAGCTTTTCATCTCCACGACCATCTGTGATTTGTGCATCTGAATACTTTCTTCATCTTCAAATTCTTCATCAAACACTACAGGCTATAACGGAATGGTTAGTTAGATGATTGCCGAACAAAGAGTTTTAATAGCAAAAAATACCTCAACTCTCACAACATTAACAATAGATATGTTCTCAACTGCAGTTGCAGATGGATCTTTGTAGGAATCTTTCCCAAATTTCTTTTTGTGCGCTGCTACGACAGCTATTTTACCCAAAGGTTTTCGAAAATTTTTAAACTTGGTAACCAATTTATGGTGCCAGATTTCCTAATAGAAAATTAAATTATTATTATTTTTCTTCCAATCCGTATCGGAGCAATTTCGAAAACCTTGAATAAAAACTACACATTTGAATTTTTCAGTAAATAAATGGGGTTGCACACTGGGTTAAGACCCTTATTTGATTTAAGAGGAACTAAAATACGTTGAAGTGTTTTACATTCCTCAAAATCATGTACACTAGGTTTTTTTTTCTCTAAAATTAAATTGCCTAGAAACTCTTGTAGAGAAAAACTATTATGATTTGTTTAAAGTGTCGGACGCCTTGTTAGAACAGCCTAATATTATTGTAAATTTAAATTTTTACCAGTCCTTCTCCAGGCTGTGATTTTAAATGTGGGTATTCCATTACTAATCTGGCCGCCATGATCTTGTGATACGGATACCTACAAAGAGTTAATTAAAGTCATCAGTAGGAGAGTCCAAACTGCTTTGTTAATTGCAAATGGCAAACTCACAGTCCAAATTTTTTAATACAATCACTTAACAAAATGTTTATCAATAGAGCGTTCATTTCTTTTTTCCCATCGACATCAAGTGCATTGTAGTCATCTTTATTTTTAAAAATCTCGGGAACATCAGGTAGCTTGTACTTCATTATAAATTCATCTCTAGTACACGTGACAACTGCTTGCGCTATATTTTCAGCAACCCTGTATTAATAAAATAAAAAACACTTTGAGATATTGGGATATTCAAAGGTCTTGAAACAATTAATACTTCCAATTTGCAAGTTTGAATAGTCGCACAGCCATCTATCGTAAATGTAGAGAACTATTAGAGTTCCGCTAGTACGAAAAATTTTCGGAAATTTTGTCGCGTGTTAAATAAAAAACACAATTTAACCTAAAAAACCCGGGTTATTTTGATTTTGTGCTGCCAAGTTATGTTGACTGTGATTATCGAAACTCGCTTATTGAAATTCCTTAGTTTTTGCATTCTGCCAGAATTTACTCCAAAATTAGGTAATTAAGTTCCTGACATTAAACTTTACATTTACTAGAAAACCAGAATTATTTGAAACCAACGCTTCATAGCAACTCCAACTGCTCTTCTCTGCTCGGACTGAGCTACTCTTTAGAAATGTTATGATTTACAACTCACCAGTCTATTAATCCCAGGTCTTTATCATTATTAGAAGCAGTTTCCATACTTCCATTATTATTCAAGTTAATATTCAATTCGTTGTTACATGTAGCAGTAGAAGTAACGTCTGGTCCACCTTCAATTTCTTGATTAGTATCTGAAATCTTTTGCCTCTTTCCTTCGGGAACTTCACTTATCTCGGTTAAGCGCTGGATATAGAATTGACTAAATGTTAATCAAACCGTTCATTTGAAATAGGTAGACTGAATTATCGCTGACACGAGACAGTGGCGTTGCCAGAAGTTTGTCAATGGGTGGGTTTACGTGATGTAGAAGTATAATTTAGTATAGTCAAAGCTACGCTCAAGGGAGGGGGGGCGTTACCCGAAACCCCTCTGGCTACTCCACTGGCAAGATATTTTATTCCATATTGAGCATATCCTAAAACTTGAGTCTTTTTCCATCACGGAAAATTATTTACAATTTGAAATAACCTAGCTTTCCTGATCTTCAATCATATATTTTTTTAACTCTTAAAAAATAAATATGAAATGATATCGGGTAGTAAAATATCAATAACACGTGTAGTTCAAAACCTCACAAATGATAACTAAGCCTATTGAAACAAAAATAATACCCGTTTACCTTTATTTTGGTTTTATTTTTGAATTTGCAATCGGTTTCGACATCAACATATTCATCGAAATCGTCATCGAAGACCTGTTAAAAATCAATTCGAGTATTTATTTTTATCTATACGAGTTTCATCGTGGTCTATTTTCTTTATCAATTTACAGTGACCGCAAAATCTTTGGGATATTTTAATCCAGTGATGGGCACCGCTCGTCTCATTGTGAGCGGTTTTGTTATTATGAGCAAAATTGAGCGGTTAAATTTCCTTTTCAGAGAAAATGAGAGGAGCGCTTTTATTACCGCTCAAAAAAGAGCGGAAAGTGAGGAGCGTTTAATTACCGCTCAAAAAGAGCGGAAAGAGACGAGCGCTTTTATTACCGCTCAAAAAGAGCGGAAAGAGATGAGCGCTTTTATTACCGCTCAAAAAGAGCGGGAAGAGAGGAGCGCTTTTATTACCGCTCAAAAAAGAGCGGAAAGAGAGGAGCGCTTTTATTACCGCTCAAATAAGATCGGAAAAAGATTAGCGTCAATTTTACCGCTCAAAGATTAGTGAGCGGGAGCGGATATTAAGCTAGCGAGTGCGAGCGGTGTGTGAGATGAGCGGCCCTTTGATGAAAATGCCCAACACTGTTTTAGTCCACATAGCTTAAAAATTATCCCTCAAAATGGCGGCCATGGTCAAGGCATAGAAAACTAATATATATTATATGTGAGAAATAACAACACCTACCTGATGGATAAAATCTGCCCCCCGAAAATCCATTAAAGATTCATCAGTGTTGATTTTTTCCAAAAATGCCCCATAGCTGTTGTCTTTCACTCGAACTTTGGTTTTTCTTCCACCCAAACACAACAATAGCCAAACGCCTTCATCTTCCATTGAATATTTCAGTTATTTAAATAAATAGAATTAAGAACTATTCGCTTTGTTAATAAACTATTGTCGAGTATATCGAAAATAAACGGTCGTTTTGAGCTCTATTACTCAAGCCTGATTCCGATCTTTGTAACTTGGAGAAAAAAATGCTAAAAAGAACAGCTCCCCCGCTTGTGGTAGTTACGGGGTCACGCCACCTTGCGTAAGCGCAAAAAAGTGTCGGACGTATCTGGGGTTTTTTTTTAGGTGGAGGGGAGTTCGCTTATTTACATTTTTTCCCATATCTGTTTCTTCCAAGGCGCTTCTACAGTTTCTCCTTCACCCCCTTTCTCGTACTCTGCCTTTTTAGAGTAGTTAAAAGAAAAAAACTAGGTTTTTTCATCTAAGAAAAATAGGCAGACATAAAAATTTTAAGATTGTACCGAAATTTACGATAGTAAGCGCGAGTCAGAATACTGAAATTTAAATTATATGAAAATAAGTGGAAATAAATTATGGCAGCATCTGGATTATATAGTTGTGTTAAATGTACGTATTACTCGAAAAGGTTTACGGCACTGTTAACTCACATGCAAAACAGCCATTATCACGATAAACATTTTAATATTACTTGTGGACTGGAAAACTGCGGTAGGTCATATCAAAAGATTAGCTCGTATCAACGACACGTTAGATATAAACATAAACAGTTTCTTTCGGACGTTAACTATCGATCGACCTGGTGTTACGCACGAAGAAGAGAACGCTATGGATATAGAAAATGAAAGTGAACCTGAATTGAGTGACGATGATTCGGGAACTAGGAATGAAAGGCAATTAAAACCCGCGGAAATTCGTGAAACCTTACTGAAAATCATTCTGAAGTATCGCGAAGCCCATCATCTACCGCGAAGTGTTGTGGAATCGTTAACCAATGATATATTATTATTTTGCGAACATATTATTTTAATGAATAAGAAAAATGTGTTAAGCGTTATTCGTTCGAAAACCATAAATATTGACGAGAAAGAATTATTTTCAAAAACTACCGAAGTTGGAACCGCTTTCGAAAGCTTAAATTCCAATTATAAAATTAACAAACTTTGCAAATCTAACTACGGATTAATAGAGCCAGTACAATGCCCGTTTACGGAATCTTTAGACAAGATAGAAAAAAGCTACTTTAATTATGTTCCGATACTTAAAGTCCTTCAAAAACTATATTCTTCGGATCAACAGTTAGGTAAACACGAAGATTTAAAAAAAATACCTGATCAGTGTATTGGACATTTTCTTCAAGGATCTGTCGCTAAAAGAATCATAGCGGAAAACCCAAGTTTCAACCTAAACACGCTGCAATTGCAAATTTATACCGATGAATTTGAAATTGCAAACCCTCTTGGGTCAAAACGTGGAAAACACAAAATAGTAGCCTTTTATTTTTCAGTGCTCAACTTGCAGGCGAAATAACGATCTAGACTAAGTGATATAAATTTAATTTTGTTGGCGAAGTCAAAAGACATTGATCAATATGGCTGGTACGACGTCTTAGAACCCCTTATTTTTGATCTTAACTGTTTGTTGCGAGAGTGAGTAACCATTGATAACCAAGCGATGTATTTAACCGGAAATGCGGCAATATTTACAGGGGATAACCTTGGACTCGCTAAAATAGCCGGGCTCAACGCGTGCTTTAGTTCCGGAAAAATATGTCGATTCTGTATGATTTCCAAGAACGATATTTCAAGTAAACTCAAGGAAAATGAGCTGCAATTAAGAACGTTAGCTCGACATAGATACCATCTACAGAGCATCGAAAGGGTTCCGAGTGACCAATCTATTTATGGTGTTCGATTCGAAAGTCCCCTAATGAAGATAAATGGCTTCGATATTACCCAACAATTACCACCAGATCCCATGCACGACTTAAAAGAAGGAATTATGCCGAGTATTTTAAAGCGCATTTTGAACTATATGTTTATTCACACAAATTTGAATATCGAAAAACTGAATAATATTTTAAAAAACTTCCGATATGGTAAAACCGAGAGTAGTAGGCCAGAAATCCAAATTCGTTCGGCAATAGCGGGTGACGGGAGCTTAAAAGGTTCTGCTAGTGAGATTTATTGTCTATTTCGACTGCTACCTTTTCTTTGTTTCGAATTCTTACCAGAAGAAAATGATTTGCATTGGGATGTATATCTTAAAATTAGGGAGATTGTAGATTTTATATACGCGACACATTTACACATCTCTTTCATACCGAAACTTCAAAATCTAATCGAAAGTTTTTTAGGTTCAGTCTCTCGCGTTTTAGGAAGTGAAATTATGACGCCCAAGTTTCATTATTTAATTCACTATGCGAAAGCGTATCTCATGTACGGACCACTAAAAACAATTTCGTGCATACGATTCGAGAGTAAACACAGTTATTTTAAAAAAATTGCAAAATCTTCAAATAACTGCGTAAATATTACGAAAATGTTGGCCAGTCGACACCAGTATTTACAGTGTTACAACACGTTAGACGAACAAACATTTGGTTTGCAAAATACGAATGCTGGAAAATTTTTATTTAAACGTGACTTACCACCCCCTTTAAAACAAATTATGAATGACGAATTTCCAGAAAAAATCTATTCATTTACAAAGGCTACTTTTGAAAATGTGCATTATTCGACGGAATGTATGAGAGTCTACGAAACTGAACGAAACACTATTAAAGCTTTCATGAAAATTAAATTCATTTTCTACCTAAATATGTCGCTAATACTGGCTGGAACGATATACGTGGTTGAAGGTTTTTCTAAACATTAACACGCCTATGAAGTTATAGAAGAACCCCAAAATTGGGTAATTATAAAAGCCGGAAGTGAAAGTCAATACGAATTGTTGGATATATATCGTATTGAGCAAAAGTTTTATATCGCGTTAAGATCTAAGCCCGTCAGTTTTGAGAACTAATCTGAATGTATATTTTGTAAAATTGTAAACACCACTTCAAAATTTACATAAATAGACTAATTCGTTACCTATATAAAGACACATTTGAAATCGAATCTTCAAAGGATTTTTAATATTTCGTAATAAAACGGTACTCTTCCTAAATGCCCTTACCTTTTCGTTGAAATAAAATTATCGTACAACGTGCCAAAAACTATGTATTCCATAAAACAATTATAAAACGCTTTAAAATTAGAGCTAAATTTAATTTTTGCCGTTATATTGAACGACCGATTACTATTATTATATATCTTATGTTTGTTATATTTATGAGGAAACAAAACTTTTAACCATCAACTCGCAATCGAATTGAGTCTGTTAAAAAGTTTGACATATATAGAAAATAAATATTAAAAGTTATTCTTGTTTACATGTCTTCAAAAAAATTAGTTTCCACCATTTTTCCTATAAAGTGGAAAATTATCGAACGTTGTGGAACTTCTGGCTGAATTATCGAAAATAGAGCACGATATTGTACGCAGTTGAAATTATCGTATGGCCTATAAATGGGAAACGAATTATCGACGTGTACTACGTCTGGCAACGGTGGAACTAATTGAATGATAGAACTGGACAAAAAATGTTGGTCGCGCTTGTGAGTATAAAATTCCGAGAGAAACGTTCGAGACGAATCCAGAGTAAACTTATCGCGAAAACGTATTCATGTTTCACGATGGGCGACGATGGCGCCACTCATGGTGGAAAAAACTACCGCAATTTAGTTGTCACGTTAAGTAAAATTATCAAGTAATCTGAAAATGCATTTAAATTTCATATTAGTTTTTCTACCGAAATATATATATTTTTAATTATCGCTACTAATTTTGACTATCGAATATATTTAATGTAGTTTTTATTATCCCAATCAGTGGCGTCGACAAGGGAGCGGTTTCCTTGAGCCTACCTTTGACTGTATTTAAGTTTCACCCCCCCCTCTTAACATTCACATACTTAGACACCACTTCAGGGGCGTAGGAACGTTTTAGATGTTGGAGGGGGCAAAGAGAAACCAAAAGGGGTCTGGAGAATTGTTTTGAATTTTTAATAGAGTGTAGCTTCTCCGAATGCATGTGTACCTTTTACTACTATATAAATTGGCGGGAAAAGACTGAAATTTAAACACAGTTGAGGTTCTATAAGCTTTTTATGCTTTAAAAATGAGAATTTGAGACTTTTGAAGATTTCTACTGACCAAAAAGTTGGAGGGGGCAATAACATTAGTTGCTCCTCCCAGCAAAAGTCTAGGGAGGGGCATTGCCCCCTTTGCCCCCCTGGTTCCTACGCCCCTGCACCACTTCAAAATTGGTGAATTTCTGTCGACGCCACTGATCCCAATAAATAAAAGTTGCCCCAATTCAACGGGGTCTCGATCGAGGAACGGTTTGAAAGAAATTTTGGATTGCTTCAAAAATTCGTCTGCTACTGACGTCACCAAATTGAAATCCCATTGATTTTCAATATTATCTCATCTCAGTGACGTCACGATTTCCGTTAGCAACGAAGTTACCAACCACAGGCCTTAAGCAACCATAGCGTTTCGAGGCAACCTTTTATTGTCTAAAATTTATTAACATTGGCCCCAAGGCAAATTATACTTTGGAGATCAGACACCATTTACATTGTGCAATTAGTCGATTTTTGTTTTATTTCCCAAAAGAGGCATAACATTTAAATGTTTGGAAGTAGATAAAAATTTAAGACTATGGTCAGTAATGGGAAAAATTCGACTAATGTAACTGGGCTTTTCACGGTTCTGGCTGATTACGTTTTAAAATATGTTTTTACAATATTTTACATATACAAAGGCTACGTTCAAAGAAACTCAACAGAAAGAAATCCGTTGAGTTATCGTTGAGTTCTTCTGACAACGTTGTTGAACGCTTTTCGTTTTCCGTTGACTTTTTATCTTAATCGCGTCTGCTACCTTTCACTGTCGAATGACGTCACGCAACCGATGTTCAACGGAAAAAAACCTACTCTTCCGCCCTCTGACTTCGTTGAACAACGTAATTTAGAAACCGGAAGTGAATAAATGTATACAGTAAAATCAACGATCAGCGCTAAGTCCGCTGAGTCTCGCTGAACGTCGCAAAAACAAAATTGGGAAAAGTGTCATAATTCGCGACCAGGCAAAAGATGAGCGAGAAAGAGGGAATTTCAAACTGACACTTGTGAGACATACTGTTTCGAACGATTATCTGAATAATTCAACCGGTTTTTACACACAATCCTAAGGATTTGTGTGTATTAGTCTCACGTACAGTGTAGCCGTTGCCGATGCCGCCGATGCCGCCGTGTCACGCATACCTCTTCAACGGTTAGGGCTAGAAGAGTCAATGATATCTCGTTCGAATGTACAAACATCGCCATTGATAGCCTTTCATAAAGTTTTCAAATCGGAGCCCAAGAAGTTGGGCATTTGCCCAATTTACTATTTTCGGTGATTTCCTTTATGTGGTAGATATTTTCTTTAAAATTAAGTCCGATAACGTTAAAAAAATATTATTGGGTAGGTTAGGATTCAGTTGAACTACAATTCGGTTATATCAGTAAATATTAAATTTAAGTATAGTTTTCGGGGTTATTTACCGGACCCCAATGTTCGTGGTTTTATATTTCCGCCTGAAAGTTGACATAACGTTCCTTAATTTAAGTCCGATTTTCGTGAAAGTTATATTTTTGAATAGCTGTGGTTTACACTTAACCTAGAATTGCAAATACGTTCCTTAAATTTAATTCTAAGTAAGGTTTTTTGGGTAGCGTATACGGACCCCCGCAATTTCCAACATTGTAAATCCGCGTGTTTATAGAGGTCTACGCGCCCGTTTCCCTCTGGCGTTTTTCAAGGCCGTTCAGAGTGGGCCGCACTTTGAGCAGAAGTAACAATTAAGTATGACACTGATCGGCCTAGTCTTCGGCGTATGACCAGAAGTAACAAATAAGTGTGATCAAAAGTAACTAATAAATGTGATCAGAAGTAACTAATAAGTTACTAGAAAAAATAAGTGTGATCAGAAGTAACTAATAAGTTACTAGAAGAAATAAGTGTGACACTCAACGGCGGACTAGTAGTAACAAATAAGTGTGATCAGAAGTAAATAATAAAAGTGACACTGATCGAAGATATTTTCGATGCTTTCAAAGTATGACTAGAAGTAACAAATAAGTGTAAATATGTTTATATGTGTGACCGTGGATATATTTTGGTTGCGATACCGGCGTTGCAGGTTGCTGTGAATAGCTCAAACAAACTTAACACATTAGAAGGATTGTGTGTATTCCGACCGTCGTACGTCTTGTTACTTCTCATATCAGATACATTTCCGATAAACCACCTGATTTCTCTGGTTACCTATACCCTTTTTTATCTGACCTACGGCTATCTGATTTTTTTTATCTGGTGCCGGTAATAATATAACCGATGAAGTTCGAACAAACGCACCTACGCCCAATGACTACGATACGAAACATTGCTTACGCGTAGGCGGCGCGCACTGCAGCCAGGTACGGTATCGTTCAATATCTCATATCGGAGATCACATGGCGATTTTGGCGCGTCTTAGGATGTTCGCGTCCGCTGCTTATAAATTCAACGAATTTCATCAATAATTACTATAATATTGCTTTTAATTTTTTTTAATTAGATTTTTTTAAGGACGATATTTAACTACTTTGAGCGTATAATTTTTAGACTTTTAAATAGTTTACACATCAGATAATTAACAGTTCAAAACACTTCAAAACATTAGTACTTAATATTATATTGTGTTGTGTCACGTGTTATGTGTAATGAGTTATATAAATTATATGAATATGAGTTATGAGTTCTGTGAGTTACATGAGTTATATAACTCATTACTCATGAGTTACATGAGTTATATAACTCTATTTATGAGTTACATGAGTTATATAACTCATATTATTCATGAGGTACATGAGTTATGAATAATATGACTAATATAAGTAACATGCGTAATATCAGTTATTTGAATTACTTGAGTTAAGAGTTAAATGAGTTATATGAATTATGAGTTATATGGGTTATATGCGTTTTGAGATATAATTAAGTGAATAACGTTTTAAATTAATTATGTTTTATATTAGTTATATGAATTATAAGTTATGAATTATGATTTTTATGAGTTATGGTTTATGACTTTGGAATTATGATTTATATGAGTTATGAATTATGATTTATATGAGTTATGAATTATGTTTTATATGAGTTATGAATTATGTTTTATATGAGTTATGAATTATGATTTATATGAGTTATGGTTTATGACTTTGGAATTATGATTTATATGAGTTATGAATTATGATTTATATGAGTTATGAATTATGTTTTATATGAGTTATGAATTATGTTTTATATGAGTTATGACTTATGATTTATATGAGTTATGAATTATGTTTTATATGAGTTATGAATTATGATTTATATGATTTATAATTTTATATGAATTGTGAAATTTATGAACTTTAACAATATTAATAATCTTCTGTAAATATACACTCTTTTTAGAAACGTTTACTGTGCACCGCCATTATCGTACAAACAACCGACGAGCAAGCGCTCTACTACAGCAATTTCATTCTCCCAAAACCGGTTTTTTCATCACCCTCCCCGTAGACTGTAATGGCGTTTTCCATTGGAGTCCTCTGAGCGCTCCTAAATATAAAACGTGTTCCATTGGGACAAAAAGGGCAACTCCAAAAAGGAGGCACGTCTTCCATTGGCACTGTTGCTCCCTCGCGGATTGATCCGAGCTGCCCCAACTCGAGGGACGGGGCAACCAAAAAAGAGCAATTTTTAAGCAAAGTGACTCCGAGAAAAATTCGTATTCCATTGGGAGGGCTGGAAGTCTAGTCCTCCGAGCACCTAGCGGAGTTCTCCGTGGTAGAGCGATGACGTAGAAGGCAAATCCGGATCACGCTCGGAGCAGTCCCAATGGAAAACGCCATAAGGTAATGTCTATAGATGTCACGACAATCGTCAATCAGTCAAATTTGAAAATTGCGCGCTTTTCCTCACTATAATAATGCCGGGAAAATACTGTTCTATTTATGATGAATTAAAATATAAATTTCAGTTTTTAATGGAGGAATATTATATTTAAAATTGTATTAGCTTACCTAAATAGCGACAAATATGATCATCAATAGTTTAACTTAGAAGTTAGCGCTTTTGATATTATTCTAGCAATTACCGCTAAAACTTTTAATAGTAACGGCAGTAAATCACCGTGGCCGTGAGCGCTAAAGCGTTCGGCTCGGTGGTGGAGGCGTGGAACTTCATGTGTTCGAGTCCCTTCCGGGCATGGCAATTATTTTCCTCGTCTAGGCTTTTGGTTGGAATTGTTGAGAACTGGTAATACGTGTGATAGGTTTTTTTAATGAACCTTGAAATTATGGACACGAACCAGCCATCAATCCATCATCCAGCCAGCCAGTTAGCCAGCGAGCCATTATTGGCAACGCTAAAACTTTTGATCTCAAAAGTAAAAACACGGTGTATATATAAACCATTTTAGGGCAAAACAAATTATGGTGCATTTTTAAACTGTTTAGGGTGTATTATTTGAAAAATCTCATTTTATACCATTTACGGTCTTAACCCATACCCTTTTCCGTACTTTACATTTTTTAACACCCTTATCCAACCATTTTTAGACCGGTTTTTTTTACTGTGTGGCAACCGAAAAGGTTTTTGATCACTTAAAACAAAACAATCTCCATTTAAAAAAGCACAGGATTTGAAAATCACGAAATGGGTAATTTGGACCACATTTTTGCGATAAAATTGTAACAATGTTTGGGTAAAAATAAAGAAAAAAATCTTATTTGGGTTTTAAATGGTCAAAAACCTTTTCGGTTGTCATGGAAAATCGAATGGGTAGTGCAACGTCTACTTTTGGTAAACTTCATTATCTCATATAGGTCTACATTACGCCTAAATTTGAACAAAATCGGCAAAAAACCCGTCGGGTACTCTCCTTGTAAGTTTAATAGGTCTTTTACGATTACGCCCACCCCACCATGAAAATGTCTGCCCAAACTAGACCCACGCAAAATGAAAAATTTAGAGACACCACTGAGGTTGTGGCGAGTAGTCCAACATTAAAAGAAATGCCGTACACTCTAGAGGAAAATAATTTGAGAAATGGTGAAATCAACTTGAAACACCTGAAATCTGAGCGATAATCAGTTTAAAAATCTCGAAATCAGTCTAGAAAACCAGAAATCAACCTGAAAATCAAACTCTGAAAGTCGCTTTCTGATTTCTGAAATAATTTTGAGATTCAAAATACAGTTAATTAATTTGCGTAATTTTACAGTTACTTGGAAAGCGAAATTAAGCTATCAGGAAATTGGAACAAAAATCCAAAATGAGCAGCTTCAGTTGTCACTAAATGTATATACCCCTTTCTAGAAACATCCTTGCAAAGAGGAGGCTAAGTTTAATTGCCTTGTATTAGGATCCTATCGTTTACTGCGTGTCTGCCTTCTTGGATGTGTTTGACATACAGAGTGTTGCGTTACACCTTGGCCAAGAGGGTGTAATATAAGTTTTGGTGATACAGCACTAGAAAGAAAAATAAATGTAAATAGTTTTTTCTTAACAATTTTGTTTTGGTTTAAGGACTAGCGCATAGAAGCAGCGGCAAGCATAGACGCATAAACATTGCGTAGATATTAAAGGCTGGTTTTCACTAGGCCAAAATAGCATCGACGCAAATATATAGTATTAGTCCTAATGTCGGTTTTAAAGGAATCGGTGATCATGTAGAAGTTGGACTAAAAACGAAGACCTCAATTGGATCAACACCAAAGTCTCTCTTTACCGGTTGAAAAAAAAACCACGGATAGAGCCGTACTACCCCAACTGTCACTCGGCCTCTCAAAATGGTCCATAAATTCGCTACCATATTGAATAACACCAACGGGTCATGCACTTTCTGCAGGACCGAACGTGAGGGCATCCAACACATTATCATGGATTGCAACGTCCAAGATACGACTGTCTTGATTCTTTCGAGGGCAGCCTCACTGAACGATTGAGATTGGTTATGTCTGTAGAACTCGAGATCATTAAAGTGACATAACACACACGCAAGAGCTGAGATTAAAACCGACCTTTTTAGCCATTGCATCGAAAGGTTTAATTCAAATATACTGCTCAGGCTATTTGTGAACCTCCTATGCGGCTCTTCCTTGATTTAACACGGAATATCTACTTTCGTGTCATATCTTAAATTCATAGGTGTATAATTTATTTTTAACCATTACAGCGAATCCAATATGATTTGGGGCAACCACACCCATTTTCAATGATGCGGTTGCGCTCAATTGGTTTCCCTTTAAAGGAATATAACCTGCAAGGCCATCTTTAAGAAAGACCCCTTCACAGTGGCCCTATACAGTTCTAAAGCCAAAGGAAGGAGCGGCCAAGGCTGCAACCTCGAGGTTATATTCCAATCAATTGCTACTAACATAAGCAAACTCGAAAAAAATTAAATCTCAGAAAATAAACTGAAAAGAGATGTGTGACCAACATTGTTATCGATATTTGTAATATTACATTTCTATAAAGTTATACATAATCCACGTAGTGTTCACGGTAGACGGTTCTCAAGGTATTGTTAAAAACAATATCTTTAATTTACGGTTTAACTTTCGTTAAAAGAGATTATTCTTCATAAAACCGTTTTCCCTCCAAAATTTCGGAATCGTCCATTTATCGCGTGATAACTGATCACAGCGCTATCTATTTCCGAAAGAAGCCCACTGCTCAAGGTTTTTTTTTAGTCGATTGTGACGTGTGGGACAATTCAGTCCTCTCGTCCAGTTGATTAATCATGGCGAGATATGTGTAACGGCCACGCCAACGGGGGGATACGTGGGGACAGGGGTGGGGACACCCGTGGCGGAAGTATTCCGACCACCCGTTGGGGAATTGGTGGTCGTGCTCACACGGCCATCCACAAACTCTGCCTCCCAGACGCTTGGGATTACAGGAGTACGCCACTACTCCCGGCACTGCTCAAGGTTTTTCTGCAATTAGGCAATTCAAAGAATGAAACCGAGAGCCGCGTTGAACTAGGGTCACCGAGGGAAAATCGGGTTATAGGGGTAAATAATCATACACATTAATGGTTTTAAAAGTCATGGCTTTAATATGATAATAAAAAATTCATAAACGAGACACGATACTACATGACTATAATTTTATTTTCTAATTAATCCTGATTGAAAAACATAATAAAATAGAGCGCTATTTTAAAAATTTAAAAATCAATTTTTAAATCAATTAGACAATAAAAGTATAGTCATGTAGTATCGTTTTTTATTTATGAATTTTATTTTATCATATGGTCGCCAAATTAATTACTATCTGGAAAAATATCGAAAATATTTTGGTTTCGGGAATGACGGGAACTGCTTTTCCCTTTTAACTTACGAATCCTTTTAAGATTTCTTCTTTTATTTCCCTGGAAAAGACAGGACATGGTTATAAATATTTTCTTTTATGACCATGATTGACTAAATTAATAATTATTAAAAACAAAAGATCTGCTACTTCATCGTTTATTTTAATTAAAAGCACTCGGGAGCTTTCGGACCGAGGTCCACTTCAGCCGCGTTGTGCCCTTAGGCATTCTGTTGACCATGTTTTCGGCTATTGATGGTTGTTAAGTATACCAAAGGAAAACTATGGATTTTTATATAGTTTTACTTACGACATGAGCATTCGATTGCTCCAGCTATTTCATTTATATACAAAAATAATCAATTTAACTACGACTTACATCAATATATGAACCAATTAGATTAATTATATTCTAATCAATTAAATTTTTCTCTAGTTTTATTATTTTCTAATTATTTTTATTATTTTCTATAATTTTTTTTTTATTATTTTTATTATTTTCTAATTATGTTAATTATTTCCTAATTATTTTTAATATTTTCTAATTATTTTTATTATTTTCTAATTATTTTTATTATTTTCTAATTATTTTTATTATTTTCTAATTGTTTTAATTAGTTTCTACTTATTTTAATAATTGTCTAATTATTTTAATAATTGTCTAATTATTTTAATAATTGTCTTATTATTTTAATAATTGTCTTATTATTTTAATAATTGTCTAATTATTTTAATAATGGTCTAATTATTTTAATAATTGTCTAATTATTTTAATAATTGTCTAAATATTTTAATAATTGTCTAAATATTTTAATTATCTTCTAATTACTTTAATAATTGTCTAAATATTTTAATAATTGTCTAAATATTTTAATTATCTTCTAATTACTTTAATTATTTTCCAGTTATTTAAGTTATGGTCTAAACATTTTGATTTCGTTTAATCTAATTAGGGCAGATAAAGACAGACATTCTTAGAAATTCCATGAAACGTAGAAGGCCAAAAATGCTGGATTCAAAATTAGCAGTTATCTTTTGAGTGAAAACCTGATTTTAACTAAAAATTTAAATTAATTTTGACCAAAAATTATATTAAAAGTATTAAGACTGTACTTCATTATTATTCATAAGCTAACGTTGTTTTGGTCCAGATTGTTAGTAGTACTTTGACAAGATTCGAATATGACATAGAAGGATGTTACGACATTAGCAAACGACATTTTAACACCGTAAGGCTTACTAGGTGGCGCTCATAGTCTGAAATCTTGGAGTAGATAAACATGGAGAGGAAATTAGAGCGCGTCATCTATACGGCTGTACGGTACCCAGAAGCCCTTGCGGTTTTGGTAGGGGCGCGTACGTGTCGCCTTGGAGTAGCTCGGATGAGTATCAGCTGTTAAGCCTGTGATAATAGAATTTCTTTCGCGATTGTTTTTTAAAATGTCGTTTAAAAGATTTAACTTTGGAGATCATACGTATAGTATTTTATCTAAACAAATAAAAGGAGCATTAAAGCCTTCAAAGGGTACTTTTTTCGTGAAAATATGGATTACCTGAGAAAAATAGCTTGAATCACTTTTACAGTTTTGAAAACAACAGTATTTTTTCATTGCAAAGACAACTAACTTTTGTTATAATAGCAGCAATTAATTAAAACTATAATAATTCATAAAATTTAATTCAAGCAGCAAACTTTTATTTTTGTCAAGTTTGAATACGAGCAGACGATAAGTATACGTTTTTTCGAATATAGGTGTCGCCGAAACGTAGGACCCTACCAAAACTGCTAGGAATTATGGTAGTCCTTTGGTAGTAATGATGGGGGAAGACACTCAACGTTAGAGATACGGAATTTTCCCCTCCATGTTTATCTACTCCAAGCTGAAATATTACATGTAAAATAGATCTAGACGGCCAACTCAGCGAGAGGCGAAAACACAGATTTTATCTATCATATTTCCGCAGCAAAGTAAGTTAATAACAAAATAAAAGTTCTTGTGTTAATAGAATATTCAAAGTGAAGTAGATTTATAAAAAATCAGAATTTTTAAGGCCAATCAAGAACAATAGGACGAGGGTGACTAAATTTTGCCTTTTCCGTGCCTATATAATCTCAAAAGATAATCAAAGCCTAATTGATAATCTTATCTAACCTGACCCAGATCCAGTTTAGTATTCATTTAAAAAAATATCAAAAACCACAATTTATTTCAATCCATTTTTATTCGAATCGTCCTTGAAAATAGGCGAAAATATCAGATATGAACTGTTGTTTTCTTTTCAGGAAATTATAAAAAAATAACTGAAATATAATCGAAATTTCAGGACTGATACTTACTAGAACTCAAACATTTAAAATCGGTTGCATCTGCACAACGGATTCCTTTTTGGCTGTGCTTGACAGTTTAATTCGGATATTTTTAGCCAAATGCCAAAGATCAAACTGATGAGCAATTGATGATAATCTCTTAAATAGGCCCGACATTGAATGTGTCGATCAGTGGTGATTTGGTTTATTTCAACCTCTTCCAGATATACAGTTTGCTTAATTTTGTTTTCATCAGTGAACTGTCTTGGTCCATCAACAAATAAACAAATTATTTTTTTCTCATCTCATTTAATACCTGGGTTTGCTCTTCCTTGCACGCATGATTAATTTCCGTATTAACAAAGTTTCTCTGTAGCTCATAATATTTGGTTCTGCCAATTCCTCTCAAACCCATAAATTGAAAGAACGAATTTATTCATTGATAAGAACTTCCAGTTAACAAAACAGACGAAGCTATTAAACGTTTTTCCCGTTTTCCGAGGATTGGCTGCGATTTCCAAATGTTACTATGAACATCCAGACTTTGAAACTAACAGTAAGCTGGTTACCCTCATTTTGAGATTTGGTAACAGTACTTTTATCAATACGCTGGTTCATGAAACCCGATCACATATGAGTCTGTTCCGCAAATTATTCAAACTGCTTTCAATAACTATATTTTGGGCTCTTTTACGAGCGGTTCTGGAATTTGGTCATCGTCATTTTACTATGAAATTGAGTCATCTTCATCTTCATCTTGGCTTGAGACGTGCATGAAGATATTTTCAACTGCTGATTCGTTTTTTGCAGAAACCGAAGTTGAGGGTTTTTAGCAAAACTTGGAACACAGACAAATTGTCTTTTTCGGTCTGAAGTACGATAACGACAGTTTCTAAGAATGCTGCTGTTAGACATTTGTAACCCTTCAGGTTCATTTTCCCCCCGTATACTTATTTTTTTTATATTTTCTGTGTTTTATTTACTTTTGTTATTACGTTTTCCCCGCACTCTTGACCCTCTAAATTTACAGTTTTTGTTAAGTATTCGTAAAGCCCCATACATCAAATTTCTTAAAATTCCGAGCTCTATTTAATAAAACTAATCCCCGTGTTAAATATAAATTTAATTTAATGATAAACTAAAAACTTAAATAACTTTTGAACCATACATACAAATTAATTATTGTTTATAAGCCTTATAGAACTCGATCAAACCCCACGATAAAATATAAAATTAAGATAATTAATTAAACCATTCTCTCAATATAAATTATAAACTAAATCCCTGCCTTCGGCAACGCTAAAATTAATCCCTCGCTAATTAAAGTGTTTTTATCTCGGTCACAAGACCATGGTGCAATACATTCAGCAAACTTTCCCAGCCCAGGTTTTCCCTAAAACTTTCCGAACTAGACCAGTAAAATCCCCTCAGCTCACAGCGATCCCATGAAGTCATTTCAAGTTCACAAGCTTCATATTAACTATCAGGTAGCAAGATACCAAGAAAAGCGGACGTTTTCCAAGGTTGCCGCCATAGAGTCGCGAGGGCGCCTGGACATTTCCGCGGGGAGACAAAAAATAGGGAACATCGAGACTCTCTGGCATCCCCCCCCCCCCGCAACCCCGAGCGACCTTTCGTAAATCGGACAACGTCACACAGTAAAAAAAAACGGTTTGATTATAAACCCTTTAGGGGTATTTCAGTTTTGTCAGAAATTCACTCCCTAAACGGTTTTAATAGAAACCATAGTTAGCGAATGGTTCAAATACACACCGCACAGTAAACCGTCTAAGGTTTAATTCAACACCCTATAAGGAGTAGTTTTACACCGTTTAGGGCCGGTTAATGGTATAAACACCAGTCGTCTAAGGTGCAATTCAACACCCTATAAGTAGTAGTTTTACACCGTTTATGGTCGGTTAATGGTACAAACACCAGTCGTCTAAGGTGTAATTCAACACCCCATAATTAGTAGTTTTACACCGTTTAGGGCCGGTTAATGGTACAAACACCAGTCGTCTAAGGTGTAATTCAACACCCTATAAGGAGTAGTTTAACACCGTTTTTGGTCGGTTAATGGTACAAAGACCAGTCGTCTAAGGTGTAATTCAACACCCCATAATTAGTAGTTTTACACCGTTTAGGGTCGGTTAATGGTACAAAGACCAGTCGTCTAAGGTGTAATTCAATACCCTATAAGGACTAGTTTAACACCGTTTAGGGTCGGTTAATGGTACAAAGACCAGTCGTCTAAGGTGTAATTCAACACCCTACAAGGAGTAGTTTTACACCGTTTAGGGTCGGTTAATGGTACAAATACCAGTCATCTATGGTGTCATTCTACACCCTATAAGGAATAGTTTTACACCGTTTAGGGTCGGTTAATGGTACAAAGACCAGTCGTCTAAGGTGTAATTCAATACCCTATAAGGACTAGTTTTACACCGTTTAGGGCCGGTTAATGGTACAAACACCAGTCGTCTATGGTGTCATTCTACACCATATAAGGAGTAGTTTTACACCGTTTAGGGTTGGTTAATGGTACAAAGACCAGTCGTCTAAGGTGTAATTCAATACCCTATAAGGACTAGTTTAACACCGTTTAGGGTCGGTTAATGGTACAAAGACCAGTCGTCTAAGGTGTAATTCAACACCCTACAAGGAGTAGTTTTACACCGTTTAGGGTCGGTTAATGGTACAAATACCAGTCATCTATGGTGTCATTCTACACCCTATAAGGAATAGTTTTACACCGTTTAGGGCCGGTTAATGGTACAAACACCAGTCGTCTATGGTGTCATTCTACACCATATAAGGAGTAGTTTTACACCGTTTAGGGCCGGTTAATGGTACAAACAGCAGTCGTCTAAGGTGTAATTCAACACCCTATAAAGAGTAGGTTTACACCGTTAGGGTCGGTTAATGGTACAAAGACCAGTCGTCTAAGGTGTAATTCAACACCCCATAATTAGTAGTTTTACACCGTTTAGGGTCGGTTAATGGTACAAAGACCAGTCGTCTAAGGTGTAATTCAATACCCTATAAGGACTAGTTTAACACCGTTTAGGGTCGGTTAATGGTATGTTATTTTTCGAAATAGTTCTGGTAAAGGGTCTAAAGTTTGAATTTCAGTGTAAAGAAACCAATTAAAAATACTTATTCAAAAAGTGAGTCAAAATACAAATATTAAAACATTTATTTCTGCAATTCAGTGGTAATTTTTTTTACCTTTACTGCACATTTAGTATGTTTTAATCCCAAAAAACAAGACTCAATTAGGCTTAACGTTTTAAACAAAACCGCGGAATATTCTATATTAAATATCCAGTATGCAGCGATCAAGCTGCTCATGGCCATTTGGAAGGTTGACGCTTCGGTCACTTTAACTTGATCGACAAATACCTCATAGTCGTCACAAAAAAATTTCGGGCTACTATACACGATTACAGGCATTTTAGATACTCTCGAAAGGTCGGTCTTTGCGTAAAAAAACCTCTCGTGGTTTTCGTTAAAAAGGGCAGGCAATAATAATAGCGAAAACCAATCCTTGGCACCTAAAAACGTTTAAAATTAGAATTTATAGTATTAAGTGGTTTAATGTTGGCAGCTACCTTGCCGTATTTCTGGACTAAGATTTTTTAGTTCGTCTAATATTTTCGCTTTTAAGGTGGTTACGTTTTTTTTCGCCAATGACCAGATTTTAGCCGAGCATTTTCGCAATGACTCTTCTAGTTGTACTTCAATTTTTACTTTTGTAATTCTTTCAAATTCAAGAAACATCTATTGAAATAAATATTTAATTATATAATATTATGAAGTGTCAAGGTAAATTTTCTACTTGTCTCGCATCTGAAAGAGCTGGATACTCTTTCAACACCACTGTTAAGCTTTGATCTTTTATAATTTTTCTCCTGTCAGCTATCGTCTTATCCATTTTAGTGTCTATTAGTACCCAATCTATCTCGAAGCTTTTCATCTCCACGACCATCTGTGATTTGTGCATCTGAATACTTTCTTCATCTTCAAATTCTTCATCAAACACTACAGGCTATAACGGAATGGTTAGTTAGATGATTGCCGAACAAAGAGTTTTAATAGCAAAAAATACCTCAACTCTCACAACATTAACAATAGATATGTTCTCAACTGCAGTTGCAGATGGATCTTTGTAGGAATCTTTCCCAAATTTCTTTTTGTGCGCTGCTACGACAGCTATTTTACCCAAAGGTTTTCGAAAATTTTTAAACTTGGTAACCAATTTATGGTGCCAGATTTCCTAATAGAAAATTAAATTATTATTATTTTTCTTCCAATCCGTATCGGAGCAATTTCGAAAACCTTGAATAAAAACTACACATTTGAATTTTTCAGTAAATAAATGGGGTTGCACACTGGGTTAAGACCCTTATTTGATTTAAGAGGAACTAAAATACGTTGAAGTGTTTTACATTCCTCAAAATCATGTACACTAGGTTTTTTTTTCTCTAAAATTAAATTGCCTAGAAACTCTTGTAGAGAAAAACTATTATGATTTGTTTAAAGTGTCGGACGCCTTGTTAGAACAGCCTAATATTATTGTAAATTTAAATTTTTACCAGTCCTTCTCCAGGCTGTGATTTTAAATGTGGGTATTCCATTACTAATCTGGCCGCCATGATCTTGTGATACGGATACCTACAAAGAGTTAATTAAAGTCATCAGTAGGAGAGTCCAAACTGCTTTGTTAATTGCAAATGGCAAACTCACAGTCCAAATTTTTTAATACAATCACTTAACAAAATGTTTATCAATAGAGCGTTCATTTCTTTTTTCCCATCGACATCAAGTGCATTGTAGTCATCTTTATTTTTAAAAATCTCGGGAACATCAGGTAGCTTGTACTTCATTATAAATTCATCTCTAGTACACGTGACAACTGCTTGCGCTATATTTTCAGCAACCCTGTATTAATAAAATAAAAAACACTTTGAGATATTGGGATATTCAAAGGTCTTGAAACAATTAATACTTCCAATTTGCAAGTTTGAATAGTCGCACAGCCATCTATCGTAAATGTAGAGAACTATTAGAGTTCCGCTAGTACGAAAAATTTTCGGAAATTTTGTCGCGTGTTAAATAAAAAACACAATTTAACCTAAAAAACCCGGGTTATTTTGATTTTGTGCTGCCAAGTTATGTTGACTGTGATTATCGAAACTCGCTTATTGAAATTCCTTAGTTTTTGCATTCTGCCAGAATTTACTCCAAAATTAGGTAATTAAGTTCCTGACATTAAACTTTACATTTACTAGAAAACCAGAATTATTTGAAACCAACGCTTCATAGCAACTCCAACTGCTCTTCTCTGCTCGGACTGAGCTACTCTTTAGAAATGTTATGATTTACAACTCACCAGTCTATTAATCCCAGGTCTTTATCATTATTAGAAGCAGTTTCCATACTTCCATTATTATTCAAGTTAATATTCAATTCGTTGTTACATGTAGCAGTAGAAGTAACGTCTGGTCCACCTTCAATTTCTTGATTAGTATCTGAAATCTTTTGCCTCTTTCCTTCGGGAACTTCACTTATCTCGGTTAAGCGCTGGATATAGAATTGACTAAATGTTAATCAAACCGTTCATTTGAAATAGGTAGACTGAATTATCGCTGACACGAGACAGTGGCGTTGCCAGAAGTTTGTCAATGGGTGGGTTTACGTGATGTAGAAGTATAATTTAGTATAGTCAAAGCTACGCTCAAGGGAGGGGGGGCGTTACCCGAAACCCCTCTGGCTACTCCACTGGCAAGATATTTTATTCCATATTGAGCATATCCTAAAACTTGAGTCTTTTTCCATCACGGAAAATTATTTACAATTTGAAATAACCTAGCTTTCCTGATCTTCAATCATATATTTTTTTAACTCTTAAAAAATAAATATGAAATGATATCGGGTAGTAAAATATCAATAACACGTGTAGTTCAAAACCTCACAAATGATAACTAAGCCTATTGAAACAAAAATAATACCCGTTTACCTTTATTTTGGTTTTATTTTTGAATTTGCAATCGGTTTCGACATCAACATATTCATCGAAATCGTCATCGAAGACCTGTTAAAAATCAATTCGAGTATTTATTTTTATCTATACGAGTTTCATCGTGGTCTATTTTCTTTATCAATTTACAGTGACCGCAAAATCTTTGGGATATTTTAATCCAGTGATGGGCACCGCTCGTCTCATTGTGAGCGGTTTTGTTATTATGAGCAAAATTGAGCGGTTAAATTTCCTTTTCAGAGAAAATGAGAGGAGCGCTTTTATTACCGCTCAAAAAAGAGCGGAAAGTGAGGAGCGTTTAATTACCGCTCAAAAAGAGCGGAAAGAGACGAGCGCTTTTATTACCGCTCAAAAAGAGCGGAAAGAGATGAGCGCTTTTATTACCGCTCAAAAAGAGCGGGAAGAGAGGAGCGCTTTTATTACCGCTCAAAAAAGAGCGGAAAGAGAGGAGCGCTTTTATTACCGCTCAAATAAGATCGGAAAAAGATTAGCGTCAATTTTACCGCTCAAAGATTAGTGAGCGGGAGCGGATATTAAGCTAGCGAGTGCGAGCGGTGTGTGAGATGAGCGGCCCTTTGATGAAAATGCCCAACACTGTTTTAGTCCACATAGCTTAAAAATTATCCCTCAAAATGGCGGCCATGGTCAAGGCATAGAAAACTAATATATATTATATGTGAGAAATAACAACACCTACCTGATGGATAAAATCTGCCCCCCGAAAATCCATTAAAGATTCATCAGTGTTGATTTTTTCCAAAAATGCCCCATAGCTGTTGTCTTTCACTCGAACTTTGGTTTTTCTTCCACCCAAACACAACAATAGCCAAACGCCTTCATCTTCCATTGAATATTTCAGTTATTTAAATAAATAGAATTAAGAACTATTCGCTTTGTTAATAAACTATTGTCGAGTATATCGAAAATAAACGGTCGTTTTGAGCTCTATTACTCAAGCCTGATTCCGATCTTTGTAACTTGGAGAAAAAAATGCTAAAAAGAACAGCTCCCCCGCTTGTGGTAGTTACGGGGTCACGCCACCTTGCGTAAGCGCAAAAAAGTGTCGGACGTATCTGGGGTTTTTTTTTAGGTGGAGGGGAGTTCGCTTATTTACATTTTTTCCCATATCTGTTTCTTCCAAGGCGCTTCTACAGTTTCTCCTTCACCCCCTTTCTCGTACTCTGCCTTTTTAGAGTAGTTAAAAGAAAAAAACTAGGTTTTTTCATCTAAGAAAAATAGGCAGACATAAAAATTTTAAGATTGTACCGAAATTTACGATAGTAAGCGCGAGTCAGAATACTGAAATTTAAATTATATGAAAATAAGTGGAAATAAATTATGGCAGCATCTGGATTATATAGTTGTGTTAAATGTACGTATTACTCGAAAAGGTTTACGGCACTGTTAACTCACATGCAAAACAGCCATTATCACGATAAACATTTTAATATTACTTGTGGACTGGAAAACTGCGGTAGGTCATATCAAAAGATTAGCTCGTATCAACGACACGTTAGATATAAACATAAACAGTTTCTTTCGGACGTTAACTATCGATCGACCTGGTGTTACGCACGAAGAAGAGAACGCTATGGATATAGAAAATGAAAGTGAACCTGAATTGAGTGACGATGATTCGGGAACTAGGAATGAAAGGCAATTAAAACCCGCGGAAATTCGTGAAACCTTACTGAAAATCATTCTGAAGTATCGCGAAGCCCATCATCTACCGCGAAGTGTTGTGGAATCGTTAACCAATGATATATTATTATTTTGCGAACATATTATTTTAATGAATAAGAAAAATGTGTTAAGCGTTATTCGTTCGAAAACCATAAATATTGACGAGAAAGAATTATTTTCAAAAACTACCGAAGTTGGAACCGCTTTCGAAAGCTTAAATTCCAATTATAAAATTAACAAACTTTGCAAATATAACTACGGATTAATAGAGCCAGTACAATGCCCGTTTACGGAATCTTTAGACAAGATAGAAAAAAGCTACTTTAATTATGTTCCGATACTTAAAGTCCTTCAAAAACTATATTCTTCGGATCAACAGTTAGGTAAACACGAAGATTTAAAAAAAATACCTGATCAGTGTATTGGACATTTTCTTCAAGGATCTGTCGCTAAAAGAATCATAGCGGAAAACCCAAGTTTCAACCTAAACACGCTGCAATTGCAAATTTATACCGATGAATTTGAAATTGCAAACCCTCTTGGGTCAAAACGTGGAAAACACAAAATAGTAGCCTTTTATTTTTCAGTGCTCAACTTGCAGGCGAAATAACGATCTAGACTAAGTGATATAAATTTAATTTTGTTGGCGAAGTCAAAAGACATTGATCAATATGGCTGGTACGACGTCTTAGAACCCCTTATTTTTGATCTTAACTGTTTGTTGCGAGAGTGAGTAACCATTGATAACCAAGCGATGTATTTAACCGGAAATGCGGCAATATTTACAGGGGATAACCTTGGACTCGCTAAAATAGCCGGGCTCAACGCGTGCTTTAGTTCCGGAAAAATATGTCGATTCTGTATGATTTCCAAGAACGATATTTCAAGTAAACTCAAGGAAAATGAGCTGCAATTAAGAACGTTAGCTCGACATAGATACCATCTACAGAGCATCGAAAGGGTTCCGAGTGACCAATCTATTTATGGTGTTCGATTCGAAAGTCCCCTAATGAAGATAAATGGCTTCGATATTACCCAACAATTACCACCAGATCCCATGCACGACTTAAAAGAAGGAATTATGCCGAGTATTTTAAAGCGCATTTTGAACTATATGTTTATTCACACAAATTTGAATATCGAAAAACTGAATAATATTTTAAAAAACTTCCGATATGGTAAAACCGAGAGTAGTAGGCCAGAAATCCAAATTCGTTCGGCAATAGCGGGTGACGGGAGCTTAAAAGGTTCTGCTAGTGAGATTTATTGTCTATTTCGACTGCTACCTTTTCTTTGTTTCGAATTCTTACCAGAAGAAAATGATTTGCATTGGGATGTATATCTTAAAATTAGGGAGATTGTAGATTTTATATACGCGACACATTTACACATCTCTTTCATACCGAAACTTCAAAATCTAATCGAAAGTTTTTTAGGTTCAGTCTCTCGCGTTTTAGGAAGTGAAATTATGACGCCCAAGTTTCATTATTTAATTCACTATGCGAAAGCGTATCTCATGTACGGACCACTAAAAACAATTTCGTGCATACGATTCGAGAGTAAACACAGTTATTTTAAAAAAATTGCAAAATCTTCAAATAACTGCGTAAATATTACGAAAATGTTGGCCAGTCGACACCAGTATTTACAGTGTTACAACACGTTAGACGAACAAACATTTGGTTTGCAAAATACGAATGCTGGAAAATTTTTATTTAAACGTGACTTACCACCCCCTTTAAAACAAATTATGAATGACGAATTTCCAGAAAAAATCTATTCATTTACAAAGGCTACTTTTGAAAATGTGCATTATTCGACGGAATGTATGAGAGTCTACGAAACTGAACGAAACACTATTAAAGCTTTCATGAAAATTAAATTCATTTTCTACCTAAATATGTCGCTAATACTGGCTGGAACGATATACGTGGTTGAAGGTTTTTCTAAACATTAACACGCCTATGAAGTTATAGAAGAACCCCAAAATTGGGTAATTATAAAAGCCGGAAGTGAAAGTCAATACGAATTGTTGGATATATATCGTATTGAGCAAAAGTTTTATATCGCGTTAAGATCTAAGCCCGTCAGTTTTGAGAACTAATCTGAATGTATATTTTGTAAAATTGTAAACACCACTTCAAAATTTACATAAATAGACTAATTCGTTACCTATATAAAGACACATTTGAAATCGAATCTTCAAAGGATTTTTAATATTTCGTAATAAAACGGTACTCTTCCTAAATGCCCTTACCTTTTCGTTGAAATAAAATTATCGTACAACGTGCCAAAAACTATGTATTCCATAAAACAATTATAAAACGCTTTAAAATTAGAGCTAAATTTAATTTTTGCCGTTATATTGAACGACCGATTACTATTATTATATATCTTATGTTTGTTATATTTATGAGGAAACAAAACTTTTAACCATCAACTCGCAATCGAATTGAGTCTGTTAAAAAGTTTGACATATATAGAAAATAAATATTAAAAGTTATTCTTGTTTACATGTCTTCAAAAAAATTAGTTTCCACCATTTTTCCTATAAAGTGGAAAATTATCGAACGTTGTGGAACTTCTGGCTGAATTATCGAAAATAGAGCACGATATTGTACGCAGTTGAAATTATCGTATGGCCTATAAATGGGAAACGAATTATCGACGTGTACTACGTCTGGCAACGGTGGAACTAATTGAATGATAGAACTGGACAAAAAATGTTGGTCGCGCTTGTGAGTATAAAATTCCGAGAGAAACGTTCGAGACGAATCCAGAGTAAACTTATCGCGAAAACGTATTCATGTTTCACGATGGGCGACGATGGCGCCACTCATGGTGGAAAAAACTACCGCAATTTAGTTGTCACGTTAAGTAAAATTATCAAGTAATCTGAAAATGCATTTAAATTTCATATTAGTTTTTCTACCGAAATATATATATTTTTAATTATCGCTACTAATTTTGACTATCGAATATATTTAATGTAGTTTTTATTATCCCAATCAGTGGCGTCGACAAGGGAGCGGTTTCCTTGAGCCTACCTTTGACTGTATTTAAGTTTCACCCCCCCCCTCTTAACATTCACATACTTAGACACCACTTCAGGGGCGTAGGAACGTTTTAGATGTTGGAGGGGGCAAAGAGAAACCAAAAGGGGTCTGGAGAATTGTTTTGAATTTTTAATAGAGTGTAGCTTCTCCGAATGCATGTGTACCTTTTACTACTATATAAATTGGCGGGAAAAGACTGAAATTTAAACACAGTTGAGGTTCTATAAGCTTTTTATGCTTTAAAAATGAGAATTTGAGACTTTTGAAGATTTCTACTGACCAAAAAGTTGGAGGGGGCAATAACATTAGTTGCTCCTCCCAGCAAAAGTCTAGGGAGGGGCATTGCCCCCTTTGCCCCCCTGGTTCCTACGCCCCTGCACCACTTCAAAATTGGTGAATTTCTGTCGACGCCACTGATCCCAATAAATAAAAGTTGCCCCAATTCAACGGGGTCTCGATCGAGGAACGGTTTGAAAGAAATTTTGGATTGCTTCAAAAATTCGTCTGCTACTGACGTCACCAAATTGAAATCCCATTGATTTTCAATATTATCTCATCTCAGTGACGTCACGATTTCCGTTAGCAACGAAGTTACCAACCACAGGCCTTAAGCAACCATAGCGTTTCGAGGCAACCTTTTATTGTCTAAAATTTATTAACATTGGCCCCAAGGCAAATTATACTTTGGAGATCAGACACCATTTACATTGTGCAATTAGTCGATTTTTGTTTTATTTCCCAAAAGAGGCATAACATTTAAATGTTTGGAAGTAGATAAAAATTTAAGACTATGGTCAGTAATGGGAAAAATTCGACTAATGTAACTGGGCTTTTCACGGTTCTGGCTGATTACGTTTTAAAATATGTTTTTACAATATTTTACATATACAAAGGCTACGTTCAAAGAAACTCAACAGAAAGAAATCCGTTGAGTTATCGTTGAGTTCTTCTGACAACGTTGTTGAACGCTTTTCGTTTTCCGTTGACTTTTTATCTTAATCGCGTCTGCTACCTTTCACTGTCGAATGACGTCACGCAACCGATGTTCAACGGAAAAAAACCTACTCTTCCGCCCTCTGACTTCGTTGAACAACGTAATTTAGAAACCGGAAGTGAATAAATGTATACAGTAAAATCAACGATCAGCGCTAAGTCCGCTGAGTCTCGCTGAACGTCGCAAAAACAAAATTGGGAAAAGTGTCATAATTCGCGACCAGGCAAAAGATGAGCGAGAAAGAGGGAATTTCAAACTGACACTTGTGAGACATACTGTTTCGAACGATTATCTGAATAATTCAACCGGTTTTTACACACAATCCTAAGGATTTGTGTGTATTAGTCTCACGTACAGTGTAGCCGTTGCCGATGCCGCCGATGCCGCCGTGTCACGCATACCTCTTCAACGGTTAGGGCTAGAAGAGTCAATGATATCTCGTTCGAATGTACAAACATCGCCATTGATAGCCTTTCATAAAGTTTTCAAATCGGAGCCCAAGAAGTTGGGCATTTGCCCAATTTACTATTTTCGGTGATTTCCTTTATGTGGTAGATATTTTCTTTAAAATTAAGTCCGATAACGTTAAAAAAATATTATTGGGTAGGTTAGGATTCAGTTGAACTACAATTCGGTTATATCAGTAAATATTAAATTTAAGTATAGTTTTCGGGGTTATTTACCGGACCCCAATGTTCGTGGTTTTATATTTCCGCCTGAAAGTTGACATAACGTTCCTTAATTTAAGTCCGATTTTCGTGAAAGTTATATTTTTGAATAGCTGTGGTTTACACTTAACCTAGAATTGCAAATACGTTCCTTAAATTTAATTCTAAGTAAGGTTTTTTGGGTAGCGTATACGGACCCCCGCAATTTCCAACATTGTAAATCCGCGTGTTTATAGAGGTCTACGCGCCCGTTTCCCTCTGGCGTTTTTCAAGGCCGTTCAGAGTGGGCCGCACTTTGAGCAGAAGTAACAATTAAGTATGACACTGATCGGCCTAGTCTTCGGCGTATGACCAGAAGTAACAAATAAGTGTGATCAAAAGTAACTAATAAATGTGATCAGAAGTAACTAATAAGTTACTAGAAAAAATAAGTGTGATCAGAAGTAACTAATAAGTTACTAGAAGAAATAAGTGTGACACTCAACGGCGGACTAGTAGTAACAAATAAGTGTGATCAGAAGTAAATAATAAAAGTGACACTGACCGAAGATATTTTCGATGCTTTCAAAGTATGACTAGAAGTAACAAATAAGTGTAAATATGTTTATATGTGTGACCGTGGATATATTTTGGTTGCGATACCGGCGTTGCAGGTTGCTGTGAATAGCTCAAACAAACTTAACACATTAGAAGGATTGTGTGTATTCCGACCGTCGTACGTCTTGTTACTTCTCATATCAGATACATTTCCGATAAACCACCTGATTTCTCTGGTTACCTATACCCTTTTTTATCTGACCTACGGCTATCTGATTTTTTTTATCTGGTGCCGGTAATAATATAACCGATGAAGTTCGAACAAACGCACCTACGCCCAATGACTACGATACGAAACATTGCTTACGCGTAGGCGGCGCGCACTGCAGCCAGGTACGGTATCGTTCAATATCTCATATCGGAGATCACATGGCGATTTTGGCGCGTCTTAGGATGTTCGCGTCCGCTGCTTATAAATTCAACGAATTTCATCAATAATTACTATAATATTGCTTTTAATTTTTTTTAATTAGATTTTTTTAAGGACGATATTTAACTACTTTGAGCGTATAATTTTTAGACTTTTAAATAGTTTACACATCAGATAATTAACAGTTCAAAACACTTCAAAACATTAGTACTTAATATTATATTGTGTTGTGTCACGTGTTATGTGTAATGAGTTATATAAATTATATGAATATGAGTTATGAGTTCTGTGAGTTACATGAGTTATATAACTCATTACTCATGAGTTACATGAGTTATATAACTCTATTTATGAGTTACATGAGTTATATAACTCATATTATTCATGAGGTACATGAGTTATGAATAATATGACTAATATAAGTAACATGCGTAATATCAGTTATTTGAATTACTTGAGTTAAGAGTTAAATGAGTTATATGAATTATGAGTTATATGGGTTATATGCGTTTTGAGATATAATTAAGTGAATAACGTTTTAAATTAATTATGTTTTATATTAGTTATATGAATTATAAGTTATGAATTATGATTTTTATGAGTTATGGTTTATGACTTTGGAATTATGATTTATATGAGTTATGAATTATGATTTATATGAGTTATGAATTATGTTTTATATGAGTTATGAATTATGTTTTATATGAGTTATGAATTATGATTTATATGAGTTATGGTTTATGACTTTGGAATTATGATTTATATGAGTTATGAATTATGATTTATATGAGTTATGAATTATGTTTTATATGAGTTATGAATTATGTTTTATATGAGTTATGACTTATGATTTATATGAGTTATGAATTATGTTTTATATGAGTTATGAATTATGATTTATATGATTTATAATTTTATATGAATTGTGAAATTTATGAACTTTAACAATATTAATAATCTTCTGTAAATATACACTCTTTTTAGAAACGTTTACTGTGCACCGCCATTATCGTACAAACAACCGACGAGCAAGCGCTCTACTACAGCAATTTCATTCTCCCAAAACCGGTTTTTTCATCACCCTCCCCGTAGACTGTAATGGCGTTTTCCATTGGAGTCCTCTGAGCGCTCCTAAATATAAAACGTGTTCCATTGGGACAAAAAGGGCAACTCCAAAAAGGAGGCACGTCTTCCATTGGCACTGTTGCTCCCTCGCGGATTGATCCGAGCTGCCCGAACTCGAGGGACGGGGCAACCAAAAAAGAGCAATTTTTAAGCAAAGTGACTCCGAGAAAAATTCGTATTCCATTGGGAGGGCTGGAAGTCTAGTCCTCCGAGCACCTAGCGGAGTTCTCCGTGGTAGAGCGATGACGTAGAAGGCAAATCCGGATCACGCTCGGAGCAGTCCCAATGGAAAACGCCATAAGGTAATGTCTATAGATGTCACGACAATCGTCAATCAGTCAAATTTGAAAATTGCGCGCTTTTCCTCACTATAATAATGCCGGGAAAATACTGTTCTATTTATGATGAATTAAAATATAAATTTCAGTTTTTAATGGAGGAATATTATATTTAAAATTGTATTAGCTTACCTAAATAGCGACAAATATGATCATCAATAGTTTAACTTAGAAGTTAGCGCTTTTGATATTATTCTAGCAATTACCGCTAAAACTTTTAATAGTAACGGCAGTAAATCACCGTGGCCGTGAGCGCTAAAGCGTTCGGCTCGGTGGTGGAGGCGTGGAACTTCATGTGTTCGAGTCCCTTCCGGGCATGGCAATTATTTTCCTCGTCTAGGCTTTTGGTTGGAATTGTTGAGAACTGGTAATACGTGTGATAGGTTTTTTTAATGAACCTTGAAATTATGGACACGAACCAGCCATCAATCCATCATCCAGCCAGCCAGTTAGCCAGCGAGCCATTATTGGCAACGCTAAAACTTTTGATCTCAAAAGTAAAAACACGGTGTATATATAAACCATTTTAGGGCAAAACAAATTATGGTGCATTTTTAAACTGTTTAGGGTGTATTATTTGAAAAATCTCATTTTATACCATTTACGGTCTTAACCCATACCCTTTTCCGTACTTTACATTTTTTAACACCCTTATCCAACCATTTTTAGACCGGTTTTTTTTACTGTGCACCACCGCATGACTAGGACACGAGTCTTAGGGGCACCAATGACCCACGTAAGAAGGGAGGTCACTAATTACTTTTGTTTCAACTCCGCCTACAATCCTTGGAACAAAACCAAGAGACAGAGCCCCCAAAAGTGAAGAACTCTGCTTTAGGCAGACCTGGACAGAAGTTGACAGAAGTGAAGAAGTCTGCTTTTGCAAGAACGGAAAGAACTCTGCTTTAGGCAGACCTGGACAGAAGTTGACAGAAGTGAAGAAGTCTGCTTTTGCAAGAACGGACAGGACTCTGCTTTGGCAGACCTGGACGGAACTTGACAGAACTCTGCTTCTCGGGCAAGAGAAGAACCATGTCGAAATAAATATAAAATAATGTGCGATGAAGTCGCGCTTAAATATTAATTAACCCACAATGTAAACCACATGATCGGAACAACGCTCCATGATTGCCTAGATGACCCACAGGCAGGACATTCTGACCGGAAGAGTATAAGCCGAGAAGTAATGAATCCGGGAAGCGTAATGCCCTCGACACCCTCGAATCACCTGTTGATCACCCAATATCTAGCCATTCCGAGAGAAGACAGCCAGATGACCGAGACCGATTCCCTAGCCTAGCCGGACATTTCAGACCGAAACCCGAAGTACCTACGCCCCCGTCAGCTTGTGAAGTAAAAGAATATAGGAAGAAACCCGCAATCCGGCCGCCAAACCGTAGACGAGTAAATAAAGAGAATTAAAGAAGTGTGAATAAAGAAACGCGTAAACAAGCAGCCCCCAAAGACGTCCCGTTCTGTGAAGTGCGTGTGTCGGGCATCTTACGTAAACCGAGGAAAGAGAAAACCCGTAAACGGAGAGACGACAACGTAGCGGAGGACACCGAAACCAAGTGATGAGTAGAATTTCCATCATAACCCCCCCCCCCCCCTTGTAGAGTACCCAGGGTCGAAATACGAAGTAGCCAGTGAAAAGTAGAGAAAAAGTTTAGAAAAGAAAGCTTAATCCCTCGCTATTGTCCGAGAAAAGGATTTAAGACAGGTCCTCTCGAGGTTGAGAGTTCATTCTGCTTCTTGTATTTATACAGTTCGGATTACTTTTTCCGTTCGCGTTGTGCCCTCGCCGTTGTTATTATTTTGAGTTAATTATTGTCATTGTTTAATTGTAGAATCTTTAATTGTAGTATTTAATTGTAGTGTTTATTATTATTTAGTGTAAGTGTATATTTGTTTCTGCCCCCTCCATCCTTCGATACCAAGATGCCTGAGAGTAGGGATACCGGAACTGATCCCATAGAAAATAGTAAGAGATAATTTCAATAACAAATTTAAGGTCAAAGAGTGTATTTTTAGTGTTTAAATTCCCCTCTTATATTGGAAAAAGCTAAAAGAACCATAGTAGAGATGGCCTAACCATCACTAGAAGCGAAGTAAGATTATCCCCTCAGTTCCCCCCGCAATTTTGTTCATTTGTTTTTGTATTTTAGTGTTATTTATAAATTTGAGTGTTAAATAAAGATTTTCTGATTGATTAACGACAAAGGGTTTCCATTCTGAATTCGAATCTCCCCCTCTTTTTTATTTTTTTCTTTTCCCTGTATGTAACCCCCCTCTCTCAGATTTAATTCACTCCACGATAAGGCCACGACTCGCATTTTGTCGCCATCTTCCCCCCGCCTTGGTGAATTAAAATCTATGAGCAAGGGTTAGGAATATTTCCGTCCATCAATTGTATGACGAATTCCTTAAAAACCTTACACATTTTAAATTGGTTGTCGAAAACGTTTCGGTACAAAAAATCAGCAGCCCGGGCCTAACTGATTTGTTAGCTGGTAAGAAACTAAGGGTTACATTGGACGGAAAGCTAGCGAATCAAAGCGTAAAACGGGTGAGATTGAGTTTAAGAAAAAATGGCTCTCAGTTTATATGGTCATTCCAAGCAATTAAAAAATTAATATCAATTACCTATAACTAAGTTTTATATTTAACAAATATTTTCCTATTTTTTAAAGGTTATTCTGTCATTTAGAAGGGTTTTAACGATGCTGAACTTCTCCTTCAATAACATTTCTCTTAATTTTACAATTAAATATCTGTCGTGAAATTTATTGTGTGCACTTTTAAAGATATCAAAAGTTTTATTGAACATTAGTACATTAATCTACCGTTATGTAACATCAATGCGCACTCTTTAATTTTTCCGAAATTTATTTTGTAATATTTTTGGGACTTGCGGCGACTAGCGCGCGCCGGCATGTCAGATTTTTAGCTTGGGGCACCGCAAACTAAGTGCACACCACCGGAGATCGTCATCATTATGCCTGACGGCTGCGTCCACAGCCCGGGCAGATGATAGAACAGCCAAAGCAGCAAGAGAACCCTACCGCTCAACCCAGCAGAAGGTGAAGTCGGAGGTGGAGACAAGACCATTTGATCATCGCTAACCTCTCCCAGTGCACCACCGCTCTTTTGGGTTACAAGAGCCGGACCCCGACACCCGGTAAAGACACCAGTTATTGCACACTACGACCCCTTAAGGGTCATCTAATGAAGGCAGGTCATTGTCGATGCTCGTGCTATATCTATTCTTTAAATGAATCTGTGTTTATTCCTGACCCTTGAAAAATATATTTAGTAAAGGCCAATTCTGGCTCTAATTTCAAAGAACGAAGCTTTGACGAGCAGGTGGGCTCTGTTCGTAGTATGCTACTAAGAAGCGAGTTTGTGGGCCTTTTGGGTCCGAGGACTTGACTCCCCTTTGCACTTCCTGGAATGGCGCTATCGGCGACTGCTCTATTATCGGTTTACATGGTATAGTTATAATAGTTCTGCCTTGTGTATATTTTACGAGATGAGTCGGCGTCAAGTCCTTACACTTTGCGAAAGACGACAGGGACCCGTAGATACGGCTCTGCCAATGATATTCTAGGCTGATGTTTTTTTTTGTAGAAAAAAAAACATTCTTCTAGAATTATAATACTGCATGGATGCTATTATTTCCAAAATAAGACCTCTTAATTAATTGCAGATGACTACCGCCATCTATTGAGCAGTTAATTTAACATATGATTATAATTGATTAATACCTCTGAAGAATATTTGAGCGCAAATTCTTGTTTATTAATTTTTTTTGTTCTATATATCCATGATTTTATTTCTTTTAGTGTATTTTAAAATGTGTTGAAATTTTATCTCCTCTGTTGTATTGTGTAGAAGGAGCGAGCAGGCAGTGGTTTCCCCGGCCGCTGCTTTTCCATTGTTAGTCCCTTGGCGTCCGAGTGACGCTTTTGGCCACGGGGGTCCGGGTTTTTTCCACTGCTAGCTGGCTCTCTCTTGCCCGTTTACAAGGGTAAAAGAAAAATAGTGCTTCTCTATCTGTAGGCGAAAATATCGCCAGATTCTACCAGAATTTCGCGCGAAACGACGCTATCGTAGTGGGTCAATTTCAAAATAAAGAAAATTGAGAGGACCGAAAGTTTTTATTTAATAGTAAATAGTTCCTACGTCGCGACAGTTCAAACACGTAAAAAGTAATTAAGCCCGATTAAAATTATAGTCCAAGACTAAATCATTTTTCAGTCGGTGGTTTAGAGTTTAGCCTCTCCCAAATAATTTACAAGAGCTAGTCCAATTTTCCTCACCATTTACTATAACCTGCCACAAAAGTAACTATACTCGAAGTCACATGTTAGCTTCGACCACTACCAAAGGCTGGGATTATTCGGCCTCCCCCGGAAATATAGTCCGCTAAATAAAGTGATCAACGTTAAATATTATTAGATTAGAGTTAGGTTTAATTTCTTTTTTGCCATTTATATGAAAATGCTTGTAAAAAATTAGTATTTTTATAAAAATATTCCAACTTAAAATTGAATTTAAAGCAACACCGTAACGTAAGTACCTCAACCACTGTCATTCGTAATAACATTCGTTTCTACAATAAAATATCATGGCAACTCTGCAAATTAACACGATGATTTTTCGGCGCGAGCTTGAGAGCAAAGTCAGATCGTTGTCAGATATTTTTATCTGTGGGTGCTCTCATTTAAAAAAATGAGCCTTTAAAATATACAGAATAGGACTAAGGCCATCTATTGGGTAGATTATGAAGTTACACGAATGTTTATTAATGTTAAATTACGACCGCTTAAGTTGTCTCACGTAACATTGATTTCAAGTATACAGTGCCGTATTAATACATAGCAGGACCCCTAGTCTTCAAGTTTTTTTTGGCCCCTCAACCCCTTAACACCCCCCTCCCACTTGTGATCCATGGGCCCCTGCTTGGCCCCTGCTCCTGGTGGGCACCTACTCTTCAGCCTCGTCAGCCTTATGAATAATGCGGCACTGCAATTAGAGTCTCAGTTAATAAAGATTTCGGATCTAAAATTGCTATGGCCTATAAAGTAGACTCATCGGTTCTCAGTAGCTCTATATGCGTTCTTGGTAATTATTTTTCAAAATGAATTAAACCTTCGTATTAAATTTTACGGGTCGTTAAATTAGAAATTTCTCATGGAATTACAATAATAATAATAAAAACTTTACAGTTAGCAATTGTATTAATTATATATTTTATATTAGTTATAAACCCATAATCCTGTTCGTTTAGTCCAGTAACTTATTTAAAAAAGTTCGGATGATTTTTATGGCACTAAAAATTGATTTGAAGCAATTATTTTCGGTTACTGTTGATTTTAGACGTTCCAGGACAAACAATTTCACAGTTAACACCTATTCATAAGATCATATGTAACATAATCACTCATAAGTATGCCTCTGTATGCTATTTCCAAAATTAAATATAATATACTTAGAAAGTGACGATGTAACTTTATTACTAATTATGTTAATAAATAATTAAATTAATAAATACGGAAGTATTTTTCTTGATGGCATTTAATAAACAAACATCACAGCTTCTTTAAAAAAAATAATTCCAAAAATTAAGAGGCGCATTTTAAATATAAATTGTTGTTTTAGGCTTAACTTTATGAAAACTAACGCTTATTAGATTAAGATCTGAGAGCAGTGGCGTAATGAGGTTATTTGGCGCCCAGGGCCAAACTCCTACATTTGCGCCCCCCCCCCCCCCGACCTACGCCGGCCCCAATTTCCGCCATAAAATTCCTGGTTTTTAAACGAAACCCAATAAATATCAATAACAAAATTAATATTAATCTATTTCAATTTAATAGATATATTAAAAAAAAATCAAGTATCTAATATCCGCTGTAATACTTTTGGCGCCTCTTTGGCGCCCCCCTGACCGTCGGCGCCCGGGGCGTATGCCCCCCCTGCCCCCCCCTGCCCCCCCCTCACTACGCCTCTGTCTGAGAGCCATCTTTCGTGAATTAGAAGAAAAGAAACAAGTCGTCGCGTCGTCTTGTTGTGAGGAATGCTTTGGTATTTATAATAACGTAACCAACAGTTGAGGAAATTTGTTCCGCATTCACACGGAGTAACTCGGTTTTTGGCCCACAATGTTTTGTAAAAATGTTGGCTCGCGTCACCTCTAGTAAAACTGTCAATTAAACTAGAAAAATTACCATGTTTATGGAAATTTAAAATTAAATAAAAGAAATATTTCAAAAAAAGAGGTTTGCTTTTATCTAAGAACCGTTATTTTTTCCAGACTAGTTGGGGTTTGAACAGTATCAATAGAACTGTCAATGTCTTTGACTACAGCCGTGAATTTCTTCCTCTTGGCAAAAGCAACTGAAATCGCTCTCCAAATCGTCTCGAACAATTCGAACAAAATTAAGATGGATATTCCCGCATACATGCCCAGAATTCCACCAATACTGCTCTTCAGGTTGGGTACCTGAAAAAAAGTGAACATCATGTATAAATTAATATCTAATTTTACAAAGAACATCAAGAATCAAATGTGATTTTGCCTTATATTTAGGATGGTGAAGTATTGTATTAAATGATTACCTGTATAGCACCAGGAAATTATACACTAACACTCTTGGAACGTCTAAGGAAGACCGTGGTGGCATTGATGATTCTCATAGAAACGGGCCTGGTTTACAACGAATGCAGCCAGCCAATAAGTTTCAAAATACGCTGAACCTCTTATATTCGAAGTAGTTAATGTATCCCCACTTTGTGCAGACTGATTCGCAGCACCATGCCTTTAAATCCTTAGACATTCCTAGTATATTCATATATAATTTTCTGATGGCAACAAAATATTGTGAGAACTATTGAAAGTAAAAAGGTGGTTACGCTAGGACCAGGGGTCTAACTACAACTACGAAGATTTGATATGAATAGCTTTCACTGTCGTCAATAGGTGAGAGGCACTTACGGTGTATTTCTCGTCGTGTGTTATGTCCATGTGACTGGAAGATTCAAAATAAACGACGATTTTGGAAAGATGAGTTCTAGAATGGACAGAAAACGTACTTGAAGAACAACTAAACTTCTAACACAACACAACACGTGAAGAATTTCTTCTGGCAATCTTGGAGAGCGCTCAGGTATCGCAATCGCCATTAAAACTGGGACGCGATATCCCTCTGAGAGCACTCCAGAGCAGAAACAGTAGCAAATAAGAATGTTTACTCATTGAGTGTCGTACGATTGAGACCATTAGCAGCCGCCTGAAATGACAGAATTTCCCAGTATAAAACATTGCAATGTATATTTACTTTAACTTTCTTCTACTATTACCATCGCTATTTGAGAAGACTTTAAATAAAAACTAATTCCACTCATCTAATGTAAAGCCAGAAACACAGATACGTAAAATATCAGGAAAATAAACGCATATGTAACAAGTCGGTCAAGACCGTAATATAACCTCTCCTCGGTGCAATTGTATTAGAGTTTCAAACCTCCTGCGCTGAATGAAATAATTGAGCCGCAACAACCAAGTTCAATTTATTCAAAATATTCTAAACTACATAGTAGCAGTGAAAACATAATACAAGTAAACTCACCATTACAACAAAAATAAAAAAATAAAAATATATAATAACTCAATCGATAAGGTTTAAGAACCAAAAATTAACAATAGAAAAATACACAGTACCCCAATCGATAGTTTCCGAACCAAAATAACCAATAGAAAAATATACGATACCTCAATCGATAAGGTTTCAGAACCAAAATAACCAATAGAAATTTTTTTTGATAACCTAATCGGTCAGGCTTCAGAGTCAAAATAACCAATTGGAAAAATATAATAACGCAATCAAGCAACAAATAATTTCAAATTCAAATATTTGGAAACCAAGCCATTTTAGGTACATAAAAACACCTAACCATTAATAATACAAGGCATACAAAGCCACTTGACTGAATATAATTGTGAAATAAATTTAAATTGAATTCGACTAAACGACACCTCAAACCAGTATCACTACATTAATGGAATTATATCATAAATTTTAAATCGAATAGAAAACCAATAAGATCAAGACGTACTCAACTGGACCGGTCCGTCACAAATGAACTAAAATCCCTTTTAAAAAAATTAATAGATAATAATATACGGCTGAAAAAAACCCAATAATACTAATGAATAAATATTAAATCAAAACGTTATCTCGATCATTAAACATAGGTCAACAAAAGTACAAAAAGGCCCTTCCTTAGCCTGGAATTCAGCAGCTTAAACATTACCGTATTAGAAAAATAATATTTCCAATATTGATTTAACGTCATAAGTTAAAAAAATTGAGATTTTTTTAACAAGCATAACAGGAATCAATGCTTTGACGGCAGAACATCGAAGTCCGAAAACCGGGTTCCCGATTTAATTTCCGGCAGATAAAACAAAAGATAATTAAGATAAAAAACTGATCTTAATAAAACGTGAAATTTACATACGTTCTACGTCACGCACATTCAGTTTCGAAAACTAGAGTATCAGAAAAAATAAATAAAAATCTACATACTTTGTTATCTTCCCGCTAAACCAAATCCTGTATTTATTTTTATCTCGGTTTTTACTTCAACAATTGTTTATGATGCTTTCTATTTTCACTACACCCGCATTAAAAAAATTATCTACATAAATTGTTTGTATTCTTCACGTAAAACATTCCTCCAACAGTCTGTTTATGACATCTTTTATTTTTACGGTAACAACATGGACGTCATTGCCTCGCGGTAAGACATCCGCATTATAACAATGAGACCCGGGTTCGATTCCTGGTTATGATAGTATTTTACATTAACAAAGTTAATTAATTATAAGTTTAGTATATACATCATATATCTATAAAATGTTATAAAATAAATAGACGTTATTAACTTCATAACAGCATAAAGGACTTTTGCCAAAGCTGTTTTTAAAAAACACCGTCACTTAGAAGGCGTCGGTGGCTCAGTTGTTAGTGTAAATCTTTGACACGCAGCAGACCCGGGTTCTATCCCGGACGGCGCCAATAATTCGCAAATTGACACTAAGACGAATACCGTGAACTATTGGTGGAAACCCTGCCATTGGACGTTGAGAGGTTGCCATAATACTCAGCACTCGGTCCGTCCCAAAGTCATTAAGTAGAAGCTGGAGAGAAAACGCCCGTACAAACACAACAGACTCAACATCCACAACCATAATAACACAAACACCACAAACTCTACACCTACAACCGTCATAACACGAACTCAACATTCACAACCTACGCATAAACATTACGAAAACGTAATACACAAAACCGTCACGACGGTGAACGTTAACGAAAAAACACCATCCAAACCAAACCAAACCCCAAATAAATCCGTTAACGCTCACCGTCGCACGGTGGTTTTGCCAACCCTTCGAGAAACTGCGTACGCAATGATAAACCTTTGCACGGAAAATGCGAACGCGTTCGCAGCCCAGACAGACCCACAGACAGACACGGTGATTGTAATACCCCTCCAGGGTAAACACGACGTCAAAGTGACGCAATTTGGTATATTTATCTGTTAATATTATCTCGATTAAAATCATTGAAGTCTGACTTTAATATGGCGCTGCTCAAATGGCAGAAAACATTTACGTTTTGGAGCGTGCGTCAAAACTTGAAATGTTAAATAATTGCACTTTAGAACATTTATTACATTTTTAGTACAGGAAAAAAGTTTTTAATCGCAACAAATTAACCCAGCTGAAATTTGGTAACTGTTAAGACTTTGAAGTGGTCTTTCACGTGGTATTTTTTAAAATGGTGGAATTTCCACCATTTTAAAAAATGACGGTCATAAATCATATTTTTGCACGTAACTTTAAGTCTACTTTTCAGAAGTACCTTAAGCTAGCTTTGATAATTTATGTTCTAAGATATTTTGTGGTATAACTAACCGGAAGCTCGTAAATAAAACAATAATTTCTGCTTATGTCCGACTTTATTGGCTACTTTCCCCGTAAAATAGCTTTTTATTTTGGTCAAGGGCCGTCTGGTGACAAAATTTGTACTTATAATGCTATAATTTTCAGTAAACTATATTACATATATGATGAGAGAGAACATGTTTAAAAGAATAGAAAGTTTGAAACAATATTCGTTTGGAGCGCATTTCTTAACTCAAAACGCCATCGGTAAGGTTATTCAATGTCCAGCATAGTTGAAAGTCTTAAGAAAAATATCAACCGCATACACACAGAGCTAAGGTTTAATGTAGTTACTTCTGAAGAGGTGCCAGAGTGTTATAAAGTACAAAAAAATCTTCAATTTTCGAAACCCTGAAAGAAGTTTTAAGCAAGAAAGGTCGAACGGCTAAATGACGGTTATTATATTTTGAGCTTCCGGGAATATTGCGCTTGTTTGTGATAGCCGAAAGGACTGAAAATTGATCCTTACTATCAAAAAATAGGCTCATTTATACCTACAGTAAATGTCTGAGCTAGCGACTTCAATAGCGGAGGAAGAGTATAAAAATCTCACTAAAAAAGGATATTTTACCTATAGACGCATCAAATATTGGTCTGACATGACCATCGAACAAGTTTTGATGCGAGCCATGAAGGTTTCTGGTGGGCTAACAAGCTGCCGTGGCCTATCTGAAAGCTCGATTACTAGATAGTATTAACAACTTCAATATGCGCAGTAATAACCGATGCTCTAGTAGATTATTGTGCAACGAAATCTGGGCAACACATCAAATTTGGAGAATCCAAACAAGCGCAGGATATAAACAGCATGGGTGGCTAAGATAAAAATAAAAATAATTAATATGAGAAAGCTTCAAGATGCCTTAGGATATATGGCTCAGGCGTCATTGTTCTTCCGCGCTGTGACCATGGATTGGATAACCTTACAGGTATTGTTCTCTAGGGTAGAATGTTTGCTCCAAGTACACCGGATACCTATAATATTACCGATACACGGGGGTTAAATATTTCCAAGGGGTGAGGATAAACTGTTTTGTTATGTCGTCTGCATTTTAGGGCCAGTTGAACGATGTAAGAATAATAATAATAATTATAATAATAATCAGCTAGGCCTAAGTCATCAAGCGACTTTTAAAGCCATTAATTCAGGTGTGCGGGTTACAATGCGTAGGAGGGTGGTGGCAAGCCTTGCATGCCACGCGAGCCAACAGCTCCCTACACTAACTATTACCGTTAACCTCTACAAGTGTTTAGACGTGTATTGATATAAAAAGTAATGAACAATACTTCCTACCATTCCTACATTACAAACGAACTCCGAATACGGGGGGAATACCCAAATTCAAAACAACGACCTTGAGAATATTCAATTCGCCAAAAGTAACAGATAGATGGCCAAAATTCCATAATTCAAGTTCCGGATTTGTATCGGTTAATTTGGTAAAATTGAGGGGGTGGAAAAATACCGCCAGCCTTGTTTTAAACAAAGGTGTTCAATATGCTAAAGGCGTAGTATGAAGTGAACTATCTCTGTAAGGTTATTTAATCGATGCTGTGACTGGCTGTGTCACTACGTCAGCACTTTATCGACAAGGAAAGAAAGAGGCCTTTAATTTTTTAAAGAAGAAAGAAAAACTTCGATAAACCGTAAAAATATTCAACTTGCCTAACTCTAGTCACGAAGAAATACCTAAGGACGCCAAAATTTTCTTGTTTGTGGATTTATGGACCAATGAAATTAATACTTTGGACGGACAACGGTATCATGCATTTACTAAAGGATAGCCTTCTTAAATTTAAGAAGGCTATGACTAAAGCAACCGCTGTTTCTTCAAAAAGTTCAAATTTTGAACTAGCATCACTACCACCGACCAGCGCCGCTGCAAAAAAGCATTTATTTCGTGTATTTCACCAAGTGGAAACTCAACGCCAAAGATTGGGGTTGGAAACAGGTCCAATTATTACCACACTAGAACCAGCCCTGGAAGAGATTCTACAGATGATCTCTTGCAAGGAAGTCTGCGATTTAAAATGCGAATGTCACCAAATTGGTTTAGTATGTTTCTCGATTTGTAGACGATGCAAGGGAATTTCTTGTACTAATGGACGTAGAGATTTCAATGAGGAACTCGAAAACGAGGATAGCGATGTATAGACTAAATATTTTTTTTATGTTATATACCAAATATTTTCTAATTTTATAAAATTGTAAACACATCAATAAATATCAATTTAATTATATTTGTTGAGATTGCAAACTTCCAATACGTTCTCCGGCAAAGTATCACGAAGTATGAATTATAGAAATTGTCTCAACCAACATTTTAAGTCCTTTTACATCAGAATCCGACAAGTAGAACCAAAGATTTTCGTAAATATAATACCTTTGTCCAGCATTTTCCAAGATGGTGGGCAAAAAAAAAACTTTTTGTAGTTATGTCATATTTAGATCAAGTACGTTTTAAAATATCTACAAAAAGTGTCAGAACATGATTATTGAAGATTTTACGATGTTGTTCCTAAATTCCGGTGAGAATTGCAAACTTCCAGTTCTTTATACCACACAGTATCTTAGAAAATAAATAGTTTCAACCCACGGGAGAATGCGGAAGATTATACCACGCGAAAGAGCGCTTACAAATCAATATAGACAAAAAATTTCAGCTTTGTGTTAATTTGTTGCGGGCTCCACCAAAATTTGAACAATATTGCCAGTACTATTTTCTGAATACTTTTCCGAGACATTTTTACGTAAGTGTGTTCCAGGCTCAAGGTTAAATTACCTTGATATGACCACTTCGCCAATGGGCCATACTGATTGTCTTCTGGTAAATAAATTCCCTGAAATCGTAATGATAACAATGAGCAAATTATATTTATTTGATATGTACAAAACGTTTAATTCGTGTCGAAAATGTAGTCAACTTTATTTCCATCGATGTAATATAACTATTATTTTGTTAGCGGAACTTTTGAGTTGATGAAACTTCTTTGAACCTTTGTCGGTGTTATTTTTTGGTAAATTCGAAATAAACTTAAAATGAACGAAATGTGGTTAATTTTAGGTATTCCATAACGTCACCGCATACAGTTTTTCGGCACCCAAATGTAGTATTACCCCAAAAAATAAGCACTCAAACTCTAAGACGTATTTAAGGGAAAAGGTTTTGGGGTTTCACACCTAGAAAATGGATGAGGACTCAAGAAGGTGCCAAATTTCAACCCTGACCGAAAATAAAACTTAATTTTAGAGCTGCGTAGCATACAGTCTACTTCAAAATTCTGGGTAATAGGATCACATTATTATGTAACAAGTGCAACTTTTAAAAGAAAACAATACAAGAATGTTTTTCATGAATTCCGAACTTTCTTTTAAGTTTCATAAAAAAAAATTAATAAATGGAAAATAAAGTTTTTCAAATATCAAGTGTTCAATTTGAGAGGTTAGGCTAAATAGCGACATCGCATACTATGTTGAAGATGATATTTAGTCCCCGTGGCCCGTTCGTGAGGGTAATCGTACCTGTAACACTAGGTTAGAGGAGCTGCCGAAAACGACATCTATCGTAAGTACTACACTAGAGCTGCCACTTACTTTGAGCAACCCGTGATTTCAACATTTAAGCACCAATAACATGTGTGTATCGATTGTTTAAGGTTATTTTAGTCTTGAGGTTTAGTTTTTCTTTGGGATTCGACAAAATCAGGCAAAATGCCGCAAAATTTAAATTTGCAAACAATATTAGGCTAATCATGGAATTAAAACCTATTTTTTCTTTTTTGGAAAAATACTGAAAATTTCCGAAAAAAAAGGCCTCGGCTATTTTCCGACTTAGAACTATAGGTTATTTCGAGTGTAATGAAATGCAAAAGAAAAGCGATTCGTACTTGCATGGCAAATGGCAGTTGCACACCAATTCTTTCTTTAAAAACTCGTTCCTTACGTTCAACACGCAAAATAAGGAATCTAAATAAAAAATCAATGACATTAACAATCAGAATGAATTAACTAAATACAAACGACCTAATCCGGAGCCTACAGACTGCATTTTGTGTTCAAATATAGAGGCCGCCATTTCGAACAGTCCATTCCTGATTACTGGTTGTTTGTTATTAGGCAAAATAATTTATTTATATATAAAATACTATTTGCTTCATTGGTTTGGTATTAACGTAGACCAAAAGATTAATATTTGTCAACAGCTAAGATAGATAATATATATCAAAATATAGCAATATTCAAAATGGAATATTTACATCTGGACGGTCAAATTTCTTAAATCGAAAATGTACTAATATTTTATAATAAACAATATGATAATTATGATCATGATCTTGATATTTCAAGCCTTAGACAAATTTGTTTTACTTAATCAATGAGACATCCTCATTTCACTGTTTGCAATGTTTTTTAGATATTTTACGAAATAAGTATAGGTGTTCAAATTAATATCTGCATATTTAAAATCTGTCCAAACCTTCTAGTATCTTATAATCAAAAGGAAGACAACGCTATAGCAGAGGGGAGTGACTCTACTAACAAGGAGACTACCCAAGGTGTAACACACCGATTTTGATCAAACTCGGATGTTTGGTAGACCTTCATGTAACTTGAAAAACCCTGAAGGGAAATGTCTCCATAGGCAACCGTTTTGCCATGGCAACCAAAAATGTTTTTGACAACACCAAATGGAAATTTTCCTACTGAATATAACATGGGAATCTGACCAATTTTAAGGGTACCCCCTGTAAAAATTTTAATCAAATTCGAACTTTTTCATTATTTTTATATTTATATTTTCTATTTTTAGCATTTTCAAAAAATTTATTTTTTTTACAGGGGGTACCCTTAAAATTGATCAGATTCCCATGTTATTTTCAATGGGAAAATTTCCATTTTGTGTTGTCATAAACATTTTTGGTTGCCATGGCAAAACGGTTGCCTATGGAGACATTTCCCTTCAGGGTTTTTCAAGTTACATGAAGGTCTACCACACGCCTGAGTTTGATCAAAATCGGTGTGTTACACCTCGGGTAGTCTCCTTGTAAGTTTGGAACCCAAATTTTTTCGATTCGTACCTCTAGGGTCCAACCATCTGCATATCGGTATATCTTCGGCACTGACTAATATTGGCAGGAAAACCGCTTGACAATTGCAACGCTGCATAATATGAAACTGAAGACAGATCTTCATGCACGACTGAAAAACAGCACTTATTCAATTTGATATCAAACACATTTGCATTTTTCTAAGACAATGATCTTTGCCAAATATGTTGTAAATATATCATTATCATTTAAAACCGAATGTCAACATTACCTCTTTGGAGTAGTTCTCTCGGAGGACAGTGTCTCCCCAGACAGCAACGTGGTCGCTGCTCCAGTTGTTGTTACATTGGTCAACGTACGGAGGTGGTTTCCGGTCAACCTCTATCTGAAAAATAAAATTTTAAAAATATATTAAGTAGACATCTGCAATTATAGGGCTCGGCGTTTAGATAGGAAATTTTACGTTCATTTCTTTTATATCCAAATCCAAAAATTATCCGAATAAAAACTCATATGTTGCATATTAAATCTTATAATGGTCGTGAATAATATCCATAAATAAACAGTTAATAGATATTTTTATGATTAATTGAAATTTGTACGGTTAATTTATCCGTTTCCCCGAGCCTCTACTCAAATACCATATTTTGGAGATTAAATCGAATTTCAAATATTGGTTGTCTAGCGTTATCAAATAACAAAATGTCGAATAGTTTGGTCAAATATTTCCGAGTAAAAAAACGGGGTCATTGAACTGATCAAATACCAAATAGCATTTCGAATTTTGTCGTTTGATCTTGGTTTTAGAGTTATAGTTTTACGTTGCTGCTCTAAAAATACCAAAACAAGCAAGGACTCAAAAATCTAGCAAATAAGAGACCTAACATCTGACTTGAGTACGTTGTAACGCGTCAGAAAAGGAGAAAAAATACATGTTTCCAATCATGGCGATTGCAGCGCCACAGCACGCGTCACTATATCGAAGAAAATGTTTTGGAAATTCAATCACGTTCTCTATTGATGGCCTAGAAATGAAGAAAAGCCCCGAGCGGTTATTCGACCAGTTTTTCAAACTATTTGAACTACTAAATATTTTCTATACATCCCTTTTATATTCGACTGTCTTATCAGCAAAATCAAATAGTTGCCAAAATAAGGTCGGAATCGAATAATCGATTTGGTATTCGATCGAATTATTTGGTACACATTTACAATTAAGTTCTTTAATTTTAAACCTATGATAAATTTCGGATCTACGAAACACCACTAAATGTTGTAGTTGGCGTTATTGAAAAATTCGGCAGTTATTTCGGGTGCACTAATTTTTTTAGACAAGGACCTCAGCTATAACCCCTGACTTAAAATGTTTTTAAGATAAATATTGAAAATGTTTTCAATTTGTGAGTCATAGACTTGTTATAACTTCGCTAACTGCGAATTTTGAAGCCACTATTTTTGGCCTTCCATGTTGCGTGAAATATCGAAGTTAATGTCTTCATCAGCGAAAATCGTACTAATATCATGCAAAGGTCATGTGGTAAACAGTTTAATTTTTAAACAATGTCTTGCAAACTACCTAATATCTGCATTTGGTAGATTAGTTTTAACTTTACCGAAGACTAATACCATAAAAATCGAAATAATAAAATGTGTCATACCGCTTTCCAGTTTATCTCCCAACATTTAAAAAATCTCGTTTTCCGAGAATGAGGCGGGCTAGGATGAGGTTGCAACTTTGCACTCTGGAGTTATTGACTCCAACCACTTTTGCAAATTGCAATAGATGGGGCGAATAATTTCTAGTAGTGGGGTCCTGCGTACGCGCTCGCCCCTTCCCTAACATGTCCGAAATAAAAACATTGTTGATGATTTGTTATATTTATAGGCGATATATAATGGCTGAGAATTGAAATAGTCAACGTGTAAAAATTAATGCTCCTGCAGTTACGAAGAGTCTGAGGCCGCAAATCAAACCAGAAGTACCATGTCCTTTTAGTAGTTCTCCCTGACGCAAAAAGATGGCGATGAGAACGTTTGAGCCAACCTTTTGGGAAATCGGCAGGTTTTTTTTAGCTTCTCCCACATCACGCTTTGTTGACTATTTATGACAAGTTACCTTTTTTTTGACAGTAGCTCTCCTTATTTGTGAGAGCTGCCATTTTATTACAGGTCTGATTTCAAATAGTGCATGCAAGGCCGCTTCACGCGGTCAAGTGCACGCGACGTCTCGAGCTGATGAGCACGTGCAGGCGCCCTTGCCTGTACTATTTTAAATTAGGCCTGTAATGAAATGGCCGACTTCGTAAAAGAGTGTATACAAATTGGCATATTTCCCAAGGAAATACCGGCCAAGAATATAAAGCCCCAGGAATGGAAGACGTGTAGCTCCGTCTAGTGGAACTTTTGCGCCTCTCGTTTTTAAAGAGAGACTCGGTTGCGTTAACCGTTTCCGGTTACTCTGATTTGCTTTGCCGGAAGTTTCTATCGCAGCCAAAACACGCGGACAATAATATCAATCCTTCCATTCCTGGGGCTTTATATTCTTTGTACCGGGTACCCCATCTAGATACTACACTTTGACCTTAGCAAAAAGACTGAGTTTCTTAGTTCTGAAATTGATGCATTTTTTTTTAAAAGCCTTCTTCTATAGACACTAGGCCGTATAATAAAAGGCACATTATTATGTAATCAACGTATAATTGGTTAATATTCTCATTAACCAGTTGGTTATTTTGGGTATGGTGTCATGCGTGGAAACAGCTATTGCAGCGTTCTATTTTCGTTTTGAATGTGTCAGAGTTTTACCACTGGCGTTATATCCTTAGTTATAAAAAAAACAGAGTTCCGAGGGAAATCCCGGATATCTCAGCTAGTATTATGTAAAACCAAGCATTATTGGGACAAACGAAGAAGCGAGTGCTATAAATATTTTATTTTCCGTGCATTAATCTAAACTTCAGTAGAAGGAAAGTAAGGTCGACACGCCGATCCCGGGGTCGGGGTCAGGTTCGGGATCGGGGTCCGGGATTTAAGGGGTGAAATGGGGGTAAAATCATCGAAAAGTCAATGTATTTAGGGTATTTCTCGCGACGATTTGTTTTCTCATATATCAACATATTATGTCCAGGCCAACTTGTTCATTTATCTACGCTTATCTCGAAAGATACTTGAACGTATATCTTATCAAGCTTTATCGTACGGAATAAGTTGAAATGATGTAAAAAGTGATAACCTGGGCGGCGCGTGCGCAGATTAACCCGGGGGACGCGGTTAATTTGAATTTAAGAGTGTTTTGACGTCATGGAATATTCGTTGTTAAAGTAGAATGGAAATATTTTTTAACTTTATTTTAATATCATTGTAGTGGATTTGAGTGTTTTTGACGTCATGGAATATTTGTTGTTAAAGTAGAATGGAAATATTTTTAAACTTCATTTTAATATCATTGTAGTACTTAAATACGCTTGACACTTGAATCTATATCACGACTATTTCAAACGAATATTTTAAGTATGAGAACGAGTGTTTTGACGTCATGGAATATTTGTTGTTAAAGTAGAATGGAAATATTTTTAAACTTCATTTTAATATCATTGTAGTACTTAAATACGCTTGACACTTGAATCTATATCACGACTATTTCAAACGAATATTTTAAGTATGAGAAACGTATCGTTCTCAAATGATACTTGAATATACTATAAAAGGGGTTGTATAGGGTTGTGGGAGGTCATTCCACGGTTAACAGCGGTAGCTATATTCAAGATGCCTAAAGCCCAACATATTTGCCCTACGTGCGCGAAAAGTTTTTCTACCAAGTCCCACTTAAATCGGCATGTTAGAGAAGTACACGGTGATAGACATAAGTTTATCTGTGAAGTATGTAGTAAGAATGTGGCTAGATTGGAATATTTCAAGAGCCATCAACGAACTCATGACTTGAACGCACCCGGCCCTTCCGAACCCATGGACCTGTCTCGCACACAATCACCAATGCAACGTTCGCCATCACCAACCCGTCCACCATCACCTAGTCTGCTTCAAGACATTCAACTGGAATCTATCCAACCATCTGCATCAGCTTTACCCAACAGCCCAACACCATCACCTGTTCCCGCCTCACCAATACTTGATGAAACACCACCAGCATCTCCAAGTATGGTCCAGGCCTTGAATGATACGTTAGCATCTATTCGTTATAATGCCGAAGACTATGATATTGATGCGGGGATGTTTATTGAACGTTACCGAGCCGCTTTCAGTAAATTTGTAATGGAAAGACTCGCCAGTAAACGTGGAATTAAATGGTTCCTACTCGTAAGATCTGTTTATATGAGACCATTAGGAGGTGCGGAACAAAGAGCGGAAGTACGACCCTATTTCCGGAGCACTATGCAAACAACATTAACGCTCGACGTCATTGAAAACCAGCTGAATGACTGCATTGAAACAATACAGTCAGCAGCGGAAAACTTTGAAGCGACAGGTATGTACTAAAATTTATAAGTTATATTTTGAACTAAAACATTATATTTTTAACAGGATCGGGTTGGGTAATTGATCGTATTCTGTATGTAGAATTAAATGTAGCATCTTACCAGCCACTACGGGGGTCATCGTATATGGAACTACCTAAAAAACTCTCTCAACATCGTGCGATTCTTAATATTAGAAACGAAAATGATGATAAATGTTTTCTCTGGTCAATTCTAGCTAAACTTCACCCAGTTTCTTGGCTTCATCACTCTAACAGGGTTTCCAAATATACACTTTATGAAAATGAACTTGATACCAGTGATATATCTTTCCCTTTCAAATTAAACGCTACGGAACTTAAAAAATTTGAATTAATGAATAATTTATCAATATCTGTGTTTGGCTTCTCGGGAGATATATTCCCCCTTTACGTAAGCGCTAACAAGTGTGGTAAGGAAAGGGAGGTTGATTTACTATACATCACCGATGAAACTAAGGATATTGACGATGGGAATAGACATTACTGTCTTATACGAGACCTAGGAAAACTGTTACAGCATCTAACAAAAAACAGAAGTACAAGTTATTATTGCAGGTAATTTAGTTTCCAATATATTAGTTTTCAATCTACTAATTATTTTCTGTATTAGAATGTGTCTTCACCGATTCAGCGGTAATAACGCTGAACAGCGACGTGATGCGCATATCGAAGAATGCGCCACCCACGGCGTCCAAAAAACAGTTTTCCCTACCAAGAAGAAGACCCTTTATTTTGATAAATATGAGTGGACGGAAAAAGTAAAAATAAAAATTATTTAATTTAACTCTTAATGAAATGAAATTATTAGGTGCAGTATGTATTTTACGCCGATTTTGAAGCAATCCTACCGAGAGTTCAAGGATGTGATCTAGATCCCGATTTAAATACCAGCAAAGTAAACATGCACATCAGCTGCGCGTATTCGTGGGTGCTTGTTGGACCTAACGGTAAGTTATTTGTCAAAATTCCCTTTTAGATATATTATAAGAGAATACTTATAGGTGTACCTGTTCGAACCGATTGCTATCGAGGTCAAGATGCAACTCGAAGATTTCTGGAGTCTATTCTGGAATTAGAGACGGAGTTGATGGAACTCATTGAAACCAATGTACCAATGATTATAACCCCGGAGGAGGAGGAACAGTTTCAAGCTGCTACGCTTTGCTACATTTGTCAGAAGCAGCTAAATCAGGGAAATATGCCCGCTGTTCGAGATCATTGTCATTTCACTGGCAAATATAGGGGGCCAGCGCATAACCACTGTAATCTTCAAAAGAAAGTTCCAGAATTTATCCCTGTTTTCCTTCATAACCTTAGCAGGTGATTTTATTAAGTTAATTAACCAGGAAATAAACCTAATAATAATAAATCTTCATAGATACGATTTACATCTTATATGTCAGGAGATTGGTCATTTTAAGGAACAGACACTTGACTGTATTCCTTCCACTAGCGAAAATTATATTTCACTCAAACTAGGTTAAATATATTTAATTATGAATTAAACCTTAACAGTAATTTTATTATTATTTTTAGGGAGATTTAAGTTTTTAGACTCTTATCGATTTCTAAGCGATAGCCTCGATGCTCTAGTATCTAATCTCGTTTTGGAAGGAGCCAGTAAATTTCAGATTGTTAAGAAATATTTTGAAAGTGATAAAGTTCAACTGCTTTTGCGGAAGGGAGTCTACCCGTACGAGTATATGGACGATGAAAAGAAATTTGACGAGACGATGCTGCCACCTAGAGAAGCGTTTTTCAGTTCATTGAAAAATGAAAATATTTTAGAATCTGATTATTTACACGCCCAAAATGTTTGGACAGCGTTTAATATTCAAACATTAGGTAAAATTACTATAGTATAAATATTTCAAATCTCTTAACCTCGGTTTTCGTAGGGGAATACACCGACCTCTATGTGAAAAGCGATGCGTTACTCTTAGCCGACGTTTTTGAAAATTTTAGAACATTATCTATAACTCATTATAAATTAGATCCCGCTCACGCTTACACCGCACCAGGTTTAGCCTGGCAAGCAGCTTTGAAGATGACCGATGTTCGCCTCGATCTCATACTTGATATAGATCAACACTTATTTATTGAAAAGGGTAACGCTTTTTGATATTTTAAATATTATTGTATTTACATTGAATTTTTAGGAATTCGAGGCGGTGTTTCAATGATCTCAACTCGCTATTCTGAAGCGAATAACAAATATATGCCCGACACATATGATTCGTCTAAAGAGAGCAGTTATATATGCTATTTAGGTAATTTACATTTTTTTTAAAAATATATATATTATTTTTTTTTAATTATTTTAATTTTAATTATATTAATTAACTTAATTGAAGATGCTAATAATTTGTACGGTGCTGTTATGTGTGAACCACTACCGCTAGGCGACTTCCAGTGGGTTCAGGAGGATGATTTGCAAACACTCTGTGAAAATATTCCCAATAACGTTGAAAACGGATACATTTTAGAGGTAAATAACAAGTGTTATAATTATTGAATTATATTTTTAAAGAATTGTTTCCTTTGCAGGTGGATCTTGAATATCCTCCAGAGTTGCATGACTTACATAACGATCTCCCAGTAGCGGCGGAATCGAAAGTTATTGCACATGATATGCTATCTCCATACTCCAAAGATCTCTTAGGAAAATTAAATATTAAGGAGAATCAAAGTCTACCAAAACTTCTTCCTAATTTAAATAATAAAGAGAAATACATAGTACATTACCGCAATTTAAAATTTTATGTAGAATTAGGTTTGAAAATAACCAAGGTTCATCGAGCTCTAACCTTCACTCAAGGAAAATGGTTAGAAAAATATGTTAAATTCAACACTGAACAGAGGAAATTATCCAAGAGTTCATTTGAAAAGAATTTCTGGAAACTAATGGTTAACTCTGTTTTCGGGTAAATCAATTTAAATAATTTATTGCTGTTTTTTCCCTTACTTCATTTAATTCTTTAGAAAAACAATGGAAAATTTACGGAAGCATATAAATTTCGAGTTGATTCATAAACCAGAAAGAATGTTAAAAGTTACAAGTTCCCCGCAGTTTGAACACTTTACCATCTTTAATGAAGAGCTAGCCGGCGCTCATAAGAAGAGAGCTAAAATTGTTCTTAACCGGCCTATATTTACCGGATTCACCATTCTAGATTTATCCAAGGAGCTCATGTATCGGTTCCATTATGGATTCATAAAAAATACGTACGGGGACAAAGCATCACTATTATTTACAGACACTGGTAATTTAATTTAATATGCATTTTTTATTTAAATAGTACTAATATATAAAATATTTACAGACAGTTTAACGTACAACATTAAGACGGATGATGTTTATAAAGACTTTGAAGTTCATAAAAACCGCTTTGACTTCTCTGATTATCCACCTTCGCATTTCCTTCATTCTAATCAGAATAAAAAAGCTCTCGGTTATTTTAAAGACGAGACAAATTCGCAGTTAATTCAAAGCTTTGTAGGACTTCGTCCAAAGCTTTATTCTATTAAATTGTACGGGGAGTCTAAGACCGCTGAAGAGATAGAAAAGGAGTTGCGATTGGGGAAATCTTTAGAGTCAATTTTAAACCATAAAAAGGTTTGTAAGGGCGTTGCCATGAACGTTATTAGAAACGTCATCCGCCACGAAGACTATGAACGTTGTCTTTTTAATCAAGAAACCATGTCAGCCGAGATGATGCGTATAGCTAGTTTCAAGCATGAACTATTTACTTTAAATACTAGAAAACTTTGTTTATCACCAAATGATGATAAGAGATACATTCTACCCTGCGGGGTTCGTACATTAGCGCACGGTCATAAAGATATTGAAAAATTATAATGAATGCTTGTATTTATGTATATATAAAAAAAAAATGCTATTGCTATAAATTGTAAAAAATTATTTTATTGAATACATTTTGCATATAAACTCTTTAATCATTTTATCGTTTACATATTTATCTTTCTTAAACCTAGACACAATGTTATACATTTCTATTCCTTTACACCTGTTTATAGCAAAATAGATACAGAATGCTCCACACGTATTACTAGAATTACTCTGTAATTGATTAGAATTAAAAGTTACAGTTTTACTGTTTCGTTCAATAAAGTCATTAAATTTAAAATAATCTGGCGGGTTTCCAAAGGAATCCATGAATTCACAATTTTTATGTTTAGAAAAATATATTAGAACCCAGTGTTCTCCAGGTTCAGCACTCGTATCGGTATTTACAATAAATAGAGAAGGGAATATTTTTACGTATTTAGGTAGCTTGTCAGCCGCGAACACGCCTTGAAATATACTTTTAGTACTTAAATCTTTTTCAAGAATTTTAGTTATCTGTAGCGAATCCATTAATTACTGTAATCGAAAATCACGGTTCGATTTTTATCAATTTCAATCAAATTTTGAAACTCAGCGTAAATTAGAATGGAAATCGTCTCCGGTAACGGTTTTGCAAATTTTAATTCTAATCTCAGGTTACTGTTTTTTACAAGATGCAAGTGATTAGCGTTGTTATTAAGATCCGAGGTTAAATTGTACGCGAATAAACAATTTCCGTTAGGGTAATCTTCCCGACTTATCTGATTCCCTTCATCTACGTTCCACTGATTAGTTTGAATGAAAAGATTGCAATACGCTTGAATATATTGGTTCTCCTCAAAGTTTAGAGATAACGCCTTATGAGGGACGCTGCTACCGTCAATGTACAATTCAATGCTTGATAAATCGAAATGTTGAAAGTTGTACGGGGATTTTTTCAAATCTCCTAGAAACGCTTTTTGTTCCACAAACCCGATAACAACTTTCTTGGGTGCTTGTCCGGTAAATAAATGATCTTGCACACTAGCCATAAGACCAGCGGGTATAGAAAATGAGGTGCACTCCGAACGAGTTACAGGATATTTAGCGGTTCCATATTGTAGCGCCTTGGCTTGAGCGAGCGATAGTTCCGGTATCACTTTAACTTTCCTCAGATAAAGGGAAGCTGATAAAATCTCCACTTTACATTTTACGTCGGAATGAACGCAAAAAGCTGCTCTATTTTTATCGAATTTAAATTTCAAATCAACCATATTTAATAAAAAGCGTGGTTGTTGACATAAATCAGTATGGACTACGCCTAACAAGTCAATCCCCCCTTTTTGCGCTAAACTCGCTCGTTTAGAGAAACCATCGTTATCGAAAAATGAATCGAACTTTCCAGGTGTATCCCGATAGAAAAGTGAACTCGTTAAATAACTTTTTTTCGCAGAATCTCCGAACGTTAATAAAGTTTGTATCATACTTTTATAAGCGTAATTTTGACTGGAAGGTGTTACTGATCTTTCATTAAGAAATACGTGGACGTCGCTAAAAAGCGAATGAAGAAACAAATTCTCGGGGGCGATATTGTCGGCTGGGGTTCCGGCGGCCCCACCCGCAACACCTGGAACCGCGGGTTGCGGTAGTTGACCATTATCTTTAGTTACCTTAACTCGAACGTGCAGCAAAGTTTGTGAAAGGTCTATATACGTTTCAGAGTTACCGTTGATAGAAAATGTAATTGATGCGTTATCAACTATATTTGATATTGGATTATACTCAACCCATTCTCCACCAATAATCGAAGATTGTGTCATAGGTACTTGAAACAAATCTAGCTCGGAATTTATACACTCAACTGAGTGCGGGTGTAAAAGGGACATTATGAGAATATATCGGAACGTTTAGGGAACCGTCCTTTCGATATCCTGCCTGCTGTTGAAATGGCGCTTTTCGACTGAGTTCGTTTCCTTTTATTTCCGGAACCCGTCATCCTTTTAATATGATCCGTAGCTGAAGATGTTAGTCTCATGGCTTCATCAGCTGCTGAAGCTAAAGTTTCCCTTCCAGCGTTAATAGAATGCGATTTAAGCGCTGTTTTAATTGGGACTCCGCTAACCACATCAGTCGCTACTTTCGCTCCGGTACTTAAAAGTTTTTTTCCCAAGTAAGTAGCGCCTTTCTTCAGTAAAGGTACCGCGAATCTAAACGCTGAAGATAATATATTTCCTAGTCCATGTCCTCTTTGCACGGCTAAACCTCTATATACAGGTATTCCACCGAAACCAACCTGGTTTAAATAGTAACTTTCATAATCAGTTCTTGAAGGTGAATATTCAGACCTCATGATGTTAACTGTTCGCTCTCTTAAGCTAGAATGAAGGTGTGTCCTGAATGATTAAAGGTTTATAGTGAAGTCCACATTTTACGGGGTTTAAAATGTAATACAACGTGAGCTTTTCCACTATGAAACTGTATTGGCTCACCTAAATCATCTGTTATATTAATCTCTATAGTCTTAATATTATTACACACGACTGGTAGGTAATGAGGTTGTGAAAATATTTTTGTAGTTGTTTTCCCATTAGACTCGGCTTTCTCTTCGACGCTTATGATTCTTAATAGAGGTGCTAAACTATCCCCAACAACGCTATTTTCAACCAGATCAGAATAAACGAATAAGGAATGTAACCCAGCGTTCATATCAACTGGGTAGGGGGTTATCATTGAATTTAAAATGGTGAAATCATTATCTCTTCTATCCTTAAAACCTAGTAAAATCGATAGATCGGGGCCAATTACAGCTCTGATTTTCGGTTGCAATTTAACTTTAATTCGATTAGAATAATTTAAATAAGCGAATGTAACTTGTTCTTCTTCTTGGTTGTGGACGTTCATAACATGTAATAGTTCTTCCGGAGTTTTATAAAAACCCGCGGGAACTTCAATTATTTTATCATATTCGAGAGGGTCTTTAACTAGAGGGTTATCAGTCATTTTATCATATTCGAGAGGGTCTTTAATAACCAATAGATTAGGTTTTCGAACGTTATGCCATGTCCGAGGATAGCTTATTTCCGCTAACCCAACTTCGTACTGTTCCTCAAATCTTAACGGTTCAGCTAAATACGTTCGAAATTTACCAACGCTATTATCTTGGTAATATAATGACGAGGAATCTGAAGGTAGCGTTACGTAAAAACTCATTTTAAATCCACTTCTTGTATCCAAGAATTAAATGTAGGGTCGTAATCTTGCCACTTGACATACAGTTCTACGCGGCCGTCCGATTTTTTCCTCTTTTTTATTACTTTTTCGATTATGAAGTAACAGTCTTTTAAATCTCGACCAACAATCTGAACCTCCTCTCGATAGAATACTCCTAAAATGGGGTTAGAATTTAAATCCATCAGCTTATATACAGGTGGGTCACGTGGTAGTCTCTCAGCTATTTTAAACAATTCTGTAGTAAAATTCGGGTTATATTTCTTATCGAAAATTGATAAATTTCTACTTATTCTACAAATATCTCCAATTTCAAACGCGTATGTTAACGGAGGAGAAAAATTTACCGAACCGTAAAGATTTTTCCATATTTTAGCAGAGTTATCTAGAGTAACTTCCGCGGGTTTACATTTAATTGATCTGTGATAACTATTGTTATAAGCGTTTATAATATCATCTAAAACGTCGATATATTTAAGGGTGTTATTCTGCGTGAAATAGCGATATAAACGAGATTTAAAACTTCTAATGAATCTTTCAATAATGGACGCTTTCATTTCTGATCGGGTAGCGAAAAATTTAATGTTCCTTCGTTGTAATTCACTCTGCACTTCTTGACAGACAAATTCGTTTCCATGATCACTTTGAATTCTTTTCGGTTGACGGCCTTTTTCAAAAACGTTACGTAACGCTTCTAAAATTGTTACACCTTTCTTATTTTTAACCGTTACAGCCATAGCGTATTTGCTAAATATGTCGATAATACATAATACATAGCGAGATCCTGAATTATATTTAGACAGCTTCTGAAAATCTGCCAAGTCCGTTTGCCACTGTTCGTCAATTCCATAAACAATAGTTCGATTTCGTTTGAACGTCTTCTAGCAGGTTTATGCAGCGTATATGTATCCTGCTTTATTAGAAATTGTTTTACTTTTTCCAATGAAACCTTTAAACCTTTATGTCGAGCTGAATTATAGAGCGCTCGAACTCCAGCGAATGACCCTGGGTCTGCGGGGTTAGTATAGATCTGCTCAAGTTCTTTCTCCATATTGGGTAATATTTTGATGTAATGGCATGTAACGCCAAAAAAGGAAATTAAATAATTCTAATATTATAATAACTATGATAATTAATACAGCTGTGATAATTTTCGGTGATTTTGAAAATGATTGTGATAAATAGGCTAAAAGTCCTAAAGAGACCGTTTCTGTACAACCTTCCATTGTAGGCTTATACTATGAAATGAGAACAAAATTATCAGGTTAATATATTTTATTTAGTATGTATCCAAGGTCTTAGAGGACTAGGTGAAGATGATGATAACATTGAACTACTTGGTGGTGTATGAAATACAGCGAATGTTTTTAACAGTGTCAATCTTACAGGATTTTTAATTAAACGTTTTGAAATATTTGACTTATGAATGCCCTCGTAAAACTCAGTAACTCCTATAGGATCAATCACTGTTCCAGGCGTTTTTCTCACAGCGTCATACAAAAGATCGATTATATTAGATCCTCCAATCACTTGTCCTCGAATAGAAAGCTCTCCTGAGTTAGTCCATCTAATATATCTAGGATCTTCCGTAGTCGCTCGGTATAATGAAATTGCATCACTAACATAAGTTGCAGGTAGAGAATAAGATATTTGCGCGAACCAAGTTTTAGGTCGTTCAGAGTTTTCAATAACGGGAGAGATTTGCTCTTTACGTACGTAAGTTAACCGTCGTTGGAGAGTTTGATTGTATAATGCTAATTTCTCTGATTCGTTTAAATCTGGATTATCTAGAATAGATTTCATTTCATCATCGAGTGTCTTCTCTTTTTGAAGTTCAGGTGTTTCTTCTGTTTTGGAAGGTGTATTGTTTTTTAATCTCTCCATTACATCTTCAGGTACTAGAAGCATTTTTCGAGCCATCATCGGTTTATAGCTCGGCTTATTGCACTTCCGGCGACTGAGCTAACGATAGATAGCAGTGGCGCTAATAAAAATGGAAGAAAACCACCCTTTTGTACCAGTATCTTTCGTCGTTTTGATAAAGGGTTCTTCTTTGACACGTTTCGTATAACCGCGCTATGTTTCTTTAACCGCTTACGATGACGTTCTGACAGTTCAATTGTTCCGTGTAATACATTTATACAACATTCAACGAGAGCCAGTATAGCTTCCTTGCTAGCGTATTTAATAGCTGTCTTTCTTTGATTTAGATTACAGGTTGTCAGGAAACGTAGAAAGTCTAGGTTTTCCTTTACTCGTTTTGAGACATCCATTTATAGATTTTCTTAGCCTTTCTTAAAGCGCAATGAACAGTTTCGGAATGAAAAGGACAGTCTAATTCAACGTCTTCTAGTTCTGATAATTTAGGACAACCGGTATCTTCGATGTTAGTTACTGGAACACCGAGGAGTGTCGATAATACTGCAGCTTTTTCTAAACCTTTGGTGAAAAACGAAGTCGCTTTTTCCGCTATCTGATTGCAAATGTCACGTCTCGTTCTGTAAGGACGTTCGCCGTCATCCCATCGAAGGTGACAAATGTTATGAGATATCCATCTGCATTGTCTTTTATCTTCGTTTGAAAGCTCTTTGAAAGGGCATGGAGATTTGAAAGTAAACACTTCCGATTCTTCAGTTTCTAATACTACGTAAGCTAATTCTTTAATAATCCACTCTCGATTAACCCTAAAAAAATTCCCTTCTATAATACACTTCATTTTGGAATAAAGACAGCCGATTCTTCACCCGGTATTAAACCTGTTCGTAGTAAATACTGATCTGGGGTGTGAGTTTTCAAGTCAACTAATAAATACCCAAACTTCCGTGACGTAGCTTGTTGAAACGCATCAATAACGTATTTGCTATTGGTTGGAGATATCTGCCTCGCGAGATGATAAATTGTTGATTTATCTCGTGGTGATTTAAAAATAAATAGATAATGAGCATTTAAATTTAAAGTTCTTATTTCTTTTCCGGGGTAATAAAGGTTTTGCATTAAAATTAGTACGGAGGTGTTTCTGTGATGAGATCCACGAATAAATAAATTAGTTACATCTTTATTATTAGATATCTCGCATAACAAATCGTCTAAAATAACTAAATTCCTAATTTGCGGGTTTAATATATTAACATCGAGTAACCCTTCGTGAAACTCGACTGAAGGTGTGTGTTCTAATATTGATTGAAATAGTTTCGGCTGATACTCGGTATAACACCATATTATCCTCTCCGGAGGAGGGGATATACAGGTCTTCTTATATTGAATCAACCGTCCCACCAGGAATGACTTTCCGCATTGGGTGGACCCGGCTACAAGCCCATTCATTGGATGTTGTAAGCTTAAATCCATAATGGTAAATGAGAATCGGAACATTAGTGCAATCAATTTTATTAGTTTTTTAACAAGTTTTTAGCATTGCATATTATTAGTGACATTATATTATTTAAAATTTCTTTCGACAATTCACAGCGAATAGTAAACATTTCAATAATATTTTCACAATCTACCGACATAATTATTTCATAAAAATGCAAATCTACACGCTTAGAATAATCCGTCATGATACAATCATGCTGGAGTTGAGATGGATGATCAATTTGACAGCCATTGCACGCTTTCTTCAGAGCTTCGTGTAATTGTTTAATTACAACGTTAGTCATCGCCTCCTTTATTTCCTTGATTTTCTTTAAACACTTCTGAATCGACTCGTACTGGTCGAGGAAATTCAACCAAGAAGATTGAGCGAAAGCTACCCCCTCTTTAGTCGGTAACAGTTTTCCATAGTTTACTCCATAACCATGGTACATTTGTCTAACATCTAAAACCTTTTGTTGGGCAAATCTATGAACCGAAAACCGTTTGGTTTCAGAACCTGCGAAAACCCACGAAGTTTCAGCTTCGTTATTGAAATAAGCTTCAATGGCATCTTTCTTTGTCCATAGCTCTTGCAGTTCCGCTTCTGTTAGTTTGATACCCTTTGTTAAATCTAATAGACCGCAGTGGATGGTTTCATCTGCATAAACGATTAACCCTTTGTCAGCAGACACAGAAAATGAACAATTCCTATAAAATAAATACATTAAGACAAAGTTAAGAATTATCACTGAGTATTCCTACTTACATTTTAAGGTTCCTCGGAGTCACTTCCAATACAATTCAGATGGTGAATTTTCTAAATATGGTCTTACTATTATACGGTTTTCCCTTTTTATACTCTGAAATTATTTATCTTCGATATCTTATTTATTAAAATGGAGTTTAAAATTAATTCCATTCTACGTATACGCATTTTGAAGTGTATCGCGTTACGTATATAGGAATTTACACGGTCCTCATACGGAATCACGTGTACAATTACAATACTTGAGAACGATACGTTTCTCATACTTAAACTTTAGATATTCGTTTGAAATACTCGTGAGAAAGGTTCAAGTGTCAAGCATATTTAAGTACTACAATGATATTAAAATGAAGTTTAAAAATATTTCCATTCTACGTCATTTTAACAACGAATATTCTATGACGTCAAAACACTCAAATCCATGTTTTAAATTCAAATTAACCGCGCCCCAATCCGCGCACGTTAACCGCGTCCCATATTCCATGACGTCAAAAAAAAAACTCTTAAATTCAAATTAACCGCGTCCCCCGGGTAATCCGCGCACGCGCCGTCTAGGTTATTAATTTTTACATCATTTCAACTTATTCCGTACGATAAAACGCGATAAGATATACGTTCAAGTATCTTTCGAGATAAGCGTAGATAAATGAACAAGTTGGCCTGGACATAATATGTTGATATATGAGAAAACAAATCGTCGCGAGAAATACCCTAAATACATTGACTTTTCGATGATTTCACCCCCATTTCACCCCTTAAATCCCGGACCCCGATCCCGAACCTGACCCCGACCCCGGGATCGGCGTGTCGACCTTACTTTCCTTCTACTAACTTCATTATATAAGACAGTCAACGGATAAAAATAAAATCTGAACAGACCCAGATCAATTAAAATATATAACTTAAAAACCAGAAAACCAGTTCATTTTATGAAATTATTTTTCGAATCGCCTTTGAAAATAGGCGAAAATATCAGATTTCAGCTGGTTGTTCTTTTTCAGAAAATTTTAAAACAGAACTTAAACATCTTCCAGGAAATCTCCAAGAAGTAATAATTCCAAGAGACAGGACCTGCATGTTACCGTTTATATAGTGCTTGTGATTTTCAATAGACGAGCCACAACATTTGAATTTATTCTACGCAATAATCTAAATCGAACGCAAAGTCTATATATGTTTAAATAAGAACCAAGTTGAAGAGAAGACGACGTAATGACGTAGGGGAAATGAGTCTTCACAAGATAGGGTAAACTAATTGATAGACTAAGAGCCTAATTTTTCATTTCCCATGATTCCCGATCGAATTTAAAAAAAAGTATCTGAAAACCACATATTACCGTGGTAATTCCATGGTTTATGGTAAATTACCTTTACCAGGGCACGTCAATTTGGTCCGAGGGTTCCCCATTAGCTGCCATTTCGAGAAGAACGAATTATCATTTGACACTTTTTAGCCAGTTCCAAGAATTTTGACGCCCTCAATGCGGCTTTTTAATCGCTGCCTATTCTTAAGTAGTATTGGTTTAGATCAATGAGTCCATCAACATAACTATTCCGTGTGTTGTTTCATGAGTGTTGGGCGAGCATCCCAATTCCGAGAACTCAATTAACACGTATACATTTGTCGATTGGCAAATATGTCACCTCTGGAATTAACTATTTTTGGGTCAACATTGTCGTCAAATGTAAGAACGCGTTGTGTCTTATTGAGAAGAATTGGATAGGATCGCGTGTCAAAGACGGAATGCCAGAATGGTCCCATTATTGCGAACATCATTATCAGATCAATAAACGTGTTCGTGGTATACAAAGAATTGAACGATAAAAATTAAGACGTCCAAAACTCATTATTATATCAACTAATGGGAAAGGACTCCAAGAGTGAATCAATGGGATATTTCCAATTGATTACGTTTAATATTTTTTTAGGTTATCAAAATAGTTTGAGTTTCCAAAACGGCACGACTAAAGAGGTACTTGACACGTTGTTTTCTTCGTAAGTGGGCGTTGGCAACCTTAGGTTGGTTTTATTCTCTGTTCACCCGGTGACCCGGGTCCAAATTTTTTCTGACTTTTTTGTGAGCGTAGTTTTGGACTATGGTTCGCAAAACGCATTGCAGTTTCGTCACATACTCCACGATATGTTTTTGGGATTTCAAGCGATAACCGTCGAAGAAAATTGCTGGTATTTCTTAGAAAAATACCTCTTCTACTACAAATTCTGTCAAATTAAATATTAAGGGTATTTAACATTACTATTAGCATTTAGTCTTGTAAAATCATAAGGATGTGTACCAAAAATTGTCGTATTTAAATATTTGAAGCTAGGCTTTTTTAGAAAAAAAACCGGTAAAATTACGCGAAAAGGTAGAAAAGTCAATAATTAAAATTGTGCAATTTTTTTTAAAACCCTAACAATTTTAAAGTAATTGTGAGTGTAGGGTGCTGTTGGCTCACGTGGGATGAAGTTCGTACCACCTAGGAGCAACGGACACTTGGAGAACGCAGCTAGCCTTTAAACACGCTAACGCAGTGTTGTGTACAAATTTCATTGGACGAGTCTTGACACTGAAAGTTTTACAGGCGGGGGGGGGGGGGGGAGACAATTTCAAAATTTTCCCCTTCCGACGCCAGCAGGCGCTAAATCGTCTATTCAATAAACAATGTACACAAGAAAATGCACGGCTTTTGACGGGTTGCGTTCTCCTCTGCTGTGTTTGTTGCTCCTAGGTGCCACCACCCTCCTACGCATTGTAACCCGGCCATCTGTTTACAGGCATTATAAGTCACTAGATGACTTGGGTATTAGCCTAGCTGATTATTATTATTATTATTATTATTATTATTATTAACTTACGAATACTTGGTCCAATAGGTCTTCGAGAATAAAAGAAAAACCCGACCGTTTTTCAAAACTTAACCCACATAAGCGTTTGTGTGAGCAACACGATGTGTAAAGAATTTGTCCATTTATACGTTGGCTCTTGCGAATAAGCCTTAAAAGACCAATAGTTGGACCTCCACAGTAATTAAACTATTAGGAAATAAATGATACATATTACGACGACTTAGTAAATTTTCCCTCACGTGTGTAACATTAAAATCGACTTTTAAGGCTGATATGAACTTTGGAAAAAGCTATTATCAAAGAAACGTATACGAGATCTAACACCGCCTGTGACGATTTCCAATAGCAAACAGCAGACCGTAAAGTATGAGAGACAATGAAAAAATATATTTACCAGTCCAACTCCAATGTAGGTAGTCAATTGGGGTAGCACCATTATAGCCATATCAGGGTTCGGAAGCGAATCAGGTCTGTGGATGATGACTTTGGCGGAGGATTCCTCGGTCGACCACAGATATTTATCCAGTTCTAAATTCAAAATCATGGACACCCCTAAACGTTTCCAAATAAACAAATATGTAAATACAATAAAATTATTTGGTCTTAAAATATCACTTGGGAACAACGTTCCAAGTGGAAATGACGACTCTCTAAGCCCAACAGTTAGATTTGGATGACCTTGAAGTACCGGTTTAAGGTCATTTTTTTTCTACTGTACGATGATAGGGTCAGAAAAATATCAATTCCATAGCATAATTGGCACCGATATTTCATCGAGGAATGATTACTTGATCACCTCAAAGCAAAAATCACGTAACCTAAATTACTTAGTTTTAGCTTTAAAGACTTGTTTAAATTATATGATGAATTAACCAGATTCAATAATGTAAAGGTGTTTTAAAATACCACAAGTACAGCAAACTTCAATAGTTTTCATACCCGCTTTTATTTTATAGCAATTGCGCGAGACTAAATTGAAGAACGCGCAGAAAAGAATAGATAGCAGTAATGTTACTGAAACTGGCAAATTCTGAAACCAATGGCGAAAACTATAACATTTTATGACAAATCTACCCGAGGACATCATATTCTACAGGGTGTTTCAAAAGGTTATGCAAACATTTTAGGGAGTTAAGAAGTATGCCTGTATTTTCCCATTTTCCTACGATGAGTTAAAAGAGCGTCAGAGAGCTTCAAAGTGTGGCCTACTAGCCCCTGGAAGTAGTTTGCAACAAGCAGAAAACCAAGCAGCAGGAAAATTCGATTTCAGGGGTACGACAAATTTGCGAAAGCGTGGGAATTGAGAGACATAACAAAAATGAGCAAATAAGAAATGTGCAATGAGTTTAATTAAACACAGAAGAACAATTTTACAATCGCGGTCCATGACGACTTTAAATACTATTTAAGTTTACTTTTTTACGCTGGTTTCTTCGATTTGTTTGCAGAGTCCTTTTTTACCTATCACACGAACTCAAACCTTAATGTTCGCGTTTCCCTGCTGCTTGGTTTTGCGCTTGTTGCAGCCTACTTCCAGGGGATAGTAGACCACACTCTGAAGCTCTCTGTAGCTCTTTTAACTCATCGTAGGAAAATGGGGAAGAAAAACCGGAATACTTCTCAACTCACCCCATACAACTCCTGAACATTTTTGCATAACCTTTTGAAACTCAATGTATATAGCAATATACCTTGCTCTCTTAAATATTTAAATCAACATTTTTCAAAATGAATTTATTACAGCGGGGAAGACCATAAAACGAGTTAAATAAAAATGGAATATATATTACCAAATGTCGGTCCTGTGAAACCAATTTGAGAAGAGTCGTAACCGTCAGATTGATAGTCGTAGGTAAAGCAATTTCCTGTCGCTGCATCTTGAAACTGTTTGAAATCGCTAAAATTTTTTGAAATATATAACAGCAATTAAATATTATTATTTTAAAATACTTAGATGTAGTTGAATTAGGAGGGCATTTACAAGAAAACTGCGGAAGTTATTTCTCCAATAACCAACGCTGGGGCACCCGCAGAAAGTTTTCAAAGGGGGGCTATCAGTAGCGGTGCCAGCAATAGGCCGGGGTAATCCTGGGCCTACTTGAAATTTTGGTAGGGGCCTCCAAATGTCGTCTTAAGGGGCCTCCAAAATTAAATATATGGGCCTCCAAATTATTTAATATAAAAAAAATTCTGTAATTTGTTTATGAAATAATTTATGTATTTATTAATTTTCCAATATTCAATGCGAATGATTCGCTTAACGACACTGCTATTTTTATTCCTTTCAAAGGTACGAGTAACATTTCTTTGACAGTAGTTTATTTTTTAGATTTAATTTTTCGCGAGCGCTACTATATCGAAATTGTATCTTTAATTTTATCTTTACAAGTTAATGGTTCTTAAACTTACTTTACTTAGTGTACCTACGTACATTCATTTTCGTAAAGTTTTAAGTTCTGATGTTAGGGATGTACATGCGAAGTACCGAAGGAATGAATATAAATTGAAAGACTGGAATTCAGTGGTAGAAATAACCACTCATTTGTTAAGTGTTATCGGTACACAAAAAAGGATCAACACACACTCAGTTTTTAGTAATGTTTAAATTCATAATTAACTCTACTGTTTTCGTCGCGTACCCATTTAACCCACAAATATTAAAAAATTAAATAATCCACGTGGTCGGATTTTAAAAAATTGTGGTGGGGGGGCCTCCATAATTTTCGTGGGGCCTCCAAATGTTTGGCCTACCTCCCCAAAAATCCTGGCGCCGCTACTGGGGGCTATCTTCATTTCTAGTCAAAAGGGGGAAGGAACTTTAGTGCATTTATAGCTCATAAAAGTGAGCGCATTTTCCCCCCTGCGGGAGCCCATGAACCAACCATTAATTAGAGTTAACAGTAAAGAAAAGAAGTAACTACAATTGCCCTGATTGATACGAGATTTCAAGTTATTATTTAAGGTCAATAACGATTTCCATTTTTCTTTGAATATTAAATTCCAACTTAAAGGGAGTATATCCCCAGCGGGAAGGACAAAGCTTTCGTTAAGACTCACGAGAGGCGCCACGGTAAAGAACGTAGTAGAAAATCTCACAATGATTTTTCTATTTGGAATTTCCTACTTCAACCTAGACTGTCGCGCCTCGAGTGAGTATTTTACGGAAGTTTGACCTTTCGTGCTAGGTTTTTTACTAACTTTAAGAGTATAATAACCAAATAGTAAAATAAAGAAAATTAAAAATTTACTCTGTAGAACATCCAGTGGTCACTCTGGAGCAATGAACCAGAAAGTCTTGAAATTGATGTCCCATTTGCAAAGCCAACGTCTCATTGCTGCTCAAAACGTCGGCCAAGATCTCTGCGAGAACTTCCTGAATGACGTGTCCCAAGTGCACCGAGTCATTATGGTTTGTCTTCCATTTGCGAGACTAAAGCAAACGAAATGGAATGCTTCAATCAAGTGTAAACTCTTTTGAAAATTGGAGGAAATAATGATGGGGGCAATAATTTAATTTAAAACAGGGATGGCCAGCAAATTTTATCGATAATTAATTGCATTGCAGCTCGCGTTTAACTTTTAAACATTTTGAATTCCAATATTCAAATGTAGCGCGCATTTCGTAATGTTCTCATTCCCTTCGAGAAAATAGCAGCGTGATATATTCCAACTTGATAATTAAAAAACATCCTTATTTCTCAGCCTGTTTGGGATACTATTTTCTCGGGTCGTCTACTTCTCTGTATGCTACTATGTTACCCTAACAGTAGGATTTTAGTTTGACGACATCTGACGGTGGCGTCATTCTTCCCCAATAATTTAGATTTAAGAAAATTAAGGTATAGCAGGGTACGTGACGAAAGTTGAAATGTTTTAGTTTAAACAACAATGCACTGTTTTATTTTTCATAAAAAGTATAGCAGGGAACGTGACGAAACTTTCAATGTTTTAGACTCCACTAATAAGATTGGTTTTCGACATAACTATGAAACATGCTATAACCGCGTCAGCACGTGGGGCTGTTCTATAGATCAGCCCCCAAGATAAAGCAGGACATATGAAATCAAACTACCGTACAAATAAATTGAAATTTTAAAGCAAGTGGCGGCTATAGTTTAGTACCTGAATGGTAAGATAGATGTCGTTCTCGGCATATCCTCTAAAACTAGTGTATTAGGTTTCATTGGCTGATAATTCCATAGCTTTTGAACCGGGACTAACTGTCGTATAGTTGTAACGGAGCATGCGGTTGGCCTATTCAATTCGAAATTTCCCAAATTTAACACATTCGCCACCAGTCCTTATGACCGAGGTTTATCGCAAAATTATTTTAAATTATAATAACAATTCGATGCGCCCTACATTATGTTTGTCAAGATAAATTGTAGCAGGTGAAGTATTTGTTACGATTAATTTTCTTCGCCAGTTAAGTTGAGAAATCAGCGTAGCGTCTCGTAGGGTGATAAATTTAAAATATTTCGTGCTGCAAGAATAGCTGTGGTGTTTGGGAAATTATGATTGGTAAATATCAAAAGTTTTTGTTTAAATTTAATTTCATCAATATACATAAAATATATTTTCTGTTCGATATCATTCGTAAAAATAAACTATTGATTTCCCTAACGTCTCCTTTTACTCCAGTACACACTCAAAACTTACTGTTGACAAAAGAGCAAATACGGTTTATAATTTACAGCAAGGTGCAGTTGAAGTGGGTTAACAGCAGTTTGTCGTAAAATTTACAACTTTATGTTGTATTTTGAAGAAAACAGTAGCGACTGTAAACATTCATATTCGTACTGTTTATAAATGACAGTTATATTAAAATTAACAATATGAAACCGTGGTTGACGTTTTACTTCAAAAATGCGTAAAATTTACCACACGTTGCTATTTTTTCTGTTATAAACGGCAAGCGCTAGTATACAGGGTCTTTTTTTTGCTCGGAAAAGTGTTTTTTTTCAAAAACTATTTATAGTACCGATTTCAAATTTGGAAGGTCAATTCTCTATACCGGGGGACATCAGTTTGAGAAATTTGAGCGTTTTCGGTAATGTTTTTCACCAATTTTGAAAAATTATTTTTCGACCACTAGGTGCGAGATAAAAAATTTCTATTATAAAGTTGTAGGCCGTCATCGAAAACCCTTAAAAATTGTTCACTCGACGAAAAACAATTTATTTATCAGTGAAAATTCGAGCTTGAAAAATTTACAAGTTGGTGAAGCCAAATTACGATTGTTTGAAACGATAATTGAAACCGAATTACCTAATCCAGTTGAAACTTTGGTTAAAAAAACGACCGGATTTAAAAAACACGAGGCTATAGGTGAATCCTAAACATGCATTGGGTATTTAAAGGAAAACTTTGGGAGATTATTATCAGTGTTTGATAATATTTCGAACAATGCCTCGTTATTCAGTAGCTGAGCGTACCGAGATAGTTGCCATTTACTATGGAGAAGCAGCGCAAAACCTTAGAAGAGTGACTGAAATCTTCGCAGAAAGACATCCAAATGGAGCACCATCTGTAAATACAGTAAGACGAGCAATTCACGATTTCAATCAATTTGGTAACTTGCAACCTAGGTTTCGCGGATTGGGTCAACCGGATTTAGACTTCGAGAACAATGTACTCGCGTACTTTGTGGCATATCCTCGTCACAGTTGCGCTAACGCCGCTGCTGATTTGGGTTGTTCTGCAAATCGTGTGTGGAAAATTCTTCGTAAGAATCGCTATCACCCATACAGAGCTACGCTCCACCAAGGACTAATTGACGGAGACCATCAAAGACGTTATGAATTTAGCAACTGGTTACTAAATGCTGTCCAAGAAGATAGACAATTTTTGCGCGATGTTTTGTTCTCCGACGAAGCGTCATTTTCTAGAGATGGGCCCTTTAATCATCAAAACAGCCATCTTTGGTCTGACATCAACCCACATTGGGGTTTTGAATATCATCACCAGGTTCAATTTGAACGGGTCAATGTTTGGGTTGGACTTGTTGGAAACCGTTTGATTGGTCCCTTTTTCCTGCCGACGAACCTCAACGGCCAAAGGTATTTACATTTTCTACAGAACGAACTGAGTGACGCAATCGACGACCTTCCATTGGCTGAAAGACGTCAGTTGTGGTTTCAGCAAGATGGCGCCCCTCCGCATTTTTCCCGGCAAGTAACTGAGCACCTCAACAACGAGTTTCCTGAAAGGTGGATAGGGAGAAATGGTCCAGTGCATTGGCCAGCAAGGTCACCTGACCTAACACCGATGGATTATTTTCTCTGGGGATTCGTTAAAGCAAAGGTATACGCCACGCCCATTGAAACTAGGGAGGAACTCATTAGACGAATAATCAGTGCTTGCCGAGACGTCACACCAGAAATGGTAGAGAAAGCGTTTGAGAACTTAATTGTCCGCGCACAAACCTGTGTTGCAGCCAATGGTGATATTATTGAAAATGTTTTGTAAGAATTTATGTGAATAAAATATCTGCATTTAAAAACCAAACGTGTACATTTTTTCAAGTGTGAAAACTCTACTACGTTTGTATTAGACTTGTTCCCTTTTCAATTATCGTTTCAAACAATCGTAATTTGGCTTCACCAACTTGTAAATTTTTCAAGCTCGAATTTTCACTGATAAATAAGTTGTTTTTCGTCGAGTGAACAATTTTTAAGGGTTTTCGATGACGGCCTACAACTTTATAATAGAAATCTTTTATCTCGCACCTAGTGGTCGAAAAATAATTTTTCAAAATTGGTGAAAAACATTACCGAAAACGCTCAAATTTCTCAAACTGATGTCCCCCGGTATAGAGAATTGACCTTCCAAATTTGAAATCGGTACTATAAATAGTTTTTGAAAAAAAACACTTTTCCGAGCAAAAAAAAGACCCTGTATAAAACAACTAATTATTATTTAGTTATCAAAAGATTTTTAAAATCGCGCAAGTTTCATTTTCGTTTTAAATATAATAATATCCGACAAAAATATTGTTTATACTCTTTTGTATAAGTAGCATCCGACGCAAACTGCTATATAAATTACAACCCTTGTTCATCGTGTGCTTAATAATTTGAAACCAAGTTAATAGTTTACTTTCCATTGGTTTTCCCTATAACTCTAAACTACAAAGGCTCAAGCTTATCAAGATCAACTAGAGTTGAAGTCATTTTTGATAATTTCGATTAATTTTTCTAGTGGATTATGAAATATTTTGTCAAAGTTTTTGTTATAATAATTTTAATAATTGATATAAATTTTTAAAAATTTCTATCATGAATTGATTAATAAAATAATTGAATTTTTTTTATTAAACCAATGTGATAATGGTTTGATCCGCAAAATTTTTGATGAAATTTTAAGGTTGTGAATAGGTTCTGTTCTAAATACGTTTGATAACTAAAACTACGGCAAACACTGGAATTTTACAAACGTTGGATTTTACTGTAAAAACTGCATGCATTTACCGTATTAAATACGTCTGGAATTAAGGTAAATAAACAGCAATACTCTGTAAATATAACTTTATCTGTATTCTTAAACAGCAGAGTGTCCAGTAAATTTAACAGGAAGCATGACAATAAAAAAAACCAGACAGAGTTGGTTGTGAAATTAACAGCATTCTACTGGCATCTATGCTGACCGCAGCTTACTGTAAAATTTACAATAATATTTTTCTGTGTGTAATACCAGACCTAATAAAATATCTTTCTTAGACGGAAGTATGATAATTTTATTTGATTTCCATTACGTCACAACAGGGAAACAAAATTTCCTTACGAGAGATTCAAGAAGATGATCCACGGCTTTAGCCGAAGGTTGGCAAAACAGCGGATAAATGATGTCGTCGTATTCCTGCAAATGAGAGGACAGATTGCACAAGCGATCGCGACGCACCAAGTTCCCGTTGCAGACTGTGATGGCTGGGAATTCCAAATGGCGGGCGTTTTCGATGCGAACCGTGGTGATCACCGGATAGCGAATGAAGTCCAGGAACAAGAAAGCGATGTCGTAAGCGGAGAAGAAGAAGACGCTGGCGGTGGCGAGTGACCACAAAACCAAACGGAATTTGGTCGTGGTTTGGGCTATCGTCGAGAATCCCGGGATGGACGAGCGCGCTACTAGCTGCCGGATTTCGTTCATGGCACTAATCTCTAAAACACTAAAGTCGAGAATTTAAATTCATCGAACTTCTTTGAAAAGTTTCAACGACTCATAAAAATCAGCAAACACGAACTTCCTGGTTTAGTAACTTTGAGATTTACACTGGAAATAAAATATATCTCGATAGTTGTAGTACATTATAAATATATGAGCCATTAGGTTTTCTGGGTAAAGAAGGGTACGAGATAACAAAATACGTGTTTGGGCTAGAGACTGATTTCGTTTCATATGCTCACTATTTCTTTTACGGTGATTATTTATGATTACAGCTCACGCGACAGCGACCCACCATATTATAAAAAAAAACTAAATAATAAAAGGCCTAAATTTACGCTTACTATTTAGAACTTTTAGTACTATCCAAAACCCAATTTCATCGTCGTGTACTCTGCTTTACCAAAAACATCTAGCATCTGATATAAAAAATTGCAGAAAACATCTAAATTGGAGATTTTTTAAGACGTTTGGCATTTTAACAGCCAACTTCCTAAATGAAATTGAGAAGAAACTAAACGTTTGTAAGAAACACGTACAGACGTTCGGGTTTTGTAAATTTCCCTGAGATGCTGAAACAAAGAATATATTTATTAATACTTAAGGAGAATGACTATCTTGGGAAGATTTTCGGCGGTGCTCCCAATCCCTCTCATGCTCGAAGACTAAGCTCCTTCCCCCCAAAACCAATCAAATGCGCCCGGCATCTCATTGGTTCCCTGAAGCTTACATCTCCAGCGGCTCGTCTCAACATTGTCATTCTCCCTAACGTATAAATAAATACTTTCTTGGTGAAACTGCTTAGCAGGACGCGAAATTTCTGACCGAAGACATGACTGTCCGTAGAATGACTGATGAGTTCCGACGACCGTAAACATCGAGGCCAAACTCAAATAAAGGGCGGCTGAGAGAACGAGGGGAACCTAATCACTTTCGAAGGTGAAAAGGCTCTTACGCAACTCTATCCCGCGTTTCGTCGAGTTGACCAAACGTATTATATCGAAGACGCTCCTCTTTGGAACCGTGACCTCGTTTCGAAAAAAACGCGTATCAACACAATAATAATATTTGTTGTATCTGGTAAAGGTATTCGAAATACACACAAGAGAGTTTCCTGGTGTTTTTATTCGCGTTTGTTAATGGGTTACGATATAATATAAAGTATTGATGTTTGATATCATTTTTATATTTACTTTTTTATGAGAGCCACCTTTTTGTGAAAAGGATGTATTAATTTATTTAGCTATTTGCTAGTATTTTAACGTCTGGATGGAAGTCGTATTTTAATAGAAATTACCTTTTTTGCTGAAACTATATTTAAAAACAATTCGTGTACGCCACTGTTTCACTTAATAAAAATAAGCTTCTACTGTCATAAGAAATTAAAGACTTATGTAATAAAAAAATAAATACTTCTTTATTAAAAAAATTAGGATTTTTGTTATAAGAAATTAAGATTTTTGTCATAAGAAATTAAAGACTGCTGTCATAAGAAATTAAAGACTTCTGTCATGAGAAATTAAAGACTTCTGTCATAAGAAATTAAAGACTGCTGTCATAAGAAATTAAAGACTTCTGTCATAAGAAATTAAAGACTTCTGTCATAAGAAATTAAAGACTTCTGTCATAAGAAATTAAAGACTTCTGTCATAAGAAATTAAAGACTTCTGTCATAAGAAATTAAAGACTACTGTCATAAGAAATTAAAGACTTCTGTCATAAGAAATTAAAGACTTCAGTCGTAAGAAATTAAAGGCTATTGTCATAAGAAATTAAAGACTTCTGTCATAAGAAATTAAAGACTTTTGTCATAAGAAATTAAAGAGTTCTGTCATAAGAAATTAAAGACTGCTGTCATAAGAAATTAAAGACTTCTGTCATAAGAAATTAAAGACTGCTGTCATAAGAAATTAAAGAGTTCTGTCATAAGAAATTAAAGACTTCTGTCATAAGAAATTAAAGAGTTCCGTCATAAGAAATTAAAGACTTATGTCATAAGAAATTAAAGACTTCTGTCATATGAAATTAAAGACTATTGTCATAAGAAATTAAAGAGTTCTGTCATAAGAAATTAAAGACTTCTGTCATAAGAAATTAAAGACTTCTGCCATAAGAAATTAAAGACTTCTGTCATAAGAAATTAAAGACTGCTGTGATAATAAATTAAAGAGTTCTGTCATAAGAAATTAAAGACTGCTGTCATAAGAAATTAAAGAGTTCTGTCATAAGAAATGAAAGACTTCTGTCATAAGAAATTAAAGACTTCTGTCATAAGAAATTAAAGACTGCTGTGATAATAAATTAAAGAGTTCTGTCATAAGAAATTAAAGACTGCTGTCATAAGAAATGAAAGAGTTCTGTCATAAGAAATGAAAGACTTCTGTCATAAGAAATTAAAGACTTCTCCCATTAGAAGTAAATTAATAGGTGTGAAGAGAAATGTACTACTAGTGTGTTAAGAGTAACAATTAGTGGCACACCCAGGATTTTGGTTCGGAGGGGGCACACCATTTAAAAAAAAGTAAAATAATAAAATAATAAAATATGTGTACGTACGACCATACGTTTCGTTGGCACGTGCCACCTCGGTCCCCTGGTAACAATGGATTTTTACTAATACTGTGAAGGAAATGAACTGTTACTATTATGATAAATTATACATTTGAAAAGAATTAGTAATTACATGAAGGTAATTGAACTATTTTTGTTAAGAGAAATGACGGGTTTCTGTCATAAGAAAGAAACGTATACCATAAGTAACATAATAACAATAAGTATGACAATTAACGAGATTTACAACCAAACTGATTTTCATAGTTATTGCGCAATCAAGTTGTTTTCTTAGCACAGAGCCCTCTAGCGTCTAAAATATGCGAGACTTCCACTCAGCCGAAATATCTGGTTTTCGATAGATAGGCGGAATATTAGGCTAAAAACGTTTTTCTCGGCGCCACCTAGGAGCAACAAATACAACACCCCACACAAGGAGAAAGCAACCTGTCAAAAGTCGTGGATTTTCTTGTGTAAATTTTTCATTGGCTATACGCTTTAGCGCCTGCTGCCGTAGGAAGGGGAAAAATCGGAAATTGTCTCACCCCCCCCGCCCGTAAAACGTTCAGCGTAAAGGCTCGTAACACTCGTCCAATGAAATTCATACACAACCCTTCGTTAGCATGTTTAAATGCTAGCTGCGTTCTCCTTGTGTTTGTTTCTCCTAGGGCGCTACGAGCTCATGTTTTTTTTATCACGCGTGATTAGCACGCGCGCTTCAAAACAAAACCCGAGCCCCTCGCGAGTCCAGAACGTGCTCTCCGATATTAGGCTTAAATTTTTATCAAAACGTAGTCATCCAAAACGGTAAGTCGCGAGTCCAAGTCACAGATTGAAGAGAGTATCAGCGCCGAAAAAAGGTTCGGTTAGAAAATTAGCATTAAAACAATAGTGTCATACTTATTGTTATTATGTTACTTATGCTAATATTATGATGAAAAATGAACTGCTACTTATAAGAGAAATAATGGGTTTCTGGTAAAAGGAATTAAATAATTAGATTATGATAATTTAACTGTTTATGTGAAAAGAAATTCTGCTACTGAACGAAAATGAAGTTCTTAGATAAGAAACTTAACTTTTTATGCGAAAAAAATTAACATATTCTTTAAAAACAGGCGAACAGTATATATTCATGGTGTTATACGTAAAGATAGCCTTTTCAGTGCTCTTCTAGTGTTGAGCGGGGCTTAATTCCTTCCGAATTTGCATTGGTAATTATAAGCCTAGCTACACGACCTTTTGAATCAACCAAAAACAACTGGTCAGTAAGTACATCGACCATAAACGTTATTTATACTCATCCTTCTCTCAATCCCTTAAATACCTGGCGCAGTTAATGCCCCAATCGTGAAAAGAAACACGGTTCTCTTTAACAATAACTTAAGCCTCGGCCAAGAAAACCAGAGTGCGGTGTTTGCCCCAGGTATTACTCTTGTACGGAATCCATCCAATAACAAATCAGAGGTGCTAGAGACTGCGCCGTGAACCACAGAGAGACAATAACCATAGCCCACCACTCCGAAATTTCCCAAACAATGTTAAGCTATCGTGGTGTAAGGAGACACTTTGATGGTGGACGGCTAGTTGTAACGAAAATGTGTCTTCTTTTGAAAAGAGTGGTTCGGTTGATGATGGAACAACGAGATCCATCCAGTCTGGCAGTTTGCCGAATTTCTTTTGGCAAGTACATGTATTTATTTATAAACTAGGATGTACTTGAACTAAATAACTAAAGACCAAGAGAATATGTGTATTATATATATCGATCCAATTTTATTGGTGAACGTTGTTTCGCAATTGACGCCAAATGATATTGAGCTTGTTTTCCACTGGCTCGCGCAACGACACGTTTCACAGCTTTGAAACGTTCAAAAGTTTTTATGCGCGTAAAGAAAACAAGTTGGCAAGCCGAAATATACCTCTCCTCGGAAGAGTTTTTAATTTTCATTGGAGCGTAACTGTATCCGTGGTTCTGCGGTTGAGAGTAGTGGCTCACTCCTGTAATCCCAGGCGTCCGGGAGGCAGAGTTTGTGGATGGCCGTGTGAGGACGACCACCAATCCCCTAACGGGTGGTCGGAATACTTCCGCCAAGGGTGTCCCCACCCCTGTCCCCACGTATCCCCCCGTTGGCTTGGCCGTTACACATATCTCGCCCTGATTAATCAGTTATTGTGTGTGTGCTGGTGTCTAAGGCCTCGGGTCGACACCGATGTGTGTGTATCTAAAAAAAAAAAAAAACAAAAAAAAAACGCTCACCTGTCGTTCAAGAGGGCTCGGGTTCGAATACCGGCCGATTAAAACATTATACTACACCCAATGACAAAAAGAGGGCGCTTTTGGAAAAACCTTTTCCCTGATTCTAAGAAACTGCGTACGCAGTGATTACCCTTTGCCTCGAAAATGTGAACGCTTTCGCAGGCCTGACAGACAGACTCACCCACCCACGGATACGGTGGTTGTGTAACCCCTCCTAGGGTACAAAGTCCCCTCGGAGAGGTAATTACATTATGACGCGCTCTAGTGGAAAACAAGCTTTTCACTTTCATCTTAGCCAAACGACGAAGATGCTTTGTATGAACGTTATAAAAACAATAATTTATCATGCGAAACCATTAATTTTATTGATAAGAAAAGATATTACCAAGAATGTATTGTTTTATACATTAGGAAAAATCAGGTGCTAAAATTACTATACAAACTAAACCCCCAAAACATAATTTCAATGAGCAATAAAAGCAGTTGGAATTCAGAATTTGTAACAAAAATATTAGAAAAAGGGCTGTAAATAAGGTATATGAGCCAATTCGAAACGTCACCGACATTTTGTTATATCTTTATCAAATACCGAAATATGTAAACGAAAGTTTACGTTGTTCCGTAACTTCAAGGATGCGCATGGGCTATTGCTCCCAGGTGAAACCCAGTTAATTGGGGCTACGTTAAAGGTATATACATAGAGTCGTATTGACTAATTGAAAAAATTGGGAATAAATAAGTACCTTTAAAGGACTGAAAAAAGAGATTACGAAGTAAAATTTGCAAAAAGTGTATAAAAAGCACTCCACAAAAAGACTGAATTTGGAAAACTGAAGGTTTAAATATGTTTAAATATTTTAGAAAACATAGTAATTTCCCTAATGGACTTTTAAAGTTTGTAAGAATAAATATATTTTATAGAAAGAAAAGTTCAGGCTCTTAAAACGTTTTTGGGGTAAACATTCAATCAGTACTCTAATTAATTATCTATTGTGGCGCCATCTACGACATGTTTTCCAAAGCTAATCTTATCTTCATAGTTCTTATTTTATATTTCATGGAGACACTTGGTTCACAATTTTTAATGTTCTGGTTATTGAAGCTTTCATACTTCAAGATTTATTGGTTTTCAATAACTAAATACCTGCCTTGTTATCTTTACGTAACAAACAGAATGGTTATAGTTAGGGAGAATGACTATGTTGAGGCAATTAGCGGGCATCGAGGTCGGATATTCCCCCGGCACGAGAGAGGGGGAAGGCAAAACGTCACCAGCTTGCGCTTCCATCGCCTCAGATTTAGGCAGTGATGGGCACCGCTCCTCTCATTGTGAGCGCTTTTTCATTATGGGCGAAATTGAGCGGCAAAATGTTTTTTTAAAAGAGCGAAAAGAGAGGAGCGCTTATATTACTGCTCTAAACAGAGCTAAAAGAGAGGAGCGCTTATATTACCGCTCTAAAAAGAGCGAAAAGAGAGGAGCGCTTATTTTACCGCTCTAAAAAGAGTGAAAAGAGAGGAGCGCTTATATTACTGCTCTAAACAGAGCTAAAAGAGAGGAGCGCTTATATTACCGCTCTAAAAAGAGCGAAAAGAGAGGAGCGCTTATTTTACCGCTCTAAAAAGAGTGAAAAGAGAGGAGCACTTATTTTACAGCTCAAAAAAGAGCGAACAGAGAGGTGCGCTTATTTTACCTCTCTAAAAAGAGTGAAAAGAGAGGAGCGCTTATATTACCACTCTAAAAAGAGTGAAAAGAAAGGAGCGCTTATATTACTGCTCTAAAAAGAGCGAAAAGAGAGGAGCGCTTATTTTACCGCTCTAAAAATAGTGAAAAGAGAGGAGCACTTATTTTACAGCTCAAAAAAGAGCGAACAGAGAGGTGCGCTTATTTTACCTATCTAAAAAGAGTGAAAAGAGAGGAGCGCTTATATTACCGCTCTAAAAACAGTGAAAAAAGAGGAGCGCTTATTTTACCATCCAAAAAAGAGCGAAAAGAGAGGAACGCTTATTTTACCACCCAAAAAAGAGTGAAAAGAGAGGGGCGCTTATTTTACCACTCTAAAAAGAGCTAAAAGAGAGAAGCGCTTATTTTACCACTCTAAAAAGAGTGAAAAGAGAGGAGCACTTATTTTACCATCCAAAAAAGAGCGAAAAGAGAGGAACGCTTATTTTACCACCCAAAAAAGAGTGAAAAGAGAGGAACGCTTATTTTACCACCCAAAAAAGAGCTAAAAGAGAGAAGCGCTTATTTTACCACTCTAAAAAGAGTGAAAAGAGAGGAGCACTTATTTTACCATCCAAAAAAGAGCGAAAAGAGAGGAACGCTTATTTTACCACCCAAAAAAGAGTGAAAAGAGAGGAGCGCTTATTTTACCACTCTAAAAAGAGTGAAAAGAGAGGAGCGCTTATTTTACCATCCAAAAAAGAGCGAAAAGAGAGGAACGCTTATTTTACCACCCAAAAAAGAGTGAAAAGAGAGGAGCGCTTATTTTACCACTCTAAAAAGAGCTAAAAGAGAGAAGCGCTTATTTTACCACTCTAAAAAGAGCTAAAAGAGAGAAGCGCTTATTTTACCACTCTAAAAAGAGCGAAAAGAGAGGAGCGCTTACTTTACCACCCAAAATTGAGCGAAAAGAGATAAGCGCCAATTTTACCGCTAAAAAATGTGTGAGCTTGAGCGGATATTAGGCTTGGGAGGGCAAGCGGTGAGTGAGCTGAGCGACTCTTTGACGAAAATGCCCAACACTGGATTAAGAGAACGGATGAGATACTGGACTGATTTGATTTTGTTTAGAATTTATAAGCTGCAAAGCTAAACATCGTCTCAACAAAGTCATGATCCCGAATAACTACATTCTTGGTAACATATTGTTACGTATATTACAAATATATTATTGTAAGTAAGGAAACTTCACAGGGTTGCTGATGATGTTGGATATTTTCACCGAAAGGGGTCTTCTGGTCGCGGAAGAACGCTGGGGACATCCGAACGAATGCCGTTTTCCATTGTTCAATTTCTTAAACGTTCCAAACATGAATTGTATTTACTCCCTTTACGGATGTATGCTTCTTGGTAAGTTACATTAACCAGATTAATCTCAAATCGGAATACTCAAGTATGACCATTATGGTTTAGCTTAGTTTCCACTTGTGAGCGTCATTTATTTTTAGCACGATCTGCTTTTAATTGGGGGCTTGGTACAGTGCCCTCATCTCTGAAGGAAATTCGTACCTAAGAGCAAATGTCAAGCAGTTCCCAAAAACACTATTTGATTAAACCGATATTCTACATAACTTTGATTTTTATCTTTCAAAAACATTTGGGAATTTTATTTTCCAAATATTCTAAAGAAGGGATAAATATTTGTCCCTTCGCGCCGCCGCCGTTGCCAAATATTATCAACGCCGCTGACGATATTTAAATAATACGGGGGAAGCGCCGCAGACGGGTGATGTTCACCAAACGCCACCGACGACACAAATCCAATCGGCGCTATGCTCTATCTGTAATGATAGCTATAGTAAATTAAAAGCGCAAATATACAAAAATAAAGTTAAAATACTTAGAAAAAAATAATGCTCTAGAATAATGTAAAAACACTGAAAAATTATTTCGAATTTCCTTCAAAAGTCACGTATCTGGATTTGCTTGACTTTTGCTCTAATTAAGGTATTAATTAATTAATTTGTATTTGTTGCTGGCAACTAGGAGCAACAAACACAACACCCCACACAAGGAGAACGCAACCCGTCAAAAGTCGTGGATTTTATTGTGTATATTTTTCATTGGGTAGACGCTTTAGCGCCTGCTGCCGTCGGAAGGGGAAAATTCGGAAATTGTCTTCCCCCCCCCCCGCCCGTAAAACGTTCAGCGAAAAGGCTCGTGACGCTCGTCCAATGAAATTCGTACACAACGCTTCGTTAGCGTGTTTAAAGGCTAGCTGCGTTCTCCTTGTGTTTGTTGCTCCTAGCTGGCAATCCCCCTGAAGAACCAAATCCGCCCCGCATTTCAATGGCTAAAAAAATTGAAATTAAAAAGGTTTTTCTCGGCGCCACGAACTCATGTTTTTTTTTATCACGCATGATTCGCACGCGCGCTTCTAAACAAAACCAAAGCCCTCGCGACTCCAGAACGTGCTCTCCGATATTAAGCCTAATTTGTTATCAAAAACTAGTCATCCAAAACGGTAAGTCGCGAGTCCAAGTCACAGCTTGAAGAGAGTATCAGTGCCGAAAAAAGGTTCGGTTAGAAAATTAGCATTAAAGCAATAGGAAGTGTCTTACTTATTATTATTATGTTACTTATGGTATTAGATAGAAAACTTCATTTAAAGTTGCCATCTTCGTACGAATGAGCACTAACGCCTATCTCATGTCTTGTCACACAGCAAACGATGTCCTGCGCCGTAAAATTATAAGTTAAGGTAGTCGAAATAATTAGTGAAATCTATTTGTAAAATTCATATCATACCTCAACACGATTTGAACAAGAAAAATACTTAAAACTAATTAATCTTAGGCCAAATCGCTGCTTAATGACTTAATCTGAAGTCTACAAAAATGGCGGTTAGTAAAACTTTAACATATTTATGGGCTTAGGTATGGTATTTCCCCCTCCATTTGTAACTCTCACGTCCAAACGCGATGTGACGCGCAGCTACTGAGTTATGATTATTGAAATCGGCAAATGATTTTTGAACAAATTCTTTAAAATGGTAAGTTTATATTCTTTATAACTAAAAATTAAAATTCCAGAAATTTTCAGTAGTAACAATTCAGAAATTTAAATTTAATCCTGTTCATATAGATTTGCGTGTTTAAAGTTAAATACTGATATGATAGCTACATTAAGTATACTTACCTTGCGTTGCTGCAGCCTTGATCTGTAAGGAGGCGAGCTAGGATGAGATAACTTCTATTGCACCGAGGAAGAGTTGACTCCTATCAACTACCGCAAAATGCCGTAGTTGGGACGCCTAATTTATGGTAGCAGGGTGTTGCGTACGCGCTCAACCCTTAGCTTTCGTAAGATAAAATTAAAACGTACATGTCAGCTTAGCAGTACCCAATCTTAGAGATAGAAAATAAGTAGAGGCCCAACCAGGGGGAGAAAGAGCTTTTTTTTCTGTTACGAAAATGTTATTCCCTCGTGGCATGCGTTATAGGGAAGAAGTACGTAGCGCCACCACACCGTAGTGAAGGAACTAGAAATATACGTTAGAAACAACTACAGCATTTGAGAACCAAACTTTTAGGCTCTAAGGAAGTTTCTGTAACTTGTAATAGGCTTTATTATCATAAATAAAGTAAATTTTTTTGAAGTTTGAAATATTACTTATTTTACATACAATTTTAAATGAATTAAAATAATTTAACCTAAGTAATTATGTAAATTTAAATAAATCTGAAAATGGTTGAAGCTTGTGAAGTTTCAAATTGGATTTTCCCTTGAGATTCAACAGAACCGGGATAAAAGTATACAATTTTAATGGTTTAATAATAATTGTGATATCGGTATATACAAAACAACTTTATAGCGGAGTTACAGCTAACATAATGATTTGGTCAGTTCGTAGACACTCGAAATTAATAATATACATCTAGCACCTACTGTTGCACGGAAACCCTAAAACTCCCAAAAACGTCTTCGGATGTACAAAAAACGTTCTATGGTCTCGACACTCTCGAGTTAGAAGTGTCATCCTCAGATTAAGAATATACAGAAGAAAAAAATCCATTATAATTAATATTCCGTGATTAATGTTTTTTAAAATTTGTAGTCAGTATGGATGGATTTTGAATTTCAAATTTATTCATTATAAATCGTCTCAAACATCAATGCACTGGGTTGCAAAAGGCTTTGGAAACTAAGAGAAACAAAATTAGATTGCTGTGAAAACAACTTCATGTAACTAAGCAATAATTTAAAGCTTAATCTCCAAAAAACTCTCTTCGCGAAATGAGAAAACGAAAGCTTTTATTGAATATAGACGAAAGATTTGGTCCAACTTCAATCGAACTGTTTTAATTCTTACACCAAACTGGATTGAAAAATTAAAAAAACGGCAATACCCTCAGTTACTACGAAGCTTTGCCATGACAATTCATTTTTATTCTCCGAAAGCATACGATTTCTTGAGAAAACACCTTTGTTTACCACATCCCAACCCTCTACACTGAGAGAAAAAATCCCTGTTCAAATTACATGAAAGTGTTGGAAGCAGGGGATGCCAAGACGTTTCTGAAAATATAACAGTTTATTCCGTATTATAATATTACAAGTATTTTTATGTTAATTTAACATGATGAAATAGCTGTAAATAACACAGTAATAAAGTCTGTCAAATCAACATGAATAACAGTCTGGAGTACGTGAACCTTTTACGTAATTTAATTGGCATATTAAAGTTGGTCTTACACATCCATCGGTAGTAAATACTTTTTACATCTCAGTAAATTCGATAAGTAGCAAATAATTAATTCAACAAACAATATTGTAGAAAATACACTAACACGTTTAGTCAAATTTACGAATATGAAACTCAATTTTTGCCGAGGTAACTAGGAAAAATTAGTTAATATGCAGGGCCGATCTCATATTTTTAATAAACTATAATTAAATTTTTATCCGAACAGTCAATTCGATATAATCCGGGGCTAAATCCCTCAGAGAGACTCAATAATGCCCAACTAGTTCTTTGGTGTGTAAAAATTAGGCTACGTTCAGTCTGCTTTGGTTAATAGTTTTTAAAGTTTCACGCGTAAGGTTGATTTCTAGTACATAACTAAGGTAGCCTACGTAAAGAGACTATATTCCAACATATAGCACCTTGATAATTTACATGTTTACGAAATTACTGATACACTGCTATTTCACTAGTAAAAATGATTTTGTTTAAAAAATAACAATAAAATCAGAAGATTTTTGAACAAATATTTACATGTTTTACGAGGCAACTGGGTTTTAAGGTTTTCCAGATAGATACAAATCTAATTGTGAGCCTCTCTGGTTCAAGAGAAATCGGGCCAAGCCTTTTGCCTCTCTATAATCCAAAGTAAATAATCACGTGAGTAGTATTTTACCGAATTGTTTATTGCTGTAAACCAATTCGACAAACGACTATGAGGCTCTTTCCATGAGCGCACCCAGAGCGACCTTTTGGTGTCGACGCATCTGAACGGTCATGGAAACGGGTTTGTGCGATAAAAGTGGTCGACCTTCTTGACACGACAAAAGAGGTGTTCCGGGGAGAAAATATCGCTCCTTTTTGTTTCTTGGAAACGGTCATCGCATCGTTCTCACTACATTTTGGGTGTTTCTCTCCTTATTCCTTCTATACTCGGTGTGCCTCTTAGCCAATTTCCGAATTGAAAAACAACTGGTAAATCTAGTGCTTCTAATTTCTATCGGAACATATCAATCCGTTATCTTTTTCTCACATGATCAGGTACAATCTGAATTATATATCCAAACTGCTTCACTAATTTCACCGTCAAATTTACATTTATATGAACGTATAAATTTGTGGCGTAAGCGTAAAGGCGGATGCACACATAGCCTTCGCGCGAAATTTCGCTAGCAAATCGCGTCGCGTCGCGTGACTTAAATAGAATGGAAGTCATGGCGCATGGGCGCGTGCGCGAAAATTCGCAGGCGAAATCGCTTGCGAACCGTATGTGTGTTTGGGCCTTAAGTCAAATTAGTTTGGGTGAAAGCCGAGTTTGACTTAATCCACCGCATTGAGCTAGAAAGAAGATATTAGGATAAATGCTTCAAAGTGCCAGTTAGTAGCACTACAAGTGGAGCGATCTACTCATCAGTGGGGGTTCGTTCGACAATGGAAACAGGCAGCGATATCGCGTCGCGTAATTTTCATGACCGCTCAGATGCGTCGACACCGAAAGGTCGCTCTGGGTGCACTCATGGAAAGTGCCTCTAAATATTAAAACGCTCGCTCTTTTCTGAAAGAAACACTCGCTTAAGTTGTATCAAATATCTCACGGTTTTTATATTCATTCATTTTTCTTATTTATTTCGTACAATTTGTATAACGTTTTAATTAATATTTAATTAAAACCATTTGAGGCCGATAATGGATGGCTATAACCACAAAACATATCATGACTCTATCATTAATAGATTTCAAAATAGAGCTATATAAAGTCAAAGTTTAGTCAATCCCTGCCTTTAGCAGTGCACCCAAAAATATAATTTTGGGAAATGTCGGATTCAAAAACATTTCCATATCACTTGTGAAGGATTATCAAAGAAATTACCATGCATTATGCATAATTAAATTTACGGGATTCAGATGCTATTAACTACGTAGAGTAAGGGTGGTCATACGGGGGGCGCCCCCAAAGCAATTAAACAATAAATAAAACTGTTTAAAACATTTGTGTGCGGAAATAACCAGTTTTTCAAAAAATATTGGCTCTCCGATGAATTATACGTTTGAAGTTTGTAAATTGGAATTAATGGATTCCAGTATATCTACAGTGTCAGATATGCTAAGTGTTTTTAAATAACTTCAATGTTAATCTTACTGAAGCTAGCCGTTTAAGTACATATCTGTTATTCAAGTAAACTTTACATAATGAACTGTTAATTTTACACTCTCGATGTGTGTAATAAATACAGCTGCAAATATTTCTGAACATTTTTACAATGTCCTTCTGTACATTTTAAAAGACCAACCCATTTTTATAGAATACAGGCCATTTATGTACTTATGTTCCTGTATAAAATAAAGGATACGTGTCATTTGTACAGGATAATTCTGTACAAGTTGTACACACACGTTTCATGTAAATATCTTCTGTTAAACTAAAGGATAACAGTAATTATCACAGAATTATTCTGTGCAAGTCATATACAGACGGTTCATGTAAAATTATCCTGTTAAAACTAGGGTTTTTCTCTCGGTGTAGGATAATGGATAAACAAAATCGGTCCAACGTAGCTTCACAGCTGAAAGTTTTAACTACATTAAAAATGAGAGTAAGAAATCAGATCATCAACTTTTAATAGCATTATCTATTGATGAAATGTTAATCAAGAAACATACTGAATGGACAGGAAATAAATTTCCCGGATTCGTAAACTCAAGCCACTGACGAAATTGCAACATCAGCCCTTGTATTTATGGATGTGGCTATCAACGGCATTGGAAAGTCTCCAAATGATACTTTTAAATATAAGATTAAGACAAATCAGCAGATGGTCATAGGGCCCAAGCTAATTTTGGTGCCCTCTTCAATATGGACTTTGTGGATATTTTAGTGACGTTAATAAATGATTACTTCAAATGGTATTGAAAAATGTTTACGCATTTACTAAAATTACACCGGAAAATAAATTGTGAAAAGTAAATGATAAAACTTTTGTTATTTTAATTTTTTCGAAGCCTCCTAGTGCCCCTTGAATCCTTGTTGGCCTAGGCCCAGGTCTAGTCGGCCTATTGGATAATCCGGTCCTGGATAGTTAAAAGTAAGAAGCAGTTCGAAAACTTACCACAATAATCCTTTTCCATGGACAATTTTGTATGCAATGCGTCTATCAGAAATATATTATTACGATTGATAGTTGTATTTAATCTTGGAAATTAGAGGTAAAATTAACTTTTCTCTCTCGAAATATCGACGTTTTTTACAATCTGAAATGACGTCGTAGAGCCCAGCTGGTTGCCATAAAGGGAGTTTAGCTTCTTAGATGGCCGTTTGTGGCGCCACGTATTTTCTTCTCTATAACGCATAGCTCGTGAAGGGGGATAGCACGGCGGAACAAACCCTCATATTTCATTGGGCCTCTACTTATTTTCTATCTCTATGTATACCCAATGCATTTGCTTTGGAAAAAGAGGAGGATAAATGTAAATGTACATTGAACCCGTTAATAAGTTTATATTTGTCCCGGACACTCGCACAACTGTCACTATTGGGGTTAGCGACAGTGGCGTCGCCAGGGGTCGAAGTTTGGGGGCGCTTAAGCCATAAGCTATCAAGTTTAGTTTTCCTTTTTTTGGAACAACTCTTTTCAAGAAAAATTCCAAGATTTCGCCAAAATTAAGATGGAGTTGGCGCAATCCTAGAATCCTCCCTCAAAAGCGATCCTCTTCGGTACGCCCTGTTTTAGGTGGTTCTCAATATTTTCTCTCACCGGGTAAACCGGCATAGCGAAAAATTAATAATTTACTTTTGCTTAGAATAGGAGAGTTACGAGAGTAGCCAGTAAATATAGAAATAAAGGTATATAACGACACATTTGAAAAACTCAAGAGCGAAGCGGGACAGACTTTTAATGGTTTTACTAGAATTTTACTCTGCCACCTAGTAGCAACAAACAGTGCAGCCCACACAAGGAGAACGCAACCCGTCAAATGTCGTGCATTTTTTTCTGTACAGTTTTAATTGGTTAGACGCTTTAGCGCCTGCTGCCGTCTGAAGGAGAAGAATTGGAAATTGTCTTCCCCCCTTTCCGTAAGACGCTCAGCGAAAAGGCTTGCCTATGAAATTTGTACACAACACTGCGTTAGCGGGTTTAAAGGCTAGCTGCGTTCTCCTTGTGTTTGTTGCTCTTAGCTGCCACAGTGCCTGGGGTCACCTTCGCTGAACGCCTATTGCGAATGTAACAATCGTCAGAGAGAACGGATAGCATTCCAACGCAACGAAAGGTATTTTAAAAGAAACTTAAAGGAAGGAGCATAAGAGGGATAATTATGGCTGAGAAACTTAACGAAAGAGCAATATCTTCCAAGAATTAATATTTGGGCATTGCATGCATTGCTCCAGCTTAATTAATGGGAACATCGAAACCGTGGAGCATCTTCGCGTCTTAGCTCAATTATTTTAACCAACACTACGATATCAATTATAGTATAAACTGTTCTAAGCAGAGGCGTACTTATTTTAACCGTATTAAGCACTGGTCTTGCAGTTTTAACTAAACTATGCACTGGCGTTGCACTTTTAAGTCTACTAAGCACTGGCTTTGCGATTTTAATTGCACTAAGCACTGGCTTTGCGTTTTTAACTGTACTAAGCACTGGCTTTGCGATTTTAACTGTACTAAGCACTGGCTTTGGAATTTTAACTGTACTAAGCACTGGCTTTGCGATTTGAACTGTACTTAGCATTGGCGTTGCAGTTTTAAGTCTACTAAACACTGGCTTGGCATTTTTAACTGTACTTAACACAGGCTTTGCAATTTTAACTGTACTTATAGCAATGGCGTTGCAATTTTAACTGTACATTTTCAGTAAATTAATACTAAGGTGTACAAAATATTTTTTATGACTTTCTCCTCATGCGACAATTCATTTTCCGTATTTTAATTAAGGACTGCTCTTTAGGCGGATGCCTATTTATATTTCGCATTTTCCCCCAAATTATTTCAACTTGATCCTTACAATAGGCCAAAGAGTAGTTATGAAATATCTAAGTGTTATTACTTGACTTTCTGTCGATGTATATGAAGAAATGAAATAGTACCATAGGGGGTTAAAGCTTGATTTGGCGAAGATGGGTATAACCTCGAATTAATGTGTTCCATACTTACTTGGCGGAGCTTCGATCTCGATCTGGTAGGAGACAGGCTTGGGGAAGGTTTCACCATTGCACCATGGGTGGGACTGACCCTTACCACTTGTCGCAAAATGCGACTTGCGGGACGCGCAATTTTTGGTAGCGGGGTTTTGCGTTCGCGCTCGACCCTTCTGAAAAAAAATTAAAAATCAATTCTTTAAGTGTACTCCCCAATGCGTAGCGAAAGTGGGAACACGGCACGAAGTATTCACGGCTGCTCGGATATTAGATTTCAATCCACACCCTATTAGAGTCAGCTATGTCTCGTATTAAGAGAACCAAAATCTTGTTGGCTTAAAGGCTGGTTTTCACTAAAGATTAAAGAGACCCCGAACCCTACATTCTCAGTCACTGTTACTTTCGACCACTACCAAAGGCGGGGATTTTCCGCTAAACAAAGTGATCTGTGTTAAATATTGAGCAGCTGCAAATAAACACTCACTTAAATTTTTACACCGCGGCGTTTCTGTCCTTTCGGAAAGCTACTTTTTTCCCTGCGCCACTTTAAGCCTAAGCGGAACAGTCCAATTAAACTATAACTTGGACTTCCAAATGTTCAAATTTATTAATGTGTATGTATTAATAAAACGTACAAAGATTGTAAGAATTTACGTAACATGCGTATTATTTTTCATCGAGTACGTGTAACGATTTGGACTATTTTTTTGAAACTCAAGTCTCTGAAACGAAGCACTTATGAATACATGAATTTGTGGTAGGTTAAGACACCTAATGTCAAGACATACTTATCGGAAACATCCTGTACAATAGAAGGACACAATACATTTATTTATGCTTCCTTTTTTTACACGGTATTGACATGAAAATTCTTATTAGCCCCGCTTAAATATAACTTTAGAAGGTTCTAAGACCATAGTGTCTGACACCCCATAACAACAAATGATTTATAAAACATTTGTTTATTTAGGGCGATTTTTGGATCATCAAGGGAAGGGGTCGAGTGCATACGCATGACCCCATTGCCAGAAATTATACGCCCCATTTATTACAATTTGCCAAAGTGGTTGAAGTCAGTTGCACCCATATGCAATGGTGCAACCTCTTCCAAGCCCGCCTCCTTTCAGATCAAGGCCGCAGCGACGCCAGGTAAGTATGATATGTAGAGATTTGGGGAAAATATTCAGTTTTCCAAGGCGACATGTGACCATTTAATTATTCGAATTGTTAAATTAAATATCTTTGCAAACACAGGAACGAAGTAATCAGCTAGAGACTGTTGAAAAAATAAATGGATACCAATATCACGTTTCTTAAGATGGTTTACTGTATCGAATTTCGCTGTTCTCTTCAGGATAAGGCGATATTTTTACGTCCTGTCAGCGCTATCGAGCAGGTGCAATAAATATTTATAAAACGGGTAAAACCTATTTTCTCTTGGTAAATCGGTTGTTTTTCGTACTTCGTACTTTGGAATTACCTGACAGTGTTCCCTATCTCTGGTTAGGGTAGAAAAGGGAAGAATTTGGCGGAGGCAGGCAATCAGGTCGCTGTTGTAGGAGTTCGTGAGACAGATGGGGGAAATTTGGTCTTATTTATCAACTATCTGCTCCGAAATGTTATTTCTAAAAGAGGGTTACTTGTTGAAGCAGTCAATCGATTTCGACCTATTCAATATGGCGGCCATTTCAAAATGCCGGCACTCAACTAATTTTAAAAACGTCATTTATCGGCCCCTCAAACGCCTTATACGTTGCCTTTTACACATAGCAGGAAAATGGGGGAAAAACGGTTATGGCAAGTTGTATTTTTGATATACTAGCTGTTTCGATTTTAAGAAGATTAATCAATAATGTAGACTAGAACTACAGTGGTGAGGATTTATAAACCGATTTTTATCTGAGCAAATTAGTATTTACTTTTTGCCGCTGGATGGCGCAAGTTATAAAAATCTGTCAGAAATCATTTAACTGACGGCCTTCTTTCCTATCGAACAGTCCTTAGGTCAACGCAATAGGCGAAACACCGACCGAGATGTACTCTTTTAAAATTAGCCAATTGGCTAATCGAACATAATTTAATCAACAAGTATTTAATTCAATATCATGGATAAAACAAAGTGTTACGCTAGAATTTTGCATTTTCAATTTGATACTGGAAATTTGAGTATTAAGAAATTTGGGATCAATTTTAATTTATCTTGCGGGGAAGAAATCAACGAAGTTCGGAATTTTAGTATTTAGATATAAAGAAATAAGTGAGATATGTGCGAGACTTTCGGATAAACCTGGATAAAAATGCAATAAACTTTTTTGGAACATTCGATGTAAAAATTTTGACTCAAACTTGGATATCCATGCAACATCATTTTGTGAAAAACAACTCCAAAAACAGATACACAGCCTTAAAACTGAACAACGTTTCTCTTTCTTGAACCAAATTCTTTGTAAAAACTTTATACTATAAAGTTGTTATTAATGACTTTTTACCTCTCCGAGGGGACAAAGTCCCCTAGGAGGGGTTATACAACGACCGTGTCTGTCTGTGGGTGGGTCTGTGGGTGGGTCTGTGGGTGGGTCTGTGGGTGGGTCTGTGGGTAGGTCTGTGGGTAGGTCTGTGGGTGTGTCTGTCTGTCAGGACTGCGAACGCGTTCGCATTTTCGGTGCAAAGTGTAATCACTGCGTACGCAGTTTCTCAAAGGGTTGGCAAAACCACCGTGTGACGGTGAGCGTTAACGGATGCATTTGCGGTTTGGTTTGGATGGTGTTTTTTCGCTCACCGTCGTGACGGTTTGGTGTATTACGGTTTTTGTAATGTTTATGCGTAGGTTGTGAGTGTTGAATTTGTTGTGTTTGTGTTCTGATGGATGTGCATGTTGAGTCTGTTGTGTTTATATGGGCGTTTTCTCTCCAACTTCTTCTTAATGACTTTGGGACGGACCGAGTGCTGAGTGTAATGCTACCTCTCAACGTCCAATGGCAGGGTTTCCACCAGTTGTACACGGTATTCGTCTTAGTATCAATTTGCGATCGCATCGGGCGGGATTTGAACCCGAGACCTCCTGATTGACAGGCGGACGTTCTACCACAGAACCACCGACACTTGTTACGCCTTATTGAAAATTAGACCTTCAGCTTTATCGGAAGCGTATTTAATAGAGTACGAAATTTTGGTTTAATTGAAATAGAATTGAAATTGAAATTATTGCATCGAAGAAATTCTACTTTAGCGTTTCTCTATTGATTAAAAATAAATGCGCCACCCAGGTTTCGAACCCAGACCATTCGGCTTGGCAGTCGAGCGCTCTACCACAGAACCACCGATAGCTCCTTAGATTCACTGAAATTAAGACAGGCATCGTAAGCATAATAGGTAATAAAGTCTTTTTTTATTAATGAATTTATGAAGGCCTAATCTGGTATTTTTTAAAGGTTAAATCTTGTTTTAGCGCAGTCAGCCGAGATTAGAGGGTTAAAGGGTAGACCCTGTGGGTGGTCCACTTTTTTAACGACCTATATATAGTTCTGTTAATTCAAAGGAGATAATTTAACGTTAATTGCTTTAAGAGCTGGCGGTTCGTCAAGTGGCTCTCTGTGCTTTGTTGATGGTAAGGTTTTTGCTTCTTGTAAATACATTTGGTGTGGATATTTGGATATCTACGATTTCTAACGCAGTCAATGATTTCTTGGGTGTGCGAGTCATTATATGATATTGGAAATTGGACGGCATTGGTCTTTTTCATGTGGTATGCGTCACAACGTCAACAGGAAGTGAACGAGTCGTCCACTACCAGATATCTACGGTATCTTCATCAAGGGCGAGTGTTGAAATAAAATGAGCGTTAAAGATGCGGCAAGTATTTCGTAAGAGAGTAATTCCAAAAAGCCTCTGTAGATATTTCTTTCATTAAAATTTGCTTCGTATTATATTTAACTGATAAACTTGTTCTGTAAAAGGGTTTAATTCAATTGTGCATTGTTATAGTACGTCTAACTTACTGTTGTAACTACTTAACTTATGATATTCTGAATAAATTAAAATTGGTCGTTTCGTCTCAATTATTTTAATTATAATAAAAATTTTATACCGGGCGGGATAGAAATGGGTTAATATTTTTAACAAATAACTCTAAATTGCGGAGATATATCTTTAAGGGTTATCTCGAGAAATTAATACCACTAGGGACAATTCTTCCGAGGAGAGGTATATTTTGACTTGCCAACTTGTTAGTTTTTGATACTCTAATATTTTAAACTGGATATAGTATAACGTTACTTCTGCGTATTTCGAATGTGCGTGACGTGGAGGGTATTTTCACGTTTTATTAGGATCAGTTTTTTAATTTTAAATATCTTTCGTTTTATTTGTATTTTATTTCGTTTTTTCAGTCGTATATTTTTATCGAGTTGTAAACATCGTGCGCTTACACTTATGTTGGTCTGGTTATTAACTGGGTCGTCATTACTTCGTAATTTATTTTAAACGTTTTCTCGACTGATTAAGATGTTTAATTTGAAATAAAATGGGCGTTAAAGATGCGGCAAGTATTTCGTAAGCGAGAAAAATACAAATACCCTCTGTAGATATTTATTTCATTAAAATTGGCTTCGTATTATATTTAACTGATAAACTTGTACCGTAAATAGAGTTAAATTCCATTGTGCATTGTTTTAGTACGTCTAACTCGCTGTTGTAATTACTTAATTTATAATATTCTGAATAAATAATACTCGGTTGTTTGGTCTCAATTATTTTAATTATAAATGAAATTTTATACCGGGCGGGATTGAACCGGGATTACGTTTTTAGTAAATAACTCGGAATTGCGGAGATATCTTTAAGAGTCATCTCGAAAAATTAATACCGTTAGGGACAATTCTTCCGAGGAGAGGTATATTTTGGCTTGCCAACTTGTTAAATTAAGATAAGTCTGACAATGAAGTTATCTCAAACTATTGATACTTTAGCAAATTAAGTTACAATTTAATTTTTTTTGTATTATTCACAAACGTTTTAAGTAATTAAAAGTTTAGATACAAAGGCATTTCTTATTGAAAATTTAGAAAAATTGTTGATTAGGTATTTGTCATTTGGAAGACTACATTACTAAAAAAGGAAGATATAAAATTAGATTAAAAGTAATATTTGCACCTTTAAGGCTTTAACTGGTAAGAGCTCTAAGCAGTTTTTTCAGTTCTGAGAACTGTTTTTGTTATAATACAGTAATTTATATTTATTTTTTTCGTAGCGTACCCGTTGCACCTCACAATTACAAGTCTCCAAAATTACATCAGTTGCGCATGCGAAGAACTTATTTGAGGCACGACAAAATCCTACTAATATTAGAATGAGCTAGGGGTTTCTCCTTCATAGTAGGTTTATAGTAACGAAAAGGCAAACAATATGTACAGAAACACCATGAATTAGCTATTTCAAGAAATATTTTTACACGTGTGAAAATTTGAAACATCTTAAAAACTTTGAGGTGATTGGTGCTCGGGTTTTTTGTAAGTTATACTACGGGAACGGTTCTACAAGACAGTGATGAAATATTTTGCAACATCTTGTATTTCATGGATAATTTCCTTTAGAAAAAGCGGTATTTTGGTCAAAATTGGCCCTTTGACTGCATTTTACAGAAGATCTGTTCAACTGAATTTCATCAAACTTAAAATTTATGTATAACATAATTCTATACACGATCTGCAAAAAAGAAATTCAGTGGAATTCCATGTTGGGAACGTTTGGCCCTCTGGTGGCATGTAGCGAAATATTATTTATATTTTCGGATACAACTAAAAACAAAATTAAATATATATATACATTTATTTTATTAAGTTGATATTTAATTTTGTCACTAAAAAGTCGGGTTTGGAAACACTGTGCGCTGACCTGACGTAAAAATATCGCCACATCCTGAAGAAAACAGCGAAATTCGAAACAGTCATCCATCTTTGGAAACGTGATATTGGTTTCGGTTAATGTTTTCAGCAGTATCTTTCAGATAACCTACTTTACGCATTTACAAAGTTATTTAATATATTTATGCACATCTGTATCACAAATATCGAATATTTAAAAGGTCACATGCCACTTTTTAGTTGGTTTTTAAAAACTCTATATTATTTTGAAACGAAAAATGGTTTTACTTACCTGGCGTCGCTGCAGTCTCGATCTGAGAGGAGGTGGGCTTGGATGAGGCTATACCATTGCACTTTGGTGTTGTTGACTCTAACCATTTGTGCAAACTGCATTAGATGGGGCGTACAATTTCTGGTAGTGGGATCCTGCGTACGCGCTCGACCCCTTACTTGCTCAATACTAAAGATAAACATACTATACTTAGGTATCGTTACAGAGTATCCAGTGAAAGACTACTATTTGTTCTGATACAAGTATGAGTCCATCCAAAGTGGGCCATCTTAGTAACCATTCGCGCATTCGTTCGAAAATGAATGTTACGAAGATTCTCTTAAATCCATGTACAGTTCCGACATGTTTAATTTTGTTGGTTTTTTTTTTATAGTGTCACCTAGTGAGTTCAGTTATACCTTTTTGGAAAAAACAACATCGTGACCATTTAAATCTTATATATTTAATATATTTGCGGTTACGAATATTGCCCCAAAATCAAACCGGAAGCGGTAACAGCCCACGAAGTAAACTTCTCATAACTCGATATATAACTTAACAGATTTAAAATCGCTTAAGAATTTCAAATGATATTAAACAAATAGTATAGGTTTAATTATTGAATGCAACGTGTCAATTTAGAAAATGTTAATGGGGGGGGGGGGATACTGTTCACGACCACACCATGTTACACCTAACCTTCGAAATTTTATATCGTAAGATTTTAAATTTCGTTCGTTTTTATAAACCAATCGCAGAACTGTTCGACTTAAGTAAACACAAATTAAGATCTTTGCGGTGAATTAGACTACATTCATTTTGAAAATCGCACCTTAAAAATAAGTTAATGGTTACTTCCACATTTGCAGTACTGTTTGTTGTGAAAAGTCTAGGTAACCTAATACCTACTCGTTATTTTTCCTGACCTATTCCGACCTAACCCATTTCATTTAAGGTTTTCGAGTAAACCGAAAAATTTCACGATTTTGCTGAAATGTAAACACCCTGAAAATTTCACATTTCTAGGTAATATAGTTTTGGAGCAAAATGCCTGGGACAATCAAATTAAATAGTCATAAAATATGAAACTAAAGAATAAATACTTTAATTTTACATTTCGTAGTAAATTTTTTTGCGTTCCTAATAAAATTTTCCGTTTAATAATTAGTTTATAAAACCTATACATACTTAAATATTCTCAGAAAAGTTGAGACTTTCTTGAGACGGCCTGATGATGTATAAGATAAGGTACCCTTTCCTTTTTTAAGTTGGCATAAAGTCGAATGTTATTGGTATACTGACAGTTGGCCGACCCTTTTTCGAGTAGGCCATTTCGACCTAAAATAGTGCAGAAGGATGACCACGGGTTTTTACTATTATCTCGATGTCGGCCCGACTCTAAAACGACTCATTTGTGCTGCAGGGAAATGATCTATAAACCGATTTCTGCCTAAGAAAAACTGTTTTTACTGTTTGCCGCTAGATGGCAAAAATTTTCAAAATATTTCAAAAGAATTGGATGTGTCGATATTTTTACGTTAGGTTAGCGCTGTACAGCGGATGCAATAAAAACTTATAAATAGGGTTAAACAAAAGCCTTTTTTTCCGATCGAATAGTGCTTAGGGCAACGCAATAAGCGTTACACAGATCGAGATAGGGTCTTTTTAAATTAGCTGATTTCCGCCATTTTGAATTGGCTGCCATCTTGTAGAGATCCGTCTAAGATGGATCTTGGAGCAGTGAGCAACTCATTGATGTTTGGACTGGGTCACTACTGATATATTATACTTAAATTTTGTTTTATTGTTTAAACCGTGTTCCTTATTATGGTTATGCCGGCTTGTTTTGAAGAGTACCGCACTGAGAATCTGGCACCCGACTAACAAACCAAAAATATTAATAATTAGTGAGAACTATATGTTAAATTTACGTCATACCTAAACACATAAGGGCCTCAAACTAGAAAAATACTTTAAAATAATTAATCCAAACCCAAATCACGGCTTAAAGACTTAGTCTGAAGTTTACAAAAATGACCGTAAGTAAAACTTTAACACACTTATGGGCCTTAGGTGTGGTATTTAAACTCAATTTGTAACTTTTACGACCAAACGCGATGTTACTGAGTTATAATTATGGAAATCGACAAATTATTTTTGAACAAATTCTTTAAAATGGTAAGCTTATATTCTTCATTACGAAAAATTAAATTTTCTGAAATTTCCAGGAATAACAATTCAGAAATTTAAATTAAATCTTGTTCATATAGATTTGAGTTTTTAAAGTTAAATATTGTAATGATAGCGGAGTTACGCATACTTACCTTGCGTTGCTGCAGCTTTGATCTATAAGGAGGCGGTCTAGGATGAGATAACTTCTATTGCACCGAGGAAGAGTTGACTCCTATCAACTGTCGCAAAATGCGGTAGTTGGGACGCCTAATTTATGGCAGCGGGGTTCTGCGTACGCGCTCAACCCTTCACTTTTGAAAGATAAAATTAAAATGATCATTTCACCTATCAATTTCCAATGCATGTGCCAGGGTTTTCTTTACTATTGAAAAAGAGGGTAAATAATTTAAATATACACTGATCAGTATTGACTTCTCAAAGTGTGTGCAATGAGCGCTGTAAGGTTTTTGTTTTCTGGTATTTCGAGTAATCTTCTTGGAAGTGAATTTGCGCTACAGTAGCACTTCTAACTGCAGGAGTTACTTAATTGTTGAGTGCGATGAATATCCTCACCAGCAGGAGTGAAATTGTTTTCCTCTTGAATGCGAGACAAAAATGATCGTTTGTTCTGCGATTTAAATCTTGAAGTTCATCTTTTAATGTGCAAGGCAAAGGTGCGATTGTCTTCATTAGCTTCATTTTCATCTTACTCTTTCAAATTTCAATAATTTTATTGGTTATCTGATCTTTTTTTAAGCCCGTGACTAGACTTCCCACGAGTGTGCCTAACGAAGTCAAGCTCGTTTAAGGTTGTTTTACTGAGACTTCCTTGGGCTGTGGGCTTTTTGAGTGCAGGCTTGATCTTCCGGAAAAAATGGTTTTCCAGCCATTTTGCAGGCAAAATAACACCACAATGTGGTTCCTACGTGTTGATACACTCCAAATCCGGCTTTACAAACGCACCAAGCATAATGTACCATACCCGTTTTTGTATTTATTATAATTTCAAAATTGTACTTTGAATTTATAGTGAAAGACCCTTTTTATTTTGCCCTTGGTGTATCAACTTACTATTTTTATGAATGTGTTCTAAATAATTGGTCGATTTCAATATTATAACTCTAAAGCTTGATTTAACACACCTAAGCCCATAAGTATGTTGAAGTTTTGGTGGACTTCAGATTAAGTCATTTAGCCGTGATTTGAATTTATAGTTTTTAAGTATTTTTCTAGTTTGAGGCTCTTATGTGCTTAGGTATGTCGTAAATTTAACAAATAGCTCGCCCTAATTATTTCAACAATCAAAACATAATAACAAACTTAGGTTGTTATTTTCTTATCACTTGGGCTGATTGAAAATGTCGGGACTTGCAGTATATCGAATTTATATATTCGAGATAGATTTCATTGAAAACATGGACCATACGTACAACCCCTTCAAAACGAGCTGACATAACCATAAATAGGAAAGCGGTTTAAACAACAAAAAAATAAATCCGAACATAAATGGGTAACATACTTCTCCAGGATCTATCATAGAAGGATCTATTCAAAATGGCGGCCAATTCAAAATGGTGCAAATTGGCTAATTTTAAAAGACCATTACGCCTATTGAGTTGTCCGAAGCACTATTTGATCGGAAAGTATTTTTTGTTATAATTTTTGTTTAATTTTGCCATCTAGCGACAAAAAATAAAAACTGTTTTGCTAGGCAGAAATCGGTTTATAGATCCTTACTTTCAAAGTTCCAGTCTACATAACTGCATTATAAGTTTGGTGAAACATGGAATCTTCGATCATCCCAATATATGCCAGATAATAAAACTTTGATTCGGCTCGCTGATTCTACGTACCAAACTTAAAAAGAAAACTAAATTAATTTTATGCCGTCCTGACCGCTTTCAAGCTTAAAATCATTTCTAAAGGGGGAAGATAATTATGGTTATAAACTAATAACAGATAAAGAAAATTCGATTATATTAAATAAATTTACCAATAAAGCAATTTCTGATGAAGAAAAAACAATTTTGCCCGTTGTCTCACTAGATGGCACAAGTTATTAAAAACTCTTATCGAATGTTGTATAGGGCAACGGAGTAAGCGTATCAATGGCCGGGATTAAATTAGCTGAGTGCCGCCATTTTGAACTGATGCCAACCTGAATAGACTACAACACACATAACTTTCGATCACCCCAAGTTATCAGAAAATAAAATCATCTTTAGTTGGTAATAGATAACCTACTTTGCCCCATCTGGTTCAAGAGTGCCACCATTTTGAATTGGCCGACATATTGAATAGAACTCGATAGCTGGCTACACTAACAAGGAGACTACCCGAGGTGATTCTCACAAATTTTTTTGAAATTAGGGTGGTGTGTAGACGGTTGGGTACCATGAAATTTCCTTAAGGGAAAATTTGCAATAGACTTCCGTTTTGCACTGGCAACCGAAAATGTTTTGGCAACTTCAAACGAAAATATTACAAAAATGAAAAAATTTAATTTAACAAATCCTTAGCAAAATGGTCAATTTGGTCAAATTTTTTAATAAATTACCTATTTTGTGTAAAAAAGACAAATTGTTAAATGCTTTTATTTTTAAGAATATGTGATGTAAATTTTCGAATAGATAGAACGCGATGAACTCCTACACCGAGTAGCCTCTATCTAAAATTTCGGTGCTGAAAGTGGATAGCAGAAACGCTATTTCCTCCATCTGTCTCACGGACTCTTGCAACTGCGCTCTGATTGCCAACCTCTCCCAAATTCTTCCGTTTTCTACTCTAACAAGAGATAGGGAATACTATTAGATTATTTCGAATTACGCAGAACAAAAATAGCAAGTTTAACCCGTTTTATAACTTTTTATTGCATCCGCTAGAAAGCGCTTACATAAAGTAAAAATATCACCTTATCCTGAAGCGAACAGCAAAATTTGATGCAGTAATCCATTTTTGAAACGTGATATTGGTATCCGTTTATTTTTTCAACAGTCTCTTGCTGATGACCTAGTTCTTGTGTTTGTAAGGTTATTTAATGTAATACCGCCAATTATTTTAAAACAATTTGAATATTTAAATGGTTACATGTCACTTTTTATTTTGCTTTTGAAAAATAAATGATTTCCCTAGAACATTGCCACTCATACTTACCTGGCGTCGTCGCGGCCTTGATCAGGAAAGAGGCGGGCTTGAATGAGGTTGCACCATTGCACTCGGGTGTGATTGACTTCAACCACTTTGCAAACTGCAATAGATGGGGCGTATAATTTCTGACAGTGGGGTCCTGCGTACGCGCTCGACCCTTTCCATTAAAGTTCTAAAGATAAACATTAACGACTTACAGAAAGTCTGTGATAATTTGGGATAAGAGCCGTCTAAGGTTTTACATTTTAGCTGGTTAAAATGCATTTTCATGTCTATAGCTTGTAAAAAAAGAAAGGAAATATGTTGTGTCCTTCTATTGCACAGGGTGTTTCCGCAATGTACGTCGTTAACTTTAAGGGGTGTCCTAATTAGCAATAATTGTCCAATGAACATGGGTTCTTAAATAATGTTCAGAAATATGGGTTCCAAAAAACTACTGCAAAAACCGCTACACGAACTCGTTCACAAATAATAGGCGTGTTACGAAATTTCTAACAATCTTTGTATATTTTATTAATACATACACATTAGTACATTTGAACATTTGAACATACGAGTTAGACTTGAGTTGGTTTGTTCCGCTAAGTCTTAAAGTGACACCAGGGTAAAAGGCTGGTTTTCTAAATTGCAAAAGGGCTTATTTTCAGAATGTCTAAATCTCAGTGACGGTGAGCGTTGACGGGAAAACATGGGTTAGGTCTACCGGAATATTTTGACGTTTTCAGTTCCTTTTCCGTAATTTATTTAAGCACTGCTCTTAAGGATGATGCCAATTTAAATTTCGAATTTACCCCAAAATTATATCAACTTGATTCTTACAATAGGACAAAAAGAATTTAGGAAATATTATGCATTATTACTTAACTTTCTGTCGTTGTATATGAAGAAATTAAATATAGCCATAGGGGAATATAGCTTGATTCGGTGAAGATAACTTTGGCCTTTAATGCATTCTAACAAAATTAGTTGGCGGATTCTTGGTCTCGACCAGGTAGGAGACAGGCTAGGAGGCGGTATTATTGTTGCGCTGTGGGCGGGACTGACTCTTACCACTTGTTCCAAAATGTGACTTGGGGGACGTGAAAGTCGTGGTAGTGGGGTCTTGAGTTCACGCTAGTCCCTTTTAGTAAATAAAAATAATAAAAATGCAATGTATGTTGTAATAAAACCATCTCTTTCAGTGCTCTTTAAACAGAAACACTGCACGAAGAGTTTCTGGAAGCTCAGTTTCTAGATAGGCCTAGAAAGCCAAAAAACCTAACAACAATCCATACGTGAGTCATATCAAGTCATCTATGTAAATTTTCATAGAAACTATGTAGAAAATTGGTTTGGAGTTACGGCAGGAAGTGGGTAAGTCAGCCTAGCTTTTATTAAACCCACCCAACCCAGGCCCGAGCCCAGAGCCCAAAATTTATAATTAAAGCCCCCCCTCCCGTTAACCGGGTTCCTGGTTCAGACGCGAAAAACCCTGTTCAGATTTTCCAGAATTAAAGTATTAAAATCCCATTTTACTTCGGTCAATTGGCTGTGTACAAAAAAGTAACCAAGAAATAGCATGAAACAATTTTAATTACTTTTTTAACGACTAAATCATCCGCAAATGACTTAAAATTATACAAGGGGTCGTCTGGCTAAAGCCAAGTGAAAATCAGAATTAACAGATGAAACTTTCATAATTATTTTGTAAAAGCTTGGCGGCCTTTACCTTGAAAATGAGGCCCTTAACGGGTTGGGGTGTGCAATAACTGGTGGCCCTCCCCGGGGAGTTGGGGCCCAGCTCTTGTAATTCATAAGAGCGGAGGTGCACTGGGAGATGTTAGCTCTGAACAAATAGTCCTATCTCTACCTCCAACTTCGGTCACGTTTGGGCTGGAAACTGAGCTTCGGCTTAGGCTAACGGAGAGGGTCCCGGAAAACTGGTCACCTCGGTGGCTTGGGTAGCCTGCTGTGGGGTAGCGGGTCTCCGTATGAGTCGCAGTGGTCCAGTTTCCTGTCCAGTACCAGCTGTGCTGAGTTACTAGGACCGCTGTGTGCCCGTCGTTCCCCTTTAGGAGCTCTTTCTGAAGAGTGTGACTCTCCACCTACGTAGGTATGGAGTAGCTATAGCATCCAATCTCTATCCCACATCTGTGCGCGAAGTGGGAACTGGTCGCCCCATTGCTGCGCCTTTTGTCGGGATGAGTGGCTTATGGGGCTTAGGTGACTAGGTGTGGTATTTCCCCTCCTTATGCAACTTTTACGTACAAACGCGATGTTACGCGCAGCTACAGGAAATCAAGCTTTACAGTTACAATTTTTGAAATCGACAAATGATTTTTGAACAATTTCTTTAAAATGGTAAGTTTATATTCTATATTACTAAAAATTAAATTTTCCGAAATTTCCAGATATAACAATTCAGAAATTTAAATTAAATCCTGTTCATATAGATTTGCGTGTTTAAAGTTAAATATTGCAATGGTAGCGAATTCGAGCATACTTACCTTGCGTTGCTACAGCCGTGATCTACAAAGAGGCGGGCTAGGATGAGATAGCTTTCCTTGCACCGAGGAAGAGTTGACTCGTATCAACTATCGCAAAGTGTGATAGCTGGAACGCCTGATTTATGGAAACGGGGTTCTGCGTACGCGCTTAACCCTTCACTCTTGAAAGACAAAATTAAAATGAACATGCCATCTTAGCCATATCCCATTCAAGTGCAAGGGATGTCTATGCTCTGAAAAAAAGGAGAAGTTTTAAAATCTGCTATGATCCCATAACAAGTTAATTTTTGTCCTGGACACTCGCCTGACTGTTAATAATGGGTTTAGCGAGACACTTACTGATATTTGGTTCATAAATGTTTAGCGTTGTGTTTCGGCTTAAATTCTAAGTTAATGAACCATTAACTCATTGAGAATTGCCATGGATAAATATAATATTGGGTTTAAGGAATCAACTGTCATCTTATACAAAACATGACGCATAGGCCTAACGAAGGTTATAAAACCAGTAACTTTAAAATTACCGGAGGTCTGTTTCAAAACTAACCCAGAGGTTTAATGGCAGAGGCATATCGAAATATTAATTAATCGTTTGGTTGAAAAATTGACCGTAAGATCAATTACTAGAAAAAGATTATCAATGTTCTACGCCCGAAGGTCATTGAACGTTCCTGGTACCTTACAACCAGTTGAAGAAAATACTTTACACACAGTCAACCATAGTTTGTGGTTAGTGTGGAAGTATTGATGAATAGCCTTCAAAAAACCACATATTAAAGATAGGCCCAACAAAAGCTATTTATTCTATTTTCCCACCGTTCTTTCTCTTTTGGAAACTTAAACAAGGATATCATTGGCTTTTCTTTAGAACTATTACATAATTTTGCAGAACAATTACTTCCAGGCTTATTTCTTTATTGCTACAAACACTCAGGATAATAATTTCTGAGACGAAACGCGTAGATATATTTTTGCGTCTGAAATCCGCTGTTTGAGATTTCGAAAAATGCGCTCTCTTCCGGCCGTTAGGCGTCGCTCCGCTCAGGACTTTTTTAAAATTCAGGGGGTTGCTTTTCGGGCGTTGTTTCATATCTCTATATTGCCAGTATCTCTGGTACTAAGCACAAGCGTTGCAGTTTTGACTGTACTAGCCTAAGCAATGGCGTTGCAATTTTAACTGTACATTTTTAGTAAATGAATACTAAGGTGTGCAAAATACGTTTTTTGTGACTTCCTCTTCATGCGACAATTCGGCCCACAAGGGGTCGGAGTGTGCAATAACTGGCGGCTTTGCCGGGGAGTCGGGGTCCGGCTCTTGTAACCCATCACGGGCGGTGGCGCGCTGGGAGATGTTAGCTCCGTCCAAATGGTCCTATCTCCACCTACGACTTCGGTCTGGTGTGGGCTGGTAACTGGGCTTCGGCCTGGGCTAACGGAGAGGGTCCAGGCAAACCGGCCAACTCGGTGGATTGGGTAGCCTGCTGTGGGGCTGCGGGCCTCCGTTTGAGGGCACGGCGGACCCATCTCCCGGCCTTTTGGACTCCCACCGGGATATCCGGTGCCAGCTGTGCCGGGTTACTTGGACTGCTGTGTGCTCGCCATTCCCCTTTAGGAGCTCTTTCCAATGGGTTTGGCTCTCTACCTTCCTAGGTAGGGTGTCGGCCGGCGTTGCCAGAGCATCCGCTCTTATTCCCACTACTGTGTGCGAAGTGGCGGGCTGGTCGTCCCATTGTTGCACCTTCTGCTGGGTTGAACGGCTTGCGTCAAGGGTGCGACCATCAGTAGTGGGGTTCTGCTACCCATGCTGGTTTTGTCACCTGCCCGGGCTTGTGGACGCTGGCGTAGGGCATTATGATGACAGACCTCCGGTGGTGTGGTTTAAATCTTACCGGTACACCGGGCTATAAATCTGACACAAGTCATGCGACAATTCATTTTCGTATTTTAATAAAGGACTGCTCTTTCATCTGATGCCTATTAAAATTTCGAATTTTAGTTTAACTCACATTATGACGCAATTTTAGCTGTACTAATAAATGCGAACCAATTTTAACTAAACGAAACCGTAGCGAAGCAATTGTAACTTAAATAAGCAGTGGCTTACATTTGAACTATTGAACATGTTTGACCAGGTTAATACTGGTGACGCAACTGCGAGAAGAAAGAAGACCCAACTTTTATCGTGTATGACAGCTAAATCCTTGCAAAATCACCAATAAATGCTAAAAAAATAAATAAATACGAAGTTATACAACGTATTTCCTCCTCACTAGACAGATTATTTTGCTTAATTTAACGAATCACTATTCTTTAGACTGATTACTATTTAAATTTCGAATTTTTCTCAAAATTATTTCCACTTGATCTTTACAATAAGTCAAAAAGAAGTTAGAATATATCTATGTGTTATTACTTGACTTTCTGTCGATGTATATGAAGAAATGAAATATTACCATAGGGTATTAAAGCTTGATTTGGCGAAGATGAGTATAGCCTCTAATCATTACGTATCATACTTACTTGGCGTAGCTTCTATCTCGATCTGGTAGGAGACAGGCTTGGAGAAGGTCGCACCATTGCACTAAGGGTGAGATCGACTCTTACCACTCGTCGCAAAATGCGACTTGCGGGACGTGCAATTTTTGGTAGCGGGGACTTGCGTTCGCGCTCGACCCTCTAATATATTAAATAAAAAATGCTGTTATCAAAGCAGTTCAAAGGTTGAATTAAGGGGGAGTAGTTGATATCTATGAAGGCCGAGAATAGAAGTTATTCGATGAATATGGAAACTCTACGCAATACTTGTGAACAACTTCACGATAAATTGCATGGTCAGCTCAAATATGGGACCAAATAGTTGTATATTATTTCTTCTGGTATCGGCCGTTTTCGAAGATATCTAGAGTAAAACCCTTAAAAGGGTGCAACAGATCTATGGTTGGAATATCTGGCTAAAATTAGGCCCTTGGTGTAATACCAACACGAATAAAATCAGGAAACATTACAGGTTTCATTGTGAAAACCCAGAATACAAGTATAAATAAATAACCTAGAGTACAGATTTCTAAAACCATAAAAAAATCGTCGAATGTTCATTCGGTTAAAACTCTATGACACGCAATAAAGTTAAAAGTACATAGGCGTAATGTTAGAATATGGATAGGTGTGTCAATTTTACAGAAACATTCTGAACTATTGACAAACATATTTGACTGTAAAGTATACAGGGGATATCTGGCATCAGGGGTTGCCAGTAAATTTATGTTGTTGATACGGTACATTTTCCTATCAGCGTAGCGCACCCGGTGGATTAAATTTTAAGTAATTTAAAACGTGGAATCTGCGATCATCCCAATTTACCCTCAAATTAGATTCAGCTCGCTGATTTTACCTACCAAACTTGAGAAGAAAAATTAAATTTAATTTAATTCCTTAATGTATTCTGGTCATACGCAAATAATAGATGTAGAAAGTTAGATTGTATAAAAAATATTGACCAATAAACCAATTTTGATTTGTCCTGTAAGATGGCATGAGTAATAAAGAACTTCGTTACCTTCTTTCCTATCGTATGCTGTATAGGGCAACGGAATAGGCAAATCAGTGGTCCAGATATATGGTCATTTTAAATTTTCCGAGTGCCGCCATTATGAACCGATCGCCATCTTGAATCCCGTTTTACCCGTTTTAAAAATTTGTATATTACAACGGCTAGATAGCGCTGTAATACGTAAAAATATCGCCACATTTTAAAGTGATACAGCGAAATTCGAAACAGTCATCCATCTTTGGAAACGTGATATTGGTTTCAGTTTATTTTTTCAACAGGATCTTTCTGATAATCTAGTTTACGCGTTTAAATGTTATTTAATATATCTATGTACATTTGTATTACAAATATAGAATATTTTAAAGGTCACATGCCACTTTTTAGTAAGCCTTTAAAAACTTAACCTTGTTTCACAGATGATGATGAGTATACTTACCTGGCGTCGCTGCAGCCTTGATCTGAGAGGAGGCGGGCTTGAACGAGATTGCACCATTGCACTCTGGTGTAATTGACTTCAACCACTTATGCTAATTGCAATAGATGGGGCGTATAATTTCTGGTAGTGGGGTCCTGCGTACGCGCTCGACCCCTTACTTAATCTAAACCAAAGAGAAAAACACTTACTATTTAACATTTATGTATTTCAATATTGGTCTGAAAGACTACTCCTGAGTCCAATGCAAGTTCGAGCCCGTCGTAGAATTGGATTAGGTATTCGTTCGAAAATAAATGTTACGAAGATTCTCACAAATCTATATACGTTAAATGAACATTTGAATTACAACGCTGGCTTGGACGCGCGAGTTACAGTTAATTTGGTCGATTCCGCTTTGGCTCAAAGCGGCGCCAGGAGAAAAGGTTGGTTTTCGAAATTGCGTAAAAGTTTATTTTCAGTAGGTCAAAACCACAACGACGGTGAGCGTCAATGGGAAAACATGTGTTAGGCCTATCGGAATATTTTTTAATCTATTTATGTGACGTTTTTGGTTAAAGTGAAACCTCGTACTGCTATTGGAATCCATTCCCTTGCGCCTAGTAAATAGTGTTTACCCATTTCCGGTCAAAGAAATCGCTTCGTTTTTAAAACTTTAATGGGAAAGATCTGTTTTCGAACCTATACTCGAAATCAATGTTACCTGATCCAACTTAAGCGATCGGCATTTAACATTAATAAACATCCGAGTAACTTCATTACCTGATCAATAGATGGCCTTAGTCCTCGTCCGGGCTTTAAAGGCAATTCTCAAAAGCATCCCCCGATACAGAAAATATGTCGCATCTTCCGGACCTTGCCCTTAAGCACGCTGGGAAAAATCATTGAGTTAATTTACATTGAAAAATTAGTGGTTTTCTGTCCAATCGTTAGTTGTAAAATATTTTTAACAGAGTTTTCATGATCTTTTTAATGTAGAAGCAGATGATATTACGAATGAAGGTGAATTCAATTTTTAAGTAGAAAAATACTTTTATAAAAATATAAATTGGATTACAAGCCATTTCATGCTCTTCCTATTAGTATTAGCAGGAATCCATAGCTCTACATAGAATGCTAATCTTGCCGTATCGCTTATGGTAAGATAACTCTGACGGCTTTGGCCCCGCCTACGAGATATAAAATTCCCTCTGCGCGCTCTCCCCTCTCACGTTGATGTTTATTAAATTAACACACTGAGAGAAAAATATTCGGTCGATTTTACAGGAAAATCAAGGACCCAAGAGTGTCCATGTCTTTACGTAGATTGTACCTGGCCTTTCGTGAAATCTATGTACGTCGAAAAATATGTAAATATTACAGTAAAAGGTTTACGGTAGATGATATTATTTTCACAGGAAAATATAAAAAAATTACAGTAGGTAACTCTGTACATTTTACATAAACTCTAGAAAAGTTTCGAGTTAAAAACGTGGAAACTACAGATCAGCCCCCAGTATATTTGACCGTAAGTTATGTTTATTGTATTGAAGAGTATGGGAAATATACAGTTAAGAGTAGTGTTGATTGTACAGTAAGTTGGGTTTATTCTCGTGAAGAATATGTAAAATATACAGCTCAATTTACTGTATATTTTATAGTAAATTATGTGTATTATATTGAAGATTGTGTAATATATACAATTGGTAGTATTGTAGATTGTACAGTAAGTTAAGTTTATTCTCATTAAGAATATCTAAAATATACAGTTATAAGTACTGTAGATTGTACAGTAGGTTATGTTTATTTTAGTGATGATAATGTTAAATATACAGCTCAAATGACAGTAAATTTTACAGTAAGTTATGTTTATTGTATCGAAGAATGTGTACAATATACAGTTTGGAGATCTGTAGATTTTACGGGTAGTTTTGTTTATTTTATGAATGTAAAATATACATTCGGAGTACTGTACATTGTACATTAAGTTGTGTTTATTATCGTAATAAATATGAAAAATAAACAGCTCGAAGTACAGTACATTTTATAGTAAATTATGTTTATTGTATAGAAGAATAAGTAAAATATACAGTTCGGAGTTGTGTGTTTTACATGAACTTCACTAATTAAAAAATATAGATTTCCTTTCATTTATGGTAATGTTTTCATATTTTATTTCAGAAACTACCGTTGCAATTACTTAACAACTGGAATGAAATTCACAAAAAATAAGGTTAAATGCCAGTAATTTTAGGCTGGGTCCACTCAAAAGCGGACACTTTATTAATCAATCCACTATCTTTGGTATTAACGAAATTCTTGGGGTTTTCCGGATTTATAGCGGCTACGAACCTTAAAAAAACAATATATTAAAAAATCGATGTAAAAATTGTATGATATCCGTGGAATCCTGTCATCCAATCAGCGACGAGGAAAGAAAGAGGGTGGCGGGCTCGGTGGCGGGCTCGGTGGCGGGCTCGGTGGCGGGCTCGGTGGCGGGCTCGGTGGCGGGCTCGGTGGCGGGCTCGGTGGCGGGCTCGGTGGCGGGCTCGGTGGCGGGCTCGGTGGCGGGCTCGGTGGCGGGCTCGGTGGCGGGCTCGGTGGCGGGCTCGGTGGCGGGCTCGGTGGCGGGCTCGGTGGCGGGCTCGGTGGCGGGCTCGGTGGCGGGCTCGGTGGCGGGCTCGGTGGCGGGCTCGGTGGCGGGCTCGGTGGCGGGCTCGGTGGCGGGCTCGGTGGCGGGCTCGGTGGCGGGCTCGGTGGCGGGCTCGGTGGCGGGCTCGGTGGCGGGCTCGGTGGCGGGCTCGGTGGCGGGCTCGGTGGCGGGCTCGGTGGCGGGCTCGGTGGCGGGCTCGGTGGCGGGCTCGGTGGCGGGCTCGGTGGCGGGCTCGGTGGCGGGCTCGGTGGCGGGCTCGGTGGCGGGCTCGGTGGCGGGCTCGGTGGCGGGCTCGGTGGCGGGCTCGGTGGCGGGCTCGGTGGCGGGCTCGGTGGCGGGCTCGGTGGCGGGCTCGGTGGCGGACTCGGTGGCGGGCTCGGTGGCGGGCTCGGTGGCGGGCTCGGTGGCGGGCTCGGTGGCGGGCTCGGTTGCGGCACGGCCGTCTCGAGACCTGCTTCGCGCTCATAGTTGCGGGAATATTGTTCCAAATTACCCAAATTTATCTACAACCCTAAAAACGACAAACAGAAACAAGGTGATTTTATACAATTTTAAACAAAATGAAATACAACTTAAATAAAAATTATATTTCGCTTAAAAATCTAATTAAAATAAATTACATTTTTCAAGGTAGTAAATAGCTTATGTTCATACAACTTACCCTAATTACTTTTTGACTTGGAACGTCCTTCAGTCCAGTTACAGATTATAGACGTTACAGATACTCTAGTAGACTAGTAGCTATACACAAAATAAAGGTTTTTCATTTTAAATATTGAATTATCCTCTAAAATATACTAATACGGAAAAGTAAAATATTTACCTTTAAGTTATGTTCGCTCGACTCTGTAAAATTGAAAAAAGAGCTGTTCGGTTGTAAGTGTATATGCAAAGGGTAGCCTTATTTAGGGCAAGTGAACTTCCAGAATGCATGCGGAAGAAATCAAAGCCCACGATTGAAATTTAGAGGCGCTAATGATGTGAATTTAAAATTGCAATATTGTAATGTTTAGTATTGGCTTAGGGGTATCCCCTCACACCCCCCAATTTTTCCCAGAACATTAAAAACGCGAAAAGGTTAAAAAGTTCACCATAAAATGGATAAAAAAGCTAAAACCTTACAAAGGCCTACAAGTGTCATACTAGTGTTATCAAAGTAACATAATAAACATAAGTATGACGCAGATCGATTTCGGTTAATGATAGTCTGTCGTAAAAAGATTACTAAATTGTAATTTTCAGAACATCAGGAAATCTCAGAAATCTATTCCTTAATTCCTTCCCTTTTCGTTGACAAAATAAATTCCAGTCTATATATTTTGATGACGATAAGTAAGAGTGAAAACGCTTTTAGATCTCAATTTAAAAAAATACAACCTTTAGTGATCGTTTATAATAATAAACGTACCGTTCTGATTCAATAATTTATTATTATTTTGTAAGAATTACTTTTACTTCTGAAAGCGTTACGATCCCATGCAAAATCTAGTAGCAATTCGCGGAGACTTACGCAATGAATTATATTTTCATTCGAAAAACATACTGTCATAAAAAATAACTTTTGCGAAAATATAAATGATCGTACTTATAGTGGTTATGAACTTGCGAATTTATCCCTTCAAACACGAATATTTTACGCTAAGCATATATGTAAAACATACAGTTTTAAATAATGTAAAACCTTTTTACGGCATTGAACTGTACTTTTAACAAAAGCTAACTTACTTAGCGAATGCACTATATTTATGTTAATTTTCCATTTTCAACTGAAGAGTTTACAGACATTTTACCTGTAATATTTACAGATTCAAAGTATGATAATGGTTTTAAAAACCTATCCGGTACTTGTTACGGTAAATACCTGTTTTTATTGAATAAACGTTATTCCTGTACATTTTCCCTTTGAAAACTACAAAAACGTGGTAATATTAACTGAACTATTCTGTAAACGTGTTGTGCTGTATCTCCATGTAAAAATGTCCTGTAGCAACTACAGTTTTTTCTCTCAGTGCATAGTGACGTAAAAAGAAAAACCGTCAGCCACATCCCGACGAAAATCTGCCGCGATAAGCAATCCAAGTCGAGGTATGGATTCCTGCTATCAGGTCCTAAATATCACCTAACCCTTTTAATATTTAACATAAGTGGGCGAATCTAACAGTGATTTAGATTATGGGGTACGAGGTTTCTATTGTCTTTGGTGAAAACCAGCGTGTATAGAAAATTTAGATTTTTGCTCTCTTAACAAAAGACATAGCCTGAAATTAATATTTTAGCTGTCCCTATCTAGTGGTTTGATGGGGTCACTGGAGGTCATGGGGGGCTCCATGCCCGGCGTTCAGGGTCACTGGGCCCTGGAGGGCGTTTCACACCAACGGTGCACGTACGTTTGAATTACGAAAGTGAAGGGTTGAGCGCGTGCGCAGAACACCGTGGCTATAAATTGGGCGCCCCAACTGTCACATTTTGCGACAGTCGATAGGAGTAAACTCTTTCTCGTGCAGTGGAAACTATGTCATCCTAGCCCGCGTAAATGTTTCAAATGGAGGGGGAATACCACACCTAAGCCCATAAATAATAAATTAATTGTTATTAAGTATTTAAAGCTTGAGGCACTTATGTGTTTAGGTATGAAGTAAATTTAAAAAATAGTTATAACGAATTATTTCGAAAATCTGAATTTCTTATCAAATATATTATAATCTTATTAAATAGCGCAGATAATGGTTTGCTTCGATAGTGAAATTTGGTAAACGTGATAGTTATTTTGTGTTTGTTTGAACAAACATTTTTAGTATACCATACTAGCGGCCAGCTTGTGTTTTTAAATACTTTTTATTTAATATAATTTTTGCATCGGATGCTTATATTTAGATATGATAATTTAAGAAAAACGTTCTTATGACTTTTTAATTTGTCTCTAGCAGACGCTAGATCTTAGGCGCAACCTCGGAGAAGCTAGCGCCGTAACGCCACCACCTAGACTCGTTTCGGTCATGAATAGGAAAGTTATACAGATATGAAAAGAAAATTACTATTTTAAACATAAACATCAAACTTATTGTTTTTCTTTAGTCTCTCGCGTACCGTTCCATAGGCTATAAATACAAACGTAAAACAAAAGCAATTTAAAACAGGATCTGAAAATATAAAATAGACACATAAACGCCTCAAACTAGAAAATACTTCAAAACAATTAATTCAAAATCTAATCACGCCTTAATGACTTGAAACGTCACAGGATGACTTGGGCCTAAAATGGTGCCTGGGGGATTATTTATTTTTCTGAAGTCTACCAAAATGGCCGTAAGTAAAACTTTAACAAATTTATGGGGCTGAGTTGTGGTATTCAAACTTCATATCTAACTTTTACGTCGAAACGCGATGTTACGCGCAGATACTTCAAATCAAGCTTTACAGTTACAATTATTGAAATCGATAAATGGTTTTTGAACAAATTCTTTAAAATGGTAAGTTTATATTCTATATTACTAAAAATTAAATTATCCGAAATTTCCAGATATAACAATTAAGAAATTTAAATGAAATCCTGTTCATGAAGATTTGCGTGTTTAAAGTTAAATATTGGAATGGTAACGTAGTTAAGCATACTTACCTTGCGTTGCTGCAGCCTTGATCTGTAAGGAGGCGGGCTAGGATGAGATAGCTTCCACTGCACCGAGGAAGAGTTGACTCCTATCAACTATCACCGAATGCGGTAGTTGGGACGCCTAATTTATGGTAGCGGGGTTCTGCGTACGCGCTCAACCCTTCTTTTCGTATAACTAAATTAAAATAAACATGCTATCTTAGCTATCCCATTCATGTGCCAGGGAGTTCTATGCTTTTAACAAAGGAGAATGAATTTAATTTTGCATTGATCCCCGAAACAACTTCAAACAAGAGAATGTTTGCCCTGGACACTCGCATAACTGTTGGGGTTAGCGAGACACTTTAGCCACGTACACACTAGAGCCTGAAACCCAGTTTAGGTCAGTTTGAATGCCAGTTTTGACCGCCGACGATAATTCTTGGTTCACACCTGCAAAATCGCTTCACCCCGGTTCGCTTATAGCCCAGGCTTAACGTCATTTCAAACTACGACCAGAATTTTGAAAATAATAAAATGTATCCCAAAACAATTAGTTAATCATGTTAACTATACATACTGTAATATTATTTGACATAATTTAGAATATTATTCCCATTATTTTGGAAATTACGAGCAATTTTACTTGCCCGCCTATCGTTCTGAAAGCGATTCTAAGCGAACCGACTTGGACAAGTTGCTTCCCCAACCAACATGAAGCGATTTCTCACGCTGGTTTTGGAAGCGACGAATCGCCTTCAAATGACAATCATTAAAACGATACTTGAGTTGATTAAACAAAGTCCAATGAAGGGGCACTTGACCTATTTCAAACGGGTCAGAAATAGTGTCACTTGGAACCAATGCCTTTTGGGCGTCCATATTTAAATTGCCCAATAGGCCCAGGTCTTAATGACCCCTCCCGGGTCTGAGGTCAGGACACTTTCACTGGAAGTTGTTAAATCTCGCACACCACGCACAAGATCAAAGGTTCGAGACCAAACATTTCAACTTAAACTTTGACACATTCAATATTTAAAAGAAATATAACAAATATACTTTCTAACATGAAAGAATCGATACCGATGCTTTATTTTACACATCAATGGTTTTATGGCAATTCGCAATTCTTGGAATAAGAATTCAAGACAAAAAATGAAGCCAAGGAACTTAAGGGAAATAACATATGGGAACGGGTGGCTTATGATAAAGCACAAAAAGAAAAAACGGGAGAGCGAGCGGTCAGCCTATCGGATCAAGGACAAAGACGGGGTCAGGGAATAAAGACTTTGCGCACTAGTCTTCTTAACCAATTTGGGGATGACCCTGCCACCTTGGAGCAACAACCACAGAACCTAACACAAGGAGAACGCAACCTGTGAAAATCTTGCACTTTCTTGCGTACAGTTTTCATTGGTTAGACGCTTTAGCTCCTGCTGCCGTCAGAAGGGGAAAATCCAGAAATTGTATTCCCCCTTTCCGTAAAACATTCAGCGTAAAGGCTCGTCCAATGAAATTTCTACACAACATCGCGTTAGGGTGTTAGAAGGCCTGCTGCGTTCTAATTGTGTTTGTTGCTCTTAGCTGCCACAGTGCCTGGGGCACCTTCGCTGAACGCCTATTGCGAATATAATAATCGTCAGAGATAATGGCCAGCATTCCAACGCAACGAAAGGTATTTTAAAAGAAACTTAAAGGAAAGAGCATAAGAGGGATATTTATGGCTGAGAAACTTAACGAAAGAGAAATATCTTCCAGGAATTAGTATTTGGGCATTACAAGCACTGCTCCAACTAAATTAATGGGAACATCGCAACCAACACTACGATTACTATTATAGTGTGACGAAATTTAAACTGTTCTAAGCGTTATAATTTTAACCATATTAAAACTGGTCTTGCAGTTTTAACTAAACTACGCACTGGTCTGGCAGTTTTAAGTCTACTAAGCACTGGCGTTGCAGTTTTAAGTCTACTAAGCACTGACTTTGCAATTTTGACTGTACTAAGCACAAGCGTTATAGTTTTAACTGTACTAGCTTAAGCAATGGCGTTGCAATTTTAACTGTACATTTTCAGTAAATGAATACTAAGGTGTGCAAAATATGTTTTTGTGACTTCCTCCTCATGCGACAATTCATTTTCGTATTTTTATTAAGGATTGCTCTTTCGGCTGATGCATATTAAAATTTCAAATTTTAGTTTAACTCACATTACGTCATCAATTACGATATGACGCAATTTTAGCGGTACTAAGAAACGCGAACCAATTTTAACTAAAATAAGCAGTGGCTTACATTTGGACTATTGAACATGTTTGACCAGGTTAATCCTGGCGACGCAACTGCGGGAAGAAAGAAGCTCCAACTTTTATCTTTTATGACAACTAAATCCTGGCAAAATCACCAATAAAGGCATTTTCTATAAATAAATAAATAAATAAATAAATAAATAAATAAATAAATAAATAAATAAATAAATAAATAAATAAATAAATAAATAAATAAATACGAAGCTATACAAAATATTTCCTCCTCACTAGACAGATTATTTTGCTTAATTTAAAGAAGCACTATTCTTTAGACAGATTTCTTTTTAAATTTTGAATTTTCCCCAAAATTATTTCAACCCGATCTTTACAATAAGCCAAAAAGAAGTTAGAATATAACTACGTGTTATTACTGGACTTTCTAAAATAATTTCCATCGATTTTCCTCACCTTTTATATATTTTAAAACCCTTCCCTTAAATTTGAGCCTTGAAACTGTAACAGTAAATTGAGAAAAAAAAATTATATTCTAATCGAAATATTTAAACCAATTTGAAAATCACACGCATTAAGCCATGGATAAATTAATAGGGCTGTATGACCAAAATCTAGAAAGAAAAAGACAAAAATACGAGGTAGGCTACATTGCTTTATAGTTGATACGGCACCATATTTTTCATATGAAAAGCTTATTTCTGGGCTTCTGGCGTTGTTGTAACTAGCTCGTGCAGATTTATTTTGCAAATTAGTACTCGTAATGAGTTATAACCTAATTAATTTACTTTTTATGTTAAATTAAAAATGTTGTATGAATATAAAAAAAATTAAACGGTTAAAGGAGTTGGCAACGTTCTATGTTAGCTAATTATATTGATGAATTAAATTGATGTTATATATGTCATATACTTATTTCTATCTATCATTGTCTGCATGTTTAAAGTAGAATCATGAATAGAGTAATATCGGCGTGACGTATGGCGGCCATAGCCCAAAGCTACAGAGCGATACTACTCTATTAATTAACCTCATTAATCCATTGTAGAATTACACATAACAACACGGAGCTTTATTCAGTTTTGGCATGCCTAATGAAAATCTGAAGCTCCACACAAGTCGAGTAAGCGCTGGTAGTAAAAAAAGAGACTTAAGAGTTACATTAAAACGCCATGTTTCTTTCAAGAAAGGCCTATTAGAATTTATTGTTATTGGAAGAAAAACAATGACTTATCTTTTCTAAGCCACAGGGCTCTCTTTGCACTTGCAGGCTCTCTATAGGAAGAGATTGTCATCTGTTGATTGTAAAAATAGAAGCTATAGTTACATCCAAATTTTCTCTGTTAACTTGAAAACCGTCTTGATTATAATTTTTGCAAATCTCTTTTATTTATGCCTTTTTCTAGTTCAGTTTCTGTTATATATGTATTTACACAGTGATTTCAGTGTCACTTGATACGACGTCACCCATGCTTTTTGAGTGAAACTACTCTATATGTGTATATAGAAGTTAAATGCTGTCATTTTACACGTAAACCTTCACAATTAAAAAATTTCTCAGTTTACTGTTACAGTTTCAAGGCTCAAATTTAAGGGAAGGGTTTTAAAATATATAAAAGGTGAGGAAAATCGATGGAAATTATTTTAGAAATATATTTCGCTTTTGAAAATTCCAAAAACAAAACTCTTTAAAGCTAAAACATTTTCAATATCTGCGCCTTCATAGATCTCAACTACTCCCCCTTAATTCAACCTTTCAACTGCTTTGATAAAAGCATTTTTTATTTAATAGCTGTCCCTTTGCTCTGCCTCACAGGGCATATTTTGCCTAAAATTAATGTTTGTAAAAGAAAGCCATAAGTTGGAAAATAAAAAGTTTAATTTATAAAAATATTTTAAATCGAACAGATCAATACTTTGCTGTAGGATATTTTACTATATTATTGGATGTAATTAACGGTATTTAAAATAGTTATAAATATGTTATGCTAAACAATATATAATTGTTTTATGTCAAATTGACTTCTAAAAAGAAATGTACGATAATTTTCCAGGAAAATCGATAATTTTTTGGCCTAGATACGATAATTTCAGATCTGGCAACACTGTTTCTTAAACCCACATTGTCTACCCAGCAAACACAAAATCGTCCTTTGGACATCCGATTGACGTAACACTCAGATCTTTCCTTCGTCCGTAGGACGCCTCAAAATCCGCGGTTGACGTCGGTCGGCAGCATAGAAATCTCATAGGTAACTAGAATGCTGCCGCCTGCGGCCGAGCTTGTCGCCAGTTCGTTTTGAACCTTCAGCCAATGAGAGGCCGTAGAGTGGTTCCGCCAAGGAGGATAATAATCCTCCTTGGTTCCGCTTCTATTGCGGGAGATAGGTGACGTCATTCTCTCTGGTGACATAAAATTCTTGGCAGAACCACTCTTTGAGCTCTGATTGGCTGAGATCTGACTATCGTCTGCCACGGCGTTTGGTCCATTTGCCAGTTACACCTTGGAGGAATAAAACAAGTATACTTGTTTTATTCCTCCAAGGTTACACGGCAGCATTATGGTTACCTATGAGATTTCTGTGGTCGGCAGCGATGGTTAGACGAGGGAAATTTCCCAGATCTAGGGAAATTTTTACCCCTAAAAATCCAAAAAGGGAAAAGGGAAACTCCAGCACGATAGCGCCATCTCTTATTTTTCCCCAAATCACAAAACCACCGACTTCCGCCTTAATATCTCTAAATTAGCTGGTTTTGACCCATCTTTCATAAAGAAAATAATATTAAAATTTTAAATAACTACAAGTTCTCTGAATAAGAGTAAATGCAATAATTTTTCCAAGAATTCAACAATTCTCGATAAAGGGTGCAACAATTTTCAGTTTTTGACCTGGCAACACTGGCCCAATGTCCGGTTTGTCTAGAGCCTATGGAGTCTTTTATGGACATCCCTGGCCTCTAGGACGATCCTAGGGATGTCAGCTGGATTTTTAATAGTTTATCTGGGGTTTTATTTTGGATTAATTTTGCGCCAGCAACGACGTCTTAGGGACGTTAATTACTATTTAATGTTAAAAATAATTTATTCACAGTAAAATTAAAATTTTCAGTGAAACTTTATTTAATAATTTAAAATATGAAATATATACAATTGTGAATTACAAACAAAATATTGCAAACCATACATATTTTCTGCTATTTTAATTTTGAAAGGTAAACATTAATTTATTAATGCATTTCAATAAATTATCGCTTTATAAATTTGAGCTTTCAGTGAACCCTTGACTGAGAGTGAAAAATAAGAAAATGTAATGGGCCAAAGTGAACCACCCCAAAACTTACTTTTGGAGTTACAATTTGACTAAATAAACTACTGCTTTATGAATTAGGACTTTATGTAAACCCTTGAATGAGATTGAACAATAATATAACCTAAAAGCAAAATGTTAAAAAGTTATGGCCAAAATGTACTTTGAAAGCAACGAATCACCCGTTCCTTTCAAAGACACCACTGCAAAACTTACTTTTGGAGTAACAATTTCACTAAATAAACTACTGCTTTATAAATTAGGGCTTTAAGTGAACCCTTGAATGAGAGTGAACAATAATAAAACCTAAAAGCAAAATAATTAAAAGTTATTTCCCAAATTTACTTTGAAAACTGTGATTGTTCCGCTACTTTTCAAGGAGACCACCGCAAAACTTACTTTTGGAGTTACAATTTCACTAAATAAACTACTGATTTATAAATTAGGGCTTTAAGTGAACCCTTGAATGAGAGTGAACAATAATACAACCTAAAAGCAAAATAATAAAAAGTTATTGGCCAAAATGTACTTTGAAAACAGTGATCGTTACGCTACTTTTCAAGGAGACCACCTCAAAACTTACTTTTGTAGTTACAATTTGACTAAATAAACTACTGCTTTATGAATTAGGGCTTTAAGTGAACCCTTGAATGAGATTAAACAATAATACAACCTAAAAGCTAAATAATAAAAAGTTATTGGCCAAAATGTACTTTGAAAACAGCGAATCATCCGTTCTTTTCAAAGCAGCTCAACCAAATAAACCATCAACTTTAATAAAAATGTTTAGTAATAATAGTTAGTACTATGTGATAGCTAACATTAAATATGTAAAAACTAATCGATCCAGAATATTTAATTATAATATAAGAAAGTTGTATAATTTAGCTATTACCGTATACGTACAGGGGTGCAAGGGCTTAAGTTTTTAAATGTTGATTACAATTAATTTACACAAGATTATGGTTATTTTATTTTTTAAATAATTCTTTATGTATAATTTAATGCACCACAACCAAATTTATTTACAAATAATACGTTTATTAACACTGAGAAGATTTAAAACTTTTACGGCGGTACCGACAAAAATTTTATTTTCAAACTTTGGAACAGGGTTGCTCATGAACTTCCCAGCCGATAAGTAAAGCCGTCATGTCAAAAATGTTTCAATAAAGCAAAGCCTTCGGTAGGATTTTACCTACTGTCGAGTAAACCATGCAATGTATTGCGATTATGAAGTGTTCTATATTTTAAGTGGACAGTAATAACAAACTCGTTAAGCTATCGCTAGCCTCCCTAATACTGAATCTTGGGCATGAAAATCGCTTAAAATTTAAAAGTGAACAAAAAAGCTTACGTTTTTTATAGCTTTGTGCTTTCAAAGTCTACGGAGAAGCATGTTGGCCCCTTATAAAGATTCCACTATCGTGGAATCTTAATAAATTACATAATTATCTAAGTACACACCCCAATGCATGGCGAAAGCGGAAATCCGCTAAACAAAGTGATCTGTGTTAAATATTGAGCAGCTGAAAATAATCTCTCACGTAAATTTTTACACGAATAGTCGATTTTCGCCGCCGTTTTCGCCACAATTTCCCCCCATAGATTTAGTGTAATTGCATATGTTTCTTCTCTTTATTTCCAATCTTAGAATTAGGCAAAATATTTATTTTTTACTAAAGGTAACTTATTATTTTTTAAATTAAAAATAAACATTTTAAATAATTTTTTTCTCTGCCAAAAAATTTAATGGGTTGCCATTAGGGGTCCAGTAGGTGGATTACAGAGACCATGATTTTACAGTTTTTCTGACTGAAAATGTTTACGCCGCAAATTTCCCCGTTTTCAATGGTTTTCGCCTTTTCGCTGGTTTTATAATTTCTGGAGGAAGGCTTGTAAAATACACAATAGAATAGATTCGTTCCAATAGCTAGGAGATCGTTCGCCTTAGAACAGGTTTTACACACAATCCTATATGGATTTCTTTGTATTGGTTTCATGTACATGTACTAACATATAAGCGTGACCAAAAGTATTAAATAAGTGTGACACTATTTTGCGGAAAACGTCGTAAGGCCAAAAATAACAAATAAGTGTGACACTATTTTGCTGAAAACTTCGTATGGCCAAAAGTAACAAACAAGATAACATCCATAAAGTAATAAATGAGTGGTTTAGAGTGCGCTTTGTTATGGGTAGTTTTTTCGTACATTATTATGTTGTTTTAAGTTAGTGTACTGGTTGATTAAACTATTACTCGTAGAAATTTATTTACAGGGTGAGTTACAACATGTTTTAATGAAGTTGTTTTTGTAGTTGTATGTACAGTGTGTTTGGAAATTTACCGAAGATTATATTTCATTGTTGGAGCGTAGCTCCTTCACTAGCGACTCAAATGGCGTTAGGTCTGTATCGATGTTTCTCAGAAACTACCACACCTATTGAAAAAAACTTCACGCAAATAACGATATAAATAACCTCCGTGTCCTAACGAAGTGGAAAACGAAAAAGGGTTGTGAAAGGTCCGAAATTATAGGACACGCACCGTTTTTTTAAGTATATTTTTATTCAATTGGCAAGGTAGACGAAATTCGTTCGGAAATGTTATTGCGCAAGTTCCAAAATTAAAATTTACAGAAAATATTTCGTAATATACTGCAATTTGGTTTGACGTTTTCCGCATAGAAATGAATTATATAATAATCTGTCACCAGATCTCAGCCTGAGAATAAAATGTAATATCATTTGCGCAATGAAAAAGCTTTATTTAATTTACGCATAGCACTTTCGTGGTAGATATTTCAAGCTTAATAATATGGTTGTAGTTGAGGTTGGAACTAAATACAAATAATCTAGTTTTAGGCCTGGTTTTCCTTTTCGATAGGCAACGGGTTGTGATAGGATACTTTTATTAATTTAGCATGATGAACCGCCGTCAGGAGACATGAGCTATAATTTTGAATGCAATAACTCTATGTACTCTTTGTATTTGATAACGATAAAGCATTCCAAGTCGAACAATAAAGCAATCTACCGCGAACGACAAAGTGTTCCGCGGTGAACGAGAAAATGATCCACGGCGAACGGCAAAACGTTCTAATTTGAACAAAGAAGGTTTGTTCAATATAGAACATCTAAGTTCAATATTGAACCATAAACCATCGTTCTTTAGCGAACGAATATTTTTTGTTCATATTAGAACAAAATGGCGTTCTGTTACAGGGACAACCTTCTGAACGGCGATTTGTTCAAATTAGAACAATTTTTTTAACAGTGTAGGGTTTAAGTTGTTGACGATTATTTTGAGATAAGGTGTTAAAGTGTTACATGTTGATTTAGTTGTTACATGTTGATTTAGTTGTTACATGTTGATTTAGTTGTTACATGTTGATTTAGTTGTTACATGTTGATTTAGTGGTTATATGTTGATTTAAGTATTATATGTTGATTTAAGTGTTATATTTTGATTTAAGTGTTATATTTTGATTTAAGTGTTATATTATTAAACCTGGCAATTCCTGACATAAGTAATTTAATTTCTATTGTAAGCCTACTTAAAATCTAGACCAGCAGCTACGCTATCTCCAATAGTCAACGATAAGCGTTTACCCGGGATGACTGATTTAATTGTAACGTACGGAGCGGTGTATTGGCAATGGTAAGGCAAACTCCGTTACAAACTTTCCGAATAGATAGTACGTGATAGACTGCTACACCAAGTAGCCTCTATCTGAAATATCGGTGCTGAAAATGGATAACAGAAACGCTATTTCCCCAAATTGCCCCACGGATTCCCACAACCGCGACCTGATTGCCTGCCTCCGCCAAATTCTTCCCCTTTTTACCCTAACAAGATATAGGGAACACTCTCAGGCAGCGTTGCCAGCCGTACTATAATTATAGTACATTTCGATAATTTTACCTTTCTAAATTTTCCGTACTATAATTTCAATTGCGTACTATATAGTACGATTTTTGCGGTAATTGTACTATAATTTTACTATATTTCCGATATTTAGGCGATAATTTACAAAGTTCCTATCTGTTAACATAAGAACGGCGTTTCCAGTTTCTTTTGTTACTCCTAGTAGGCTAAGAATTGAAATATTGTACTACTTGGAGTGTTTATTTTGTACTCTAAAATACGGCTGACTTGATCAAGCGTGTTGTAACCTAACGAAAATGAAATATGTTAGTAACGGCCAACTATGATAAAGTGCTAACACGCTCTAGCGAGTAATCAAAGTTGGCCGTACTTGTGTACTATAATTTTCTAGAGAATTCGATAATTTTTCGGCTTCGATACTATAATTTCAGTTTTGGGACCTGGCAACGCTGCTCTCAGGTAATTCCAAAGTACGCAGAGCGAAATTCGCAAGTTTTACCCGTTTTATAACTTTGTATTGCATCCTAAAGTAAAAATATCGTCACATCCCGAAGAGAACAGCGAAATTGAATACAGTAAACCATCTTTGAAACGTGTAATTGATATCCGTTTATTTTTTCAACAGTCTCTTGCTGATAATCTAGTTCCTGTGTTTGCAAAGTTATTTAAAGTATAAACGCTTATTTGTATTAAAAATTTCGAATATTTAAAAGGTCACATGTCGCTTTTAAGTTCGCCTTGAAAAACTGAATTTTGCCCTATATCTCATCAAACCATACTTACCTGACGTCGCTGCGGCTTTGATCAGAATGGAGGCGGGCTTGGACGAGGTTGCACCATTGCACGTAGGTGTGACTGACTTCAACCACTGTTACAAATTGTAATAGATGGGGCGTATAATTTCTGGTAGTGGGGTCCTGCGTACGCGCTCGACCCCATCCTTCGATGATCCAAAGGTAAACATAAACTAAACTACCTCTTGTAACACATTTGTGATAAAGTGGTATTTGACACTATGGTCTAAGATCCTTCTAAAGAATACAACAAGGCGGGGGTGTAATATGCATGATCATGGCAAACGCGTCTAAAAAAGGAAGCATACAGGAAATACGTGGTGTCCTTCTATTGCGCAGGGTGTCGTGACGTTTTCGGCTAAGTGAAAATTAAGATAACATTAATTCGTACTGCTTTTGGAATTCAATGACAGCCGTTTTCTTTTTAATCGTTAGTCCTGAGTTCTAAAATATTTTAAAACCGGGTTCCCATGATCTCTTTAATACAGAAGCCGATGTTATTACAAATGGCAAGCCCTTTCAAGCTTTTACTTCGTATCAGTGTCAGACAAAAAATTCCACCTAACTCTGATCTAATAATATTTCACATAGATCACTTTATTTCACGGATTATATTTCCGGCGGAAACCGAAATATCCCCGCCTTTGGAAATGGTCGAACCTAACCGTGACTTAAAGTACAGGGTACGGGGTCTCTATTAGCTTTGGTGAAAACCGGCCTTTAAGAAAAGAGAAATTTTTGCTATCTTAACCGAGGTTATAGCTGACTTGATATGACTATGGATTATAATTAGTATTGTCATTAATCTATATAACCCATGAATATTCGAATGGTATAGGCTAGGTCACCTCCGGCGACGTGTGGGGCGGAGCCAATTTATAGTGACGTAATCAAAGTAGAACCCAGCTATTCTTTATAAGCCGGCGAAGCGTTATTTTCTAAAATGGCGCGTTATGGATCGGTGATGGCTATATTCCCTTTCCGCAGTATTTATCAATAATCTATTTAATTAAATAAATTCAGGTATTTAATTGATAGTATTATTAGAATAGAAGAGCATTTGTTATTTAATAATAATGCAAGGCTTAGCTTTTCTTAGATAGTTTGAATGTTTAAATTGTTAAAAATCTCACAGGAACTCGATAGAAAGGTTTTCAAAAGATCGGAGGTACATTCCTTCATTTTGTATTTTAATTCTAGAAATATTTATAAATTTAAATATTATTTTTAAACAAAATAACGCGAACCATTCGTCAGAAGTCATTTCGTGGGTTTTCGGCTCTCGAGAACAATCTTGAGCTAAAATGACATCATTTCCGAGTTCGTTCTTATTGGCTTAAAAAGTAAATCCCTCGTGTGGCGCGAAAATAGGCTCCGCCCCACGAGTATACCGTGGCTGACGATGGAGTTGAATATTCATGGATTAAATAGTTCCATGGTATTTGTCTCTGATGGACAATCTTGTCACAGGATATACTTCATTCGTTATTCCCGCTTTCGCTACGCAATAGGAAGAGCACAGAGAGAGAGATGGTTTTTTACTGGAACCTACATCTCATTTGTTTTGCGTTTGTTAGAAATTAGGGTCGAGCGCGAACGCAAGACCCCGCTTCCAAAAATTTCACGTCCCGCAAGTCGCATTTTGCGACGAGTGGTAATAGTCAGTCCCGCCCACAGTGCTCTGGTAGGACCTTCTCCAAGCCCATCTCCTACCTGATCGAGATTAAGGCTGTGCCAAGTAAGTATGTTGTAATCTGTTGGAGGGCAAATTTAACTTCGCCAAATCAAGCTTTAATCCCCTATGGTATTATTTAATATCTTTATATACAACGACAGAAGGTCAAATAATAACACGTAGATATTTCCTTACGTTTTTTGACCTATTGTAAAGATTAAGTTGAAATAATTTTGGGAAAAATTCGAAATTTAAATAGAAATCAGTCGAAAGAATAGTGCTTTGTTAAATTAAGCAAAATAAACTGTCGCGTCAGGAGAAAATATTTTGTACAGCTTCGTATTTATTTATTTATTTATTTATAGGTGATTTTGCAAGGATTTACCTGTCATTCAAGATACAAATTGGGGCTTCTTTCTTCGCGCAGTGGCGTCGCCAGTATTAATCTGGTCAAACATGTTCCTTAGTAAAAATGTGTTCCACTGTTTAGTACAGTTAAAATTGCTTCGCCACTGTTTTTTGCAGTTTAAATTGATTCGCGCAGCTTAGTACAGCTAAATTTGCTTCATATCCAAATTGATGTCGAAGTGTGAGTTAAACTAATTGAGCCCCTTTTAAACTGGAACGGTGCATATTCATTTTTACTTTATCTTACGAAAGTGAAGGGTTGAGCGCGTACGCAGAACCCCACTTCCAGAATTTATACGCCCCATCTACTGCAATTAGCAAGAGTGGTTGAAGTCACACCAGAGTGCAATGGTGTCACCTCGTCCAAGTCCGCCTTCTTCTAGATCGAGGCTGCAGCGACGCCAGGTAAGTATAATACAATATGTTTGAGGGTTATTATTAATAGTTTGTAAGCAAACTAATAAACGGTATGTGACCAATTAATTATTCGAAATTTGTTATACAAATGTGCTGTAATATATAAAATAACTTTGCAAACACATGCGGTAGGTAATCAGCAAGATAACGTTGAAACAGTAAAACGATATCAATATCACGTTTCCAAGATGATTTTCTGTTTCGAATTTCACATTTAGGAAGAGGCGATATTTTTACGCTAGGTCAGCGCTATCTAGCGGATGCAATACAAATTTCATCTCAATTTTAAACTCTCAGCTCCAAAATGTTATTTCTGATATTATGTTATTTTTGGGTCGAGGGTAAATTGGGATGTTCAAAAATTTGTGTTTTGAATGTACCAGTTTCAATGCTAAGAAATTTAAACAGTGATGTAGACTTGGACTTGTATTTGTAAGCGATTGTGTAGGGCAATACATCCGCTCGCCCATCTCGTTAATCTGGGGGGAATACTTGGAGATAAGGACAGGACACCCGTGGCGGAAGTATGACATCCAGCCGTTGTAGGTTTGGTAGACGTCCTCACTTGGCCCTCCATAGTATTTGCCCTAAGACGCTGGGGATAACAGGACTACGCCACTAGTCCCGGCTATAAACCATTTTCTGGCTAAGTCGAAACGGTTTTTCCTTTTTTCCACAATTCAGAAAACGTTGTCAAAAACATATTTTACCACAGATAACATATCGATTGGTGTTTAGAATAACGCAATAGGTGTAACAACAACGGAGATATTTTCTTTTCAATTTTGCCAAGTGCCGCCATCTTGAATTGATATAACTTGAGAGACTGCGACGGTATCTCGCTTATAACATATTTTACGCATTTGCAAAGTGATTTAATATATAGCGGCGCATTTGTATCACAAATATCGGATGGCTTAAAGGTCCCATATCGCTTTATAATTTTCTTTCCAAATTGGAACACTTGCCCTTGAACACAGTCATTCATACTTAACTGGCATCGCGGCGGCCTTGATCTGGACGGACGCGTTTTTGGACGAGGTAGCACCATTGCACTCGGGTTCGATTGACCCAAACCACTTTTGCAAAGTGCAATAGATAGACGTATAATATCTGGTAATAGGGTCTGGGGTACGCGCTCGACCCCTTAATTGTTTTAAATGAAAACACTGACAACAGCGGCAGAGGTACGGCCTTCTTAAATTGGAGGTGCCCGCTTAGTTTCAACGACGGTACCGGCAGTGCCGTAAATAGGGCCACCGCAGACCCCGCAATGTGGGGGGGGGCCCTGGCTTCAAGGGACCCCTAATTTAAAACTCTAAGCATAAGTTTACGTCGAAGAACGAATAATGGAGAGGTTCTCCACTCGCCCCTTTTAAACGCCACTGATTATAGGGTGCCCCCAAAACGCCACTGTACCGGTATTTTCGATCATCCCATGTTACCCGCTATTAAAAATAAAAAAATAGGAATACATTTGGTTTAATTCATTACTATTACCAATAATATATACATTTCTTTTGAAAGCAAGTGTCGGCTCGACGTGAAGTTCCTCTTTTTCATATTATTTCGCGAACACCGAAATTAAAACAAAATTCTTAAGCTACATTTGGACCCAAAATGGGAAATAAAAGTACCTCTCGCGTTGTTTGACTCGTTTGTAAATTTGACAATAACTTAAATTATATAAATATTTTCCAATATATTTTATATGGGATATATAATTTAGGTTACATTCCAGTAAGTAGAATATAAGTTGTGTAATTGTAATACTCTACAATGGTTCTCTGACGACGGGGAGGGCTGCAGAATAACGTGTAAAAGGTTGGTGTGTATGGCTGGAAGCCTTCACACCATGCACACGGGAGAGGGACTCATTAACTGCAATGCCATCAAGTAATACCAAAGGCCCAAACAAACTACGAACGGTAAAAAGAAAAGCACAAAAATACATATCAAAGAAATAACGTCCGAAAAGAGTTATAGTCAACTTTTAATGGTTTTACGTAAAATGTCATCGGTGGCCGCAACGAAGTCTGAGAATCCGGCGTGTACTGTACTGAGGATGCCCACTAGGCTGGCCGGCAGAGCCCAAGACGTAAGCGCCCGAAGAAGAAAAGCCCGAGCCGCCCGTCGCGATGGGCAAGCTAATAAGGCGTTTGAGGCGTCATCCTTTGCGAGTTGCGACTCCACACCGAGCGCAGGAGGCCGTGGGACTTGGATTAAGTGATGGAGAACGGCCCTATTGGGAAGTCTGCCACAGCCGAGGCGTGTGAGTAGCATGTCACCCAGCCGCGTTAAAGTTATCCGCATAATGGCTTGAGAGCCAGGAAAAGGATTCGCGTCCAGAAGAGGCAATTGTGTCCTAATTACTGACCACTCTTGAGTCCATGACGATGAGATTGCCCCTCGGCAGGCGCCCTTTAGCTCCGCGAGGATGGAAGGAAGGAGAATGTCCACCTTTGGTATAAGCTTAGTAACCCCCGCCAGATGGTCCACCATTTCATTTCCCAGAACTCCAACATGAGCCGGACACAACAGAAGAGTTATGGGTCACTGGTATCCATCACAAAGGTCGTGAATGGTGGTGACCACCGGGTCCGAAGAACGAAAGTGGAACTGCGTCAGAGTGCTTTTCGAATCCGAGCAAATATCCAAAGCGCCTTAGAGGTTGACCGACGCGTAAGACAAAGCCATTTGAATAGCGAACAGTTCTATCCTATTTATGGGATGATGGAATCCACAAGACACGTCGCGCCGACATTGATAGCCGGGATCGCGAAAGCCGCACCCACAACACCCAAGACCTCAGTCAACGAGCCGTCTGTATAGATGACTGTAGCGTTCTTTTCGTGAGGTTCTAGAGTCGCGAGGAAAAGTTGTCGCAGCATATCCGAACTGCTGTCCTCCTAAGCGGTAGTGAGCCAAGTTGAGAGAATCGTCGCGGTGGGTGGTTCCCAGGACGGCGAACTATTGAAAGACAAATGTCGACGGGAGGTATTGAAGAGCCAGCTCAGGTTGTGGACCTGTGCAAATGCCAATATCTGAGGAGAAATGGTAAACGTCCCACCGGAAAGCATTGTTCCGAAGTATCGAGAGGAGACAATCCTTCCCCCAAAAAGGAGGTGTAGTAAGCAAGAGTGTTTGCCGCGCCGCACTGAAGCGCAATGGAGGAAGCACCACTTTCACCTCCGTGAGACTAATGGCCGTTGAGGGCGGGACCCCAAGGATGACTCTGAGAGCCACATTTTGAACGTTGTCGAGCTAAGCAAGCACAGTGGAGGTGGCCGACGCAAAGAGCTAGCTGAGCGAATGAGATGGGTGTTAAGCAGCCTAAGCCAGTCGCAGAAACCGCCCTCAAAAGAATGATACGCTTCGGAGAAGTCGAGATCAGCCCGTCTATGTGGGCCGCCCATGAGAGACTGCCGTCTATCGTGAACCCTAGATATGTGTATGACGTCAACCTCAACAGGATATTGCGTCGAAGCTGAAGTTAAAGAGCGTCCGGAATCTTTTTGAACCATGTATTTGCATTTAAGCGGCTGGAAGTTTAGGCGCCATCTTACGCCATAGGACGAAACATTGTCCAGGGTGACCTGCATGGTCGTATATAGACCCTCAAAATTCCGACCACATATCCAGGCGGCGATATCATCCGCGTGTTCACCTAGGTCAACGGCTCTGGGACATACCAAGGGAATCCCATCCAACATGATGTTGAAGAGGAAAGGACAAACCGAACTGCCCTGAGGGACGCCCCGCTTAACCGTAAAAGGTGCCGATAACTCTCAGTTGACTCGCACTTGGGAGGTACGATCTGTTAAGAGTAGTATTTTTGATAATAAGGTTGGAAATGTTGTCCACGCCCGAAGCCGTATTGCGTAACCCAGAGATGACCCCATATTTTTCCTTTGCCAAGAATGTGGCATTGTACCTGGTGGAAGGTCGCGCGGGTAATGGTTCAGGGCCCAAGCACCGACGGGTGATGTATGTCAAACACTCCGCAACTATTTTGCGGTCGGTGATTATTTCAGCACCATTATGGAGCGTGAGGAGCTTCCTGGGGCGGATCCCTGCTTTGAACCACCTTACTTCTCTCACGACGTTATCATTTGGCTATTTTTAATTTTGGCTTCCGGTGCCATTAACAGCTGACAGCACGCTCTCCAATTAAGTTGTTATTTTTGAAGAATCGGATAGATTCATTGCCATATTTAATAAGAAAGGCCTTGCCATAATTGAGCTAACAGTTGCTTGAAGGAGAAAGATAATGAGACAAGTCATGTATGTATGTTAAAATCGCGTCGGATGACGTCACTTTTGGGGAACCAATGAGAAAGTGGGCTGAGTTGATTTATTTTAGGAGGCAGTAGCTTACTTTTAGCGGTAAGAAAATATTGACCCAATAAACTAGATTACTCTATCATAAATTTGTATTAACTCGTAAAAGTAATAATTCTACAATTTCCACTGTTACTAACCATATACATCCAGGGTGTCCTATGTGTGAGCGAAGCATTGAAATTTACTGTGAAGTTCATCACTTTCTGTTGCATAAAAAGTCAAAATTTAGACCAGAGATTGCACCACTAGACCGGTTTCGTCCTTTTCTCTGAAATTTTGACTTTTTATATAATTCTTAACGTGGGATTTTCAAACGGAAGCCCGAGCGTAAAAGTTGTCTGCTGTATAGCGATCGCCATGCAATTATAGGTGAATAACTTCACGGTAAATTGCAATGGACTGCTCACCCTGGATGTATATTAGTTACTGATTTCAGCAGCTTCTTCCGGTTACAGCTGGAGTTCCTACACTGTGCTGATTAGCTACAAATGGGCGCAACCGGTCTTCCGCTTGAACCTCTGGCAGAAATTCTGACTCTCGTTACCAACCATATCTTAGAGAAAAAGACCAAATATGGTATTCCGCTCCTTGACGCTTTAAAGATCTCGCTCGTGAATTTGCGTGGGTTAGTGAATGTTTCAGCGTTCACATAGGAATTGCTCAGTGATGCTTCCTGACTGAGTGAAACCAGATGATTTTCAAATTGAAGTGCCCACTCAGTGAGGGAGATTTTCTAAAACAAGCGCTTTCAGCTTTTGCTCACCTATGATGTACCATGCTAACTTGACAAACGTGATTTATACTACCAATTATAATAATCAACGATACCTCAATTTTAAGTAGGGCACTTTTAATCTTTGCTTTGAATAATTATTAACGTCGTGTGAACAGTTACCGTTTCGCATCTCAACGTTTCAGATCGCTTCGGCTGAACCGCTTCGTCGACCATTTTGACAGCGATTCGTGACGTCATCGAGTCGCTTTTTGTGAACCATAAGCCTTTTTTTTTTACAAAAATCTTCAATCGTGAATTTTAGAAGAAAATGTCTCGTCTATGTGTTTAAAAAATACAACAAATTTCTTCTGGGTGCGTTACTTTTTAATTAGAAAATTTTGAAACGTCACTCAAATGCGTGAGCAGACGAACCCCTTACTAGGCCTATATGGCCCAATTTTCTTCAAACCTCACTGGAAATCAAACGTGTGAACAAACAGATTTCCAAATGCTAAGAACTGCAGCGAGTTTGAAACGAGGCAAAACGTTTCCGAGGGTACATGTACGTGTGAACGTGGCTCAAATTTCATTGAGGTAATTTCTAGGAGGATTCAAGTGTACCTGGAGAAGAAATTTGTATTCCCCCGACCAATGCCTCGCGGCTCGGCTACAGCTGTCACCAGGTGTGTCAAATACTTGGACATAACGTTTTTAGCGCCACCTACAAAGCTTCAAAGTAACCTAGGAGTTACCAAAACATTCGTTAGTATTTCGAACTTTAACGGTTTTTAGCTTAGGCCAAGTCGAAGAAATTTGCCAGAAAACTATAATTTCAAAGAAAGTTGTAATGAATGTTAAGTTTTAAATTTAATTATACGGAAATATTGTTGCTTTGACTCTAGCGATTCTAGGTGCCATAACAATATATTTTTTTATCTAGTTCCTAAACCAAACATGTGGTCATAGTTCACATTTTCCCCACTAGGTGGCTACGTTGTAGTTTTATGTCCCAGTGTTTGAGGTTTTGAGCAGCCTCTCCCGTGGCCCCCCGAATTCTTCTCCAGGTACACTTGAATCCTCCTAGGTAATTTCTTCCGTTTTTTTCGTCTATGATGATTTATTTCAAATTATAATATGTTTTAATTTAACTATTTCCAAGTTATACCTAAATCATTTTAATAAGTTTTATTTCCGAAATATAACGATCAATTTACTTAGATGGCACCACGTGCCCCACGAGGAAACATGATTTAGTTTTTTTTATCAGAGATAGGCAAAAATCAGTCTCTGCGCATGCTCAAATACCAACCAATCCGGTGTTCCCTCCATAGCTACCATCCAGTTTTAAAGTAGCAGTGACGGTTAAAAATGCCAATCCCATATATTTTACCGTCTATTATAATCTTGGTATTTGAACAACTAGACGGCAACATTGATTAATTAACTTAAAAGTGGAAATTGTAATTTGAAGGTTCTCTGGGAATTACTTTGGGAGTGTTATTCAAAATGAGCTGCTTGCTCTACGTTCTGCCTTATTGGTACATCTTCATTTTGGACAAGACCCGCTGGAACAACCACTCGTACCTCTACGGAATTCTGGTTTCCGTTTTCTTCTGTACCGACGCGGACGCTTCATGGTTCGTACTAATTAAATAAAAGTAACCAAATTATTTAAATCATGGTTTTATAATTCAATTATGGTATAGGTCTGTGCATGCCACCAGTAAAAAAGAATTCAAAGGAGTTCCGTTTTGGAATTACTTTATTCTTCGTGGACAGGTACTTGTGCAAAACCGTAACTTCTATGCGGGGTTGAAATATTTAAAACCAAATGCTTCAAACATGTTTTAAACAATTATTTAGTTTAAATCGTCTTAAACAGTTTTAAATATGTTTTTCACATCGTTTTTTAAAACGTTTTAAATATGACTTTTCACATAAAATTTCCCAAACTCTTTAAACAGTTTTAATTATGTTTTAGTCACATTTTTTTTTAAACTTTTTAAACAGTTTAAATCATGTTTTTATTTCACACAATATTTCAAAAAAGGTTTTTTCTAATTATTTTAAAATTTAAATTATATTTTTCACACTAAGTCGGGAATTCTGGTAAAGGATGATAAAGGGCTATTATAGTTTGATTTAAAGGTGTTTAAAACTATGACTCGTAATTAAAAATATTTTAACTATCTGGCAGCCTTGTTTTCAAGCTATGGTATTTTAATAAAATGTAATAATTGTTTTTCTAGATATTTCTGGTCTACTTTCTCGCTGGAATTAAAAAGATGAACTATGATTGGATAGGAGGTCATTCAATGAACCTTTTATCTAAACATTGGGTTTTCCATGGATTTCAGTAAGTTCTTCATTACGATATATGGTATGCACAATCTAGGATATTATAACGACCTATGACTGTCTAATTTAATTTAATAAAAGGACAACTGCAATAGTATAGCATCAGTCACACATAATATCTATTAGAACATTAATATTCTTCCATCGAAGCCATATGTAATGTAACACATAATGTTGTGCAAATTCTAATGGACGTTAATCTTCCGTCACACTGCGGAGGGATACACCGAATCACGGCTCACAATAGCCACGTAGAAGAGTTTGAAGAAGTCACTAGTTGATGTTTAATAATAATAGTAGTCAGATAGGCAACACTTTAGGTCCAAAGTCAGCTAGGAACCATTAATGCCTTTAATTCAGATGGATGGGTTACAATGCGTAGGAGGGTGGTGATAAGCCCTTTATGCCACGCGAGTCAACTGCTTCGATCCCACATCTCACTTTTACCGTTAACATCAGCAAGTGTTTATGGAAAACCCCTAATTCAGTGAATTTCTCCCACGCACTATATTTTCTTTGATATGTAAGCCCGAGCTTGCAAAGTTGCATGTTTCAAGTTAACACTATCAGTACTAGGGAGAGAGATACTTCTGTAAAAGAGAGATATTTTATACATAATAATTGTGGAATAATTTATGAGCATACTGTTTGTAGCTATTTGCTCTGGACCGAGGACATTGACTTGTACATCGTGCACTGGGGTGGCTTCCTGTTGGACTTGAGCGGCGGGTTTCTGCTCTGCTTCGACTCCACGAGACCCTTTGGATATTTCTTCATCGGCTTGTTTCATTTCATGAACTCTCGCATTTTTCAAATTGGTAAGGGAATTTCGACTCTCTGCGCTGTACTATCGGAACATTTGGGACTTTATAACTGTGTTTATTTTATAATTTTCACTAAATTCTTTGAAAAATATACTTTCTTAAAGGAATATGACGTGATTTGAAAATTCAAGTTCAAATTGCGCAAGTTTTCGTTGTCAGTAGTTTAGCATAATTTTCTTCATCTTGGCCACTAAACTTGGAGGAACGTTCGCACGATTCAAATATTGCATAGGGTGGTAGGAATAGAGTCTACTAGAGACTTTTTTCCCTAAAAGTCAATCAGCAGCGCTCCTAGCGTTATAAACTTGAAATTCGTAAAGACATTATCGAACTTCCCACTGTGTACTCTCTTTAAAGTTAAATCCTGGCTTTCTCGGTACATTATATCTACCAGAGTAAAATTTTACTGCAATAAATGGAGTTCGGCGTTAATTATTTTAGGGGTATTTTAAACCCTCCCTGTGACTTTCTTATGATGGTTAAAGAAAATTAGTTTATTATTTTTATATTTTTAACTTTAATCAATATATAAAAGCGTTTTCTGTATTAGAATTTATGTATTTTTTAAGTTAGTATAATTTTGTTTTATGATGCACGCCAGTCAGCTTCAAGGTTCATGGAATTGTTTCAAAAATTTGGTCCAACAAATAATAATTTGGCATTTTTCAAACCTTTTTGGGCCCCTTTAACACCAACAATCTTTTATTTAAATTCTTGAATCTTAGTTTTCTTATGATTTACCTAATATTTAGCGTTGATCAGAAAAATAATATTTTTTGTTTTGTATTGTATGCAAGTTTCGTTTGTTCGAATTTTATTTTAATTGTAATAATAAATTTTGAGATAAATAGTAATAGACTGGCTGGCTGGGTGGCTGGTTCGTGTTCTTTTTCCAAAGTTTATTGAAAATTCTGAGGTTACAGGTATGTTTCCTTACGTCATGCTGGCAACGATGCCCATCTATAGTTCGGATGATTGGCCTACGAAACTATTCCAAAGAGTTCGATTTCAAACATTAAAGTTCTTAAAAGTTACCGATACAACTTCAAATACTGGTAAAATCGCATGTGCGAAGGCAGTGAGTATTTTTCTGTTATTTTTAAATACAAGGTCCACACCGGTCAGCGTTTAAAATGCTTTAGTCCCATTCGACCGAAATCCCATTCGACCGAAGGCGGTTTTTGAGGTGTCTCATTCGACTGAATTCCGCCGAAACGTGCGGGTTTTATGTGTCCAATTCGACCGAACGCTGCTATATAAATTGGCTTTTGCTATGTTTTCAATTTAGTTACTGAAGTCGTTTGCAATGGAGCGGATAGCTAATAAAGGAGGGTATTTATACATCAATAATAATTATTTATTCCGTCTTAATAAAAAGAAACTGAAATAGTAAACTTAACCAGCTCTAACCTAACCTAACCTAACCTAACCTAACCTAAACATGGATCTTCGATAGTACATACCTTATAAATAAAATACCAAATCACCCCGCCAATTGGGCTACATTTTAAAATTCTTTCGGTCGAATGGGATTTCGGTCGAATGGGATTAAACGTTTAAAAACGCTGCTATTTAGCAAACTCGACAATTTCCAAATGAAGAAAATAGTGAAGAAAGTGTCCCAATTCGCGACATTCTGGTCATATTTGGAATTTCGTGTCACTTTCTGGTGCAAGGGTTCCTGCCTTTTTCCCAATTTTTGACCCCTGGCTACAGTACGTGGACCGATGGCCTGTACGGCTATTCTTGGGACATGATGGTACATAACTGGCGCTACGCGCACAGCAAAATCACAGTCGTAAATGCCGAAAATGGACACCAAGAATTCGTTGACCCAAACGTAAGTGAAAGATAACTAAAAATTTGTATTAAAATAGTACTTGTTTAGCAATTCATATGTGCAATGTGGGGTAACGGAGTGGCTAGCAATTTCGCCAGTGTTTATCCGAGCGATTTCAATAACGTACTTACTCGAATCGCAGAACGTATTTTCGAATCATTTCTTGACGAAAAACGTTCTGTTCGATTTTCCGCTTGGTAGGCCATCTATGAAACAATTTTTCTACCTTTTTTTAAATGTCAAAAGATTAAATCCGGCATTGTAAGTGCTGTCAACAATTACAATGCCCTTGAAATCAGCGTGAATGTCGCTTTCAATATAAGGCCATACAAGTGGAATTCGGAGAAAGCAACCGCTTTGGTGGTAAAATTAGACCACTTAATATATATAAAACTTTCAACGAACTCCAAACGTACTAAATATGATTAAATAAATCCAAAACTTATTTTCGTACTAAAATTTTTAAATCGTATTAAAAAAGTACAATGTACCACTCGGAACAACACTGCTTTCGCCTCGCAGCAAGAGAAATCCGGGTTCAATCCCAGCAAGTGGCACTTAAGTAAACAGGTGTACAAATCGTAGGTTATCAGGACAAAAAGCTTAAGAAACTCAGCGGAAATCACCGATAAATCAGTGGAAATCACGAATGATTTTCGAAAATTAGTAATAAGCTAGTGTACCCAGATTTTACGAGTTACTACCCCCTCGAGTGGCACTGATTGAAAACTCGAAAATCATCTTCTAAAAGTCCGACCTCACCCATTCTATAATACAAAATTCGCGGGGAAAACGCCTTTTTCAAGGGGCGAAAATGACTCTGTTCGCTACTAAAAATCGAAAATGACAAAAAATGAATGACCCATCAAAAATGACAATGCGCGTGCGCAGAAGAGGCTGCTATAGAAATATCAAACTCTCGATAGTGTTGGTGGCAGTTTGTAATGCCGAAGTAAGTGATTGGAATGAAATGCTTCGACATACGGTCAATGGTGACAATTTAAATCTTGGGCACTAAAAATAAGCTGGTATTTTACGCCCGCTTAAGCATTTAGTTTATGATTTGACTAAAATACCGGATATAGCGTAACATCCTTGCACTACTTAAAATTGAATTTACACAATAGATAGTTTGATATTTCCATATCCGTCCCTTATCCACACGCGCATTGCCATTTTTGACGGATCGATATTTTTAATTTTTACACAATAGCCTTCCTGATACAAAAGATTTTTTAAAGAAAACACTAAATATCAAATTTTATTGTTCATTAATTTTAACTGTATTAACATGTGAGGAATTTTCCAAAATCCCCACCTCCAATCATTGATTCCCAATTTCAGGTCTGGACGCAAAATCACAGATGGACTCATCACGCTGACATGGTGAAACAGTTCGCTAATTGCATTGAAGGTCAAATGTTGACGAAACTGAACACCACCGAAGTGGAGATTTACGTGGACGTCTGGATGTCATTAAATGGTCGCTTCACCCAAAGGTTGGTGCACCTACCTTCCCCCAAATACACTCTTAAAAAGGTTGGGTTAAAATTCAACCCAAACCTGGGTCCGTATTTACCCAGCCCAAAATTTGGGTTGTTTAGAATTAACCCATGAAAAGTTAAAAATGAAACTCGATTTTGGGTTAAAACTTTATGAAACCCAGCTTAGGTTGAAATTTACCCCACCTTGGGTTGCAAACTACCCCACCATGGGTTGAAAACTACCCCAGTTTGGGTTGAATTTTAATCGCGTGTTTGGCCGTGCAGCTAGGTAGGAAAATTTTAGACTTGAAAATTTTCGTCTGCCTGTATATGACAAAATGACTGTCCCTCTTAGATATGAAATGTTTAGAGGATCCATGAATCGATTATAAGAATATAATATAAACGGAGGACGCACATGGATTATTAGTTGTCAAGGTAAAATCCGTCTTAAGCTTTCGACCCGCGGGTCTTTAACAAACTAAATTTAATGAAACCAATTTGCTTATATATATCGTTTCGTAGAAAACCTACAAAGTTATCAATTGTTAAAAATAATTTTTTTTTTTTCAACAATTGATAACGTTGTATGTTTTTTACGAAACGATATATATAAGAAAATTTGTTTCGTGTATGATCGTTTGACTAAAACCCACGGGTCGAAAAGTCAACACAGTTTCTACCTTGAGAAATAAAAATCCATATGTGTCTTGTTTAAATTCTACTCCTATAATTTATCTATTTTAAAAATTCATATCTAAGAGGGATATTTTTTTTTCATATATTAGCAGAAGAAATCGTCAGATCCTAAAATTTTCCTACCTAGATGCACGGCCAAAGACGTGATTAAAATTCAACCTAAGATGTAGTAATTTTCTAACTAAGATGGGTTAGCTTACAACCCAAGGTGGGGTCGATTTCAACCCATGCTGGAGTAGTTTCCAATTCAAGCTGAGGTTAATAAAATTTCAACCTAAAATCGAGTTTCATTTTTAACCTTTCATGGGTTAATTCTAAACAACCCAAATTTGGGCTGGGTAAATACGGACCCAGGTTTGGGTTGAATTTTAACCCATTTTGGGTTGAAAACAACCCAACCTTTTTATGAGTGTATTTCTTTGGTCATCGTGTATACACTTTCAGGGTTTACAATCCAAGTACCAATTTGGCGAAGGCACCTTGGTCAGTAATGAGGAAGCCAGAGTGGGTTTTACCAGTTTTAAACGACCTCTCAAATTGGAGAAAGCAGCTCAAAGAGATTGAAAAACAGTCGTTGGCCGGAGAGTCCGGATACGAAGATATCATCTTTATTGTAGATTTTCCTCGTGAGTTTAACCAGAAGGATATAAAATATCCCTTACGAAATAAGCATCCATCTCCTAAGCACAGCTAATGCTATTGCAATATCTCGCTGCTTCGTATGGATTCATACTTCTACGAAGTTATATTTTTACATGTTACATAGTTAGGTGCGATATTGAAAATTAGTGCGCAAAGGAATCTGCGTCAAGCCTGCAAAGGAAATTTTTAATATTAATTATACGGTTCTGGTATAAATCGTTTTATCGATCTGGCCAAAACGCTTCAATAAATCAACCTCCTCTTGCTGCCAGAAGTTTTAATTGATAAATTACTAGCTGTGGTAGGGTTAAAGAAAACCCATAGACAAACCTGTTGTACATGCAGTCTCGGTAGCGCAAACTTTATATTCTAATCTGGCGGATATTTTATTGGAGCACGTTATCAAATAGGTGACTTTTAAAGCACCATTTCCTGTAGATTTCACCTTGGTTAACTACATTGAAGAATTCAATCACACAAAGTTGCACGTCTTAAGCGGAGGAGTAGCCTTACACGTGCTGTACAGCAACTGGACCAGTCTTGAAATTCTCGGAAAAGGAGATGGTGTATTCGTAAGTTCATAGTGTCACTCAGAAATCCATACATCTACTTGGAATGCTTATTCTGGCAGGTTTTCGTATCGATGTGGCTGACGGTTTTTTTTGGACGTCACTATATTATCTTAACAAACAACAACGTGAGAGGGGAGCGCGCGCAAAGGGGCTTTTTCTCTCGTAGGCGGGACCAAAGCGATACGGCAGAATAAGCATTCCAAGTAGATGTATGGATTCCTGTGTCACTTCGATCCCTCTAATATTAAATGAAGTTTCTCAAAAATCTATGTCACACGAAATTTATATATTTGAAGGGGTATAAAGTTTGTTGAAAATGGGGGTTAGCTATTGCATGACCAATGATTTATTTTTAAAATAGAATTTCAAACTCGGGGTTAGCAGATTATTTGAACGAATCATCTTCCACGAAAGTCGGAGGGAGGTCATCATCAGTGACGGCGCCAGGATGTTTTGCTCCAAGTATAAGTGCGGCCTTTTTTATTTTTTTGGCCCTTCGAAGGATTATGGTCCTATTTTTTAATTACTTATCCTAGCAATATATACAATTTCTATTCTACCGGTAATAAATTTCAGTAGAACATTACAGAATTTAAATGTTAACCCCTTGGAATTTCAGTAACTTTAATTTTTTGGGGGGTATGGCCAGCCTGGACATTTCTTTGGCACCGCCACTGGCGCATGCGTGTTAATTTTGTTCAAGGTGGTAGAAAGAGGATTACTACCTAGAGGTCAGCGCCACCAATCCAACGTCGCCGCCGCTGATATTTTACGGATGCCGAACCGTCGCCTCCAAGCGTGAAAAAGCGAACCGTACGAATCCGGACTCAACGTTTACGTTGAGCGTTACTGAACGCAGTCAAGGTCACCAATTTAACTCTTATTCTGGACGGGAAATTATAATTCAGTCTAAAAAGTATCTTTTAGTTTCCTTTACCGTTAACAGATGGAAACACGCTCTCCATTAAAGTTATTATATTAAATTTAAATTTAAATTTCCCGCCCTCTTTTAATAGACTGTCCTTGGACTACCTTCACTCTTTTTCGCGAGCTTACTTGGTGAGTTATGAGTGGAGTTTTTTATTATGTAGTGGAGTGAGAAAAGTGTGACTGGAAAATCACTCGCTCCATTTCACTCCGAGTTTTGCCCAACTGGCTGGTCTGAACGCCGCTTAACTCTATCTCTCTCGGGGTCTCGTTGAATGGCGACTATGATTTTATAATTTAACACAAATTCTGTCTTTCAGATACCGCCCAAACTGTTTCACAGAATTTCTCCGCTAAGTTTGGGACCAGCGTGCTACTATTTCGCTTTCGGAAAATGATCTCCCTTTCGCCATGTGTCTTTATTTGTAATTGGAAGTTTGTGCAGCGTATTTGGAAGTTCAATCTTTGGAATTAATGTACACGTCTAAATCAAATACACTTTCGATCGTGGATTTTATGAGAGGAAAATAAAGAAAATAACCTTTCTTCTCGCCACCTAGCGGCGTACTGCAAAGTACCGGAAATATTAATACATATTGCTCAACAAAATTGGTATTCTGTGCCCAAGAATTCCAACAAAGCTGCCGATTCGAAGTTCCTTTGACTAACTTAACCTTTAGAACTTAACCTTCATTTGGCAGGATTAAATGTATACATGTATTTAATGTATCAATTGAAAAATGTTTGAATTCCTGAATTAGCAAGAATTAAGTTAACTTAGATTACCTAAGGAATGTACTTTAGGGTCATCTTTTTAACGTTTTCCGTTTTTTCAAATCGTTTATCCAGAACAGTTTAAATTGCATATTGACTATTTGTAAGTATGTCACAAAATAAATAAAAATTGCTGTTCATTTTTAAAATAATAAAGTTTTAGTTGCACGAAATTTTAAATCCTAGAAAGATAAGATTTCAATATTCCGATGCAGAAAATTTCACAAAAACAGTTAAACGGTTTAATCATTTAAATTACTAATTAAATTCGTAATTAAAGCCATTAAACAGGTAATTAGTAATTTACATATTAAATTACAAATTATTAATTATTACTTACTAATTAAATTCGTTATAAAATCCGTTGAACGGTTAATTAGTAAATAACCATCGAGTGTAATGTGGGAAACCACGTTTTTCAGAAATTTTAAGATTTGTATAAAACATTTTGGCCACCAGTACCGGTTCCGGAGTCGTATTTAACGGGTGGAGATTTTACAACCGATTCAAATCATGATATTTAAATCAATTTTAAATAGCCAATTTAATGAAAATAAATTGTTTACATAAAGTTCGTTATCTTCCAGTGTTACATACAAAATTAGAAATTTGTTAATTTATAGATAAAACCGTTTATTATTTAAATACAATAAGTTATTAACTGACTTTTAGTCAGCGGAGTCACTGACCAATAGGGGCCTAATACTGCCACATAGAGATACGAAATTGAAAATTTTCAGTTTTGTAATAAGAAATTAGTTTCTCATTTTATGGCGTCGATCAAACGAGCCCAAAATTATCTTTCCGATGACTTTTAAAGACCATACGAAATACTAAATATGAAATTAGTTATGTCATCACTTCAGTACAGTCAAAGCTACGGACTTTGTACTGCTTACAGGAAGTTATCATCTCCTGGATTTGAAGTGTGAACATTTCAACGAAATTTCTCAATATATCTTCGAAGGATTAATACCATAGGTCTTTTCATAAAATAAGCTACGCTTGCTGAACTGGTTTTTATGTAGCTCATTCGTCACGAAATACGTAGACATTCAGTTCAGTTTATTCTTAAAAACAGGGTGTCTCGTCGAAATTACCATTATGTCCAGGGCTTTTCTTGGAAAAACGTCATCGATACGTCACCCGAGACACAGCACCAACATCAAAACAAGAAAGCCAATGTTACTTTACAAAAAGTCCTATTCATAGAAAGAGAGCACTGTGCTACGAGGCACAAATTAAACGTATCAAAGACACGGACATTGATCAGGTATTTTATTTTTTAAACTAACTCAAAGGCATTAAATTTTAAGGAAAAGTTATTTAACCCCGCTTGTTAGATTGCCATATTTCACGATAATATGTCAACAACATCGACGGGTATTGGGAATATTACGTATTTTGCTTTGGAAGGATTTAATTTCTAGTAAGCCGTTGCTTTCGAAAACACAGATATCCGAGTTCTCTGATTGAAATAAGCTAAATCCAAAGTCATTAAATTTTAAGTAAAAATGGTTTAACACACAATCGCTTCACGCTAACAGCTTTTTCTTGGTGTATTTTGCCAACGAGTATGTTTCATAATATTTCGTAAAAACACAAATTCTAAGTCTCTTTTAATATCTGACCTTTCTTAGCCGTAAGATTAACAAGAATGAACACGGTTTTTCCAGTTCGCAAAACTGGTTTTTGTATATACTATATTATTTTAAATTCGATTTTAAGGAAATTTAAATTATATCATATTAATTTAGATTTGCGTATTTTAAGTAAGATATTGTAACGATGGGATTACGAAGTATAGCTTCCCCTTAACCGAGGGACAGTTGACTGCTATAAACTATCAATGATGGTATGACGCAAATTAAACTTTACTAAGCAGGGCGTACCAATTTTAACTGTACTGAGCACTGGCGAAGTTATTTTAGCATTACTAAGCAGTGGCATAGCAATTTTAACTGAACTGAACACTGGCGTAATAATTTAAACTGTACGAAGCACTGGAGTTGCATTTTTAACTGTACTAGGCACTGGCGTTGCAATTATCACTGTACTAAGCACTGGCGTACCAATTTTAACTTAATTTAGCAGGAATGTACCAGCTTCAACTATTCTAAGCAGTGGCATAGCGAATTTAACTGCACTAAGCACAAGCGTAGCATATTTAACTGAACTAAGCACAAGCGTAGCGTATTTAACTGTACTAAGCGCTTGTTGTGCAATTTAACTGAACTAAGAGTTATAATTATTGAAATCGAAAAATGTTCTTCGAACACATTCTTCAAAGTGGTCCAGTAATATTCTAAATTAAATTTACGTCATACCTAAAAGCAAAATCATTTCAAACTAGATAAATATTTAAAAACAATTAATCCAAACCGAAATCACGGCTTAATGACTTAATCTGAAGTCTACCAAAATGGCCGTCAGTAAAACTTTAACATACTTATGGCTTTGGGTATGTTTTTCTCCCCTCCATATGTGTAACTTTTACGTTCAAAAGCGTTGCTACGAGGAGCTACTGCAAATCGAGCTTTAGAATTAAAATTAATGAAACCAACTAATGTTTTTCGAACACATTTTTAAAATGGTACGTTAATGTTCTATATTACTTTACATTGAATTTTCGGAAATTACCAGAACTAATAACTCAGAAATTGTAATTAAATCTGTTTCATTGAGATTTGCGTGTTTATAGTTAAATGTTTTAATGATAGCGTGATTAAGCTGCTGCCTTGATCTGTAAGGAGGAGGGCTAATATGAGATGTCTTCCACTGCACCGAGGAAGAGTTGACTCTTATCAATTACTGCAAACAGCGGTAGTTGGGACGTCCAATGTATGGTAGCGGGGTTCTGCGTAAGCGCTCAACCCTTCACTTTCGTAAAATAAACATACGTAGATTGCCTTAGGACAGGGTTGTAGAGAGATGGTTCGATCACTGAGCAATTCTACCATAGGAGAGTTTGGCTGAAGAAAAAGTGGCAAATAGATGGCGCGCCCGACACTGTGTAGCCCCTTCAGATACTTATGGGCATTCCCCCAATGCATAGAAGTACTGAGGTGCAGCCTAATTTATAGGAGATAGCGGGAAATTTAAATTTTACAAGCTAACTGATATCACTTTAATTTCTGTTTCGTTTTTACACGTGTGAATTTTAAGGAAATTTATTTTTTTAATATTTATAATTAGCGAACATTAAATTTCAGTATATTTATTTGAACTGCAATACAAATTTTGTACTAGAATTAATAAAGTAATAACATTGACCGTAGTTTTGCCTTTTGGCTCTTAATTAGCTTAGGTTTGCTTAGATTGTTCTCAATTTTCAAAAATTAAATTGTTAATGAATTTATAACAAAGCGAAAATTAACTAATTTAGAGATCATAAAGAACCGAGATCGATCGACACGAAAACTTGGTAGTGTTCCCTTTCCGTAGGCACTCAGTGTAATGAGGTAAAGCCCCCAAAATATCGGTAGGGGCTACTTAGCGTCACTAGCGCCATCCGTGGTAGAAAACTGTTTCGCCAAATAAAAAATCTAAGTGATCGAACCATCTCTTTAAAACCCTGCTTAGGACTAACGATTAAACAGAAAACGGCTTTAATCTCTATATAAATTAACACGATGATTTTACCGCGCAAGCTGGAGGGCAAGGTCTGTAATTTTGTTTATTGAAAATTTTCTTTAAAACCCGAGAGCACTAAGGCCATCTATTGATCAAATAATAACGGTAATCAGATGTTTATTAATGTTAAATGCCGACCGCTTTAATAGTCCCATTAACGTTATCGTACCGAAGCGATTTCTCCGGCAGAAAGTGGGTAAGCGCTATTGACTACGTGCAAGTCATTGAATTCCAATTGCAGTACGAATTAATGTTATCTTTATTTTCACTTAGTCGAAAACGTCACGACACCCTGCGCAAAAGAAGGACACAACATATTACCTGTATGCTTCCTTTTTTACACGTGATTGACATGATGATGCATATTACCCCCAGCTTATTGTAATCTTTAGAAGGTTCTTAGACCATAGTATCAATTACCACTTTATCACAAATGTGTTACAAGAGGTAGATTAGTTTATGTTTATCTTTCGATCATCGAAGGATGGGGTCGAGCGCGTACGCAGGACCCCACTACCAGAATTTATACGTCCCATCTATTACAATTTGCAAAAGTGGTTGAAGTCAGTCGCACCTGTGTGCAATGGTGCAACCTCGTCCAAGCCCGCCTCCTTACGGATCAAGGCCGCAGCGACGCCAGGTAAGTATGGTTAGAAGAGAAATAGGTAAAACATTAAGTTTTTCAAAGCCAACTAAAATGTGACATGTGACCATTTAAATATTCGAAATTTTTAATACAAATGAGAGTTTATACTTTAAATATCTTTGCAAACACAGGAACTAGATTTTTAGCAAGAGACTGTTGAAAAAATAAACGGATACCAATTACACGTTTCAAAGATGGTTTACTGTATCCAATTTCGCTGTCTTCGGGATGTGGCGATATTTTTACCTTAGGATGCAATACCAAGTTATACAACGGGTAAAACTTACGATTTTCGTTCTGCGTACTTTGGAATTACCTGAGAGTGTTCACTATCTCTTGTTAGGGTAGAAAGGGGAAGAATATGGCGGAGGCAGGCAATCAGGTCGCGGTTGTAGGAGTCCGTGAGGAAATTTGGGGAAATAGCGTTTCTGTTATCCATTTTCAGCACCGATATTTTTATAGAGGCAACTTGGTGTAGCAGTCTTTCGTGTACTATCTATTCGAAAATTTTCCTAAAATTTCCTTAAAAATAAAAGCATTTACCCAAATTTGTCTTTTTTACACATGCCTACAAAATAGGTAAAGTTTTCAAAAATTTTATAAAATTGAAAATTGTGGTAAGGTTTCGTGAATTTTTTTTTATTTTTGTAATATTTTCGTTTGAAGTTGCCAAAAACATTTTCGGTTGCCATGGCAAACCGGAAGCCCATTGCAACTGTTCCCTGAAGGAAATTTCATATTACTCAACGGTCTACACACCACCCTAGTTTCAACAAAATCGGTGAAAAGCACCTCGAGTAGTCTCCTTGTTAGTGTAGCAGTCTATCGAGTTCTATCTCTTCAAGATGTCGGCCAATTCAAAATCATACTGGCTCTCTTGAACATGATGGGGCCAAGTAGGGCATCTATTACAAACTAAAGACGATGTTAGTTTTTCAGAATTTGGGGTGATCGAAAGTTAAGTGTGTTGTAGTCTATCCAGTTCTATCTATTCAGGGTGGCGAACAGTTCAAAATGGCGGCACTCGGCTTATTTAATCTCGGCCATTGATACGCCTATTCCGTTGCCATTTGCAGCGTTCGATAAGTGTTTTTAATAATTTGTGCCATCTAGCGAGATAACGGGCAAGATTGTTTTTTTATTCATTGGAAATATGTTTATTGGTCAATTTATTTAATACAATCTAACTTTCTTTATCTATTATTTTCTTATAACCAGAATAATCTTCGCCTTATAGAAATGATTTTGGCTTGGAAGTGGTCAGAACGGCATAAAATAAAATTTTATTTTTCTTCTCAAGTTTGGTTAGAAGGATCAGCGAGCAGAATTAACTAAAAAAGTCATTAATATACTTTTGTTATTTGTTTTTAATTTTCCTGCTACACTTTAAAAAATGACTAAGACTTTACAGTATAAAGTTGATACAAACAATTTTGTTCAAGAAAGAGTATAGTTGGTCAGTTTTAAGGCTGTGTATGTGTTTTTGGAGCTGTTTTGCAAAAAATGATATTGCATGGATATCCAAGTTTGAGTCAATAATTTGACATCGCATGTATCCGAATATTAAAAAAATTTAAATTGCATAAATATCAAAGTTTATCCGAAAGTCTTGCACATATATAACTTATACCTATATAAAAAATAAATATCTTTGGTACATCCGAACTTCGTTAGTTGCTTCCCGTGGTTCTGCGGTAGAACGCTCACCTGTCGTGCAAGAGGGCTCGGGTTCGAATCCCGGCCGATTAAAAAATTATATTACACCCAATGACCAAAAGAGGGCGCTTTTGGAAAATACAGCTTAAGATGCTAACTTTTTTTTACCGTTTTCCTGCTAGATGGTGCAAGTCATTAAAAATTGTGACTATGAATACATTAAAGACCACCTTCTTTTTCGTCGAATGTTGTTAAGAGCAGAGCAATAGGCGTATCAGGGGCCGAGAAATAACGTTTTTAATATAAGCTGAGTGCCGGCATTTTGATCTGACCGCCATATTGAATAGACAAAACTCGACTTACTGCTTCACCAAGTAACCCTCTTTCCGAAATAACATTTCGGAGCGGAGAAGTGATAACTAGGACAACATTTCCCCCATCTGTCTCACGGACTGTTACAACAGCGACCTGATTCCCTGCCTCCGCCTTATCCTTCCCTTTTCTACCCTAACCAGAGATAGGGAACACTATCAGGTAATTCCAAAGTACGCAGCACGAAAATCGCAAGTTTTTTCAAGAGACAATAGGGTTTATCCCGTTTTATAAATTCGTATTGCATCCGCTAAATAGCGCTGTAAAATTATCGCCACATCCTAAAGAGAACAGCTAAATTCGATACTTTTAACCATCTTTGAAACGTGATATTCGTTTATTTTGTCAACAGTATCTTGCGGATTACCTAGTTCCTGTGTTTGCAAAGTTTTTAAATACATTTATGCACATTAATATAAAACCTTTCGAATATTTAAATGGCCACATATCGCTTTTTATTTCGCCTTGGAAAACTGAATATTTTCACTAATTATCTTCAGATCATACTTACCTGGCGTCGCTGCAGCTTTGATCTGACAGGAGGCGGGCTTGGACGTGGTTACAACATTGCCCATAGGGTGCAACTGACTTAAACCACTTTTGCAAATTGCAATAGGTGGGGCGTACAATTTCTGGCAGTGGGGTCCTGCGTACGCGCTCAACATGTTCCTTTGATGGTCCAAAGAAAATCATTAACAAGTCAACCTATTATAAAGCATCTGTGATAATGTGGTACTAGACTCTATGGTCTGAAAACCTTCTAAGGTTTATGTTTTGTAGAAAGTTATATGTGTAATTTCATGTTAATAGCGTAAAAAAAGGAAATGTATTCCTTATATATTTCCGATGTGTACGCCATTAACTTTAGGGGTGTCCTAATTAGCCATAAATGTCCAATCAACATGGATATTTAAGTGCTTCGTTTCAGAAATATGGACTCCAAAAGACGACCCCAATAACCGATACGAGTACGTGTGTTACGAAAATTATGGCAATCTTTGTACGTTTTATTAATACACACACATTAGTAAATTTGAACATTTGGACGTCCAATTTATAGTTTATTTGGGGGTCCCAATCTGCGTGGCCCACACGTGCAACTGCGGCAATCAGATTGATTCCTTTGGCTCGCGTGGATTGAGCTGCAAGAAAAGCTCTGGTCGGCTCTCTCGCCATAGCGCGGTCAATGATATCCTGAGACGCGCTCTCGTTTCCGCTGGCGTGCCTTCCGTCCTGGAACCACCTGGTCTATCGCGTGATGATGGAAAACGCCCGAACGGCATGTCGTTAGTCCCTTGGTCCGGCGGTAAGTCGCTGGTCGGGACTTTACGTGCGCGGATCCTTTAGCTCCGTCGTATTTGGCTAACTCTTCGCACTGTATTTAAAAAAAGATTATCTATAATTTTGTAATGATATATACCATCCAGTAACCAATAAATTGACGTTTTGATAATCGTTTATTTGGTCAGTTCCGCTTAGGGTTAAAGCGGCGCAGTGAAAAAGTTGGTTTTCGAAAGGACAGAAACGCCGCGGTGTAAAAATTCTCGTGTGAGTTCATTTGCAGCTGGTCAATATATAACACAGATCGCTTTGTTTAGCGGATTATATTTCCGGCGGAAACTGAAAAATCCCCGCCTTGGGTAGTGGTCGAAAATAACAGTGACTGAGAGTGTAGGGTTCGAGGTATCTATTAGCTGTGGTTAATACCAGCCTTTAAGCAAACAAAGATTTGGGCTCTCTTAGTAAGAGACATAGCTGACTCTTATTGAATATGGAAAGAAATTATTATTATGGCTGTCTTGACCAATCTAGTATCCGTGCAGCCGTAAATAATTCGTAGAGTGTTTCCGCTTTCGCCATGTATTGGGGTGTGTACTTATAGACGATTAATTGTTTAATTTATTTATTAAAGGGTCGAGCGCGAACGCAAGACCCCGCTACCGAAAATTGCACGTCCCGCAAGTCGCGACGAGTGGTAAGAGTCAGTTCCACCCTTAGTACAATAGTGCGACCTTCTACTACCTAATCAAGGTCGAAGCTACTCCAAGTAAGTATGAAACGCACTTATTAGAGGCTGTACTCATCTTCGCCAAATCAAGCTTTAATCCCGTATGGTACTATTTCATTTCTTCATATACATCGACAGAAAGTCGAGTAATAACACATAGATCTATTCTAACTTCTTTTTGGCTTATTGTAAAGATCGGGTTGAAATAATTTTGGGAAAAATTAAAAATTTAAATAGAAATCAGTTTAAAGAATAGTGCTTCGTTTAATTAAGCAAAATAATCTGTCTAGTAAGGAGGAAATACTTTGTATAGCTTCGCATTTAATTATTTATTTATAGAAAATGCATTTATTGGTGATTTTGCAAGGATTTAGCTGTCTTACAAGATAAAAGTTGTGGCTACTTTCTTCGGGCAGTTGCGTCGCCAGTATTAATCTGGTCAAACATGTTCAATAGTTCAAATGTAGGCCACTGCTTATTTCAGTGAAAATTGCTTCGCTACGGTTTCGGTTAGTTAAAATTGGTTCGCGTTTCTTAGTATAGCTAAAATTGCGTGATATCCTAGTTGATGTCGTAATGTGAGTTAAGCTAAAATGTGAAATTTTAATAGGCATCAGCTGAAAGAGCAGTCCTTCATTAAAATACGAAAATGAATTGTCGCATGAGGAGGAATTCACAAAAACATATTTTGCACACTTTAGTATTCATTTACAAATGTACTGTTAAAACTGCAACGCTTGTGCTTAGTACAGTCAAAATTGCAAAGCCAGTGCTTAGTAGACTTAAAACTGCAACGCCAGTGCTTAGTAGACTTAAAACTGACAGACTAGTGCGTAGTTTAGTTAAAACTGCAAGACCAGTGCTTAATACGGTTAAAATCAACACGCTTTGAACAGTTTAAATTTCATCACACTATATTAGATATCGTAGTGTTGGTTTCGATGTTCCCATTAATTTAGTTGGAGCAATGCATGGAATGCCCAAATACTAATTCCTGGAAGATATTTCTCTTCCGTTAGGTTTCTCTGTCAAAATTATTCCTCTTATGCTCCATCCTTTAAGTTTCTTTAAAAATACCTTTCGTTGCGTTGGAGTGTTATCTCTGACGATTGTTATATTCGCGATTGGCGGTCAGGGAAGGTGCCCCCGGCACTGTGGCAGCTAAGAGCAACAAACACAATTAGAGCGCAGCAAGCCTTTAAACACGCTAACGCAGTGTTGTGTACAAATTTCATTGGTTGAGCCTTTACGCTGAACGTTTTACGGAACAGGGGAAGACAATTTCAGAATTTTCCGATTCTGACGGCAGTAGGCGCTAAAGCGTCTAACCAATGAAAACTGTACGCCAGAAAGTGCAAGATTTTCACGTGTTGTGTTCCCCTTGTGTGGGGTGCTGTGGTTGTTGCTCCAAGGTGTCAGGGTCATCCCCAAATTTATTTAGAAGACTAGTGCTCCGTCTTTGTCCTTGATCCGATAGTCTGACCGCTCGCTTTCCCGTTTTTACGAGGTGCTGATCACTCCCCGTAATCGATTACGTAAGTGAATACAGATTTAGCACTACCAAAGGCTGTACTCATTTTCATATTTGTGTAATCGGTGTACAGATTTTCAGATAGTGGTTAGACCCTCGCGTTTTTATGAATCGTGTACTTTAGTAAACGAGTCATTATAGGCTGGTGTCGTCCAATTGTGTGTCTGTCTGTGTGTGTGTCCTGCGAACGCGTTCGCAGTTTCAGGGCAAAGCGTAATGCAGTTTCTTTGATTCTAAATTGTGGCAAAACTACCGTGATGGTGAGCGTTAACGGATAATATTTGCGTTTGGGGTTTTTTGGTATTTTGTTCGTCAACGCTCACTGCCACGACAGTTGTGACTTGGTAGACTTTTTCGAGATGTTGCGAATGTAACGTGGATGTGTATTGTGCACTGGTGACGTGTTTTGTTTTTGTGGTGTCTGTGTTTCGTTTGCGATCTACTCTCCAACGTCTATGTATTGACTTTACGGACGGACCGTATGTTGAGGGTTACGATAAACGTCTCAACGTCCATAAGGCAGGGTGTCCACCAAATTTTCACGGCATACGTCCTATTATCAATTTGAGATCGCATCGGACGGGTTTTGAACCCGGGACCTTCAGCTTTATCGGAAGAGTTTATTACAAATTCGGTTTTTATTAAAATTGAACGAAATTTCGTGTTAAATTTAAATTATAGCATCGAAGATACTATTTTAAATTATAGCATGGAAGATATTATTTGAAATTATAGCATCGAAGATATTATAATTTAGCTTCTCTGTTGATTAAAAAGAATGCGCCGCCCAGGTTTCGAACCCGAGCCCTCCTGCACGACAGGTGAATATTTACCACAGAACCACCGATATATACCCGCTTTTGTGAAAATTATAAACACAGCTTAGCGTAAGAGTATATTAATGGTTTTTAAATACTACACTTTTTAAGTATGAAATTTTAAAGGTCAAATCTTGATTTAGCGCAGTCAGCAGAGATAAGAGGGTTAAAGGGTAGAACCTGTGGGTTAGTTTTTTGTTATTTATTTACGAGTTTTCTTATCGACTAAAATTTAGTTGTATTTATGCAAAGGCGTTTATTTAACGTGTATTGATATACGAGCTGCCTTTTAGGCAAGTGGCTCTCTGTGCTTTGTTAATGGTAAGGTTTTTGCTTCTTGTTAATACATTTTGTGTGGATATTTGGATATCTATACGATTCCTAATGCAGTCATTGATTTCCTGGGTGTGCGAGCCATTATATGATATTGGAAATCGGACGGCATTGGTCTTTTTCATGCGGTATGTGTCACAACGTCAACGGGAAGTCTACGAGTCGTCCACTACCAGATGTCGAATATAGCTATTCTACGGTATCTTCATCAAGGGTGAGTGTTGAAAGATGCGGCAAGTAGTTCGTAAGCGAGAAAAATACAAATACCCTCTGTAGATATTTCTTTCATTAAAATTTGCTTCGTATTATATTCAACTGATAAACTTGTACTGTAAAAAGCGTTAAATTCAATTGTGCATTGTTTTAGTACGTCTAACTCACTGTTGTAACTACTTAATTTATAACGTTTTGAAAAAATTAAAATCGGTTGTTTCGTCTCATTTATTTTAATTATAATTAAAATTTTATACCGGGCGGGATAGAACCGGGATCACGTTTTTAGTAAATAACTCTGAATTGCGGAGATCTATCTTTAAAGGTCATCGATAAATTAATACCACTAGGGACAATTCTTCCGAGGAGAGGTAAATTTTGGCAAGCTTGCCAACTGGTTTTTCTTTTATTTGGGGTTAAAATCGAAACCACTCATTTATCTTTGCCAAAACATTCGACCTTCAGTATTAGAACGGCCTTATAGACAACCGTTATATAATTTTTTCTACATTACATGGTTTCTTTTCGCCTGTTCCACGAATGAAATTTACTCTGTCCTATAAACTATTTACTTGTTCCGGAGTAATAGCGTTACAATCCTCCCCAAAAGCGAGAGTAAGGGAATGTAACTGATAAAATCGTCTGCTTATTCAGAATTTGTCTGCTAAAAATCATCAGGGAAAACATTTTTACTCCGACTTCAGCTATCCCTCACATATAAACAGCGATAAAACGATGACATGGAGTTACTCTTGTTACCCTAGTCATATCATATTATCATTTATTTTTGTGAAATCAAAATGGTTATATTTAATTATTTTGCAACGTGCATAGAAACTGATTTTTCTTTAAAACTTGACGAACCAATGAGATTACGATGCCAACACGTTGTTGAAATGTTTTCTCCATTCCCTCGAAGCAATTTTGTTGGCGACTAGTGTTACCTAAATAATTATATTTAAGTATTTTGAGCTAATCGTCAATCCATTCTTCAAAACTTGACAAACACTAGCTTTAGCGTGATAGTTAACACATTGTTTGGAATGTCAACTTCCATTCACACGAAGCAACTTGGTCTGTTTCTCGTATTGGTGAGCATTGTTTTGTAAAACATCGGTTTGTTCACCGTATTGGTGAGCATTGTTTTGTAAAACATTGGTAGAACTATTGGCAGGTTAGCAGAGCAATTATAATTCGAAAATTGTGGATATATAGAAATAAGGAAGTGTCTCTTCTACCTGCATTGTTATACTTTTAGTCATCGTTTACTTTAAGTAAATTTTGACGTGACCGTTGAATGGTCGCTTGTATCGTGCAACTCTATGCATTTACCTATAAATAATTATACCGATACTCTGTAGTTGGCCTTCCTAACGTTATGGATATTGAATAATTTATGCTCCAGCAGACTTTGTACCCAAAAGTCATTCACCAGCGCTTCTAGCGGCCAAGACGTAAAAGTGTTGATCCACCATCGAATGACCTATTTTATTCTTCCGTTATCGGAGATTGACGTACTTCTCGTGACTGCGAAAACTCTTGTAATTCGCATTTTAAAAATAAGATATCTAAAATTAAAGTTTCTCCCAAATTATATATAGCAGCAAAAATACTTCGGTATTATGTCAAACTTTCTAATTAAAAATGTTTCGCCAACGTTTAAATCAAATTAAGAAATCTTGGTGCTATTTTTGCGAATATTATTACAAAATGTGCCTTCATCATCCTGAAGCTAGGACGTGTACACTATACCGCGTAAATGTCGCGTGTGAGCCGTACCCTTAATTGGAGCCTGTACCGCCGTGTTTTCAAAACGTTGCAACAGCTTTGCTTTTCCAGAGTATGTTTCAATAACAACCGCTTCAAAGCATTTTGATAGCTTTACGAAATGGAGATAAGCAGAGCAAATATCGATTTCATCGAAGGCAAATTTTAGTTATTTTATTAACTACGATGGAAAGCCACGAAGAAAACATCAAATTAGATCAAGTTGACGAATCGGTAATAATTTCACGAAAAAAAGGAAAAGTAGGTCTAGTTCATCCGAGTTTGATCTCTTTAGTTTGCGTTTTAGCGAGCGCTACACTTTGTACTTTAGCCGCGCTTCAGTTTCGACTGTACCCTTGGCTTCCACCCACTCAAGTGATTCTATTTAGTCAAGGAGCAACATTTTGTTTCAATTTACCGCAATGGATTTGCCTCTCCCGATTCAGCAAACAAAGACTTCCGAAAACGAAGGACAAAAAAGTTTACTTGTTCTTGATTTTACATTGCGTAATCGTCATATCAATGGGACTCTTATACAACCAGGCATTGAAGTTAGTTTCATCGAGCGTAGTTTTCATTATTACCAGCTTTGGACCGTTCGTAGCGTTGGTTTTGAGTAGAATCATATTTTCGGAAAATATCACTGGGCTCAAATTGATCGCGTTGCTCGTTACCGTTGTCAGCGTTGTGTTGACGAGTTTAAGTGGCGATTCTCTGTCCGCCATCGGAAACGCGTCCCAGTTTTACACAGGAATAGCATTCTCAATTGGATATTGTCTCGTAGTATCGATAATGTTTATTTCGTGGAAGAAAATATCTACGTTAAACGTGAATTTTGTGTGTGTGGTACAAGGCGCTTCCGTCTCTATGTTGGCTGTGACCATCCTTTTGACCAGTGACACTTTCGTTGTCCCCCAGTGCGGTCTGCCTGCAGTCATATTGCTAATTAGTGGTTTATTTAACGCCACGATTTCAATTTTGTTGTACAACGCCTGTAAATTTGGCGAAGCTGGGAAGGTGTCTGCTATGATGACAGCTATGAACATCGTTCTTTCGTTGGTGTGGGAAGTGCTGTTCTTCGGTTTAAATCCCCAACCACTTCAGTACATTTCGGCTGTTCTGGCCATAACAGGCACCATATTAAACGGGTTCGATAAATATATTACTTATCCCAAAATTGTTACCAAGCCTTTGTAACGTACTTTTAGATTATATTGGTCCTTGGTTATATTTATTCTTTCACCAACATTATAAATTTCACTGCGTGAATTCGTTAAATATTTTAGTGGCAAGTTACGATAACCTCAAGTGAATAATCGTTGAGACACTTCTGACATTTTGAGAATAATGGACCACGTCTAATTCTAAGTTTTCAAAATTCATAATGCACAATATTTATAAGACGGTGATTTTATCGCTATTCATTTTCAACTGGAAATTTTTAACTTTAATGGAATTCACAATTTTATTACGTATCCTAAATCAAAGATATCCCTAACCGAAAAAGTCTAAGCAGTAAAATAGACTCAATTTGTGGATGTTTTACTGACCGTCTCGTTTCAAAGGGTTGTTTTTTGGCTGCTGTTTACCAACGCTGATTAAGATAACCATTTTGAAGTCGGCATTCGCAACTCTAATTTTTATAATTCGAGATGAGAGCCGGCTCAAGCAACCATCTACCGACCTCAAGTGAATCGGTCTTAGGTTGGTGAAAGTAACTGACATACGGCTAAGCAATGTACGACTGATCTTGTGGACGTTTTAACCGACCTTCCTGGTTTTTTTTGTTTCGGATTACCATTTTAAAGTCATCATTAACGACCTTAACTTTGATATACGAAATGTCGGGTTAAACAAAAATATCTGCCGACGTACAATAAATGTACCTCAAATTTTGTTTATCAACTGATTTGCAGATAGTCGACTCAATCTATTGACGTTTCTACCGATTCAGAAATAAGTTTCTTACTGTATGCGAGTGGCTAAAATAAGATAGAGGATATGTTATTTGGGTAAGCGTCAACGACAATTTGCCACCCATATAATTAGACACGTTTACGTAGTTGGCTTTACCGACAGGTCAGACATCTATTATTTCTTTATTTAAAAAAAGCGCTAGATTTTCTCAATTAAGTGACATCTATATTGAAAAATTAAAATTTATTAAAACAATCTAATTAAATTAGTTAAAATAATAATTTAATGTGATTAATTTGATTGATATTCATCAACTTTTAGTTTTAGATATATTTTAATTTATGAGTTAACAGTTATAGCCTGCCACCTGATAGCGTCAATTTCACAAGGTGAAAAAAGTTCGTTAGCCTTCTACCATACAAATTACTTTCCGTCGCCTACCACGTGTTTAGCCTAGTTCTCACTTGGCGAATAAAACAGTTTATCCGCTCTAAAAATACGCCCATGAATAAAATTTGCGAAAATTTTCAAATCGCGTCTCCGCGTTTCGAAAATAAGACTAAAATCATAAACGTACCCGTGACTGGTAATTTAATAATATAATAATAATAATAATAATAATAATAATAATAATAATCAGCTAGGCTAATATCCAAGACACCACCTTAGCCTTTGCTGCCAATGCTTTTGTAAAATAGTTAAGCGAAATAATCATAATTATTCAGGTTTGTAGTCAGTTTTCCTTCTCTAGGCCCCCTGGGTACTCTTTCACATTTATCGACCAAATATTTACTCGAAAAAATTTAAAAAAAATTTAGCTGGAAATAGTTAAGAGTGCTGTCGTTGCTTACTTGCAATCGATATAAGATAAGTTTCAACTGAAAGTTTAAATTTTTTTTTGAAGTATGTGAACTGTATGGTAATATCATAATAATTTAAATTCATTTTAGGTTTTCTTTAATTTATTGAAATGTTTTTGACGCATTTTTTCAAAAAGGATTATTTTATTTTCTTCTGTATATTCCTGATTTTTATATGTTTTCAAAACAAGCTTCCACTTTTTTAAACTCAATGATTTAGCTCCTAGAAAAAAACAACCGAAACTCTCGGATGTGTTTGATTATTTGTGTTATATTGTGAATTGTTAATTGTTCAAACTTTCATTAAAAAAATTATATTCAAAACAAGCTAAATAAAATTTCAAAAGAAACTAATTTTTCATGTGATAAAATGTTCTTATTATGAAAACCAGTTTTGTAATAAACTTATTTGCATAAAAATCAAGAAGTTATAAATTTTATAAGAAAAACGGTTTCTTAGTTTAGCGGAATGGTGGCGCCTTGGATTAATAATAGTAGTTTCTACTTGGAAAAAATTGAAAAAGCAAATGACTTTTGCGACAGCAGCACCGCTTCGGCGAAGTTAACGGAAAATTTCCAAAACTCCCGTAACACGTAGCCTTCTACAAGCACTTAGGAAATGCACATGATATATCCAGGTAGGAACTACTATTATTAATCCAAGGTGGTGCTACTAGAGCTCGGCGAAACAGATAAATTAACCGCTAAAGTTATGATTAACCATAAAAATTACGATTAACTGTTTATCCATGGATATTATCCACGGCTATATAGCAATTTAAGGTGTAAAATAATCGTTTTTTTTCAGATACTTTTCGTTAGTGGATAAAAATAAATAAAGTGATTATTTCTTATCCAAACGCCGAGCTCTAGGTGCTACATAACAGGAGGAGATTTATCCTTTAAATTAAATTCTTGAGACCAGTGTGAGAAATAAGGCACTATCACAGGCCAAGCCCCAGTTTAAATATTAGCTGGGCCAGTTTAAAAATTAAATGATTAGGGTGTTAATGTCCCTGGTGACCACTCAATGAATTCAAAGTTTTATCCTTCAAGATTTTAGTTAATTACAAAATACTATATTAATCCCTGAAATTGTTTGGTCTTTGCTTCAATGCTGTGTGCTTGCCAAGCACTAACCTACTAAGCCTATGCCCTAGCCGCTAGGGCATAGCGCATATTGTCAAGAATAGATTATTTGACCATAAATTATAAAAGCCTGATTGTGAAGGTTAAAAATGGTAAGTGGCCAGTGGCCAGTTTTTTAATTAAACTACCTCGGCTCTACTGGCCACAGGTTTAGTTTAAAAAAATTCCTTAATTCACAGCGGGCTTGAGGCCCACTTGTAAGTCGTGACAACGGTGACACGCGTTCGTACCTCACCTATATTCAATAGGGAGCTATCTTCTGAGGGGGGGGGGGGGGCGGAGCGATGACCTAGATCTTTATAAATTATGGGGTTGATGGTGGCGCCATCTACTCAATGTTTTGGAATTACTAAATCATAAGGGGAGTCGGTCATCTTGGTTGGAATATCCTCTCCCCCTTGCTGTGTGTGTTGCTCCTAGTTGCTAGTATCATAAGAAAATAGGGGAAGACGAGCACTGTAGCTTTGAGCCATGCAAGTCTGAATAATCCCCCGCCACCCCTAATGTTTGAATCTGACCAATCGTGCTAGGTCCAGTCTAACCACCTTTTTTAAATCGAACCCCATTCTCTACAGAGAAGCTTCTGAGGGTCGTCTGCAACAGTTTGGATGTTTACTTTTAAAATCAAAAATGGATGTATTTACGCAGTGTTTGTCACGTACAAAGATACTACAAATAAGAACACTCATACTGTGTTCAAAGGATATGTGAAATCTACTCAAACTAAACCGGTAGTTGAAAATAAACTCGTAGTTAAAAATCAATCCACAGCAACAGACGAACTGGGTATGGGCCTTGGCCTTGGTAATAATGAATCACATACTACAATTTCTTGTGAAAGTTCGGTACTACGCGTAGAAAGTATTTCAACAGTAATATCGGAATACTCGTTGCTTTGCAACCAAGTTCCATTAATTGTGGGTGAAAACTTGGAAAGCGATCAGCTTCAGGATCATTACTTCAATGTAGATCAAAGGTTTTTAAGAGTGGAGACAATGTTTGTGACATCGAAGCTGTAGTACAAGTTCAGCAGCTACTGGAAATTATGATTTTTTTTATTTGTCTTGAATTGCTTATTAATATTTATTTTTGCAGATCTCGATTACCACTATCAAAACAATGACATTCGGTCTTTTTCTTGCCTGACTGTTACACGTCCAACTACGTTGCAAATTATCGGAGGAGGCCTTTACGACTACCCTTTTAAAACACAGTTTACTTAAGATGGAATATTGAGAGTTTATTTTCATTTTTACGCAGGAATTAATACAATTAGAAGTTTCATTTAAATCAAGGAATACCTCTGCGTATTGTTCCATACCAGAGTGACTGAGAAAAATCATATCATCTCGGGCAGGAATCGAACCAACCACCTTCGGCCTACCGTCCCAACGCCACTACCAATGGACTACCGAAGCCACGAATAGTCAGGCCTCGGACATCCAATTTAAGGACCTGTTATAAATTAGTTGACGTAAAAAGCTACGGCACCGTCAACAACGGGTTAAATGTATCCCGCCAAAAATGTGAACCAGATCGAATCATTCTTAAATTGGATGTCCGAGGCGTGATTATTCGTGGCCTCGGAAGTCCAATGGTAGTGGCGTTGGGACGTTAACCCAAAGGTCGTAGGTTACCATTGGACTATCGAGACCACGAATAATCACAATCCAGCTGGACAAACCATCAAAAGGGTGGGAAGGCGAATTCTTCTTAGCCTGACAAACGTGGGACTTACTGCGAATATCAGTGTATGGGTTTATAGGACTTGTAGATGATAATCATGAAAGGTATCGAAATTTTATATTTACCCAGTTAAAGTAAACGGCAGTGTAGTAGAAACCTTGTTTAGCCAATTACGCTTCATAACAGCAGGGGAATTACCAGGTTCTAATTTCCAACCTACTAAAAGATCTTTCCTTATTAATTCCGAAATGAAAATTGAAGTAAAAACAGGTGAAAGATTTTATCGGGAAACTAATATTAACACTCCATCTATTTCGGATTAAAAAATAAACTTTGGAAATAAATATTAAATCTTCTTTGATATTATTTCGTTATGTTTAAGTACTTGAAAAATTACAATTTACACTTAATAAAACTTGGTTTATAAAAAGTTGTACTTTTCTATTAATACTTATAAAACCCCATAAACAATTTATCACTTAAAACAATTCATAGCCTTAGAATTGACACCTTAGCGTAGTCCTGTATAGTAAAAATCATTTCGATAATGGTTTTTTTATCACTCTTCCTCGAGAAGAAGTTGGTATCGGGGGTATCACGTTGTTATCATCTTTCGCAGGTACCAAAACTTTACTAGACGTTTTTAATTCATTACGACCTATTTTTGAGGAAAAACATTTTGGTTGTATTTTCGTAGGTACCTTTGGCTTTTGGGGACAAATTGGTTGGCTGACTGTATTGGTTAGAGATTCTGAACTACAGTGATTGGCTAAGTCTAGAGTTTCGTTTGTAACTTGCTGAATTTTGACCTTTGGTATTAGGGGTTTCACCACCAACAGTGTTTGTTGTCTCCTGGCTTTTCTGCTTCTTACTTTTTCTTCCTCCACCCAGTTGAAACAGTTTATCCCGAAGAAGCTGTCCACCTTGTCCCCGTGAATTATCCTTCATATTTTTCTGTTCGCTCTTTCCAAAAATTAAGTCATTTAAGAACGCATGCCCCATCTTTCTCAAATACATAGAGTGGAATTTTTCAAAATGTTGGCTAGAGAATTGTGGTATTATCTGCAATGCAGTGTAAAATTGATTTCTTAAAATTTTCATCTGGGAGTAAAAAGGGCCATAGTTTGTTTTTATCACATTGGCTCCATCTGTTTGTCCGAATCTCTGCTAAGATAGACCAACACAAACAGAAACATTCCTCACGGTGGGAATTAGCTTCTCGTGAAGGAAGTGTAGTCCTCCTCTATCACGTTTTTTTAAAGCTTCTGGGATGGATTTCACGTTCTTTTCTATACCTCTCAGCGAAAGATTAATTTGTAGCAGAGAGTTGGATTCGTTCTTTTGGGTCAAGGATAAATTTTTATTCGCTAATCTACGCCGATTCACATTTATAATTTCCCCTAATGAACCACCTCCTAAACAATACGCCGAGTACTGTTGATCAGATTGTTGATTTCTTAAAGATTCTTTGAGGGGTAATGGCCTTACAACTACTTGCTATTCATCACAACTTTTTGCAACTCTATTTCACGCTTATTATGACAATCCAATATGGAATGTCCTAAGAAGTGTAGTACTACAACGATATCCTCAATTACGCCATCAGACTTTGAATTTCAATATTTTTATTTATAGCAGAGTATATCAAATCTACGTCTGGTGATACTGCATAAAAGCCAGCAACTTCAATTTGTATTTCCATCGCTTTCGCTACAATGCTTGTAATCCAGTTTTGCCAAGTATTTAGAAAACATTCATAGCCTCGTACCTTCTTATCTGTTTCACATGGTTTTCACTTTCTTTTAATGAGTTGAATTTCATAGTCATGCTTTTAAACACAAATTTGATATCTCCAGTTTATTTAAGCCTTTGCAACAATTCACCCCTTGTTGGATATAACTCTTCCCTTTAGTGCTTCAAAACGTCTGACAAGTCCATTTTTAAGCTAGAAATACAAAATTAATTATTAGAAAATAAAAATTAATAATAATTTAAGGAAAATGATACTTTATATTGATCTAATTACTCTTTTTTATGCCACTGCCAGTTAGTAGTATGCTTTAACCTCCTAGCTGACGAAACGGCGTAGCACCCGCTTGCGTCTGCCAACCCCCGGGGGTAGTAAAATGGCGCGTAAAATTCGTTTAATGGCACCTCGCTATTTGGTGCAGGTGCTCCTCTACCCCTATTTTCTTCTGCTAGAATCTAGTCATGAGTACTTCGCGTCCAACTAAGAAAGATAAGATAGAATTTCCAAATGATTATTTTAATCAATTATCTAGTCATGTAAAAAAAGATTCATCGGAAAGATATTAATTATTATAGGTTCCGAAGAGACTAGTCCCTAGCAGGGGTATTACAATCACCGCGTCTGTCCGTCCGTCTGTGTGGGATATCGGGGCTAAGTGAAATCACCGCGTTTGCAGTTTTTGTGATTTCGTAAAACGTTTTCTAAAACGCTTTTATTTCCAAAACCACATCTCTTATTTTTGGCAGTTATCTATAACTACTAGGGCGTCACAAACACCCAACGGGTATTTTTGACAAAGACCTGAGCGGAGCGAGCTAGCGACAATATAAATAATTCAAATATTGAACACACATTTAAATAAATTAAGGTAATAACTTTTATTTTTATGACATACATATTCTAGTAGTTTCAGCCTCTCCAGTTTTTTTTTTGGAAGCTAGTCCGGTCTTACTATTGACTTTCAAAAGTCGTTCTAAATTTGGAGGGCGAAAGGTAATTGCACAATATATTTTAATATTTTCATTATAAAATTTCCGTTTGCCCTTATAAAATTTCCATCATAAAATTACGTTTGTCATTATAAAATTACGTCTGCCTTCCGTTTCTAAGATATTCTTAGACGTTCCCTTTGCAATTCTGGTGCGCGACCGCTTACAACCACCAAATAAACCCGCTTTCCTACTCAGTCGACGGCTTGCAAAACACCCGTCAAAAAGGCAGCCGTTGATTTCAATACTTCTCCGGCCCACAAAACGCCCGTTAAAAAGGCAGCTGTCCCTACAGCAAAGTAACTATTTTTCCCGTTAATGAATTTCTAAAATATGGTATTTTTTTTATTAAATAACGTTATTCTAAAAGAAGAAACCTTTCGGACAATCCGGAGTTTAATAGTGACGACGAATTCGACAAGTTGGCCAGTTTGATACCGTTCACTTTAATGTCTGGGGAAACTGTGATGAAATTATGGAGAGGAGTAGTTGAGGTGGAGGAAACTGGCAGTGGTGGTATACCGATTGAAGTTTTACAAGTTGAAATAAGAGTGTAATCCAATCGTAGAATAAAAATTTAAAAATTCGAAATGGTTTTATGTAGTCTTTACCTATCTACCCCTTTTCTCTAGCATCCCCTCGGAGCGAGAACGGACAAAATTTCCACCAGCTCTCGCTCTGTCTCTCTTCGGCTAACGCCTCTGACACCCCCTCTAGCGCCGCTACTACCCCCTACTTCTCTACAAAACGTTTCCTTACAACTTGCCCCTATCCCCGTCTAGCGCCCCCTACCCTCTCGCTCTCTCTCTCTATCTCTCTCCCTCTATCTCTCTCCCGTGGCTCATACCATTCCTCATTCCCTTGCGCCCCCTCCTTTGAAACTTACTAACGGACGGACGGCGTTTGAAACTCGCTCCTATTCCCGTCTAGCGCCCCCCTACCCTCTCGCTCTCTCTCTCTAACGTGGCTCATACCATTCCTCTTTCTCTTGCGCCCCCCTTCTTTGAAACTTACTAACGGACGGACGGACAAAACTTTCCCATAGAACTCGCTGCTAAGAGAGCTACGCTCACTCCACTCAATAAATCTTAAAGTTTGTCCTTATATTTATTTATTTATTTGTATGTCATGTTCCTAAAAACTCAATGTTCAGGGCCTGATTTCCAACTAAGCGCGCCTAATTCCAAATACCTGACATGGTTATTAATCTAATTCGATTTTATTTTGCGCCCGTCCCGAACTTTAAACTTTTTTAACGGGATAGTGTGAAATTCGTTGAAAGGGAGTTAGTGTGAAAGAAAGGGACTTCGTAGAAGGGTAGGTTTAGTTGGGATTTTTAAGTAGTTCCGGACTTTTTGCTACACGTGTTGCGTTTTTGCTACAGCGTTTACTTTTCATACCTACAAATCAGATCTAATTCATTAAAACTAAGACCCCGGGTGAAGCCGGGTATTAAAGCGAGTTAATAAATAATTAAATTTTTTTTCGTAATTTTAATTTATTATATTTCTTACCGTAAGTAACATAAGAAACATAAGTATGACACTTCCTATTCAACCAAACAATTTTTTTAATAAAAGTCTGTTTCGCCAATGCCAACGTAAACCATTACGTACCGACGGACTAACAACTCTCCGGGAACTGCTCCTAGTGTTTGTAGGATGCCCGGAAAATCGCCGGGCAGCCTTTTGGACGGACCAGCCAAGGCCTATTGAAAAGTGTAAATAACGGTCACTTTTGGAAAATAATGATGAATTATTGAATCGGAAGATAAGAATAATCTTTTTAAACACTGTCTACATTTCAGAAGTTAGATAGTTTCGAATTTCAAGCATAAACGTGTGAACACTAGAATTTTTCGCAATCAAACTAACCAATTATTTTGCCAACGGAAAGAGTAGGAAGGGACGAATTTCCTGTTCGGAAACTTCCTATTTCACAATCACTCCACGACAGACTATCATTAACCGAATTCGTTCTGTGCCATACTTATGTTACTTATGTGCATACGTATAGCAGAGGGATATTGCGTCAAAGAAAAGAGCGCAAGATTCTTTGTCAATTGTTTCTTCCCGCACTTTTTCTTATTCTTAGAAGAGATCGAGAAACTTGTCTGACAAAATCCATTTGTCATTCCGAATTACTCTAAGGGGAACATAACATAATGTTGTCATAAAGAGAAAGGAAGTAGCTTTCAAACGCGTCGCGCAACGTCAATTTTTTTATAGGTTCCCGGGGCAATTTCGGAGCACTTACTAGTTTGCACGTTACGCGCGGGAGAAAGATCAGTCCCAGAAATTGATTATGGTTTTTCTAGATGCTACTCTAACGTGACGTCACGCGTCTCGTTCGATCTTTATTACCGAGAAGTGTTTGATATCGACAAAGTAGTTCCGCTTCAACATAAAACCGTGCCTTCAACCGCCGCAGCATATACACGAGATCTCTTATATTTGCTTTCTCTAATTCCGGATGATATACGTTTTCGAAAAAGGGTACTGAGATACGTGGGTTTCCGTATCATATCCTACAGATCCGGTATAATATTGTTCGTGTATCCTATATTTATTTATAGTGGCAACCAGAAAGAACAATATTATATTGGATCTGTTGGACAGTTCATCTTTCTTTAGTGGCCATTAGGTTTCTAATATTTGACCCAGAGCTCAAATAATGAAAGGAGATTTAGAGATAAGAAAAATTACAAGATTATTGTTGTTGAAATTGCTTCAGGATAAATACCATTAGATTTTATTTATTAACGTTTGAAAAAAGAGCGATAGTTGACAACCCAAGAATGTAATTATTTCGAGGATCCGACTTTTGCAAATTTAGCGTACCGTATTTTCAAAAAGCTATTTCAGAAATCAGAAACTGATTTAGACCTTTCAGAATACGAGTTTCATTCTTTGTTACTTCCTATACAAATTTTCGTATTGCTCATCTTTTCTAAACTATTAGTGAGTTGCTTAAGAGTCCAGATTTTGTGCGGAAAATTCCTCAATCTATTTTCATCTGTCAACGTTTTTAGGTGTCAGAATTTAATGGCTCCAACATCTATAAAACCAATTATTTTAAACTGACTGAAATTTATTTACATTATTAATCTAGTTCCACCGTTTCTTCAGAATGTTCTGCAGTATTAGAATCCAATTGTATAAATTTTTAACTTTCAGTACCCAAGGTTGAACCTTTAAGAACCTGTAAATAGTAATTTCAAAATTTATTTTACCATTTAATACCACAATTAGCAAACAGTACTTACAATATCTTTGGAATGTATTGTAGAATTAGCGAGTCGTCCATTTTGTTTATTTTTGATTTAACATTTGACTGACGTTTCTTGAAACAAGCGACTAAACTCTCTGATTAGTGGCACCCGTATTGATGTTTAGAGGCTCAGTATCGGATATTACAATATTCGGAATATTATTGCTTTGGAAAGTAATGGGAGTTAATTGAAACAAAATGTGGCTCCTTGAGCAACTAGAAACGCTTGAGCGGTTGGTTGAATGATACAGTCGATACTGAAGTGCGCTTAACGTACAAAATGTGGAGCACACCAGAACACAAGCAAGCGACATCAAATTGGGATGAGCTGGACCTACTTTTACTTTTATTCTTGGTCTTATCTTCGATTCGTCAACTTGATGTAATTCGATGCTTCCTTCGTGGCTTTCCATCATAGTTCATAAAATTACTAAAATTTGCCCTCGCTGCAATCTTTAAGCTTTTTTTATTGAAGCATACCCTGTATAAAAACCTTCGCAACGTTTTTTAAAACAAGGTGGTACAGGTTATAAATGTACGGTTTGTCGGCACAGATGTGTCGTCTACGGGCTAATGCTTACAGCTAGAGCATAGCGCCGATTTTATTTGAGTTGGCAACGGCGCGGCGATTTTTCAAAATTGCTCGGCGTTGAATTTTTTTGGTGGTGGCGGAAGGGGCAAAAGTTTATCCCCCTTTTGAAAATTTATTTCTGGTTGAAGAGATGATGTTTTAAAATAAAATGGAGAAGATGTCACGCACACTAAAATAAACACAATGCATTAAAATATTTTGAATATTAAACTTAAATTTTAACTTCAATCATCATGTGTATTAACTTACTAAATGTACTTTATTAACCCAAGATGAATTTTGTCCAAAATGAGCGTTTTCTCAATCACCCTGTATATTACAAACACTAAAGTATAGCAATAACCCTGTCGTTTAATATAACCGACCATTAACCATTAACAACCAAAGAGGTATTTTAACTTAAAGAAAAACACATGAACACGTTTCATTAATCACCCTGTCCTTTAATAATGAACGATACTCCAATCACCCTGTACATCAAATAAATAAGCGCCCTTTAATAACCTAATACAATAACTTTACCACAAAAAAGATTTACAACGCTTTAACAATTACCCTGTTAATTAACTTGATAAACCCTCTACAATACAACCTAAAAGGAAGTTTTATCCAAAGCAGCACTTTATCAACAACCTAGTGTATTAACAGCGATCATAACCACCGGGTCATTCATATAGTGAAGAATCAATTTAACCAATGAACATCATGTTAATTTGAATAATAACAAATTAAAAATAAACTCCGAAAGTAGCCAAAACCTGTACCCAGAATATCCCAACACAGCCTAGTCTGCACCTTATCTAACAATTAAGTCAACATAACTTGGTCTGGCATCTATATAACAAACGCGCGGTGCGCGATAAAGTCCGCCAAAGTAAAAGACATGGACACAGTTCGTAGAGGTTTCCGAGGCCGAAGATCAAATATTTGGAGACAGATGGCGCTTTTATTCTGAATCTAGAATTGGTACAAAATTCAAATATTTTTGGGAAAATAGTAAGATATCAGCAAAATATCTTTAATATATTTAAAAGAAAATATTTTCAAATTTTTATCTAAAATTTAATAAGAAGTGTCTTTAAAAAAATTTATCTCATTTTCATTCGAAGAATTTTATTACAAATAAATTTTAAATGACATTTGATATTGGATAAGATTTAATCTTAAAATTGATAGTTTTTGCCTCTCCGAGTGAACTTGTTTGCGGAGAGGTCTTGCCATCGCCATCTTTGTCGAGGTGTGAGGGTCTGTGTGTTCGAAACCCTAAGCAAAGTGTTATCACGGTGTTCGCAACCCAGGACAAAGTGTTATCACGGTGTTTGCAACCCAGGGCAAAGTGTTATCACGGTGTTCGCAACCCAGGGCAAAGTGTTATCAAGGTGTTCTCAACCCAGAGCAAAGTGTTAGAGAGAAGGATGACGATATGGTTAATGAGATTATCAGTCTGATATCTTTTCTCATTAACCATATCGCAATCAGTAGACTCTCTCTCTCTGCTCCCCCCTTCCCCCGTTAACCATAATCTCCAGAATGTTTTCCCCAGCGCTGATATCTTCGTTAACCATAATTGTTTTCTCTCATTAACCATATCGCAATCAGTAGACTCTCTCTACTCCCCCTTCCCCCGTTAACCATAATCCCCAGAATGTTTTCCCCAACGCTGATATCTTCGTTAACCATACTTGTTATCTCTCATTAACCATATCGCAATCAGTAGACTCTCTCGGCTTTCCCCCTTCCCTCCCCCTTCACCCAATCGCCATAATTTCTTATTGTTTCCAATCGCTAAAATTTTCATTCGCCAGAATCAGTTTTCCTAACGCAGATTTTTGGAGATTGGATTTTTACCCATTTGCTTATACCCAATCGCCATAATTTTTATCGTTTCCAATCGCTATAATTTTCATTCGAAAGAATCAGTTTTCCTAACGCAGATTTTTGGAGATTGGATTTTTACCCCTTTGCTTATCCCCATAATTTCTTATCGTTTAAAATCGCTATAATTTTCATTCGCCAGAATCAGTTTTCCTAGCGCAGATTTTTGGAGATTTTATTTTTACCCCTTTGCTTATACCCAATCGCCATAATTTCTTATCGTTTCCAATCGCTATAATTTTCATTCGCCAGAATCAGTTTTCCTAACGCAGATTTTTGGAGATTGGATTTTTACCCCTTTGCTTATCCCCATAATTTCTTATCGTTTCCAATCGCTATAATTTTCATTCGCCAGAATCAGTTTTCCTAACGCAGATTTTTGGAGATTGAATTTTTACCCCTTTGCTTATCCCCATAATTTCTTATCGTTTAAAATCGCTATAATTTTCATTCGCCAGAATTATTTTTCCTAGCGCAGATTTTTGGAGATTTGATTTTTACCCCTTTGCTTATCCCCAATCGCCATAATTTCTTATCGTTTCCAATCGCTATAATTTCCAATCACCATATTTTTATCCCATCCCTAAACTCTATAATTGCTATCTCAATCGCCATATTCTCTCTGCATCGCCCCTTGCCCCACCCCTTGTTACCCATAGTTTCTTAAGCGCTTCTAATGTCTATAATAAGCTATAAAGAACAAGTTATTTAAATTTAAATTTTATTTTAGAACTTTGTTTACATGATTACGTAAAATTGGTTCTACGACTAATCCGATATTATATATAATCCGTTTAAATCGTAATTTATCTATATAATTGTAATTAATTCGATCTTTGTAAGGGATATAAACAATTGCATTTAAAGGGTTGAAACGAACTACCTTCTGCAAGTGCAAGTTGTATAAATTATTTAATTAAAAGTTCTACCTCACGACGTCTGACCGGAATAGAGATGAAGTCGTCCTCCTCCATTGCCGCTGACCTTGGTGGGGCCAGGATGTCCTATTCTTGCGAGATGTACTTTTTTCCGATGGTGAATTATCCCTCGACGTACAGTGTGGAAAGAATCTGGCGTGTTCCCATTCTGGTACGTCTCCTGATTCCCAGTCTCCTAAGATTCCATGGAATTTGTAACATCGTACTTCATCACCACGTTGAATATAGTAGAATCCGGCCTCCGCTAGTTTTTCTTTGGAAACATGTGGATTTTTCCAGTGACGAAACGTTTCAAGTCGATATGCTTCGATGTCCATAACTGATCTAGACAAAATATTTTTCTATAGTTTCAAATGATACATTCTATACTACAACATCCTAAGCCTAATTTTCTCACTAAACCTACATCCTAAGCCTAATTTTCTCACTAAACCTACATCCTAAGCCTAATTTTCTCACTAAACCTACATGTTAAGCCTAAATTTATCACTAAGCCTACATTGTTAAATTTCTACGCTAAAATTCTCAATATAAACGCTTTTTTCAATATGCAAATTGTTTTAAATATGTCTAAAAATATAGTCTATTACAATGAAAAAATAGTTACTTACTTTACCGTTGGAAATCCTTTGTCGAGCTGTAAAAATGACGGAACTAACAGACAGCAGGTCTTTACTCGTCAATGCGCCGAAGAGAAATGAAGCGTGGGAGATTAATCTATTCCTATCTTGTTGAGATTTATTCATCACGTGATCAAAACTACAACTAGCCCTCAAATTCTATTGGCTGTCTCTCAGAGATAACACGCACTGAAGATTAAACCCGTCTCTTGATCGAAACTGCAACTAATAATTCCCATCGTTTGACGTCATAATTTTACCCACTTGAATATTTGGAATAAACCCTTTGCTACTTGAACGAGAGTTTTGGAAATACCACGTTGACGATATCAAAATCGAGCTCTCACTTGAAAATGTTTACGGAAAACAATCCTCTTGGAAAATTGAGTAACGTAGAAGATTGCAAAAAAAATGGGTAAGTGTTATGTTTTTTCAATAAAGAGTTTTTTTTTTACATTTTAAAGTATTTATTCATAATTACAAAGCCCAAAGCTAACTAAATTAAATTATCTAAGGCAATGTTTTTTTTCACCAATCTTTTTTTGCGTTTACTGAAGATATTTTGTTAATGACGGGTAGAAAACATCTTTCAATGGTTCATGACGGTAACCGATTTCAATGACTTTTAGAAAGTACTTTAAATAGAACGTGCGGGAATAATGCAATAATATATCTCTACCAATGTTTTGTTTTCATGTTAGATTGCGTAAACACCCCGTTGTCCTAAGTATTTATACCAATACTTCCTGATTCTATTTGATTTTTTTTTGGTTTTTGGATGGTTTATTTTATTCGAAAGTAAATGGTTTGGCGCTCATAGAAGCGCGCGCATGTTTTCGAGAGGGTTGGGTCTTATCTCTAAAAGATACCAGATGGCGTGGGAATATATTTTTTTATCCACTGGAACCGGATTTTTCCCAGTCAGTCACCATACCTCTCTCTCTAGCTAATGGAATCGCCAAATTCGATGTGGTAATTTTTCTAGCATGATTTGCGAAAGATAAAAATATCTTTTGGTCGTTTTTTTCCCAATGTTTGGAAAACTTTTGGTAGTAAGTTTTTGTACTCTGTCCTTTAGTTCTATGCAAAATATACATTACGCAATATTCGCCGCAAACGTTACTAGTTAGTCCTTGCAATCGTCTTTTACTAAATGTCCACGTCTTACACATTGAATTTAAATATTTTCTGATTGGGGTAAAAACGGGGGAAGCCCCATTGAATCAAAGTAGAATCCTCGTTTTCGGCCATCGACGTAGACGCAAATCCAATGCAAACCTGTTTGGCCACTTTTATCAAAATTGATGATAAGCGATTGTGGATATTTCGCGACGGGTTTTAAATTATCGGAAGAAAAAACTCCTAAAAGTTTGGTGTTTTACACAGTGCCTGAGATAAGTCAACGTTTGTCGTAGTCATTCTAATAGTCTCGAATAATGTTCCTATTTTTATCTATCTGTAAACAAGATTGAAATTTGGCGTACACGATAACGACCGTAGATTCTTTTAAAGGGGTACCAAATCCTAAATCTAAGCGTAGCTGCCCTCTCTTTACGGGGTTCCAAAACGTGTCGTCACTAGCCGAATTATCGGGAGTCAGATCGAAAGCGTATAAGGCAAAGCCTAGAGGAAAGTCAGCCAACGCAATGTGGTTTCCTTCGTCTTTGTAGTGTATCCCAGTTCCCGAGAACAGCTAATGATAGACTAGCGTAAATTGTTTACTATTAAAATTAGGTGTCAATGCTTTCGAAGGGATTTGTTCGTTATCTACGTATAGAGTCAAATAATTTAGATCTAAATTATAAGACTAAACGGACCACTTATACGCTTTGTTGGTGGCTAGGCCAATAATGACTCTGTTTGGCATTGCACCTAAGAATATATTGTAAAAACTATCGTTCTGAATCGAACTAGCCAATGTTTTAGCTTTAATTTCGGTACGAGTAAAGGGATATTTGGCATTACTACGTAATAATCCTTGCTGGTGGGCTAATAAAATTTTAGGCATAATTTTAACTTTACGTACAATTAGAGCCGCGTCTATAAATTCGACTTTATACGCGTCGACAGTGTCGCTAAAAACGGTAAAATTATCGCTATTTCTAGTTAGTGAAACCTTAAGTTGTAGGCCATTACTTAAATACTTGTTAAAATTAAAAATGTCGCAAAAAATGTTCCCGTAAAGTTCAATTTCTTTCGAATCCGCTGCGAGGGCTTGACGCTTCGTGAATCCGGTGTTCGTCAGGAGGTCCATACTTCCGGCCGTGTCATTGTACCATCCAGATGTCGCTAGGTGAGTGTTTTTCGCATCGTTCCCAAAGTTGAGCAAGGTTTCGATATACGCCCGATAGGGGTAATTCGCGGCCGATCATTCAGTTTCACATCGCAATGTTTAAAGAGCGAATGTAGATAATTATTTAAGATGGAGACATTAGCCCCCGCATCCAAGTCGGCACCGTTGGTCTTGATGATTTTAACTTTACAAAAGATCATTGTCATGGCCAAATCTGTGTAAGAGTCGCCCGTACCAGGTACCACGAATTCGATGATAGAACTGCTGTCGATAGATGAAATTGGTTTACACCATACCGTTTGACCCTTTTCAACACTGAGTTGAGTTGGTAGTTCGTTGAAAATATTTAATTTGCTTTTAAGTACTTCCATTTTTAGAGAGCAAAAATATCGCGAACCGTACGCGTGAACTTGCGTCGTTTAACTGAACCCTTTTTCTTAGTGCGGGGCTTCTTCAATGCTTTCTTAGTAGTTTTTCTTCTCTTGTGACGACCCGAACCTTCTTGAGCCGCCATTTCGTTCACAGTTTCTGTCATTCCATTATTGGCTGACGTTTTTAAGTCCTGACCTTACTTTCTTTCCTGTAGAAAGAGCCCTATTTCCCACGTATTTTGCGGATTGTTTTAGGAATGGGAATACAAACCTAGCTAGCCCTGAAAAAAAGCTACCAATTCCGGGTCCTTTTTGCCCCGCAAACCTAGAGAAATAAGGTAAATCTACTCCTCCTCCCGCCTGTTTTAAATAATATTGCATGTAGGGACAATTTCTATCTACGTACTGATAAGCCATTTTTTTTACGGAACTCGTCGTAAATGTACTTTACGCGTGACTGTACCAAACTGAAATGGCACGAATTCGCCTTAACTAGTTCTTATATTAATGTCGATACTGTCAAAATAATTTCAACTCAGTTTAAGGTAATGCGGAGAATCGAAAGTTTTTGAAACGGTATTTCCGTGAGAAGCATTTTGGTCTACAACAATTGTACGTAAAAGTTGTGCTAACGTATCCCCCACCATTTCATTTCCTACCAAATCGGAATACACGAACATAAGATCAGGGACGAATAAGTTTAATTGCATGGGTTTATCTGATCTGAACGCTTGTTTAGGTGGAATATTAGTAACATTATCTCTAAATCCTAAAACTTTCCTTAATCCTTCAGATAATATGAGCGTGTATTGAACGTGACCGCTTTCTAAACTGTAATCAAATTTCCCCAATATTTTCCACACGCTATCCTCTGAGTTTACGTTTTCTTCTTCCGGTAACACCAAACTATCTTCTATCTTTTCTCTTACATTCAAAATGTTTATACTTTCATTAAGTACAGTTAAAAGTTCATAGGGTTATTTGTAGTATCCCGGGGTTATGTGTTTGAAGTCGTATTTATATTGATAATTAGCTACGTATTTAAATTTTTCTGGTACTAACTCCTCAACCTCCAAGCCGTATCCCAGATTTTCGCTTACGTTATAAAAATATAAAGGATAAATAATTTATACCAGGGCAATTTCCCAATCTCCGCGTAAACTAATGGGTTTTGCTAACGTTGTAGAATACGAGGCTAGAGTATTTTCAGGGTTGTTTTTATTCTTATCTCTAGTATTACTAGGAAGAGTTCTGTAAATCCCAGACGTCATCTTGATTAACCCAACTATTAAACGATGGAGGATATCCTAGCCCACTAACGTACAATTGTTTGATTCCGTTTTTAATTCTTCTCCGTAAAACCTTGTTTAACTTGTACGAACGAGGTGCTTTGACCTTTTGAAGCTCTCTCGAATAGAATGTTCCTTTTATATCGATTTCTGATAGGTCTTTTATTTTATAAACGGGAGGATGTCTTTTAACTATTTAAATATTTCTTCGGTATAGTTAGCTTCGAATCCCTTTTGAAATATCATTTTAGTAGTATTTATTCTAACCAAATCCCCTACTTGGAATTGAGGTTTCATTTTCAGTTTCTCGGCATAATATTTAGAGTAAATATTATTGTACACACGTAAGATATTAGTTTCCGAAACGTCATTAGGGGCCAATTTAATTGCGCTATGGTAAGAGGAATTGTACGCCTTGACCAAGTCCGGTAAGACATCCAAATATCTGTTTTTGGAGTGATGGGTAAAATATCTATACATTTTTGTTTTTAACGTTCTTCTAAACTATTCTACGATAGCGGCTTTAATCTCGTCATTTTCGGTACTAAAAAATTTAAATTTATTCTTTTTGAAATATCCTTGTACTTCTTTATTTTTAAATTCCGTGCCCTTGTCCGATTGAACTATATCTGGAATTCCGTCTTTAAAAACAATTTTTATATTTTCCAAAACCTCTTTTCCCGATTTAGTTTTAAGAGGTAACCCCCACGCTTTTCTACTAAAACAGTCTATAATTGTTAATATATATTTGTATACGTCATTATCCGCCTCTAACGAGCGCATATCGTTAATATCAGCCTGGTATTGTTCCCTTATATAACTTATTACTATTTTATATCGTTTAAACTTTTTATATTTCGGTCTATGCATCGTAAAAGCGTCGATTCCTTTTAACCATTTTTCTATATGTTCTCTACTTAGGCCGTGACACTTTACGGACTGGAATAACCTTTCAGCGCCCCCGAAAGACGCCGGATGCTTTGGGTCAAAATAAATTTTTTCTAAAATAGCTTCTCCCATGCTTTCAACTTTCGCGAGCGACTCATTGTTTGTTTATACGAGTGAGGAGAAGAGTCCCCGTCTGACGCGGTGTGATCTCGGTTGAGGCTACGAAAATTTCAAAACAACTAAACTCTTTACCTAACCCGAAAACTAAACTCCCAATCTATTTAAAATCGACGTCAATAATTGTACGTAACTTAATAAAAAAAAAACAAAATTCGGTACGTCATTGCTAACACCCGCTTCTGGTAAATCTATTGGAAACTCCTTCTCTTCGGTGTGTTCATAAATTAATTTGCTAATGGTGCTCCTATAGTTCTACTATATTTCGGCGGAAATTATGCTCCTGATATTCCTCTTCAACCTTATATTTATAAATCACGCACTATCATTTTCGTCGTCAATATTTGGTTTTCAATTCTAATAACGTCTTTCTGTGGCCTTCATTCAGGGTCAGGATTGATGACGTACTCGCGCGCGTGGAATCTGGCAGCAGCCATGGTGTTTTCTGTTCGACGCTAACATGTTTTTATTTCAAACATGACCTTTGACGGTTTTTCAACCTTTCTAAGGTGACTTCGGCTTTAACTTTCCACTGCGAGTTCAATCCTAGATAACTGACTCGTCGCTTCTTTGAGTTTATTCAAGTTAATGATCTATCCATTAAATTTGTTTACGCCGTCCAAGTTGTAGTCTTCGTTTTCCGAATATGCACATTTATTTTACAATAAAGATTGTATCGTTGTCGATCCCAAAGACATATTGACAATTTTGCATTTATTACTTAGCAAGGTTGTAAAGTAATTAATCTTTATTGTAAATAAATTGTATACTGTAAAATAATACACTATTTGCAATGATTTATTGGCTGATTGTGTACAAATGGTAAACTATAAAAATATTTAAAACCTTTATTTTCATATATATTGCGGCTTTATGTCAGCTTATGATTTTATCTGAAATATAACCATGACACATGACGCGTAAAGCCGTACAGGTTGGAACCGCTGTGTTTTTGCAAAACACGCCAACTGTATGACGATTTCCTTTACAGACTCTCGTACCATGATCACATTTTAAAAGGGCAGTTTTTTTGTAGGTGTAGAATCTTTAATGACATTAAACTAAAACTTACGGGACTATTTTCAAATCACGAAGTTGAAGCCAGCGAAAATGTTTTTACTTGTATTAGTCTAAATGTTTATCTTATTTCGCTGAATGCTTAAGCTTTATAATAGACGCTTTAATAAAACATGTTCAAGGAAATTGTTAATAAGTAATATTTCCGAGAGCCAGGCCCTTGAGCTGAAAAGGTTGGCCACCTCTGATCTATATTAATAATAATAATAAAAGGTTTTTTTATTGCTTGATTACTAACGACTTCATTGCTATAGATGGCCAAGTTGCGTTTAGGAAATTTATTACAAATTTCAAGATTTGTTTTTCAATAGGAATAACTGTTTAACAAAATCTTGAACAAAAAATTACAATTAACAAGTAAAATTTATAAAAAAAATAATAAAGAAGTAAATAAAAAATAAAATAACAAAAAAGTAAATAAAAAGAAAATAACAAAGAAGTAAATAAAAAATAAAATAACAAAGAAGTAAATAAAATAGAAAATAAAAAGTGCAAAGGGCTAAGAGTTAATTGAGTACAATCTGGCTTGATTTTTAAAGTACGACAAGCCTTTTGATGATGAGACATTCAGTTCATTAAACAAATCGGTCGATTTACAGAATTTGAATTTAGTTTTAGTTCAGTTTTAGCAAATGAAGGGTATTACTCGGCGAGTTAATATAATAACCCTTCGAATATCGTACCGACAAGCTAACGTCACTTAAAGCAATGTCATCATGCCGTCAATCCACTTATCTGCACTGACCTATAATTTAGCTGCTCCGAAATTTGAGAGTTCCAACGTTAATTTTTATTCTTGTGTTGCAGATTTTTCGGTTCTTTCAAGAGCTGAGTGGTGATGTTTCTAAATAATAAGTTAATATTAATAATTAATTCCCAAATTAAAAACTAGCCCCCGGCCCAGAACCTTTCCAAACGCGCCATTAAAAATACTTATCGCAGCCCCCTTTTTGAAGGGGCATAGTTTAATATTCATTATATTCTTTATCTCAGGTCGAAAGTAAGACAACAAAAAGTGTAACACCAAGTTCGATAGATCTCAAGAATTACAAAATTGTGATTTACAAAATTAACTAATTATTAATGATATATGTTGTGATATATTTCCAAATTAATGATATTAAAAGATATTTTAAAGATTTATTTCTAAATGTCCTACTACTTCTACATTTCTAATTTTTTAATTAAGTTAGATTAAATCTTAAATCTACCATATTGTGAATATTGGCGCACATTGTTCGGCGTATACAGCCACTGTTGCTATAACTTTCATGGGAACTATTGAGCAATTGAAATAGGCTTGATTGAAAGCCGAGTGGGTGCATGGAGCGAACCGTTTTATTTTAATGATTAACTAAGTAAATAATTAAAAAGGCTAGTTGACGATAATTAAATATTTGAAATTGCAAGCACAATCGCCATATGGTGCATGTTTTGTGCGACAATATTGTTTCAAATTAATTAATTTTAACTCCTGAATTCAATTTTCAATGCATTAAATTATGACAACCTAATCAAGAACACTCTAGCATGATTCATCCAAAATTTCGAATTTTTCAGACAAATCGTTTTATATGATACCCCGGTCCCAAGATAGACATTTTCATCTGGACCTTCAAAATGTCAATCTTAAAAATAAAATAAAACCTCAAAATAAAAAATAACTTCTATAAACAGGGCTATTTAGACCTTGAGTATGGTCATCTGGACATTCAAAATGTCCATCTTAAAAATATAATAAAATCACATAATTAAAAATAACTACTAAAAACTGGGTTATTTAGACCTTGATCATAGTTATCTGGACCTTCAATAAGTCGATTTTCATTGAAAATTTCGGAACCCCCTTTTCTAAATTATTTGACGTCGACAATGATCACATGTCTCACGATGTTGTCGTTTAAACTTCAAGAGCGCTTTGTTTAATCTCTTTATTCGCGAACAAACAAGAACTGTAGTTTTTGAATTCTTCCACGAATCAATTTCCTCAATTTCTCAAATATAAATCCGAAAAAATTCAAAATTGGTAGTACATGGTAGATGGCAAATGTTTTGGGAGAATCTAACCTATGCGTGGTAACGCGTAAACGTAACATTTGCGGAGTTAAACGATAGAATGAGGTTATGTAGCTCTGTTTCGAAATATATTCCAGCTTTCCCTTGACAGAGTGAGATTCTTCATCAAATTTACATTAACGGCACTATTGAAGATTACCAAATCACGAAAAATAAGAATGACTCCCATTTTTAAATAGTTTTCGAGTTTCAAGCTTTCCATATGGAAGCCAATCCTGCTGAAACCGTGCCGTGTGACTATATTTATTTGTTTACCCTAATGGTAATCTAGCATTGGTTGAAAAATTGAGCAATATATTGGTATGATTAAACAGAACACTTATGGAACCAAAACTAAGTCAAAGTTAAATAAAATGATGGATACCCCAAAAGGTTTTTTACAGTAACTCCTCCTGTAATTATGCTAGATGGGTGTATAACAGCGTTAAACAAAGCTGTTAAGAAACGTATAAACATTATTAACCCAATGGGTTTTTGCGACTCTGAAAAGGCAAAATGTGCAACATACTCGCAAAGCCCATAGAATGCTATTGAAGAACAGGTCAAGTCCTTTCAATTGAGATACTAATCACCCTATTATCGTATAGATAGCGGCTCAGAGACACACCATAATAAATACGACTTTGCCGCCATCTTGTATAACTGGGCGATAGATAGTGCTATCACACGGATTCCTTACATAGTAATCAGCCATCTATCCGAAAAACAACATTACCTTTCGATCCTGAGCGTTGGTAGTCCACAATGTACCTGGCTCACGGACTATTTTATTCGTTTCCTTTTTTCAGAGAACCCTTTACTTCTCTTTAGGGCCCCGCACGATTAGAAATTACTACAACAATCATTAACAAACCAATTCATTATAGATTCCATTGCTCGATAATTTGATTCCACCAAAAAGAAATCAATACTTTTAGTTGATATTTTGGAGCACAGTAATATAGCTCAAATATTTTCTGAACGATTCCTTTAAATTGAATTTAAATGGTGTTAATCGAACCGTTAATTTTAAAACCACTAAAATATTTTCCGAACTCCAAATCTAAACACCCAATTTAATTAAAATCAACGTCAGACATTGTGAGAAAAGTAATTTCTTTGAGAACATCAGAAGTCGGAACGTCATTGCCAACACTCGCTTCTAGTTCAACTGTAAAAAACAGCTACTCTTCGGTATGTTTATATTATAATTTGCGATAGGTGCTATATATAGTTATTCTATATTTCAGGCCTGACTGTGAGGAGGAAATTATTTTCCTTATATTCCTCTGCAACCTTATATTAATAAATAACGCAGTATCATTTTCGTCGTCAATAGGATCTTAAATTTTCTTTTTCTTTTCAATTCTAATAACGAGAATACGCGATTTCCCCGTTTTTCTGTGGCCTTCATTCAGGGTCAGGATCGATGACGTACTGGCGCGCGTCGAATCTGGCAGCTGGCGTGGTGTTTTCTGTTCCACGCGAACATGTTTTAGTTTCATACGAGGCCTTGGACAGATTTTCGACGTTTTTAAGATGACTTCGGCTTAAGCGTGAGCTATACTTGATCCACTGCGGATTTAATCATGGTCCAATATCTTCTTATTTATCTACTAGTATATTCAAGTTTATGATTTATCCCAAAAATCAGTTTCCCAATTGCTTACTAAAACATATAATGCAAAAGACATTTCGAACATCAATTACGAAAAACAGGTACAGATGCTACCCCGACAATATCTTAAATAGAGCAGTCGTAGATATAATATATAACTGAAAACTAACAGTTAAAATCATTAAATTTGATTTTATAGGCAAGGGCTTCAATAACATAGGACAGGGGTTTAACTCGTTTAACGTTAAAAATGAATAGTTCAGATTCAGCTAAATTTTGTTTAATTAGAATGCGTTTAATTGTTTGAACACAGCGAATTTCAATAATACCTGGCACATGTGCTATTGGACGAACAAGCAGACAAGGGTGGTACTTTGACGTCAGACCTCAGCGCGGTCACGCTGACCTGTTACGTCAGCATAGTCTTGCCATGCCAAGATTTTTTTAAAGCCGATAGATGCTTACTTACAATTAGACGTTTAATAAATCTTTCCACTATAGGGTTCAAAATATCAATTTGAAACAATTTGCAATGAGCATTTTATGTATCGACTAACAACGGAAGCTATTAAATTACGCGTGATGTCTGAAGTGGTGGTTTGGAAAAGGGAATGAACCAACATTAAGAACCATTTTGAAATTTGCTGTTTTATTTCCAGTTAACAATATTTAACTACAGTCAACTATATTTTGAAATATGTGGGTTTATCAAATCCATTTAATCTGGTTCCAGCCATGACCTCGTATCCTTACTGGATTCTTAGAAACTTATAAAACTTATATAAATAAGAATTCAAAATGAAAAGCAAATTAATGCCAATAATTATTGTCAAACATTACAAAGATTTTTTTAATATTATAGGGTAAGTGATGTATTTATCAAATCCGATTAAAGCAGTGCCAATGATGGCGAGAACAGCCGAAATGTACTGAAGCAGTTGGGGATTTGCACCGAAGAACAGCACTTCCCAGACCAACGAAAGGACGATGTTCATGGCCTGCAACGTGGCTGACACCTTCCCAGCCTCTCCCGATTTACACGCGTAGAACATGAAGTATATATTGAGTGTGGTAGCGAAACCGCTTAATAGCAAAATGACTCCAGCCAGACCGCACTTGGGGACTACGAAAGTGTCATTGGAGAAAAGGGTAATGGCTGACAAAATAGTGGCGGAAGCACCCTGTACGGAACACACGAGATTCACGTTTAACGTAGAATTTTTTTCACGAAATATAACTTATCGATGCCACGAGACAAAATCCAATCGAGAATGCTATCCCTGTGTAAAACTGGGATGAGTTTCCAAGGGCGGACAGAGAATCCCCACCTAAAACTCGTCAACACAACGCTGACCACGGTAACGAGCAACGCTATTAATTTGAGAATCGTGATATTTTCCGAAAATACGATTCTGCTCAAAATCAGTGAGAAGAACGGACCAACGCTGCTAATAACGAAAACCACGCTTGGTGAAACCAACTTGAGAGCTTGGTTGTAGAACATTGACGATGATATGACGATTATAAAATTCAAAATCAAATACAAGTAAATGCTTCTGTCCTTCGTATCCGTTAATCTTTCTTTGCTGAAGCGGGAGTTATGAATCCATTGAGGTTAAGCGAAACACAATGTTACTCCTTGACCAATTAGAAAAGCTTCAACGGGTGAAAGCCAAGGGTACAGTCGAAACTGGAGCGTGCCTAAAGTACAAAATGCGGAGCCCGCTGGAACCAAAGCCAAAGATGTCACCTTGGGATAATTTCTGAGTAGATTTCTTTTTCTACTGGAATCAATATTAGATTCGCTGGCGGTGATTTCCAAAGAGTCGCTAGGCATATTAGGTAAAATGATATTTTCCAATTTTAACTGTTACGTTAAGCTTAATGTCAGTTACGTTTCTATTCACGCGACTGCTCGTATATGAAATTTTAAAGCGGTATGAGCATCTGAATCAGAGAACGTCATACACTGGGCCTGTTTTCATAGCAGTTAAGTCCTATCTGTCACGGCATATCGCAGTGGGTGGTTTGTTAAACAATATAGGTGCGTCAAATGTCATAGTTTTATTTTTCAGTAACATCTTTATAAAAATAATAATTATTATTATAATTCCTAAGTCGTCAAGCGATTTTTATAGCCGTTAATTTAGGAGGCTGGGTTACAATGCGTTAGAATTAGTTGATGTATTTTTCATACAATACTAAAACCACAATATAACAAAAAAATTAAAACTACTTTTGCATTCTATATTTAACTACCCAATTAGAAAATAAAACATTGAATTAAGTATTTAAAATGAATTTGTCAGTTTAAACATTGTATGTTCGTTGAGACTCAAACAAATAAAGATATGGTTCTTAGAGCTTTTAAGATTTGATGCAAAACAATGTAAAGTTTTTTAAACAGAGATTTAGAACAAAATTGAACGCTAAACAACAAGTTGAACAGCGTAATCGAATTTAATGCAGAAATCATAAGCTACTTGATGTAGATTAAATTGAAATCGCATTAAAAAGGTTGAGAAACTTTCCAAAGCTCTGTATGAAGCTACTACAGTCTTTTAAATACGTTTTCGTCCGTTGGGATTTTTGCGGTTTTTATATATCGAAACCTATTAGAACTAGACAGATAAGACAATTTGCAATTGTTATTCTTTTACTATAGTAAATGATTGTTACTTTGAAAGTTAATTTAAAATCTTGGCCAAAAATGGCAAAAGTAATTTTTGGCAACTTTCCAAATACGTGTACTACGCCACTGAGACTTGCATTTGCGGATTCACAATGTTCTATTCATATCCAGAAAGGGTAATTTTTATCTCTCTACGACCAACCTTTGAGCAGATAGTGCCTTTCATAATTTCCAGCTGAATTCGCCAAATACTTAAATGCAAATGTTAATCCATATTAGCTTCCGCAGCGTTTGAACAACTATCAGCATAAATTATAGTAGGAGCGATTTCCGAGAATGCTAAGAAGTCGCCAAAGGTTTCCTATCTTAGAAAACATTAGTAACACGGGGCTCGGCTTCCACTACAGTGCCTTGGGAAATTCACCGGAATTGCTATTGCGGGTAGACAATACGATACGCAGCCGTTTTTTTCCCCAAGCAAGGAAAGGATTCGAAAAGAAGTGCAGAAGTTTTTCAATGGGAAAAATCAAGAAGTGAATTCCATATTCTACTCTTTAAAGGTCGTTTAGCATTAGGACACAAACAATACTCGTAGGATTGTTTTTTTATTTCAGCACGGTAATTTAAGGACATGCAGTGTGCTTAACTACAATGATTTCTCGAATTTGGTAATTTCTCACAATTCTTTGGACATGAGATCCACGCGAAGTTTCTTCAATTAACTCTTTAAAAAATGCCGCTATCACTTTAATTCGGTTCCACGAGTCCTACCTCGACAAATGTTTTCGGTGGGTCGTAATAGACTGGTGAGCCACGAAGAAAAGTCAAATCCAATCTCAGGAAACATAAGGGTCATCAAGTTATAACTATTTTGTTTAATTCACCACCCGGTCCCCTAGCTTGAACCTAACTTATGCTTCACACCCAGGGAACATTTTTCTTTACGGGGCACCCTTAACCCTTTGAGCCCCTAAGTGGAAGCCTTCTTAGTGAATTGATTCTTCCGCCTCTGAATTTCCTTTATAAAAGCTATTTTTCCCTTTAAATTGGTTGAAATTTGGTCAAAAGGGCAAAGGGGAGTTTCGACGCTATAATAGCTGTTACGCCTGAACATAAAGAAAACATAAATATGACCAATATAAAAACTGATTTACGTAGTTAATGTGCAATCATGTCATTTTGCACTTTAGGCAAGCTCCAGTTTGGACTGTACCCTTGCCTTCCACCCGTTGAAGCGTTTCTACTTGGTCAAGGAGCTACATTTTGTTTCACTTTACCTCAATGGATTCATAACTCCCGCTTCAGCAAGCAAAGACTGACGGATACGAAGGACAGAAGCATTTACTTGTATATTGATTTTGAATTTTATAATCATCATATCGTCGTCAATGTTCTACAACCAAGCTCTCAAGTTGGTTTCACCAAGCGTCATTTTCATTTTTAGCAGCGTTGGTCCGTTCTTCTCACTGATTTTGAGTAGATGAATCGTTTTTTCGGAAAATATCACGATTCTCAAATTAATAGCGTTGCTCGTTACCGTGGTCAGCGTTGTGTTCACGAGTTTAGGTGGGGAATCTCTGTCCGCCCTCGGAAACTCATCCTAGATTTACACAGGGATAGCATTCTCGATTGGAAATTGTCTCGTGACATCGACAGTTTATATTTCGTGGAAAAAACTTTCTACGTTAAACGTGAAATTCGAGTGTGTGGTACAAGGTGGTTCGGCCTCTATTTTGTCGGTCATTATCCTTTTCTCCAGCGACACTTTCGTAGTCCCCAAATGCGGTCTGGCGGGAGTCCTTTTGCTATTTATCGGTTTCGCTACCGCACTAGAGAAAGGAGTTACGGCCTGGTTAATGAGATTATCAGTCTGATATCTTATCTCATTAACCAGGCCGCAATCAGTAGACTCTCTCTGCTCCGCCCTTCCCCCCCGTTAACCAGAACGTTTTCCCCAACGCTGATATCTTCGTTAACCGTACCGCAATCAGTAGACTCTCTGCTTACCCCTTTCCCTCTCCCCAATCGCCAGAATTTGTCATTGCTTCCATTAACCATAATTTTCATTATCCACAATCTGTATTACCCGCGCTACTATCTTATCTCATTAACCAGACGGTAACAGCAAGATTATCTCTCCCTAGTAGCACAAAATCGTTGGCCCAGCAGCTGATGGCTTTGTGTCAGCCAGCAGTGGCGGCGCGGCACCGGTTAGCCATTGGGCATGTCCTACCTGGCCGACATGTGGAAAAGGTATTGGACTGCACTATCCCGGCCACCACTTTCCCAACAATAAAGACTACATCAATTCGTCACACGGGCCGGCAATTGTCGGGCAATTGCTAATACAGAACTCCGGCTTTTGCCTGACATTTTCCCGTCTAATTTACATACATTTATTCGTTTATTTAACCAGCACCTCGCCAACTGTTTTGCCTATTTTTGGCCAAATGTAGGCTTGCATTTATTCGTCTATAGCGCCATTATTTATCCGGCAATAAAGCCTACTTTTCCCTGTTTGATGGGCCTACACTTCTCCGTTTATTGAGCCAACACTTTTTCGTTTAGAGCGCCAGCAGTTATCCGCCTAATCAACCTACACTTAGCCATCAGCTCGCCTTTATTTTCCCTACATTTGTCCCACAGATGGACCTACATGTTAACTAAAGATGGGCCTATATTTATTTATTTGTTAAATTTCAACAATATATTTGGCCATTCATCACCTTTAGTTTAGAATATATTTATTTGACCTTTAAAGGGAATATAACATGAAAAGCAATCTTTAAGAAGGACCCCTCCAATTACTCTCTACAGCGGCGCCAACATTTCTAAATCCAAAGGCAGAAGTGGCCAGAGCTGCAACCGTTAGTTATCCACACCAAATACCTGAGGTTATATTCCCTTTAAGCATTATTTTTTTATCCTCTTATTCCACATACTAAAATGTAATACATATTTCCTATATTAATTGTATAATACATGTCAAAGAAATCATTTCATTTATTTTGAAAAATATATTGGCTTTTATTCATCGTCAGTTTCACTGTTAGATCAAGAGTCATAAGTTTTTTCCCCGCGTCTTCCTCGTCCTCCTTTTCTATCAGGTGCCCCTCTAAAAAACTTTTTCATCGCTGCTACTACGGTGAATTCTTTAACGCCTTTAAAATTCATTTGAATTGCCGCTGAAATGAAAATATCAGTTTTAATTTCAAAACATATAATTAACTTTTTGCAATAGTTGATTTTATAAAATAAAGTGGTCTTGCCCAACTTGTTAAAATGTTGCTCTTACGTCACAAGATCCAGCTTTATTAGTATATTTTGCGCACGAGCGATTTGCACGCGCGCTAAAAAAACTATATTCCTCGTGACTGTAACGCGCGCTAGTAGGCTTGTGAGAGTAAGAGACTTTGACGTAAGAGCAACATTTAAACAAGAAGAGCAAAAACACGCAGTTCTCCTAGCGTTGAAATTCGCAGTATTGGGAAACCTTCTATTTCTGTTACTTCTGGAATATTTCCGCTGAATGTGTCTTTACTATTGTTGAGGATGAAGTCCATTTGAGTATTAAGATCCGCTAGCATGTGTATAACGGTTTTTTTTGAAAATTTCATCGCTGTCTTCTAATTATAAAACAAATTTATCAAACATAATTAAAATATTTAAAGCTTATCACATTGCAATAGCTTATAACATTTCAAGTTTAATACACTTATAAAACTAAAATTAAAAATTTCCCAAATACCTTTGGAAGGAAACATTTTACTAAAATTCACATTAGGGTTTTCAGACATAAAATCTTAAAAAATTAAGTATTTTAATATTATTTCAACAAAGATATTTTAATCATAACAATTTACCTAAATCCATTTGCGTTGTCATTCCATGTTGTTCTGGACGTGCACTTGCGGTCGAAAATTCATGACGATTTTGCAAATTACACCTAACAGTACTTTCTTTCCAATGGTTTAAAGGTAAAATTTCCTCAAATCTTTTTCGCTGCCTCTTTTGCTTGGAAGGGGACGTTATCTTTGAGCTTCTTCTGGTTGAATGATCTTTGAGATTCTTATGTTTGCTAACTTTAGTTGCAGAGAATGGTCTTCCATTTTTTCTCTCCATTAAGCTTTTTCTACGAGCTTTTGGCGTTCTTACCTTTTCAATTATTTTTTTGGAATACCGGTTGTGGTTTGATAAAGTACGTTTGTTTGAAGATTTGTGTGTGGATTTTTCAAAGGAACTTTTCTTGGTATTAAGTGTGGTCAAAGACAGGGCCGGATTAAGCCATTTTTCGCCCGGGGGGCCCAAGATAATTTGCGCCCCTAAAACCAAGGGAGTCATTCTGGAGACTTAAGACTTTCGTTTCTTAAAGGTTGTAGGGGTACAGTAAAAAATTGTTTAACTAAAAATTGTAAACAAACAACAATATATGGTTCAAACTTTTACTTTTTATTGCGCACTATACAACAAAAGCACCATAATTAGTAATCACAGAATGATTAGGATTTTTTGGAAGTAATTATTCCAAATTACGTTTTCGCGCTTTCTTTTCAGAAAATTTATTAATTGTTTCATCCCAGCTAATGCTATTTAGAATATCTGACTCTATAGAGAGTATAGCTAAGGAATTAAGTCTTTCTTGGTGGATGGTAGAACGTAAGTAATTTTTCACTCTCTTTAGAGTTGAGAAGGATCTTTCGCCCGAACAGTTAGAGCAGGGTAGGCATATAAAAATCCTTAAACTATTTCAATATTGGGAAATGAATTACTCAATTTCTTTTCTAATAAAATGTTTAAAACTTTCCTAGCTGATGGATTTTCTAACTTCAAGCCGAAAGCTGGAAGTAATCCCTTTAACTGTAGCAATTCGTGAAAAATATTGGGCTCAATGTCATCAGAATAATACTCCCTAAGAATTTTGGAACCGTCTTCGATTTCGTTGTTAGTAAGCTTGGGTAATTCAATCAATACGTTGAAACGATTTTGTAGCAAATAATAGGCCTGTGATCTTCGAGAAAGTTCACCGCATAACGTATCAATTATGACTAGAAATGTCTGGTACTTCATTTTTTCTTTCCCAGTCAATTCAACCTCTTGCGCTAGACCTTCATCAACTGCTCTTTTTTGCGTTTTCTTCCTACATAATTCCCATTTGTATTCTTTTTTTCCACACAAAATCTCGGCTTCGATTTGAAAGCGTTCAAACTCAACCCGCAGTGAACTTACGTACACTACCAAAGAGTTATATAAACAGGTAACAGTTGATAATTCTATTTGCTCTCCTTGAAGAATCTTGCTAGTTGAATTAATACGATACTGGAGTCCAAAATACGACCATAAAAGCTATTTCCAAAGTACACATTTTGTCTAAGAGAGATTTAGCTTCGTGGCGTGTGGTTGCTTTCTGCTTTGTGTCGTTAGACATTTAAAGTAACGCTTCCTTAATTTCAGCGTATCCACAATGCAGATAATTACAAGCGGCTTCCCTGGCTGACCACCTTGTACTTGAAAGTGATTTAATGGTTTTTGCTTCATAATTGTTTTTTAAATGACTAGATAGTACTTCCCAGCGGTGAGTTGAGCCGGAAAAAAACGTAAATGGCTTGAAGAAAGGTGAAAAAATCGATAGATATGGTTGTACAGTCAGCGGCGGATGTACCAACCAAATTCAGAGAATGTGCAGCGCATGGAACGTAGGCGGCAAATGAAGCTTCTTCTCGAATCAATGCTTGAAGTCCGGCATATGAACCTGACATATTTGAGGCATTATCATATGATTGGCCCCTGCAGTTTTTTATATCGATTCCATGAGCTACTAAATCTAAAACTATCGCGTCCCGCATCTCAGCGCTTTTGTGTCCAACTGAAGACATAAATTTGAAGAATCTTTCTACTGGGTCACCATTCGGAAGAACGTAGCGAAATATCAATGTTAATTGATCAATTTTGGATATGTCTGGGGTAGAGTCAACACTTATCGAAAAATATTTCGCGGCCTTAATTTCATTTAAGATTATTTCTTATACTTTGTTAGCCATAATTTCAATCAACTCATCGCAAATGGTAGAAGACAAATAAGAAACATGTTCACGACCCAAATTTCCCCTATCAGGTATATGTTTGGCTAAAAAGGGGTCAAACTCTGAAATCAGTTCTAATATGCCCAGATAGTTTCCATTGGATTTGGATCGAAAAGTTTCATTTTCTCCTCGTAGGGCTAAGCCTCTAGTGGCTAAAAACTTAATAGTCGCGACCACCCTTCGTAAGACATTCCTCCAATAATCTATTTCAGTTTCATATTGTTTTTTCAAATGCATATTAATTGCGGTGTTACATTTTACGCTACAGCGTAAAATTAATTGGCTTTGACTAGTTAAATGACCATCACTCTTTTCGTGCGACGTAATTTTCTCATACTGCTGCTTCCAATTAATAAATCCATCATTGACAAAAGCAGATTTTGTACAATTTGGATTGGCATCTGTCGCGAATAACAGACACGGAAAGCAATATAAAGCATTCGTAGATTTAGAATATAACAGCCATTCCCTTTTAATATTTTCGCCGTCGACTAGATTTCTTGTAAAAACATCTTTCGATAAAAGTCTGATTTTGTTACCAAATACGCGTTCGGTTTTCTCAAACTGAATATGATCTATATTTTGATGTAATGGACTGGCCAAAAGCAAGTTTCGAGTTGCCATGTTTATTTTCCATAGAGCAGGATCATTTCCAAGTCTGGTTTCAGTAACATTACAATTAAGCATTTTGCATTGTTGACTAACTTGGCTTTGTTGTAAGTCTTCAGGAAGTTCTGGTAGCTGAGATATGGTGCAATTGTTTTTTTTTGTTGTTGAACCCGATAGATTGTCCAAACAACTTGGGTGAACGTTAAGGGATAGCTGGTGCTCTTCAGAAGCTTCGTGGGCATTCTATAATTTAGGACAAATCCGATTAAATGTTTTTTTAACTTATCATATATCGGCCGTAATCAAAAGTGAAGTTTTGTAATTGCAATATGTACCCTCGACACTCGGCAGCTTCTTCGGGCTTACAATTTTCTACCAAGTTCTCCAATGCTAATAGAATAGAATCAAATCTACTTCTGAAGTAATGAAGACCTTTTTTTTGCTCCACCACCTAGTGTCGCAGCTTTGCGGCATTTTAAGAACTATTTCGTAGCCCAGTTCTTTTTGAGAATTACTAATAACTGATTTGCTTTGGAAATTATAGATGGACGAACGTACAATTTCCACCTACTGCCTTCACTATTTGAACCCTAACCACTTTTACGTGCACACTCATAACACTGGCCTTATCATAAGTCTGAGCAACGCAATTTTCAATTTTCAGTCCATTCTCCGTCAAAAGGGTAATTATAGCCAAGCTGATGCTTTCAGAGTCAAACTTATGCAAATCTGTGTATGCTACAAATCGCTCTTCTACGCCAATTTCCTTTCTAGTATACCTTATGCAAACACTCAGCTGTTCTACTCCCGCATTATCTCTAGTCTCATCGGCAATTACGGAAAAGAAACCACCTGATTCATTAACCTCCTTTACCATCATTCTCCTAACAAAATTTCCAGTAAGGTTAATCAGCTCATTATGGACAGTGCTATGTATGTATTTAGCATTATTTGGCATACTTTCGCACTTGGCTTTTTAGTCGGGACAATTTCTCTTTAATAAATCTAAAATTTCTACGAAATTGCCCATGTTCCCATATTCATCGTCCGACCTATGCCCCCGAAGACATTGGGTAAAACGTCAACAACATTTTTTTTACTATTTTCAGTCTCTGTAAAACCTAGAGTCTCCCCTGAATTCAGTTTATTTATTTCAGCTGACGATTGAAGAAATCGTTCCATTGCGTCTTTCTGACTACTAACTATGCTCGCTTCTCGCTTACATTTTTGGCGTTTTTGGGCCCCCGACATAAACTTTCGGGAACTCATTCTGGTTTTAGTTTTTAAGTAAAAACTCCAGATATTACGCCTTTTAAAAATGGTACCACTATAGTCTTAAAAAAACAAGTTTTAAGAATTGTACCGCCCTCGGCACCACCAATAGTTTGGTTCAAAATATCTAGCTACTAAAAGCCTTCAATAGTAACTAGCCCGAAATGTTTATATTTAAAACAAGCACAGTACGGCTTCTTTAAACCTCTAGGAGGTAGAAGTTGGCTCTGGCCAAAAATATTAAAACAAAACTGACACCACAAATATAGTTTTGTTAAAAAATAACTAGTTACTAAATAAAAAGCTTAATAAAATATCCAACTAACTATATTAATTAGCCCGAAATGTTTTTACCTTTCCGAGGGGTTTTACAATCATCGTGTCTGTGTGTGTGTGTGTGTGTGTGTGTGTGTCTGTGTTTCTGGGTGTAAGTGTGTGTGTATTCTGCGAACGCGTTACCGGGGGCAAAGTCCAAAAAGCGTTACCGGGGCAAAGTCAAAAAACCGTTTTTGCAGTTTAAAGGTTGGCAAAACCACCGGGCGAGATTCGAACCCGAGCCCCCTGCATGACAGTCGAGTGTTCTACCACAGAATCACTGATACATGTTACGGTTCAAAGAAAATTATAAGCTCAGCTTAAACGGAAGTGTTTATTGCAAATTAACAGAGTATTACATTTTGGTTTTTAAAATAGAACGAAATTTCGTGTTCCATTTAAATTATTGCATCGAAGATATTCTAATGTAACGTCTTCTCTGTTGATTAAAAAGAATGCGTCGCCCAGGTTTCGAACCCGAGCCCTTCTATATGACAGGCGAATGTTCGGCCACAGAACCACCGATACACATTAAAGTTCTTTGAAAATTATAAACTCAGCTTAGCGGAATAGTATATTAATGGTTTTTAAAGTCTACATTTTTTAAGTATGAAATTTTAAAGGTCAAATCTTGTTTTAGCGCAGTCAGCAGAGATAAGAGGGTTAAAGGGTGATCGACTTTTTTAGTTTTTTGTTATTTATTTACGGGTTTTCTAATCGTCTTAAATATAGTTGCAATACAGCGAAGGCGTTCATTTAACGTTTATTGATATTCGAGGTTGCGTTTAGTCAAGTGGCTCTTTGTGCTTTGTTGATGGTAAGGTTTTTGCTTCTTGTTAATACATTTGGTGTGGATATTTGGATATCTACGATTCCTAATACAGTCATTGGTTTCTTGGGTTTGCGAGTCAATATATGATATTGGAAATTGGACGGCATTGGTCTTTTTCATGCGGTATGTGCCACAACGTCAACTGGAAGTCTACGAGTCGTCCACTACCAGATGTCGAAAATGGCTATTCTACGGTATCTTCATCAAGGGCAAGTGTTGAAATAAAATGAGCATTAAAGGTGTGGCTATAGTATTTCGTAAGCGAGAAAAATGCAAATACCCACTGTAGATATTTCTTTCATTAAAATTTGCTTTGTATTATATTCAACTGATAAACGTTTACTGTAAAAAGGGTTTAGCCTTGTCTCAACGTCACACACATTCTAAATACGCAGAAGTAACGTTACAGTACACAAAACGCAATATCAAACATTAAAGTAACAGAAACGTAAGGTGTTTATAATCTTTTAACCCAAACAAATATTACATTTATTTTTATCCCGGTTTTACTGGTATTTAAACTTTAGAGATGTAGACGTCAATGACAAATTTATCAATTTCCACATTAGACAATTTTATGCATATCAAAAAAAATAAAATGGTACAGGAAAAATTAACGTTAATAAATACTCTAAACACACAAAATCTTGATAAAAATAAACGACTTAAAAAAACAAGAAAAAACCAAATCGAACAAAGCGAAATTAAAAACAACTCGTTATCTCGTTTGATAAATAAATTAATTAATAAAATACATTAACGAAAACTTGAGTTTATATTAATTCATATTTTTTATTAATTTATATTAAATACGACAATATGATTAATCAAAAAACACAAGAAGCAATGGCTCACGATTCCCGAGTCCCGACCCGCAGAATATTTATTATTAACAAGTTGGCAAGCCAAAATATACCTCTCCTCGGAAGAATTGTCCCTAGCGGTATTAATTTTTCGAGATGACTTTTAAAGATATATCTCCGCAATTCCGAGTTATTTACTAAAAACGTAATCCCGGTTCAATCCCGCCCGGTATAAAATTTTAATTATAATTAAAATAGGCTATTCTTTAATATCTGGGACAACAATAGTAGAACTGATGAAGACGAGGTTTTATTGTTTAATCTATACAAAGTAAAAAAGAATATTGATACATTTTGATATGTATATAAGATACAATTATTATTTGTAGAAGAAACTAATGAGTTTTGTCAATATTCATATTATTACTACCTCAATATTATTGGTTTTTGGCGTTTTGAGCACGTAGAGCACGTGATGCACGTGCAATTTTGGACCATTTTTTAGATTGTAGGCCAAAGTAGACGAATATTGGGAGATACCATAGGCCCCGTTGGGTTTTGGCCTAAAAAATTGAATTCGACTACGGTGCTTTATCAATCTGTGGCTGGTTGTGTATTATATATAAAAAAACTCGTAGCTTCTCTCGGCTTTATTGTTGTTTTTGTTATGCTCTAGAGCACCTTGTAGGGTGTTCAGCTAAGCGAAAAGTAAGTTTTTTATAATACATTATTTAACGTTAAGGCTTTTATAGACCGCATTATACCGATTTTAAACACGCTAGAGACTTTCCTGATAAGAAACTTAAGACTTGCCCGACAAGAAACTAAAGACTTACTCGAATAGAAGCTAGAAAGCCACCCCTGTTTGTTATCAGCAATTCGAATAAGCAAGTTCTGCAACTAAGCAGATATTATACTCTTCGCTTAGCCGAACGCCCCACAAGGTGCTCGAGAGAGTAACTGATACAACAATACTCTGAGCCATAAGACCGAGAGAAGCTACGGTTTCCGTGGGAAATTTTGTTATATATAATACACAACCATCCACAGATCGATAAAGCACCGTAGTCGAATTCAATTTTTTAGGATAAAACCCTACGAGGCCTACGGTATCTCCCAATATTCGTCTACTTTGGCCTACAATCTAAAAACTGGTCAAAAAATTACACGTGCATCACGGGCTATTCGTGCTCAAAACGCCAAAAACCAATAATATTGAGGTATTAATAATATGAATATTGACAAAACTCATTAGTTTCTTCTACAAATAATAATTGTATCTTCGTATACCCTACGGAATATCAAAATGTATCAATATTCTTTTTTACTTAGTATAGATTAAACAATGAAACCTCGTCTTCATCAGTTCTACTATTGTTGTCCCAGATATTAAAGAATCCCCTTAAAATAATTGAGACGAAACAACCGAGTATAATTTATTCAGAATATTATAAATTAAGTAGTTACAACAGCGAGTTAGACGTACTAAAACAATGCACAATTGAATTTAACCCTATTTCCGGTACAAGTTTATCAGTTGATTATAATACGAAGCCAATTTTAATGAAAGAAATATCTACAGAGGGTATTTGTATTTTTCTCGCTTACGAAATACTTGCCGCATCTTTAACGCTCTTTTTATTTCAAATTAAACATCTTAATCAGTCGAGAAAACGTTTAAAATATAAAACGAAGTAATGACGACCCAGTTAAAAACCAGACCAACATTAGTGTAAGCGCACGATGTATACAACTCGATAAAAATATACGACTGAAAAAACGAAATAAAATACAAATAAAACGAAAGATATTTAAAATTAAAGAAACTGATCCTAATAAAACGTAAAAATACCCTCCACATCACGCACATTCGAAATACGCAGAATTAACGTTATACTATATCCACCTTAAAATATTAGAGTATCAAAAAATAAAAATAACGAATAAAAAATACACAATAACAACCCAATCAATCAGACTTCAGAAACAAAACTCATAGAAAAATATTATAACGCAGTCTGGCAATCAGACTTCAGAATCAAAATAATTCATAGAAAAATATTATAACGCAGTCAAGCAATAAATTAGTTCAAATATTTAGAAATCAAGCAATAGAAAATATAATATCAAGAAGCACAACACCTTACCATTCACAAGTACGATTTTTCACGTTATTATAATGAAACCGGATAAGATTTTGGGCATGACTTATGCTCTGAAAGGTTCCTCTAAGACTGGACGATTTTGCGGGAAAAAGAAAATAAACTTAAAAAATAGTAGATACAAATATAAGACAGAAAAAACCAACAATACCAAAGATTAGACAAAAAAGAACGTAATCGGGATCAGTTAAAAAACACAACAAAAAAGCATATCCGAAACAAGATTTCACTTTTAAAATTTCATACGTAAACAATGTAGAGTTTAAAAACCATTAATATACTCTTCCGAGAAGCTGAGTTGATAATTTTCAAAAAAGAGTAGCATGTATCGGTAGTTCTGTGGTAGAACAATCGCCTGTCACGCAGGAGGGCTCGAGTTCGAAACCTGGGCGGCGCTTTCGTTTTTAATCAAAAGAGAATACGCAACATTAGAATTACTTCGATGCAATAATTTAAATGGAACACGAAATTTCGTTCTATTTAGTAACAACCAAAATTTAATACTCTGTTAATTTGTAATAAACGCTTCCTATAAAGCTGAGGGTCTAATTTTCGATTAAGCATAATAAGTGTCGGTGGTTCTGTGGTAGAACGTCCGCCTGTCAAACAGGAGGTCTCGGGTTCAAATCCCGCCTGATGCGATCGCAAATTGATACTAAGACGAACACCGTAAACAATTGGTGGAAATCCTGCCATTTGGACGTTGAGACGTTTATCGTAACCCTCAGCACTCGGTCCGTCCCAAAAAGTCAATAAGAAGAAGTTGGAGAGCAAAGACGCATACGCAATTTCAACACTCACAACCGCCATAACAAACAAACTCAACATTCCTACACTACACATAAACATTGCAACCAATTCCCATTACAACTGAGCCGAAACCGAAACGACGGCGAGCGTTAACGAAAAAAACGACTAAACCGCACCCTACGCAAGCGCAACTTTACCCGAAAATTGCTGATCTAAAATCCCTGACTTTTCCAGGTTATCCCTGACCAATTTGTTCCAATATTCCCGACCATTTTCGTTATATTTTTGGAAATTGTTTTTATTATTTTAGGTCAAAAATTATTTGTTAATGTGTGGTTTGGTTGACTAACTAAAATCCCTGACTTATCCCTGACAATTTTCCTCCATTTTACAAATCCCTGACTTATCCAGGTTTTGCAGGATATCCAGGTTCTGTACGAATCCTGATTAAATGTCGGTGGCTCAGTGGTAGAATCCCGCTCGATGCGATCGCAAATTGATACTAAGACGAACCGTAAACAATTGGTGGAAACCCTGCCATTTGGACGTTGAGACGTTTAACGTAACCCTCAGCACTCGGTCAGTCCCAAAAGTCAATAAGAAGAAGTTGGAGAGAAAACACCCATACATACAAAACGCATACACAACAAACTCATCACCCACAACCGCCATAACACAAACTGAACATTCCCACACTACACATAAACATTAGAAAAAACAAACTTTCAAATAAAACTAAACCCAACCCAACCGCAAATTCATCCGTTAAAGCTCACCGTCACACGGTTGTTTTGCCTCTCTTTAAACTGCAAGCACGGTTTTTGACTTTGCCCCGGTAACGCATTCGCGACACACAGACAAACAGACACACAGACACACAGACAGACAGACACGGTGATTGTAAAACCCCAGCTAGGTAAAAAATGAGACGAAATTTGTATTGCATCCGCTAGATAGCGCTGACCTAGCATGAATATATCGCCACTTCCTAAATGTGAAATTCGAAACAGATCATCTTCTTTTAAACGTGATTTTGATATCGTTCTACTTTTTCAACGTTATCTGGCTGATTACCTATCGCATGGGTTTGCAAAGTTATTTTATATATTACAGCACATTTGTATAACAAATTTCGAATAATTAATTAGTCACATATCGTTTTTTGGTTTGCTTACAAACAATTAATAATATCCCTTGAATTTCAGATAAAATACTTACCTGGCGTCGCTGCAGCCTCGATCTAGAAGAAGGCGGGCTTGGGCGAGGTTGCACCATTGCACTCTGATGCAATTGACTCTAACCACTTTTGCTAACGGCAATAGATGGGGCGTACAATTTTTGGTAGTGGGGTTCTGCGTACGTGCTCGACCCCATCCCCAAACTACCAAAAGTTAAACACTCACTAATCATAACAATGTTCCACCGACTTCCAAAATCGACGCCCGGTTTTAAAACCTTATAAGGTTTTATGTTATAGACAGGGCTAAAAACACATCCACAGCCTTCAAACTGACCAACGATACTCTTTCTTGAACCAAATTGTTTGTATCAACTTAATTATGAAACGTGTATTTTAGACAACTAGTCATAATAGCCTGGTATCGTCCATGTGTGTGTGTGATCGGGTATGACTGGGAACGCGAAATAACGTAGCGAAGCGGGGAAAAGTCCTCTTAGTTTGCGTTGTGTAGATCATCAAGAGCGCTATACAACGGCAAATTGCATTGGCAACACTGGTTGAAGTATATTTGTTTTTCCAGTGCGCGCATGCGTTTTTCGGCCTCCCGGCTAGAAACATAGACAATAAATATAAAAATATGGCCGAACGACGTCGAGAAAATACGACCATTAGGCAAAACGGGTTTAATGTCTAGTCAAATTTAAAGATAATTCATAAATAATACAAAATCTAGTTGCAAATTAAGTTTGTACAATAAAATAATTAGCGATTTGACCTGTATGTAATTGCAATTTTATTATTTCTGGCTATTTCGTTCTCAATTCATCGTTAAGACTTGGAGGCTTTTGTATATATAACTATTTTGCTTTTCAAACGTTGTAAGTAGAGGAGAGGCCGGTGTAATGGTTAAGGACGAGTTCTATCTGGCTGACGGACTTGCGTTCCGGTCTCGCTTTCGCCATTGTATTTTTTGATATATTTTTTCATATTAATTTTACTTTCAGTTTTAACATTTTATCTGCTTTTTCTATCAAATAATTTATATTACTTAAATTCCTCGAATTCATTATTTTGTCGTTTTAATTCATTTTGGGCGCCCAACGCCATCTCGTTACAAAACAAATAACTAAGAATTTCGGAATTGCTATATTGTGCAATTATAATAGTTTATAATAGTATTTAATTTCAGTAGTATTTACAAAGATATTATAAAAATATTAAATTACACTCTTTAAATTAAAATAACTACTAACAATCTGAGCAAACCAGCACCTACACACGGGTACACGATTCATATTACAAAAATTTATTTTTGTTTCCTTGTACTATAAAGTCTTAGTCATTTTTTACAGTGTAGCAGGAAAATTAAAAACAAATAACAAAAGTATATTAATGACTTTTTTAATTAATTAATTAATTAATTAATTAATTAATTCCGTTCGCTGATCCTTCGTACCAAACTTGAGAAGAAAAATACAATTTTACTTAATGCCGTTCTGACCACTTCCAAGCCAAAATCATTTCTAAAAGATGAAGATTATTCTGGTTATAAGAAAATAATAGATAAAGAAAGTTAGATTGTATTAAATAAATTGACCAATAAACCAATTTCTCGTGAATAAAAAAACAATCTTGCCCGTTGTCTCGCTAGATAGCACAAGTTATTTAAAACTCCTTTCGAATGCTGCAAATGGCAACGGAATAGGCGTATCAATGGCCGAGATTAAATAAGCCGAGTGCCGCCATTTTGAACTGACCGCAATCTTGAATACAAATTACATAGAACTCGAGAAATTAAACCACATAATTTTCGATAACCCCAAGTTATCAGAAAATAACATCGTCTTTAGTTGGTAATAGATGCCCTACTTGGCCCCATCTTGTTCAAGAGTGTCATCATTTTGAATTGACCGACATTTTGAAGAGATAGAACTCGATAGACTGCTACACTAACAAGGTGATTTTCACCGATTTTGTTGAAACTAGGTGTGTAGACAGTTGGGTAACATGAAATTTCCTCAAGGGAAAAGTTGCAATAGTCTTCCGTTTTGCCATGGCAACCGAAAATGTTAGTCAACTTCAAACGAAAATTTAACAAAAATGAAAAAAGGTCAATTTGATCAAGTTTTGGTAAAATATTTCTATTTTGTGTAAAAAAAACAAATTTGGGTATATGCTTTTATTTTTTAGGAAATTTGATAAAAATTAAAATTTCGACAACTATTTCGATAAACCTTACAATTTGGATATTTTTAAATTAATTTCATTTAAATTTCATATAAAGTAAAGTATTTTAATATCTAAAATATGGTTAAAGTGGTTATATAAGATGTAAATGATAATCTTCGACCAATTTTATTAACTTCGAGAATAATGGAATAAATGTGATATATTTGAAGGGAAACGATGTTTAAAGACTAGTTAGAGTTTAATTAAGCTTCATATTGATTGAACGGCATTTAAACACACAAGCTGGCCACTAGTATGGTATACTAACCATGTTTGTTCAAATGAACACAAAATAACTATCACGTTTACCAATTTTCATTATCGAAGCAAACAATTCCCTGCGCGATATAATAAGTTTCTAATTATATTTCATAAGAAATTCAGATTTTCGAAATAATTCGTGATAACCAATTTTTAAATTTACTTCATACCTAAACACATAAGTGCCTCAAACTTAAAATACTTAAAAACAATTGATTTATTATTTATGGGCCTAGGTGTGGTATTTCCCCCTCCATTTGAAACATTTACGTCCAAACGCGATGTTACGCGCAGCTACTGCAAATCAAGCTTTAGAGTTATAATTATTGAAATTGGCAAATGTTTTTTCAACACATTCTTTAAAATGGTACTTTGATATTCTATATTACTTTAAATTCTATCTTCTGAAATTTCCAGAAATAATAACTCAGAAATTTCAATTAAATCTGGTTCATTAAGATTTGCGTGGTTAAAATTTAATATGGCAATGATGGCCGAAGGAAGCATACTTGCCTTGCGTCGCTGCAGTAATGATCTGTAAGGAGGCATGCTAGGTTGAGATTACTTCCATTGCACGAAGGAAGAGTTGATCAATTTAAAGTAGCGGGATTCTGCGTACGCGCTCAACCATTTACATTCGTAAGATAAAATTACCATGTACATGCATGGTTCCAGTCAAACAGGGGGCTACATCGAAAACCTTGGAGCATCTTTGCTCAATAAGTGTAACATCAATTTGGATATGATGCAATTTTAACTGTACTAAACAGTGGCACACATTTTTACTATGGAACATGTTTGACCTGATTAATACTGGCGACGCAACTGCGCGAAGAAAGAAGCCCCCATTTTTATCTTGTATGACAGCTAAATCCTTGCAAAATCACCAATAAATACATTTTCTATAAATAAATAAATAAATACGAAGCTGTACAAAATAATTTCTTCTGACGCGACAGATTATTTTGCTTAATTTAACGAAGCACTATTCTTTAGACTGATTTCTATTTAAATTTCGAATTTTTCCCAAAATTATTTCAACTTAATCTTTACAATAGGTCAAAAAACGTAAGGAAATATCTACGTGTTATTATTTGACCTTCTGTCGTTGTATATAGAGATATTAAATAATACCGTAGGGGATTAGAGCTTGATTTGGCGAAGATAAATTTGCCCTCTAACAGATTACAACATACTTACTTGGCGCAGCCTTGATCTCGATCAGGTAGGAGACAGGCTTGGAGATGGTCCTACCATTACACTGTGGGCGGGACTGACTCTTACCACTCGTTGCAAAATGCGACTTGCGGGACGTGGAATTTTTGGTAGCGGGGTCTTGCGTTCGCGCTCGACCCTAATCTCTAATACAGTTAAAAAAAATGAGATGTAGGTTCCAGTAAACAACCATCTCTCCTTCTGTGCTCTTCCTATTGCGTAGCGAAAGCGGGAACCATGAATGAAGTATATTTGCTTGCCCTGTTACAAGATTGGCCAGGACAGACAAAATACCATGGAACTATTTAACCCATTAATATGCAACTCCATCATTAGCCATAGTATACTCGTGGGGCGGAACCTATTTTCGCGGCTCACGAGGGATTTACTTTTTAAGCCAATAAGAACGAACTCGGAAATGATGTCATTTTAGCTAAAAACTGTTCACGAGATGCGAAAAACCACGAACTGTCTTCTGACGAATGGTTCGCGTTATTTTGTTTAAAATCGAAAAGCGCGCGTCCGCCGCGACACCTGGTGAGAAGTGGGTGAGACAGAAAAACAATGTAAAAGTGCGCGCTGCTGAAGACGCGAAAAATATGTTTTGCACGCGCGGCGCGTTCCAGTTATAAGAGACCTAAGCCTAAATTGCGCGATTTTAAAAGCTAGGATAGTTCGCAAATCGCTCATACGGGGTTAGGGGCGCTGGCGGCAGCCCGTAAGATGGCGGCGAAAATTAAAATCCAAACACTTGGCGTTATTTTTCGTTTGAACTTTTTGGGTCAAAAGCTATATTTTCAAGACAAAAAAGGTACGTGTTAGTATATTGAACGTCTTGTTAATCTTTTGATACGGAAATAAGGCCATATTTGGAAAAGCTTGGCCGTTCCCCTTTAAATAACAAATGCTCTTCTATTCTAATAATACTATTAAATAAATACCTTAATCTATTTAATGAAATAGATTATTGATATATACTGCAAAAAGGCGAGGCTTTGTAAAGCACTTGGCGGTCGTTTATGAAAATACTCACTACAAATACTTCCTCAGGAATACGGCTACGGACTACATCCGAAGTAACAATGGTCTAAAGCAAGGTTGTCCTTTATCTCCTCTACTATTTGCTCTTTTTCTCGCGCCATTGGAGCAAAAGTTAAAGGAAACGGCCACTGGATTCCATTTGAAGCACGCGTACTACAAGGAAATTGATTTTAGAATTGCCGGTCTTTTCTTCGCGGACGATATTTTTAATATGGCAGAGAGACCCACGGACTTGCAGAAACTCCTCAATGTGTGTGGGAACTTCGCGATTGATAACGGACTTCAGTTTAGCGCCTCCAAATGTAAGATAATGGCCTCAGGCGAAGTTGCCGGTGACGTTCAAGTCAAGTTCAGGATCCAGAACGAGGAAATCGTGCGAACACATTCGATTGAATATCTTGGCGTTTCGTTCTCTACAAGGTCCGATTACTTGATACGGCAAGAGGACAAAGTTTGCCGTAAAGCGGGAAAATTGATGGGCGCTGTAAAACACAAGGTCGTGCACCCATACAATCGTTACACTGTTACACGTACCATATGGAAAGCAGTTGCAGTTCCTGGTCTGACATATTCGAACGAGGTGCTTTGTTACTCTGCCGATGTAAACCGTAAGCTAGATCAGACACAGTTCTCACACACACAACAGCTGTGGGTGGAAACTTCCTCGCGTCCCACGCGGCGATCAAGGGTGAACTTGGTTGGTCCCTTTTTGTAGAACGTGAAGCTGCGGGAAAACTACTGCATTTGGGTCGACTTAGGTTTATGTCCGAAACCCGTCTGGCCAAAAATGTTTATCAATACCTACGAATGACCGGCCACAAGATGAAATGGATAAATCGATTGACCTTTTTGGATAGAAAGTACGGTCAAGGTCACCGTAGACAGAAAGTCACCAATCTTCGTGAATGGAACGCGGTAGTCCGCCGCTCAGTAAGGGACTCGGCAACTGGCTACTGGAAAGATGAGGTAGCGAAACACCAGAGTTTGGCGATTTATGTCAACAAAGAACTCCCTTCGATGGAGAAGTTTTACGGCAACGACCATGGAAGCCATCTTTTGTTTCAAGCGTGAACTGGTTCTTTACCAACGTTGTTCGTTTGTCACAAATTTTTAAAGGGGACCCAACATGCCGACTGTGTGGCGCGAAATCCGAAGACCTACAACACGTGCTGTACGAGTGCGCGGAGTTATCTGAAGTGAGGAACGCGACGAGGATAGCTCCGATGGATTTGCTCTTGTGACTTGGTTTCGTGTCACCTCCTTCTTATACGCAAATAAATGGAACGAAGCAAATTTTACTCCTATGGACGAAATTAAAGCAACGGATCCCTTAACTTTGAATGTGGATCTTTCGCTTATTGAACTTTCGTTATAAAATCTAAATCAATGCTTAATGTAAATTGTATTTATGCATTTTGTGAATTGTGCTCGCGAATCAATTATGGTTCCTCCCTGTTGTAAAAGGTATTTTAGGGTGAATAAATATTATTATTATTATTATTAATATAGCCATCACCGCTCCATAACGCGCCATTTTAGGAACTATCGCTTCACCTGCTTATAAAGAATAGCCGAGTTCTACTTTGATTACGTCACTAAAAATTGGCTCCGCCCCACACGTCGCCGGAGGTGACCTAGCGTATACCATTTGAATATTCATGGTTTAAATAGATTCATGACAATACTGATAATAATCCTTACTCATATCAAGTCAGCCATGACCTCCGTTAAGAGAGCAAAAATCTCTCTTTTCTTAAAGGCTGGTTTTCACCAAAGATAATAGAGACCCCGTACCCTTTACTTAAAGTCACGGTTAGCTTAGACCACTTCCAAAGGCGGGGATATTTCGGTTTCCGCCGGAAATATAATCCGCGAAATAAAGTTATCTATGTGAAATATTATTAGATTAGAGTTAGATGGAATTTTGTGTCTGACACTGATCCGAAGTAAGAGCTCTAAAGGTCTTGTCATTTGTAATAACATCGGCTTCTGCATTAAAGAGATCATGGGAACCCTGTTTTAAAATATTTTAGAACTCAGGACTAACGATTAATCAGAAAACGGCTTTATGTTCTATATAAATTAACACGATGATTTTACCGCTCAAGCTGGAGGGCAAGGTCTGTAATTTTTTTATTGATAATTTTCTTTAAACCCCGATAGAGCACTAAGGCCATCTATTGATCAAATAATAACGTATTCAGTTGTTTATTAATGTTAAATGCCGACCGCTTAAATATTCCCATTAAAGTTATCGTACCGAAGCGATTCAATTCCAATAGCAGTACGAATTAATGTTAACTTTATTTTCACTTAGTCGAAAACGTCACGACACCCTGCGCAATAGAAGGACACAACATATTTCCTGTATGCTTCCTTTTTTACACGTGATTGACATCATAAATTGATAATGCATATTACCCCCACCTTATTGTATTCTTTAAAAGGTTCTTAGACCGTAGTGTCAAATACCACTCTATCACAAATGTGTTTCAAGAGGTAGATTAGTTTAGGTTTATCTTTGGATCATCGAAGGATGGGGTGGAGCGCGTACGCAGGACCCCACTACCAGAAATTATACGCCCCATCTATTACAATTTGTGAAAGTGGTTGAAGTCAGTCGCACCTATGTGCAATGGTGCAACCTCGTCCAAGCCCGCCTCCATTCAGATCAAGGCCGCAACGACGCCAGGTAAGTATGGTTTGTAGAGATAAAGGGAAAACATTGAGTTTTTCAAGGCCAACTAAAAAGCGACATGTGACCCTTTAAATATTCGAAATTTTTAATACAAAAGAGCGTTTATACTTTAAATAACTTTGCAAACACACGAACTAGATTCTCAGCAAGAGACTGTTGAAAAAATAAACGGATACCAATTACACGTTTCAAAGATGGTTTACTGTATTCAATTTCGATGTTCTCATCGGGATGTGGCGATAATTTTACCTTAAGATGCAATACAAAGTGATAAAACGGGTAAAACTTGCGATTTTCGTTCTGCGCACTTTGGAATTACCTGGGAGTGTTCCCTATCTCTTGTTAGGGTAGAAAAGGGAAGAATATGGCAGAGGCAGCCAATCAGGTCGCTGTTGTAGGAGTCCGTGAGGAAATTTGGGGAAATAGCGCTTCTGTTATCCATTTTCAGCACCGATGTTTTCAGTCGAGTGAGGGATAGGCGACGGAGTGACAGTCATCTCGGAACTAGGTGAATGAGTGGTTGCAGCAAAAATAGTTTTTAGTAGGGCAACATAAGCGTGTATTGAGGAGGAGGACCCAACGGGTGGTGGGTGTGTTGTATAATTCCCAACTGAAGGGCTGCAGAAGCTCCAAGAATTGGAACCCGATTGTCGGTGGTCACGTAAAATGTGAAGACAGATGTAGCAGTGCGTGAAGTCCAGGGAATGTCGATAACGCCCTCCATAACAACAGAATGTCCAGAATAGGCTCTTACTTTGAAAACTGGTGGACGTAACACAGGTTGGGATGAACGTGTTTTATAAAGCTGAAGCGGGAGTATATTAACCTGAGCGCCCGTATCAATTTTAAAAATTGTAGGAGTATCAATTAAGTATATACAGTCATAGATTTCATCATCCTTCATTGGGTGCTTAATAAAAGGATCCAGAGTAAGGCATAAACAATGATATTCATCGTCAAAATGTGAATACTGTGAAGTAAAGTCTGGTTCATAAGAAGGCCCATCATATTGAACAAAGTATGAGAGTTGTTCAGGAGGAGGATCTTGTACGAGTTCTGATTCCAAGAGTTCATGGGCTGACCGGGACACAATGCCCCAATGACCCGTTCGGTGACACTTCAAGCATGTCGAGAAGCGTGCAAGACAAGGGCGAGATCCAAGAGGAGTGTGGCCACAGTTTATACACATAGGGGCGTAGAAACGTGCAGAAACAGGAGGTGTCGTAAAATTGGTTGGACGGGAGACAGCGCCAGGTAATTGGGTGCGGAAAGCGCGGGGATGCGGATGCCTGGGGTTAGTGGTGGAATGGTGATTAAATTACCAAAAACCAGGGTGATCAAGTGGAGGTAAATACGGGCTGTAATTTAGAGTATGGGCCCGAAAAGGTGGACGATGAGGTTGTGGTTGAAAGTGAGTAGAGCGTGCCCATGTTATTTTCAATGGGAAAATATACATACTGTGTTGTCAAAAACATTTTCGGTTGCCATGGCAAAACTAATGCTCATTGTAATTTTTCCCTCAGTGAAATTTCATGTTACCATAAGGTCTACATACCCACCTAGTTTCAACCAAATCGGTGATTATCACCTCGGGTAGTCTCCTCGTTAACTAATACGAGTGTCTCTACCCTTAATAATGTAATTGAAGTGGTGATTGAGGTACCAATTCCCAGTCGTAGTGATGACTCCTTACAAATTAGTTGAACATTATGGTACTAAATAGGTGGAATGTTATCGAAAGCAATAGGCTAGGTATACTGGGTAAAATTTCTTTCGGGGAAATATTTGAGCGCCATCAAACGGTAGAAACCTTTCAAAATAGTCACGTGGTTATAAAATTGCTTTGAAGTTTACCGTTATTCCAGCTTCATTAAAAAAATCTTTAAAAGTTTAGTTAAAAGGAACCACCTATGGACTGCATTGTAAAGGATGATAAAATTGCCGAATAAGTAGATAAGGCAATAATGGACTTCTAATTCTTCGCCAATTTTATCATCCTTTAAAAGTTTAGGTTTTAGAGAACTCATGCTTAAAATTGGTGGTTAGTTAATTTTTTAAATATTTATACTATTTTAATAGAGAAAAAAAATTGTTCAACCTAAAATAACGACGGCTCGGACATTAGTATTTTTATTGTGATAGTGATGTTAAGTCTCTGACGAGAACACGTTTTTAACCTACGCTTAGTGAAGCAGCCCCTAAGTTTTGACCACGGCCAACCGCGATCGCAGAAGGGCGTTATAGTAGTTGGCAGTGCTATGACGAATATTCGGGAACATTTTAACAAGTTAGCTAAGATGAAAAAAATGTTCCGCGAATGAAATTTACTCTGTCCTATAAACTATTTACTTGTTCCGGAGTAATAGCGTTGCAATCCTCCCCAAAAGCGAGAGTAAGGCAATGTAACTGATAAAATCGTCTGCTTATTCAGAATTTGTCTGCTAAAAATCATTAGGGAAAACATTTTTTACCCGACTTGAGCCACTCCTCACATATAATAAGCAGAAAACGATGACATGGAGTCACTCTTCTTACCCTAGTCATATCATATTATCATATCATATTATCATTTATTTTTGTGAAATCAAAATGGTTATATTTAATTATTTTGAGCTGATCATCGGTCATAGAAACTGATTGTTCTTTAAAACTTGACGAACCAATGAGATAACGTTGCCAACACGTTGTTGAAATGTTTTCTCCATTCCCTCGAAGCAATTTTGTTGGCGACTAGTGTTACCTAAATAACTATATATTTAAGTATTTTGAGCTAATTGTCAATCCATTCTTCAAAACTTGACAAACACTAGCTTTGGCGTGATAGTTACCCGTTGTTTGGAATGTTAACTTCCATTCACACGAAGCAACTCGGTTTGTTCATCGTATTGGGGAGCATTGTTTTGTAAAACTTCGGTGTGTTTGAAAACTTGGTAGAACTATTAATAGGCTGGTTAGGAGATCAATTTTAATTCGAAAATTGTGGACACATAGAAATAAGGAAGTGTCTCTTCTACCGGCACTATTATACTTTTAGTAATCGTTCAGTTTAATTAAATTTTGACGTGACCGTTGAATGGTCGCTTGTATCGTGCAACTCTATGCATTTACCTATAAATAATTATACCGATACTCTGAAGTTGGCCATCCTAACGTTATGGATATTGAATAATTTATGCTCCTGCAGACTTTGTACCCTAAAAGTCAAATAACAGCGCTTCTAGCGGCCAAGACGTAAAAGTGTTGATCCACCATCGAATGATCTATTTTATTTTTCCGTTAACGGAGATTGACGTATTTCTCGTGACTGCGAAAATCGTAAAAACTTGTAATTCGCATTTTAAAAATAAGATATCTAAACTTAAAGTTTATCCCAAATTACATATAGCAGCATAAATACTTCAGTATAATGTCTAGCTTTCTAAATTAAAATGTTTCGCCAACGTTTAAATCAAATTAAGAATTCCTGTTGCTATTGTGGCGAATATTATTACAAAATGTGCCTTCATCATCCTGAAGCTAGGACCTGTACACTATACCGCGTAAATATCGCATGGGAGCCGTACCCTTGGAGCCTGTACCGCCGTGTTTTCAAAACGTTGCAACAGCTTTGCTTTTCCAGAGTATGTTTCAATAACAACCGCTTCAAAGCATTTTGATAGCTTTACGAAATGGAGATAAGCAGAGCAAATATCGATTTCATCGAAGGCAAATTTTAGTTATTTTATGAACTACGATGGAAAGCCACGAAGAAAACATCAAATTAGATCAAGTTGACGAATCGGTAATAATTTCACGAAAAAAAGGAAAAGTAGGTCTAGTTCATCCGAGTTTGATCTCTTTAGTTTGCGTTTTAGCGAGCGCTACACTTTGTACTTTAGCCGCGCTTCAGTTTCGACTGTACCCTTGGCTTCCACCCGCTCAAGTGATTCTACTTAGTCAAGGAGCAACATTTTGTTTCAATTTACCACAATGGATTCGTCTCTCCCGATTCAGCAAAAAAAGACAAACGGAAACGAAGGACAGAAAAATTTACTTGTACTTGATTTTGCATTGCGTAATCAGCTTATCAATGGCACTCTTATACAACCAGGCATTGAAGTTAGTTTCATCGAGCGTAGTTTTCATTATTACCAGCTTTGGACCGTTCGTAGCGTTGGTTTTGAGTAGAATCATATTTTCGGAAAATATCACTGGGCTAAAATTGATAGCGTTGCTCGTTACCGTTGTCAGCGTTGTGTTGACGAGTTTAAGTGGGGATTCTCTGTCCGCCAACGGAAACGCGTCCCAGTTTTACACAGGAATAGCATTCTCAATTGGATATTGTCTCGTGGTATCGCTAATGTTTATTTCGTGGAAGAAAATGTCTACGTTAAACGCGAATTTTGTGTGTGTGGTACAAGGTGCTTCCCTCTCTATGTTGGCTGTGACCATCCTTTTAACCAGTGACACTTTCGTTGTCCCCCAGTGCGGTCTGCCTGCAGTCATATTGCTAATTAGTGGTTTATTTAACGCCTCGTTTTCAATTTTGATGTACAACGCCTGTAAATTCGGCGAGGCTGGGAAGGTGTCAGCTATGATGACAGCTATGGCTATCGTTCTTTCGTTGGTGTGGGAAGTGCTGTTCTTCGGTATAAATCCTCAACCACTTCAGTACATTTCTTCTGTTCTGGCCCTAACAGGCACCATATTAAACGGGTTCGATAAATATATTACTTATCCCAAAATTCTTACCAAGCCTTTGTAACGTACTTTTAGATTTGATTGGTTCTTTCATCAAAATTATAAATTTCACTGAGTGAATTCGTTAAATATTTTAAGGGCAAGTTACGATAAACTCAAGTGAATAATCGTTGAGACACTTCTGACATTTTGAGAATAATGGACCACGTCTAATTCGAAGTTTTCAAAATTCATAATGCACAATGTTTATAAGACGGTGATTTTATCGCTATTCATTTTCAACTATAAAATTTTAACTTTAACGACTCATACATTTTTATTACGTATCCTTAATCAAAAATGCCCCTAACAGAAAAAGTCTAAGCAGTAAAATAAATTCAAATTGTGGATGTTTTACTGACCGTCTCGTTTCAAAGGGGTTTTTTTTGCCTGCTGTTTACTAACGCTGATTAAGATAACCATTTTGAAGTCAGCATTCGCAACCCTAATTTTATAATTCGAGATGAGTGTCGGCTTAAGCAACCATCTACCGACCTCAAGTGAATCGGTCTTAGGTCGGTGAAATTAACTGACATACCGCTTGGCAATGTACGACTGATCTTGAGGACGTTTTAACCGACTTTCCCGTTTTTTTTTGTTTCGAATTAACATTTTAAAGTCGTCATTAACGACCTTAACGTTGATATCCGAAATGTCGGGTTAAACAACTATCTGCCGACGTACAATAAATGTACCTCAAATTTTGTTTATCAACTGATTTGCAGATAGTCGAATAGTCGACTCAATCTATTGACGTTTCTACCGACTCAGGAATTAGTTTCTTACTGAATGCGAGTGGCTAAATAAGATAGAGGATATGTTATTTGGGTAAGCGTCAACGACAATTTTCCACCCACATAAGTAGACACTTTTACGTAGTTGGTGCGACAGATGTCATTTAAGTGACATCTATATTTAAAAATTAAAATTCATTAAAACAATCTAATTAAATTAGTTAAAATAATAATTTAATGTGATTAATTTGATTGATATTCATCAACCTTTAGTTTTAGATATATTTTAATTTATGAGTTAACAGTTATAGCCTCCTGAAAAACGTTCGCTAGCCTTCTACCATACAAATTCCTTTCGGTCGCGTACCACGTGTTTAGTCTAGTTCTCACTTGGCGAATAAAACCGTTTATCCGCTGTAAAAATACGCGCATGAATAAAATTTGCGAAAATTTTCAAATCGCGTCTCCGCGTTTCGAAAATAAGACTAAAATCATAAACGTACCCGTGACTGGTAAATTTAATAATATAATAATAATAATAATCAGCTAGGCTAATATCCAAGGCACCACCTAAGCCTTTGCTGTAGCTACATGTATTAATACGTTCTATAGCTTTGTCACAAATGCTTTTGTAAAATAGGTAAGCGAAATAATCATAATTATTTAGGTTTGTAGTCAGTTTTCCTTCTCTAGGCCCCCTGGGTACTCTATCACATTTATCTACCAAATATTTACTCAAAAAATTAATTTTTTAGATGGAAATATTGCTGTCGTTGCTTACTTGCAATTGATATAAGTTTCAACTTAAAGTTTAAAATTATGAGAACTGTCCTGTAATATCATAATATTATTATTCTTAAGAATTTTAAGTTCATTTTAGGTTTTCTTTAATTTATGGAAATGTTTTTGACGCATTTTTTCAAAAAGGTTTATTTTATGTTCTTCTGTATATTCCTGATTTTTAAAAGTTTTCAAAACAAGCTGCCACTTTTTTAAAACTCAAAACTCAATGATTTAGCTCCTAGAAAAAAACAACCGAAACTCTCGGATGTGTTTGATTATTTGTGTTATATTGTGAATTGTTCAAACTCTAAACTTAAACAGCCCTTTGCAACTCGAAAATTAAAATTCCCTTTGCATCTAAACCAAACTTGCATTAAAAAAATTTTATTCAAATTAAGCGAAATAAAATTTCAAAAGAAACTAATTTTTCATGTGATAAAATGTTCTTATTATGAAAACCAGTTTGTTAATAAATTTATTTGCATAAAAATCAAGAAGTTATAAATTTTATAACAAAAATGGTTTCTTAGTGCAGCTGAATGGTGGCGCCTTGGATTAATAATAGTAGTTTCTACCTGAATGTATCACTTGGAAAAAATCTGAAAAGCAAATGACTTTTGCGACAGCAGCACCGCTTCGGCGAAGTCAACGGAGAATTTCCGAAACTCCCGTAACACGTAGCCTTCTACAAAGCAGAACCCGTAACAAGCACTTAGGAAATGCACGCGGAACGCTAGAATGATATATCCAGGTAGGAACTACTATTATTAATCCAAGGTGGCGCTACATAACAGGAGGAGATTTATCCTATAACTTAAAATCTTGAAACCAGTGTGAGAAATAAGGTTTAAATAAGTTTAAATATTAGCTGGGCCCATTTAAAAATTAATTGATCGGGATGTTAGTGAACCTGGTGACCACTTAATTAATTACAAGTTTTTCCCTTCAAGATTTTAGCTCATTAAAAAATACTATATTAATCCCTAAAATTGTTTGGTCTTTGCGTCTATGATGTGTGCTTGCCAAGCACTAACCTACTAAGCCTATGCCCTAGCGCATATAGTCAAGAATAGATAATTTGACCATAAATTATAAAAGCCTGATTTTGAAGGTTAAAAATGGTAAGTGGCCAGCGGCCAGTTTTTTAATTAAACTACCTACATGTAGGCTCTACTGGCCAAAGGTCCAGTTTAAAAAAATTCATTATTTCTCAGCTGGCTTGAGGCTAGAGGTCGGGGATGGTTAACTTTTATTCAATAGATAAAGCTCTCAAAATTATTCGTAAAACGTTTTGATCAAGTAATTTATATTTCTGTATTATCCGATAAATTTTTTGATAAATTTGTAAAATTAATCGGAAAAACGACGTTTTTTTCGATAAAAAGCTCAAATGTTTTTTAATAATTTTCCGAAATATTAACCGGTAAATTTCTTTGTTTAAATTTTTTCCCCGAAAAAATCAATTTAAACCTGGATAATGATTAACCATTACCGACCTCTACTTCTAAAATTTTTATATTTTACAGCACATTTGTATCACAAATTTCGAATAATTAAATGGTCACATACCGCTTTTTGGTTTGCTTACAAACAATTAATAATATCCCTCAAACTACAGAGATCATACTGACGTGGCGTCGCTGCGACCTTGATTTAACAGGAGGCAGGCTTGAATGAGGTTGCACCATTGCACTCTGGTTTTATTGACTCCAACCCATTTTGCCAATTGCAATAGATGCGGCGTATAATATCTAGCAGTGGGGTCCTGCCGCCTGTGTTACTTAAATTGTGGAAATGATAAATACTGACCGCGAAAAACATATTAAATCTTTCATGATGGAGTGATTGCGGAGTTATAAGTGTCGTTCAATATTAGACGGTAGTCATTAATTTTACTTCCTTGTTGTCAAGACAACCAACCTTACAGATATCAGTTTAAATTCATCAACCTTCAATTTATTGACTTCTGATTGGTCAAATCTGGTCAAATCAAAGTTATTTGAACTAATATTATGGCGATTAACAACTTTCTAATTGGAACCAAATCCGTAAGCCCAAACGGTTCTCGAGATGACCTTGAAGGCATGAGTAGTAGGAAAGTACCGGTTCAAGCCCAAATAAAAGGTGAAAGTTCGGTAGGCTGCAAAGAGGTTGGGAGGTTGGGAGGCTGTGAGGCTGAGAGGCTGGGAGCCGTTAAAGACTTAGAGGGACTGTGAGTCAGGTAAAGGCTGTGAGAGGCTGGGAGGCTTCGTGGTGCTGCGATAATGGGAGACGCTTTGGCCATTGTAAGTCTACGGCTGTAGAGTAGCGTATTTCTCCATCTCCTTTTTGGGTGACACACCCCGCTTTTGAACACCTGAAGAAAAGGAGAGGGGAAACTTGATTGAAATGAAGCGCGTACGATTCTACAGTACAACGGTATTTAGTATTCCTTACGAGGATAGAGTTAACTACGATATAGAAAATAAACAGTATTTTAATATGCTAATAAATTTAAATTTCGAGCCGTTAATTTCGCCAGTCATATCTAAATGGCGAAGAGTATACAAGGAGGCTGCGTGAATCACCGCAAAGAGGTTACAAGGAGGCAATTTATTGTGCAATGTAATAGTATAAATAGTCGAGAAATCAGAATCGGAAAAACATTCAAACACATTCAAAGATGGAACCAGCAAGTATATTAACATTTATTTTTTTCAAAACTTAGCCGAGTGAACATACTAAAATATATTTTTATAGGACTGAAAAATATATTGTTATTGACTTTGAATTTCAGAATGGACGTAATGGAGAGAAAGTTGTAAAAGAGTTAGCGGCCACGTCGGTCGAGACGGCTCCACGCGTCGCTTCGTGGTATTTCCTTCCCTCATACTCTCAAAACGAACTGACCCGTAGCATACAACGGCAGAACACCTGGTTAGAAGAGTTTAACCATGGGTTAAGTTCGGATTTTGGATTCGTCTCATAAGACAGACTAAAAGAATGTATTACAATGGCTGTGAAAGATTACCAGCGTGTATTTTGTAAGGGGGACGAAAAATGTTTATTTTTATTGGAAATAATAAACCGTGAAGTTATCAATCTAAATGGAGTTACATCTTTGCCTGGAATTATGGTTAAACCTGATATAATGGCGATTTCATGCGGTATGTAAACTTGCTTCATTCCTTTCATTTCGACAACCACCCGCCGATTAGGTTTGTTGTAATAAAACTCGACCCTCGAGTTAATTCTTTGCCCGTCATCTTCGAGTGACATAGTAATTCTTCGGTAGAGCCGTAATATCCGGGAGGTATAAGTATGCTTATATCACGCATTTCATCTTCGAGACCTCTCTTCACAAAATTTTCGGCGTTGATAGACTGTGTTTTAGTCTTCTTGGGTATAGGTTCTTCCAAGGAGTCTATATAATCTTCTACAGTATTCCAAATTCGAACTAAACATTCTTCATTAACGTTATTCCACGTTCTAGGATAACTTATTTCAGCAAGTCCAACTTCGTACGCTCCCTTAAGTTTTATTGGTTCCGGTAAATACGTCCTGAACTTGCTTATAGTGTTGTTCCTGAAATAACCTATAGATGAGTCCGAGGGTAACGTTATATAGAAACTCATAGTACTACAATTTCTTGCACTCTAGAGTCAAAATCTGAACTGTGACCACGCCAAAGTACAAAAAGCTCTTTCGTTACGTCGGGTTTAGTTCTTTTTCTCAAAACTTTATCTATTTTAAACAAATAGTTGTCGAGGTCTTTCCCGATTTTCTGTATTTCCTAATTGTAGAACAAACCCGAAATGATTTCAGTCTTTAGATCCTCCAGCTTATATACCGGAGGGTCTCTCGATAAGCGATCCACTACTTTGAATATTTCCTCGGTATAATTGGCTTTGTAACCCTTTTCGAACGTGGTTTTAATCTTGCTCATACAAACCAAGTTACCTATAGCCACGTTCACACTATGCACTTTGGAAACGTTTTGAAACGGTTTCGAAAGATCAAATTCAACATTTTCGGAGTCAACTGTAATAAAAGGCATACGATAAATACAATCGACACCAAAATTTTACAATTTGATATTTCAAAACCGCTTTAAAACGTTTCCAAAGTGTCCAGTGTGAACGCGGCTTATTTCAAATGAGAACGAGACTGGGGGTGAAAAATTGACTTTCCCGTATTAGCTCTCCCACAATTGTTTCGAATTTTCATTCTACACTTCAAAGGGTTTGCATTTAATAGATTTGTGGTAGTTGTTATTATAAACTTCCAATAAATCTGGTAAAATGTCGATATATTTGTGCGTATCTTTCTACGTAAAATATCGATACATACGATACTTAAATGTTCGATTGAATCGTTCTATAATACTAGATTTTACTTCGGAGTGCGTTGCGAAAAACTTGATTCCTCTACGTTTTAATTCACCTTGAACTTCTTTGCATAGAAACTCGTTACCGTGATCAGTCTGTACAATCTACGGCTTTAATTATAATCCATATCAAGTCAGCCATGACCTCCGTTAAGAGAGCAAAAAAAGCTTTTTTTAAAAGCTGATTTTCACCAAAGATAATAGAGACGGTTGGGTTCGACCACTTCCAAAGGCGAGGATTTTTCGGTTTCCGACTGAAATATAATCCGAGAAATAAAGTGATCTGTGTGAAATATTATTAGATTAGAGTTAGGTGGAATTTTTTGACTGACACTGATACCAAGTAAGAGCTTGAAAGGGCTTGTAATTTGTAATAACATCGGCTTCTGCATTAAAGAGATCATGGGAACCCTGTTTTAAACTATTTTAGAACTCAGGACTAACGATTAATCAGAAAACGGCTTAATTATCTATATAAATTAACACGATGATTTTACCGCTCAAGCTGGAGGGCAAGGTCTGTAATTTTATTTATTGATAAATTCTTTAAAACCCGATAGAGCACTAAGGCCATCTATTGATCAAATAATAACGGTATTCAGATGTTTATTAACGTTAAATGCCGACCGCTTTAATAGTCCCATTAACGTTATCGTACCGAAGCGATTTCTCCGGTAGTAAGTGGGTAAACGCTATTGACTACGTGCAAGTCATTGAATTCCAATAGCAGTACGAATTAATGTTAACTTTATTTTCACTTAGTCGAAAACGTCACGACACCCTGCGCAATAGAAGGATGCAACATATTTTCCTTTTTTAAACGCGATTGACATGATAAAGCATTTTATTCTTTTGTAGATTCTTAGACTAGAGTGTTAAATACCATGCTATCACAAATGTGCAATGGTACAACATCATCCAAGCCCGCCTCTTTTCAGATCAACGCCAGGTAAGTATGATTTACAGAAATTTAGGGAAAATATTGAGTTTTTCCAAGCCAAATAAAAACCTGCATGTGACCTTTTAACTATTCGAAATTTTTGTTACAAATGAGCGTTTATACTTTAAATAACTTTGCAAAAATAGGAACTAGATTATCAGCAAGAGACTGTTGAAAAAAAACGGATACCAATTACACGTTTCAAAGATGGTTTACTGTATCCAATTTCGCTGTCTTCGGGATGTGGCGATATTTTTACCTTAGGATGCAAAACAAAGTTATAAAACGGGTAAAACTTACGATTTTCGTTCTGCGTACTTTGGAATTACCTGGGAGTGTTCACTATCTCTTGTTAGGGTAGAAAAGGGAAGAATATGGCGGAGGCAGGCAATCAGGTCGCGGTTGTAGGAGTCCGTGAGGAAATTTGGGGAAATAGCGTTTCTGTTATCCATTTTCAGCACCGATATTTTTATGAGGCTACTTGGTGTAGAATACTATCACGTACTATCTATTCGGAAATTTTCCTAAAATTTCCTTAAAAATAAAAGCATTTACCCCAAATTCGTCTTTTTTACACAAAATAGGTAAATTTTTCAAAATTTTGATTATATTGACCATTGTTTGACCAAGATTTTGTGAATTTTTTTTCATTTTTGTAATATTTCCGTTTCAAGTTGCCAAAAACATTTTCGTTTGCTATGGCAAAACGGAAGACTATTGCAACTTTTCCCTTGAGGAAATTTCATGTTACCCAACTGTCTACAAACCTAGTTTCAACAAAATCGGTGAAAATCACCTTGTTAGTGTAGCAGTATATCGAGTTCTATCTCTTCAAGATGTCGGCCAATTCAAAATGGTGGTACTCTTGAACCAGATGGGGGCAAGTAGGGCATCTATTACCAACTAAAAACGATGTTAGTTTTTATAACTTGGGGTGATCAAAAATTATGTGTTGTAGTTTCTCGAGTTCTAACTATTCAGGGTGGCGGTCAGTTCAAAATGGCCATTGATACGCCTATTCCGTTGCCATTTGCAGCATTCGAAAGGAGTTTTTAATAACTTGTGCCATCTAGCGAGACAACGGGCATGATTGTTTTTTTATTCACGAGAAATTGGTTTAATGGTCAATCATTTAATACAATCTAACTTTCTTTATCTATTATTTTCTTATGACCAGAATCATCTTCGCCTTTTAGAAATTATTTTGGCTTGGAAGTGGTCAGAACGCCATTAAATAAAATTTTATTTTCCTTCCCAAGTTTGGTACGAAGGATCAGCGAGCGGAATTAATTAATAATTAAAAAGTCAATAATATACTTTTGTTATTTGTTTTTAATTTTCCTGCAACACTGTAAAAAATGACTAAGACTTTATGGAATAAAGTTGATACAAACAAGTTAGTTCAAGAAAGAGTATCGTTGGTCAGTTTTAAGGCTGTGTATGTGTTTTTTGGAGCTGTTTTGCAAAAAATGATATTGCATGGATATCCAAGTTTGAGTCAAAAATTTGACATCGCACGTATCCGAATATTAAAAAAATTTCAATTGCATAAATATCTAGGTTTAACCGAAAATCTTGCACATATATTACTTATAGACTCTTAATAGCGCCTTCCCAATCAACCACCATTACCTTACAGTCTACGGGGAGGGTGATGAAAAAACCGGTTTTGGGGGGATGAAATTCGGCGGTAGAGAGCTGGCTCGTTGGTTGCCTGTACGATAATGGCGGCGTCCAGTAAACGTTTCTAAAAAGAGTGTATACCTATATATCTAAATAAGAAATAGCTTTGGGACATCCAAACTTCGTTAGTTGCTTCCCCGCAAGCTAAATTAAAATGAGTCCCTAATGTCTAAATATTCAAATTTCCAGTATAAAATTAAAAATACTAAATTATAGCGTAACACTTTGTTTTATATATGATATTTAATTAAATACTTGTTTATTAAATGATGTTCGGTTAGCCCACAATCCATCATTATAATAATAATAATAATAATAATAATAATAATAATAGTTTTTTATTTGCATAATTTGATTAGTTACAACAAGAGTGAAGGGCTAAGTCATGGTATGACTTTTAAACCCCAGCACAGAAATTTTGTTTACTTCTTTTTTTGTATTTACAAATATATTATTTTCTCGAACAATTTTTAATATGTACCTAAGTTTGAAGATATTTTCACCTTTTTTTTCTTACACCATTGTGAAAAATATAATTAAATTTTAGTTGAGTGCCGGATGAGCTTACATATAAAGGTTTTTTGCATACGTGCATTATATTTAGGTTGGAACTGATATTATTTTGAGATTGATTCTCGAACAATTTTTTTATATGTACCTAAATTTGGTAGTTTACACAATTCAAGAGAGTTAAATTTTCTTACACCGTTGTTAAAGATAGAATGAAATTTTAGTTGAATGCGTGATGGACTTACATATAAATTATTTTGCATACGTACATTATATTTAGGTTGGGGCTGATATTGAAATATATTTAGTAACGGATTTACTAAAGACTTGTATATAAATAGCAACATGCTGTAGTAAAATATTTGATCAACTTTAAGTAAATTAATTTTTTTATACAAAGGTTCAGTATGAGCAAGATAGGGGGCGTTATCCATAATTCGAATTGCTCTTTTTTGAATTATGAGTAGTCTATTGATATTGTACATTGAAGTATTTCCCCAAATAAAAATACAATAAGATATATGGGAATATATAAAAGAGAACTACAATTGTCGCATTATTTTAAAGTTTAACATTTCGCGGTATCGTCGTAATAAATATGTACTATAACATATTTTTTTAACAACAGAGTTTACATGCGAGTTCCAAGTAAGGTACTTATCGATCCACAAACCAAGGTATTTGACTTCTGTAACCCTTTTTAAGTTTATACCATCTATTATTATCAGTGTTAAGCGATAGGTACAAATATCTAAATACCGATGTATCTAGATACGTTTTTAGGTATTTATTTTTAGATAATAGATCCATTTTTTAAAAACGAGTACTACCTGATTAAAAAAAAATTATATATTAAAAAAAAAACCGAGTAAAATTTCAAATGTAACGGTAACTATTCCCGCTGTAAACTATTTTTTTCTAGATTATTTTAATGTAGTATCTAACTTTCTTTTTTGTAACTGACTCTGCGAAAGTCTTTTGCCTATATCTTTTTTTTTACTCGGTTCGTTTTGTAAAATATTATATAGATATTTTAAAGGTACAAAGTTTATTTTTAAAACTTTACTGCGTAATCGCGTTGAATTGATTTCAAGTATAGTTTTCGTTCGCAGCTCGGCTGCTGCAGTTTGATCTATAATGTCTGACGACGACAGTTATGTTGAAGAGGCGACAGCTAATGCTGGAGATAATAATAAAATCGTTGTAACAACGGAAAGCGAGACGAAATCAGTGCCGTATCTCCTGGACGGAGAGTTTATTCTTCCGGTAGCAGAGACTAGTACGTCGATAAGTGTACGATGTTTGAAGTGCCCTGGTGATAAGGTTTTGAAAACGAATAGAACGTCTACTGGTAACCTGCTCAAGCATGTTAGAGTAAGTTGTAATTGCAGCTTTATTACACGCGCCGCACATGCCCGAAGTTCTCTCAAAGTCAGACTCAAGGCGTTAATTTATAATTCTAGAGAAAACACCCAATGGTAATAGGAGAACTCCAAGAAAAAAAAGCTGCTAAAAAGAGGGGTGCAGACTCTACTGATAAAGCTGCAAGTTCCAAGCGTGTTTTTAACTATCCTCCTACTAAAGATGAGGTAAGCATTCAGCCTTTTTTATGTAGAATCTTGGTAACCATTCGGGGATTTTATAAGGTTTAGTGACCCTGAGGTGACCCCGACGCCGAAGTAATTAGTCTGCGTCGATAAGATAATGCTTAAGTATCGATATGGCGTCAGCGCTGCGTCTCTATTCTAAATACATTGCCGTAAATGGCCGGCGGCGTCCATTGGCGTCAAAACGGCTTTCAGAACAGCGACGGCGTGTCGGCGCTGGACTCTACCCTGAGGACAACTTATTTTCCCTTCGGTTTATCTAAATACGACAGGGCGATTGCGCCCTGCGCCCTAGCCTCAACAAGCGGTTTTGCGCCTTATTTCAGGACAGTAAGTGCCCATAATATGTTTGTCCATGGCGCTTAATCAACCAATCTCTCTTAGCAGTTCCCTCGTCAGTTCGGTTCTGCTCTCGAGGGAAACTAGCGCGTTAACATACCGTTAGGCCAAATTAATCGGTTAACGTAGCATTTACAATATTAATATCAGCGCGACGTCACCAATGCTTTTTCCCATTTTGTTTGTTATACTGTTTTCAGACGTGTAGTACACGGAAGTTTAATTTTTATAATACATTTCAGTAAAGAAAATTAACGTACATAGCCCGCTTTTATAAGCGTCGTCATGTTGTGTGCTATTTTTCTGGCAGCTGCAGACCGCGTGTAAATATCAACAAAAAAGACGGTTCGCTTTTATAGCCTAGATAATGGTTTAATATACTGTATTTTTTCCGTGGGTAAACTATTGTTAGAATTTCTCTAAATTAAATAGCCAAGACAGAATAACAATATAGCAGATTGTTAACACCTTATAGAGCTTAAGTGCGAAATATAGAAAACTAATTACTGACTTTAGGTACTCGCGATATTTGTTTAGTACCCATCTTGCGACGACAATAAATGCTTCAAGTTAAATGTTGTGTGTAAAATGTTATGAAGTTGGTCATATCAGAAGTAAATAAAGAGAAGTGAATTTGAAATCAGGATCAGTGGCGTAACGACCAATTTTGCCCCCCCCCGCAGGATATCAAAGGGCCGTTTATAAAAACATTTCTTTCCAGGTTAACATGATTTGCACCCCCCCCCCCTCGAACCTCACAGCGTTTTCAATTGTTCTGATTCACCCCCCCTGGCCTTCTTCGATGGACCCCTACTTAAAACGAAAGGGCCCCTAGTTTGTCATGCGCCGCCCGACCCCGCGGTTGCGGGCTCTGCTGGTCCTTAGTTACGCCACTGATCAGGATACTTGGTTTTAACCAATGTATTCATCCGCGATTTCCCGCCACAAATGATTGGAGTCAAGGGACGTAAAGAAGTGACTTCAAACTCATCTTTGAACCTCTCTCCTAGTAACATTTTAGTAGCCCTAGCAGCTAGGGTTACTAAATGTTACTAGGAGAGAGGTTCAATGTTACTTGATTTTACGTCCGAACGTAATTAAAAATAAAGTAAAGTATAAATTTCTAATAGTAAGTTTAGTTGTTTGAATATAAATGAAGTTTAGGAAGGGAGCTCTTTGAGGAGGGGTGAATATGTCTAAAGTGTCGTTTTTTGGGTAACGTAATTTGTAAATAAGCCCAATTACGGCATGTCTTTGATATCGGAAATCTGTTTTCAGTAGGTGGACGAGGTCGTGATGGATTACATTATATCCGAAATGCGGCCAGTATATACAGTGGAAAAGCCTTCATTCCGACGAATGGTTAAACTTTTATCAGGTGGTATAGAACTACCTTATGGTACCTGTTTCAAGGGAAGACTCTCCGAGAAACGACAATCGATGGAATATGATTTGAGAGTTCAACTTTCTGAAGTCAATTACGTTTGCACAACCGCTGATATTTGGAGCTCGAACCAAAAAACATTCATGGGAATTACGGGACACTACATAGACCCTGCAAATTTGAAGCGTGTCTCCGTTTTACTCGCCTGTCAAAGAATGAAATTCAAGCACACTTTCGTCGAAATCGCTTCGATGTTATTTGTCGTTTACTCCAACTTCGGGTTGAGTGTTCCAAAATTAGTAGGAACCGTGACGGATAATGCGTCGAATTTCGGAAAAGCGTTTCGGGTTTTCAGCGTTCCTGACGATATTCCCAACGACGAGCTTTGTTTCCTTTATGACCATTATCAAGAAAAAGTAGACGTACAGATCTTTCCAGATGTTTCATTGGAATGGGATAGCATTCAAGACTCCAGCCTACCCAAACACTACAAGTGCTTCGCGCACTCTTTAAATTTGGTCGCGACAACGGATGCCGAGAAAGCGTTAAATGACGTCAACTACAAGAAAAGGTACAATATGGCCATATCGAAATGTTGCACTATCTGGAATAAGATAAGTCGCTCGACAATATCATCCGATCATGTCCACGAACTTCTTCCAAAGCGACTACCAACTCCTTGCCCAACTAGGTGGAATTCGTTTTTTGATTGTCTGACGGAAATTCTTAACTCTAAAGAACATATGTCTGCTATTTCCAACATTCTTAGTGAACCTCAGTTAAAAGCGGCGGACTTCGAATTTCTAACGGAATACCTAGCCGTTATGCGTCCGATTGCAATTGCCTTAGATATACTCCAGGGGGAAGAACATTGCTACCTGGGATTAGTCCTTCCGACTTTGTATCAGATAAAAAGTTTCGTTATCCACTCTTAGCAATATAAGAAAATGTTCGGCATTGCAAAAATCTGTCATTGAAGGCTTAGATATCAGGTTTTCAGAAATAATGTCATTAGATAACCCGCAGAGTAAGCCTTACATTTTAGCGACCGTATCTTTACCGAAGTTCAAACTACAATGGTTGTCTATAAGTGACCATGGAGATAAGTTAGAACAAGTAAAAAATATGTTGGTGTCAGAAGCGATTAAATTATCAGGGATGATCTCTACATCGGGAGATTGCAGGGCTACTACGGACAAAGTAGAAACGACAGCTGTGTCAGATGAAGTAGACTCATTTTTTTCTTTCTTAAACAACAGCGAAGAAATGACTTCCAATGAGTCTACTTGCAATATAATAACCATGCAGGTTCTTTCTTATTTAGAACACAGAAAAAGAGATCTAGCCATATTACATCAATATCCGGTAATCAAGGAAGTGTTCCTCAAGTATAACACTATATTGCCATCTTCAGCCGCCGTAGAACGAGCTTTTAGTTCTGGAGGTCAAATTCTTACTCCAAGGCGCAATAAACTAGACGATGTTATGTTTGAAACAATGTTAATGTTAAAATATAACAGAAATATGTCACCTTAATGGTATTCAATTGCTTATTACCTAACCTATGTATATTGTAATGAACTAAATACGCAAAAGGTCAATAAAGAATAATCTTGTCATTTGTTTCGAATATATTTAAAAAAACTCATCTTCATTTATTTTCTAAATACTTTCCTTCAATTCCTGTAATTAGAGTTAAATTCAGTTTATAAACACCCTGAAATTAACGTCTTGGGCTTCACGTTCTGTATCAGCTTTGTTTTGAAAGTTATTGATTTAGAAAAAGTATCTAAATTGTACACATATCTAGGTACAAATATTTTACCTTTAGGTATAATTATTTTATCTCTAGGTAAAACTCCTTCTTTAACTAGGTACTATATTTGAAGTTAATAGGTATTTCAGGTAACATCTAATACGTGAATGAATGAATGAGGTACGTTTAGATATTAATAATAGTACAAGATAAAAGTATCTATTGACTGTCGACGCAATAGATACACTAGATACTTCTACCTAAGGTACAAGTATCTATTTATCTAGTATCTTGTAGCTTGTACCTAGATGCCAAATCGCTGAACACTGATTATTATATTAAAAGAATTATCTATAACCTGTTTATTTCTTGTTTTAATAATCATAAAAACTGTTTTTTCTTTATTGATTTCTAGTAAATTAGCTTTAAACCAATTATTTAAGAGCATAATTTTGTTATTAGCGTTTTCAAATAAATCTATAACATTTAAATTTGTTTCTAAGTGTAAAGTATCATCGGGGTAAAACGTTAAGTTATTTTCTTTGTCTAAGTAGACTAGGTCATTAATAAACAGATTAAACAGTATTGGGGACAATATTGACCCCTGTGGAACACCGCTAGTTACATGGCTTTGGGATGAGGTTTCATTATTAATTCTGGTTTGCGTTGTCCTTTTGCTTAAATAGGTCTTAATCCAACTAAGAGCTATACCTCGTATTCCCATTATATTTAATTTATAAATTAAAAGATTATGATCCACGTAATCAAAGGCTTTCCTAAGATCAATAAAAATCACTTTGGCCAGCGCAAAGTCTACACTAGAGGTATCCCGGAATCCAAATTGTTTATTAGATATTAGATTATATTCTTTTACGTAGTTATCCAACCGAATTAAAAAGCTTTTTTCAAAAAGTTTAGCGAAGATAGATAAAAGCGAAATCGGCCTATAATTTGTAGGTTCGTTTATATCTCCTTTTTTGTGAAGCGGAATTATTATTGCATTTTTAAGAATAAAGGGATATTTTCGACAAATTAACTAGATAAAGTAGTGGTTTTAAAATAGTATTCGCAATTTTTATTATTATTTTAGGAGATATATTATCGAACCCTGGGGCAGAATCACTATTTAAATTTTGGATAATACAAAGTAATTCAGTTTCATTTAAACCTAGTAGAAACATAGAATTTGTATTCCTTTTGACGTATTTACTAGCGTAAGAACAATTAGCTGTTAAATTAGAATTTTTGGGAGCACTAAAGAAGTTGTTGAAGCAATCCGGTGAAATGATGGTATTTATCTTAGTAGTTTTAGTTCTGTTTAATAGTTTATTAATTTCCTTCCACAGTACCTTAGGATTATTTGCATCTGATATTTTTTTCCTAAAATATTTTATTCTAACATTTTTTAAATCATTGTTTAACTTATTTCTGTGAGTTTTATATTGTATTTCATTTTCTAGTGATGGATTTTTCTTATATTTTTTATAATATTTACTTTTAAGTTTAATAGATTTTTTGAACTCTCCATTCATCCAACAGTGCGAATCTTTTTGATAGACATTAATAATAGGAAAACATTTTTTGTATAATTCATTAATTTTTCCAAAAAATTGATTAAAAGCTGCGTCAATATCTTTTTCACAGTATAAATTATGCCGTTCACGATGACGGCCAATTGAAAATGGTGTCAATGAGATTATTTTACCTCCGTCTGTGTTACGCCTATTGTGATGCTTTGTGACAGATGACTGTAACTTGTGCCATCTTGCGACAAAAAGGAAATTCTGTTTTGCTCAGGTAAAAACCGGTTTACATTATTGATTAAATTTCTTAATATTGAAACTGGTGTATCAAAAATACAACTAAAGATGCTAACTATTTTACCGTTTTCCTGCTAGATGGTGCAAGTTATTAAAAATTGTGACTATGAATGTATAAAATACCACCTTCTTTCTCCTCGAATGTTGTAAAGGACAGCGCAATAGGCGTATCAGGGGCCGAGAAATAACGTTTTTAAAATAAGCTGAGTGCCGGCATTTTGAACTGGCCGCCATTTTGAATAGATAAAACTCGATTGACTGCTTCACCAAGTAACCCTCTTTCAGTGATAACATTTCGGAAGGAGGAGTGGATAACTAAGACAACTTTTCCTCCCATTCTGTACCACGGACTGCTACAACAGCGACCTGATTGCCTACCACCCAAATTCTTCCCTTTTCTACTCTAACAAGAGATCGGGCACACTATCAGGTAATTCCAAAAGTACGCAGCACGAAAGTCGCATGTTTTATCAAGATATAAATTTGTATGCATCCGCTAAACAGCGCTGTAAAAATATCGCCACATCCTAAAGAGAACATCGAAATTCGATACTTTTAACCATCTTTGAAACGTGATATTCGTTTATTTTGTCAACAGTATCTTGCGGATTACCTAGTTCCTGTGTTTAAAAAGTTTTTAAATATATTTATGCGCATTAATATAAAACCTTTTGATTATTTAAATGGTCACATATCGCTTTTTATTTCGCCTTGGAAAACTGAATATTTTCACTCATTCTCTACAGATCATACTTGCCTAGCGTCGCTGCAGCTTTGATCCGAAAGGATGCGGGTTCGAACGAGGTTGCGTACGCGCTCGACCCCTTCCCTTGATGGTCCAAAGTTAAACACTAACCATTAAACATCTGTGATAAAGTGGTATTAGACACTATGGTCTAAGAACCTTCTAAGGTTTATATTTTGGAGGGAATTATATACATTTTCATGTTAATAGCGTGTAAAAAAAGAAATGAAATATATTGTGTCCTATTATTGCACAGGCTTTTCGCGATATGTACACCGTTAACTTTGGGTGTCCTAATTAGCCATAAATGTCCAATGAACATGGATTCTTAAGAGCTTCGTTTCAGAGATATGGGTTCCAAAAACCGATACGAGTACGTGTGTTACGAAAATTATGACAATCTTTGTACGATTAATTAATACATACACATTAGCAAATTTGAACATTTGGAAGTCCAAGTTGTAGTTTATTTGGTCAGTTCCGCTTAGGCTTAAAGCGGCGCAGGGGAAAAGTTGGTTTTCGAAAGGACAGAAACGCCGCGGTGTAAAAATGAACGTGAGAGTTTATTTTCAGCTGCTCGTTATCACTTTGTTTAGCGGATTATATTTCCGGCGGAAACTGAAAAATCCCCGCCTCGGGTAGTGGTCGAAGGTAACAGTGTCTTAGAATGTAGGGTTCGAGGTCTCTATTATCTTTGGTGAAAACCCGCCTTCAAGCCAACTATGATTTGGGCTCTCTTAATAAGAGACATAGCTGACTCTTATTGAGTATGGAATGAAATTAGTATTAAGGCTGTCTTGACCAACTAGTATCCGAGTAGCCGTAAATACTTCGAAGAGTGTTTCCGCTTTCGCCATGTATTAGGGTGAGTACTTAAACGATTATTGGTTTTATTTATATATTAAAGGGTCGAGCGCGAACGCAAGACCCGCGACCAAGAATTGTCTCCTACCAGATCGAGATCGAAGCTACGCCAAGAAAGTATGGAACGCATTAATTAGAGGCTATACTCATCTTCGCCAAATCAAGCTTTAATCCCCTATGGTACTATTTCATTTCTTCATATATATCGACAGAAAGTCAAGTAATATCACGTAGATATATTCTAACTTGTTTTTGGCTTATTGTTAAGATCGGGTTGAAATAATTTTGGGAAAAATTCAAAATTAAAATAGAAATCAGTTTAAAGAATAGTGCTTCGTTGAATTAAGCAAACTAATCTGTCTAGTGAGGAGGAAATACTTTGTACATCTTCGTATATATTTATTTATAGAAAATGCATTTATTGGTGATTTTGCAAGGATTTAGCTGCCATACAAGATAAAAGTTGGGGCTTCTTTCTTCGCGCAGTTGCGTCGCCAGGATTAACCTGGCCAAACATGTTCAATAGTTCAAATGTAAGCCACTGCTTATTTCAGTTAAAATTGATTCGCTCCGGTTTCGTTTAGTTAAAATTGGTTCGCGTTTCTTAGTTTAAATTGCGTCATATCCTAATTGATGTCGTAATGTGACTTAAACTTAAATTCTAAATTTTAATAAGCATCAGCCGAACGAGCAATCCTTAATTAAAATACGAAAATGAATTGTCGCATGAGGAGGAAGTCACAAAACCATTTTTTGCACACTCTACTATTCATTTACTGAAAATGTAGAGTTAAAATTGCAACGCCATTGCTTAGGCTAGTACAGTAAAACTTCAACGCTTGTGCTTAGTACATTCAAAATTTCAAAGTCAGTGCTTAGTAGACTTAAAACTGCTAGAAAAGTGCGTAGTTTAGTTAAAACTGCAAGACCAGTGCTTAATATGGTTAAAATTATAACGCTTAGATCAGTTTTAATTTCGTCACACTATAATACATATCGTAGCGTTGGTTGCAATGTTCCCATTAATTTAGTTGGAGCAGTGCATGCAATGCCCAAATAGTAATTCCTGGAAGATATTGATCTTCTGTTAAGTTTCTCAGACATAATTATCCCTCTTATGCTCCTTCCTTTAAGTTTCTTTTAAAATACCTTTCGATGCGTTGGAATGCTGGCCGTTATCTCTGACGATTGTTATATTCGCCATTGGCGTTCAGCGAAGGTGACCTCAGTTACTGTGGCAGCTAGGAGCAACAAGCCCAAGGAGAACGCAGCTAGCCTTTAAACACGCTAACGCAGTGTTGTGTACAAATTTCATTGGACTAGCCTTTACGCTGCACGTTTTATAGAAAGGGGGAAGACAAATTCCGATTTTTCCCTTCCGATGGCAGCAGGCGCTAAAGCGTCTAACCAATGAAAACTGGTTAGCGGGTTGCGTTCTCGTTGTGTGGGGTATTGTGGTTGTTGCTTCTACGTGGCAGGGTCATCCCCAAATTTGTTTAGAAGACTAGTGCGCATAGTCTTTATTCCCTGACCCCGTCTTTGTCCTTGATCCGATAGGCTGACCGCTAGCTCTCCCGTTTTTTCTTTTCGTGCTTTATCATAAGCCACCCGTTCCCAAATGTTATTTCCCTTAAGTTCCTTGGCTTTCTTTTTCGTTTTGAATTCTTATTCCAGCCAGAATTGAGAATTGCCATAAAACCATTGATGGAAAATTGCTTTTAAATATTGAATGTGTCAAAGTTAAAGTTGAAATGTGTGGTCTCTGACCTTTGATCTTGTGCGTGGTGGGCGTTATTTAACAATTTACAGTTAAAAGGTCATTGGTTAAGTTACTGGTTTTATAACCTTCGTTAGGCCTTTGCGTCATGTTTTGTATAAGATGACAGTTGATTTCTTAATCCCAATATTATATTTATCCATGGCAATTCTCAATGAGTTAATGGTTCATTAACTTAGAATTTAAGCCGAAACGCATCACTAAACATTTATGAGCCAAATATCAGTAAGTGTGTCGCTAACCTCTTTTTTAACAGTTACGCGAGTGTCTGGGGCAAAGATAAATTTGATTGTGGGTTCAATGCCAAATGATATTCATGTTTATTTTTCTCTAAGCATAGAAACCCCTGGCATTTTAATGTTGTCATAAGAAATTGAAGGGTTGAGCGCGTACGCAAAACCCCGCTACCATAAATTAGGCGTTCCAGCTATCACATTTTGCAACAGTTGATAGGAATCAAATCTTCTTTGGTGCAATGGAAGCTATCTCATCCTAGTCCGCCTCCTTACAGATCAAGGCTCCAGAAACGCAAGGTAAGTATGCTGGAACTCGCTACCATTTCACGCAAAACTATATGAACAGGATTTCATTTCATTTTCTGAATTGTTATATCTGTAAATTTCCGAAAATTTAATTTCTAGTAATATAGAATATAAACTTACCATTTTAAAGAATTGGTTCAAAAATCATTTGTCGATTTCAATAATTATAACTCTAAAGCATGATTTGCAGTAGCTGCGCGTTACATGGCGTTTGGACGTAAAAGTTAAATATGAAGTTTAAATACCACACCTAAGCCCAATAAGTTGAATTAATTGTTTTGAAGTATTTTCTAGTTTGAGGCGCTTATGTGTCTATTTTTTATTTTCTTATCCAGTTTTAAATTGCTTTTGTTTTATGTTTATATTAATAGCCCAGGGTTGTTTTTGTTTGGATAATGGAGCGGTACGCGAGAGACCAAAGAAAAACATTTAGTTTAATGTTTATGTTTAAAATAGTAATTTTATTTTCATATCTGTATAACAGGTATAACTTTCATATTCATGACCGAAACGAGTCTAGGTGGCGTAACGGCGCTAGGTTCTCCGAGGTTGCGCCCAAGATCTAGAGTCTGCTACAGACAAATTAAAAAGTCATAAGAACGTTTTTCTTAAATTATCATATCAAAAAATAAGCAAACGATGCAAAAATTATATTAAATAAAAAGTATCATTATTTTTAAAGTCAAATTTACGAACGATGAGGAAAACCTAATGGCGTCTGCTTTAGCCGCTACTTATCTAACTTTCAATGGTGAACCAAAGGGGGCGTTGCGATAGTTTGTGGTCGTGAATAGCGTTAACTAGGGGTGAGTCGAGCGATCGGTTTAATTGGGTCCCGCCCAAGTTCGCCCCACACTCTAAGTAACTGTTACCTTCGACCACTAACAAAGGTGTGGAATTTTCGGATCAGCCGGAAATATTATCTCCTATATAAAGTGATTCATGTTAAATATTAATAATAATAAAAATATTTTGAAAAGTCTTACGCTCATTATAAATAAAGAATAAATAATGAGATAAATGCGTAATCAAAAACGGTATTATTTATTTTTAAATATTATTAGATTAGAGTTAGATTAAATTTATGGTCTGAAACTAATACGAAGCGCTTCATTCGTAACTAGTGGTTCCAATTTCTATCGGAAAAGGTATATCTGGTTACTGGTTCTTCTAGACTTGTTGTAAACAGATAACCGAGCAGATAAAAAAACTTCGTTCCCTTTTATTTTATCTGCTCAGATAAAATCTGTTAGTCTTATCTGAATATTTTAACTGGTTAGTTTTTATTTTAAAAATACGATAATCAAACCAGTTATCTGCTACAGATAATAGAATAATATTATAAGTAAATGAATATTTTTAGATAAAGGCTCTAGCTTAGTATAGCTCAGGGTGCACAAACTTAATGACAGGAGCTTTATTTGTAGCTCAGTTGCTATACCTACTCGTTGGGCCATGATAGAACTCCTTCCTAGGACCCTACACAACCTTCCATAATCCTTTATCAAATTACATAAAAAACATGTGACAGCGCGAGTTCACTCACGAGGAGTCTACCCGAGGTGTAAATCACCGATTTGGATGAAACTCGGGGGAATGTAGACCTTGGAAACATGAATTTTCACCAAGGGAAAAGTTACGCGGGGCTTCCGTTTTGCTATGGCAACCAAATATGTTTTTGACAACTTAAAATGAAAAAAATCTACATTTAAAAAAGCATGGGATTTTCTCGGTTTTACAGGGGGTACCCTGTGAAAACCTTTGAAAACTCAAAAAAAAATTAAAAATTTAAATTTCAACTAAAATGCTAAATTTGAACAATTTTGGGTGAAATTCATAAATTTTGGGTAAACTTAAACCAAATTTGGGTAAAATGGAGAAAAGTTCATTGAATTTGATAAATAAAGGAATATTTTCAAATTTTACCTAAATAGGGTATTGTCAAATAATTTTTTTTAAATCGACAAAAATTGGGTAAAAAGACCAAAATTGGGTAAAATTACCTAAAATGTTTAAAATCGGATAAAATCGGGTTTAACCAACTAATATTGCCATTTGAAAAGCGTTTGTCAATTCCAAAATAAATTGTTTATATCAATGACAGCCAATAAACAAGTATTTATATACTTTTTTAGTCGGAAGCTATATTTGTTGTCAAAGAAGTATCTTCGTTGAAGGATACGTAACGTTCTTATCTGATTGCTCGGATCAAAAAATCAGATTGTAAAGGCGGTTAGGTAAACCAGATATAGGTTAAATCGGATATTTCTATTCGGGTAAGTGTCATCGGACCAACTGTTATCTGCGCATGATTAAAAAAAGAGAGTTCATCCGATTAGGAAATCGATGAAAAAAACCAGGACTATTCAGATAAATAACAGATAACAGATAGCTGTTGGAAGCACTATAATCGAAACAACATCCGCTTCTACAATAAAAAACCATCCCTGTTTAAAAATATTTATATAAGCACTAGCGATTGGACAGAAAACGGCTAAATTATCGGGGGGTGCTCTTATTCCAGAATATCCTTTAAAAATCGGACGAGGAATAAGGTCATCTATTGATCAAATAATGTTTAACGGATGTTTATTAATGTTAAATACTGACCGCTTTTGTTGTCTTGGGTAACATTGATTTCGAGTATAGGTTCAAAAACAGAGATGTTATCCATTGACGGTTCGTAACTAAGCGTAAACTTTGACAGGAACTGGGTAAATACTTAATGACTACCAGGGCCGGACTAAGAGATCCTGGGCCCATAGGCAGATAAGGAGTCTGGGCCCCCTTTTCACGCGCTGCATTTACTCTTATCCCTGGAACTAGGCTGTGCCTGAATTTCCCTGATTCAGCTTAGAAGTCTGAGCTCTACGGTTACATTACTAAATAAAAGCTCTTAACAATCGTCGACTAAATATGCGATAATTATGCAACATTGCAATTTAAGGCTGCGTCCGTAAACTTCCAGGCAGACATTTTGCTAACTTTAAAACAAAATCTTCTACCTAGGAATTTCTCCAATATAAATTACGATTGATATCATAGATTTATGCCTTCGAATACAGTAATTACGGTCACTGGAGGGCCCCTTCCAAGGATGGGCCCCTAGGCCACGGCCTAGGTTGGCCTAGGCGGAAATACGGCACTGATAACTACGCGAAAGGCAAGGAATTCCAATTGCAGTACGAAGTTTCACTCTAGTCAAAATCGTCACGATGGCGAGCATAGATTCAAAATATTCCGCAATTTCGAAAACCAGCCTTTTTCCTGGCGCCGCTTTAAGCCTAAGTGGAACAAACCAAATTAACTGTTACTCGCACGTCCAAGCCAGTGTTGTAAATCAAATGTTCACACATACTAATGTGCATGTATTCATTAAACGTACATAGATTTGTGAGAATATTCGTATGTTATTATTTCAATTCTTCATATACATCGACAGAAAATCAAATCATAACACGCAGATATTTCCAAACTTGTTTTTGGCCTATTGTAAGGATCAATGTTAAATAGTTTTGGGAAAAATTCGAAATTTCAATAGAAATCAGTCAAAAGAACAGTGCTTAGTTAAAGTGGTAGTGGCACGTAAAATGATTTTTTTTATATTTTTAGTTCATAAGATAAATCCGATTTCAATAAATCAGTACTGAAAATATCATAAAAATTGGTAGAACTGTTAATTTATTATAACAATTAGAAGTCGAAGTGGTTTTCGGGAATAACATGTCGGCCGCTGACGTCAGGAGATGGGATAAGTATGATTGGTTCTGGAACTTCAATACATTTCCGATATTAGGACTGGATTTTCGTTTCCTCATAGTCTCCCAAAGAGGAAAGTTTCGAAATGTTTTTATGGCCTAAATATGCTAAGCTCGTGGTTAGTTCAATTAAAAACGCTTGTGGTTAGTTTAATTCAATACGCTATGCCACTGCTTAGTATAGTTGAAGTTGGTATATTCCTGCTAAATTTAGTTAAAAATGGTACGCCAGTGCCTAGTACCGTTAAAAATGCAACTCCAGTGCTAAGTACAGTTAAAATTCCTACGCCAGTGTTTAGTTCAGTTAAAATTGCTATGCCACTGCTTAGTAATGCTAAAATCACTACGCCAGTGCTTAGTACAGTTAAATTTGCTGATTACGTATTTAGCATAACTATAAGTATGTATTTTGAATGGTGTTCAAAAGTCATCGGAAAAAGAAATTTGGGCTCGTTTGATCGATGCCGTAATATAAGACACTAATTTCTTATTACAAAATTGGAAATTTTCAATTTTGTATCTCTATGTGGCAGTATTAAGCCCCTATTGGTCAGTGACTCCGCTGACTCAAAGTCAGTTAATAACTTTATTTAATTTAAATAATAAACGGTTTTATCTATAAATTAACAAATTTCTAATTTGTGCGTAACATTGGAATATAACGTACTTTATGTAAACGTTTTATTTACATTAAATTGGCTATTTAAAATTAATTTAAATATCATGATTTGAAAATGTTGTAAAATCCCCACCCGTTAAATACGACTCCGGAACCGGTACTGGTGGCCAAAATGTTTTATACAAATCTTAAAATTTCTGAAAAACGTTGTTTCCCACATTATGCTTGTTGGTTATTTACTAATTAACCGTTCAACGGATTTAATATCGAATTTAATTAGTAAGTAATAATTATTAATTTGTAATTTAATAAGTAAATTACTAATTACCTGTTTAACGGCTTTAATTACGAATTTAATTAGTAATTTAAATGATTAAACCGTTTAACTGTTTTTGTGAAATTTTCTGCATCGGCATATTGAAATGTTATCTTTCTAGGATTTCAAATTTCGTGCAACTGAAACTTTATTATTTTAAAAATGAACAGCAATTTTTATTTATTTTTTGACATACAATATGCAATTAAAACTGTTCTGGATTAATGATTTAAAAAAACGGAAAACGTTAAAAAGATGACCTTAAAATACATTCCTTGGGTAATTTAAGTTAACTTAATTCTTGCTAATTCAGGAATTCAAACATTTTTCAATTGATACATTAAATACATGTATACATTTAATCCCGCAAAATGAAGGTTAAGTTCTAAAGGTTAAGTTAGTCAAAGGAACTTTGAATCGGCAGCTTTGTTGGAATTCTTGGGCACTGAATACCAATTTTGTTGAGCAATGTATTAATATTTGCGGTACTTTGCAGTACGCCGCTAGGTGGCGAGAAGAAAGGTTATTTTCTTTATTTTCCTCTCATAAAATCCACGATCGAAAGTGTATTTGATTTAGACGTGTACATTAATTCCAAAGATTGAACATCAAAATACGCTGCACAAACTTCCAATTACAAATAAAGACACATGGCGAAAGGGAGATCATTTTCCGAACGCGAAATAGTAGCACGCTGGTCCCAAACTTAGCGGAGAAATTCTGTGAAACAGTTTGGGCGGTATCTGAAAGACAGAATTTGTGTTAAAATATAAAATCATAGTCGCCATTCAACGAGTCCCCGAGAGAGATAGAGTTAAGCGGCGTTCAGACCAGCCAGTTTAGCAAAACTCGGAGTGAAATGGAGCGAGTGATTTTCCAGTCACACTTTTCTCACTCCACTACATAATAAAAGACTCCACTCGTTAGTGGAGTTTACACATTTCATAACTCGCTGAGTAAGCTCGCGAAAAAAGAGTGAAGGTAGTCCAAGGGCAGTCTATTAAAAGAGGGCGGGAAATTTAAATTTAAATTTAATATAATAACTTTACTAGAGAGTGTGGTGCCATCTGTTAACGGTAAAGGAAATTAAAAGATACTTTTTAGACTTAATTAAAATTTCCCGTCAAGAATAAGAGTGAAATTGGTGACCGTGGCTACGTTCAGTAAAGCTCAACGTTAACGTTGAGTCCGGATTCGTACGGTACGCTTTTTTCACGCTTGGAGATGACGGTTCGGCTTCCGAGAAAATATCAGCGGCGGTGACGTTGGATTGGTGGCGCTGACCTCTAGGTAGTAGCCTCTCTTTCTACCACCTTGTACAAAATTCAGACGCGCGCGCCAGTGGCGGTGCCAAAGAAATGTCCAGGCTGGCCATACCCCCCCAAAACAATAAAGTTACTCAAATTCCTAGGGGTTAACATTTAAATTCTGTAATGTTCTACTGAAATTTATTACCGGTAGAATAGAAATTGTATATATTGCTAGGATAAGTAATTAAAAAATAGGACCATAATCCTTCGAAGGGCCAAAAAAATAAAAAAGGCCGCACTTATACTTGGAGCAAAACATCCTGGCGCCGTCACTGATGATGACCTCCCTCCGACTTTCGTGGAAGATGATTCGTTCAAATAATCTGCTAACCCCGAGTTTGAAATGCTATTTTAAAAATAAATCATTGGTCATGCAATAGCTAACCCCCATTTTCAACAAACTTTATACCCCTTCAAATATATAAATTTCGTGTGACATAGATTTTTGAGAAACTTCATTTAATATTAGAGGGATCGAAGTGACACAGGAATCCATACATCTACTTGGAATGCTTATTCTGCCGTATCGCTTTGGTCCCGTGTACGAGAGAAAAAAATTATTTTGCGCGCGCTCCGCTCTCACGTTGTTCTTTGTTAAGTTAACATAGTGACGTCATAAAAACCGTCAACCACATCGATACGAAACTCTGCCGGAATAAGCATTCCAAGTAGAGGTATGGATTCCTGAGTGACACTATGAACTTACGAATACACCATCTCCTTTTCCGAGAATTTCAAGACTGGTCCAGTTGCTGTATAGCACGTGTAAGGCTACTCCTCCGCTTAAGACGTGCAACTTTGTGTGATTGAATTCTTCAATGTAGTTAACCAAGGTGAAATCTACAGGAAATGGTGCTTTAAAAGTCACCTATTTGATAACGTGCTCCAATAAAATATCCGCCAGATTAGAATATAAAGTTTGCGCTACCGAGACTGCATGTACAACAGGTTTGTCTATGGGTTTTCTTTAACCCTACCACAGCTAGTAATTTATCAATTAAAACTTCTGGCAGCAAGAGGAGGTTGATTTATTGAAGCGTTTTGGCCAGATCGATAAAACGATTTATACCAGAACCGTATAATTAATATTAAAAATTTCCTTTGCAGGCTTGACGCAGATTCCTTTGCGCACTAATTTTCAATATCGCACCTAACTATGTAACATGTAAAAATATAACTTCGAGATATTGCAATAACATTAGCTGTGCTTAGGAGATGGATGCTTATTTCGTAAGGGATATTTTATATCCTTCTGGTTAAACTCACGAGGAAAATCTACAATAAAGATGATATCTTCGTATCCGGACTCTCCGGCCAACGACTGTTTTTCAATCTCTTTGAGCTGCTTTCTCCAATTTGAGAGGTCGTTTAAAACTGGTAAAACCCACTCTGGCTTCCTCATTACTGACCAAGGTGCCTTCGCCAAATTGGTACTTGGATTGTAAACCCTGAAAGTGGATACACGATGACCAAAGAAATACACTCATAAAAAGGTTGGGTTGTTTTCAACCCAAAATGGGTTAAAATTCAACCCAAACCTGGGTCCGTATTTACCCAGCCCAAATTTGGGTTGTTTAGAATTAACCCATGAAAGGTTAAAAATGAAACTCGATTTTAGGTTGAAATTTTATTAACCTCAGCTTGAATTGGAAACTACTCCAGCATGGGTTGAAATCGACCCCACCTTGGGTTGTAAGCTAACCCATCTTAGTTAGAAAATTACTACATCTTAGGTTGAATTTTAATCGCGTCTTTGGCCGTGCATCTAGGTAGGAAAATTTTAGGATCTGACGATTTCTTCTGCTAATATATGAAAAAAAAAATATCCCTCTTAGATATGAATTTTTAAAATAGATAAATTATAGGAGTAGAATTTAAACAAGACACATATGGATTTTTATTTCTCAAGGTAGAAACTGTGTTGACTTTTCGACCCGTGGGTTTTAGTCAAACGATCATACACGAAACAAATTTTCTTATTTATATCGTTTCGTAAAAAACATACAACGTTATCAATTGTTGCAAAAAAAAATTATTTTTAACAATTGATAACTTTGTAGGTTTTCTACGAAACGATATATATAAGCAAATTGGTTTCATTAAATTTAGTTTGTTAAAGACCCGCGGGTCGAAAGCTTAAGACGGATTTTACCTTGACAACTAATAATCCATGTGCGTCCTCCGTTTATATTATATTCTTATAATCGATTCATGGATCCTCTAAACATTTCATATCTAAGAGGGACAGTCATTTTGTCATATACAGGCAGACGAAAATTTTCAAGTCTAAAATTTTCCTACCTAGCTGCACGGCCAAACACGCGATTAAAATTCAACCCAAACTGGGGTAGTTTTCAACCCATGGTGGGGTAGTTTGCAACCCAAGGTGGGGTAAATTTCAACCTAAGCTGGGTTTCATAAAGTTTTAACCCAAAATCGAGTTTCATTTTTAACTTTTCATGGGTTAATTCTAAACAACCCAAATTTTGGGCTGGGTAAATACGGACCCAGGTTTGGGTTGAATTTTAACCCAACCTTTTTAAGAGTGTATTTGGGGGAAGGTAGGTGCACCAACCTTTGGGTGAAGCGACCATTTAATGACATCCAGACGTCCACGTAAATCTCCACTTCGGTGGTGTTCAGTTTCGTCAACATTTGACCTTCAATGCAATTAGCGAACTGTTTCACCATGTCAGCGTGATGAGTCCATCTGTGATTTTGCGTCCAGACCTGAAATTGGGAATCAATGATTGGAGGTGGGGATTTTGGAAAATTCCTCACATGTTAATACAGTTAAAATTATTGAACAATAAAATTTGATATTTAGTGTTTTCTTTAAAAAATCTTTTGTATCAGGAAGGCTATTGTGTAAAAATTAAAAATATCGATCCGTCAAAAATGGCAATGCGCATGTGGATAAGGGACGGATATGGAAATATCAAACTATCTATTGTGTAAATTCAATTTTAAGTAGTGCAAGGATGTTACGCTATATCCGGTATTTTAGTCAAATCATAAACTAAATGCTTAAGCGGGCGTAAAATACCAGCTTATTTTTAGTGCCCAAGATTTAAACTGTCACCATTGACCGTATGTCGAAGCATTTCATTCCAATCACTTACTTCGGCATTACAAACTGCCACCAACACTATCGAGAGTTTGATATTTCTATAGCAGCCTCTTCTGCGCACGCGCATTGTCATTTTTGACGGGTCATTCATTTTTTGTCATTTTCGATTTTTAGTAGCGAACAGAGTCATTTTCGCCCCTTGAAAAAGGCGTTTTCCCCGCGAATTTTGTATTATAGAATGGGTGAGGTCGGACTTTTAGAAGATGATTTTCGAGTTTTCAATCAGTGCCACTAGAGGGGTAGTAACTCGTAAAATCTGGGTACACTAGCTGATTACTAATTTTCGAAAATCATTCGTGATTTCCACTGATTTATCGGTGATTTCCGCTGAGTTTCTTAAGCTTTTTGTCCTGATAACCTACGATTTGTACACCTGATTACTTAAGTGCCACTTGCTGGGATTGAACCCGGATTCCTCTTGCTGCGAGGCGAAAGCAGTGTTGTTCCGAGTGGTACATTGTACTTTTTTAATACGATTTAAAAATTTTAGTACGAAAATAAGTTTTGGATTTATTTAATCATATTTAGTACGTTTGGAAAATTTATAATACGAAAATACGTTTTAAGTTTTTGGAGTTCGTTGAAAGTTTTATATATATTAAGTGGTCTAATTTTACCACCAAAGCGGTTGCTTTCTCCGAATTCCTTTTGTATGACCTTTTATTGAATGCGACATTCACGCTGATTTCACGTGCATGTAATTGTTGACAGCACTTACAATGCCGGATTTAATCTTTTGACGTTTAAAAAAGGAAGAAAATTTGTTTCATAGATGGCGTACTAAGCGGAAAATCGAACCGAACGATTTTCGACAAGAAATGATTCGAAAATACGTTCTGCGATTGGAGTAAGTACGTTTCTGAAATCGCTCGGATAAACACTGGCGAAATTGCTAGCCACTCCGTTACCCCACATAGCACATTTGAATTGCTAAACAAGTACTATTTAAATTCAAATTTTTAGATATCTTTCACTTACGTTTGGTGTCCATTTTCGGCATTTACGACTGTGATTTTGCTGTGCGCATAGCGCCAGTTATGTACCATCATGTCCCAAGAATAGCCGTACAGGCCATCGGTCCACGTACTGTAGCCAGAAAGTGACACGAAATTCCAAATATGACCAGAATGTCGCGAATTGGGACACTTTCTTCACTATTTTCTTCATTTGGAAATTGTCGAGTTTACTAAAAAGCAGCGTTTTTAAACGCTGACCGGTGCGGACCTTGTATTTAAAAATAACAGAAAAATACTCACTGCCTTCGCACATTAGATTTTACCAGTATTTGAAGTTGTATCGGTAACTTTTAAGAATTTTAATGTTTGAAATCGAACTCTTTGGAATAGTTTCGTAGGCCAATCATCCGAACTATAGATGGGCATCGTTGCCAGCATGACGTAAGGAAACATATCTGTAACCTCAGAATTTTCAATAAACTTTGGAAAAAAAGAACAGGAACCAGCCACCCAGCCAGCCAGTCTATTACTATTTATCTCAAAATTTATTATTACAATTAAAAACAAACGAAACTTGCATACAATACTAAACAAAAAATATCATTTTTCTGATCAACACTAAATATTAGGTAAATCATAAGAAAACTAAGATTCAAGAATTTAAATAAAAGATTGTTGGTGTTAAAGGGCCACAAAAAGGTTTGAAAAATGCCAAATTATTATTCGTTGGACCAAATTTTTGAAACAATTCCATGAACCTTGAAGCTGACTGGCGTGCATCATAAAACAAAATTATACTAACTTAAAAAATACATAAATTCTAATACAGAAAACGCTTTTATATATTGATTAAAATTAAAAATATAAAAATAATTAACTAATTTTCTTTAACCATCATAAGAAAGTCACAGGGAGGGTTTAAAATACCCCTAAAATAATTAACGCCGAACTCCATTTATTGCTGTAAATTTGACTCTGGTAGATATAATGTACCGAGAAAGCCAGGATTTAACTTTAAAGAGAGTACACAGTGGGAAGTTCGATAATGTCTTTACGAATTTCAAGTTTATAACGCTAGGAGCGCTGTTGATTGACTTTTAGGGAAAAAAGTCTCTAGTAGACTCTATTCCTACCACCCTATGCAATATTTGAATCGTGCGAACGTTCCTCCAAGTTTAGTGGCCAAGATGAAGAAAATTATGCTAAACTACTGACAACGAACACTTGCGCAATTTGAACTTGAATTTTCAAATCACGTCATATTCCTTTAAGAAAGTATATTTTTCAAAGAATTTAGTGAAAATTATAAAATAAACACAGTTATAAAGTCCCAAATGTTCCGATAGTACAGCGCAGAGAGACGAAATTCCCTTACCAATTTGAAAAATGCGAGAGTTCATGAAATGAAACAAGCCGATGAAGAAATATCCAAAGGGTCTCGTGGAGTCGAAGCAGAGCAGAAACCCGCCGCTCAAGTCCAACAGGAAGCCACCCCAGTGCACGATGTACAAGTCAATGTCCTCGGTCCAGAGCAAATAGCTACAAACAGTATGCTCATAAATTATTCCACAATTATTATGTATAAAATATCTCTCTTTTACAGAAGTATCTCTCTCCCTAGTACTGATAGTGTTAACTTGAAACATGCAACTTTGCAAGCTCGGGCTTACATATCAAAGAAAATATAGTGCGTGGGAGAAATTCACTGAATTAGGGGTTTTCCATAAACACTTGCTGATGTTAACGGTAAAAGTGAGATGTGGGATTGAAGCAGTTGACTCGCGTGGCATAAAGGGCTTTTCACCACCCTCCTACGCATTGTAACCCATCCATCTGAATTAAAGGCATTAATGGTTCCTAGCTGACTTTGGACCTAAAGTGTTGCCTAGCTGACTACTATTATTATTAAACATCAACTAGTGACTTCTTCAAACTCTTCTACGTGGCTATTGTGAGCCGTGATTCGGTGTATCCCTCCGCAGTGTGAAGGAAGATTAACGTCCATTATAATTTGCACATCATTATGTGTTACATTACATATGGCTTCGATGGAAGGATATTTATGTTCTAATAGATATTATGTGCGACTGATGCTATACTATTGCAGTTGTCCTTTTATTAAATTAAATTAGACAGTCATAGGTCGTTATAATATCCTAGATTGTGCATACCAAATATCGTAATGAAGAACTTACTGAAATCCATGGAAAACCCAATGTTTAGATAAAAGGTTCATTGAATGACCTCCTATCCAATCATAGTTCATCTTTTTAAATCCAGCGAGAAAGTAGACCAGAAATATCTAGAAAAACAATTATTACATTTTATTAAAATACCATAGCTTGAAAACAAGGCTGCCAGATAGTTAAAATATTTTTAGTTACGAGTGATAGTTTTAAACACCTTTAAATCAAACTATAATAGCCCTTTATCATACTTTACCAGGATTCCCGATTTTACTTAGTGTAAAAAATATAATTTAAATTTTAAAATAATTAGAAAAAACCTTTTTTGAAATATTGTGTGAAATAAAAACATGATTTAAACTGTTTAAAAAGTTTAAAAAAAAATGTGACTAAAACATAATTAAAACTGTTTAAAGAGTTTGGGAAATTTTATGTGAAAAATCATATTTAAAACGTTTTAAAAAACGATGTGAAAAACATATTTAAAACTGTTTAAGACGATTTAAACTAAATAATTGTTTAAAACATGTTTGAAGCATTTGGTTTTAAATATTTCAACCCCGCATAGAAGTTACGGTTTTGCACAAGTACCTGTCCACGAAGAATAAAGTAATTCCAAAACGGAACTCCTTTGAATTCTTTTTTACTGGTGGCATGCACAGACCTATACCATAATTGAATTATAAAACCATGATTTAAATAATTTGGTTACTTTTATTTAATTAGTACGAACCATGAAGCGTCCGCGTCGGTACAGAAGAAAACGGAAACCAGAATTCCGTAGAGGTACGAGTGGTTGTTCCAGCGGGTCTTGTCCAAAATGAAGATGTACCAATAAGGCAGAACGAAGAGCAAGCAGCTCATTTTGAATAACACTCCCAAAGTAATTCCCAGAGAACCTTCAAATTATAATTTCCACTTTAGAAAATCTCCCTCACTGAGCGGGCACTTCAATTTGAAAATCATCTGGTTTCACTCAGTCAGGAAGCATCACTGATCAATTTCTATGTGAACGCTGAAACATTCACTAACCCACGCAAATTCACGAGCGAGATCTTTAAAGCGTCAATGAGCGGAATACCATATTTGGTCTTTTTCTCTAAGATATGGTTGGTAACAAGAGTCAGAATTTCTGCCAGAGATTCAAGCGGAAGACCGGTTGCGCCCATTTGTGGCTAATCAGCACAGTGTAGGAACTCCAGCTGTAACCGGAAATCAGTAACTAATATGCATCCAGGGTGAGCAGTCCATTGCAATTTATCGTGAAGTTATTCACCTATAACTGCATGACGATCGCTATACAGCAGACAACTTTTACGCTCGGGCTTCCGTTTGAAAATCCCACGTTAAGAATTATATCAAAAGTCAAAATTTCAGAGAAAAGGACGAAACCGGTCTACTGGTGGAATCTCTGGTTTAAATTTTGACTTTTGATGCAACAGAAAGCATAGCTGAACGGGCTCGTCTCACACTAAGAGCCCGAGCTCGATTTGAGACTGAGCCCAGGCTTTATTATGATAATGATACGAGCCCGAGAAGAGACCAAAACGTTGTGATCATTTTATTTGAGCCCGAGATGAGACCTTTATAATATAGCGTATTTTTGTGAGCATGAGATGAGACCATTAAAAAATAGTAAATTTCTTTGAGCCTGAGCTGAGTCCTATATAGTATAGTGTATTACTACGAGCCCGAGGTGAGCCCATATTTTTGTAACGAGCCCGATATGAGACCTTATAATTTTTAAGAGACGGTTGTGTCCGTTTTTGCTCGATTATGTTTCCCTTGGCCACTGGGGAGCGCTGTGGCGCAGAGCAAAACGGCCGTAACCGTAACGCTTTCTTTCTCACCGATACGACCAACTTTGATTACGTGCTGTTTGCGCTATGGCTAAAGCGTGAACAGCACGTGATCGCAGTTGGCCGTGTCGCCCTTGAATAGAGCTCTCACCTACTGGGTTAACACGGAATTTACGTAATTGGCTATTTCGGATAACGTGAGTTAACCCACTCGTTTTCTGATTGATCCAAATTAAACTAGCTTCTAGAATTTTCGAAGAAAATACCAGGCCTGGTCGTCCGGCTGTTTCGTTTGACTTTTGTATCGTGCTGTGCTGCGTCACCGGCGTGTGTAAGGCAGCCTAGCCCTTGCTCCTACCCGTAGAGGGAAAGGCAATGACCCGGCGGATGGTTTTTATGACGTCACTATGTTAACTTCACATACAACAACGTGAGAGGGGAGCGCGCGCAGAAGGGATTTTTTTTTTCCTAGGCGGGGCCATAGCCGTCGGGGTCAGAGTGATCTTACCATACGCGGTACGGAAGGATAAGCATTCCGAGTAGAGGTATGGATTCTTGATTGAGTTGATAGGGGATAGGAAAGAAATACATCCGATTTAAAAAAGGTGATGTAATAACTGAATATCAGCTATGTTATAATATTTGCTAATTTTCGTACTTATTGTTCTTATATTACTTATGGAATTATTTATTTATCTATTTGAAAAAATATTAAGACTTAAAAAGTTATTAAAAGATTGGAATGAGTTATGCAAATTCTTATGAGACTGACACGAGCCCTTGTTAGTAACAGAAAAATATATGAGCCCACCCCGAGACGAGCTCTCGTGTTTCAAAAAAATATTAATGAGCCCGAGACGAGCTCTTGTATTTAGGAGAAAAACGTATGAGCCCGAGACGAGCTCTCGTATTTAGGGAAAAAAAACTTATGAGCCCGAGACGAGCTCTCGTGTTTTTGGGGAAATTATTGTGAGACGGAGACGAGACTAAGGTCAAACAAAAAGTTTGGTGAGACTGAGCCCAAGACCAAGTCTTGGTGTTCAGGTATGACAGAAAGTGATGAACTTTACAATAAATTTCAATGCATCTCTCACACATAGGCCACCATGGATGTATATGGTTAGTAACAGTGGAAATTGTAGAATTTTTAACTTCACGAGTTAATACAAATTTCTGATAGAGTAATCTAGTTTATTGGGTCAATATTTTCTTACCGCTAAAAGTAAGTAAGTGACGTCATCCGACGCGATTTTAACACACATACATGACTTGTCTCATTATCCTTCTCCTTCAAGCAACTGTTAGCTCAATTATGGCAAGGCCTTTCTTATTAAATATGGCAATGATTCTATCCGATTCTTCGAAAAATAAAAACTTAATTGGAGAGCGTGCTGCCAGCTGTTAATGGCACCGGAAGCTAAAATTAAAAATAGCCAAATGATAACGTTGTCAGAGAAGAAAGGTGGTTCAAAACAGGGATCCGCCCCAGGAAGCTCCTCACGCTCCATAATGGTGCTGAAATAATCACCGACCACAAAAGAGTTGCGGAGTGTTTGACATACATCACCCGTCGGTGCTTGGGCCCTGAACCATTACCCGCGCGACCCTCCACCAGGTACAATGCCCCATTCTCGGCAAAGGAACCATATGGGGTCATCTCTGGGTTACGCAATACGGCTTCGGGCGTGGACAACATTTCCAACCCTATTATCAAATATACTACTCTGGTGTTCCACACAGCACTTCTAAGTTTCTACAACAGCTTGAGGGAGACGGGCATCTTGCCGTCGAGGTGGAAGCACGCCATCCTCCATCCGATCTTAAAGTTGGGCGTTTTCCTCACTTCTGATGATTCCCAGAGAGATATTTCTCTCCTTCCGAACGTGGGAAAACATTATGAGAAAAATCTGCTACTGGGCCGTCTGGTTTGGTTCCTGGAAAAAAATCATGTTCTCCCCCATGACCAACCGGGTTTCCGGAAGGGTTGGCGGGCGACGGATAATGCTTTCCGGCTGACTACGGCAGCTCAGTCCTAGCCACCAACCAACATAATCTAGCGGTTTTCCTGGATCTAAAAGACGCCTTCGGGAGTGTTTATCACCAAGCTCTCCTCTATAAGTTCCAACGTTGCGGTGTCGAGGGCAACCTTCTCACCTGGGTGGAAAGCTTCTTAACAGATCGTACCTCCCAAGAGCGAGTTAACTCACAGTTATCGGCACCTTTTACGGTTAAGCGGGGCGTCCCTCAGGGTAGTTCGGTTAGTCTCCTCCTCTTCAGCATCATGTTGGATGGGATTCCCTTGGTATGTCCCAGAGCGGTTGACCTAGGTGAACACGCGGATGATATCGCCACCTGGATATGTGGTAGGAATTTTGAGCGTCTGGACAATGTTTCGGCCTATGGCGTAAGATGGCGCCTAAACTTCCAGCTGCTTAAATGCAAATACATGGTTCAAATAGATTCCGGACGCTCTTTAACTTCAGCTATGACGCAATACCCTGTCGAGGTTGACGTCATACAGATATCTAGGGTTCACGATAGACGACAGTCTCTCATGGGCGGCCCACATAGACAGGCTGATCTCGACTTCTCCGAAGCGTTTCAAACTTTTGAGGGCGGTTTCTGCGACTGGCTTAGGCTGCCTAACACCCATCTCATTCGCTCAGCTAGATCTTTGCGTCGGCCACCTCCACTGTGCTTGCTTAGCTCGACAACGTTCAAAATGTGGCTCTCAGAGTCATCCTTGGGGTCCCACCCTCAACGGCCATTAGTCTCACGGAGGTGAAAGTGGTGCTTCCTCCATTGCGCTTCAGTGCGGCGCGGCAAACACTCTTGCTTACTACACCTCCTTTTTGGGGGAAGGATCGTCTCCTCTCGAGACTTCGGAACATTGCTTTCCGGTGGGACGTTTACCATTCCTCCTCAGATATGGGCATTTGCACAGGTCCACAACCTGAGCTGGCACATCAATACCTCCCGTCGCCATTTGTCTTTCAATAGTTTGCCGTCCTGGGAACCACCCACTGTGGCGATTCTCTCAAATTGGCTCACTACCGCTTAGGAGGACAGAAGTTCGGATATGCTGCGACAACTTTTCCTCGCGACTCTAGAACCTCACGAAAAGAACGCTACAGTCATCTATACAGACGGCTCGTTGGCTGAGGTCTCGGGTGTGGTGGGTGCGGCTTTCACGATCCCGGCTATCAATGTCGGCGCGACGTGTCTTGTTGATTCCGGTCATCCCATAAATAGGATACAACTTTTCGCTATTCAATTGGCTTTGTCTTACGCATCGGTCAACCTCGAAGCGCTTTGGTTATTTGCTCGGACTCGAAAAGCGCTCTGACGCAGCTCCACACTCGTTGTTCGGACCCGGTGGTCACCACCATTCACGACCTTTGTGATGGAAACCAGTGGCCCATAACTCTTCTGTGGTGTCGGTCTCATGTTGGAGTTCCGGGAAATGAAATGGCGGACCATCTGGCGGGGGTTACTAAGCTTATACCAAAGGTGGACATTATCCTTCCTTCCATCCTCGCGGAGCTAAAGGGCGCCTGCCGAGGGGCAATCTCATCGTCATGGGTTCAAGAGTGGTCAGTAATTAGGGTACAATGGCCTCTTCTGGACGCGAATCCTTTTCCTGGCTCACAAGCCATTATGCGGATGACACGCTACTCACACGCCTTGGCTGTGGCAGACTTCTCAATAGGGCGGTTCTCCATCACTTAATCCAAGTCCCACGGCCTCCTGCGCTCGGTGTGGAGTCGCAACTCGCAAAGGATGACGCCTCAAACGCCTTATTAGCTTGCCCATCGCGACGGGCGGCTCGGGATTTTCTTCTTCGGGCGCTTACGTCTTGGGCTCTGCCGGCCAACCTAGTGGGCGTCCTCAGTACAGTATACGCCGGATTCTCACACCAACCTTTTACACGTTATTCTGCAACCCTCCCCGTCGTCAGAGAACCATTGTAGAGTATTATAATTACACAACTTATACTCTACTTAGTGGAATGTAACCTAAATTATATATCCCATATAAAATATATTGTAAAAGATTTATATAATTTAAGTAATTGTCAAATTTACAAACGAGTCAAACAAGGTGAGAGGTACTTTTATTTCCCATTTTGGGTCAAAATGTAGCTTAAGAATTTTGTTTTAATTTCGTTGCTCGCGAAATAATATGAAAAAGAGGAGCTTCACGTCGAGCCGACACTTGCTTTCAAAAGAAATGTATATATTATTGGTAATAGTAATGAATTAAACCAAATGTATTCCTAAATTTCTTTATTTTTAATAGCGGGTAACATGGGATGATCGAAAATACCGGCACAGTGGCGTTTTGAGGGCACCTTGTAATCAGTGGCGTTTAAAAGGGGCGAGTGGAGAACCTCTCCATTATTCGTTCTTCGACGTAAACTTATGCTTAGATTTTTTAAATTAGGGGTCTCTTAAAGCCAGGGGCCCCCCACATTGCGGGGTCTGTGGGGGCCCTATTTACGGCACTGCCGGTACCGTGGTTTATCGAGTGGCTATTAAAACTGGACGGGCACCTCCAATTTAGGAAGGTCGTACCTCTGCCGCTGTTGTCAGTGTTTTCATTTAAAACTAGTGTTGTTAATTTTCCGGAAAAATAAAATGCGGAAAATATTCCAGAAAAGTTTCCGGAAAATTTTCCGAATTGCGGAAAGTTTTCCGCAAATCGGAAAAATAAAAATTTGAAACATAAATTACCTTTTAAGGGTTTTTAATGTTTTTAACTTTTTATCGATATAAAATGTCTAATTTCAGTAAACATACTACAAAACATTAATAGCGTTACATTGTTAATCAGTTTAAACTAGTCTAGAGGTTTAGTTTTACTTTCAGATTCGAAAAAATGAGGCGTAAATATACCGCTTTATTTCAATTTGCAAACAATATATTAGACTAATCATGGAATGAAAACTTCTTTTTTATTTTTTTTCGGAAAAATACGGAAAATTTTCCGGAAAAAAGCCTCGGTCATTTTCCGCGGAAAATTTTCCGACTTACAACACTATTTAAATCAATTAAGGGGTCGAGCGCGTACCCCAGACCCTGTTACCAGATATTATTCGTCTATCTATTGCACTTTGCAAAAGTGGTTGGGGTCAATTGAACCCGAGTGCAATGGTGCTACCTCGTCCAAAAACGCGTCCGTCCAGAACAAGGCCGCCGCGATGCCAGTTAAGTATGAATGACTGTGTTGAAGGGCAAGTGTTCCCATTTGGAAGGAAAATTATAAAGCGATATGGGACCTTTTAGCCATCCGATATTTGTGATACAAATGCGCCGTTATATATTAAATCACTTTGCAAATGCGTAAAATATGTTATAAGCGAGATACCGTCGCAGTCTCTCAAGTAATACAATTCAAGATTGAAAAGAAAATATCTCCGTAGTTGTTACACCTATTGCGTTACTCTAAACACCAATCGATATGTTGTCTGTGGTAAAATATGTTTTTGACAACGTTTTGGGAATTGTGGAAAAAAGGAAAAACCGTTTTGGCTTAGCCAAAAAATGATTTATAACCGGAACTAGTGGCGTAGTCCTGATATCCCAAGCGTCTGGGGGACAGATGCTATGGAGGGGCAGGTGAGGACGACTACCAAGCCCACAACGGCTGGTTGTCATACTTCCGCCACGGGTGTCCCGTCCTTATCTCCAAGTATTCCCCCTTTGGCGTGGCCTTTACACATATCACACCCCTGATTAACGAGATGGACGAGCGGATGTATTGCCCTACACAATCCCTTACAAATCCAAATCCCAGTCTACATCACTGTTTAAATTTCTTAGCATTGAAACTGGTACATTCAAAACACAAATTTTTGAACATCCCAATTTACCCTCGACCCGAAAATAAAAAATTAGATTCGAGTGAACATTTTTTCTATTTCCCGCCGTCCTGACTTTCATGCCCAGAATAGTTTCTAGAAGTCGAAGAATATTCTGGTTATAGTCAAATAATTGAGGAGGGCAATAACTGAGAAAAAATATACAGTAGTAAAGAAATGACCAATTAACCGATTTCCAATGAAGCGAAACGATGTTTCCCCGCTAGATGGCGCAAGTTATTAAAATTTGGGACTGAAAATATATTAAGGCCACCTTCTTTCCTATCGACTGATGTATTGGGCAACGGAACGGGCGTATAAGCGGTCGAGATATAACCTTTTAAAATTAGCCGAGTGTTGCCATTTTGAACTGACCGCCATCTTGAATAGATAAAACTAGGTAGAGTGCTATAATGACTAACCCTCTATCAGAAATAACAATTTGGAGCTGAGAGTTAAAAATTGAGATGAAATTTGTATTGCATCCGCTAGATAGCGCTGCACGAGCGTAACAATATCGCCACTTCCTAATTGTGTAATTCGAAACAGATCATCTTCTTTTAAACGTGATTTTGATATCGTTCTACCTTTTCAGCGTTATCTTGCTGATTAGCTATCGCATGTGTTTGCAAAGTTATTTTATATATTACAGCACATTTGTATCACGAATTTCGAACAATTAATTGGTCACATACCATTTTTTAGTTTGCTTACAAACTATTAATAATATCCCTCGAATTTCATGGATTATACTTACCTGGCGTCGCTGCAGCCTTGATCTAGAAGAAGGCGGGCTTGGACGAGGTTGCACCATTGCACTCTGGTGTAATTGACTTCAACCACTTTTGCCAATTGCAATAGATGGGGCGTATAATTTCTGGTAGTGGGGTCCTGCGTACGCGCTCGACCCCTTACTTAAACTGTTGACATGATAAACACTGGTCGCGAAGAACCTACCAACTTGGCCAAGTTAAGGTGTTGGCGAAGTGAAATAGTGAAGAGCATTCACAGCTTGCGAAGCTCTAATGGTCCGTCGCCGCGAACCGAAGTAGGAACTCATGTATGTAGTTCTCTCTGACGTACATGTATGGGAATTTGAAACTTATGCCAGAGGTAATTAAGATAAGGAGGTGCAAGAAGCGGTAGAATGTATCTCGTGAAACCACGTGATCGGTTTTTCAGCCCCAGAACAGAAGCCCACAAACGAACAATGTCCTACCCTATACAGCCCTGGTGTCTACTAAAAAAACAAAAAATGATAAGTAACTAAAAAAATCCTGTTATGAAATTTTTTTAATTTCTATGGAACAATCCTCGTGCAGTGTAAAACCTTGAACCATGTTTTCAAATTAATTCAAAAACTATCTCGAGAACCGTTTACGAATTTGGTTCCAATTAGAAAGTTGTTGCTCGCCATTATTTTTAGTTCAAATAACTTTGATTTGACTAGATTTGACCAATCAGAAGCCCGTAAATTGAAAGATAATGAATTCAGTGTTGGATAATAAAATAATCTGATTAGTTTTAATTTGACTAGATCAAATTAATCGTCGGGAACGATACATGCTTGAGAGCTCGTTAAGCGACGGAGTTCAAAGAGTTGTTCAATATTACAATTGATGTCACAATAGGCATTGATTATACTTTCTTCAATTTATCGACTTCTGATTGGTCAAATCTGGTCAAATCAAAGTTATTTGAACTAATATTATGGCGATTAACAACTTTCTAATTGGAACCAAATCCGTAAACGAAAACGGTTCTCGAGATGACCTTGAAGGCATGGTTCCATTTAATTTTATTTTATTTTGATTTCTATTTAAATTTAGATTTTTCCCCAAAAATATTTCAACTTGGTCTTTACAATTGGCCAAAAGAAAGTTCGTAAATATCTACCCGTTCTAACTTGACTTTCTGTCGATTAATATGATGAAATGAAATATTACCATAGGGGATTAAAGCTTCATTTGGCGAAGATAATTTTGGCCTCAAACTGACTGTTAGATACTTACTTGGCGTAGCCTTGATCTTGATCAGGCAGGAGATGGGGTAGGAGAAGGTTGCACCATTGCACCATGGGTGGGACTGACTCCTACCACTTGTCGGCAAATGCGACTTGCGGGACGTGCAATTTTTGGTAGCGGGGTCTTGCGTTCGCGCTCGACCCTGTTGATATATAAATGTAGAATAAATGCGATGAAGGTTTCAGTATAAACCGTCTCCCTTTTAGTGCGCTGCCCATTAGGTAGTGAAAGCGGGATCGGCTGCCCTGTTGCTAGATTGGCAAGGACAGCCTATATACTAATCACAACACATACCCATATCCAGTCAGCTATGTCTTTTGTTAAGAGAGCAAAAATCTATGTTTGCTTAAAGGCTGGTTTTCACCAAAGATGATAGAGACCTCGAACCCAACACTCTAACTCACTGTTACCTTCGACTTTTACCCAAGGCGGGGTTTTTACGGTTTCCGCCGGAAATTTAATCCGATAAATAAAATCAATTTATCCCGTTGTCCCGCTAGATGGCACAAGTTATTTAAAATTCCTATCGAATGCTGTATAGGGCAACGGAATTAGCGTATCAATGGCCGAGATTAAATAAGCCGAGTGCCGCCATTTTGAACTGATGCCAACCTGAATAGATAGAACTCGAAAAACTAAATCGCACACAATTTTCGATCACCCCAAGTTTACAGAAAATAACATCTTCTTTAGTTGATAATAGATGCCCTACTTGGTCCCATCTGGCTTACGAGGGCGAGTGCCACCATGTTGAATTGCAATGGGCTTCCACTTTGCCATGGCAACCGAAAACGGTTGAGCAATTTCAAACGAAAATTTTACAAACATTAAAAAAAAGGTCAAATTGATAAAATTTTGGTAAAATTTTCCTTTTTTGTGTAAAAAGACCAATTTTGGGTAAATGCTTTTATTTTTTAGGAAATTTGATAAAAATAAAAATTTCGATAAACCTTATAATCTGGCAATTTTTAAATTAATTTGATTTAAATTTCATATAAAGTATTTAAATACGGCTAAAATATGGTAAACGTGGTTAAATAAGATGTAAATGATAAACTTCGATAAATTTTATTAACTTCGAGAATAATGGAATAAATGTGATATATTTGAAGGGAAACGATGTTTAATGACTAGTTAGAGTCTAAGTAAGCTTCGTGTTGAATGAACGGCATTTAAAAACACAAGCTGGCCGCTGGTACGGTATACTAACCATGTTTGTTCAAACGAACACAAAATAACTATCACGTTTACCAAATTTCATTATCGAAGCAAACCATTCCCTGCGCGATATAATAAGTTTCTGATTATATTTCACAAGAAATTCAGATTGTCGAAATAATTCGTGATATTTTTTTTTTAAATTTACTTAAACACATAAGGGTCTCAAACTTAAAATACTTCATAACAATTAATTTATTATTTATGGGCTTAGGTGTGGTATTTCCCGGTCCATTTGAAACATTAACGCGCAGCTACTGCAAATCAAGCTTTAGAGTTATAATTATTGAAATTGGCAAATGTTTTTTCAACACATTCTTTAAAATGGTACTTTAATATTCTATATTACTTTAAATTCTATCTTCTGAAATTTACAGAAATAATAACTCAGAAATTTCATTTAAATCTGGTTCATTAAGATTTGCGTGGTTAAAATTTAATATTGCAATGATGGCCGTATGTAGCATACTTACCTTGCGTCTCTGCAGCCTTGATCTGTAAGGAGGCGGGATAGGTTGAGATGTCTTCCACTGCATGAAGGAAGAGTTGACTCCTATCGACTATCACAAATTGTGGTAATTGGGGCGCCCAATTTTTGGCAGCGGGGTTCTGCGTACGCGCTCAACCCTTCACTTTCGTAAGATAAAATTAAAATGTACATGCACCGTTCCAGTTTAAAAGGGGCTCAATTAATTTATCTCACACTTCGACATCAATTTGGATATGACGCAATTTTAACTGTACTAAGCAGCGCGAATCAATTTTAACTGTAAAAAACAGGGGCGAAGCAATTTTAACTGTACTAAACAGTGGCACACATTTTTACTAATGAACATGTTTGACCAGATTAATTCTGGCGACGCAACTGTGCTAAGAAAGAAGCCCCAATTTGAAATCTTGAACGACAGGTAAATCGTTGCAAAATCAACAATAAAAACCTTTTCTATAAATAAATAAATACGAAGCTGTACAAAATATTTTCTCCTGACGCGACAGTTTATTTTGCTTAATTTAACAAAGCACTATTCTTTCGACTGATTTCTATTTAAATTTAAAATTTTTCCCAAAATAATTTCAACTTAATCTTTACAATAGGTCAAAAAACGTAAGGAAATATCTACGTGTTATTATTTGACCCTCTGTCGTTGTATATAAAGATATAAAATAATACCATAGGGAATTAAAGCTTGATTTGGCGAATATAAATTTGCCCTCGAACAGATTACAACATACTAAATTTTGAATACTCCCATAAATTATTTCAACCCGATCTTTACAATAAGCCAAAAAGAAGTTAGAATATATCTATGTGTTATTACTCGACTTTCTGTCGATGTATATGAAGAAATGAAATATTACCATGGGGTATTAAAGCTTGATTTGGCGAAGATGAGTATAGCCTCTAATCATTGCGTATCATACTTACTTGGCGCAGCCTTGAACTCGATCAGGTAGCAGATGTGCTTGGAGAAGGTTCTACCATTGCACTGTGGGTGGGACTGACTCTTACCACTCGTCGCAAATTGCGACTTGCGGGACGTGCAATTTTTGGTAGCGGGGTCTTGCGTTCGCGCACGGCCCTAATCTCTAATGAACTCAAAACAAATGAGATGTAGGTCCCACTAAAAAACCATCTCTCTTTCTGTGCTCTTACTATTGCGAAGCGAAAGCGGGAACATTGAATGTAGTATATCCGCTTGCCCTGTTACAAGATTGGCCAGGACATGTTGTCAGAATTTATAGCCCGCTGTACCGGTAAATAAAAGAACCACACCAGCGGAGGCCTATCATCAGAATGCCCTACGCCATCGTCCACAAGCCCGGACAGGTGACAAAACCAGCATGGGTAGCAGAACCCTACTACTGATGGTCGCACCCTCGACGCAAGCCGCTCAACCCAGCAAAAGGTGCAACAATGGGACGACCAGCCCGCCACTTCGCACACAGCAGTGGGATAGAGAACGGATGCTCTAGCAACTCCGGCCGACACCCCACCTACAGAGGCAGGGAGCCAAGCCCTTTGGAGAGAGCGCCTAAAGGGGAACGGCAGGCACACAGCAGCCCGCATAACTCGGCACAGCTGGCACCGGAGATCCCGGTGGGATCCAAAAGGCCGGGAGATGGGTCCGCCGTGCCCTCATACGGAGGCCCGCAGCCCCACAGCAGGCAACCCAATCCGCCGAGGCGGCCAGTTCGCCCGAAAAACCCGCACTTCTCCGGGTTTAGGATTCGGTTTTATCCGTTTCAGCATCTGTCAGACCAGCATGCAGTGTTTCCTACACTAACCTCACCTAACCGAAAGGAGTAGAAAGAAAAACTATTTTTTTTGCGGTCGTTCAATTGTCGGTCTATTAGAAAAATACAAAACCCGCCTTTGGGCTAATTTCATCAAAAACATTGGCGGAATTCGGTCAAATGGGATTCGGCGCAATGGGAAGATACCGACTTGATAGTATAAAGATGATACAAACAATTTTGTTCAAGAAAGAGTATCGTTGGTCAGTTTTAAGGCTGTGTATGTGTTTTTGGAGCTGTTTTTCAAAAAATGATATTGCATGGATATTCAAGTTTGAGTAAAAAATTTGACATCGCACGTTTCCGAATATTAAAAAAATTTAAAATGCATAAATATCCAGAGGTCGGGGATGGTTAACTTTTATTCAATAGATAAAGCTCTCAAAATTATTCGTAAAATGTTTTGTTCAAGTAATTTTTATTTCTGTATTATCCGATTAATTTTTTGATAAATTTGTAAAATTAATCGGAAAAACTACGTTTTTTCAATAGAAACTAAAATTTTACGAATAATACATGTTTTTTAATCAATTTCCGAAATATTAACCGGTAAATTACTTTGTTTAAATTTTTTCCCGAAAAAAATCAATTTAAACATGGAAAATGATTAACCGTTACCGACCTCTATAAATATCTAGGTTTATCCGAAAGTCTTGCACATATATTACTTATACCTATATATCTAAATAATAAATATCTTTGGGACATCCGAACTTTGTTGGTTGCTTCCCAACAAGCTAAATTAATATTAAATCGCTAAAGTTTGGCGCTTCAGAAAAGGCCCCGCCGCAACTGAACGAGGAAGCCTTCCAGTTGGCTGTACAAAAAGCTGTACAGGACACCAAACATCGCGATGAGCGTGCATCAAATGTAATTCTCTTCGGAGTTGAAGACGAAGCTTTAGAGGACTCTGACACAGCTAGTAAGTGGCTTGCCACAAAATTGGCACTCGAAGAGACCGAAATCTCGGTCTTGGAATATAAGCGTTTTCTGGGAGAGAGCAAACATATCCGGCCTCGTCCGATTCGGCTGATCTTGGGGTCTAGAAAAATGAACTACGAAGTTTTGTCCAACGCCCATAAACTGAAGTTTACACCAGGATGCGAATCTATTTTCCTCCGTCCAGATCTAAGTCAAAATCAACGCAGAGGACGTCGCAACAGTCGCAACAGTCGCAACAGTCGACAAAGAAATGAATCTGCGGAGCGACGGTCTGAAAATTCTCTTCAGCTTGACAGGAATAACACACAGTTGGCAGCCACGAATAACGATTAAGAGGAGAGTGCAGCCAGGCCTCACGAAGAGGCCACGGGGTTCAGGAAAAGTCGTTAAAGACACGAAAGTGAAGGCAACCATAGGAATAAACGACGAGGTGTTAGAAAAAAGAAGGGTGGACAAAATATTAAAATGGGATGTTTAAATATTGAGGGTCGTGGTAAATTTAGAGAGTCGTGGCTTGAGCTAACTGACATAATGATAAATGATAACTTGTCTGTCTTTTGCTTGACCGAAACTCATTTAAGAAATCTCGAGTACCCGGAACTACCAGTGGGGTTTAATTGGAATGGCGTAAATCGTCGATCTGGAGAGAAAGTGGGAGGTGGGCTGGGTGTGATTTCGGCACCTGTTATTGAATGCGTCCCTTTATTGAAGTGCCACGAACATTGTTGGTTCCAAATAACCATCGGAAAAAATCTTTTCTTTTAGCTGTTGTCTACATGGCAAGCGAAAAAGAAAAGCCATCGTGGAACGAAGCAATTTTTAGCTGTCTGAAATCTGACATTCAGGATCTTGACCCAACTGGATCATCTCCTATTTGCATCTATGGCGATTTCAATGCCCATATTCGAGATTTTAGCAATCGAGAAAACCCCACTGGCCAGAAATTGAAAGATTTCGTCTTGGAGCAAGGCCTAAGTATAGGAAATTTATCCAACAAATGTGCGGGACAAATAACTTGGACGGCGAGGGGTCTGACTTCAACCATTGATTACATACTTCTCAACTTGACCTTTGAAAAACATCTCATCGGTATGGAAATTGATGAAGAGGGCCTTGCTGGTATTGGCACTGATCACAACACCATCATACTAAATTGGGTTATAAACATTCCTAGACAACCACTACACCTGACAAATAACACCAATAAAGGACGGAAAATTTCTAACCCCCAAAAAATGATAGCTTTCTCGGCGATTACTGAACAACAACTACTATAGCGAGCAACGATCTATCGTATGATATTTTTCAGAATTGCCTTGTGAGTTCAGCGCTTAGCCATTTAACTTACCCAAAACAACTTTATAATAAAGGTGTTGCGCTAAAGGGTTGGTATGATAAGGACGTTCATCGAGCTATTCAGGGTCGAAAAGAAGCGAATAAGTTATATAGAAGGGCAGCAAAGGCAAATAGTGAAAATTCCCAGGATCTTTGGGCGAAATATTTGGCAAAAAAAACGGGAGGTAAATACCTTAGTCTCCCGGAAAATAAAAGAGGTGAATAAGCAAACGAAAGAATAAATTAAAAAGGCTGACCGCAACTCTAGTAAACTGTTTTGGGCGCTTTTCCGTGATGCTCTCCTACAAAGAGACCGGAGATCTTGAAAGACAATGATGGACGTTTGCATTCTGCCCCGGATGAAATCCGCACTTTATTCACTGACAGAGTAGCTCAAGACGAAAAGGGTTTCCAGAACCGTCACTGCCAACTAAAAATTGAGGATTTCCCAATTGAGCTGACTCCGGATAGCGTGTCTGAAGCCTCTCTTACTGATGAATTCTCCATGTTTGAGTTAAAAAATGCTATTAAATCTTTACCGAAAGGGAAGGCAGCTGGTGAAGACTGTATCCCAAACGAATTTCTACAGAGTCTATGCCAAACTGGTTTGGAGGCGTTACTTATTCTTTTTAACCGAACTTTGATGAGTAATGACATTCTCCAAGCGTGGAACCTCACGGAAATTAAGCTGATTTTCAAGGGTGGTGGTAAGGATGGCTAGGACTTCGCCTCATACCGACCTATTTCTCTGTCGCAATGTATTAGCAAATTATACATGTCAATGCTTAAGATGAGGCTTGAAAGGTTCCTAGCTGATAACGTCATCCTAGGTGAACTCCAACATGGCTTCCGCCAAGATCGCCGGGCTTCCGATAATATCAACAACCTGACTCAGATGATCGAGGTTGCACGCCTGGAAAATCGCCCTTTATATAGAATTTTGGACTTAAAGAAAGCTTACGTTTCCGTCTGCCGCGAAAAACTATGAGAAACAATGCTTCACTTTGAAATTCCCAAAAAATTTGTCCAACACATCAAAATGATTTACGACAACGTCCAGTATCGATACTGGTTTGGCACTTCGTCAACCGGATTCATTAAAGGTAAAGTGGGCTTGAAACAGGGGTGCCCTCTGTCACCCCTGCTCCTCGCGCTTTATCTCCAGCCATTAGTAGAACGCCTCATGAAATCCGGCAAAGGATTTCATCTGCGCCATCCTTCCTACGAGAAGATCAATTTCAAGATTCCCGCTCTTTTCTCCGCTCATGATATTTTAATGCCGCTGAAGGTCACGTTGAACTCCAAGACCTACTCAACATACGCGCTGATTACGCCACTGATTATGGCCTTGAGTTTAGCGCCAATAAATGCGTCATCTTTCCAGCCAATCTGGTCGATGCGGAGCCTGAACCACAATTCATAATCCAGGACAATCCGGTCCCAATATCAAATACCGTCGAATACTTGGGTATTACCCTAACAACGGGAAAGGAGTACCTCGAAGTTCACGAGAAAAGCTCCGAAAGACTTCCCTTAAACACAAGGGCTCACACTCGTATAATCCTTCCACCGTCACTCGTACTCTGTGGAAATCAGTGGCAGTCCCATCACTCACGCATTGCAACGAGGCCATTTGCGTATCGATGGAAACTATTCGAGCATTTGATCAGCTCAGACGGGAGTTGGGAAGATGCTTGTTGGTGGAAATTTCATCACTGCAAACTTGGCTATTAAGGGTGAAATGCCGTGGTCTTTGTTTCACGAAAGAGAAGCAAAAAGTAAATTGCGCTACCTCGGACGCCTTCGCTTTATGGAGGAATCTCGTCTCGTCCATTCTATGTTACAATACATCCTTCGAACAGGCTTTTGAACAAAATGGGTCACTCGGACGACGTACCTTGACGGGGCGTATGGGTCTGCGTTCTCTCGCGCAAATGTCTCAAATCTCCAGGAGTTGAACCAAGCGATTGATACATCGGTGACAAAACGTTCGAACGACAACGGGCAAAAAGACATAAATTCCCACCAGAGCATGAAATCCAAACCCAACCTGGAGCAGTTTTATGATAACGATCGACGAAGTCATCTTTACTTTCAGGCCAGAACCGGCGCGTTACCAACTGCTAGTCGGTTCGCGGATATTTTTGGTGTCGAACCAGGATGTTTATTGCGCGGTTCGTCTGTACAAGACGTGTACCACCTGGTTATACATTGCCCCGCGTTCGCGAGTTATCGCCTCCCATTGGATCGCGAGCGTTCTTATGACATTGAATTCCAAGAGCGCCTTGGTTTTTATTCGACCTCGGAGATGGACTGAGATCGTATAAATTCCACAAAAAACATTTTGTATGAGAGGGATAAAGCCCGCATCCAAAAAAACACCTTCGAACAATTCTCGGGGCCTTATTATTCTTTGAGTTGCCCCTGCTCATTCACTAGTTTTTCCATTGTATATAAGTTCTTAATATAATCATATACCTACCATATCATTGTTTACATTTTACTGTTTTCTTGATTTATTTTTATTGTTTCAGTGTATTTTATAATATTGTACCGGTAGAGACATTGACTCCTCCCTGTTAAAAAACGGACCATTGTAATTTATGGACGGTATTAAAGTCATTCATTCATTTATTCCATAGGCCCAAATGTCTAAATATTCAAATTTCCAGTATAAAATTAAAAATGCTAAGTTATTGCGTAACACTTTGTTTATGTATGATATTTAATTAAATACTTGTTTATTAAATGATGTTCGATTAGCCCATGATCCATCATTCAAGATGACGGCCAATTGTAAATGGTGCCAATGGGATTATTTTAGCTCCGTCTGTGTTAGCGCTATTGTGATGCTTTGTGACAGATTACTGTAACTTGTGCCATCTAGCGACTAAAAGGAAATACTGTTTTGCTCAGGTAAAAAGCGGTTTACATTATTGATTAAATTTCTTAATATCGAAACTGGTGTATCAAAAATACAACTTAAGATGCTAACTTTTTGTACCCTTTTCCTGCTAGATGGTGCAAGTTATTAAAAATTGTGATTATGAATGTATTAAATACCACTTTCTTTCTTGTCGAATGTTGTTAAAGGCAGCGAAATAGGAGTATCATAGGGCCGATAAATAACGTTTTTAAACTGGCCGCCACATTGAATAGATAAAACTCGACTGACTGCTTCACCAAGTAACCCTCTATCAGAAATCACATTTCGGAGCGGAGAGTTGATAACTAGGACAAAATTTTCCCGATCTGTCTCACGGACTCTGACAACCGCGACCTGATTGCCGGCCTCAACCAAATTCTTCCCTTTTCTACCGTAACAAGAGATAGGGAACACTATCAGGTAATTCCAAAGTACGCAGCACGAAAATCGCAAGTTTTATCAAGAGACAATAGGGTTTATCCCGTTTTATAAATTCGTATTGCATCCGCTAAATAGCGCTGTAAAAATATCACCACATCCTAAAGAGAACAGCTAAATTCGATACTTTTAACCATATTTGAAACGTGATATTCGTTTATTTTGTCAACAGGATCTTGCTGATTACCTAGTTCCTGTGTTTGCAAAGTTTTTAAATACATTAATGCACATTAATATAAAACCTTTCGAATATTTAAATGGTCACATATCGCTTTTTATTTCGCCTTATAAAACTGAATATTTTCACTAATTCTCTTCAGATCATACTTACCTGGCTTCGCTGCAGCCTTGATCTGAAAGGAGGCAGGCTTGAACGAGGTTGCACCATTGCACATGGGTGCATCTGACTTCAACCACTTTAGCAAATTGCAATAGATGGGGCGTTCAATTTCTGACAGTTGGGTCCTGCGTACGCGCTCGACCACTTCCCTTGAGGGTCCAAAGAAAAACATTAACTAGTCAACCTCTTATAATACATCTGTGATAATGTGGCACTAGACACTATGGTCTAAAAACCTTCTAAGATTTATGTTTTGGAGGAAGTTATATGTATCAAAAATCTAAATTTCAGCCAGAGATTCCAACAGTAGACCGGTTTCGCCCTTTTAGGGCTCATCAGTACTGTGTAGGAACTCTGGCTTTACTCGGAAATCTGCCGATATCAGTAAAACTAATATACATTCATACATATATAGGGCACTCTGAAGTTATATGTAATTTCATGTTAATAGCGTGTAAAAAAAGAAAGGAAATATGTTCTTTTATTGCATAGGGTGTTCCCGTTAACTTTAGGAGTTTCCTTATTAGACATAAATGTCCAATGAACATGGATTATTAAGTGCTTCGTTTCAGAGATATGGGCTCCAAAAAACGACCCAAAAACCGATATGAGTACGTGTTTTACGAAAATTCTGACAATCTTTGTAGGATTAATTAATACATACACATTAGCAAATTTGAACATTTGGAAGTCCAAGTTGTAGTTTATTATTATTCTTAAAGCGGCGCAGGGAAAAAGTTGGTTTTCGAAAGGACAGAAACGCCGTGGTGTAAAATTTTACGTGAGAGTTTATTTTCAGCTGCTCAATATAAAACACAGATCACTTTGTTTAGCGGATTATATTTCCGGCGGAAACTGAAAAATCCCCGCCTTGGGTAGTGGTCGAAGGTAACAGTGACTGAGAGTGTAGGGTTCGAGGTATCTATTAGCTGTGGTTAAAACCAGCCTTCAAGCAAACAAAGATTTGGGCCCTCTTAATAAGAGACATAGCTGACTCTAATTGAGTATGGAATGAAATTAGTATTATGGCTGTCTTGACCAATCTAGTATCCGAGTAGTCGTAAATACTTCGCCATGTATTGGGGTGTGTCCTTACAGAAGATTAATTTTATAATTTACATATTAAAGGATCGAGCGCGAACGCAAGACCCCGCTACCAAAAATTGCACGTCCCGCAAGTCGCATTTTGCGACGAGTGGTAAGAGTCAGTCCCACCCACAGTGCAATGGTGCGACCTTCTCCAAACCTGTCTCCTACCAGATCGAGATCGAAGCTACGCCAAGTAAGTATGATACGCAATGATTAGAGGCTATACTCATCTTCGCCAAATCAAGCTTTAATACCCCATGGTAATATTTCATTTCTTCATATACATCGACAGAAAGTCGAGTAATAACACATAGATATATTCTAACTTCTTTTTGGCTTATTGTAAAGATCGGGTTGAAATAATTTATGGGAGTATTCAAAATTTAAATAGAAATCAGTTTAAAGAATAGTGCTTCGTTAATTTTAGCAAAATAATCTGTCAAGTGGGGAGGAAATACTTTGTATAGCTTCGTATATATTTATTTATAGAAAATGCACTTATTTCTGATTTTGCAAGGATTTAGCTGTCATACAAGATAAAAGTTTAAGCTTCTTTCTTCGCGCAGTTGCGTCGCCAGTATTAATCTGGTCAAACATGTTCAATAGTTGAAATTAAGGCCACTGCTTATTTCAGTTAAAATTGCTTCGCCACGGTTTCGGCTAATTAAAATTGGTTCGCATTTCTTAGTATAGCTAAAATTGCGTCATATCCTAATTGATGCCGTAATGTGCGTTAAACTAAAATTCGAAATTTTAATAGGCATCCGCCGAAAGAGCAGTCCTTAATTAAAATACGAAAATGAATTGTCGCATGAGGAGGAAGTCACAAAAACATATTTTGCACACCTTAGTATTCATTTACTTAAAATGTACAGTTAAAATTGCAACGCCATTGCTTAGGCTAGTACAGTTAAAACTGCAACGCTTGTGCTTAATACAGTCAAAACTGTAACGCTTGTGCTTAGTACAGTAAAAATTGCAAAGCCAGTGCTTAGTAGACTTTAAAGTGCAACGCCAGTGCTTAGTAGACTTAAAACTGCCAGACCAGTGCATAGTTTAGTTTAAACTGCAATACCAGCGCTTAATACGGTTAAAATTTACACGCTTAGAACAGTTTAAATTTCATCACACTATAATAGATATCGTAATGTTGGTTGCGATATTTTCATTAATTTAGTTGGATCAGTGCATGTAATGCCCAAATACTAATTCCTGGAAGATATTGCTCTTTCGTTAAGTTTCTCAGCCATAATTATCGCTCTTATGCTCCATCCTTTAAGTTTCTTTTAAAATACCTTTCGTTGCGTTGGAATGCTGGCCGTTATCTCTGAGGATTGTTATATTCGCAATTGGCGTTCAGCGAAGGTGCCCCAGGCACTGTGGCAGCTAAGAGCAACAAACACAAGGACAACGCAGCAAGCCTTTAAACACGCTAACGCAGTGTTTTGTACAAATTTCATTGGACGAGCCTTTACGCTGAACGATTTACGGAAAGGGGGAAGACAATTTCCGAATTTTCCCCTTATGAAATCTGTACGCCAGAAAGTGCAGGGTCATCCCCAAATTGGTTTTGAAGACTAGTGCGCATAGTCTTCATTCCCTGACCCCGTCTTTGTCCTTGATCCGATAGGCTGACCGCTCGCTTTCCCGTTTTTTCTTTCCGTGCTTTATCATAAGCCACCCGTTCCCAAATGTTATTTCCCTTAAGTTCCTTAGCTTCATTTTTGTCTTGAATTCTTATTCTAGCAAGAATTGAGAATTACCATAAAACCATTAATGTGTAAAATAAACCATCGTTATCGATTCTTTCATGTTCGAAAGTATATTTGTTAAATATTGACAGTGTCAAAGTTAAAGTGGAAATGTTTGGTCTCTGACCTTTGATATTGTGCTTAGTGTGCGAGATTTAACAACTTCCAGAGAAAATGTCCTGACCTCAGACCCGGGAGGGATATTTAAGACCTCGGCCTATTGGGCAATTTAAATATGGACGCCCAAAAGGCATTGGTTAAAAGTGACACCTAGGAGCAACAAACACAATGAGAACGCAACCCGTCAATAGTCGTGGATTTTCTTTTGTACGTTTTTCATTGGCTAGACGCTTTAGCGCCTTGCTGCCGTCGGAAGGGAAAATTCGGAAATTGCCCGTAAAACCTTCATCGTAAAGGCTCGTGACACTCGTCCAATGAAATTCGTACACAACCCTTCGTTAGCGTGTTTAAAGGCTAGCTACGTTCTCTTTGTGTTTGTTGCTCCTAGGTGACACTATTTCTGACCCGGATGAAATAGGTCACGTGCCCCTGTGAAGACAATAATTTTTTTGACATCTGCTCACAGAGTTCTCAGTCCTAGTGAGACTGATCTTACAGCTATAGTAGAAAAAACTAAGATGAAATCTTCGGTTCTTTCATTAACGGTTCCTCCTTACCAATATTCACAATATGTGCGTTTCGCGATAACGTGATCCTACGAAGACCACCTCAGGCGGACAACTTCGTTGGACTTTGCTTAATCACTTCAGTATCATTTTATTGGCTTGTCATTTGAAGGCGATTCGTGGCTACTTCAACACTTACCACAAACTATGGTTGACTGTGTGTAAAGAATTTTCTTCAACTGGTTGTAAGGTACCAGAAACGTTCAATGACTTTCGGGCGTAGAACATTGGCAATCGTTTTCTAGTAATTGATCTTCCTGTCAATTTTTAAACCAAACGATTAATTTATATTTCGATATGACTCTGGCATTAAACCTCTGGTTTAGATTTAAAACAGACCTCCGGTCATTTGTTAAGTTACTGGTTTTATAACCTTCGTTAGGCCTTTGCGTTATGCTTTGTATAAGATGACAGTTGATTTCGTAAACCCAATATTATATTTATCCAGGGCAATTCTCAATGAGTTAAGCGTTCATTAACTTAAAATTTAAGCCGAAATGCATCGCTAAACATTTAGAGCCATATATCAGTAAGTGTCTCGCTAATTCCAGTTTAATTTTGTCTTACGAAGGTGAAGAGTTGAGCGCGTACGCAGAACCCCGCTACCGTAAATTAGGCGTCCCAAATACCGCATTTGGTGATAGTTGATAGGAGTCAACTCTTCCTCGGTGCAGTGGAAGCTATCTCATCCTAGCCCGCCTCCTTACAGATCAAGGCAGCAGCAACGCAAGGTAAGTGTGTTGAAACTCGCTACCATTTCAATATTTAACGTTAAAAACCCGGCTGAATTTTCCCTCTCCCGCTTCGCCAAATATCAGGCTCTATACTGTAAAGCGCAGGCGTGAGTGACGTACTGTGCCACGTGTTAAGTGTTCCCCGCTCTCCCAACCTCTCCACGTGGAAGGATTAAGTCCGGAATTGTGAGTGCTGTCAAAATTGTCAGCAGTTACAATGCCCTTGAGAACCGCGAAGTCCGAAATACGAGGTGACCGTCGCTATCAATATATAAGTATATATATAGGTAAAATAAGCCTGCGCGTTTTGAAACGAGCGATAAGGTATTTTCGGACGCTCTCCGCCGAGTCATTGCCTTTCCCTCTGTTAAGTGTTCCCTGCCACAGCTAAGCTCCATAAGTTTGTTTTACTTACGGTAGACTTCAGAAAAAGAAATAATCATCTAGGCACCACTTTAGGCGCAAGTCATCCTGTGACGTTTCAAGTCATTAAGGCGTGATTTGACTTTGAATTAATTGTTTTGAAGTATTTTCTAGTTTGAGGCGTTGATGTGTCTATAATTTTTATTTTCACATCCTGTTTTAAATTGCTTTTGTTTTACGTTTGTATTTATAGCCTAGGGTTGATTTTGTTTGGATAATGGAACGGTACGCGAGAGACCGAAGAAAAACATTTAGTTTATGTTTATGTTTAAAATAGTAATTTTATTATCATATCTGTATAACAGGTATAACTTTCATATTCATGACCGAAACGAGTCTAGGTGGCGTAACGGCGTTAGCTTCTCCGAGGTTGCGACTAAGATCTAGAGTCTGCTACAGACAAATTAAAAAGTCATAAGAACGGTTTTCTTAAATTATCATATCAAAATATAAGTAAACGATGCAAAAATTATAAACAAAAAGTATCATTATTTTTAAAGTCACATTTACGAACAACGATGAGGAAAACCTAAAAGCGTCTGCTTTAACCGCTACTTATCTAGCTTTCAATGGCGAACCAAAGGGGGCGTTGCGATAGTTTGTGGTCGCGAATAGCGTTAACTAGAGGTGAGTCGAGTGACCGGTTTCACTGGGTCCTGCCCAAGTTCGCAGGTGAATCATACAGCGAACTACACCGGTGGTCTCATCAGAATGCCGTACGCGAGAGCGAGGGGCTAACCATTTATTTACATTTTTGTACACCGATTACGCCGGATTACGCTTAGATTAGCACTGCCAAAGGCCGGGACTTCAAAGATTACGCGTAATCCCATTAGTACAGTCAAAGGTACGGCTCTGTACATCGATTACGCGGAGTGATCAGCCCCTCGCGCCAGAGTCCACAAGCCCGGACAGGTGACAAATCCCGAATGGGTAGTAGTACCCTACTACTGATGGGGTCACCCTCGACGCGAGCTACTCATCCCGACAAAAGGCGCAGCAATGGGGCGACCAGTTCCCACTTCGCGCACAGATGTGGGAATGAGATTGGATGCTATAGCTACTCCATACCTACGTAGGTAGAGGCACACTCTTCAGAAAGAGCTCCTAAAGGGGAACGACGGGCACACAGCGGTCCTCGTAACTCAGCTAAGCTGGTACCGGACAGGAAACTGGACCACTGCGCCTCATACGGAGACCCACCACCCCACAGCAGGCTACCCAAGCCACCGAAGTGACCAGTTTTCCTGGACCCTCTCCGTTAGCCTAAGCCGAAGCTCAGTTTCCAGCCCAAACGTGACCGAAGTTGGAGGTGGAGATAGGACCATTTGTTCAGAGCTAACATCTCCCAGTGCACCTCCGCTCTTATGAATTACAAGAGCTGGACCCCGACTTCCCGGGGAGGGCCACCAGTTATTGCACACCCCAACCCGTTAAGGGCCTCATTTACAAGGTAAAGGCCGCCAAGCTTTTATAAAATAATTATGAAGGTTTCATCTGTTAATTCTGATTTTCACTTGGCTTTAGCCAGAAGCCCCCTTATATAATTTTAAGTAATTTGCGGATGATTTAGTCGTTAAAAAAGTAATTAAAATTGTTTCATGCTCTTTCTTGGTTACTTTTTTGTACACAGCCAATTGACCGAAAAAAATGGGATTTTAATATTTCAAATCTGGAAAATCTGAACAGGGTTTTTCGCGCCTGAACCAGGAACCCGGTTAACGGGAGGGGGGCTTTATTTATAAATTTTGGGCTCTGGGCTCGGGCCTGGGTTGGGTGGGTTTAAAAAAAGCTAGGCTGGTTTACCCACTTCCTGCCGTAACTCCAAACCAATTTTCTACATAGTTTCTATGAAAATTTACATAGATGACTTGATATGACTCGCGTATGGATTGTTGTTAGTTTTTTTGGCTTTCTAGGCCAATCTAGAAACTGAGCTTCCAGAAGCACTTCGTGCCATGTTCCAGCTAAAAGAGCACTGAAAGAGATGGATTAATTATAACATACATTGTATTTTTATTATTTTTATTTACTAAAAGGGACAAGCGCGAAAACAAGACCCCACTACCACGATTTTCACGTCCCGCAAGTCACATTTGCAACAAGTGGTAAGAGTCAGTCCCGCCCATAGCGCAACAATGAGACCGCCTCCTAGCCTGTCTCCTACCTGGTCGAGACTAAGAATCCGTCAACTAATTTTGTTAGAATGCATTAAAGGCCAAAGTTATCTTCGCCAAATCAAGCTATATTCCCCTATGGCTATATTTAATTTCTTCATATACAACGACAGAAAGTTAAGTAATAATGCATAAATATTTCCTAAATTCTTTTTGTCCTATTGTAAGAATCAAGTTGATATAATTTTGGGGTAAATTCGAAATTTAAATTGGCATCATCCTTAAGAGCAGTGCTTAAATAAATAACGGAAAAGGAACTGAAACGTCAATTCAAAATATTCCGGTAGGCCTAACCCATGTTTTCCCGTCAACGCTCACCGTCACTGCGATTTAGACATTCTGAAAATAAGCCCTTTTTCAATTTCGAAAACCAGCCTTTTACCCTGGCGCCACTTTAAGACTTAGCGGAACAGACCAATTAAACTGTAACTCGTATGTCCAAATGTTCAAATGTACTAAGATTAGTACAAAGATTAGTACAATTTTCGTAACACGCCTATTATTTGTGAACGAGTTTGTGTATCGGTTTTTGCAGTAGTTTTTTGGAACCCATATTTCTGAACATTATTTAAGAACCCATGTTCATTGGACAATTATTGCTAATTAGGACACCCCCTAAAGTTAACGACGCACATTGCGGAAACACCCTGCGCAATAGAAGGACACAACATATTTTCTTTCTTTTTTTACAAGCTATTGACTCGAAAATGCATTTTAACCAGCTAATATGTAAAACCTTAGACGGTTCTTATCCCAAACTATCACAGACTTTCTGTAAGTCGTTGATGTTTATCTTTAGATCTTTAATGGAGAGGGACGAGCGCGTACGCAGGACCCCACTGTCAGAAATTATACGCCCCATCTATTGCAGTTTGCAAAGTGGTTGAAGTCAATCACACCCGAGTGCAATGGTGCCACCTCTTTCAAGCCCGCCTCTTTCCAGATCAAGGCCGCGACGACGCCAGGTAAGTATGAATTGCAATGTTCTAGGGAAAACATTTATTATTTCAAAAGCAAAATAAAAAGTAACATGTAACCATTTAAATATTCGAATTGTTTTAAAATAATTGGCGGTATTACATTAAATAACCTTACAAACACAAGAACTAGGTCATCAGCAAGAGACTGTTGAAAAAATAAACGGATACCAATATCACGTTTCAAAAATGGATTACGGTATCGAATTTTGCTGTTCGCTTTAGGATAACGCGATATTTTTACTTTATGTCAGGGCTATCTAGCGGATGCAATAAAAAGTTATAAAACGAGTAAAACTTGCTATTTTTGTTCTGCGTAATTTGAAATAATCTAATAGTATTCCCTATCTCTTGTTAGAGTAGAAAACGGAAGATTTTGGGAGAGGGTGGCAATCAGAGCGCAGTTGTAAGAGTCCGTGAGACAGATGGAGGAAATAGCGTTTCTGCTATCCACTTTCAGCGCCGATATTTCAGATAGAGGCTACTTGGTGTAGGAGTTCATCGCGTTCTATCTATTCGAAAATTTTCATAAAATATCCTTAAAAATAAAAGCATTTAAAAATTTGTCTTTTTTACACAAAATAGGTAATTTATTAAAAAAAATTATCAAATTGACCATTTTGGTAAGGATTTGTTAAATTTAACTTTTTCATTTTTTGTAATATTTTCGTTTGAAGTTGCCAAAACATTTTCGGTTGCCAGGGCAAAACTTAAGTCCATTGCAACTTTTCCCTTAAGGAAGTTTCATGGTACCCAACCGTCTACACAACACCCTAATTTAAATTTTTTTTGTGAGAATCACCTCGGGTAGTCTCCTTGTTAGTGTAGCAATCTATCGAGTTCTATTCAAGATGTCAGCCAATTCAAAATGGCGGCATTCTTGAACCAGATGGGGCCAAGTAGGGAATCTATTACCAACTATAGACGATATTATTTTCTGATAACTTGGGGTGATCGAAAGTTATGTGTTGAAGCCTTTAGAGTTCTATCTATTCAGGTTGGCATCAGTTCAAAATGGCGGCACTCAGCTAATTTAATCTCGGCCATTGATACGCTTATTCCGTTGCCATCTACAGCGTTCGATAAGAGTTTTAATAACTTGTGTCATCTAGCGAGACAACGGGCAAGATTGTTTTTTCTTCATCAGAAATTGGTTTATTGGTCAATTTATTTAATGCAATAAAATTTTATTTCTGTTATTAGTTTATAACCATATCTCTCTTCCCCTTTTAGAAATGATTTTAGGCTTGAAAATGGTCAGGACGGCATAAAATTAATTGGTACGTACAATCAGCGAGCCGAATCAAACTTTTTAATCTGTCATATATTGGGATGATCGAAGATTCCATGTTTCACCAAACTTATAATACAGTTATGTAGACTGGAACTTTGATGGTAAGTATCTATAAACCGATTTCTGCCTAAGCAAAACAGTTTTTACTTTTTGCCGCTAGATGGCAAAATAAACAAAAATTATCGCAAAAAATACTTTCCGATCTAATAGTGCTGCGGACAACTCAATAGGCTTAATGGTCTTTTAAAATTAGCCAATTTGTGCCATTTTGAATAGATCCTTCTATGATATATCCTGGAGCAGTGGTGTACTCATTGATGTTCGGATGAGTCACTACTGATAAATTATATCTATTTTTTTGCTGTTTAAACCGCGTTCCTAAGTATGGTTATGCCGGCTCGATTTGAAGGGGTTGTACGTATGGTCCATGTTTTCAATGAAATCTTTAATCTCGAATATATAAATTCGATACACTGCATGTCTTGACATTTTCAATCAGCCCAAGTGATCAGAAAATAACAACCTTTTTGCGCAGAGAGTTTGTAACAAAAACCCCATTTCCCCGATCTGACTCATGGACTATTACAACTGCTCAAAATGAAAAGGGGAAAAAGCGAAATCCTCAACGAATTTAACAACAAAACTTTCGAATTAATCGTACATACGTCTTCGAGCATTAAATAATTACTTAAAATTCGGACCAAATATAGATCTTCGAAACAAAAACGAATTAAACGTTAGTAAAATAGCCAGAACTTTGAACGGAAGACCGGTTTCGCCCAATTTGGGGCTCATCAGTATCGCAGGGAATCTGGCACGCCACTATCAAACCGAAAAGATGAACTTAGCCCCAAAACAGAAACCCACGAAGCAAACAATATCCTGCGTGATATAGTAAGTTTAAAAGTATGATTCATAAGAAATTCAGATAGTCGAAATAATTGGTGAGAACAATTTGTTATATTTATGACATACCTAAACACATAAGAGCCTCAAACTAGAAAAATGCTTAAAAACTATAAATTCAAATCACGGCTAAATGACTTAATCTGAAGTCCACCAAAACTTCAACATACTTATGGGCTTAGGTGTGTTAAATCAAGCTTTAGAGTTATAATATTGAAATCGACCAATTATTTTCGAACACATTCTTTAAAATAGTAAGTTCATACACCAAGGGCAAAATAGAAAGGGTCTTTCACTATAAATTCAAAGTACAATTTTGAAATTAAAATAAATACGAAAACGGGTATGGTAGATTATGCTTGGTGCGTTTGTAAAGCCGGATTTGGAGGAATGTGTCAACACGAATGACCACATTGTGTTTTTTTTTTTGCCTGCAAAATGGCTGGAAAACCATTTTTTCCGGAAGATCAAGCCTTCACTCAAAAAGCCCACAGCCCAAGGAAGTCTCAGTAAAACAACCTTAAACGATCTTGACTTCGTTAGGCACACTCGTGGGAAGTCTAGTCACGGGCTTAAAAAAAGATCAGATAAACAATAAAATGTTTGCAATTTGAAAGAGTAAGATAAAAATGAAGCTATTGAAGACAATCGTACCATTGACTTGCACATTAAAAGCTTAACTTCAAGATTTAAATCGCCGAACAAATGATCATTTTTGTCTCGCATTCAAGAGGAAAACAATTTCACTCCTGCTGGTGAGGATATTCATCGCACTCAACAATTAAGTAACTCCTACAGTTAGAGTTGCTTCTGTAGCGCAAATTCACTTCCAAGAAGATTACTCGAAATACCAGAAAACAAAAACCTTACAGCGCTCATTGCACACACACTTTGATAAGTCAATACTGATCAGTGTATATTTAAATTATTTCCCCTCTTTTTCAATAGTATAGAAAACCCTGGCACATGCATTGGGAACTTCTACGATGAAATGTTCATTTTATTTTTTTCTTTCAAAAGTGAAGGGTCGAGCGCGTACGCAGAACCCCTCTACCATAAATTAGGCGTCCCAACTGTCACATTTTGCGACAGTTGATAGGAGTCAACTCTTCCTTGGTGCAGTGGAAGCAATCTCATCCTAGCCCGCCTCTTTATAGATCAAGGCTGCAGCAACGCAAGGTAAGTATGCTGAACCTCGCTACCATTTCAATATTAAACTTTAAACACGCAAATCTATATCAACAGGATTTAATTTAAATTTCTGAATTGTTAATTCTGGAAATTTCAGAAAATTAAATTTTTAGTAATAAAGAATATACGCTTACCATTTTAAAAAATGTGTTCAAAAATAATTTGTCGATTTCAATAATTATAACTCAGTAGCTGCGCGTAACATCGCGTTTGGACGTAAAAGTTGCAAATGGAGTTTAAATACCAAAATGTTTGTTAAAGTTTTACTTACGGCCATTTTTGTAGTCTTCAGTTTAAGTCTTTATAAGCCGTGATTTGTATTTGGATAAATTGTTTTTAAAGGGAATATAACCTCAGGTATTTGGTGTGGAACACCAACGCCTGCAGCTCTTGCCTTCGGCTTTAAACATGTTTGGCGCCACTGTACAGGGACATTTGAAAAATTGAAGGGGTCTTCCGTAAAGATTGCTTTGCAGGTTATATTCCCTTTAAGTATTTTTCTAGTTTGAGGCCCTTATGTGTTTAGGTATGACGTAAATTTAACAAATAGTTCTCACTATTTATTTCTAAAATCGGAATTTGTTATTCAATATAATTATAAACTTAGGATACAGCGCACGGCATTGTTTGCTAGGTGGGTTTCTGTTTTGGGGCTAAGTTTCCTTTTTGGTTTGTTAGTCGGGTGCCAGATTCTCAGTGCGGTACCCTTCAAAACGAGCCGGCATAATCATAATAAGGAGCACGGTTTAAACAATAAAACTAAATTTAAGTATAATATATCAGTAGTGACCCAGTCCAAACATCAATGAGTTGCTCACTGCTCCAAGATCCATCTTAGACGGATCTCTACAAGATGGCAGCCAATTCAAAATGGCGGAAATCAGCTAATTTAAAAAGACCCTATCTCGATCTGTGTAACGCTTATTGCGTTGCCCTAAGCACTATTCGATCGGAAAAAAGGCTTTTGTTTAACCCTATTTATAAGTTTTTATTGCATCCGCTGTACAGCGCTAACCTAACGTAAAAATATCGACACATCCAATTCTTTTGAAATATTTTGAAAATTTTTGCCATCTAGCGGCAAACAGTAAAAACAGTTTTTCTTAGGCAGAAATCGGTTTATAGATCATTTCCCTGCAGCACAAATGAGTCGTTTTAGAGTCGGGCCGACATCGAGATAATAGTAAAAACCCGTGGTCATCCTTCTGCACTATTTTAGGTCGAAATGGCCTACTCGAAAAAGGGTCGGCCAACGGTCAGTATACCAAAAACATTCGACTTTACGCCAACTTAAAAAAGGAAAGGGTACCTTATCTTATACATCATCAGGCCGTCTCAAGAAAGTCTCAACTTTTCTGAGAATATTTAAGTATGTATAGGTTTTATAAACTAATTATTGAACGCAAAATTTTATTAGGAACGCAAAAAAATTTACTACGAAATGTAAAATTAAAGTATTTATTCTTTAGTTTCATAATTTATAACTATTTAATTTGATTGTCCCAGGCATTTTGCTCCAAAACTATATTACCTAGAAATGTGAAATTTTCAGGGTGTTCACTATCGGGGAAGATCGTTGTTATTTGTACATTTCAGCAAAATCGTGACAATTTTTCGGTATTAGGTTACCTAGGCTTTTCACAACTAACAATCCTGCAAATTTGGAAGTAACCACAATTTTGTTTTAAGGTGAGATTTGCAAAATGAATGTAGTCTAGTTCATCGCAATGATCTTTATTTGTGTCGAACAGTTGGTTTATAAAAACGAACGAAATTTCAAATCTTACGATATAAAATTTCGAAGGTTAGGTGTAACTTTTTGTGGTCGTGAACAGTATTCTCCCCCCCCCCCCATTAAAATTTTCTAAATTGACACGTTGCACTCAATAATTAAAGCAATACTATTTGTTTAATATCTTTTGAAATTCTTCTATCGAGTTATGAGAAGTTTACTTCGTGGGCTGTTACCGGTTCCGGTTTGATTTTGGCGCAATATTCGTAACCGCAAATATATTTAAAGATTTAAATGGTCACGATGTTGTTTTTTATAACTGAACTCTCTAGGTGGAACTACCAAAATATGGCAACAAAAATTAAACGTGCCGGAACTGTACATGGATTTAAGAGAATCTTCGTAACATTTACTATCGAACGAATGCGCGAATGGTTACTAAGATGAACTCATACTTGTATCAAAGCAAATAGTAGTCTTGCACTCGAAACTCTAAAATGATACCTAAGTAGTGAATGTTTATCTTTAGTGTTGATAAAGTAAGGGGTCGAGCGCGTACGCAGGACCCCACTACCAGAAATTGTACGCCCCATCTAATGCAGTTTGCACAAGTGGTTAGAGTAAAAAACACCAGAGTGCAATGGTACAGCCTCATCCAAGCCCACCTCCTCTTTGATCAAGGCTGCAGCGACGCCAGGTAAGTATAACCGTCTAACGTTTCAAAATAATATTAAGTTTTTAAAAACCAACTAAAAATTGTCATGTGACCTTTTTAATATTCGATATTTGTGATACAGATGTGCATAAATATATTAAATAACTTTGTAAATGCGTAAAGCAGGTTATCAGAAAGATACTGTTGAAAACAATAACGGAAACCAATATCACGTTTCCAAAGATGGATGAGTGTATTCAATTTCGTTGCTCTTCAGGATGTGGCGATATTTTTACGTCAGGTCAGCGCACAGTGTTTCAAACCCGACTTTTTAGTGACAAAATTAAATATCAACTTAATATAATAAATAATAATCAGCTAGTTAGGCTAGTACCCAAGGCACCACCTTAGGCCTAAGTCATCGAGTGACTTTTAAAGCCTTTAATTCAGGTGGCTGGGTTACAATGCGTAGGAGGGTTGTGGCAAGCCCTGCAAGCCAACAGCTCCCTACACTAACTATTGCCGTTAGCCTCAACAAGTTTTTATGGAAGGGGAAACCGAAGAGCTCGGGGGAAAACCCTTTAAACCAGTGGGGAAAGAACTTGCAAACTCAACGCAGAAGGAGTTGTTCCGAGTTTTCACCCAGTGCCACAAGCTGGGATCGAACCCGGATCCTCTTGCTGCGAGGCGAAAGTGCTAACCACTCCGCCACCCCACCTTTTATATTTATTTTTAATTTTGTTTTAAGTTGTATCCGAAAATATAAATAATATTTCGCTACCTGCCACCAGAGGGCCAAACGTTCCCTACATGGAATTCCACTGAATTTCTTTTACAGATCATGTATAGAATTATGTTATACATAAAATTAAAGTTTGATGAAATTCAGTTGAACAGATCTTCTGTAAAATGCAATCAAAGGGCCAATTTTGACCAAAATACCGCTTTTTATAAAGGATATTATCCATGAAATACAAGATGTTGCAAAATATTTCATCACTGCCTTGTAGAACCGTTCCCATAGTATAACTTACAAAAAACCCGAGCACCATTCACATCCAAGTTTTTAAGATGTTTCAAATTTTCACACGTTTAAAAATATTTCTTGAAATAGCTAATTCATGGTGTCTCTGTACATTTTGTTTGCCTTTTCGTTACTATAAACCTACTATGAAGGAGAAACCCCTAGCTCATTCTAATATAAGTAGGATTTTGTCGTGCCTCGCTTCAAATAAGTTCGGCGCATGCGCAACTGATGTAATTTTGGAGACTTGTAATTGTGAGGTGCAACGGGTACGCTACGAAAAAGATAAATATAAATTACTGTATTATAACAAAAACTGAAAAAAACTGCTTAGAGCTCTAACCAGTTAAAGCCTTAAAGGTGCAAATATTAGTTTTAATCTAATTTTATATCTTCCTTTTTTTAGTAATGTAGTCTTCCAAATAACAAATACCTAATCATCAATTTTTCTAAAATTTGAAATAAGAAATGTCTTTGTATTTAAACTTTTAATTACTAAAACCGTTTGTGAATAATATAAAAAAAATCAAATGTTAACTTTATTTGCTACAGTATCAATAGTTTGAGATAACTTCATTGTCAGACTTATCTTAATTCAAAAAGTCATTAATAACAACTTTATAGTATAAAGTTGTTATACATATCCTGCGTACGCGGTCGACCCCTTCCCTTGATGATCCAAAAATAACCCTAAATAATCAAATCTTTTATAAATAATTGGTTGTTATGGGGTGTCAGACACTATGGTCTTAGAACCTTCTAAAGTAATATTTAAGCGGGGCTAATATGAATTTTCATGTCAATAGCGTGTAAAAAAAGGAATCATAAATAAATGTATTGTGTCCTTTTATTGTACAGGATGTTTCCGATAAGTGTGTCATGACATTAGGTGTCTTAACTTACCATAAATTCATGTATTCATAAGTGCTTCGTTTCAGAGACATGATTTTCAAAAAAATAGTCCAAATCGATACACGTACTCGTTGAAAAATAATACGCATGTTACGTAAATTCTTACAATCTTTGTACGTTTTATTAATACATACACATTAATAAATTTGAACATTTGGAAGTCCAGGTTATAGTTTAATTGGGCTGTTCCGCTTAGGCTTAAAGCGGCGCAGGGAAAAAGTTGCTTTTCGAAAGGACAGAAACGCCGCGGTGAGAGTTTATTTTCAGCTGCTCAATAATTAACACAGATCACTTTGTTTAGCGGATTATATTTCCCGAGGAAACCGAAAAATCCCCGCCTTTGATAGTGGTCGAAAGTAACAGTGACTGAGAGTGTAGCGTTGGGGGTCTCTTTCATCTTTAGTGAAAACCAGCCTTTAAGCCAACAAGATTTTGGTTCTCTTAATACGAGACATAGCTGACTCTAATTGGGTATGGATTAAAGTAAGTATTATGGCTGTCATAGCCAATCTCATATCCGAGCAGCCGTAAATACTTCGTGCCGTGTTCCCGCTTTCGCACACATTGGGGAGTACACTTGAAGAATTGATTTTGGAAATTTAATTTTAGAAGGGTCGAGCGCGAACGCAAAACCCCGCTACCAAAAATTGAGCGTGCCGCAAGTCGCATTTTGCGACAAGTGGTAAGAGTCGGTCTCACCCATGGTGCAATGGTGAGACCTTCTCCAAGCCTGTCTCCTACCAGATCGAGATCGAAGCTACGCCAAGTAAGTATGATATGCATTAATAAGAGGCTATACTACTCTTCGCCAAATCAAGCTTTAATCCCCTATGGTACTATTTCATTTCTTCATATACATCGACAGAAAGTCAAGTAATAACACGTAGATATTTCATAACTTCTCTTTGGCCTATTGTAAGGATCAAGTTGAAATAATTTTGGGGAAAATTATAAATATAAATAGGCATCCGCCTAAAGAGCAGTCCTTAATTAAAATACGGAAAATGAATTGTCGCATGAGGAGAAAGTAGAGGTCGGTAACGGTTAATCATTATCCATGTTTAAATTGATTTTTTTCGGGGAAAAAATTTAAACAAAGAAATTTTCCGGTTAATATTTCGGAAAATGATTAAAAAACATGTATTATTCGTAAAATTTGAGCTTTTTATCGAAAAAAACGTCGTTTTTCCGAATAATTTTACAAATTTATCAAAACATTAATCGGATAATACAGAAATATAAATTACTTGATCAAAACGTTTTACGAATAATTTTGAGAGCTTTATCTATTGAATAAAAGTTAACCATCCCCGACCTCTACGAGAAAGTCATAAAACATATTTTGTATACCTTAGTATTAATTTACTAAAATGTACAGTTAAAATTGCAACGCCATTGCTAAGTACAGTTAAAATTGCAAAGCCTGTGTTTAGTAAAGTTAAAAATGCAAAGCCAGTGTTTAGTAGACTTAAAACTGCAACGCCAGTGCTTAGTACAATTAAAATCGCAAAGCCATTGCTTAGTACAGTTAAAATCGCAAAGCCATTGCTTAGTACAGTTAAAATCGCAAAGCCAGTGCATGGTACAGTTAAAATCGCAAAGCCAGTGCTTAATTCGGTTAAAATAAGTACGCCCCTGCTTAGAACAGTTTAAATTTCGTCATACTATAATTGATATCGTAGTGTTGGTTAAAATAATTGAGCTAAGATGCAAAGATGCTCCACGGTTTCGATTTTCCCATTAATTTAGCTGGAGCAGAGCAGTGCATGTAATGCCCAAATATTAATTCCTGGAAGAAATTGTTCTTTCGTTAAGTTTCTCAGCCATAATTATCCCTCTTATGCTCTTTCCTTTAAGTTTCTTTTAAAATACCTTTCGTCGCGAACGAATGTTGGCCCTTTCTCTGACGATTGTTATATTCGCAATATGCGTTCAGCGAAGGTGACCCCAGTTACTGTAGCAGCTAGGAACAACAAACACAAGGAGAACGCAGCTAGCCTTTAAACACTCTAACGCAGTGTTGTGAACAAATTTCATTGGACGAGCCTTTTCGCTGAGCTTCTTACGGAAAGGGGGGAAGACAATTTCCAATTCTTCTCCTTCCGACGGCAGCAGGCGCTAAAGCGTCTAACCAATTAAAACTGTACACAAAAAAGTGACCGACTTTTGACGGGTTGCGTTCTCCTTGTGTGGGCTGCTCTGTTTGTTGCTACTAGGTGGCAGAGTGGTCCCCAAATTGGTTTAGAAGACTAGTGCGCATATTTTCATTTCCCGACCCCGTCTTTGTCCTTGCCCGGTAGATTGACCCATCGCTCTCCCCCTTTTCTTTTCGTGCTTTATCATAAGCAACCCGTTCCCAAATGTTATTTCTCTTAAGTTCCTTAGCTTCATTATTCGTCCTGAATTCTTATTCCAAGAATTGAGAATTGCCATTAATCCAGTTATGTATAAAATAAATCACCGGTATCGATTCTTTGATGTTAGAAAGAATTTTTGTTGTATTACTTTTAAATATGGAATGTGTCAAAGTTAAAGTTGTTAATTTTGGTCTCTGAACTTTGTGCTTGGTGTGCGAGATTTTACAACTTCCAGTGAAAGTGTCCTGACCTCAGACCCGGGAGGGGTCATTAAGAACTATTGGGCAATTCAAATATAGACGCCAAAAAGGTATTGGTTCCAAGTGACACTATATCTAACCCGGATGAAATAGGTCACGTGCCTCTGTGATTTAAACCAGAATACATTATTTTTTGTGGACATCTTCTCTCAGTCCTAGTGAGACTGAAAAAGATACGAAGAAATCTCCGGTTCTTTCGTTAAAGCTTCCAATATTCACAATGTGCGGTTCTCGATAACGTAATCCTAAGAACCTCACCTCCGTTGTGAGGTTCACTTAAGTATCGTTTTAATGGTTGTCATTTGAAGGCGATTCGTCGCTATTTCCACACTAACCACAAACTATGGTTTACTGTGCGTCAAGAATTTTCTTCAACTGGTACTAAGGTACCAGAAACTTTCAATGACCCTCGGGCGTAGAACATTGGTAATATTTTTCTTGTAATTGACCTTCTAGTCAATAGACCTTTCCATAAAATGTTCGTTACGGTAAGAGGGGGAAGGAAAACTGTTTTTGCAAGGATTATTTAGATCAACGTTATATATATATTACTCCTTGTTTTTACCCTCACTTGACTCTTGAACTCGGTATGTCGTCTGCTACCGAGTGTAAGTATTTACAAAACACGGCGGATTAAAATTAATCCAAGTGATATTGTTTAATTTGTTATATCAAATGTTTAAAGTATACAAGTATTTCGTTTACTTAACTAGTCATAAGAGAAGATGATTTAAATATTTAAACTAACGAAAAATTTAGTACGGTTTTGAATTATGATAATGTTTAACAGTTTATAGCCTCGTGAACTAAGGCTTAACATTTCATTGACAGTCACAGTAGACAGTAGCTAGTGTATCAGGTTAAGATTGTTGGTTATCACAAAATACAAACTAATAAATATCTAGGTTTTAATAATACTTTCACAGAGTTGATATGGGTATTGCGATAATAATTAATTTAAAAAGTATCGAAAATAAAATAAAATCAGTTTAAACTCCGATGTCACTAAGCCTGAGTTCCGTGTTAAATGTTTGGGGAAATCTTACCGGAAAATGCAAAAAGTACAACCAACTTATTGTTTAGTTTTAGCGAAATTGGTGGTGTGTGACGTAGAAAAAACAGTGAAAGTACATAGGAATATTTTATGGAAAGGCCTATTTTGAAACCTATGGATTATTTAATGTTTTGATATGCCTTTGGCATTAAAAGTTTTGTTTAGTTTTGACACAGGCCGGGACAAACATCAACTTGTTGCTCATTTTAAATAAGTCTACTCATTTTCCGTAGCAATGAAGGCCCTGGCACATGCATTGGACACTGCTGAGATGCAGAGTACATAAAATTTACGAGAGTGAAGAGTTAAGCGCGAACGCTGAACCTCGCTACCAAAAATTACGCGTTTCAACTATCACATTTTGCTATAGTTGATAGCAAGCAACCTCATCCTAACCCACCTCCTTCCGGATCAAAGCTGCACCAAAACAAGGTAAGTGTGTTCGATATTACGATCTTTACAATATTTAACTTTAAACACGCCAATCTTAATGAACAGAATTTAATTTAAATTTCTGAATTGTTATTTCGGGAAATTTCAAAAAATTGAATTCTAAGTAATATAGAATATAAAATTCCCATTTTAAAGAATTTGTTGAAAAATCATTTGTCAATTTCAATAATTATAACTCGAGAACTTCATTTGCAGTAGCTGCGCGTAACATCACGTTTGTACGTAAAAGTTAGAAATGCAAAGGAAAAAACCATAAGTATGTTTTACTGTGGACCATTTTGGTAGACTTTAGATTAATTCATTAAGCCGTGGTTTGGGTTTGAATTAATTGTTTTTATGCATTTTTCTAGTTTGAGGCCCTTATGTGTTTAGGTATGACGTTAATTTAACAAATAGTTCTCACTATTTATTTTGACAATCTGAATTTCTTATGCAATATAATTATAAACTTATTATAAAGCGCACGGCATTGTTTGCAATGTGGGTTTCTGTTTTTGGGGTTAAGTTCCTCTTTTAGGTGCCAGGGTAAAAGGATGGTTTAAGAAATGAGCCAAATATCAGTAAGTATCTCACTAAGTAGTGGCGTCGCTAGGCTTATTTAGGTAGCGCTTGAGCCACCTGTAATATTTCAGAAGCGCCACCTTAAATTTCCTTTAAACGCCTCCTAAAATGAAGCTATTGCTTCTTCTAAAATTTCCGAAAAATTCTAGTAAAACTATTAAAAGTCTGTCCCACTTCGCTCTTGAGTTTTTCAAATGTGTCGTTATATACCTTTATTTCTATGCAAACGGAAATTATTAATTTTTCGCTATACCGGTTTACCCGGTGAGAGTAAATATTGAGAACCACATAAAACAGGGCGTACCGAAGAGGATCGCTTTTGAGGGAGGATTCTAGGATTGCGCCAACTCCATCTTAATTTTGGCGAAATCTTGGAATTTTTCTTGAAAAGAGTTGTTCCAAAAAAGGTTCGTCGAAAACTAAACTTGAGGGCTTATGGCTAAAGTGCCCCAAAACTTCAACCCCTGGCGACCCCACTGTCGCTAACCCCAATAGTGACAGTTGCGCGAGTGTTCGGGACAAATAGAAACTTATTAACGGGTTCAATGTACTTTTACATTTATCCTCCTCTTTTTCCAAAGCACATGCACATTATATTTAATTTTTGTTGTTGTTTAAAACGCGTTCCTTATTATGGTTATTCCGGCTCGTTTTGAAGGGGTTGTACATGGTCCAGGAATTCTCAATGAAATCTTGAATCTTGAATCTATGGACTAGATAGCCTGCATGTCTCGACATTTTCAATCAGCCCAAGTGATCAGAAAATAACAACGTTTTTGTGCAGTGGGTTTGTAACAAAAACCCCATTTCCGCGATCTGACTCATGGACTATTACAACTGCTCAAAATTAAAAGGGGAAAAAGCGAAATCCTCAACGAATTTAAAGCCATTACAAATAATTGGAATTACTCGTACAAAACGTCTTCTACACTGTTAAAAAAAATTGTTCTTATTTGAACAAATCGCCGTTCAGAAGGTTGTCCCTGTAACAGAACGCTATTTTGTTCTAATATGAACAAAAAATATTCGTTCGATAAAAAACGATGGTTGATGGTTCAATATTGAACTTAGATGTTCTATATTGCACAAACCTTCTTTGTTCAAATTAGAACGTTTAGTCGTTCGCGGTGGAACACTTTGTCGTTCGCCGTGGGTCATTTTCTCGTTCGCCGCGGAATGCTTTATCGTTATTGCTTTCTAAATTATAGCTCATGTCTCCTGCCTGCAGTACATCATGCTAAATTAATGAAAATCACCTAACCTAACCCATTGCCCACCGAATAGGAAAACCAGGCCTATAACTAGATTATTTGAATTTAGTTCCAACCTCAAGTTTCCTCAACTAAAACCTTCTTATTAAGCTTAAAATATCTACCACGTCAGTGTTATGCGTAAAGTATATAAAACCTTTTTCATAACGCAAAAGATTTTAGATTATATTATCAGCCTGAGGGAAGAGAACTGGTAAACAAGGTGTAAGAATTTATTTGTATGCTGAAAACGTCAAACCAAATTGCAGTATATTACGAAATATTTTCTGTAAATTTTAATTCTGGAACTTGGGCAATTACATTTCCGAACGAATTTCGTCTACCTTGCCAATCAAATAAAAATAAACTTAAAAAAACGGTGCGTGTCCTATAAATTTGGACCTTTCACAACCCTTTTTCGTTTTCCACTTCGTTAGGACACGGAGGTTATTTATATCGTTATTTGTGTGAAGTTTCTTTTCAATAGGTGGGGTAGTTTCTGAGAAACAGCGTTACAGACCTAACGCCATTTGAGTCGCTAGTGAAGGAGCTACGCTCTAACAATGAAATTGAATCTTCGGTAAATTTCCAAACACCCTGTACATACAACTACAAAAACAACTTCATTACAACATGTTCTTATTCACCCTGTAAATAAATAACTACGAGTAATAGTTTAATCAACCAGTACACCAACTTAAAACAACATAATAATGTACGAAAAAACTACCTATAACAAAGCGCACTTAAAACCACTCATATCTTACTATATGGATACGTCTTTGTTACTTTTGGCCATACGAAGTTTTTCGCAAAATAGTGTCTCACTTATTTGATACTTTTGGCCTTACGACATTTTCTGCAAAATAGTGTCACACTTATTTATTACTTTCGGTCATACGTTGAAAGTTTCACTCTTATATGTTAGTACATGTACATCAGTGGCGCCGCCAGGATTTTTTCCCACGTAGGCACTACAATTTGGGGCCCCCTCTTGCCCACCAATTTTTAGTATATTTACTTACACCATAAGTAACATAATAACCACAAGTATGACACTACCTATTTACCTAATGCAGTTTTTTAATAATGGTCTGTTTCGCCATTGACAACGTAAATTATTACGTGACTAAAGACTTATAACTCTCGGCGAATTTCTCTTAGTCTTTGGAAATCGCTGAGTGATACAGCCAAGGCCCATTAAAAATTGAAATGCTTTCAAAAATGTAAATAACGCTTACTTTGTGAGAAAATATGTATGCATTATTATATCAGAAGATAAAAATAACAATTATAAACATTAAACATTAGCTAGTTATTTTCGCTGGTATGAATAACCATCTGAAACTATACTACTACTATATAACTAACAAAGTTACTTTGTCAACTTCTATACAGGGTGATTCAATCGTCAGGACAGAAATTTATGGTGGTTGTAGGTGATGAGCTGAGAAGTATACAGGTTTTTGTCGCGTTTCTCTGCGACGAGTTTAAAGAGCGCTAGAGGGCTTAAAGTTTGACCTACTACCCCCTGGAAGTTGGCTGCTGTAAGCACGAACCCACGAAGCAGGAAAAAAACTATTTCAGGGCTAATATCACGCCCCTGAAATAGTTTTTTTCCTGCTTCGTGGGTGCGTGCTTACGGCAGCTTACTTCCAGGGGGTAGTAGACTGTTAACAAATTTCTTAGAGAAAGTGAGTCACCCTTTTTTTCTTTGAAAAATACACTACATGTCTACATCTCTGCCAGGGACGGTCATTTCAAAATAGTCGTCAAAATATAGCGAAGAGCAGCGCCGGCCCTTGGGTAGAGGAAGCGGAGCGGTCGCTCGAGGCGCCAGGTGGAAAGGAGCGCCAAAATGCCAATTGCGAAAAACAATTCCGAGCGAAAAATGTATGTGAAAGCGTCGACCAAAAGGCGCCGAAAGACGATCTCACTCTACCCTGATCAAGGTCTAGGGTCGGTGCTGATAGCTTGTTGTTTTGTTTATTTTTCTCTGTCGCACCTGTGCGATTTCGTGTTTCGTCGGGGAACGATCTCCTAGCTATTGGAACGAATCTATTCTATTGTGTAGTTTACAAGCCTTCCTCCAGAGGGCGAAAGAGCATTCGTTCTTATTTGAACGAAATAAAATATCTTGAACACACCGTTCTCTGTTACATACCTTTAGAACGCTATCGTTCATTTTTGAACAGACTGTTCTAAGTTGAACGTCTTCTGAACGAATTTTTTTAACAGTGTAACATTAAATAATCACGCGAAATTCGGACCAAATAGATCTTCGAGCCAAAAAGAAATTAAAGGGAATTCATAAACGTCGTACGCAAAAATTTTGCATACGACGAATTTTGCGGACGACGAAAAATATTGCATACAACGCGAATTCATATAACAAAAAATGCGTTCTGCAAATTTTTACTTTAATAAAAAACCGGAAATCGTATTTGACCAATCAGAAGAGAGGCTGTAGCAGACGATCCAAGTTCGGTTAAAAGCGGGCGGCGGGCTTTGTTTTTAGTAACGCGTTTTTCCCTTAAAAATGTCATCCGATGAGGAAACAGAAACACGACAACAAAATTGGCATCAAAAAGAGTTGGCAGTACTAATAAGAATCTTGGAAAGTAGAAAAGAACTAGTGAGAGGGGAACTAAAACCAAATGGAAAATATGAGACTAATTGGGATTTAAAAGAAGCTTGGGCAGAAGTAGGCCTAATAATAACCGCTGAAGGTTTGGGAGTTAAAAGAACTGGAAATAATACTAGAAACAAATGGAATGATCTGAAGACAAGAACAAAAAAGAAAGCTCAGCTTGTCAGTCAGGATCGAATCCAAACAGGTGGAGGAAAATCAAAGGCCAAGCCACTAACTGAGCTTGAAAATAAAGTATTAGATCTTATGGGAAAAGATTCAGTATTTGGAATAAAAGGAGTACAGGTATAAATAAAGCTTGAGTTTTGGGAAAAAATTTACATTTCTCTACTTTCTTCGGTTATGCCTAAATAAATTTTCTGTTAATTGTTTGCGAAGTTCAAAACCCATCCTAGTAGGTTGAGCATCACTAGCTCCTTCAGGCGGAACCCGCTCATTTTCATCATCTGTATCATGATCATCATCAGTATTATCAAAAGATTCTGGGTCAGCTTCATCATCAGGAAGGGGTAATTTTAGAGCAATATTGTTCAACATAGCACCTATTGTGACCATTTGGCAAACCTTCTCCGGCTGAGAAATCAAACTTCCACCAGGATCATCCAATGCACGAAAACGACTTTTCAAAACTCCAATAGAATTTTCAACAGTCACAAGAGCTTTACGAAGGCGCTTATTAAAATATTGCTCTTTCGCGTTATTTGGTTTTAAAAAAGGCACAAGAAGCCATGGTTCTAAAGGATACCCGCTATCACCTAGAAATCGGGCATTTTTGTCAATCTCACCAGTTTGTAGACCGTTTCTAACACCATAATAACGCCACACTGTTAAAAATAAAGGTTTTAATTTAGACCTCTAAAGTGGTTAAAACATTTTCCAATATTAAAGACCATTCAGGGTTTTATCATAGAACATATTTAAACCTTCTGCTCACCAAATTCAGTCCTTTCGTGGAGTGTTTAAGTACTTATTTTACACTCTTTTATCCATTTTACTTCATAAACAGTAAGAAGTTAATCCTTTTTAACTTTATTTTCAGTCCTTTATAGGCCTTATTTAATAAATTTTTTTTATAATTCAATATATATTAGGCTGGTTTTCGCTCGGGGGAAATAGTCGAAGGAGCGTCCCTGAAATCGTTGAACGAAGGGAGTTGATCACGTTAAGAATCATTTGATACTTTCAGATTTTGTTATATACATTGCAAAAATTCATTAGTTCCGCTATTCAGGTTATCATAGTTTGACGCCTTAATCAATATCGCCTATATTTAAAATCTGTTATCAAATTTTTAAAGACTTAACCTTATTTAAATATTCCAGGTGATTGGAATTTCTTCGCATTAAGTTATTTAAAAGAAAATATTAAAAAAGAAATAATGTAGTATTCAAATACTAGTCTCAAAATTGATCCATATCATTTTTTTATCCGTTTAAGGGAATTAAATGGGTATTCAAAAGTACTAAATGTTAGAACATCATTTTTTATACCTTTACCACCAGGACTGGAAAAGGTTTATTCTTAGGGCTCGTTCCCTTTCAAGACGCCAAAAGGTATTGTATTCAACATGAAAGAGTAAAATGGGTCTAAAATAATTGATTAGACCCTTTTTAGTAACCAAATGGTTTGAAATAAATTAAAAGTCCAATTTTGGTCGTTTTATAAACCTTTATTTTTAACAGTGCATATCATAGAATCATGACACGAACCTGGCCACATGGCAACAATGTCTTCAACAACACGATTGGCATCTACTATCTAAAAAGAGTTATATTTCGAAAAGCTAAAATTTAATTAAATAACCGTTTTTCAATTCTAATTTACCACTTGAACGTTTATGGAATATTTTCCTTTACAATTCCGATAAAAATTGGAATTTTCTACATTTGGCTTCAAAATATTAATGTGAGTGCCATCGATAATTCCAACAACACCTGGAAATCTTTTCTTTCCTAAATTAAAAATAAATAAAATAGCCAGAAATTCTGGCTATTTTATTTATTTTTAATTTAGATTATTACTCGAAGATCTATTTGATCCGAGTTTCGCGTTTTTTGCTCGAAGACCTATTGGTACGAGTTATTAGTAAGTTTTTTTAATTTCCTCAAATTTGTTTAGGATTTAGCTATATTATCCCTTTTAATTATGGACTAATCTACTTTTTCGCGTATTTTATCATGAATAATTTTGGAATTCACTTCTTATCAAGTTCCAAAAATTTAATAAAATTAAACTTGCCTGGGTTTCAACAGATAGAGCCATGTTTCTCTTTGTTGGGTGTTCTAACGAAATTCTAAGCATATCACATATCTCTAAAATTTCATTTCTTGGTAAACGATAACACTTAATAAAAATATGATCAGGAAATTCCAAAGGATTCGTTCTATCACGGAAAACACGTTTACGTTTAAGATTAGGGATCTCTGCGCAGGTCAAAACTTCAAGCCACTCCATTTTTAAAAAGAACAAAAAAGGAAAAACTTAAACAAAACTTTATCTCTCTGACTGACACACTCCCTTCATCTAGCAGCGGTATTTTCGGACTTGCAGATGGTCGTTTTTTGCGTTTTGCAGATGTCAAACGTTTATGAATTCAAACTTGCGGTCGCTTGCAATTTGTTTTCGTACGACGCCTATTTTTTAACATTAGCGTCGTACGCAAATTATTTGCGTACAACGTTTATGAATTCCCCCATTAAACGTTAGTAAAATAGCCTAACTTTTGAATAAAATATCGCCAAGCGCGTGACTAATTCTACAAAACCCGTGCGATTAAATCAAAATATTACGCGCGGCGCTCGTATTCAATAGTTTGAAAACTTCTAGTTCGGGAGTCAAGTTCAATATCCTTCTATGACAGTAGTAAGTTTCAGACTCCACTCTAAACCCGTGACGTCAGGGGTTGGAAAATTATGCTCGTGCTCTGAAAGTACAAATTTTCTGGATTTCGGGGGGCGAAAAAAGTCAGTTTCGAACTCAAAAATATAAAATCTTAGCGGCGGAATTTTAATTTGTAAGTTACTTATTTCGAAATAAGATATTCAGCGCTTTAAATAGAACCTTCATTCATAGAGAAATATGTCGTTTGGATTCGTGAAAATACCACTTTAAATTAAGGAAAATGAACTGTCTAGTTTGGAGGAAGTATTAATCTATAGAAAATGTATTTATTGGTGATTTTGCAAGGATTTAGCTGTCATACAAGATTAAAGTTAGGGCTTCTTTCCCCGTACAGTTGCATCGCCAGTATTAATCTTGACTAACAGGTTCAACAGTTTTTTGAAAGGTTTTTTCATTTGCGGGCTGGAGGAAATGCTTATAAATTAATACCACTGTATCAAATCGCGGGTGGTTTTTCAAATGTAAAAATTGTTTCGCCAGTGCTTAATACAGTTAAATTTGCGTCATATCATAATTGATTGATTGATCAGGCTTAAGGTGGTGCCTTGGGTATAGCCTAGCTGATAACTCATATTATTATTATTATTATGTCGTTGTATAAATTCAAATGTTTTAGCGAAGATGCTAAGAAACTCGACGGTTTTTTATGTACTAACATGTCATATACATTTTAATTTATGAGAGTGAAGGGTTGAACGCGTACGGAGAACCCCGCTACCATAAATTGGACGTCCCAACTACTTCTATTTACAGTAGTTCTTAAAAGTCAACTCTTCCTCGGTGCAGTGGAAGTTGTCGCATGCTAGCCCACCTCCTTACTGATCAAGACTGCAGCGACGTAGTATATGCTTAATAACGCCATAATTAAAACATTCAACTATAAGCAAGCAAATCCTAATGAACCAGATTTATTTACAATTTATGAGTTATTATTTTTGGTAATTTCCGAAAAAGTAATAAAGAACATTAACGTACCATTTTAAAGAATTTGTTCGAAAAACATTAGTTGGTTTCAATAATTTTACCTCTAAAGCTTGATTTGCAGTAGCTCCTCGTAGCAACGCTTTTGGACGAAAAAGTTACATATGGAGAGGAGAAAAACATACCTAAATCCATAAGTATGTTAAAGTTTTACTGTCGGCCATTTTGGTAGACTTCAGATTAAGTCATTAAGCTGTGATTTCGGTTTGGATTAATTGTTTTTAAATATTTATCTAGTTTGAAATGCTTATGCTTTTAGGTATGACGTTACTTTAATTTAGAATATTACTGGACCACTTTAAAGAATGTGTTCGAAGAACATTTGTCGATTTCAATAATTATAACTCTTACGTCGTTAGTACAGTTAAAATGTACCACAGGCGCTTAGTTCAGTTACATACGCTACGCTTGTGCTTAGTTCAGATAAATACGCGACTCTTGTGCTTAGTTCAGTTAAATACGCTACTCTTGTGCTTAGTACAGTTAAATTGCACAACAAGCGCTTAGTTCAGTTAAATACGCTGCGCTGGTGCTTAGTTCAGATAAATACGCTACGCTTGTGCTTACTTCAGTTAAATACGTTGCGCTTGTCCTTAGTTCAGTTGAATACGCTACGCTTGTGCTTACTTCAGTTAAATACGCTACGCTTGTCCTTAGTTCAGTTGAATACGCTACGCTTGTGCTTAGTTCAGTTAATTACTCTACGCTTGTGCTTAGTTCAGTTAAATACGCTACGATTCTGCTTAGTGTAGTTAAATACGCTACTTTTGTGCTTAGTTCAGATAAATACGCAACGCTTGTGCTTACTTCAGTTAAATACGCTACGCTTCTGCTTAGTTTAGTTAAATACGCTACGCTTGTGCTCAGTTCAGATAAATACGCAACGCTTGTGCTTACTTCAGTTAAATACGCTACAATTCTGCTTAGTTTAGTTAAATACGCTACGCTTGTACTCAGTTCAGAAAAATACGCTACGCTGGTGCTTACTTCAGTTAAATACGCTACGCTTCTGCTTAGTGTAGTTAAATACGCTACTTTTGTGCTTAGTTCAGATAAATACGCAACGCTTGTGCTTACTTCAGTTAAATACGCTACGCTTCTGCTTAGTTTAGTTAAATACGCTACGCTTGTGCTCAGTTCAGAAAAATACGCTACGCTGGTTCTTACTTCAGTTAAATACCCTACGCTTCTGCTTAGTGTAGTTAAATACGCTACTTTTGTGCTTAGTTCAGATAAATACGCAACGCTTGTGCTTACTTCAGTTAAATACGCTACAATTCTGCTTAGTTTAGTTAAATACGCTACGCTTGTGCTCAGTTCAGAAAAATACGCTACGCTGGTGCTTACTTCAGTTAAATACGCTACGCTTCTGCTTAGTGTAGTTAAATACGCTACTTTTGTGCTTAGTTCAGATAAATACGCAACGCTTGTGCTTACTTCAGTTAAATACGCTACGCTTCTGCTTAGTTTAGTTAAATACGCTACGCTTGTGCTTACTTCAGTTAAATACGCCACGCTTATGCTTACTTCAGTTAAATACGCTACGCTTCTGCTTAGTGTAGTTAAATACGCTACTTTTGTGCTTAGTTCATATAAATACGCAACGCTTGTGCTTACTTCAGTCAAATACGCTACGCTTCTGCTTAGTTTAGTTAAATACGCTACGCTTGTGCTTAGTTCAGATAAAAACGCTACGCTGGTGCTTACTTCAGTTAAATACCCTACGCTTGTGCTTAGTGCAGTTAAATTCACTATGCCACTGCTTAGTATAGTTGAAGTTGGTACATTCCTGCTAAATTAAGTTAAAATTGGTACGCCAGTGCTTAGTACAGTGATAATTGCAACGCCAGTGCTCAGTACAGTTAAAATTGGTATGCCCTGCTTAGTACAGTTAAAATTAGTACGCCCTGCTGAGTACAGTTAAAATTCGTACGCCCTGTTTAGTACAGTTAAAATTCCTACGCCAGTGTTTAGTTCTGTTAAAATTGCGTCATACGGCACTCATACCGGCCCTTAATGGGTCGGAGTGTGCAATAAATGGTGGCTTTACCGGGGAGTCGGGGTCCGGCTCTTGTAACCCATAAGGGCGGTGGCACACTGGGAGATGTTAGCTTCGATCAAATGGTTATATCTCCACCTCCGACTTCGGTCAGGTTTGGGCTGGTTACTGTGCTTCGGCGCAGGTTAACGGAGAGGGCAAACTGGCCGCCTCGGCGGATTGGGTAGCCTGCTGTGGGGCGGCGGGCCTCCATATGCGGGCACGGCGGTCCTGTTTCCCGGCCTTTTGGAACCACACCGGGATCTCTGGTACCAGATGTGCCGGGTTACTTGGACTGCTGTGTGTTTGTCGTTCCCCTTTAGCAGCTGTCTCCAAAGGGTTTGACTCTTTACTTTCATAGGTAGGGTGTCGGCTGGAGTTGCTACAGCATCCGCTCTTAATCCCACTGCTGTGTGCGAAGTGGGGATTGGTCCACCCATTGCTGCACCTTCTGCTGGGTTGAGTGGCTTGCGTCAAAGGTGCGACCATCAGTAGTAGGGTTCTGCTACCCATGCTGGATTTGTCACCTGTCCGGGCTAGGGGGACGCTGGCGTAGGGCACTATGATGATAGGCCTCCGGTGGTATGGTCTCTGTTACTAGGTACACCGGGCTATAAATTCTGACACACTGGGTTGAGTGGCTTGTGTCAAAGGAGTCCACTGTTCCTCGGTTAAGTGGAAGCTTTACTACGTAATTCGATCGTTCCAATATCATACTTAAAACGCGCTAATCTAAATGAACATGATATAATTTAAGTTTCTTTAAAATCGAATTTAAAATAATATTGTATAAACAAAAACCAGTTTTGTTAACTGGAAAAACTGGGTTTATTCTTGTTAATCTTACTGCTAAGAAAGGTCAGATATGAAATGAGACTTAGATTTTGTGTTTTTACAAAATACTATGAAACATACTCGTTGCCAAAATACACCTATAAAAAGCTCTTACAAGGAGAGTACCCGAGGTGTTTATTGCCGATTTAGTTCAAAGTCGGCCGTAATGTAGACCTATATGAGATATGAAATTTCCCAAAAGGAAACGTTGCACTACAAATTCGATTTGCCATGGCAACCGAAAATGTTTTGACCACTTACAACCAAAATAAGATTGTTTCCTTATTTTACCCAAAATTTGTTACAAATTTAACCTAAAAATATTTCAATTTACCCAAAATTGATGAAATTTACCTAAATGTGGTCCAAATTACACATTTCGTGATTTTCAAAATTTTTAAAATTTTTCGTAGCTAGGACCCTGTGAAACCGAGAAAATACCATGCTTTTTTAAATGGAGATTTTATTGTTTTAAGTGATCAAAAACATTTTCGGTTGCCATAGCAAATCGAATAGGTAGTGCAACGTTTCCTTTTAGGAAATTTCATATTTCATATAGGTCTACATTACGCCCGACATTGAACAAAATTGGCAATAAACACCTCGGGTACTCACCTTGTTAGCGTGAAGCGATTGTGTGTTAAACAACTTTTACTTAAAATTTAATGACTTTTTATTTAGCTTATTTCAATCAGAGAACTCGGATATCTGTTTTCGAAAGCAGCGGCTTACTAGAAATTAAATCCTTCCGAAGCAAAATACGTAATATTCCCAATACCCGTCGATGTTGTTTACATATTATCGTGAAATATGGCAATCGAACAATTTGGGTTAAATAACTTTTCCTTAAAATTCAATGACTTTGGAGTTAGTTTCAAAAAGTAAAATACCTGATCAGTGTCCGTGTCTTTGATACGTATAATTTGTGCCTCGTAGCACAGTGCTCTCTTCCTATGAATAGGCCGTTTTCTAAAATATCATTGGCTTTCTTGTTTTGATGTTGCTGCTCTGTCACGAGTGATGTATCGAAGACGTTTTTCAAAGAAAAGCCCTGGATATAAGGGTAATTTCGACGAGACACCCTGTTTTTTAAGAATAAACTGAATTGAATGTCTACGTATATCGTGACGAATGAGCTACATAAAAACCAGTTCAGCAAGCGTAGCTTATTTTATGAAAAGACCTATGGTATTTATCCTTCGAAGATATACTGAGAAATTTTATTGAAATGTTCACACTTCAAATCCAGGGGATGATAACTTCCTGTAATTCCGCAGCTTTGAGTGTACTGAAATTATTACGTAACTGATAACGTATTTAGCACAGCCCCATTCTTGCTAATCACCTGTGCCATCTATAACGCGACCTAGTGGACAGTACCTAGTATAGTCTCTAGTGGTGAGAATTAAACAAGGGAGAGCGACTGAGAGATGAATCTATCCCACACGAAGGAGTTTTCCCTCCTCCTGGATGCATATATTAACCCAACCTACGGACATCGTTTCCAGTGAAATCGTACCTAGTATATATCGATTTGAATTCGCCGTAAAACATTTTCGGTTTGGACACTTTAAAAATTTAGTAATATCTTGCCGTTAAATGTAATTCGTCATCAGTCCTACCGTATCCAACACGTACAAAAATCTCGTATTTCCCGAGAAAATCTCAAAATATGTCGTATTTTAAGAGGTAAAAATTGCTGGCAAGCAACAATTTTATATTTATCATATCTTTCTAAATAATAAATTGCGGTTAAAACTTTTTGGATTACTGTAATCCTTGACAATAATACACCTTAAAAAAATAATCAAAAACCACCCTTGACAAATAATGCACCTTAAAAAATAAACAAAAACCAAAAGTACCTATTGTTAAAAATAGCCTTAAAATCTTCCGAACTTGCGGAACTACGCGAAGACCCGGTATCGGTCATGGTTAGCGGAAAATGAATACGATTTGTGAAATGCTTCTTTGCTATCTGTATAGTAGCCCACCGTCATTTTAATGCTTTAATAAAAGCTTGGTTTCGGTCACCGTCATTTTAATATCTAGACCCCACGTCTACTACAACAGCATATTTCGCGTATATTGTGGTCCTACTGGCGCCATTACCACTCCCAATAAAGAAAGGCCGATTTCCGAAAGGGCAAAAACGGCGCGCTCTCTTCGCCGCGGAGTGAATTCTACGCCCCGAACCGTTCGGTTCGTACATCTTTAAAATTAGTAGAACTTTAAAATTAATTATTTGCGGCTAATAATTTTTGCACCATTAGGTTCCCCTCAATAAGTAAGTTAGTAAGGTGCAACTAAAAAGTGGAAAACATGTGGCGGGGCTATTGTTCCAAATAGCCACTATGTAAAAAAACGGAAAACGTTAAAAAGATGACCCTAAAATACATTCCTTGGGTAATCTAAGTTAACTTAATTCTTGCTAATTCAGGAATTCAAACATTTTTCAATTGATACATTAAAAACATGTATACATTTAATCCTGCCAAATGAAGGTTAAGTTAGTCAAAGGAACTTCGAATCGGCAGCTTTGTTGGAATTCTTGGGCACTGAATACCAATTTTGTTGAGCAATGTATTAATATTTGCGGTACTTTGCAGTACGCCGCTAGGTGGCGAGAAGAAAGGTTATTTTCTTTATTTTCCTCTCATATAATCCACGATCGAAAGTGTATTTGATTTAGACGTGTACATTAATTCCAAAGATTGAACTTCCAAATACGCTGCACAAACTTCCAATTACAAATAAAGACACATGGCGAAAGGGAGATCATTTTCCGAACGCGAAATAGTAGCACGCTGGTCCCAAACTTAGCGGAGAAATTCTGTGAAACAGTTTGGGCGGTATCTGAAAGACAGAATTTGTGTTCAATAATAAAATCATAGTCGCCATTCAACGAGATAACGAGAGAGATAGAGTTAAGCGGCGTTCAGACCAGCCAGTTGGGCAAAACTCGGAGTGAAATGGAGCGAGTGATTTTCCAGTCACACTTTTCTCACTCCACTACATAATAAAAGACTCCACTCGTGAGTGGAGTATTCACATTTCATAACTCGCTGAGTAAGCTCGCGAAAAAAGAGTGAAGGTAGTCCAAGGGCAGTCTATTAAAAGAGGGCGGGAAATTTAAATTTAAATTTAATATAATAACTTTACTGGAGAGTGTGGTGCCATCTGTTAACGGTAAAGGAAATTAAAAGATACTTTTTAGACTTAATTAAAATTTCCCGTCAAGAATAAGAGTGAAATTGGTGACCTTGGCTACGTTCAGTAACGCTTAACGTTAACGGTGAGTCCGGATTCGTACGGTTCGCTTTTTTCACGCTTGGAGGCGGCGGTTCGGCATCCGAGAAAATATCAGCGGCGGCGACGTTGGATTGGTGGCGCTGACCTCTAGGTAGAAGCCTCTCTTTCTACCACCTTGTACAAAATTCAGACGTGTGCACCAGTGGCGGTAATTTATCAATTAAAACTTCTGGCAGCAAGAGGAGGTTGATTTTATTGAAGCGTTTCTGCCAGATCGATAAAATGATTTATACCAGAACCGTATAACATTTTCTTACGAGGTAAGTATACATCTAGTTCTTTAAAATTTAACATTTACCTTTGCAGGCTTGACACAGATTTCTATGCTCACGAATTTTCAATATCGCACATAACTATGTAACATTTAAAAATTTAACTTAGATCTTCGAAATATGTATCCATACGAAACAGCGAAGTGACACATTTCAATAACATTAGTTGTGCTTGGGAGATGGATGCTTATGTCGTAAGGGATATTTGATATCCTTCTGATTAATCTCACGAGGAAAAATCTACAATAAAGATGATATCTTCGTATCGGGACTCTCCGGCCAACGACTGTTTTTCAATATCTTTGAGCTGCTTTCTCCACTTTGAGAGGTCGTTTAAAACTGGTAAAACCCACTCTGGCTTCCTCATTACTGACCAAGGTGCCTTCGCCAAATTGGTACTTGGATTGTAAACCCTGAAAGTGGATACACGATGAGCAAAGAAATATTTGCGGGAAGGTAGGTGTACCAACCTTTGGGTGAAGCGACCATTTAATGACGTAAATCTCCACTTCGGTGGTGTTCAGTTTGGTTAACATTTGACCTTCAATGCAGTTAGCGAATTGTTTCACCATGTCAGCGTGATGAGTCCATCTGTGATTTTGCGTCCAGACCTGAAATTGGGAATCAACAGACCTGAAATTGGTAATCACCGATTGGAGGTGGGGAGTTTGGAAAATTCCTCACATGTTAATACAGTTCGCGGGATAAAATAAATGTTTAAAGAATCGTAATTGATTCTTTTGGCGCGAATCAAATCTATAAAAAATTGCGCAAAGTCCTTGTTATAATTATTGAACAATAAAATTTGATATTTAGTGCTTTCTTTAAAAAGTTTTTTGTACTAGGAAGGCTATTCTGTTAAAATCAAAAATATCGATCCGTCAAAAATGGCAATGCGCATGTAGATAATGGGCGGATATGGAAATATCAAACTATCGATGGTATAAGTTCAACCCTTGCACCAGAAAGTGACACGAAATTCCAAATATGACCAGAATGTCGCGAATTGGGACACTTTCTTCACGGTTTTCTTCATTTGGAAATTGTCGAGTTTGCTTAAAAACAGCGTTTGTAAACGCTGACCGGTGCGGACCTTGTATATAAAAATAACAGAAAAATACTCACTGCCTTCGTACATTCGATTTTACCAGTATCTTAAGTTGTATCGGTAACTTTTAAGATTTTCAATGTTTGAAATTGAACTCTTTGGAATAGTTTCGTAGGTCAATCATTGGAGCTATAGATGGGCATTGTTGCCAGCATGACGTAAGGAAACATACCGGTCACTTCAGAATTTTCAATAAACTTTGAAAAAAATGAACACGAACCAGCCACCCAGCCAGCTAGTCTGTTACTATTTATCTCAAAATTGATTATTAATTCAGGAGGGCAATAACTGAGAAAAAAATATACAGTAGTAAAGAAATGATAATTAACCGATTTCCAATGAAGCGAAAAGATGTTTCCCCGCTATATGGCGCAAGTTATTAAAAATTGGGACTAAAATTATATTAAGGCCACCTTATTTCCTATCGAATGATGTATTGGGCAACGGAATGGGCGTATCAGCGGTCGAAATATAACCTTTTAAAATTAGCCGACTGTCGCCATTTTGAACAGACCTCTATCTTGAAAAGATAAAACTAGATAGAGTGCTATAATGACTAAACCTCTATTTTGGAGCTGAGAGTTAAACAAGTTGGCAAGCCAAAATATACCTCTCCTCGGAAGAATTGTCCCTAGTGGTATTAATTTCTCGAGACGACTCCCAAAGATGTCTCCGCAATTCCGAGTTATTTACTAAAAACGTAATCCCGGTTCAATCCCGCCCGGTATAAAATTTTAATTTTAATTAAAATAATTGAGACGAAACAACCGAGTTTAATTTATTCAGATTAATATAAATTAAGTAGTTACAACAGCGAGTTAGACGTACTAAAACAATGCACAATTAATTTTAACTCTACAGAGGGTATTTGTATTTTTCTCGCTTACGAAATACTTGCCGCATCTTTAACGCTCATTTTATTTCAACACTCGCCGTTGATGAAGATACCGTAGAATAGCTATATTCGTCATCTGGTAGTGGACGACTCGTAGACTTCCTGTTGACGTTCTGACACATACCGCATGAAAAAGAACAATACCGTCCAATTTCCAATATCATATAATGACTCGCACACCCAGAAAATCAATTACTGCATTAGGAATTGTAAATGTCCAAATATCCACACCAATAAAAAATGTATTAACAAGAAGCGAAAAACTTACCATTCACAAAGCACCGAAAGCCACTTGACTAAACGACAGCTCGTATATCAATAAATGACCGTAGACGGAATAGTTAGGGCTCTTTATAAATAACAAGACGGTCAAGCCCGTAATACTACCTCTCCTCGGAGGGGAGATAGTTCATTCCCCACGCGTCGTCTCACAGTACTATAACTACGCTTAATCAAAACTGTTATAACGGCGATACATTTTTTAGAAGAAAATAAGAAAACGGGCCTAAAATTTAAAAATTGAATATGTTTTATATATTTCACTAATATATTCCAAAATTTTCGAGATTTTAATCCCGTTGCTGCTACATCGAAAATGTATTTGGTACTAGGTTGTTAATTCTGATTGTAAGGGTGAAAAAAAAGAAAACACAACACAAAATAGTTTATTGTTCTTTAGACCAGGTTTTCATAACGACTTAAATTTTATCAAACATTTACTTAAACAATTATTAATTATCACAGCGATATGGTAAATTATTTAGAAATTACACAATTCTAAAAGTTTTACCACTTAAGTAATTAGGGTGAACGATAATAGGGTTGGTCTGGATCAATGCAAATAAACATAGTACACAAATTTTCGCTCACATTATCAACACTTTCGGTACGGTATAAAAGTGCGAAAAACCGCTTTAGGGGAACCCAACAAATAGTATTATAGGTCCATAAAAATGAGATATATACGAAAATAAATGTTAAGCGAAAATTTAAATTATAAGTGGAAGCTCTTAACAAAATTGCGTCGATTCACCACGACAACCCAACAAAGCATGTACAAGTCAATCCAAATACGAAAATTTTATTTATTATAAACTATCAATACTTTCGATAAAATTAAACAACAAAAATAACCAATAGAAAAACATAAAAGAATATTCAACCAAGAAACAAGTTAATCCAAATACTTTGAAATCAGGAATAAATAAACCCAATTACCGAAAGTTGAAAAAATTATGTGAAAGAAAACACCTTACCAACCGAAAATTCATCCGTTGAAGCTCACCGTCACACGGTGGTTTTGCCTCTCTTTAAACTGCAAACATGGTTTCTGACTTTGCCCCGTTAAAGCATTCGCGACACACAGACAAACACAAAGACAGACACAAAGACACAGTGTTTGTAAAATCACTCCTAGAGGACATAGTCCCCTCGAAGAGATAAAAATGAGATGAAATTTGTATTGCACCCGCTAGATAGCGCTGACCTAGCGTAAATATATCGCCACTTCCTAAATGTGAAATTCGAAACAGAACATCTTCTTTTAAACGTGATTTTGATATCGTTCTACTTTTTCAACGTTATCTTGCTAATTACCTACCGCATGGGTTTGCAAAGTTATTTTATATATTACAGCATATTTGTATAACAATTTTCGAATAATTAATTGGTCACATACCGTTTTTTGGTTTGCTTACAAACAATTAACAATATCCCTTGAATTACTGAGATTATACTTACCTGGCGTCGCTACAGCCTCGATCTAGAAGAAGGCGGGCTTGGACGAGGTTGCACCATTGCACTCTGGTGCAATTGACTCCAACCACTTTTGCTAATTGCAATAGATGGGGCGTACAATTTTTGGAAGCAGGGTACTGCGTACGCGCTCGACCCTATCCCCAAAATATCAAATGTTTAACACTAAATAATCATTACATGTACGACTTCCAAAATCGGTATTAAAACCTTATGGGCAGGGATAAAAACACATAAACTGACCAACGATACTCTTTCTTGAACCAAATAATTTGTATTAACTTTATACTATAAATGAAATGGGACATTTAATGGTATCCAAATAATGGTAAGCAAGAAAATTATATTATGTTAATAGAATAATTGTAACAATAACTCCCACTTTTTCTGTTCACACTATACAATTTTCTTGCTCACAATTATTTGGATACCATTAAGTGGTCCAATTAAATGTATAGTGTAAACTGGGCTTTAGTCATTTTTACAGTGTAGCAGGAAAATTAAAAACAAATAACAAAAATATATTAATGACTTTTGTAATTCATTATTTAATTCCGCTCGCTGATCCTTCGTACCAAACTTGGGAAGAAAAATAAAATTTTATTTAATGCCGTTCTGACCACTTCCAAGCCAAAATCTTTTCTAAAAGGCGAAGATTATTCTCGTTTTAAGAAAATAATAGATAAAGAAAGTTAGATTGTATTAAATAAATTGACCAATAAACCCATTTCTCATGAATAAAAAACAATCTTGCCCGTTGTCTCGCTACATGGCACAAAATATTAAAAATTCCTATCGAATGCTGAAAATGGCAACGGAATAGGCGTATCAATGGCTGAGATTAAATTAGCCGAGTGCCGCCATTTTGAACTGTTCGCCATCTTGAATACAAATTACATAGAACTCGAGAAACTACAACACTTTTGATCACCCCAAGTTATCAGAAACTAATATCGTCTTTAGTTGGTAATAGATGCCCTACTTGGCCCCATCATGTTCAAGAGTGCCACCATTTTCAATTGGCCGACATCTTGAATAGATAGAACTCGATAGACTGCTACACTAACAAGTGTGTTGTGTAGACCGTTGGGTAACATGAAATTTCCTCAAGGGAAAAGCTGCAATTGTCTTCCGTTTTGCCATGGCAATCGAAAATGTTTGTCAACTTCAAACGAAAATTTTACAAAAATGAAAAAAAAAGGTCAATTTGATCAAATTTTGGTAAAATATTTCTATTTTGTGTAAAAAAAACAAATTTGGGTAAATGCTTTTATTTTTTAGGAAATTTGATGAAAATTAAAATTTCTACAACAATTTCGATAAACCTTACAATCTGGCAATTTTTAAATTAATTTGATTTAAATTTCATATAAAGTTAAGTATTTAAATATCTAAAATATGGTTAACGTGGTTATATAAGATGTAAATGATAATCTTCGACCAATTTTATTAACTTCGAGAATAATGGAATAAATGTGATATATTTGAAGGGAAACTATGTTTAATGACTAGTTAAGAGTCTAATTAAGCTTCATATTGAATAAACGGAATTTAAAAACACAAACTGGCCGCTATTATGGTATACTAACAATGTTTGTTCAAACGAACACCAAATAACTATCACGTTTACCGAATTTCATTATCGAAGCAAACCATTCCCTGCGCGATATAATAAGTTTCTAATTATATTTCATAAGAAATACCGATTTTCGTATGAAGTATACTTACCTTGCGTCGCTGCAGCCTTGATCTGTAAGGAGGCGGGCTAGGTTGAGATTACTTCCATTGCACGAAGGAAGAGTTAACTCCTATCGACTAGCACAAAATATGATAGTTGTGGCGCCCAATTTATGGCAGCGGGATTCTGCGTACGCGCTCAACCCTTCACTTTCGTAAGATAAAATTAAAATGTACATGTACGGCTCCAGTTAAATGTAATAGTTGGGGCGCCCAATTTATGGGCGCGGGGTTCTGCGTACGCGCCCAACCCTTCACTTTCGTAAGATTAAATTGAAATGTACATGCACGGTTCCAGTTAAATGTGATAGTTGGGGCGCCAAATTTATGGGCGCGGGGTTCTGCGTACGCGCCCAACCCTTCACTTTCGTAAGATAAAATTAAAATGTACATGCACGGTTCCAGTTAAACAGGGGGTTACATCGAAAACCTCGGAGCAGCTTAGCATCTGTGCTCAATTAGTTTAACAACAATTTGGATATGACGCAATTTTAACTGTACTAAGCAGCGCGAATCAATTTTAACTGTACTAAACAGTGGCACACATGTTTTACTATTGAACATGTTTGACCAGATTAATACTGGCGGCGCAACTACGCGAAGAAAGAAGCCCCAACTTTTATCTTGTATGACAGCTAAATTCTTCCAAAAATCACCAATAAATACATTTTCTATAAATAAATAAATACAAAGCTGTACAAAATATTTTCTCCTGACGCGACAGTTTATTTGGCTTAATTTAATGAAGCACTATTCTTGCCATCCCGACAAAAGGCCAGGAAAGTGGACCACTGCGCCTCATACGGAGACCCGCCACCCCACCCAAGCCACCGAGGCGGCCAGTTTGCCTGGACACTCTCTGTTATCCTAAGCCGAAGCTCAGTTTCCAGCCCAAACCTGACCGAAGTTGGAGGTGGATATAGGACCATTTGATCAGAGCTAACATCTCCCAGTGCGCCACCGCCCTTATGGGTTACAAGAGCCGGACCCCGACTCCCCGGTAAAGCCACCAGTTATTGCACACTCCAACCCCTTGAGGGCCCCTTAAATCGACTCTTTGTGCTACAGAGCTAATAATTAAATGTAAGGTCTATTTTAAGTCAGATAATGGTCGGCATACCGACCATAAATAGTCACAAAAAAGGATTTACGGTTTTAGTGTCGAAAAACGTTTGGACGTTTTTAGGTCGGCATTTGGTCGTCGACTATAAAGCGACTTTTCGACCGTACCCCGACCCTAAAACGACTTCATGCGCTACAGGGGAAGATGTCTTTTAGCGCCCCCCTTGAGTTTTTTCTGTATCCGATACTGATAGATAATGAATGTGAAAATGAAAGTTTATATTCAGCCTTCGGTGAGAGTGAAAATGATTATTCTGATAATGAGGAAAGCGGGAACTCTTTGGATTGTACATTCAGCGAACAGGAATATAACTGCGATGATGGTATGAGGGATTCAGATATTAAATAATTTTGATCCAGGAGAAGTTTTGCCGAACCAGTACGAACTTTTAGCTCCATTACCAAACATAGATCAAAATGTAGCACCAAGATCACAGACTGGTAATTTTTTTAATTCAATGTTTTATAATATTCAGAAATTGAGTCTCAAATAATTTGCAGGCGGTGGTTGTGAAATAATGAACATCGTTGCGGAAAGTAAATGTTGGAGGAAATGCCTGAAGCTAAAACTGTGGATGGTAACTGTATTATATAGAATGCCTGTTTTCCTTAAGTTTGCCTCAATAGACTCACGTTACAATTCGCCTACGAAGAACATGACGACCGCAGAGGAAGACGAGGAGCAGCGGAACCACCTCAGGGTTTCTTTATAGTTGAAATGGGATTTTGAATTAAAAAACTTGGATACTGTAATTTGTTTTTTCATTATAATGGTAATAATAACTAAAATTGCTTGTTGCGAAATCTAGTTGAAAGCCTAACTTTTTAATAAAATCTCGCCAAGCGCGTGACTAATTCTACAAAACGCGTGTGATTAAAGCAAAATATTACGCGCAGCGCTGGTATTCAATAGCTTGAAAACTTCTAGTTCGGGAGTCAAGTTCAAAATCCTTCTATGACAGTAGTAAGTTTCAGACTCCACTCTAAACCCGTGACGTTAGGGGTTGGAAAATTATGCTCGTGCTCTGAAAGTACAAATTTCTGGATTTCGAAGGGCGACAAAAGTCAGTTTCGAACTCAAAAATAAAAAACTTAGCGGCGAAATTTTAAATTGTAAGTTACATATTTCGAAATACGATATTCAGCGCTTTAAATGGGATTCGTGAAACTACGACTTTAAATTAAGGAAAACTAACAGTCTAGTTTGGAGTATTAATTTAATTTTGCAAGGATTTAGCTGTCATACAAGATTAAAGTTAGGGCTTCTTTCATCATGCAGTTGCGTCGCCAGTACTAATCTTGACCAACAGGTTCAACAGTTTTTTTAAAGGTTTTTTCATTTGCGGGCTGCAGGAAATGCTTATAAATTAATACCACTGTATCAAATCGCGGGTGGTTTTTCTAATGTGCTAAAATTGCTTTGCCAGTGCTCAATACAGTTAAATTTGCGTCATATCATAATTGATTGATTGATTAGGCCTAAAGTGGTGCCTGATTATTAATATTATTATTATTGTGTCGTAGTGTTAATTCAAATAATTGAGCGAATGATGCTAAGAAGCTCAACGGTATTTTACGTGTTAAAATGTCAGTTACATTATAATTCTATTTTACGAGAGTGAAGGGTTAAGCGCGTACGCAGAACCCCGCTATTAATTGTATTTATTTCCACCTTTTATTTGCGGGGGGGGGTCCCGCTACAAAGTCTCATAAACAATGAGCAGGGCTTAAGGCCACTACCCCTAAGAACAACAACAATCATTAGTAAATTAAAAAGTGTATTAAAAATTCAAAGTTAAATTAATTAGTTAAAACATTAATTATTTATATATACACTGAATGCCCCAAGTACTAGAACAGACCATACACCGACCACCACCTCTTGTGACGCACTCCAATTAATGTCACCGTCCGTCCGCTCTGTAATACGCTATTTTATTTAACTTTAAATTGGACGTCCCAACTACCGCTTTTTGCAGTAGTTGATAAGAGCCAACTCTTCCTCGGTGCAGTGGAAGACATCTCATCTTAGCCCTCCTCCTTACAGATTAAGGCTGCAGCGACGTAAGGTAAGTATGCTTGATCACGCAATCATTAAAACATTTAATTATAAGCACGCAAATCTTAATGAACCAGATTTAATTTCAATTTCTGAGTTATTATTTCTGGTAATTTCCGAAAATTCTATGTAAAGTAATATAGAACATTAACGTACCACTTTAAAGAATGTGTTCGAAGAACATTTGTCGATTTCAATAATTATAACTCTTAGTAAAGTTAGATTGCACCACAAGCGCTTAGTAGAGTTAAATACGCTACGCTTGTGCTTAGTTCAGATAAATACGCTACGCTTGTGCTTACTTCAGTGAAATACGCTATGCTTGTCCTTAGTTCAGTTGAATACGCTATGCTTGTGCTTAGTACAATTAATTACGCTACGCTTGCAGGCCCTTAGCCAGGGGGGGGCATGTTGTCAGTATTTATAGCCCGGTGTACCGGTAACAGAAAACCACACCACCGGTGGCCTATCATCAGAATGCCCTACGCCAGCGTCCACAAGCCCGGACAGGTGACAAAACCAGCATGGGTAGCAGAACCCTACTACTGATGGTCGCACCCTCGACGCAAGCCGCTCAACCCAGCAGAAGGTGCAACAATGGGACGACCAGCCCGCCACTTCGCACACAGCAGTGGGATAGAGAACGGATGCTCTAGCAAATCTGGCCGACACCCCACCTACAGAGGCAGGGAGCCAAGCCCTTTGGAGAGAGCCCCTAAAGCGGAACGGCAGGCACACAGCAGCCCGCATAATCCGGCACAGCTGGCACCGGAGATCCCGGTGTGATCCAAAAGGCCGGGAGATGGGTCCGCCGTGCCCTCATACGGAGGCCCGCAGCCCCACAGCAGGCAACCCAATCCGCCGAGGCGGCCAGTTTGCCCGGCCCCTCTCCATTAGCCTGGGCCGAAGCCCAGTATCCAGCCCACACCTGACCGAAGTCGGAGGTTGGAGATAGGACCCTTTGGACGGAGCTAACATCTCCCAGTGCGCCACCGCCCTTATGGGTTACAAGAGCCGGACCCCGACTCCCCGGTAAAGCCACCAGTTATTGCACACTCCGACCCCTTGAGGGCCCCAGGGGGGGGGCAGTACGAAAAAGGTGAATTTATAGATAAAACGGTTTATCATTTTTCCTATATTATTTAAATTAAATAAGTTATTAACTGAGTTTTAGCCAGCGGAGTCAATGACCAATAGGGGTCTAATACTGCCACATAGAGATACAAAATTGAAATTGGAAAATCAGTTTCTTATATTATGGCGTCAATCAAACGAAACAAAATTTCTTTTTTAGATGACTTTCAAACCCTATTCGGAATACATGCTATTGGTAATTCTAAATATGAAATCAGTTATGTCATCACTTCAGTACAGTCAAAGCTGCGGACTTTGTACCGCATACAGGAAGTTATCCTCTCCTCGATTTGGAGTGTGAACATTTCAACGAAATTTTTCAAAATATCTTCAAAGGATTAATACCATAGCCATAGGTCTTTTCATAAAATAAGCTACGCTTGCCGAACTGGTTTTTATGTAGCTCATTCGTCACGAAATACGTAGCAGTTCAGTTCAGTTTATTCTTTAAAAACAGGGTTTCTCGTACCTTATGCCCAGGGCTTTTCTTTGAAAAACGTCATCGATACATCACTCGTGACGCAGCAGCAACATCAAAACAAGAAAGCCAATGTTACTTTAGAAAAAGGCCTATTCATAGGAAGAGAGCACTGTGCTACGAGGCACGAATTATACGTATCAAACGCACGGACACTGAGTTCCAAGTCATTAAATGTTAAGGAAAACTTGTTTAACCCAGCTTGTCGATTGCCATATTTCACGATAATATGTCAACAACATCGACGGGTATTGGGAATATTACGTATTTTGCTTTGGAAGGATTTAATTTCTAGTAAGCCATTGCTTTCGAACAAAGTTCTCTGATTGAAATAAACTGAATCCAAAGTCATTCAAAAGTTATTTAACTATTAGCTTGATTGCCATATTTCACGATAATATGTCAACAACATCGACGGGTATTGGGAATATTACGTATTTTGCTTTGGAAGGATTTAATTTCTAGTAAGCCATTTCTTTGGAACAAAGTTCTCTGATTGAAATAAACTGATTCCAAAGTCATTCAAACGTTATTTAACTATTAGCTTGATTGCCATATTTAACGATAATATGTCAAAAACATCGACGGGTTAGTAAAATTACGTATTTTTCTTTGGAAGGATTTAGTTTCTAGAAAGCCATTGCTTTCAAAAACATAGATATCTGAATTATATGATTGAAATCTCGGAAAATGTAAGCTATCCATAAATGTTTACTAAGTTTTCATTAATTCAACTGTTTAGATTTAGGAAAAGCAATCTAGAGCTTTGGGGCAAGGCTTAAGAATACTGTTTGTTTCGGCTGTAATGTCTGCGATATGAGTGACGACCACAACACGCTGACGCCAAGTGCCGTTGTTAATCCAATTTTAAAGTGAGTTAAGTGGCTATTTCTTTATCGCCAATCTTATTTCTTATTACAGCTTATACAGTAGTATCATTTTGCTTCTCTATGTTATCTGATATAATTAAATCAATGTCAAAAGCGTATGTTTGTAAAAATGAGCTAAATTTGGTACGACAATAAAAAATTTATTAAATTTAATTAAAAATAAATAAAAAACACCGTTTTACAAATTAAAAAGGCAATACGACAAAAAATACAAATCACAATTTCGGGAGCTTTTTTTACATTGACTAAAAAAAGAATTTTTAAAAGCCACCATTCTTTATAGCCTACACTCATTTTCGGCATCGAAGCAGTCATTGCTTTGTTTGTACTTGGTCCTTCCTATCACAAATCTAAAAACTCTATTTCAAAAGTACGGTGACCTCCAGTGGCGTCACCAGGATTTCAAAACTGGTGGCGCTTAAGCCATTAGCACTGGTCAGGGGCGTCCTATAGTGAGTGATATGGGGGAGTGGGGAGCTCCCAAAAACGTTTTTAAAGTTGAAATATTGAGGCCGACTATAAAAAATTAAATTTTTGATGCCCATTTTTAAGTTCGAAGAAACTTTTCGACAAGTGAATTGGAAAAATTGGGAATTTTAGGTGGCGCTTCTAGGAAATTTTAGGTGGCGCTTCAGAAATTTGACAGGTGGCTCAAGCGCCGCCTAAAACACCCTAGCGACGCCACTGGTGACCTCACTCGTCACTTTTCACGAAGAAATGCTTGAAGAATTCAAAAAGGTGAGGTGTCTCATATATTACTGGCTTGGAAATTAATTATAACATTCGATGCCCTAATAAAAGAGTTCCTTAATCGGCAAATTTCTCACCCAATGTTTCTCAAACAAAAATAAAGTAAAGTTGCTTTCTAATGTTTTAAAATCATCTTGTGTTTTTTCGTTTTAACCAAGTAGTTTTTGTTAAAATAGATGAGCGTCAATTAGTCACAAAACCCAAGCGTGTATATTATCACGCGTAACATAATCATTCGGAAGTGTGCCACAAGGAACAAAGGTTAAATGGACTGCAATGATCACACTTTTGAAAACGTCTATTCAACGATTTCAACCAATCAGTAAAAGACAACTAAAGAGGTTAAATGTCAACGCAATGTCCCACGTGGAAGTTACCAAATTTACGATACATCCTTTGAACAAGGTTTAATTAAGGAATGGAAAATACCTATATGGCTAACTTACGTTTGATTGTGTTACAAATGACATTACGAAAACTACAAACAGTGTTAAAAACTTTGTCCGACACATCGACGCGTTCTTAGACATAACAGGGCCACCCTGATTGGTGAAAAAACTGCATTTTCAATTTTAAATTAATTCAAATACAATGTTATTTTTGTTTTTTCAGTTATTTTCTCAGAAAATTTGAAACTATTTTCAATCGTTCAAACCAATATCCTGGTCATTCTACTTTCAGTTACAGTTTAACCTGACGCCGCCTAGCGGCTATCGGCGACAGCGTTCTCGTTTTGAAATAGATAAATAAATTTGAGATACCAATAATACACGATGGACTGAAAACGGATTTACCATTTTTAGAACTAAAAAATGGCCTAAATTTGAAATACAAAAATGTTGGTTGTCTTTTTTGGAAGGAATTTTGTTTCGAAATTTTTCGATAAACGAGAATTTTATAAATAATTCGCCCCCTCCTGAGTTTATATTTTGGACACCTTTTCTTCATATCGAGGAAGGGGGGGGGGCAGATCGTCGGCTTCGAAGTAGCTTTGGGGGGAACGTTGCTATGTACAGGGAGAAGCTACTTCCGATGCCGCGGTTGTATGTTGTTTAGTTCGTTTGATTTTTGACATTCGAGTTGGTGTCGCCGTTCGTTCGATATTTGTTGCTGTTTTTTTCGACTGGCATATTTGATGGTTGACCTTTATTCTCCGCAAAAGGTCACTCGCCTCTACCTGATTAGTAGGAACAAGGCGCAAGAGAGAATCATGCCCAACACCTGATTGCAAAGAAGTGAAAATTTGTTTAAGAATCCATTCTTATGATAAATCCATAAGTTTATAACTATATTCCGTAAGTGTGTCAGTTAATTGATGTATTGCTCATAGTGGAAGTGGATAATATATCTCTGGCGTGAGAAGTGTCCACCTTGGTCACCTCATTTTCCAATGGACGCCGCTAACATGGCATGAAGGGCTTACCACCACTCTAATAAGTATTCTAACCCGGCCATTGGTAATTGGCTTTACAAGTCGCTAGTTGACTGAGGCCTATAGTGGTTCCTTGGGTATTAGCTTAGCTGATTACTACAAAAAATTGCACTAAATTTAAACTTTCTTTAATAGTTTTAGAAAGTTAGTACGCGTGCTCTAACCACTTAACTATATTTTCTTCTAAAGAGTATTTTGAAAATTCAACGGGAACAAGCGAATAAGATTAACAGGATTGCGAGATGGATACTTCTTTTTGGGAGAGATTTATACACTTATGATCATAGTGATGTATATTTTACGTCGTGTCCAAAAAAGATAAACCCCGTAGCGATAAAAAATAAGCAGCCTAAAAACATAATATAACTTTTTCAAGCTTCCTGGTCACTAGGACACTTAATCACTTACAAGAAGACTACCCGAGGTGTAACACACCGATTTTGTTCAAACTCGGGGGTTAAGTAGGCCTTAATGAATCATGAAAATTCCCAAAAGGAAAAGTTTCAACGGGCATTAGTTTTGCAAATAAAAATGTTTTTGACTACACAAAATAGAAAATTCTTTACCGAAAAAAACGTGGGATTTTGAAAAATTCTAAGGGTGCCCCTTAGAAATTTTTCGGTAAGGAATTTTCCATTTTGTGTTGTCAAAACCATTTTCGGTTGCCAGTGGCGTAAATAGCGCCGCCGCAGGGGGCCCCCGAGAACTAGGGGCCCCCAAACGTTTATGATTAAAAACGGTGCTATTTAAAAGGGCCCCGAGTTGTTTTTCGCGGGGGCCCCGGAGTTCCTACTTACGCCACTGTCGGTTGCCATGGCAAAACCAATGCCCGTTGACACTTTCCCTTTTGGGAATTTTCATGATTCATTAAGGCCAACTTAACCCCCGAGTTTGAACAAAATCGGTGTGTTACACCTCGGGTAGTCTCCTCGTTAGTTTCAAGTCCACCAAAAATGTCTGATGAACTGACACACTTATATGACATATAATCATACACTTATGCAATTCATAACGCCTATGGAACAAAAGAGAAAACGTCATCTTACGAGCACGCAAGAGATTCCGATGCCCACTCCACCAATGATCATCGCGTGATCTTTAACGAACAGTTTCATCTTTTCGTAACAACCCTACAAAGAAAAAGAAAAGAATGAAATTCCAATCGTGGATTGTGTCGCGATCGCAAACTAACGTCTTTGTAGACCCCGATGACCCGGTTGGGCACCGACATGCAGGACTTGATGGCGTCTTCGCTGCCGGCACTCTCGCAACAGGAGCGGGGCACTCGATATCCGTCTTTCTGCATGAAGGCCGGCGACTTCTGCACCCAGATGACGTACGCGTCTTCTTGGTTACCCTGCACGATCATGCCGCAACATTCGAACTGGAAAACGGAAAGAGTCATTACGTTATTGACCGTTCTTTTAGTATTCGATAAGACCACCGACCTTTCTCTGTACAGCGTCCCAAGCGTCGGTCACTTTGGTGTCGTTCTTGTAATAGACGACGCTCATGACCATTTCGTTGTACATGCGATCGTCAACCTGCGTTGGAGAAAAAACACATATCCATATATTATATGTCGCTTTCGACGTGACAAGATATCAAGTTAATAAATAAATTAACAGTCACTTCAATAGGCGATAGCCTAAATTGCGAGGTATACTGGGTAAAATTTCTTTCGGGAAACATTTGAGCGCCATTAAACGGTAGAAACCATTAAAAATAGTCACGTGGTTATAAAATTTACCGTTTTTACTTTTTTAATAGATAAAAAGATTAATTTGTTAAACTTAATTTAGGATTATTATTGTGATAGTGATGTTAAGTCTCTGAGTAGAAAATGGTAAAAAGATTATAGACTAGAACATGGTTTTAACCTAGGCTTAGAAAAGCAGCCCCGGTGTTTGTTAAAGTGCCTTGTAGAAACTCACACGAAACCACTCGGTTAGTGACCCGTGTTAGGCAACAATGTTTTGCAAACACTTGGTGGTTTCTTTTCGCCTGTTCTCGGACTAAAAGTGTACTCTTTTTAACCTTAAACGATTTATTCATCTGTTCCAGGGATGATAATTACTCTAGCCCAAGAACTATTCGCTTGTTGCGGAGTATTATGGCTACTCTTTTTACTCCTTCTGAAAAGGAGGTGTCGAGAGAGTAAATCGGATTTTGGTGTCTGCTATCCAGAAATTATCGGTTAAAAAGCCTAAGAAGGCCACAGGCAACCATTTAGGAAAAACGTTTTTACTCCGATTCGAACTATTCGCCACCATGGAATCGGAGTAAAATGATTTCATAAGCGTTACTCTTCTTGCCCTCCTCCGAAATGCCGGAACAAGCGTAAAGAAATCACCTATATTTGTTTCTCAAGTTTTACCACACGAAACTTTTTGCCAATGTTTCATAAAGTCAATATTTAAAAAAAAAGCCTACCTCGTTCTTGAAAACGTATCCCAGGATGCCACCGACCATCATAATCACAAATATCATCAACAGTATGATAAAAAACTGTCAAAAGGAAAAGAGGGTTTAAGGTGAGTCGGACTACTGCACGTGACAGATTGAGAAATCGCGCGCGTACCGTTAAAAGCATGCATTTGATTTCTTTGAAAGCACCGAAACAGCCGAGGAAGGAGATGACGGTCACGATGACCCCTGTGGCGATCAGGATGGACGCGGCGCTGACGTAGAGGTCACTCCCGAGTAGCCGCTCCATAAATGTCCGCTCGGCCAGTGTCCATACTCCGACGGAAAAAACCACGATGCCACCCACCTGCAAACAAAGAAAGTCAACAACGGAAAACCACCATTTTCAAATACAGGGTGTTTCAAAAGGTTGTGCAAATATTTTAAGGAGTTGTACAGGTGAGTTGAGTAGTATGCCTGTTTTGGTCCCATTTTCCTACGATGAGTTAAAAGAGCGTCAAAGAGCTTCAAAAAGTGGGCTTCTAGCCCCTGCAACAAGCGCAAAATCAAGCAGCGGGGAAACGCGAACATTAAGGTTTGGGTTCGTGTGATAGGTCAAAAAGGACTTTGTAAACAAATAGAGGTAACCAGCGTAAAAAAGTAAAATTGAACAGTATTTAAAGTCCCTGCGGCCTATTTTTCTAATACCGGTATCGGCCGATATTTGCCGATACCGGTATTAGAAAAATATTTTCAGAAAAACATTTAAAATAGGAACATTCTCGATTAACTAACTAATGATAATATTTTATTTGATTGGCCGCGCCAGGTACGCCAAACTTCAAAAGTTAGATCATACCTTTTTTAGACAGGTGGTTAAGAGTGTAAACAAATAAAAAACCACGATATTCGATTTGTGAAAATATGTATCACGTAAAATGAAAAGAAACATATTCGGATATGCTCCTGCAAACTTATCTTAATGAAAAATGAGAATAAAATGTTATGACAGTGTACTAAACCGTCTTTTACAATGATTTTATCATGTACACTACTGTTATGATACATAACTTTGTTACTATCGGCCGATATTATCGTACACGAATAGCCGATATATCGGGTCTACCCATATCGGTGCATCTCTCAAATTAATTTCAAAATTAAGCTTTTTTGTTGATTGTTTTGCCTATAAAAGGTTAATCAAAAGTATTATAAATGATAAAACCAATTTGAAATGGCGACTGTAATTTTAAATAAATGATAATTTAGTTTTGAGTGACGTCATTTGTGAACGGCCCCTAAAAAGGGTTCGTACAATCGTTACTAAGTGTTACAAGGGGAAAGGGTCACTGAAATATGTTACATATACCGAAATCTAAATTACCAATTACTTTATTGCACGCTATTAACACCTGTTTTTCTCATTTATAATAGTACGATTAGTCTTCTAAATGTCAAACATTAAAAAAAAACGTTTGAATGTAAAGTAATAATGTATTAGATTATAGTTCTATTATAAGGGAAGTAGAAGTATTTTTCGGAATTTTCTTTCTAATTGTTACGATATGTTTACGAAAATAAAATAGATTTTCGGTCAGCGTGCGCAGAATTTCAACATTCTGGTTTGTACACTCTGTTCGAAAAGTCTTCGGCCGTTGCAATTTTTGCACTTCATTTCATTTTTCTCGAATTTGTAAAGGGTAGAGCGATGAAACCAATTGCATTGTTATTTTTAAATGATTTTCGATTATTATCAAAAGGTGTTTGTCGCGAAACGTGGAAATTTACGCGGGAAACGGAAAAAGTCGTTTTTGATAACTTTTTTAATAAAAGTGCTACGACATTTTAACTTGCATTTTCGAAATCAGTCTATAACTTCAAAATTTTAAATAGCGTAAGAACTTGGAAATATTAATATATTTCCATGCTTCTTTTTATGTCAAATATTCCATGAGTGGAATGTAGCGATATTTACTTATTAATAAATCACATTTTACCAATGAAATCGCTTTAGAAAATCACGATGATATTGAATTTCCTCTATTTTTTGTAGACAAGTAATTAGAAAAAGCAGCCAGAACCTGTGAAACAGTGGCGCACCCTAAATTAATTTAAAAATAAATAAATAATTCAATAAAATTCTTACGTTGTGCAGGAAATCCTAAGAGCGTCACACTTGTGAACTTACATGTTTCGTGTAAATAACATTAACAATATGTGGAGGTGGATACTTTTCTCTCAGATATTATACGCTTTTGGTTTCACCAACAGCATAATGCCCAATTTCGTAGCGCTTAACAAATTCAGCACTGATTAAGTAATTATAAATTTTAAAATTACTTAATTAATTTTTTAATTTATTGTAATTTTATTATAGAAACGTGATTTTAAATAAAAACATTTAGTAGTTTAAAAAATATAGGTGAGTGGTCCTATCTCAGCATCGAATTTAGGGAACAAATTACAATCGTAGAAATCGATTTAAGATAATATATATATTCCAACCAAACAGATCTTTCCCACTTCACTTTTTGTTGTATTGGTTATATAGTCATTGGCATCCCAAGAATTGATACATATGTGTGCCACCTAGGAGCAGCAAACACAAGGAGAACGCAGCTATCCTTTAAACACGATAACGCGGTGTTGTGTACAAATTTCATTGGACGAGCCTTTATGCTGAACGTTTTACGGGCGGGGGGAAGACAATTTACGAATTTTCCCCTTCCGACGGCAGCAGGCGGTAAAGCGTCTAACCAATGAAAAATGTTCGCAAGAAAATGCTCGACTTTTGACGGGTTGCGTTCTCCTTGTGTGGGGTGCAGCTGCGTTTGTTTATCCTAGGTGCCACTGAGTATAGTATTTCCAACTCTAGATTTTAAAACCGACACGTTGCTTTCACACTAAAAAAAGGTGAATTTTGGTCTGTCAGAAAATTGACTAGAAATTATCTCTACGATTTAATAAAAACTAAAGTTAGATAAAATGTAGAAATAGTTTCGTTCGAATCGATTTTAAGTGCTTTAGAAGAGTGTCTCTATCCTAGTCTGGATTACGTAAAGCTGTCCAACGTGACGTCGAAGCCTCGGACACTTTCGCGATAAGAATAGCCAGATAATTACAAAACGTCAATTAAGCTTTTTAGTTCTATCAGTCTCTTCGGGTTTTTATGTCATTTTAAAAGTGCCTTTTTAAAACTCTCAAGATAAGACTTTTTTAAATATCTGTCTAGCCAAGAATTTATTCGTGTGGACAGAGAATATATAACCGCAGCTATAGGCTTTATTTTAATGATCCAATTGCAGATATTCTCCACCTACACGAAGACAGAGCTGGCGATCGTACCGGAGTTTCTTCCCCCTTGGCGGTAGAAAGTGGGGAAAGATTGCACGATGAAAGGCGAAGGGGCGTGGTCTTAATTGCGGGTATCACGAGGCGAACAGTGCGAGGCCCACATATTCTCTGTTCGAGATAATCCATTCTTGGTATAAGTGAAGTGCGAAAGATCTGTTTTATTGGAATAATTTAGTGGCTTTTATCTTAAATCGATTTCCACGATTGCAATTTGTTCACTAAATTTGATGCTGATATAGGACCACCCACCTATATTTCATAAACTGCTTAATGTTTTTATTTAAAATAAAGTTTTTATTTTAATACTACAACTTATTTAAAAATTCATTAAGTAATTTTTAAATTTAAAAATAGTTAATTAGTGCTTGAATTTGTTAAGCATTACAAAATTGGGCTTTATCCTGTTGGTGAAACCAAAAGCATATAATATCTGAATATACTGCTAATGTTATTTACGCGAAACATGTAAGTTCAAAACAGTGACGCTCTTAGGGTTCCCTGCACAACGTAAGAATAGTATTGAATTATTTATTTATTTTTAAATTGATTTTTAGGAGCGCCACTGATTCACAGGTTCAGGCTGATTTTTCTAAATATTTGTCTTAAGGAAAATAGTGGAAATTCAATATCATCGTGATTTTCTATTGAAGCTATTTCGTTTTCTAAAGCTATTTCATTTTCTAAGGCTATTTCATTTTCTAAAACTATTTCATTTTCTAAGGCTATTTCATTTACTAAAACTAATTCATTTTCTAAGGGTATTTCATTTTCTAAGGGTATTTCATTTTCTAAAACTATTTCATTTTCTAAGGCTATTTCATTTACTAAGGCTATTTCATTTTCTAAAACTAATTCATTTTCTAAGGCTATTTCATTTTCTAAAGCTATTTCATTTTCTAAAGCTATTTCATTTTCTAAGGCTATTTCATTTTCTAAAACTAATTCATTTTCTAAGGCTATTTCATTTTCTAAAGCTATTTCATTTTCTAAAACCATTTCATTTTCTAAAGCTATTTCATTTTCTAAGGCTATTTCATTTTCTAAGGCTATTTCATTTTCTAAAACTAATTCATTTTCTAAGGCTATTTCATTTTCTAAAGCTATTTCATTTTCTAAAACCATTTCATTTTCTAAAGCTATTTCATTTTCTAAAACTATTTCATTGGAAAAATATCCCTACATTCCACTCATGGAATATTGGACACAAAAAGAAGCATGAAAATATATAAATGTTTCCAAGTATTTACGCTATTTAAAATTTTTAAGTTATAGACTGATGGCGTCAACTGGTGTGTTTAAGATTAAAACCTCTAATGGCGTAACCCAAATGAAAATATCTCTTTTCCCATATATGTGTATTGTTAACTTTGATCTTTCAAGGGTACATACTTAATTTTTATATTAATCCGGTAAGACCATAAGTAGCATAATAAAAGTAAGTATGACACTTCCTATGGTTTTAGGGCAAACTTCCTGACCCAACATTTTTCCCTTACTGCGATTCTGGCCAAGTTCTACTTGGACTTACAATCAAATTGAGTAGCGTGTTATAGTCCTTGGAAGTAGTATTTAGCCTTGGTAATATTTAGGCTGAGAAATAAACCATGACTGCGCAATAGCTAAATAATCAACTAGGCTAATACCCAAGGCCCCACCTTAAAGCCATTAATTCCGGTGGCCGGGTTACAATGCGTAGGTGGATGGTGGCAAGAGCTTCATGCTACGCGAGCCAACAGCTCCTTCATTAACTATTACCGTTCACCTCAAAAATTATTTATGGAAAGGAAAACCAAACAACTCGGTGTACAACACCTTTCAATAATGGGGGGAGAACGTACAAACTCAACGCGGAAGGAGTTGTTCCGAATTTCCACCCAGTGCCACAACCTGGGATCGAACCGGGCTCCTCTTACTGCGAGGCGAAAGTGCTAACCACTCCGTCACCCCACCTCTGAAAAGAAGTTAGGTGATAATGTTTCCTAATTGACATACTTATTGTTATTACGTTACTTATGGTAAAATATATAATATACTTCAGGTGAGGTATTTATAGAAAAAAGTTTCGCGATGGTCAAGATGACAGTAACGGATCGAGAAAAGATGAGTGATAAGGTAAACGGTCGTCAAGATAACTTGTCAGTGCTGTCCGAGAATAAGCGCGTGCTCTTTTGATCGGGGCATTGCTACAAAGTGGGCGAGTTTCGAAGGTGGCGATAATCAGCGGGCCCCGGTGCAGACCCCACCCTGTTTCGCGGAGCAGCCCGGCTTTCCCCCTGTAAAGTTCTCTTCTCCTTCCGGGTGGCTGTAATCAATGATGACCCACATCGAAAGCAAGAGAGAGAAAAATTGGAAATATATAAAAATCTCCGCTGATACCTTTACGCGGCCCGGACGAAAAGGTTAAATTTAACCGCTCACGAATTGCGGACCAGGTTATTTCGGGATAAATCTTTTCAAATATTTACCAAGTTTTGTTAGCGGACATAGGCACCCTTAAGCGCTTTTCATGGCTAAAATACCACGCGATGTTTCGGTGGTACGTGCTGGCAAACAGACACCGTCCATCATAATTGAGTGTTTAATCATAAGTAACGTAATAGGCATTAAGTATGACTAAGATTGTATTGGTTTTACTTAGAGAAAATGACTTTGTTGAGCAGTCTCGTTTAGAAACAGATGAAAAAATTGAGACGATGGACTGAAAACGAATTTACCATTTTTTAGAAATATATAATGGTCTAAATTTTAAAAAATAAAAATTTCGGTTTTCTTTTTTGAAAGTAATTTTATTTCAAATTTCTCCATAAGCAAAACATTTATAAATAATTCGTCCCGTCCTGGGATTTTTATTTTTATTTGAAAAGGGGGGAATAGAAACACGCCTCAAATAGTTTAGTTTCTGGGAATTCAATCAGATACCGGCTGATTTGATTGTCTTTAGGGCAGTGGCGTATATAGGCCCTCCGCAGACCCTGCAATGCGGGGCCCCCGACTTTAATAGGCCCCTTAATTTAAGAACTCTAAGCATTAGTATACGTCGAAGAACGCATAATGGAGGGTATCTCCACTCGCCCCTTATAAACGCCACTGATTGTAGGGGGCCCCCAAAATGGTTTCGCGGGGGGGGGCGGAGACCGTTGCTACGCCACTGTTTTAGGTTTTTGGTATGACACTTGCAGCTTTGTCCAATGTACATCATTTCTTACAACCATCTTTCATCGGACACTGACAAATTTGTAAATGGATAATCAAATTTATCATCCGGAAATTTACTAGTCTTTGTGGGTTTCATTTTAATATTGATCACCCACATTCCAGTTCAAACAATCTGCTAAGACTCGTAAATGGATGTGTACAAATTTGCTAAATATTACCTCTAAAAACGTAGCAAGAATTTTAAATGAACAATTCTATGTTCCTATTCCAAAATTACGTCATTATTTTGCCAAAGTGGGCGTAATTTTTAATTTCTCAACATTTACAATTTGAAACAAGCGAGCGAAAGTGATTTCATACTGGGAAGTATAGTTCCCCAAATGGCCACAGGATGGCGGTACTTCAAGATTTTTTGACGTTACCGAAGAAGATGCAGTAAATAGTTGGCCTATATGTCATACTTATTGTTATACTTATACAATTATTAATGCGGAATTGGTAAAATTGAACCGATAGGTTTTTGACATCCCAGCGAATTCCAAACCTTGCAAAACTTAAAGGAAATATAACCTGCAAAGCAATCTTCGTGGAAGCCCACTTAAATTTTTCAAATTTCCGTGTACAGTGGCACCAAACATTTCTAAAGCCAAAGGCAAGAGCGACCAGAGCTGCAAACGTTGGTTTCCACGCCAAATACCCGAGGTTATATTCCCTTTAACTAACAGAAATAAATAAATAGTCATCCATTTTCTAGCGCCGTCTGTCGTAACGTATCCGAAACAGTCGCCGTAAAGCCGCCATGACGCGAGGGAGGGTTGGGTCTATTCTCAGCAGGTCCAAAAAACTTAAGCCGAAGGAAACGCCCGTATTTAATAATATTAAAGCCCGATAATTATACTCGACAAAAGGTGAAAAATGAAACAAAAATTAACTCTTCATCAAAGAGCACGAAACTCCGAAGATTCCAATTTAATAACAAAGCGAAACAATCCGAATTCTCATCTCAGAGAGGATTTTTTGCCCGCCAACATTAGAGATTCCATCGCGGAGTTCCGACTTACGATTATGACAAATCCCCGTTCACGCAATCTAGGCTAAAAGGTCAAGGGTCAACGCTAGGGGTTAAGAGGTAAACGCCCACCAAAACGTCCCATTTCTCTCGACCCGAAATTGACGCGTTTCGAAAAACGGACGTTCGCGTTACGAAAAGTCCCGTTTGTTTTTCTTCAATCTTTGTCCTAAAGTTTTTACAATATAGTTCTTAGTTGTATCACGGAACGAGCTAAGGTTCCGGAGAGCGTGACGAAAATTCGTTGTAGCCAAAAACATTCAATCCGATAAAGTCATATTTCGAATGAGGTTTTTCAAATTTAACACAATGGGAAAACGAATCTAAAATATTGGACAATTCAAACTATTTTTCCCAAACGTTTCTCAAGGGATAAAAAAATTTACTTTCTGAGATTATCGTTCAAATTTAATTCTGCAAATAGCTTTTTTCAGAGTTTCGAGAAAAATAAACTTTAAGTTGTCATAAATTGTTCTCACTAATAATTGTAAGTTATACCCGCTCAGGTACAAAAATAATTTATTTATATCAATAACGTATTTATTTATTCCAATAATGTATTTATTTCTACCAATAATGTATTTATTTATACTCATAATGTTTTTATTATACCAATAATATTTTAATTATACCAGTAATGTATTATTTATATAAATTTAGTAAAAGTTTATTTATACATATTTAGTAAAAGTATTATTTATATATATTTAGTAAAAGTATTATTTATATATATTTAGTAAAAGTATTATTTATATATATTTAGTAAAAGTTTTATTTATATAAATTAAGTAAAAGCATCACATTATTTATATTTAGTAAAAGTTTTATTTATATAAATTAAGTAAAAGCATCACATTATTTATATTTAGTGAAAGTATCATATTATAATATAATAATAATAATAATATAATATAAAAACAATTGTTGATCCCTACCTACAAGCTTTTGCTTATGTGGGGTTCTACTTTATTTTGTAAATTGATTTCAAATTGTATTAGAATTATTGGTAAATTTAATAAATAAATAAATACAAAATAAATAAATTTATATTTAGTGAAAGTATCGTATTATTTATATTTAGTGAAAGTATCGTATTATATATATTTAGTGAAAGTATCGTATTATTTATATTTAGTGAAAGTATCGTATTATTTATATTTAGTGAAAGTATCGTATTATATATATTTAGTGAAAGTATCGTATTATTTATATTTAGTGAAAGTATCGTATTATATATATTTAGTGAAAGTATCGTATTATTTATATTTAGTGAAAGTATCGTATTATATATATTTAGTGAAAGTATCGTATTATTTATATTAAGTGAAAGTATCGTATTATTTATATTTAGTGAAAGTATCGTATTATTTATATTTAGTGAAAGTATCGTATTATTTATATTTAGTGAAAGTATCGTATTATTTATATTTAGTGAAAGTATCGTATTATTTATATTTAGTGAAAGTATCGTATTATTTATATTTAGTGAAAGTATCGTATTATTTATATTTAGTGAAAGTATCGTATTATTTATATTTAGTGAAAGTATCGTATTATATATATTTAGTGAAAGTATCGTATTATTTATATTTAGTGAAAGTATCGTATTATATATATTTAGTGAAAGTATCGTATTATTTATATTTAGTGAAAGTATCGTATTATTTATATTTAGTGAAAGTATCGTATTATTTATATTTAGTGAAAGTATCGTATTATTTATATTTAGTGAAAGTATCGTATTATTTATATTTAGTGAAAGTATCGTATTATTTATATTTAGTGAAAGTATCGTATTATATATATTTAGTGAAAGTATCGTATTATTTATATTTAGTGAAAGTATCGTATTATATATATTTAGTGAAAGTATCGTATTATTTATATTTAGTGAAAGTATCGTATTATATATATTTAGTGAAAGTATCGTATTATTTATATTTAGTGAAAGTATCGTATTATATATATTTAGTGAAAGTATCGTATTATTTATATTTAGTGAAAGTATCGTATTATTTATATTTAGTGAAAGTATCGTATTATATATATTTAGTGAAAGTATCGTATTAATTATATTTAGTGAAAGTATCGTATTATATATATTTAGTGAAAGTATCGTATTATTTATATTTAGTGAAAGTATCGTATTATATATATTTAGTGAAAGTATCGTATTATTTATATTTAGTGAAAGTATCGTATTATATATATTTAGTGAAAGTATCGTATTATATATATTTAGTGAAAGTATCGTATTATTTATATTTAGTGAAAGTATCGTATTATTTATATTTAGTGAAAGTATCGTATTATTTATATTTAGTGAAAGTATCGTATTATTTATATTTAGTGAAAGTATCGTATTATATATATTTAGTGAAAGTATCGTATTATTTATATTTAGTGAAAGTATCGTATTATATATATTTAGTGAAAGTATCGTATTATTTATATTTAGTGAAAGTATCGTATTATATATATTTAGTGAAAGTATCGTATTATATATATTTAGTGAAAGTATCGTATTATTTATATTTAGTGAAAGTATCGTATTATATATATTTAGTGAAAGTATCGTATTATTTATATTTAGTGAAAGTATCGTATTATATATATTTAGTGAAAGTATCGTATTATTTATATTTAGTGAAAGTATCGTATTATATATATTTAGTTAAAGTATCGTATTATTTATATTTAGTTAAAGTATCGTATTATTTATATTTAGTGAAAGTATCGTATTATATATATTTAGTGAAAGTATCGTATTATTTATATTTAGTGAAAGTATCGTATTATTTATATTTAGTGAAAGTATCGTATTATTTATATTTAGTGAAAGTATCGTATTATTTATATTTAGTGAAAGTATCGTATTATATATATTTAGTGAAAGTATCGTATTATTTATATTTAGTGAAAGTATCGTATTATATATATTTAGTGAAAGTATCGTATTATTTATATTTAGTGAAAGTATCGTATTATATATATTTAGTGAAAGTATCGTATTATTTATATTTAGTGAAAGTATCGTATTATTTATATTTAGTGAAAGTATCGTATTATTTATATTTAGTGAAAGTATCGTATTATTTATATTTAGTGAAAGTATCGTATTATTTATATTTAGTGAAAGTATCGTATTATTTATATTTAGTGAAAGTATCGTATTATATATATTTAGTGAAAGTATCGTATTATTTATATTTAGTGAAAGTATCGTATTATATATATTTAGTGAAAGTATCGTATTATTTATATTTAGTGAAAGTATCGTATTATATATATTTAGTGAAAGTATCGTATTATTTATATTTAGTGAAAGTATCGTATTATATATATTTAGTGAAAGTATCGTATTATTTATATTTAGTGAAAGTATCGTATTATATATATTTAGTGAAAGTATCGTATTAATTATATTTAGTGAAAGTATCGTATTATATATATTTAGTGAAAGTATCGTATTATTTATATTTAGTGAAAGTATCGTATTATATATATTTAGTGAAAGTATCGTATTATTTATATTTAGTGAAAGTATCGTATTATATATATTTAGTGAAAGTATCGTATTATTTATATTTAGTGAAAGTATCGTATTATATATATTTAGTGAAAGTATCGTATTATTTATATTTAGTGAAAGTATCGTATTATATATATTTAGTGAAAGTATCCTATTATTTATATTTAGTGAAAGTATCGTATTATATATATTTAGTTAAAGTATCGTATTATTTATATTTAGTGAAAGTATCGTATTATATATATTTAGTGAAAGTATCGTATTATTTATATTTAGTGAAAGTATCGTATTATTTATATTTAGTGAAAGTATCGTATTATTTATATTTAGTGAAAGTATCGTATTATTTATATTTAGTGAAAGTATCGTATTATATATATTTAGTGAAAGTATCGTATTATTTATATTTAGTGAAAGTATCGTATTATATATATTTAGTGAAAGTATCGTATTATTTATATTTAGTGAAAGTATCGTATTATATATATTTAGTGAAAGTATCGTATTATTTATATTTAGTGAAAGTATCATATTATTTATGTTTAGAAAAATTGTGAGAAATCACAGAAAGGTTTTAATGTGAACAAAATAAATTGAATAATCTTGAACTACATGTATTTTTCGAACGTTTCCTCACGTGATAAAGAAAATATTTCACAACGAACTAGCATCTTTTCAAGTTTCAAGTTGGTAGGACAAAGAAACTTAAAGGGGTCAATAGGGCAAATAACCCTTGTTACTTATAACATCGATCGAATAACAGAGGAAGATTTCTTACCCACAATACAAAAAAATTATTGTTTGAACTAGTAACTAAGCTATAGCAAATTAAATATTAGACTTAAAAAAATCGAAACTACTTTAAGCAATATAGTGAACATGAGATTTTAGATGACTTGGGCCTAAGGTGGTGCCTTCGGTATTAGCCTAGCTGATTATTATAACCACTAAAATAATGGTACACCCTTATCGAGAAACAACAATGTTAACTTATTTCAGAATTAAAAAAATTGTAACTTACCAAAATGATGAGATTGGCGACGATCATGGCATATTTGACCCCGCGACCTGCACGACCTTGAACCATTCTGTTGCCCGCTGGTTTGTTGACACCCGCAGCAGTCACAACTGGCACTAGAAACACGGTGGACAAAAACGCCACAATTAATAATCAGGAAATAAAACGAACTAGCGACTGATTTAGTCCACGAAATTAACGAAAATGATTTGAAAATGGGAAATCGTAGAACCTTTTATAAACAAAATGTTTACTTTTAAATTTGAGAAATTTTACAAGTAAAAGAACGATTTTCAATGCCTTCTCGGGAATAAAGTTTTTACGATTTCGAGATTAAGAATACGCGAGGGAAATAGGTCTTCGGGGAGCGGCGAAATTAAATGTTTCAAATATAGTAGAGTATTCTTATCAGATGGGGTCAAAGCAAAAGATATGATGGTTGAAGTTTTGTCTGAACTTCCTGCCAAAAGACATTTTTTTGTGTTATTTCCGTTTATATAGGGTTTCCCCTTTTGGACAAGGTTATTATTCGTGTTCAATTTCGAATATTTTAAAGTTATAACAAAAATGCAATTATTTATACTAAGGAAGACGAGCCGTAGGAATCATGACCTACTTTACCCATTTTAATTTTAAAAAAGTAATTTAATTTTAAAGGGGGAAGGAAGACTACAATTAGAACATCATCGAGTACTCGGCCTTTTTTGACCTCGAATAAGTAATTGGAGAATACTTGTCGATTACCGAGTACCAAAATATTGCACAGTCGGGTACCCGATTACTCGAATAAGCTGCTCTCTAAACTCATCGAGTATTTGTTTTTTCTATCCTCGTTGCTTCAAAGTTCAAAGAGGGGTTTTTACAACGTTTTGGGGGGCAATAAACGGTACCTTCAAAGTTGTGGAAACTGTGGTTCATTTAAATTAAAGGAATAAGTTACTTTATACTCCTTTTAAATTTAATTTCCTAATTACTTGATTAAAACCCGCTCCTAATTAAGTACTCGATAACCCGACTCGTTAAAAATATTACTCGAGGTTTTTTTAGCTACTCGACTCGAATAAGAGAAAGTTTCCCCTTAATCAAGTACTCGATTACTCGACTCGACTTCAATATTACTCGACTCGAATACTCGATGAAAAACAAATTTGATACTCGATAACCGACTCGGTTGCCTAAAACCACTAATCACACAGCCCTATCAATGAGATATCCGACTAATTCGACTTCAAAATAAAATTGAAGCATCACTAGAAGAAATCTTTTTGGTGCTAGGTAACATTAGGAAGCTTTCCCGTTTATATTTAACACCACAGTGTCAAAACTCAAGGCCTAAAATAGTGGGCTGTTCTGCCAGTTTTGGGTAGTTCTAAAATCGGATTCGGGCAGAGCTATTTATCGTTAATTTATCGCAAAAAGTATGAAAAATTTAAAACAATTTACAATTTTTAAAGGGGTAAAATTCATCCGAGGTAACGTGGTGATGGCGTTATTTGATAGTAGATGGCGCTCTGATAGCAACATGACGTCATAATTTTGATTTTCAACGATTGGTTGAAAGTTTTCAGTTTTTATTGGAGAACGATTTTTCGAGATTTAAAATACCAAATTCTCTTCCCCGATTGGATAGTTTAAAATTGTATTATAGTGCCATCTATGGCGGAGAATGTTAACTACGGTTAAAATTAATTGTTAATTTAAATTACAAAAATTAGATATTTTTAATAAGAATTTAAAGTACTATAATATAGTAATTAATTAATAACTCTTTTAAAAAAGTTTATTTTTCATAAACTGTATAGTGTCGCCATCTACCTCAAACATTAAGAAATAGGAAGGTACCCTGGGTGGATTTCGCCCCTTTTTGCATATTTCCCTGAAGGCAATATGTGAATGCGTCTATTGTATGCAGCTATTGTTGTTTTATTTAACAAATTGTTAAAAAATAAAATAATTCCAAGGTTCCAACTATAGCTCATTGAAATTATGTTTTGGGGGTTTAGCCGTTATTTTCTTTTGGGACAGTTCTAAAAAATCCTTATTTTGGCCCCTGTGTCACGTGTTCTTTGCCCCATAATGTTATATAGCGCCATTTTCAGCATAGTAGGAGTTTAAAAAAATTCCTCCAAAAAATTGTATAGTTAAACGTTTTAACAGCATTTTGAAGTAATTTCATGTACAGAACTTTCCTTCCGTAGTTTGTGAGCTGATTATAATTTTTTAGTCGTTGTTCCCAAATATAATTAAATACATTTTTGGTTATAATAAAAACCAAATCAGGGATATAAATTTTAGAGTATGACATGATATTTTTCAAGCGCTGTTATTTCAGGCGAACTATTGAATCGTATTGCATTTTGTTACCTTTCGCGATGAAATGGTTGCGTTAATTTTCGTGATTCGAAAACATACCTCGGAGATTTATAATATTTATGAGATTTAAATAAAAACAAATTTTAAAAATTTTACAAAAAAGCTTCTAAAAGCGCTTTGTAGGTGGCAGCACCTTCCGGGTCTTATAAGCGAAAGGCGAGTTGTCCGCAATCTCTTGGCTTCCCGAAACAACGTGTTTAATAAGTTAATAATTACGTGATTCCCTAAAGCCAATCAACGCGAGAAATTCCCAATTTGCCAAAAATTTTAGGCTAGATTTTGATGTGTATTCGGTTTGTTTTGATTTATACGCTAACGACATCTAGTGCGAGAGAATGCAACTAGAGAGGAGCCGTCACTTGCTCTAACTAACACAAGTAATATAAACGCTATAAGTTTGAAATTTTCTATTGTTTTAATTTCTTACCGAACCTTCTATCGACATGCCTGGCCTGAACTTATACGTTCAACAGAACTGACGTCGTTAATAGTATATTATTTTCCTTGGGCCACATTTAGACACCAGGGGGTTCTATGCTAAACTAAATCTAAACATACTTATTCGTGTTACACTACTTGTGGATCTATTTACTACCTAATCCTCTTTGTATTACTATTTTTGATGAATTAGACTTTTATTAAGTATTAATTTAGTATTTATTAATAATATTAATATATATTAATATTAGTATTATTTAAGTATTTATTGTAGCGTCATCTACAGCAGTTTATCGACAGCAGATATAAACGTTTTCGCTGGTAGCGCGGGGAAGTGAACGGGGGTGAAAATCATAAGAGCTGCGCATGTCAAGTAGTGTGTTTGGGGGCAGGCTGTTGCTTGTAGTATTTACCTGCATTTCCTTACGTGATTTCAGTACGTAATTACTTATTTAGTAAAAATAAAATGGTTTCATGTTGTATTACCGGTTGCAAAAGTAGAAATGGGAATTCCGATTGCAAGTTTTTTAGAATTCCAGTCGCTCGACGAAAGATTTGGGGTAGAATTATTAAATTATACAATAAAAATTTCAATGCCAAGGCTTGTATGAATTTGAAAATTTGTAATCGACATTTTATATCTGGTGGGCCTGGATGGGAACGCTCTGATAAAGATTGGATACCAACTTTAAATTTCCCCAAAAAAATCAAAAACTCTCCATCCAAATTAAAATTAGCCTGTCAAAGAAACGATCGGGCAGAAAAAAGAGGACCTTTAGTTTTTTAATATTTAATTTATTTAGAGAATTTTCGCTCGAATCCATTTTTTATAACGTAGCGCCAAGGCGGAAATCGAACTGCTATGCCCCCAAATACGTTTCAGCGCATGCGCGCGCCTAAGTGCGAAAACGTCTATTATATTACTCTTATAAATTAATAACACTCTTTGCATAATTTATCTTTTTTGATAGTAGATGGCGCTTGAGTCGCTAAGCCTAAATTCATTGAATATAATTTTACTAATTTGTAGATTTTTATTCGTAATTATTTTACGGGAAAATATTATGTCATTACCCCCGAAATATCACATCAACCATTGTCAAAGTCGATACATTTTGTATGAAGTATTATTTATTTTTAGTTACAATTAATTTAAATTTTTATGTAGATTGATAAAACTAATACACACGTAAAAATTAAAATGGAATCGAGTCTCAAACAGATAACATTAATCATAAATTGATATCATATAGTCATAAATGGATATCATATAGTCATAAATGGATATCATATAACCATAAATGGATATCATATAGTCATAAATGGATATCATATAACCATAAATGGATATCATATAGGGATATCATTTAGCCATAAATGAATATCATAAAGCCATAAATGGATACATATAATCATATATGGATATCATATAGTCATAACTGGACATCGTATAGTCGTAAATGGATGTCGTATAATCATAAATGGTTATCATATAGTCGTAAATGGATATCGTATAATCATAAATGGATATCATATAGTCATAAATGGATATCATTTAGCCATAAATGGATATCATTTAGCCATAAATGGATATCATTTAGCCATAAATGGATATCATATAGTCATTAATGAATATCATATAGCCGTAAATGGATATCATATAGTCATTAATGGATATCATAGAGTCATAAATGGATATCATAAATTAATAAATGGATATCATATAATCATAAATGGATATCATATAATCATTAATGGATATCATATAATCATAAATGGATAACATATAATCATAAATCGATATCATATAATCATAAATGGATATCATATAATCATAAATGGATATCATATAATCATAAATGGATATCATATAATCATAAATGGATATCGTATAGTCATAAATATGGTATCATTAACATTGCTCTTATGTTCAATAATTTTTACGCATGAGATGACGTGTCAAATGATATACCGGTGACGTCATCATTATTTTTACCGGAAGGTTACTGTCAACCATTATTCATTCCCTTCAAACCTTCTCTTTAAGAAATGACGCCCAAGCAAAGGTTTAAAACCATATTTAAATACGGCTTCCAAAATCACCCACAACGAAGCAAATAATCCCTTATTAAAAATTCAATTCAATTATTTAAAACCCGAAGCGAGGGAAAATCCGGAAGTGCAACCACAATGGCAGAAATGCGATCATCGTATTGGGGATATTTAACTAGGAACAGATATACGAAAAGTTACGCCCGAAACAAAGTAAAATCGTAAAAGCGAAAATAATTGTTTCTTTCGGGAAAGTCTTTTTTTTTTGTTCAATTCTGCCGCTCAAAGGTGTTGCGGCTTGCAAAGTGGGGCAAGGACATCTCAGTAGGAGGAGGGGGTAACGTGGTTCCCTTCAGGGTGACATTGAAAATTGACTAGAACCTTTTCTTTCCCCTTATCACTCGCCGTACAGTTATTTCCCTCAAGGCGATTAACTGGATTGCTGTTTACGAATGAAGCTGTTCCATTCTTTCCTCTTATTTGCTTATAAAATTGTTTAAAATAATTTATATTTCATGAAACTAAAAACCCCTTATATTTCATGAAATTAAAAAGAATTTATATTTCATGAAGCTAAAAAGAATTTATATTTCATGAAATTAAAAAGAATTTATATTTCATGAAGCTAAAAAGAATTTATATTTCATGAAGCTAAAAAGAATTTATATTTCATGAAGCTAAAAGAATTTATATTTCATGAAGCTAAAAAGAATTTATATTTCATGAAGCTAAAAAGAATTTATATTGCATGAAGCTAAAAAGAATTTGTATTTCATGAAGCTAAAAAGAATTTATATTTCATGAAATTAAAAATAATTTATATTTCATGAAGCTAAAAAGAATTTATATTTCATGAAGCTAAAAATAATTTATATTTCATGAAACTAACCAGACAATATATTTAATTAAACTAAAAAGACCTTACATTTTATGAAACTAAAAGGAATTTATATTTAATGAAATTAAAAAGAATTTATATTTCATGAAATTAAAAAAAAAATTATATTTCATGAAGCTAAAAAGAATTTATATTTCATGAAACTAAAAGAATTTATATTTCATGAAGCTAAAAAGAATTTATATTTCATGAAGCTAAAAACAATTTATATTTCATGAAACTAACCAGACAATATATTTAATTAAACTAAAAAGACCTTACATTTTATGAAACTAAAAGGAATTTATATTTAATGAAACTAACCAGACATTATATTTAATTGAACTAAAAACACTTTATATTTCATGAAACTAAAAAGAATTTATATTTAATGAAACTAAAAATAATTTATATTAAATGAAACTAACCAGACATTATATTTAATTGAACTAAAAACACTTTATATTTCATGAAACTAAAAAGAATTTATATTTCATGAAACTAAAAAGAATTTATATTAAATGAAACTAACCAGACATTATATTTGATGAAACTAACCAGACATTATATTTGATGAAACTAAAAATACCACATATTTAATAAAATTAAAACGAAGCCTAACATCTAAATTTACACATAATTTGTTTCTCGAAATTTCGTAAGCGATTTTAGACGCGTTAAGCCAACTCCTTGAAAACGTGAACGGGGAACTTGAAGGGGTGTAGATGGTACAGAATAAAGCTACGACGTCTAGACTCAGCTACAAGTTTCCCCGTTCACGTTTATAAGGGATGGCTTAACCTGTGTTTTATGTTATTAGGGATACCGATAAAGTTTTTTTTTATCTAAATCTATCGTTCTATACCAATATTAAACGATTTAAATCAGTCAATCCAAGTTACTATTATACTATTTACTGTACTAACGTGCCGCAAAGGTTGACACAATTGATCGAAATTCGAAATGCGGAACACCACGACATTACGTTCAATAGCCTTATTAACCAGCCTTTTTTTCCCTAACTTGAAAAGGTATTTCACAAGCAAAATAAATTTTGAAAGTCATCAATTAAAGGTCGCGTTATTTATTAAAGGTATAAGAAAGGTACACTATACTATGAAAATTATTTAAATCATTATATCATTGAATTATATTAAGTCTAAATTAATTTTTAAACTTTTTCATTTGTAAGAAAGATTACAATTACGGACATAGATGGGAATTTTCATTTGTAAGAAAGATTCTAATTACGAACATCGATGGGGATTTTCATTTGTAAGAAAGATTCTAATTACGAACATCGATGGGGATTTTCATTTGTAAGAAAGATTCTAATTACGGACATCGATGGGGATTTTCATTTGTAAGAAAGATTCTAATTACGGACATCGATGGGGATTTTCATTTGTAAGAAAGATTCTAATTACGGACATCGATGGGGATTTTCATTTGTAAGAAAGATTCTAATTACGGACATCGATGGGGATTTTCATTTGTAAGAAAGATTCTAATGTACTGCCCGTTAAATAGTTCTACAGGAGCCCAGACAAAATCTACAGCTTTGGGAAATTGCGTTAATTGGCTTTAATTATTAAATAAACAGTATCGGAGTGTTTCTTCTTACAAAGAAGAATTTTCCCTAAATATATCCACATAACAATTATTATAATTTAAACAGACAGACAAACTTTCAAAACAAATAAGCCATCTTAAATCTTAAGAAGTAAAAACCTTGATGGCGGGAAACTACAGACAATGAATAAATATATTTAAATTTTTTTTTAATAAATCTTCTAGAAATTTGGCGCATTTTGTGAATGATCAAGGTAAACTCTAAAGAGTGTGATAAATAATAGACAGCCCAATTTCTCCACCCAAAAGGAAAATTGCAAAGCTTTTCAAAGTGTATAGTTTGTCGTTTATGTATCGAAGGGCAGCGCAAATTATCGTATTCTTTACTTCCGGGTATAGAATCAAGATAGTTCTTAAGTCGAAATCATTTTCCAGTTAAAATAAATCTTAAATCAAGACGCATATTAAATCAAGACACATCTTAAAAGAAGACACACCTTCGACAAATGTTAATTCAAGACAAATCTTAAAAGAAGACACACCTTCGACAAATGTTAAATCAAGACAAATCTTAAATAAAACACATCTTAAATCAAGATATATCTTAAATCAAGCCAAGACAAATCTTAAATCAAGACAAATCTCAAATCAAGACAAATCTCAAATGAAGACACATCTATAATCAAGACAAATCTCAAATGAAGACACATCTATAATCAAGACAAATCTCAAATCAAGACCAATCTTAAATCAAGACAAATCTCAAATCCAGACAAATCTCAAATCAAGACAAATCTCAAATCCAGACCAATCTCAAATCAAAACAGATCTTAAATCAAGACAAATCTCAAATCAAGACAAATCTCAAATGAACTAATCTTAAATCAAAACCAATCTTAAATAAAGTTGAATCACACAACATTAAACAAATTAAATCAAAAACCAGCCGTAGTAAAGCCAAAAAGACTTAAAATAGAAGCAAAACTAAATCAAATAATAGCAGTGAAATTGAATTAAAATCACACCCAAAAAAGCGTGCTAAGACAAATAAACGCAAATTAAAATTAACGAATAGTTAATAAAATAGTTATACCAGGAGCGCCAGTCGACCCCTTCATCCTGGATTTAAGTTAATTAACTTAATTCGCATGAAAGAGTTTGGAGAAAATGTTAGTGAAATTGTTAGAAATAGAGCAGGCTTTACGCTACAGCGTACACGAAAAATTTTAAATCTCCTACCTTTATATTGAAGATGATTTGAAGTTATCAATGCCAGCCAGAACCCAGTCGCTCGGGTCGCGGTGTTCTGCCAAAAGAATCAAGAAAAACATATTAATTACAACAGCAAAAATCACAAACAAAAATTAAAAAAACCCCAAAACATCGCCCAATAAACCCTAAACTTATAAATCATAATCCGTCAACACCAACAACGTATAAACTGTCAACGTCATAATCGCGTCAAAACGCGGTTCAACTCGAAAAGTCTAAAATAAGAAGAAATATCTCACAGTGGAGTTGGACACTCCGTTCTCCTCCGAAGTCCGTTCGAGCGAATACTCTTTCTTTTTGGCGTCGTCGCCAACGCCGCGCCACCCGCGCACTCTGGCGGCGGAAAAGGGTAATCGAAATATAATCATTTTTTTAAAAGGGCAAGGCTTAGCGCCGCCGCTTTCTTCGGATTCATAATTTCAGGTGTTTTTTCTCATTCTGGCAAACGACGCTTTCGGCGGAGATTTTTCACGGCAACGCTGTGTATAATCGACAGACAGAGGTTTTTTTTCCTTTCCAAGGCCCAAGGAGACCCCCAAAGCCTCCCTCCCTCTTGCGGTTTTCTAACGAAGCTTTCACGATAGAAGCCACGTTTAAACTTTAAAGGGAATGAATTATTTTTCTTCAAATAAAATGAAGGTTAAAAATTCCGTCATTGAAAGAAGGGTTTAGCTTTTTAGCGATTTTACCAGGTTTTTATTGAAATATTAAACGCTAATTATGGGGGATGATATAGTGATAACGGAGATACTTAAAGGGAATATTACTTAATTTATTAGGTTTGAAACGTTGCATACGCAACCCGTGGTGCTTAAGAAGAATTGTAGGGTTTGTAGAACGGTATTAAATGATATAAATGATAAGTTTCCAATATTGTTTTGGAAATATACAATAAATGGTACAATTTATTTTTAATACGCTGGTCTAACAATAAGTTTTTATTTACTGGTTTAAGGCCGGGCATTATTAACATTTCACTTTAAATAGCTTTACTTTATAAAATAATAGTGATAGAATTAACACATTTTTGTGGTTGTAGTTGAAAATGTCCTTAATGCAAGCTTATTGAAATTGCGAATAAAAATCTTTAAATAAAAAATTTAAGAGCAATTTATTAAACGATTTTAAAATGAAATTGAGCGCCACCTAGCAACCAGCACTAGCGTATTTATATTTCATTCTTGAAATATTTATTCCAAAATATCGACAGTATTTTAATTAATATTTAATTAATTAATTAAACCTGAATGGTTCCTATATCAAAATTTGTTAAGGACATTTACTGCTACAACCACAAATGAAGTAATTCTATTATTAACTCGGGAAATCGGGATAAATATTGTAAATCTCAAGAAATACCGATACATATTGGAAAACTCGGGAAATCCGGAGAAGAATTTCGAATCTCTGGAAATCCGGAGAAGTATTGGAAATCGCTGGAAATCCGGAGATATGTCGTAAATCTAGGGAAATCTGGATAAATATTGTAAAAGTCTGGAAATCCGGAGAAGTATTGGAAATCGCTGGAAATACGGAGATATATCGTAAATCTAGGGAAATCCGCATAAATATTGGAAATCTTTGGAAATCCGGAGGAATATTGGTAATCTCTGGAAATCGTGAGATAAATCGGAAATCTTGGGAAATATGGATAAATATTGGAAATCTTTGGAAATCCGGAGGAATATTGGTAATCTCTTGAAATCATGAGATAAATCTGAAATCTTGGGAAATATGGATAAATATTGGAAATCTTTGGAAATCCGGAGATAAATCGGAAATCTTGGGAAATCTGGAGAAATATTGGAAATCTTTGGAAATCCGGAGGAATATCGGAAATATCTGGAAATCCGGAGGAATATTGTAAATCTCTGGAAATCCGGAGATATATCGGAAATCTCGGGAAATCTGGAGATATATTGGAAATCTCGGGAAATCCGGATAAATATCAGAAATTTCTGGAAATACGGAGATACATAGGAAATCTCTTTAAATCTGGAGATTTATCGGAAATCTCGGGAAATCCGAGAAAATATTGGAAATCTCGGAAAATCCAAATAAATAAATAATGGCTTTCTATGGAAATCCAAATAAATAAATAATGGCTTTCTATGGAAATCCAAATAAATAATCAGAATTTCGGAATATTCGAATAAATATTGGAAATATTTTGAAAACTTTTTAGTATTTCTTCTGATAAATATCGAAACAAATCAGGAACTACGGATATACAATAGAAATAATAGAAATATTTATAAATCCGAAATCGCATTACAATTATTTTCAAAATAGCTAGCTCCTAGACTCATATTAGAAGCAACGGATTAATGCGAAATATAATATTTGTCAGGAGAATTCAGACAGAGGTCTGGACATCATCAGGTTGTCGGACAATATCCAAATGGCCGTTGTCACCGAGAGCGGACTTTGCAAATTACGAGCGTTGCGTGTTTCCATTACAAACTCTATTTACTTTCGCCCAATCGATATTGTTAAGTGAAATTCCAAGTCGGTGAATTTTTGTTCCAATGCAACTGCCGTTGGAATATTAATAAACACACTATATACTCTGTTTAAATATGGAAAATTACAACGCATTTTCCCTTTATTAGAATTAAAAGAATTTTATCGTGTTTCGGGAGATAACTCAGGGTATATTTGGAAATATTTCCCATTCTATTAAATATATTTTATTGCACAGTTGGATTTCGAAAATTTTTAGGAACAAAGTTTACGTATGACGAAAATGGACAATACTTTGAAGAGTCTATAAACCTTTTTGTATTGAGGCAAAATAATAATATTGAAAATAAGGGCTTTAATTATTAAAGAATAAAGTATATATATCAGAACTTTTGAGATATAAATACTATAGAAAGTGTATAACATTTACAGCATACATTTAATCCATTAAGCCTACTAAAAAATGGCAAATTTGTATATAATTTCGCTTAATAAATAGACTTAATATAATAAATGTATGGATTAGTATCAAACTTTGGGACATTGATAGTTTAAAATAGCGCTTAAAATATAATCAAATGTAAAACAGAAATAATATTTTTAGTCTTGGTTTATCAGAAATTCGAAAAATGTAAAAACCACTATTGCACAATCATTTATATTATTTAAAAAAAAAAACGATTGTGCAATAGTGGTTTTTAAATTTTTAGAATTTTTGATTTATTCTGTACAAGAGAGCCGGAAAAATTCGATCTAAATCTTGGTTTATTTTTAATATATTGAACGTCTTATTTACCGAAGCAGTTTGAAATTAATAATAGAATCTGGTGAAGTAAATTATCAACTTAGAAAAAGTCCGCAATCTCGCAAAATTTCCAATTGAAAAGCGCTCTTCTTTCAGAGGGGCCCCGAAACCCCAAGGTCCTTTTTTCATTCTTTCGCAACCTTGACTTCATATTCCCTAAATTTACCCTCAAATAGAGTTTATTTTAGTTTGCAGGAAAAAAATGTGAAGTTCAGCCAACTTAAGCGTAAGAGAGGCAATGTCAGGGATTTTGGCCCGCTAGAAGGGGCCCATAACGGAATCTCCAATTACTTGAATATTTTAAAAACCAAACGCTTCTAAATTAACTACGCCTGACTCAATCATTTAAATTGTAATAGTTTAAATAAAAGTACCAAAATTAAAAAAGGTTTGTTTATATTTACACGTGTTTATTATTTTTAATATATGAAACAAGACTAAAAAAAAATTATTAAATTAGTTTCGTTTGTAACGTAAGATAAATATGTTCTTGCCTCAAAACAAATCATTAGGCGAGTAATAATGTAATACAAGCCGTTAGAAATTGAAGTCATTTCTACATCGTTATTCTCCACATCGTTATTCTCCACATCGTTATTCTTGACATCGTTATTCCCAACATCGTTATTCTCGACATCGTTATTCTCGACATCGTTATTCTCCACATCGTTATTCTCCACATCGTTATTCTCCACATCGTTATTCTCCACATCGTTATTCTCCACATCGTTATTCTCCACATCGTTATTCTCCACATCGTTATTCTCCACATCCTTATTCTTGACATCGTTATTCCCAACATCGTTATTCTCGACATCGTTATTTTCAACATCGCTACTCCCTACATCTTTATTCTCAACATCGTTATTCTCAAAAATGTTATAAATGATATCGATATTTCCTACATCGTTATTTTCTGTCATTATTTTCAACGTCATTTTTTAATATAATCTATAACTCAAAAGTTGTTTTGAGTTACAGACTACATAACAGTAGAAATAAAGAATTCGGAACAAGTTTTCCTCGAAGTTTTAATACCCATGATTTTCAAAAATGGTAAAATAGGCGGTTCTTATTAATTTGAAATCGTATATTCAATTAAAATATCGATAACATCGACAATAACCCATTTCCAGTTATGATAAACTTATTTTATATCGAAAGGGTCGTTCTCACAATTATTTTTTTAGAAAATAGGAACACTGGAATATTTCGAAACTGAAAAAATAAAATAGAAATGAAACTAATTAAAATAATCACATTCATTGTAACGCGAAAAACGGAGACCGATTCTGATCATTTATCGTTCATTTATTTTTTCTCACAAATGGACACTTTACAATGAAAGGTTTTCCTAGTCTTCTTGTTTCCCATATAGCAGACAATCTGACGCAAGCCTCGAGACGCATTTGAATTAAAAGGAAATAAATGAAATATTTCCAAATTGGGGACCAAATAACAGCGTGGGTTTCAAAATTCCCCTCTCAGTTAGAGTCGCGTATTTTAGGGTAGTTTTTTCCAAAATGTGACAAAATTTGACAGTGGGGCGAAAAAACTTGGGTAAAAAATATATCTCGTAAACTTTAAATTCATAAGGTATGCAAAAAAGGCAATTCGACGGTTTCAGCGTTTAATTTATTAAAGATGGCTTAGATGGGGGGGGGGATAAAGTTGATGACGGCACGTGAAAGCTACGGGTAGTCCAAAGTGAAATACCAGAATTTTATAGCACAAAGAATATTTTCTTAATAGCAACGTTGGTTGTTGTTGAATTGAAAAATTTCCAGTTTGTCTACTTCGAGGAAAAAAACATAACTACTCTCGAATATAGAATTCTTAGAAAATGACTGCCTATAATTTTATCTTTATTCTCGTTCTCTAGCTAACAATGGCAGCATTTCAGAGCCAAGCCTACAAATTAGCTTTTTATATTTATAAATACTCTACAAGTAGTGACGGAGCTTTCACGTGTCGTCATCAAACTTGATCACGCCCCGCCATTAAGTCATGGCTGCCATCTTATTGTACTGAGATAGCAACACAAAGAAATGAAAGGAGCCTATAATATTATCAGACTCGATACAGAATCCATACCATACGTTAAAATAGATGTTATTTGTTAGAATCGATGTTAATCGTTAGAATCGATGTTATTTGTTAGAATCGATGTTATTTGTTAGAATCGATGTTATTTGTTAGAATCGATATCATACAATAAAATCGATGTTATTTGTTAGAATCGATAACATACAATAAAATCGATGTTATTTGTTAGAATCGATATCTTACAATAAATTCGATGTTATTTGTTAGAATCGATATCATACAATAAAATCGATGTTATTTGTTAGAATCGATATCATACAATAAAATCGATGTTATTTGTTAGAATCGATAACATACAATAAAATCGATGTTATTTGTTAGAATCGATAACATACAATAAAATCGATGTTATTTGTTAGAATTGATAACATACATTAAAATCGATGTTATTTGTTAGAATTGATGTTATTTGATAGAATCGATATCATACGTTAAAATCGACGTTATTTGTTAGAATCGATGTTATTTGTTAGAATCGTTCTCATACAGTAAAATCGATGTTATTTGTTAGAATCGATATCATACAATAAAATCGATGTCATTTGTTAGAATCGATATCATACAATAAAATCGATGTCATTTGTTACAATCGATACCATTTATCCAGGGTTAGGATATTCGAGAACTTTGTGTAACAAACTGATTTTGAAATTTTAAAGTAGGATTTTCGAGCTGATTTTATATTAATTTTAATTTTAATTTTATTTCCAGATTTCTAAAATCCTTTTCTTTCTGTCAAGTGTTTAAGAATGTCTAATATCTCGATACTTATTGCGTGTAATATATTGTAATTTTGGTAACTAGTGTAATATAATTAAATTTTTGGAGTAAGTGTAATATAATTAAATTTTTGGAGTAAGTGTAATATAATATAATTTTAGCAAAAAGTGTAATATAACGTAGTTTTTGTAATAAGTGTAATATAATGTAGTTTTTGTAATAAGTGTAATATAATATAATTTTTGTAATAAGTGTAATATAATATAATTTTTGTAAAAAGTGTAATATTATGTAGTTTTTGTAATAAGCGTAATATAATGTAATTTTTGTAATAAGCGTAATATAATGTAATTTTTGTAATTAGTGGATGTATACTGGAGATTATTTACACGTTCAAATTACGGAAAGTATGTATCTGCTTAGACAACGTAACCAGTAACAGGACAGTGATTAAGCAAAGTCACCAAGTCTTTTCAAGGCGAACTTGAAAGGCTTTGTCAACAACGTCAACTTCTCAAGTTAGCTTACCGACACGCCAGCAATGCATTTTGTTAAGGCTACACGCGCGAGTCCACTAACGCCCGAAGCCTAATCTCGCTAATATTCGTAAATTTCGACGAAGTTCGCCTAGAAACTGCGGTTTTAACCCACTCATTAGAAATTCTCGCTGACGAGATTATAAATAACGCTTAAAAAGGAGGGCATTCGATTGACGGTGGGCGCAGCCATAGTGATTAGCGGCCAATTTCGATTCGATTCCGTAGATTAACCGCGCGAAGAGAGTAGGCCATCGTACCAATTTCGAGGCAAATAGCGAAAGAAGCCCGCAATTTTGTCCAAGTTACGCGACAGATACGGCCGTCCATGCTGAGCCGCTGTGATGAGAATTTGCAAGATTTTGTAAAGCCCACGTCAAATTTATGGGAGACCTAAATATAAGAAGAGATAATACCCTTCGCTACCGACTAGAAATGGCCCTCTTACGGATGGATTGGGAACCACGCCGGGGAACGTAAACTAAATGCTAATTTTCAGTATACGCCCTTGCTGTCAAAAATACGATAAGTTTATTACGTCATCCCAGACTACGGCGCGTTTCGTTGTATATTCCCATCATTTTTGGAATATAAATAATCAAATTAAATATCGAAATTTTAGCTCTATTTGGTCTCAAAGTATTAGCGTAATAATTTGCATAACATACCGTAGTATGAATAACTTTGTTTGAGTACAGCATAGAGAACTGTCATATAAAATAATAACGTAAGTAACGTAAGAACTATAAAGTATGGCACTCTGGTAATTGTTTTACTACATCCTTTCTGCAGTGACGTCATCTAATTTAGAAATAACGCTACCAAGTATCTAAATCTTGAACTGTTCTTCCGAAAATGTAATCGGTTACGCTTGTTTCTTTTTGAAATTTAAGTCCAAGGCTTAGGGAAATTAGAAACGCTTTCAAAATGAAAACTAAGGCTTGCTTTTTCAATATAATTATGAATTATTGAATCGGAATATACAATTTATTATGTAAAACAGTCGATTCTGTTTTAGAGGTATATTATTCAAATTTTAGATGTGAAAGCATTCTGTGTGGACTTTATCAATACAGTTTTTTAATTCCCTTAATTTTAAAAGGATCAAAGATTCACAAAAGACATAAATGTATATCTGGGCAACTTAAATGCCAATCCTTCTACTAATTATAATTTGTGATAAAAGTATTTAGTAAGAAAATATGCTACAAGTGTTAAACTTAAGGTTTATTACGATACATTTGATAATGGTTATATTAGAGTGGTTAAGCAAAGCGCTCTAGACGTTTTAACAACAACGTTCGAGGAGAAACATTTTTTTAATCGCGATCAAGTACGTTTGCAATTGAATTTTCACAAATTGCACACGTTACGCTAACGAAAGCCCCTACTTTTTTTCGAGGTCACTAAACCACCATAAAATCGGGATTTGGTCACTAAATCACCCTATTTCTAGTACATTTGGTGAAAAGTACCATCGGCTTAAAATATTGAACCAGAATTGTATTGATTCACGTCTATAGTTTTCTTAGAAATTAAAACTAAGCCATTTTTGTGATAAAACATTAAAAAAATTAAAACTAAGTCAGTTTTAAAAATTTGCTACTTTTAAAAGTTTAAATAAAGATCTTATTTTTGTTTCTTAAAAGGGTCCCTATTTGGTTCCTATTTTAAAAATTTGGTTCCTATTTCCTATTTTTTTTTTCAGATTTTGGTGGGAGCAACAAACACAGCACCCGACACAAGGAGAACGCAACCCGTCAAAAGTCGTTCATTTTCTTGCGTACATTTTTCATTGGCTAGACGCTTTAGCGCCTGCTGCCGTCGGAAGGGGAAAATTCGGAAATTGCCTTCCCCATTTCCGTAAAACGTTCAGCGTAAAGGCTCGTCCAATGAAATTTGTACACCACACTGCGTTAGCGTGTTTAAAGGCTAGCTGCGTTCTCCTTGTGTTTATTGCTCCTAGGTTTGAACAATACTAAAACAGGTATGAGTGTTGTTTCTTCGTGTGCGGCGTCGACGTCTAATTTTAATCCAAACAAGTATTTACTCTTTTTAAAAAATACGCTTATAAATTAAAATTATCAGTATTTTAACTTAAACGCTATAAATATATTACGACGTGCCACGTGAGCTCGACACGAGAAAGTAAAACGTCTAAAATGTTCACGTGCGAGATATTATTGTAGATACGGTGTGGGGTGGCAGAGTGGTTAGCCGGGTTCGATTTCAACTTGTGGCACTGGATGAAAACGGTAATAGTAAGTGTAGGGAGCTGTTGGCTCGCGTGGCATGAAGGGCTTGCCACCACCCTCCTACACCTTCTAACCCGGCCACCCGAAATAAAGGCCTTAAAGTTCGCTGGCTGACTTGGGTCTAGGGTGGTGCCAAGGGTATTAGCCTATCTGATTATTATTATTATGAGAAATCATTGTATAGAAAATGAAAATTAGCAGAAACAAAATGTGTCCGCGTTAATGGAAAACCACGGTACATGTATTAATTTTTTCCACGAATATCGAATTAAATCATTTCCCCTTTTACCATTTTGTTCTAGGATGAGTGGAACCTTTCTGCTATTAACGTAATCATTTGAACCAATCATGAGACTCAAGCATTTCTAGGGAACTCGAGCCACTAAACGTTTCCGGCATTGAGCGTTTTAACCACCCAAGAACTCTTAGTTCTTAGAAAAATACTTCTTCAAGATCAATAGTTGATTTTATAAAATAAAAACTGATCTTGCCCAGCTTGTTAAAATGTTGCTCTTACGTCACAAGACACAGCTTTATTAGTTAATTCTTCGCACGAGTGATTTGCACGCTTGCTTGAAAAAGCTATTCTCTTCGTGACTGTAGCCGCTGTAGCGCGCGCTCGTAAACTGGAAAAAGTAAAAGACTGTGACGTAAGAGCAACATTTAAACAAGAAGGCCACGTTACTTTATAGCTAGTAGCAACAAACACAGCACTGCCCACACAAAGAGAACGCAACCCGTCAAAAGTCGTGGATTTTCTTGCGTACAGTTTTCATGGGTTAAGGCTGGTTTACCCTAAGGCAAAACCGCCGTGACGGCGGGAGCTAACTTTTGAAATCCTCGTTAGGCCTAATAGAAAATGTTTGCGTTCACGCCCGCCGTCACGACGGTTTTGCGCTAGTGAAAACCAACCCTAAAGCTGGTTTCCCACTCGACGGAAAATTAGCAGCGTAAAGTTGAACGTTAGCGGTATATCGAATGGGAATCAATTTTCAGCTCGACGTTTATTATCGTCTTTCCGGCATATTTTCCGTCGAGTGTGAAACCAGCTTTAGACGCTTTAGCGCCTGCTGCCGTCAGAAGGGGAAAATTCTGAGATTGTCTTCCCCCTTTCCGTAAAACGCTCAGCGTAAAGGCTCGTCCATTGAAATTTGTACACAACACCGCGTTAGCGTGTTTAAAGGCTAGCTGCGTTCTCCTTGTGTTTGTTGCTCCTAGCTTTATAGAAAGAACTCTTGATAATCTTACTTACTGTTAATATTTTTACCGCTTTTCTTTCAAATTGAAAAGATGCGTGTTAGAAGTTACGAAATAAATTTCGCAACTAAGCCTTGGCAATGAAACTTGTTGAAAGGAAAACATTCATACTCTCATAAGTATGTCAATTATCAAAATTTATAACCGAAATGATTTTCAGAGCTATTGGGCAATTAAGATTTAGCTTTCCGCACAGAGCCCCCTAGTGTCTAAATATGCCTACTTAAGGTGAAATCTACTGCTAGCAAGGATGATAACTCGCTACTCAGTTGAATTTGAATTTGAATTTGAAGTCTGAGTCGGAGCTTGGTGAGAACGTCAGTGTCAAAAAAATGGTCAATAAATTAGCATTAAAACCATAGGCAATATCATACTTATTGTTATTATGTTACTTATGATACTAACGAAGGTTGCCACACTTCAGGGAAATCAGGGGAAACTCAGGGAAAGGTCAGAGCATTTTAAGATTTTGTAAAAATTGAGGGAAAAGTCAGGGAATTCAATTTTATCTGGACACTTTTTGATGGTAATTTCACTCTAGGTCTATGACAAATTCTATGATTATCATTTATTTCCTTGAAAGTTTGGCTAATTTTTTCTACATTGCAACGACTTTAAAACAGGGTTGCCCAGCGTTTATCGTTCTAATTCATCTATTTCACCTCGAAAATGGATGCCAACACTGTTTTCCAACGACTAGAAAACAGGGTTGTCATGCTACTTCGATGCTAAATAAATTATAAACTAAAATAGCGTCTGCTTTACCATTGTACACTTACTAGCTTCCGAAAACCGCCGCTTGGTGGAGGTGCAAAAAACTAAAATATTTTTTATCCTTTTTTATGTAAACAATTTTGGCGGGAAGTAACTAAACAGCGCCCAAAATATCTAAAGTCTTAGGAGGGAACGGGAAATGGTCGAAGTTTGGTGTTCCATCACACCTAAAACCTGAGGTTATATTCCCTTTAAATAACATTGAGTTTCAATTCAACTTCGTATACCATGCCCAAAATCGACATTAGTTAGTGATATTCACCAGGGCCCGTAAAACATCCCATAATCCATTAAATTGGAAATTACAAGTTAGATTAGGACTCGGTTGTAATGTGAAATCTATAAAATGCGGGAAAAAAAAGTAACAGAGGCTTCCCGATACGCGTTAACGATTAAACGTTAAATTTCGATGTTGCTTGTTCGTTGGTAGCGAATGGAAATGGACGCTTCTAATGGCAATATGTTCATTCGTCTAATGCAGTCTTCTTCTGAATCGATAAACAAGCGTTACTTTTTCTTTACATATTAAACAAGAACTAGAATCGTAAACACGCGAGTGGCCCTGCGAATATCCAGATGGCAAAATCGCATTAACGACTTAATTTATGCAAACGTAGTCCTAACTTTCCTGATTTTTTTTATAACAAGTAACCTATAATTTTGTTGTACGTTTCTTATTAACCTCGACTGCGCATTTTGAATTATCTACTTGATAATAATAGAGTGTCCAAATTGAGACACGCTGTGGTCTCTAATGGTCTCAATCTGCGCTTTTAAAAGACTTTTGATTTAAGGTAGCTCCTATGTCACTGTCTCATTAAACCTTTTTTACACGAGCAGATATTTTTACAAAACATTGTTAGTAGGCTGCGTTCGGTAACGCTCAACGAAATATCTAAAAAATTATTTTGGTTGAGGCCGTTGCTTAGCGTGATGTAGGATCTTGTTGAACGCTTTTTACGCTGGTTGTAAATTTAGTAAAATACCGTTGATCAACAGACGGGCAACATGACGTCAAAACCGGAAACGCGAAAAAATGTGCAGTACGAATCCACACTCAAATTTTACCAAACAATGTGTCCTTCGAGCGTTACTAAACGCAACCCAAATGGCTTCGCGTGAATGGATAAAATATGTTCGCAAACGATTTTGATGCTCAAGTTTTGAAAAACGGTCGGTTTTTCTGGCCAAGGCTTAGCTCCAATAACCGAGGCTTAGCGCTAAATCTTTAAATCGAATAATTTTCCTACACATCGTTTTAAAGGGAATATAACCTCAGGTTTTAGGTATGGAACACCAAACTTCGACCATTTCCCGCTTCCTCCTATGACTTTAGATATTTTTGGAGCTGTTTAGTGACTTCCCGCCAAAATTGTTTACATAAAAAAGCATATAAAACATAAAAAACGACTTGAGGCTATATTCCCTTTAATTACGAAAAACTAAGAAGCAAAGCAATATTATTAATAGTAAATATTTTTATTAAAATAAATTTACTTTTTTAAGAATTATTAGTAAATTTCTTTGCCAGTTAACACGTGAAACAAATCTTAACAAAGTTGGGCCTTTTGTGGCGTAAAAACTTTGAAAATTTATTTTTTTATTAAAAATTCTTTTACCGATACATATATTAACGACTCTGAAAATTTATGAACAGAAAAGGCAGGCAAATGAGGATGTTTGCCCAAGACATGTACTGGAAGTGTTGCGCGCAAAAACGGCACTCCTAATTCAATTTTCATCGTGTAAATTAATGGTTATTTTAGTAAACGAGTTATCTTATTAAAATTAATAGTTAATAAAAACCACCAATGGACTATAAAGCAATAAAATGACCGAAAAGGTAGAAAAGTCCATAATAAAAAGGGGCCAAAAAAGTTAAACACTAACAAATTTAAAATAATGAAAAAACTTTCGAAATACTCGGACCAATAGGTCTTCGAGAATAAAATTAAAACGCGAAACTCGGACCAAATAAATCTTCGAGTCAAAAACTATTTAAAATGGAAATAAAATTGCCAGAATTTCCAGCGGTAGACTGGTTTCACAGTAGTTGGAGCTCATCATAAGTTAAAAATTATTTACTATAAACACTTGTTAATTAGCCTTTTCATTTGACATAGCGTCCCGTAGTGGCCAACGCCAGAATCTCATAAACTGCTGAATTTTCGTCCACTATAAGCAGACGATTTACTATTACACAGGACAATACGTCTGCTTAGCAGACGAAAATTCAGCAGTTTATGAGATTCTGGTAACTGCTAATTGCAGACCTTTGAGCTTTTGGATTCTAATTTATTTTATTCTGACGGTAATTACCGTCCTACGCATTGTAACCAGGCCACCTGTTTAAGGCATTAAAAGTCGCTAGATGACTTGGACCTAAGGTGGTGCCTCGGGTATTAACATAACTGATTATTACTATTATTATTATTACTATCAAGTAAATTTCTTAGTTCTGTCAACAATGATCACTAAATCCTCGCCCGTTCTCAGAAGATTTAATTATTTGCACATTTTTGCACGAAATGATCTTAAACTTTAATTTTCATTGCACTTAACAAAAAATGGGATTTCAATCTGAGGAATTTCGAGTTCCTCCCAGCAAACAGCGTCACAAATTGGTTAGATTATTTTATATCTGTTGGAAAGCGCCAACATGACGCAAAAATACTCGTCTGGAAAGAAAAAAGTTACCCCGTAATTCGTAATGGACTTAACGATCTAGATTAAGAATTACCAAGCGTGGACGAACGAATTTTATTTATCCTTTTATTTTCACCTACGACCATGAGTAACATAAATAACATAAGTATGACGTTAATATATTTACTAATTGTCTTTTTCGCCAATGAACGTATAAAACATTACGTGTCTAAGGACTAGCACCTACTAGTTTTTGGAAGGGTCAGAGAATTAGCCGTCGACTGCCTACTTATAGGGGCAGCTAAGACTTATTTAAAGTAAAAAAACTTTCAACAGTAAAAATAACTTTTATTTTGACAAAATAATGAAAAAATATTGACTAGAATCATAAAATCGACCTTTTAAACGCTCGCTTCGATTTCTGTAGTTTGTTATTTTAGATTTTCAGCCCTAAACGCGTTTTTAACAGGGCTACCAGATTTTCCGTTGATATCTCTCTCTTTTCAGCTTTAACAAAAATGTAATTCTTTCTTTATCATAGAGTTGTTAATTTTCCGGAAATTTTTTTTTAACTTTTTATCGATAAAAAATGTCTAATAACAGTAAACATACTACAAAACATTAATAGTGTTACATTGTTAATCAGTTTAAACTAGGCTAGAGGTTTAGTTTTACTTTCAGATTCGAAAAAATGAGGCGAAAATGCCACTTTATTTAAAGGGATTGCTAAAACGTCCTACAATTAAAACGAAATTGCATATAAACGCCGCGCCACGCCGCCGCCGCCTTTAAATTTTCGTTCAAAGCCGCTGCCGACAAAACTTCGGCGCATGCCGGTCACGCCGCCGATAGAAAAACACCGGATCGCCGCCGCCGGTCAAAATTTCGCGGCGTCGGGGTCTAAATTTCCTGCTCCTAATCTTCCGATTACGCAGTTGAGTGTCATACTTATGTTTATTGTGTAACTTATGATACGATTTAGTGGACTTTGAGAATCACGATTTGCGAATTATTTATCTCTCGTGTTCTTATGCAGTGGCGTAGGGTAAACATACGAAAAGAAGGCCTGCTGAATATAATTTGAGAAAATAGGTGGTTGGCTGACCCTCAGCGGGGCTGTGCGTGATGTTACGATCTCCCCCAAAATGTTGAACAAAAGCCGGATTCGCTTCTTAGTACTATTCCAACACGTTTTCCCGCCAAATTCAGAGCACTCAATTTTAAGAATTCTTTGAAAAAATATCAGAAAACAATTTGAATTATTATCATTAGAACTGAAACTTTACACACTTTTTTTTACATAAACTTGGCATCAGTGAAACTTTATTTGATTTGAAATTCAACGAGCTATTTCTCCGAATTTTGTGAATTCTCAAAAACTAATTGACACAAAAACGGGAAAATTTAAAAGGGCCTGAAAACATGAAAAAGTTTTCATGGTCGCATCTGCTATCAAGGGGCAAAGAAAGGGAACTTGCTGAAATTCGAATTGAAATTTTTAAATGGTTTAAGATAATATCAAAAGTAAATGAACCGAAGTTATCAGACTGCTATACTCCCCATTTTGGAGGCGTTTTCTTTATGAAGTTACATTTTGACCTCGAATTTGAACTTTTGCGCGCTCCTAGGCCGAAAATAAAACGGTTTTGTTTTTATGAAACCATTTTTTATACATAGAAATAGCTATACCCACAATCTCCGAGTGCAATTTATCGCGTCAAAAGACGGGGATGGAAATTAGCTTTTTTTCTCATCATTTGCATAAGGAAAACGCCCTCCGATTCTAAACCCTATTTCGATAACTTCGGTTCATTTACTTCTGATAATATATAAATAAAAATATTTTCATTCGGTCTGAAAAATCTAGTATTTTTGTCCAATTTCATTGGTTAAACAATTAGAAAAATAAACAGGAATTTTAGAAAAAATATGGTATTTCCAAAAGTCAAGGAAGTTCAGTAGTACACTGTTAAAAATAAAGGTTTATAAAACGACCAAAATTGGACTTTTATTTTATTTCAAACCATTTGGTTACTGAAAATGGTCTAATCAATTATTTTAGACCGATTTTACTCTTTCATGTTGAATGCAATACCTTTTGGGGTATTGAAAAGGAACGAGCCCTAAGAATAAACCTTTTCCAGTCCTGGTGGTAAAGGTATAAAAATGTTATGTTCTAACATTTAGTCCTTTTGAATACCCATTTAATTCCCTTAAACGAAGAAAAAAATGATATGGACCAATTTCGAGACTAGTATTTGAATACTACGTTATTTATTTTTTTAATATTTTCTTTAAAATAACTTAATGCGAAGAAATTCCAATCACCTGGAATATTTAACGAAGGTTAAGTTTTTAAAAAATTTATAACAGATTTAAATATAGGGGATATTGATTATGGCGTCAAACTATTATAACCCAAATATCGAAACCACAGAATTCGTGTTACGTGTATATCAAAAACTGAAAGTAATAAATGATACTTAACGTGATCAACTCCCTTCGTTCAACGACTATTTCCCCCTAGCGGAAACCAGCTTAATCTGGCCATGTGAATGGTTAATCTATTGAGTCGTATTGAATAATAATAATAAAAAGTATTAAATAAGGGCCTATAAAGGACTGAAAATAAAGTTAAAAAGGATTAACTTCTTACTGTTTATGAAGTAAAATGGATAAAAGAGTGTAAAATAAGTACTTAAACACTCCACAAAAGGACTGAATTTGGGGAGCAGAAGGTTTAAATATGTTCTATGATAAAACCCTCAATGGTCTTAAATATTGGAAAATGTTTTAAGCACTTTAAAGGTCTAAAATAAGACCTTTATTTTTAACAGTGTGGCGTAATTGTGGTGTTAGAAACGGTCTACAAACTGGTGAGATTGACAAAAATGCCCGAATTTTTGGTGATAGCGGGTATCCTTTCGAACCATGGCTTCTTGTGCCTTTTTTAAAACCAAATAACGCGAAAGAGCAATATTTTAATCAATCTAATCACGATTTAATCAATCTAATCACGATTTTATCAATCTAATCACGATTTAATCAATATAATCACGATTTAATCAATCTAATCACAATTTAATCAATCTAATCACGATTTAATCAATCTAATCACGATTTAATCAATCTAATCACGATTTAATCAATCTAATCACGATTTAAACGATTTTTTATCATTCTAATCATGATCTAATCATTTTAATCATGATCTAATCATTTTAATCAGATTTAATCACTTTAATCAGATTTAATCACTTTAATCAGATTTAATCACTTTAATCAGATTTAATCACTTTAATCAGATTTAATCGCTTTAATCAGATTTAATCGCTTTAATCAGATTTAATCACTTTAATCAGATTTAATCACTTTAATCAGATTTAATCACTTTAATCAGATTTAATCATTTTAATCAGATTTAACCACTTTAATCAGATTTAATCACTTTAATCAGATTTAATCAATATAATCGGTCAAATTGAGATTTCATAATTAAAATCCAAACTAAAGTACGATGATTTAATATTAATTATTAATAATGATGGTTCTATCGCAATTGTGTTTGATTCTCGTTCTAATTTCTAACCGTGATTTAATCATACTAACCACGATTTAATCGTTTCAATCAGGTTTTAATCATTTTAATCAGATTTTATAATTTAATCATGATTAAATCAGATTTAAACATTCTAATCATGATTAAACGTGATTTAATCAACATAATCGTGATTAAATTGAATTTAATAAAAATAATTCAATCGGATTTAATCTTTCGAGGGGTGCGTCGTTAATCAAGGAAGTGTTCTGCCCCTCGGGTGTCCAACACCAAATACCTGAGGTTATATTCCCTTTAAATAATAAATTGATGGTTTTATTCAATAACGAGGTATTATACTGAAAATAAAAAGGTAGAAGCAAAGTCGGGGCAAAACTATTGTCATTTCAAGTGACGTATTTATTTGGCGCCATGTACGGCAGTTTTGTAGAAAGTTGAGTAAAAGAAATTACATTATAAGCATTTCTCTTTTCTGATAGTAGGTGGCGCGTCAGTCGCTGCGCTTGAGCCAAACAATTCTTAGAAAAGATAACCATCACCAAACGGGTCTAAAAGTACGCTATTTAACTTTTTCTGTATCGAGGTAGCCCTCGAAATTATATCCTTTTAAATTATACCAAGAACGTATTCAAGCGAGCTGAGAACATCTAAGGCAGCCTTGTATGGGGCTCTGTTCACATTATAAAACTTTTGTTTGTCAATTTGTTTAACTATACTTTTATCCGACCAACTAATTGCACATTGTATTGACCAACGTTTGTTGCTGCAACACAAATATTTGTTTTTAAACTAGGATATTAGTTCAAGGGGCAGTTTAAGGTTGGGTAAAGTTGACCAAAGAAAGTTGTAAAGTCTGAACGCCCCTTTAGAGACAGCTTCGACAGCACTGTCAAGTTACCAGTACTTAAAGTACCGTGTAAGGCTAGATGTTCCTGTTTATTACCTAGAGTTAGTCTATAACAAGAATATGCTAATCTCTTGAAAACAGATGCTATTTTTGCGTCCAGATCTGTTAAACCGAATCCAATCCTGATTATAGTTCTGAAATTATCGGTTTTTTGAGAACGAGCGTACAGCGCCAAGGCGATGAATAAAGTCTTTCGTTTTTAGCGGGAGTACATTATACCTCTATCTTGTATTAGATATTTCGGGTAAATGTCAGAAAGACATGCCAATCGATAGAACTCATATAGAAACGTTATTTATCGAGTTCCATAGGTATCAATTTTCCTAAACCCCGATATCATCGTGCCAATGAAACAATCTAAAATGAATTTGCCGTGTTCGATAAACATGAAATATTACAAAAGGTGTATTGGAAGAAAAACAATTAAATTGTTCGAAGCTTAAAGAAATATTACCCACATTTCTATACGAAAAATAACCTACATTTCTATATGAAAATTATCCCACATTTCTATAGAAAAATTACCCTCATTTACATATGGAAATTACAAACATTTCTATTGAAAATTACCTACATTTATATATGGAAATTACAAACATTTCTATAGAAACATTACCCACATTTCTATATGAAAATTTCCCACATTTCTATTGAAAAATTAACACATTTCTATAGAAACATTACCCACATTTCTATATGAAAATTTCCCACATTTCTATTGAAAAATTAACACATTTCTATTGAAAAATTAACACATTTCTATTGAAAAATTAACACATTTCTATTGAAAAATTAACACATTTCTATAGAAACATTACCCACATTTCTACAGAATCTATAGACATTTAGGTGGTTTTAAAAACATTGGATAACCTGAAAATTTCGAAGGTTTTCTATTTGATTAATTTCAACAAATCTTTTCTATATAAATTTTAGAGATATTTAATCAGAATTCTATAGAAAATATTTCTATGCAAATTTCGGAAATTTTTCTGCAGCCATTTTATAACCTAGAAATTAGTTATTTTCTATAAAAGGAATTTTAGTCATCCCCTAAATTTTTCTAAATGCATGTAATAGAAATGCTATCCAAATTCTATAGACTAATTATCCACATTTCTAAAGAATCTATACAAATTTCGGTAGGTTTTCTAAACCCATTGGGTAACCTAGAAATTTGAAGTTATCGAGTTGTTTTCTATAACAGAAATTTCAGTCATACCAAACAAATTTATATATACATTCTACAGATCTTTCATCGAAAAACTATAATTACCCACATTTCTTTAGATATTTGGTCAAAAGACATTGACATTATTTGCAGAAATTTCACGGTTTTTTCTAAATAAATAGTTATAGGGAGCTCTATGGGATATAGAAAACTTTAGATAATCTATAGACTTCAATAAGATTTTATAAACAGTCTAGAGAAAAATCTTGTAAGGAATATTTTCTTCGTTCGCAGAAATTTAGATTAGTTGATTTTGGAAAAGCGTCCGTTTAATAAATCAAGTGTAGTTTACTTCTGAGTTTGTGAACTCTGTTCCCGAGAGTTAAACACATTATTTGAAAATGTCTTTCAAAAGCGAAAGAGTTTCAATATTAAATAGTTAAATTAAATGTAATTTCAAATAGGATTGAAAAAATAGCCCCGTCTGTATTACGAACTCGAGTACCTGCGATTTTCGACTGTTTTCGACTAATCTTAAAGGGGGTTAAACTAAATCGAAACACAGGGTACAACTGGTTTTCCGCGTAACTACCTAGTGCCATAAATGTTAACTTGGTTGAAACACCATAAACATGCGAGTTCATAGGTTACCGTTGGAAAAAACCCATCTACCTCCGACCCTAGCTACGCCACTGTCTACAGGGCTACCAGTCGATATATATATATATATATATATATATATATATATATATATATATATATATATATATATATATATATATATATATATATAGAGCTAAAATTGAAGGTCTAATATTATTTTTTTGGGTTAAATTATCAAAATATACGAATTTTCTGGGATCTATTTGGGGAACTTAAAATCGTCCGCGTTTGTGGCAAAAAATTTGGAACGCCATGGTCAAAATTCTGTAAATAACCACGCTTACTAAATAAATATATTGACTAGGGATGGATTTAACCTAAGATATAGAAAACATAGAATAAAAGTGCCATTTTAGAATTCTACATTATACCTTTTCAGAATTATTGGAAAATTTAGGATAAAATGCAATTTTAGAATTCTACAATATACCTTTTCAGAATTATAGGAAAATTTAGGATAAAATGCAATTTTAGAATTCTACAATATACCTTTTCAGAATTATTGGAAAATACAGGATAAAAAATTATTTGTAGAATTATATAAATTTAGGATAAAAATATAATTATAGAATAATATATTACACAATTTCAGAATTATAGGAAAACATACGGTAAAAATCTATTATGGAATTATACAATATACCAATTTCAGAATTATAGTAAAATATAGGATAAAAATTTAATTATAGAATTATACATTATAACATTTCCGAATTATAGGAAAATATAGTAAATGGAAATATAGAAAATAAGATATAGAAAATGGGAGCCCTACAAAAAAACTTTGCGCTGTTGACCTTATGTACGAGTCATTTCGTCCGTCGCGATCAGCGAGACTAGCCAAGAAGTAAAACAATCACTCCGTAACTCAGTCAGTCCCTAACTAAATGCAATCCGAGAGTCATAAATTAGCAGCCCGGGAAAGAGTAATGAAGAGATTCGCTTCACGACGGGAGAGAGCTAGCTAGGGCGTCGTCCTCTCGATGCAACTAGGCGAAAATGACCACTGGGTTAGTGGATATACGAAACACGGGAAATCAACTGTTAGGGGACCCCTGGGACTGACCAAAAAAAAGTCCGGTACTAAAAGAGACGCTGGGCTCGTAAAGACGTACGACACCCCATTAGTTGAATTAGATTTAAGCGACCCCGACCAAAGGCAAAGGTGATCTCGTCCGCAGTCCTATTTATCAGCCAGGATGTCCGCGCCACCATGCTCGGATGCTTTCTAATTAATTGTATTTTTCATCCATTCGTTGACGGCACGCCCAACTACAAAATTAACTCTGTTCTCCAGAGAAAATTTTCACTTGTTTTTCTTTTCACAAATTAACGACATTCATTTGCACCTGCGTTTTTGGATATTTTCGTGTTAGGTGCGTATTAAAATCGGGAATTGGGGGCATTGTAAATTCGATTTAGTTGGTGTATAGTAGTAACTTTAATCGGTTCTTTTTTATTACGGTTGATATTAAAATAATGAAAATATTATTTTGTTTTTGATTGGTTTAATTTTCGATTGTGTAGAAATTATTTTATGATTTACCACATTTTTTACCAAAATTTCGAACGAAAATGCATTCTCTAACCAAACAATTCTATAGAAATTATATGGAATACTGATCGTAATCCTATAGAAATATTACCTACATTCTACAGAATCTAAAGAAATTTTGTTCAGTTATCTATAGCTATTGAAAAAAACCTCGGATTTTATACGTATTTTCTAAAGAAATATTTATATAGCACTATATGATATCGAAACTCCTAGACTATTTTTAGACCTCTATTAGAATTTATAGAAAATCAATAGAAATATTATATTATATTTCATTTAATTTTATTTACAGGATGAAGTTGAATCTCGTTTAAATTTATAAAGTTAATTAATAAGTCTATAACAGATAAGTTCAATTTTAAAAATAAGGCATTCAATTTAAAGTAATTTAATAATTTTGTTACGTATTTAAAAGCCACATCAACTTTAATAATTTAATAATTTTGTTACGTATTTAAAAGCCACATCAACTTTAATAATTTAATAATTTTATTACGTATTTAAAAGCCACATCAACTTGAAAACAAACGAAACGCCTGTAGAGGGGTTCCATTCGGACTACACCGGAGTACAATGTAAAGTCAACTACCAGGATTAGTAGTAAATGCTATATGGGGCGATTAAATGTTGTTAACAATTCCAATAAGACTATATTCTAATTTCTCAATAAATGGGCCAAAAAATATTCAAAAACGTCCCAAAAATAGCGAAGACGTGCCAACGTGATGGATGATACATAATTTATCAAATAATTACGGCTTAAAAACACCGTGACCTTTAACCTTTGGAATTACCTTCTCGGCGCGTATAAGAAATATGGCTGAGGAAAAAATGAAAGTAGAGGGGCAGAAATATGTGACACACAAGGTGTGTCCTGGGCGGGGCTCGACTCCGACGTCGAAGCCTTCAAAGATTTAAGGTTCCAAAGGGTGCTTCAAAACCCCTTAAGCTCGCTCGCTATAAGTCAATTTTGGACAAATCCAACCGCAACCAGAATTAAACGACCTTTCTAGCTAACGTGGAAATAGCCTCAAATAATAAGACGGAATCAAATTGAAATTTGACTACTGCAAACACAAGTGTTTGGATAAGAAAATACACATATTTTTGAGAATAAAGTTAAACTAAAATTTAGAACAAAGCCATAATTGAATCTTGACTATTGAAAACATTTATGAAGCTTTTTTGATAAATAAATGCACATATTTTAAAGAATAAATTAGGGTATTGTTATAGTAAACCGCTTAACAATTAGCTTACAGTAAAACTAAAATTTTAAACGAAGCCATCACAGTTTTGATTTTAACGTTTTTATTTATACTAGATGGCGCTCATTTAAATTTTTTCGTTCAGATTTAAGAGCGATACAGCTAGGTTTAACTTTAAAGGTCCAGATAATCATTGGTAAAATTCCATGACCGTTAAAGCCTCTGCAAGTTTTTATAGATAGTTTTAGAGACACTTTAAGTTCACACAATTTAATTATTTTTAAATAATTTGCGTCATTATAGCCAAGGCAGTGCCAAAACTAAGTGACCAAAGATGGGTTTAAAATTTATTTAGCAATTTATCTAACTTTTGCGAGAGTCTTCAAGTTTTGAAAAACGTGGACAAATAGTTTGCTTGCAAATATTTGATACTGTGGCAGTATCAGTCTTTTCCATACTTGAATAAATTTTGTTTTATAAAAACCTATTGTCTGCTTAACAGTCGAAAATTCAGCACTTAATGAGTTATGGTCAATCTGTGTGCATTAAAAAGGTTAATTTTAGCGACGAAATATCAAAATTTTCGCTAAATTACTAAATTTTCACTAAATAGCAATGTTTTCGTTAAATATCAAAAATTTTACTTAATAACAAAATTTAGGCTTAATAACAAACTTTTCACTAAATAACTAAATTTTCATTTTAAAACAAATTTTTACTTTAAAACTGAATTTTCGTTAAATAAATTTTCTTTAAACTATATTTTTGATAATTAAATTTTTACTAAATAAAAAATTTTGCTATCTAAATTTTAAGTAAATTTTCGCTAACTAATTTTTAAATAACTTTTCGCTAACTAATTTTTAAATAACTTTTCGCTAACTAATTTTTAAATAACTTTTCGCTAACTAATTTTTAAATAACTTTTCGTTAACTAATTTTTAAATAACTTTTCGTTAACTAATTTTTAAATAACTTTTCGTTAACTAATTTTTAAATAACTTTTCGTTAACTAATTTTTAAATAACTTTTCGTTAACTAATTTTTAAATAACTTTTCGTATCGTTAATTACCGGTCGATTTTTCATTGTTTGGTAAAAGCGATACCATTTGGAGATTTAGAACGTCTGGTTTAAGGTGGCTCAACTATTGGCTTAGTTTCCACTTCATTCATTTTATTTAAAAAAGTATCTTTCGAAAATAAAAATATTTGAATATTTCGAAAGAAATAAATGGCTTTTTCAGATAAAACCTAATAAGGTTGAAAACGGAATACGAACTGAATTCTTCGGGGCACCCACTTTCCATGTTTTGGCCACGCGAAAAAAGAGTGTTGAGTTTTCATTTCATTTTTTATTTTCTCCCTATCTCGAATTTTTATCAAGTTCAAGTCGTATAAGAATTCCGCGAACAATGGCCCGTCGTGGGATTATAATCGCCAGAACCAGATTCGCAAAAGCCGGCGCGGATTTAAGGGCCCTTTCGAGAGGCTCAGCGCAACCTTCCAGACTTTAGAATGCTTCAACGGCGGAACTGGCAAGTTACTTTGACGACGGAGGATTGTTCAAGCGCGTACTCTGTATTTACTAAAGGAATATAAAGTCGCCATTGTCTAGTCAGATAAACATATCAGCTATCGTTGTCCAAAAATAGGCTGACCTCAGAAAATGATTTTTCTTAAAAACTGCAACCACAAGTTTATAATTATACTTTCATATAAGTGCGACGGTTCAATATCTTGCACGTGTTAAAATTTCGCTGTGAGTAATTTCTAGAATGAGTACACGTTTTTGGTGTACTTCAAACACAAGGCTATTAGCTAGGGAAAAAAACACCGTTGATGCAAACAAAATTGTATTAGACCTAAAGCTTAGTTTACATAACGTTAATTTCAGGGTTGACAAAATCAATGTTTTTTATTGTTTTAAACAAGATTCATTGTTTTTAACTGTTTTTAAATCAAAGAATAAAAAACACATAATAAACAATAAAAAACTATGTTTAAAACACGTTTTAAACTATTCATTATACTTATGAATCAGACTCACGAGTAAACTCATTTAAAGAAATATTACGTATCATTAAACGTATCATCATAAGAGGCATAATTACCCTAAGTTTGTCAATAAGATGAATTTTTCAATGATACCTTGTTTAACGAAAGTGACGTAAATGACGTCATTTTTTCCAGTGACGAAATTTACGTCATGTGTTTGCGAAGCGGCGTCTGCGGCGCGAGCATTAAAAATACCATATAGTGTACTTGAACGGAATTCGCGAGTCCTACGTTTCTTTGGTCTGTTTAGAACAAGCTGTAATTGAAGATTTTCTGTGGGAAAGGCTCAAATTGGCACACTTAGGGTAATTATGCCACTTATGGTATTATAAATAAACTCACAGGGAGAAGAACCAAAGAGTACACGCTTATTTAAACGAGCCACGAATTTCGCTAAGCGTTGTTGACCAACCATTGACGGCCTTAGGGTTTTTGGTGCCCCATGCAAATACTACCTAACCTGTAGTAGGGTTTTTAATAGCTATAATCCTGGAATTTTCGGTCGCATAGTACTAAGAAAAGGGAAAATAGCTAGTTATCCACACAATGTTTTTAGTTTTGGTTTATTAAAATGTGCACGTCTGCAGTCATAAATCATCACAAATAAACAATGTTATAAAAAATAAGAACTTAGATACCTCTATAATTTTAAAACTTCAATCACATAATAAAATTTCAAAAAAATCGACCGAAATCCCTTAATTATTATCTAGGAGTGCCGCCTAGTCGGTTTTAACCCGATCTGTCCAGACCGGCCGTGTTTCTTGTACCGGCACAGCCCGACTAAACGGCAACCCTACTTTTAGGAAGGATCCCAAATAAATGTATATTGGCAGCTATATACATTCTATTGAAACAAAAAGACAAAATTCAATGTGTTCGTAGGATTTTTGCACTGGTAGGAAATTTATGAAATCATATCGAGCCCTTTCAGTCGCTCTTTTCAGAGAATCTTAAAATCAAACTACCCGTTATCAATACAATTTACCTTTCTTAGAGCCTTGGAATGGTTTTTTCTATTGAATAACCAAAATCTTACAAAAAAAAACAATGAAAATTTACCTTATAAAAAACATGTTTAAAATAGTTTAAAACGTTTAAAACAAATTGGTGTTTGTTTAAAATATTTGTTTTAAACGTGTTTTAAACACTTGTTTTAAACATTTTGTTTAAAACTTGCCAACCCCAACTTAATTTTCTTAACGCACTCTTTGCTTTATCTTTTTGTAGTATTATCATAAGTGTATATTTACTGTAAGTGCGCCATTTTTTTTGACGTGTTTAATATTTACCGAGAGCCTTTTGTACAAGGACCACACATTTTTGTTTAACTTCAGGCTAAGTCCTTAACTAGTGCGCGTGAAGGGAGTCGTATCAATTAATTTGTTTTTTTTTAAGTTGCTTATTTTCTCGCTAGAGGCATTTATCGTTTTGGGTATGTCGTTAATTCTACTCCACTCCACATTTAACTATCCGTTATTATTTCAACTAACTATCACACTTATGACACTAATGATCAGGCTTGTTCAAAATGCATTTTTAGTTAGAAAAAGTATTTTGCATTTTACATTTTGCATTTGGAGTTAGAAAAAGTATTTTGTATTTTACATTTTGCATTTTGAGTTAGAAAAAGTATTTTGCATTTGGAGTTAGAAAAAGTGTTTTGCATTTGTAGTTAGAAAAAGTATTTAGAATTTTACGTTTTGCATATTGAATTATGGACAAAGTATTTTGCATTTTGCATTTTGAGTTATGGAGAATGTATTTTGCATTTTGAGTTATGGAGAATGTATTTTGCATTTTGAGTTATGGAGAATGTATTTTGCATTTCAAGTTATGGAGAATGTATTTTACATTTTGAGTTATGGAGAAGGTTTTTTTGCATTTTACATTTTGCATTTTGAGTTATGGAGAAGGTTTTTTGCATTTTACATTTTGCATTTTGAGTTATGGAGAAGGATTTTGCATTTTACATTTTGCATTTTAAGTTATGGAAAAGGTTTTTTGAATTTAGAATTTTGAAAAAAAAAAGCATTTTAAACAACCCTACTAATGCTACAACTCATCAAAAGACTTATATTCGAAAATAGACCATTTTAAAAAAATCTTAATATTTTTCTTCTCAAAAATGGAAATAGCTGAAAGTTTGGATCTAGAAATAGTTAAGGTATTAATTAAAAGCGCCTATTAATACAACCCCGCCAGAATTTCAATTATCCTTTATATAGTCGCACTCCAAATGAACGTAGCATGAAAGCGTCTGTTTACGAAAGTAGGGGTTAAAAAAAGTCGATTGAAAGTCTTGGCTCGCATGCTAAGAAACGCAAGGACGCGGGTCCACAAAGACACGTAGGCCAACTGCTGCCGCCCCAAACGCGCGGTTACGATTAAAAAAGGTCCCGCACGAATTTGCGAGTGTAGAGTTATGTTCAATTGTTCAATAACGCAAATACCTCGTCGCCGTTCCCGCTGCACTATTCACGAAAGTACATGTTCGCTAAAAGGCTCTCTATTCAGTACGCGTTGAAAGGAAATATGAAGTACAGTTGATTTCGTAAGAAGGAATATTAAATTTATTCAGACTATACTCTAAGAAATGTTATTCGTGAATACTAAAAACATTTAACATTAACTACATTGTGGCACATTAAAAGTCATTTTAAAAATATAAAACAAATGATTTTTAAAATAAAAATAAAATAAAATTATCAAAATTAGTCCTACTATAGTTTTGATTCCTTGATGATGACCTTAACAATCCAAACAATTATGAAGGACGGTGGTCGACATTGTTAAGTGTGTGTGTTACTTTAAATTTGAAATAACAGAATGCGTTTCTATGAAGAAATCAAACTTTTGTCAAGTAGTTAAAATATTACGCTATCATTAATAGTCGATGTATAAGTCCCAAAATATTTGTTTCCTGCTTCCACATGTGAAGGGAAAACCAAAACAAAAAAGTGTTTCTGGGGACACTGTTATTTTTTAGCCAGCTGGTAATCTTTTACATACGTTAAATTTAAATTGATTGGCATTAGAACTTATAATCCATGGTAGCCTTTCAGGTTCACTAATTAAGTGGCTTTCAGTTGACGAATGAAATTGACAAAGCCCACTGTCATTAGCTTATGCTAATATAACCACGCTATTAATGGCTTAAATATTTGCCATGCCTTTGATGGAGCTAAGTTTTAACACTAGTCTATTAGACAGTGGCGTAGCCAGGGGGGCCCAGGGGGCACATGCCCCCCCCCCGAAACGTATGGTCGTACGTACAAATATTTTTATTTTTTTTACTTTTTTTTTTCAATTGCGTGCCCCCCCCCCCCCCCCGAAATAAAATCCTGGCTACGCCACTGCTATTAGAAGGAAAATTATTCGAAATTGAAAAATCGGCTGCTAACAATTAAGGTGCACGACTTGATTTAAACCTAACTAGCGCCAAGCAACCCAAGCGTCTGTTAAACCTGGCGATCGACAGAATGGTGAAATACAACATTACAAACCCACCTTACAACCATCGGCCCCAAAAACCGAAAAACATTTACAACCTTACTAACACTAGCCCCAAATACAGAAAACCATTTACAACCTTCCAAACACTAGCCCCAAATACAGAAAACCAATTGCAAGCTTACAACCATCGGCACCAAGAGGATAAATCCAATTACAACCTTAAAGCAACCGGGTCCCAAAACAGAAAAACAATAACAACATAACAACAACCGGGTCCCAAAAACAGAAAAACAATAACAACATTACAACCAACGGCTCCAGAAACAGAAAAACAATAACAACTTTAAAACCAACAGCCCCCGAAAAAATAACAAAAAGTTTCCAACTTACAAAATCAGCGTTCCAAGCACAATCCGTGAAAATAAGACTCACAACGTTACCACCAAAATGTCATCGGTTTTTCAGAAAACTTTGAAAATTCGCTAACAACTTAAAATGAAACTCGGCGAACACGTTAAAAGCGGCGATCGGCAACGCGGTTACAATCCCGAAGATTGGATCAACACGAGAGAATCTTCGCAAAAGCGTCCGATGGGAAGCGCCGACCAAAGAAGTAACGTCCGAAAAACCCCTTCGCAAATCCGGCGCAGGCGCGGTTCGAAGTTACACACGAGAGAGACACCTGAGCGACGCCAGGATCCGTTTCCATGGAAACGCGAAAAGAATATTTCACCGGGTAAAGAAATCCCCCCCCCCCCCAACCCCCGAAGTTGGGTAAATTTTAGGCCACTCAGTTTTACTCTCGCCGCTTTTCGAGGAAAAATAATTTGATAGAAGTTAAAGCGAAAATAGTAAGAACGATCCTTACCTGGATTTTTTTTAATTATTTTGCGTCCGTAGTTGAACCGGGATAGTCTTGGGCTTATTAAAAGTCAGCTACTCCGGGGATTTGGTGGCTGATTGGGCTCCGCTTTGGACGCAAATGACCGGATATCCGCTCCTGGCAGCGCTAGTTACGTTGAACTCCGGGGTCCAGGGTCGAATCTGTTCACGAATAAAGAGAGTTTAATGATCCGCGTTTTGTCGAGGAAAGTGCAGTAGGTTTCATTCTTTAGGAATGCTTGTTGATTTAAATCTTAAGGAATCTTTGTAGGTTTGAATCTTAAGGAATCTTTGTAGGTTTAAATCTTTAATAATGCAAGAAAACGAGAACCAGTGAACTATCGTTGGTCTAAAGATAAATCTTTAATAATGTTTGTAGGTTTCAATCTTTAATCATGTTTGAAGGTTTCAATCTTTATTAATGTTTGTAGGTTTCAATCATTAATAATGTTTTTAGGTTTCAATCTTTAATAATTTTTGTAGGTTTAAATTTTTAATAATGTTTGTAGTTTTCAATCTTTAATAATATCTTTAATAATATTTGTATGTTTCAATCTTCAATAATGTTTGTAGGTTTCAATCTTCAATAATGTTTGTAGGTTTCAATCTTTAACAATGTTTGTAGGTTAAAATCTTAAGGAGTTGTTTAATTCTTCAGGAATTTTTGCAGGTTTTTAATTTAAACCTGATTTTATTTCAAATACTAATTTAAAATAATTGGCCGATTCTGTTAATTTCCTTTAGCTGTATTTCGCTATAAACCAAAAAACTTAATTTGATTTAAAAAATAACTAAAATTCAGTGCCTATATTAAATTAAAAACCCAATTTTTTAATTTGGAAAACATTCAGTTTAGTATTCATTTTAGAACTGTTCAAGAAACATACAGACAAACTTTTGGTTTAAATCTTTAGAAATAGTTGAAAGTTAAAACATTTAGGAATAGTTGAAACCTTAAGACTTTAGGAATAGTTAAAAGTATAAATTTTTTAGGAATAGTTGAAAGTTTAAATCTTTGGCAATAGTTGAAAGTTTAAATTCTTAGGAATAGTTGAAAGTTTAAATCTTTAGGAATAGCTGAAAGTATAAATTCTTAGGAATAGTTGAAAGTTTAAATCTTTAGGAATAGCTGAAAGTATAAATTTTTAGGAATAGTTGAAAATATAAATTCTTAGGAATAGTTAAAAGTTTAAATCTTAAGGAATAGTTGAATGTTTTAATTTTTAGGAATAGTTGAAAGTAAAAATGTTTAGGGATAGTTAAAAGTATAAATTGGTATTAATAGTTGAAAGTTTAAATATTTGGGAATAGTCGAAAGTTAAAAAAATTCATAAGGTAAGTTTTAATAAAGCCCTAACTATAAGAATGGCAAATAAAAGATCATGATGAATAGTCAATAATCTATTTATAACAATGAAATCACTCCTGTAACCGTTGGATTTATTTATGTGATAAAAATGTAAATTGCAATCCAATTAGGACCCCACACCATAGAAATCTCATAGGTAACTAGAATGCTGCCGTCTACGGCCGAGCTTGATGCCAGTTCGCCTTGAACCTTCAGCCAATGAGAGGCCGTAGAGTGGTTCCGCCAAGGAGGATAATAATCCTCCTTGGATCCGCTACTATAGCGGGAGATAGGTGACGTCATTCTCTCTGGTGACATTAAATTCTTGGCAGAACCACTCTTTGAGCTCTGATTGGCTGAGATCTGGCTATCGTCTGCCACGGCGTTTGGCCCATTTGCCAGTTACACGGCAGCATTCTAGTTACCTATGAGATTTCTATGGCCCACACACACCATTAAATAGCAAACGAACTTTATCGGAATAAAACTATGAGTAAAAATTAATTTTCTAAAATGTTAGATTCTGTTTAGGGTTTTCCCGCTAAGTGCTTTTTACAGAATTGTAATGAACGGATATGATGACGCACCAGAAGCAAATTAATCTACTGGTTGGCTCTCCCCTAAAATGCTACGATCTCTATACTAATAATCTCATCTCAAATTACGTCACCTCTTCCTTGAATAAAATATTCACCAAAATTCTTGGTGAGATGCCTAATACCAGAAGTATATATTATACCTATCATGACAGAAGTATAAATAAATAAAAAAATAATAATCAGCTAGGCTAATACCCATCAAGGCACCACCTTAGGCCTAAGTCATCATTTACGGAATATTGAAGAGCCACGAATACTAAACTCTAATAATATAACTAAAACCTTCGCAAGAGTTTCTCGGGCATTAGATCTTAGAAAACTCGGAACCAATCCTTCCGCGTTGAGTTTGCAAGTTCTCTCCCCACTGGTTTAAGGGGTTTTTCCCCGAGCTCTTACGTTTCCCCTTCCATAAAATCTTGTTGAGGTTAACGAAAATAGTGAGTGTATAGGGAGCTGTTGGCTCACGTGTCTTGCAGGGCTTGCCACCACACTCCTACGCATTGTAACCCGGCCACCTGAACTAATGGCTTTAAAAGTCGCTCGATGACTTAGGCCTATGGTGGTGTCTTGGGTGTTATCCTAGCTGATTATTATTATTATTACTGTCTGTAATATTTCAGAAGCAATAATGAAAATATTGAGAGGGCCTGAAAATTCGTTTCGAGCGAATAACATTACCAATATGGGAAGATGAATTCTTACTTCGTAAGAAATATAATTTGGGTAATACTTGTATTAAGGCTTATTAAATACACTCACGCGTATCTAATGAAAAGCAAACTCGTAACTTCCCCCTCGAGCCAGCCTCTGTTCAAGTTCAAGTGGAAGAAACAATTGGGGAATTTTGCCGGTTTATCCCAGCGCCATTAGCGATGACCTTTGACGAGAAGTCGAGAATGGTAGTGATTCTTGGTCGCGCGTTACGAAGCGAGACGTCACTGACGCGCCGGGGAAAACCCGGGACGATGGAATTCAACTTATTCAAATTAAAAACACTATGATTTCTTTGCGATCTCGGAATCTCGGCAAAACACGTTCGTTACAAAAAACGTGTTTTCCAGATTGAATACTCTACTAGCCCTTCTTGGGAATTTTTCGTATTTATCTTATTTTGAGGATTACGCGGTTCGTAACCTTTAAAGGACCATGTTGAGTGATTATTATACGAAGAAATGGCAAATAAAAGTTATTTTTATTTTTTTATTTGTATTGATGTAGCTAACATTATTTTAGAGTAATTATGACACTAATATTTTAATAGCCTCCCAGTAATTTTGAAATGAAGAGAGGAAGGTGTGTTTTCTAATAATAATAATAATAATAACAATAATAATAATAATAATAATCAGCTAGGCTAATACCCTTGGCACCACCTTAGGCCTAAGTCAACAAGCGACTTTTGAAGCCATTAGTTCAGGTGGCCGGGTTACAATGCGTAGGAGGGTGGTGGCAAGCCCTGCATGTCACGCGGCCGAGCCGACAGCTTCCTACTCTAACTATTATCGTTAAATAGTTAAAATATTAGTGAAGTTTATAGAAATTTTAAGGTTTTCTAAGTCTATAGAAAGTCTAGGCTTTCTATATCTATTAATATTATATCTATAAAAAATTTCTGTTGAAAAAAACGTTTACATTTCTAGGTTTTTTTCAATGACTATAGAAAGTTAAACAAAATATCTATAGATTCTATAGAAATATGGCTCATTTTTCTAAAGAATTTCTACAAAAATCTTTGTAAGTTATAGAAAACAAATAGTCGCGTTTTATAATTCTATAAATTTAGAAATCGTGGTCAAGTTAACAATTCTATAAAATTTCTATAAAAAATCTTTGTAAAGGGAAGAAAACAAATAGTTGCGTTTTATAGTTTGAGAAACCTCGACCAAATTTCTATTGTTTAAATATAATTCGTGGTAATTACTATAAAAAATATTTGTATAGGATATAAAACACATAGTCGCGTTTTCCAGTTCTTAAAAAAATTAACAAAATTTTAAAGAATTGCAATAAGAATTCTATAGAATTGCAATAACAATTCTATAGAATTCCAATCCCAATTCTATAGAATTCCAATTCCAATTCTATAGAATTCCAATCCCAATTCTATAAAATTCCAATCCCAATTCTATAGAATTCAAATTCCAATTCTATAGAATCCCAATTCCAATTCTATAGAATTCCAATCCCAATTCTATAGAATTCCGATCCCAATTCTATAGAACTTTAATCACACTTCTATAGAATTCTAATCCCAATTCTATAGAATTCCTATTCCAATCCCAATTCTATAGAATTCCAATTCCAATTCTATAGAATTCCAATCCCAATTCTATAACATTCCAATCCCAATTCTATAGAATTCCAATCCCAATTCTATAGAATTAAAATTCCAATTCTATAGAATCCCAATTCCAATTCTATAGAATTCCAATCCCAATTCTATAGAACTTTAATGACACTTCTATAGAATTCTAATCCCAATTCTATAGAATTCCAATCACATTTTAAATAAATTCTACTTCAATAATTTTGTAAAGCGTAGACGATAAATAGTCGTATTTTCTAATTTTAAAAGCTTAAGAAACGGGTGAATTTTCTTTTTGAGTGTTTCGGCTCCTCTTAGGTAGAAGCTCCTTGGACCACCCCAGCTCGAGAAATCGCGTTAAAAGGGGGAGGGAGGGCCGAAGCAGAGCTCCATTTCGCCTCTATCGTTCACGTAGGCGCCTTTAAAAATGAAATAAGTATAATTTGAAGAAAGTCGAATCGGCAAATGTAGGTCGTTGCCTGATTAATTATCCGCGAGACATGACATTCGAATATATCCTTTCAATCCCCGACAGCGACCCGAGAAGATTCATTTCATTGGCGAAAGGCTGATTCTTCGCACCTCAGGCCGGATTTCGAACCGCGAAAGAGATATAAGCTTCACCATAAGTCATTTCACAAAAATAAGTACGACACTTACCATTTTCCCGATGCTAATTTTTTTAACGATAGTCTGTTTAGTCAATTATAAAACGTGTATTCGAAAGGTAAAAATTATCTTATTTTGATAAATTTATGGTTCGTGACCTTTAAAGGGACAATGATTGGTGATTTGAAGAAAATACTTTAAACTTACAGGCCGTTGAGTTTATTATTTTCTGTTATCTCTATATCAGGGCCCACACTCAAATCTTCAATTTTTTAATAGGAAAAATATAATTATTTTTTAAAAATATATAACTTTATAGGACTATTTTTATAGACTAGAATGACTTGGTATAGGAATTTATCCTCTAGCTAAATCTAGCAATTTAACTGAGTGTCTGGGTTTGAAATGGGCAAAATATCAAAATTATAGGATTTTATAGGACTTTTGGGGTATTTTGCTAAAAATATAGGCTGTTATAGGACATTTTTGAAAATATAGGATTTTATAGGAATTATAGGACCTCTGGGGCCCTGCTATATTTTTAATGATACTCTGTTATGCCAATGACCATAATAATAATAATCGGCTAAGCTAATACCCTTGGCACCACCTTAGGCCCTAGTCATCAAGCGACTTTTAAAGCCATTAATTTAGGTGGCCGGGTTGCAATGCGTAGGAGGGTGGTGGCAAGCTCTTCAAGCCACGCGATCCAACAGCTCCCAACACTTACTATTACCGTTAGTCACAACAATAAATACGGGTCTAAGGACTAAACACTCTCCCCGAGCGGTTGCTAGTCTTGGGGATTGTCGGGTAATGGTGCCCTAGAATTTAGAAATCAACACCAACAGCCTATTTAAAGAGACAGTCATGGCTTATTGATAATTAATACGCTTTACAATAGTAAAAATAACGTTCATTTGGGCCAAATAACGCTTTACCTTTGAATCGGTCAGTGTCACACTTAATGTGGTTACGTTACTTATGGCTTCACACAGCTACCCCCCTTTGAGAGAAGGATTTCGGCGTCACACGACAGTGACGAAAAGGTTCTTTGTTGCGAGGCGTGAGTAGAAGGTTCGATTGGTCACGTGGGGATATTGTTCACGGTTGATTAAGCATCTAGTTATTAAGGTCAATTTACAATTTATTTCGCTGTATGTCATTTTAGTTTTTTTGTTTAATTTTTAGATAGTTCAATTTCATTTTAAATAAGGAAACCTAATATCAAAAGTTTAGTCTTAAAAGACAATTGCATGGTAATAAAATGTTAAATGCAATACTAGAAAACCATTATATTAAAACATTTATTACACGCAGTGAAGAAGAAATAATTTTAATTGTAATAAAATATCATATAACTTTCTACTAGGAGCAACAAACCCAAGGAGAACGCAGCTAGCCTTTAAACACGCTAGCGCACGGTTGTGTACAAATTTCATTGGACAAGCCTTTTCGCTGAACGTTTTAAGGAAAGGGGGAAGACAATTTGAGAATTTTCCCCTTCCGACCGCAGCAGGCGCTAAAGCGTCTAACCAATGAAAACTGTACGCAAGAAAATGCGCGACTTTTGACGGGTTGCGTTCTCCTTGTTGTGGGGTGCTGTGTTTGTTACTCCTAGCTTTCTAGGACTATTAAAGATTGAAATATAATTATAACTAAATAAATATCTACAGGTTGTAAAATATTTAAATTTTACGTAATCAAAAATGGAATCGACTATATTTATAAGATATTTTTTTTAACTTTTACTTTAAATTTACAACATTAAATCAAAAAGAAAGGTGTACACCTTTAAAGGTAACGGAAAGTATTGTTTTACACCTTTGAAGTTGTAACATCGCTCTTGTTTTACGCCTTTGGGAGTGCAGAATTATAAATTTAAAAAACAAAAGGTGTAAAAACACCTTTCCAATCATATATGTTAAATAAAGATTTTAGTAAAATTTAATTTTTAAAAAACCATGAAGTATTTAACTCTACGGTTCCTATACCTTAAAATGTGTTAAACAGTGTTATTTTCGGTTCCAGTGAGATAAAGGTGAAAAAGGTGTTTAAGATTACATTTCAAGTAGCCTAATTAATATTTATTGTGCTAATGTTGTAATATTGTAATAGGAAAATACACTCAATGGAACCTAAGGGAAGAAATTTGGACCTAAAAAAGTTCTTAAGCCGGTGTTAAACTACACCCCAATTTTTTTAAATGTAGAGCTGAAATAGTAAAGTTAATTGTACATTTTCACGAGCAAAATGAATTTTGGAATCGGTGCGTAACAGGGGTTATCGATAGTAAGTTTGTTTTGCAGTTATTAAAAGGGTGCCAAAAGAGGCCCGACTGAATTTAAAGAATTTCACGATTTTTTGGGGTCAACGCGAAAAGAAAAATAATTCCAATTGTCAGTAAAGATTAACAGAAAAACTCTGGCTGTTAACTGAGAATATACATGTAGCCCAAACTATTACTTGTGTTCATGTTACCATGCTCACTTTAAAAAAAAGACCAAATTATTGAAGTGTAGTTTGACGTGAAGATTGTTGAAATATTTCCCATGGATAAACGTAAGTAGATAAACTACGCGAAAAGGTAGAAAAGTCCATAATAAAAAAGGGGAAAAAGGTAAACACTAACATATTTATAGTAATGATAAAACTTACGAAGCTAACCCTAAACATTAAAAATTTCAAAACGCGTTGAGTAGCAACGGAAAGCCAAAAAGTGGGATATTGGTGCACGGACTGTAAATTTTTTGGTGGAGAATGAAATGTAAGATAAGTTAAAGCATAAGTGTATAATATTGTTACATAAGTTTGACATTTCCAATTCTTCACATGCAAAAGCTATTCACAAGACAGATTTCATTACGGGCTTCGTCACCGTTTTGCGTCCGCTCGCTTCCGCGTCACACCAGGGAGCACTAAACCCCTGGAGAGGTCCTGTTGGGTAGAATTGCTGTGAAGCCGGCGATAGGAAGTTACCTCTTGCATCCCCAAATTCTCTTCCCCCATTTTCCTGGTATAGGGACGGAAATCCTAAATGCGCATGCTTGTAACGTCGTCATTGTAGTTCCGTTAAAAGGGTAAAGGGTTAATCCATTTTTGACACGTTTCTTGATATCTTTTCGGATTAGGAAAAGGCACAAATTTAATACCACTCATGAAACGTATCTAGAATCACATTCCTTAAAACAGCATTTTCTATGAAAAACCATTTTTAAACCTCGCTCGTCTTTAATATTCTGCGGCACATGCGCAGTTTCCACCTACGTCCCTGAAAACAAGGAGGGGGAAAAGAATTTAGGGGAAATTATAGAACTATCCCGGCCGGTAGCTTCTACCCAACAGGACTTCTCCAGGGGTTTAGTGCTCCCTGGTCACACGTAGCCTTTGACAGCCCCTCGCTAGGGGGAGATTTTCTTCTTGTGATGACGTCACTCCGTAAAATATTCCCCAAAATGACAAACTTATAGAACAATATTGTAGACTTATGTAAGATAATAAAAACTACCTATGGACTAGAGAGTGCTTTCAATTCGAAATTAATGACGTCACCAATGTAATTTGCCTATTGATAAAAAACGGTAACTGTCGTGGCGGCCACTATTAACACTACAGCTGTGACGTTACAAGTTTTCAAAATCGTATCAAACGAATGCACTCTATTGGTGGTTTTTATTAACTTTATCGTAAGTATAATGGTATTTATTGAAAGTACGGTTACAACCTTGGTTTAGTTAAAAACTGTATTTCAAACTAGGACACAGTTATAAATAAAGTGTTTAACAAGACGTATAGTGTTATTGAAAGTGGTCGGGAATTCCTATATCAACCACTGCCCTAGACGCAGAATGGAGGTATATTACACCCAAAAAAGGCGTAGGGGCGTGGTTTCTCTGCCGGGAAAAAATTATTCAAACATATTCTCCTCTCACCTGATTACATTCTTAGTTCAACCCTACAAGCCCCACTATCCGGTAATCCCAACGCGAACCAGGTAGCTACCTGTACAAAATATTCCAAGGTTACCGGATAGTTGAAATGATCCAGCTTTGGTGGGGAGGCTTCATTTCAGCGCAGACCATCTACCCCAAGAGGGACATGTATCGCTGGTAGAAATGATAATCTTTTAAATCTCGAATACGATGCGCCTTTTTTAAAAGTGCGCCATCTCGCGGCAAGTAGAGGCAGTTTTGAAGGTGCATAGACGAGAACGCTTGCCACCACCCTCCTACGCATTGTAACCCGGCCACCTGTTTAAAGGCATTATACGCCGCTAGATGAATTGGGTGGTTATTATTATTATTATTATTATTATTATTATTATTATTATTATTATTATTATTATTATTATTATTATTATTATTATAAAAAATGTATTGCACGACTTTTCTATTTTTATTTCGTAAAATAAAAAAATTTCGAGGGCGATTTTCTGATTGCTGTAAAAACAAAACAGCGTCACTTTTGAGACACCTTTTTTTCTATGTTGATGCGAGTCCTTCTTAGGGTAGGTGGTCTTTGATTTAATCGATTGGGCGGACAACTTCACGGACTTACTCGTAAACGAGAAAGAAAGACAAGCGCTTTAATCAACGGTCAGATACGATTATACTCTTGTCAAAAATTTACGACGCGTAAAGAAATGGACATACAACTAACGATCTTTATCTTAATACTCTAATGATTAGCCAAAACCCCACGCTAATACGACGTCCATGCAATAGGCACTTCGATTCAAAAATTACTTTTCTTAAGCCAGGTTTTCAAGGCGTTTGAAAAAAGCTGGCGATTTTCAACAGACCGTCGCTATTTGCACCAATGTATTTATTTATATGAAGGGACAATGACTAAGTTTAAACTATCTAAACTATCTGATTAACTGCTAAGAGTTAGGGCGTACTAGTAGAGTGTGAGGTGGATTATTAATAATAATTAATTATTAGTTATAGCTATTAATAATAAAGTAATATAAAACCCTGTAAAATTGTAAAAAATGCTTCTCTAAGCACGTTATTTTTCAGGAAATAAAAAGACAATTGAATTGAATTTAATAATAATTAATTATTAGTTATAACTATTAATAATAATTAATTATTAGTTATAACTATTAATAATAATTAATTATTAGTTATAACTATTAATAATAATTAATTATAAGTTATAACTATTAATAATAATTAATTATTAGTTATAACTATTAATAATAATTAATTATTAGTTATAACTATTAATAATAATTATTTATTAGTTATAACTATTAATAATAATTAATTATAAGTTATAACTATTAATAATAATTATTTATTAGTTATAACTATTAATAATAATTAATTATAAGTAAAAACTATTTATAATAATTAATTATTAGTTATAACTATTAATAATAATTATTTATTAGTTATAACTATTAATAAAAATTAATTATTAGTTATAACTATTCATAATAATTAATTATTAGTTATAACTATTAATAATAATTAATTATTAGTTATAACTATTTATAATAATTAATTATTAGTTATAACTATTAATAATAATTAATTATTAGTTATAACTATTAATAATAATTAATTATTAGTTATAACTATTAATAATAATTAATTATTATCTATAACTATTAATAATTATTAATTATTATCTATAACTATTAATAATTATTAATTATTAGTTATAACTATTAATAATAATTAATTATCAGTTATAACTATTAATAATAATTAATTATTAGTTATAACTATTAATAATAATTAATTATTAGTTATAACTATTAATAATAATTAATTATTAGTTATAACTATTAATAATAATTAATTATTATCTATAACTATTAATAATTATTAATTATTATCTATAACTATTAATAATTATTAATTATTAGTTATAACTATTAATAATAATTAATTATTATCTATAACTATTAATAATTATTAATTATTAGTTATAACTATTAATAATAATTAATTATTAGTAATAACTATTAATAATTATTAATTATTAGTTATTACTATTAATAATTATTAATTATTAGTTATTACTATTAATAATAATTAATTATTAGTTATAACTATTAATAATTATTAAGTATTAGTTAAAACTATTAATAATAATTGATTATTAGTTATAACTATTAATAATAATTAATTATTAGTTATAACTATTAATAATACTTAATTATTAGTTATAACTATTAATAATAATTAATTATTAGTTATAACTATTAATAATAATTAATTATTAGTTATAACTATTTATAATAATTAATTATTAGTTATAACTATTAATAATAATTAATTATTAGTTATAACTATTAATAATAATTAATTATTAGTTATAACTATTAATAATAATTAATTATTAGTTATAACTATTTATAATAATTAATTATTAGTTATAACTATTTATAATAATTAATTATTAGTTATAACTATTTATAATAATTAATTATTAGTTATAACTATTTATAATAATTAATTATTAGTTATAACTATTTATAATAATTAATTATTAGTTATAACTATTAATAATAATTAATTATTAGTTATAACTATTAATAATAATTAATTATTAGTTATAACTATTAATAATAATTAATTATTAGTTATAACTATTAATAATAATTCATTATTAGTTATAACTATTTATAATAATTAATTATTAGTTATAACTATTTATAATAATTAATTATTATTTATAACTATAAATAATAATTATTTATTAGTTATAACTATTAATAATAATTAATAATTAGTTATAACTATTCATAATAATTAATTATTAGTTATAACTATTAATAATAAATAATTATTAGTTATAACTATTAATAATACATAATTATTAGTTATAACTATTAATAATAATTAATTATTAGTTATAACTATTAATAATAATTCATTATTAGTTATAACTATTTATAATAAATAATTATTAGTTATAACTATTAATAATAATTAATTATTAGTTATAACTATTAATAATAATTAATTATTAGTTAAAACTATTAATAATAATTAATTCTTAGTTATAACTATTAATAATAATTAATTATTAGTTAAAACTATTTATAATAATTAATTATTAGTTCTAACTATTTATAATAATTAATTATTAGTTCTAACTATTTATAATAATTAATTCTTAGTTATAACTATTTATAATAATTAATTATTAGTTATAACTATTTATAATAATTAATTATTAGTTATAACTATTAATAATAATTAATTATTAGTTATAACTATTTATAATAATTAATTATTAGTTATAACTATTTATAATAATTAATTATTAGTTATAACTATTAATAATAATTAATTATTAGTTATAACTATTAATAATAATTAATTATTAGTTAAAACTATTAATAATAATTAATTATTAGTTATAACTATTTATAATAATTAATTCTTAGTTAAAGCTATTAATAATAATTAATTCTTAGTTAAAACTATTTATAATAATTAATTATTAGTTATAACTATTTATAATAATTAATTCTTAGTTATAACTATTTATAATAATTAATTATTAGTTATAACTATTTATAATAATTAATTCTTAGTTATAACTATTTATAATAATTAATTATTAGTTATAACTATTTATAATAATTAATTCTTAGTTATAACTATTTATAATAATTAATTAAAAGTTATAACTATTTATAATAATTGATTATTAGTTATAACTATTAATAATAATTAATTATTAGTTATAACTATTTATAATAATTGATTATTAGTTATAACTATTAATAATAATTAATTATTAGTTATAACTATTAATAATAATTTAAAGCTAAAATTATGATGGAAAATTAGTAACTTAAGCATTTTCACATTGTTGAATTTTCAATATTTGGTTTTCATTTATATAATACATTTTTATTTTATTTTATTATACCGGTTTATTTTTATTGGTTTTCCAGAAGATTATATAAATAATAAATGTAGACGACAGATAACTGTTCAGTTAGTTGAATCTGATGAGATTAATTATAGTAGATCAGATCAGATCGATTATTTTAGAAAATAAATCAGATTCGATTTGAGATCAGATTGCTAAAAGACTAACCTGATCTAACTAACTGATTACTTATCACATATCTGAAATACGTGGTCAGTTGATGTTGAAAGCAATATTTCTGAGTAAATCAACCTTCTTACCGTCAAAAAACTAAAATCATGCATATATTATACTTCAAAATTTTCCCTCAAATTTACAATTTAATGATATTAAATAATTAAACCACCGGTTTACCCCCATTTCGCCCAAAATAGTTCTCCCAATTCCAATTTATCCCAATCCCATTTCTCCCAATTCCCATTTACCCCAATCCTATTCGTACCAATCCCATTTGTCCCAAAATAGTTATCCCAAATCCCATTTGTCCCAAAATAGTTATCCCAAATCCCATTTGTCCCAAAATAGTTATCCCAAATCCCAATTTACCCAAAATTACACTTGGTATAAACATGAATCTAAGTTTTATTTTAATATGCAAGTACATCGAATTTTGCCCATATGAATACGGTAAACCTAACCTAACCTAACCTAACCTAAACTAACGCCATGTCAATTCACATATGGGTCCCTTCCTATTATATTAGACAATGTCGTAAAAAAATATAATGCCGTCAAAATGTTACGCTGTATTTTTTTCGACATATCGACTCGTACCCGGCCCCCTGAATTAATGGCTTCAAAAGTCGCTTGATGACTTAGGCCTAAGGTGGTGCCTTGGGTATTAGCCTAGCTGATTATTATTATTATTATTATTATAATTATTATTAGATCTTAAACCGCGCAATTACCATATATTTGGAAAATAATGATTGGGAGAAAGGGGAATCCATATTTTTGGGAATATTGATCGTTGGGAGAAATGGGAATCAATTTTTTGGGAAACTTGATCGTTGAGAAAAATGGGAATACATATTTTTGGGTTAAATGAACTCCGGTTCGGAGAAATGGAATTGGGACAAATGGGACACCATGTTTTTGGGAGAACTGATAACTTTGGGAGAAGGTAAAATTGGAATAAATGGGAACATACCAAACCACCTACCCCAAGGGGGACATGTATCCCTGGTTGTAATATAAATTTTTTTATATCTCGAATGCAATGCGGCTTTTTTAAGAGCGCGCCATCTCACGGCTAGTAGAGGCACTTTTGAAGGTAAAACTTTTTAATTTTTATTTTGTATAATAAAACATTTTCACGTGCTACTTTTGGTTTGCCGTAAAAAAACCGCATCACTTTTGAGAAACTTTTTTATTAGGTTAATGCGAGACCTTCTCGGGTTAGGTGGTCGGTGATTAAACCACCAAAATATCGTAACTCCAATCATTTATTTTGATTTTAACGACATAGATAAATACTTCTCTCGTAAGAGATATTTTATGAACTTCTGATAATTGCAAATGAATAGATTTTTAAGTAATATGTCCTGGACACCGTGTAATGTACAAAATTTTCTTTAGAAAATCTCTGGTAAGGCAAGTTACGTTAAAAACCAGAAAACTTGTGGCTCAAACTCTCTATAAAAGTGTGAAGAATTCTTTTGATTTTTCGTACACAAACACGCTATTATTCCGAGCAACAATGGCCGTTTTGGCAAAGTGGCCATATCGGAATTGAACCTCCCGCTGCGAGGCAAAATGAGAAAGAAAGTAAACACGAAAGAAGGGCCAGTTTGGAATTTAGGACGAAAATTAGCCTCGAAACAGTTTTGCATTTTCTCGTAAAACGAATGAAAGAAGGATTGTATCTAATTATCTGAGCTTTCAGTGTACGTATCAAAAGGCTATTGTTTTAGAAAATTTGAAAATGTTCTCGTAATAAAACAAAATCTTAAAGATAAGAGTTGCTTGTCCATTTAAAAAAAATATATAGTCTTACAATTATTATTATTTTGTTTATTTCGGTAAAACCCTAGAGACACTTTTAAATTTTTATAAAAATCCTGCATTGTTTCAGGATTTGTTTCTTTGGCGTCGAAAATCTACTATTTGTATATCTTAGAAATATATTTTCTTTTAAAGATTTTCATGTACTGTCTTCCTGAAAGGGAAAATCTTGGATATTAAAAATACTGCATTTCCAGATTTTGTCTTATAAAGTTAATAGGAAAGGAAAATATAGGATTTTAACCAAAAGCTATGATTTTTAAGTACTTGTCATATAAAGTCTATGGGAGGGTAAATCTTGAATTTTGAGTTTAAATAAATATATTTTATTTTACTGATTGGTCTTATAAAGTTTATTGGACGGAAAATATAGTAGTTTTCCATTTGACTGCTCTCGAGCGCTCTAGATCGCTCTGATCAACATTTTAATTTCCATTTGCGTGCTCGGATCTGCTCCCATCAAGTTTCGCGTGTTCCAAAACCGATTTCGACAGATCAACGGATCGAGATCGTAGTAAATATTTGAGCGTTCCTTTTAAATTTTCTCGCTAAATGGCAGACCAAGACGCGAAAATTCAAGTTACTAGCAGACGAAAAACAACAAAGCCCGGGAATATGCTAATGGCTGTTCCATTTGCGATTTTGCTCAAGTCGATTGGGGCGAGATCTATGGCGTCAGAGACAGATTACGAGCGAATGTCGAGCAATCAAATGGAAAACTCTATTAGATTTCTAATTTAAACAAGATATTATCTTTTAAAGATCGGCCATTTAAAGGCTAAGATTTTGATTTAAAAATTATTCCTTTTTTACGGATTTGTCATATAAAATCTAGAATTTTGATTTTAAAAAATTATTATTTTGTTTTACTGATTTTTAATTTAAAGTATAATAAATTATATAATAATGCGATGCAATGTAATTCAATCAGCTAGGCTGATGCCCAGGGCACCACCTTGTTATAAAGCGACTTTTAAAGCCATTAATTCAGGTGGAACTTGCAAACTCAACGCAGAAGAAGTTGTTCCGAATTTTCACCCAGTGACACAAACTTGGATCGAACCCGTCTCTTCTTGCTATAAGACGAATGTGCTAACCACTCCGCCACCCCACACATAATGCGATGCAATGCAATATAATGTAATGCAATACAACGCAATGCAATGCAATGTAATGCAATGCAATGCAATGTAATGCAATGCAATGCAATATAATGTAATGTAATGTAATGCAATGCAATGTAATGCAATGCAATGCAATGTAATATAAATATAATAATATAAAATATAAAGTATTAAAATACATGGTAGGGAAACCTGAAGCATTGATACTCGGCATATATTTTCTGTAAGTTTTAAACTAAATAACTTAATATTTTGGCGTTTTGACTGAACGAAATAAATAAACTATTTTTGTGTTAACAAACCGTTTTAATTCCAATTGAGGACCCGTCATTTCAGCCATCGATTGACGTTCTCTGCCAAGGTCGGAAACAGTGGGAACTCTCCCAACGGGGACTCCAAAATAACAAAGACGGAAAACTGCGTAATGGGCCCACGCCAGAATGAAAGAATACAATGGCCCAGAACAAAAAAGACATTTCTGTTCACCTTCTTTATCTAGTATTGATGGATTTGTGCACTCGCGATGGACTCAAAGGGACGTGACGTTATAATGACGTCACGCAAAAGCTACCTATAATACTCAATAGTGTCCTAAGACGTATCCAAGATTAATAACGAAGATATACAAAATCTTCCAATCGATATTTATTGGCCATAAAATTGGGGTTCAATGGGCAATAAACATTTTAATATTTATGTAAAAAAGGTTTGTTCAAAATGGAAGTCCTAACTCAAACGCAGCTTTCATAGAAAATTACCATAATCATAAACATTCACTATTTAATACAAAACATATAGATTAAAAACCATTTTATTAGCTTCAATATCAGGTTTTCGGTGATACCATTAGATTAATATTATTTATAGTATATTAGTGAGTCCAAATAATAATACTAATCAGCAAGGCTAACTTTTTTAAACCATTAAAGAGGAAAATATGGCTTAAAAGTTTAAATTTCGTGCAATTTTTATATTTCACCAGCATTTGCGGTGTAATAATCAGATAAGCTTAAACCCAAGGCACCACGTAAGGCCCAGGTCATCAAGCGACTTTTAAAGGCCTAGGTTTTCTTCTGCCTGTCACAATTTAAGTTTACTTCCCGCCAAACAGATACCATGGTGGTAGGCCAACAGCAGAACACGTTGGCCTACCACCAGGGTATTTGTTTGGAAGGAAAGTAGATTTAAAGGGTGACAGGCAGATTAATTCAGGTGGTCGGGTTACAATGCGTAGGAGGGTGGTGGCAAGACCTCCATGCCACGCGAGCCAACAGAATTAAAAAGGCCTCGACGACGATGCGTAATTACTTACAAGTTATTAGTCTAAAGTGTCATAACAAATATGTGGTCATTCCACAAATGGCTATCGGTCAAAATGTAAAAAAACAATGATAGAGAACAGGCACACTTATGTTAAACGTAATTACACACTTATGATGATACAACTAATTTAAATTTCGGAATGATTTAATCATTATAAAGTCTTTATAAAGTCAAAGCTACAGATTTAATTTTAATCATGGATTAATCATGATCTAATCATACAAAAATGACCTAATAAACAATTGCACTAAAGGCGAGGATTACAAACTTTGGAATTAAATTATTTCTTCATACACAATGTATGAACTTCACACAGTTCCCCATTTTAATAAATTCATGGGACTATATTTTGTTTTCGTCTTTTTCAGAAATCGATCGAGAATGCATGGGGTACAATTTCCGGGGTTAGTTTAGTTTCGCTATCTGAGAAGTTATCTTTTACGGGGGGAAGTTACAACGAAAAGGCAGTTCTTCTCCTTCGAAATAATCGGTTCATCTTCGTAAACAGCCTCGATCGTAGTTAATCTCGGTGTAAACCTTTAACACTGATCAGTTAGGTTCGATACAGAATGTTTATCCGGCCCGGGCTGTTTTAAAATCGATTGGGTTTCTCATCAAAACAGAAAAAGGGCCAACGATTTTAAACCTTTTTCGCATTCATTACTTTATTTATTAATAGCATTTATAAATTGCATTTATATATTTATAAATTGCATTTATATATTTATAAATTGCATTTATATATTTATAAATTGCATTTATATATTTATAAATTGCATTTATATATTTATAAATTGCATTTATATATTTATAAATTGCATTTATATATTTATAAATTGCATTTATATATTTATAAATTGCATTTATATATTTATAAATTGCATTTATATATTTATAAATTGCATTTATATATTTATAAATTGCATTTATATATTTATAAATTGCATTTATATATTTATAAATTGCATTTATATATTTATAAATTGCATTTATATATTTATAAATTGCATTTATATATTTATAAATTGCATTTATATATTTATAAATTGCATTTATAAATTGCATTTATATATTTATAAATTGCATTTATATATTTATAAATTGCATTTATATATTTATAAATTGCATTTATATATTTATAAATTGCATTTATATATTTATAAATTGCATTTATATATTTATAAATTGCATTTATATATTTATAAATTGCATTTATATATTTATAAATTGCATTTATATATTTATAAATTGCATTTATATATTTATAAATTGCATTTATATATTTATAAATTGCATTTATATATTTATAAATCGCATTTCTATCATCTATTAATTGCATCTCTTTCATTTATTAATTGAATTTTTTCATTTATTAATTGTATTTCTATCATCTATTTATTTATTAATTTATTTGGTTAATATATTCATTAATTTAATTTAATATAATATAATATAAAATAATTAATTATATTAATTTATTTAAAAAATTAATTAAAATTATTATTTTAATTTATTTGAAAAAATTATTTAATTTATTTTAAAAATTCCAAAAAAGTTTAAAAATAAATTTATGAAAATAGACTAAATGAATGAAGCGTAGTTTGACGTTTGAAGTCTGTTAAAATATTTCCCACTTTTCAACATAAGAACAGTGGTATTTATTGAAAGTACTGTTACAACCTTGGTTTAGTTAAAAACTGTATTTCTAACTAGGCCACAGTTATAAATAAAGTGTTTTACAAGACGTATAGTGTTATTGAAAGTGGTCGGGAATTCCGACGCCAGCTGATTTAGGCGGATCAAGGGCGAGCCGTCCCCTAAATAAAATGGACCAAAAATCAAAGCGTCAACATTGGAAAATGTTTGCCCGCGATGTAAAGGGTGGACACGTGGTTAGCCTCGCTCCATTTTGGCTCGGAACCGTACCTTATTCGTCCGTACAGCGCGCTTTTAATATCGATTATGGCCGTATGGAAATGGACTGTAGGTCCCTCGAGAATTGTTTCTCTGGAGAAAGTGGGTGGGTCAACATTACGCCTTCTTCCATAAGCGCAGCCACTCGATAAAAGTTCCAAAGAAAAAATGTTATGCCGCAAAAAGTATGCCTAGTACCTTAAGCCAATTGCTTACGCGGAAACACGCGGCGCCATTAGAGGTTTGATTTTAACGATTTTATTGACACTTAATTAAACGACTTTTGAACCGGAAGCGAATTCACGAATTGCTTACACGCAAACACACATTTAGAGCGGCGCCATTCGAGGTTCGATTTTATTGCTTTTATTTCTAATAGATGGCGCCAATATAAATAAATAGACCGATTCACAAATTCAGTTTTTTTGGGTAATAATGCTGTTATTTCTACTAGATGGCGCCAATATAAATAAATAGACCGATTCACAAATTCAGTTTTTTTGGGTAATAATGCTGTTATTTCTACTAGATGGCGCCAATATAAATAAATAGACCGATTCACAAATTCAGTTTTTTGGGTATTAATGCTTTTATTTCTACTAGATGGCGCCAATTTAAACCTTTTAACAGGAAGTTAATAAATAGACCGATTCATAAATTCAGGGGTTTGGTTTTAATGCTGTTATTTTTACTAGATGGCGCCAATTTCCAGTTTTTTAGGGAAGTTAATTAATTAATTAATTAATACTGAGTGTAGGGAGTTGTTGGCTCACGTGGCTTGAAGGGCCATTTGAATTACTGGCATTAAAAGTGGCTAGATGACTTGGGCCGTAGCTGGTACAATGCATTGTGTTATTCATTACCAAAAGTAACTTCTGTTGTTTAAACAAAGATTATAAAAGAAAGATCAACACAGGAACAAAAACCGAATATTTTTCATAATTTTAAATTTCTACTATTCAGACTGTCATCTGGTAAGATTTCGGGGATTCAAAAATCGACCTGTATAATGGTGATATCCCTAACCTTACAGAAAACACCAGAGGTCATAACAATTAAACATTCTTGACGCAGATTTGAAAAATTTGAACTTCTGGTAATACGTAACATCCGAAGTATATAATATCTATCTTAGAAAGAAGTATCAGAAGTCCTGTACCGCTAACATTACACGCTAAAAATATGTACCTTCGATCCCGCTGAATTTTGAAAAAAAAAACATTTTGGAAGAAAATATAGCGCGTAAGGAATTCATTATTATTGTAATTTTCTAAAACTATTTCATCGAAAAAATGGTTTATAAATAATTTCGATCCTTCTTTTTTACGTCAAAGGGGGTTTCTTTTCGCATGTTCGCGAATTCGGAGTAGGGTAAGAAGAGTAAGGCTATGACGTCATTTTACTCCGATTCTGCGGTGGCGAATAGTTCGAGTCGGAGTAAAAACGTTTTTCCAAAATGGCTGCCTGGGGCCTTTTTAGCAGATAAATTCTGGCTAGCAGACGACCAAATCCGATTTACTCCTTTACACCTTTCCAGAAGGAGTAAAAAGAGTAGCCCTCAGCGAATAGTTTATGGGGCGGAGTAATTATCATCCCCGGAACAGACGAATAAAACTTTTTAGGGTAAAAAGAGAACACTTTTAGTCCGAGAACAGGCGAAAAAAAATCACCTATGGATGGATACAGCTAGAGCTCGGGGTTCGGATAAGAAATAACCGTTTTATTAGTTTTTATCCATAACCGAAAATTATCCGAATTAAAAGTTATTTTTTGCATATTAAATCGTTTTATAACAGCGAATAATATCCATATACAGTTAACCGAAATGTTTATGAATAATCAAATTTTGGCGGTTAATTTATCTGTTCCGCCGATAAGTATATTCAGACCCGTCTAGAGAGGAGAAGCCGGTACAAATTAGCGGAGCCCTTGCAGCCTAGGGGCCCGGCTTTGAGGTATACCTTTCCTAAAAATTGTAGCTATCTTTGTTAATCACGACTCACTTGGGGCAAAATATTAATATTTTATCGGGGCCCGGGCCCGGTCTCGGCGGCCATAAGTATATTATATACTTCTGATAACACTGATTGTAAAGTTTGACCAAAATCATTGGACTTTTCAAAGTAACAATTATAATCAATGTTATTATCTACTTTTTTAATAAATTAGAATTAATTCACTGATTGGAAGACGTAGAATAACGGAGAAACCAAATATCGTCTTACCATAAGTTTTAAATAAATTCCGTAAGTGTGTCAGTTAGACGAAATAATTACCGATACCAATATGTTCTAAAATAACTTAAAAACCAATTATTTTGTGTCTTGGTAAATTCTCACTACGAGGACGAAGAGTAAAGACTAACAACTTGTAAGTCTGGCCTGATCATAATAATAATAATAATCAGCTAGGCTAATACAGAAGGCACCACCTTAGGCCCAAGTCATCGAGTGACTTTTAATGCCTTTAAACAGATGGCCGGGTTATAATGCGTAGGAGGGTGGTAGCAAGCCCTTCATGCCACGCGAGCCAACAGCTCCCTACACTCACTATTACCGTTAACCTCTACAAGTTTTTATGGAAAGAATAAACCGAAATCTCGCGGGAAAACCCCTTAAACCAGTGGGGAGAGAACTTGTAAACTCTACGCGGAAGATGTTCCGAGTTTTCACCCAATGCCACAAGCTGGGTTCGATCCGGGCTCCTCTTACTACGGGGCGAAAGTGCTAACCACTCCGCCACCCCAAGAAATGATTTTCAATCCCACGAGGATAGAATTCTAAACATACACACTTACGCGACACATAATTATAAACTTATGTTAATACCTGACAAAATGATATTTTATCCAGAAGAGCACGTACGAAATGACGTCAAAACTGTGACGTATTCTAATCTCAATAGCACTTGACCAAGGAGTGTATAAATATTCTCAGAAATATCGATCGGCGGCCGACACGCGAACCAAAGCTAAATTGGAAGCTCCTTTTAACGCGAATGAGAAGCTTCAAAAAATACTTTTTTAAATGGTTATTGCAATCTGTTTCAGAATTAACCCTTATCACTACGGTTAAATAACCTCAATTTAAGGGTCGAGATCCCGGGGCCATAGGGTTCAGGGAGCGTGGTAGAGATGGGACTATGTTTGGCTGGTATGGGTGGAGTCCATCCGAAGTCAGGGACCTCTCCAAACGGCATTAATCATTCAGAAGGACTTATCAGCTGTTCTCAGAGCGTGCTGGACGACATTCCACTATGTGAAAAGATATATTTTTCCAACTTAACAATAACGAAAGTGATGAAATGGGGTCAGATCTTAGACAAAAAATAGAATTTGTCCGAGGCAAATATCTCCGCCCCTATTCGGCATGCGTCCTGAGAGACATTTGGCGGGAAAACAGGGAGGAACCCTTTCCGGTTTGACGTTTCCGGTTTCGAATGCCAGCTTCCTTTAGTGTAACGTGTCGATGCTATGTTCGGGATAGATAGATTTTGGTGTATATATATCGACAACTTTTCATTCCTCATAATATTAACTTAGAAGTATATTTTTCAGTTCCAAAATTAAAAATTCAATCTAATAATCAAAAATAATCTTGGTATATTTTCATTTATTTTAAAACATTTAAAATGCGCATTTATATTTTTTTTAAATAACTGCAAATATATCATGAATTATCCATAGTTAAAAACTTACTTAAATTTTAATATGTTATAAATTTACTTCAATATTAATATCTTATAAATTTATTTCCATTTTAATATGTTATAAATTTACTTCAATATTAATATCTTATAAATTTATTTCCATTTTAATATGTTATAAATTTATTTCAAATTTAATATCTTATAAATTTATTTCCATTTTAATATGACATAAATTTATTTCAATTTTAATATGACATAAATTTATTTCAATTTTAATATGACAAATTTATTTCAATTTTAATATGACAAATTTATTTCAATTTTAATGACATAAATTTACTTCAATTTTAGTATCTTATTAGTTTACTTCAATTTTAGTATCTTATAAATTAATTTTAATTTTAATGTTTTAAATTTACTTTAATTTTAATATATTATAAATTTATTTCCATTTTAATGTTATAAATGTATTTCAGTTTTGATATTTTACAAATTTATTTCAATTTTGATATTTTACAAATTTATTTCAATTTTGATATTTTACAAAAATTATTTCAATTTTGATATTTTACAAATTTATTTCAATTTTGATATTTTACAAATTTATTTCAATTTTGATATTTTACAAAAATTATTTCAATTTTGATATTTTACAAATTTATTTCAATTTTAATTTGTTATAATTTTATTTCAATTTTAATTTGTTATAATTTTATTTCAATTTTAATTTGTTATAATTTTATTTCAATTTTAATTTGTTATAATTTTATTTCAATTTTAATTTGTTATAATTTTATTTCAATTTTAATTTGTTATAATTTTATTTCAATTTTAATTTGTTATAATTTTATTTCAATTTTAATTTGTTATAATTTTATTTCAATTTTAATTTGTTATAATTTTATTTCAATTTTAATTTGTTATAATTTTATTTCAATAACATTCTTAATAATTCTTCTTAAATTTGTAAACTGAGTAGAGCTAAATTCATCGAAACTCATCGCTAACTGTTGCAAAAACCCTAAATCTAAAATATTCCTTAGATTTTATCAAATTTAAACTTTAAAAATGGAAGATTTTAATCGGATAGGGGTTGGTTACGAAAACGGGTATTTTTTTTTGGGAGTAATATATTTTATCGAGCAGATTGCGGATTGCGGGTATCTGGCAGGGCGTGAAATCGTGATTCTTTGGCGGCTATTTATCAATAAAATCTTCTTTGTGGACTATAATGCCTTTTCAACACCGACGCTTCTAGTGCAAACAAACGGCGAGAGGCGGCGCCACCTTACCTTTCCTCATTTTTATCCCCTTTCGCTGTTATCTGATTTTGGTTCAATACATTTTCTCCCCTCTTACCAAGAACTTAACTAGTTCCAAGGGGGAAAATTCGACCACGATGGCCACGTATCGCCTCAAAATCTAATCATTCTCTCTGAATATAAATAAATACTTTCCTGTTTGAATGAACAAACACCTCTTTAAAAAAAGTTGGAAAATGCTGTCATTAATATGTTGATCTTTCATCTATCACGAATACATTACAATTAAAGATTTTTACGAAACCAGAAAAAAATCGATATTGTTTGACGGAATTTTTTTTTTCGAGATTCGGATCAACGCTCTGGATTTGACCGGTTCATATTTAACCGAAAATCTCGAACAAAACGATTTCAGGTATTTAGACATACTGAAATCGACAATGATAGCAGCGTAAGTAATATAATTAACTGTAAGTATGACTAAAGGGGAATGTAATTAATTATTTGTAATTCTATGCGTTCTGGAAAGGAACCGGGTTCCGGGGGCGGCGCCAGGAGATTTATCTCAATTAGGGCCCCCTGTTCCTCAATTGTGAGCACCTGTTTCTCAAATGCGGGCCCCTTGTACCTCAATTGTGGGCCCCAGGTTCCTCAAATGCGGGGCCCCTTGTACCTCAATTTCGGGCCCCCAGTTCCTCAATTGCGGACCCCTGTTCCTCAAATATGGGCCCCTGTTCCTCAATTGCGGACCCCTGTTCCTCAAATATGGGCCCCTGTTCCTCAATTGCGGACCCCTGTTCCTCAAATATGGGCCCCTGTTCCTCAATTGCGGACCCCTGTTCCTCAAATATGGGCCCCTGTTCCTCAATTGCGGACCCCTGTTCCTCAAATATGGGCCCCTGTTCCTCAATTGCGGACCCCTGTTCCTTAAATATGGGCCCCTGTTCCTCAAATATGGGCCCCTGTTCCTCAATTGCGGACCCCTGTCCCTCAAATATGGGCCCCTGTTCCTCAATTGCGGACCCCTGTTCCTCAAATATGGGCCCCTGTTCCTCAATTGCGGACCCCTGTTCCTTAAATATGGGCCCCTGTTCCTCAATTGCGGACCCCTGTTCCTCAAATATGGGCCCCTGTTCTTCAATTGCGGCCCCTGTTCCTCAAATATGGGCCCCTGTTCCTCAATTGCGGACCCCTGTTCCTCAGATATGGTCCCTGTTCCTCAATTGCGGACCCCTGTTCCTCAAATATGGGCCCCTGTTCCTCAATTGCGGACCCCTGTTCCTCAGATATGGGCCCCTGTTCCTCAATTGTGAGTTAAAAAATTAAATTTTGCAAAGATTTATGTGGGCTCTTAAGTGAAACCAAACGTAGGCCTGTCTCACCCCTTCCCGAACGCCACCCTGTCGGATACCGGGAGCCCCGCTCCTGCAGTGGAAACAAGGAATTAGAAATAATAATAACTGCACGAAATGTACTTGTACTTAAGAGATATGTAACGTAAACACTCAGGATCCTGTTCAACACGAAACATACAAAGGTTCAAACACTTATATTCCTTGTATTTTTATTGGTATATTATAACAAAGGAAAACTTCTGATTGGGAATAAAACTAAAATAAAAGGTATTTGTGAAGGTAATATATTATTACGCTGAACACAATACTTTGGTATAAATATAAGCGGGAGAGCCATAGATATAGGAAATATTATAGATCCGCAATTTTACGAGGGACTGATACTTCAAGGAATAATCTTAAATTTTTCCGGAACCAAAGAATCATCTTCTTACAGGGTATCAAATCCGAATCATGGAACCCTACAGGGTATCAAATTCGAATCATGGAACCCTACAGGGTATCAAATTCGAATCATGGAACCCTACAGGGTATCAAATTCGAATCATGGAACCCTACAGGGTATCAAATTCGAATCATGGAACCCTACAGGGTATCAAATTCGAATCATGGAACCCTACAGGGTATCAAATTCGAATCATGGAACCCTACAGGGTATCAAATTCGAATCATGGAACCCTACAGGGTATCAAATTCGAATCACGGAACCTTACAGGGTATCAAATTCAAATCATGGCACCTTACAGGGTATCAAATTCGAATCATGGAACCTTACAGGGTATCAAATTCGAATCATGGAACCTTACAGGGTATCAAATTTGAATCATGGAACCTTACAGGGTATCAAATTCGAATCATGGAATCTTACAGGGTATCAAATTCGAATCATGGAATCTTACAGGGTATCAAATTCGAATCATGGAACCTTACAGGGTATCAAATTCGAATCATGGAACCTTACAGGGTATCAAATTCGAATCATGGAACCTTACAGGGTATCAAATTCGAATCACGGAACCTTACAGGGTATCAAATTCAAATCATGGAACCTTACAGGGTATCAAATTCGAATCATGGAACCTTACAGGGTATCAAATTCGAATCATGGAACCTTACAGGGTATCAAATTTGAATCATGGAACCTTACAGGGTATCAAATTTGAATCATGGAACCTTACAGGGTATCAAATTCGAATCATGGAATCTTACAGGGTATCAAATTCGAATCATGGAATCTTACAGGGTATCAAATTCGAATCATGGAACCTTACAGGGTATCAAATTCGAATCATGGAACCTTACAGGGTATCAAATTCGAATCATGGAACCTTACAGGGTATCAAATTCAAATCATGGAACCTTACAGGGTATCAAATTCGAATCATGGAACTTTACAGGGTATCAAATTCGAATCATGGAACCTTACAGGGTATCAAATTCGAATCATGGAACCTTACAGGGTATCAAATTCGAATCATGGAATCTTACAGGGTATCAAATTCGAATCATGGAATCTTACAGGGTAACAAATTCGAATCATGGAATCTTACAGGGTATCAAATTCGAATCATGGAATCTTACAGGGTATCAAATTCGAATCATGGAATCTTACAGGGTATCAAATTCGAATCATGGGACCTTACAGGGTATCAAATTCGAATCATGGAATCTTACAGGGTATCAAATTCGAATCATGGAATCTTACAGGGTATCAAATTCGAATCATGGAATCTTACAGGGTATCAAATTCGAATCATGGAACCTTACAGGGTATCAAATTCGAATCACGGAACCTTACAGGGTATCAAATTCGAATCATGGAACCTTACAGGGTATCAAATTCGAATCATGGAACCTTACAGGGTATCAAATTCGAATCATGGAACCTTACAGGGTATCAAATTCGAATCATGGAACCTTACAGGGTATCAAATTCGAATCACGGAACCTTACAGGGTATCAAATTCGAATCATGGAATCTTACAGGGTATCAAATTCGAATCATGGAATCTTACAGGGTATCAAATTCGAATCATGGAACCTTACAGGGTATCAAATTCGAATCATGGAACCTTACAGGGTATCAAATTCGAATCATGGAACCTTACAGGGTATCAAATTCGAATCATGGAACCTTACAGGGTATCAAATTCGAATCATGGAACCTTACAGGGTATCAAATTCGAATCATGGAACCTTACAGGGTATCAAATTCGAATCATGGAACCTTACAGGGTATCAAATTCGAATCACGGAACCTTACAGGGTATCAAATTCGAATCATGGAATCTTACAGGGTATCAAATTCGAATCATGGAATCTTACAGGGTATCAAATTCGAATCATGGAACCTTACAGGGTATCAAATTCGAATCATGGAACCTTACAGGGTATCAAATTCGAATCATGGAACCTTACAGGGTATCAAATTCGAATCATGGAACTTTACAGGGTATCAAATTCGAATCATGGAACCTTACAGGGTATCAAATTCGAATCATGGAATCTTACAGGGTATCAAATTCGAATCATGGAATCTTACAGGGTATCAAATTCGAATCATGGAATCTTACAGGGTATCAAATTCGAATCATGGAATCTTACAGGGTATCAAATTCGAATCATGGAATCTTACAGGGTATCAAATTCGAATCATGGAATCTTACAGGGTATCAAATTCGAATCATGGGACCTTACAGGGTATCAAATTCGAATCATGGAATCTTACAGGGTATCAAATTCGAATCATGGAATCTTACAGGGTATCAAATTCGAATCATGGAACCTTACAGGGTATCAAATTCGAATCCTGGAACCTTACAGGGTATCAAATTCGAATCATGGAACCTTACAGGGTATCAAATTCGAATCATGGAACCTTACAGGGTATCAAATTCGAATCATGGAACCTTACAGGGTATCAAATTCGAATCATGGAACCTTACAGGGTATCAAATTCAAATCACGGAACCTTACAGGGTATCAAATTCGAATAATGGCATCTTACAGGGTATCAAATTCGAATCATGGAACCTTACAGGGTATCAAATTCAAATCATGGCACCTTACAGGGTAACAAATTCGAATCATGGAACCTTACAGGGTATCAAATTCGAATCATGGAACCTTACAGGGTATCAAATTTGAATCATGGAACCTTACAGGGTATCAAATTCAAATCATGGAATCTTACAGGGTATCAAATTCGAATCATGGAACCCTACAGGGTATGAAATTCGAATCATGGAACCTTACAGGGAATCAAAATCGAATCATGGAACCCTAAAGGGTATCAAATTCGAATCATGGAACCTTACAGGGTATCAAATTTTAATCATGGAATCTTACAGGGTATCAAATTCGAATCATGGAATCTTACAGGGTATCAAATTCGAATCATGGAACCCTACAGGGTATGAAATTCGAATCATGGAACCTTACAGGGAATCAAATTCGAATCATGGAACCCTAAAGGGTATCAAATTCGAATCATGGAACCTTACAGGGTATCAAATTTTAATCATGGAATCTTACAGGGTATCAAATTCGAATCATGGAATCTTACAGGGTATCAAATTCGAATCATGGAACCCTACAGGGTATGAAATTCGAATCATGGAACCTTACAGGGAATCAAATTCGAATCATGGAACCTTACAGGGTATCAAATTCAAATCATGGCACCTTACAGGGTAACAAATTCGAATCATGGAACCTTACAGGGTATCAAATTCGAATCATGGAACCTTACAGGGTATCAAATTTGAATCATGGAACCTTACAGGGTATCAAATTCAAATCATGGAATCTTACAGGGTATCAAATTCGAATCATGGAACCCTACAGGGTATGAAATTCGAATCATGGAACCTTACAGGGAATCAAATTCAAATCATGGAACCCTAAAGGGTATCAAATTCGAATCATGGAACCTTACAGGGTATCAAATTTTAATCATGGAATCTTACAGGGTATCAAATTCGAATCATGGAATCTTACAGGGTATCAAATTCGAATCATGGAACCCTACAGGGTATGAAATTCGAATCATGGAACCTTACAGGGAATCAAATTCGAATCATGGAACCCTAAAGGGTATCAAATTCGAATCATGGAACCTTACAGGGTATCAAATTTTAATCATGGAATCTTACAGGGTATCAAATTCGAATCATGGAATCTTACAGGGTACCAAATTCGAATCATGGAACCCAACAGGGTATGAAATTCGAATCATGGAACCTTACAGGGAATCAAATTCGAATCATGGAACCCTAAAGGGTATCAAATTCGAATCATGGAACCTTACAGGGTATCAAATTTTAATCATGGAATCTTACAGGGTATCAAATTCGAATCATGGAATCTTACAGGGTATCAAATTCGAATCATGGAACCCTACAGGGTATGAAATTCGAATCATGGAACCTTACAGGGAATCAAATTCGAATCATGGAACCTTACAGGGTATCAAATTCAAATAATGGCACCTTACAGGGTAACAAATTCGAATCATGGAACCTTACAGGGTATCAAATTCGAATCATGGAACCTTACAGGGTATCAAATTTGAATCATGGAACCTTACAGGGTATCAAATTCAAATCATGGAATCTTACAGGGTATCAAATTCGAATCATGGAACCCTACAGGGTATGAAATTCGAATCATGGAACCTTACAGGGAATCAAATTCGAATCATGGAACCCTAAAGGGTATCAAATTCGAATCATGGAACCTTACAGGGTATCAAATTTTAATCATGGAATCTTACAGGGTATCAAATTCGAATCATGGAATCTTACAGGGTATCAAATTCGAATCATGGAACCCTACAGGGTATGAAATTCGAATCATGGAACCTTACAGGGAATCAAATTCGAATCATGGAACCCTAAAGGGTATCAAATTCGAATCATGGAACCTTACAGGGTATCAAATTTGAATCATGGAATCTTACAGGGTATCAAATTCGAATCATGAAATCTTACAGGGTATCAAATTCGAATCATGGAACCCTACAGGGTATGAAATTCGAATCATGGAACCTTACAGGGAATCAAATTCGAATCATGGAACCCTAAAGGGTATCAAATTCGAATCATGGAACCTTACAGGGTATCAAATTTGAATCATGGAACCTTACAGGGTATCAAATTCAAATCATGGAATCTTACAGGGTATCAAATTTGAATCATGGAACCTTACAGGGTATCAAATTCAAATCATGGAATCTTACAGGGTATCAAATTCGAATCATGGAATCTTACAGGGTATCAAATTCGAATCATGGAACCCTAAAGGGTATCAAATTCGAATCATGGAACCTTACAGGGTATCAAATTTGAATCATGGAACCTTACAGGGTATCAAATTTGAATCATGGAATCTTACAGGGTATCAAATTCGAATCATGGAACCTTACAGGGTATCAAATTTTAATCATGGAATCTTACAGGGTATCAAATTCGAATCATGGAATCTTACAGGGTATCAAATTCGAATCATGGAACCCTACAGGGTATGAAATTCGAATCATGGAACCTTACAGGGAATCAAATTCGAATCATGGAACCTTACAGGGTATCAAATTCAAATCATGGCACCTTACAGGGTAACAAATTCGAATCATGGAACCTTACAGGGTATCAAATTCGAATCATGGAACCTTACAGGGTATCAAATTCGAATCATGGAACCTTACAGGGTATCAAATTTGAATCATGGAATCTTACAGGGTATCAAATTCGAATCATGGAATCTTACAGGGTATCAAATTCGAATCATGGAACCCTACAGGGTATGAAATTCGAATCATGGAACCTTACAGGGAATCAAATTCGAATCATGGAACCCTAAAGGGTATCAAATTCGAATCATGGAACCTTACAGGGTATCAAATTTTAATCATGGAATCTTACAGGGTATCAAATTCGAATCATGGAATCTTACAGGGTATCAAATTCGAATCATGGAACCCTACAGGGTATGAAATTCGAATCATGGAACCTTACAGGGAATCAAATTCGAATCATGGAACCCTAAAGGGTATCAAATTCGAATCATGGAACCTTACAGGGTATCAAATTTTAATCATGGAATCTTACAGGGTATCAAATTCGAATCATGGAACCTTACAGGGTATCAAATTCGAATCCTGGAACCTTACAGGGTATCAAATTCGAATCATGGAACCTTACAGGGTATCAAATTCGAATCATGGAACCTTACAGGGTATCAAATTCGAATCATGGAACCTTACAGGGTATCAAATTCGAATCATGGAACCTTACAGGGTATCAAATTCGAATCATGGAACCTTACAGGGTATCAAATTCGAATCATGGAACCTTACAGGGTATCAAATTCGAATCACGGAACCTTACAGGGTATCAAATTCGATTAATGGCATCTTACAGGGTATCAAATTCGAATCATGGAACCTTACAGGGTATCAAATTCAAATCATGGCACCTTACAGGGTAACAAATTCGAATCATGGAACCTTACAGGGTATCTAATTCGAATCATGGAACCTTACAGGGTATCAAATTTGAATCATGGAACCTTACAGGGTATCAAATTCAAATCATGGAATCTTACAGGGTATCAAATTCGAATCATGGAACCCTACAGGGTATGAAATTCGAATCATGGAACCTTACAGGGAATCAAATTCGAATCATGGAACCTTACAGGGTATCAAATTTTAATCATGGAATCTTACAGGGTATCAAATTCGAATCATGGAATCTTACAGGGTATCAAATTCGAATCATGGAACCCTACAGGGTATGAAATTCGAATCATGGAACCTTACAGGGAATCAAATTCGAATCATGGAACCCTAAAGGGTATCAAATTCGAATCATGGAACCTTACAGGGTATCAAATTTGAATCATGGAATCTTACAGGGTATCAAATTCGAATCATGGAATCTTACAGGGTATCAAATTCGAATCATGGAACCCTACAGGGTATGAAATTCGAATCATGGAACCTTACAGGGAATCAAATTCGAATCATGGAACCCTAAAGGGTATCAAATTCGAATCATGGAACCTTACAGGGTATCAAATTTGAATCATGGAACCTTACAGGGTATCAAATTCAAATCATGGAATCTTACAGGGTATCAAATTTGAATCATGGAACCTTACAGGGTATCAAATTCAAATCATGGAATCTTACAGGGTATCAAATTCGAATCATGGAATCTTACAGGGTATCAAATTCGAATCATGGAACCCTAAAGGGTATCAAATTCGAATCATGGAACCTTACAGGGTATCAAATTTGAATCATGGAACCTTACAGGGTATCAAATTCAAATCATGGAATCTTACAGGGTATCAAATTCGAATCATGGAATCTTACAGGGTATCAAATTCGAATCATGGAACCCTACAGGGTATGAAATTCGAATCATGGAACCTTACAGGGAATCAAATTCGAATCATGGAACCCTAAAGGGTATCAAATTCGAATCATGGAACCTTACAGGGTATCAAATTTTAATCATGGAATCTTACAGGGTATCAAATTCGAATCATGGAATCTTACAGGGTATCAAATTCGAATCATGGAACCCTACAGGGTATGAAATTCGAATCATGGAACCTTACAGGGAATCAAATTCGAATCATGGAACCCTAAAGGGTATCAAATTCGAATCATGGAACCTTACAGGGTATCAAATTTTAATCATGGAATCTTACAGGGTATCAAATTCGAATCATGGAATCTTACAGGGTATCAAATTCGAATCATGGAACCCTACAGGGTATGAAATTCGAATCATGGAACCTTACAGGGAATCAAATTCGAATCATGGAACCTTACAGGGTATCAAATTCAAATCATGGCACCTTACAGGGTAACAAATTCGAATCATGGAACCTTACAGGGTATCAAATTCGAATCATGGAACCTTACAGGGTATCAAATTTGAATCATGGAACCTTACAGGGTATCAAATTCAAATCATGGAATCTTACAGGGTATCAAATTCGAATCATGGAACCCTACAGGGTATGAAATTCGAATCATGGAACCTTACAGGGAATCAAATTCAAATCATGGAACCCTAAAGGGTATCAAATTCGAATCATGGAACCTTACAGGGTATCAAATTTTAATCATGGAATCTTACAGGGTATCAAATTCGAATCATGGAATCTTACAGGGTATCAAATTCGAATCATGGAACCCTACAGGGTATGAAATTCGAATCATGGAACCTTACAGGGAATCAAATTCGAATCATGGAACCCTAAAGGGTATCAAATTCGAATCATGGAACCTTACAGGGTATCAAATTTGAATCATGGAATCTTACAGGGTATCAAATTCGAATCATGGAATCTTACAGGGTATCAAATTCGAATCATGGAACCCTACAGGGTATGAAATTTGAATCATGGAACCTTACAGGGAATCAAATTCGAATCATGGAACCCTAAAGGGTATCAAATTCGAATCATGGAACCTTACAGGGTATCAAATTTGAATCATGGAACCTTACAGGGTATCAAATTCAAATCATGGAATCTTACAGGGTATCAAATTTGAATCATGGAACCTTACAGGGTATCAAATTCAAATCATGGAATCTTACAGGGTATCAAATTCGAATCATGGAATCTTACAGGGTATCAAATTCGAATCATGGAACCCTAAAGGGTATCAAATTCAAATCATGGAACCTTACAGGGTATCAAATTGGAATCATGGAACCTTACAGGGTATCAAATTTGAATCATGGAATCTTACAGGGTATCAAATTCGAATCATGGAACCCTACAGGGTATGAAATTCGAATCATGGAACCTTACAGGGAATCAAATTCGAATCATGGAACCCTAAAGGGTATCAAATTCGAATCACGGAACCTTACAGGGTATCAAATTCGAATCATGGAATCTTACAGGGTATCAAATTCGAATTATGGAACCCTACAGGGTATTAAATTCGAATCATGGAACCTTACAGGGAATCAAATTCGAATCATGGAACCCTAAAGGGTATCAAATTCGAATCATGGAACCTTACAGGGTATCAAATTCGAATCATGGAACCCTACAGGGTATGAAATTCGAATCATGGAACCTTATAGGGAATCAAATTCGAATCATGGAACCCTAAAGGGTATCAAATTCGAATCATGGAACCTTACAGGGTATCAAATTTTAATCATGGAATCTTACAGGTTATCAAATTCGAATCATGGAGGATATGAATTAGAATCGCACCCACTCGATCGAGCCACTGATTCTTTGCTTCTTCGTGAAGTTTGACCTCACGTTTTATTTTAGGTAGAATCATTTTGAAGGGATGCGCATGCTAATTTTCAGAAAAATGGTAGACGTTGGGTGTAGTGTGAATACGTAGTGAACGCTAATGCTGGTGGAGGGATACAAAATATCATTATCAGACCGATCATTTCAAATGCTATTTTAGAGTATTATCATGAAGAAAAACAGTGGAGAGGTTTTAGCCACCCCTAAAAAACTTGAAGGTGAAACTTGTAGCTGAGTGTATCCGTAGTTTCATCCATTGAGTTTGGAATATTAATCTAGAGATCCAATCAAAACGTCGGATTTCAGTATTTCGCGAAACAAGTTTTTAAAAAATAAGAATACTGCCGTCTGCTCCCAAATGACGAGAAAACTTTAACATTCTACCCGTGGCGCCGTCTATCTCTCAATGGTTCGTTCAAATAAGACGCGTTTTCCAGCAAAAAGATTTTTTTTCAAACATAATGGATGGCGCCACAGGTCATATGATAACGTTTTCTCGTCATTTTAGAAGAGACGACACATTTGTAATTTCCAAAAACTTGTTTCGTGGGGAGCAGATTGGATTGGATCTCTAGATTAATATTCCCAACTCAATGGTTTCATCGCGCGCAATCGACACGTTCACGTTTTCGAGGACTGGCTTAACCCGTTTATTGTTATATTTAATTATTTAAATTATCTAGAAAAACTACGTTTATGTATCTTCTTAAGGACGTTATTTAATCCTAGAGCTCGGCGTTTGGATAAGAAATATCAAATTTAATTGTTTTTATCCAAAGCCGAAAATTATCCGGATAAAAACTTATTTTTTTATATAATAATTCGTTTTATTACCGCGAACAGGAATCCATACCTCTACTTGGAATGCTTATCCTGCCGTATCGCGTTTGGTAAGATCACTCTGACGGCTTTGGCCCAGCCTACGAGATAAAAAATCGCCTTTGCTCGCGCTCCAGTTAACATAGTGACGTCAAAAATACCGTCAGCCACATCGAGACGAAAATCTGCGGCGATAAGCATTCCAAGTAGAGGTATGGGTTCCTGCCGCGAATAATATCCATAAATAAACAGTTATCCGAAATTTGTATGAATAATTGAAATTATTATTTAATCTAGAGCAGGGTTATAGAGAGATGGTTCGATCACTTAGATTTTTTATTTGGCGAAATATTTTTCTACCACGGATGGCGCTAGTGACGCTAAGTTGCCCCTACAGATATTTTTTGGGTTTTACCTCATGCACTGGAGTACCTATGGAAAGGGAACACTACCAAGTTTTCGTGTCGATCTAGCTTGGTTCTTTACGATCTCTAAATTAGTTTATTTTCGCTTTGTTATAAATTCATTAACAATTTAATTTTTGAAATTGCGAACAATCTAAGCAAACCGAAGCGAATTAAGAGCCAAAAGGGAAAAACTACGGTCAGTGTTATTCCTTATTTAATTCTAGTACAAAATTTGTATTTCAGTTCAAATAAATATCTGAGAAACTGAAATTTAATGTTCACTAATTATAAATATTAAAAAAATAAATTTCCTTAAAATTCACACGTGTAAAAACGAAACGGAAATTAAAGCGATCCCAGTTAGCTTGTTATATTTAAATTTCCCGCTGCCTCCTATAAATTAGGCTGCACCTCAGTACTTCTATGCATTGGGGGAATGCCCATAAGTATCTGAAGGGGCTACACAGTGTCGGGCGCGCCATCTATTTGCCACTTTTTATTTAGTCAAACTCTCCTATGGTAGAATTGCTCAGTGATCGAACCATCTCTCTACAACCCTGTCTAGAGTAAAAAAAGCGTAGCATCAAAAACAAGCACTCTGTACCTATCTGGTAATCATTTGGCGTCGCAAGCGTATAATTTATTAGCCAAGGAACCGGCAGGAGCCATATGGACATTTGAAAGTGGGGCGCCGCATTCCAACCAAATTCGACGTCTCCCTCCCCCGTGAGTTATCATGTCAACCAAACCACCTTTGCTTGGCAACCATTCATTATCCCAAACCACCCCTCTCCTTCCACAAGTACTTTGCACGTTACGTCATCGCCCTATCCCCCCTACATCACGGTCGCCATCTTATTAAACAAAGTTCTCGTCAAATCTTAACGTTACTTGAATTTAAACCAGCTTAAAGTTTCCAAACGAAGTGTTTGGCTAATTGGCTTTAGAAATTAAATTAAAGTTAATTAGAGTAAAGTATTGTAAATTAAAGTAAATTAAATTAAAGTAAAGTAAAGTAAAGTAATGTAAAGTAAAGTAAATGAAATTAAAGTTAATTAAAGTAAAGTAAAGTAATGTAAATTAATGTAAATTAAATTAAAGTAAATTAAATTAAAGTTAATTAGAGTTAAAGTAATGTTCTTAAAGTAAATTCAATTAAATTAAAGTAAAGTAAATTACAAAAAGTCAAGTAAAGTAGAGTAAAGTAAATTAAATTAAAGTTAAATAAATTAAAGTAAAGTAAATTATAGTAAATTAAATGAAAGTAGAATAACGTTAAGTAAAGTAAAGTAAATTAAATTAAATTAAATTAAATTATAGGGAATATAACCTGCAAAGCATTCTTTATGGAAGACCCCTTAAATTTTTCAAATTTCCCTGTACAGTGACGCCAAACATTTCTAAAGTCAAAGACAGTAGCTGCAAACGTTGGTGTTCCACAACAAATACCTGAGGTTATATTGCCTTTAAATTAACGTAATAAATTAAATTAGGGGAGGACTAATAAAAGTATGAATATTTCCCCGCCCATTTAGAAAAATGTCTGAATACCTTTATATTACTATAACAACTCCACCCAAGTTTAAACAGTGAGTTTTTTAGCAAAATGTTATTTCAACGCATAAGGGTGGTATTAATTGTCAATCAACAACGCTCCTAGTGTCAAAAATTTTAAATTCGTTGAACCACCATTGGAACGTCCTACTTTATACTCCCTTTAAACAAAACCTCTACCAAAAACCACTGTATTTTTAAGTCACTTTTTAAAAAGCGTGTTTTTCACGTTTCATTGAACGCTAATTCGGCGGAGAAATTTCGCGGAGAAAGTTAGCGAATGTTTTAAAACTAAATCCAAATTACACAAAGTGATAGCGTACTGAGAATGAGCTCAACGGCGCGCTAAATTGACCATAACAACAAAAGGGTCAAGTCTAAGACGACCTTGTTCTACATAGGAAGGTAGCATTTCGCCAGCGGCTAACGGAAGATTTTGCTTGACTGTAAAAAAAAACCTTTTTCAAAGTACCGTGATAAAGCATTCCTGCTGACGAACGGCTATCGCTTTTTATCGGGAACCAGTTAGTTGATTATGCTGGCACACTTCCGTAAACAAAATGATGATTTTTTTGCCGCGATAAGGAAAGGAAATCTTAACCCGTTTTCCAACCTAGCCTACTTATGGAATTTCATCTCATTAGAATATTACCAGAAATGAAACAATACTTTAACAGCTGATAAATTCCTTATAGAGATTTTTTTATATTTGTATGTTATTTTTATATAGTTTAATGAGGTTTTTATATATTTCAATGAGGTTTTTATATATTTCAATGAGGTTTTTATATATTTCAATGAGATTTTTATATATTTCAATGACATTTTTATATATTTCAATGATAATTTTTTAATTATTTAAATGATATATTTATATATTTCAATGATAATTTTTTATTATTTAAATGATATTTTTATATAATTCAATGAGATTTTTATATAATTCAATGAGATTTTTATATATTTCAATAAGATTTTTATATATTCCAATGATATTTTTATATATTTCAATGAGATTTTTATATATTTCAATGAGATTTTTATATATTTCAATGATATTTTTATATATTTCAATGAGATTTTTATATATTTCAATGAGGTTTTTATATATTTAAATGATATATTTATATAATTCAATGAGATTTTAATATAATTCAATGAGATTTTTACATATTTAAATGATATTTTTATATAATTCAATGATATTTTTATATATTTCAATGATATTTTTATATATTTCAATGATATTTTTATATATTTCAATGATATTTTTATATATTTCAATGATATTTTTATATATAATTATAATGAGTATTAAAAGCACGACCATGGTTGAATTTTCAATTATAAGGAGTATTAAAAGCACGACTGATCCTTCAAGGTATTTTTATTAAAATCTTTAAAAATTTAAAATTTTTACAATTTTTACATATTACCGGAGCTTTCGGTTTCGAGACCCCTCGTCAAGCGGTGTTCTTCTTGTATGATTTAAACAAACTGACTGAAAAAAGTTTGTTTAAATCATACAAGAAGAACACCGCTTGACGAGGGGTCTCGAACCCGAAAGCTCCGGTAATATGTATAAATTGTAAAAATTTTAAATTTTTAAAGATTTTAATAAAAATACCTTGAAGGATCAGTCGTGCTTTTAATACTCCTTATAATTGAAAATTCAACCATGGTAACAAAACATTTTAACGTATATGAGATTTTTATATATTTTAACGATATTTTTATATATTTTATCGATGTTTTCATAAATTTTAATGAGATTTTTGTGTATTTCAATGAGATTTTTGTGTATTTCGATGAGATTTTTATGTATTTTATTGAGATTTTTCTAAATTTGAAAAATTTTAAGGTTACTAGCGCCAGTTACCCCATATCTCACCTGGTGGCAGAACTGATATAGAGATGTTTATATATTTATATATTTAAAGGCAGTATTTTGTATATTACTACTTTTGATTTTAAATTTAGTTTATTAAGTGCTAGAAAAGTCGTTATAAATGAAATAAAACTAAAATTAATGCACAAATAAAAGATTGGAAACACAACGTAACTATCGCCAGTGATTGATAAACCTGGTGGTTGAAGCGTGAAATTATTGAATACACTATAAATATGTTTTTTTTTATAATCTTTAATTAATGTTTGAAGCATTGATTTTATTTAGTAAATATTTTTAACCAATTTTATAAATTTACAGCAATAACAATATATTTATAACGGTAGTAAAAATATATTATTATATATCACTTTGAAATATTTCTTATAAACTTTCCCAAAATTTTACTTATCGATAGCATTTGATTTTAAATAAAAAAAGATAAAATAAAGAACTTGACAAACTCGCCGAGTTCGAATCTACCGCCTTATCACTTTTCCGATAATAGCGACCTACTTATGGAGCAGCTGCTGCTATCTATGAAATCAAAATTATACTAATATCTCGAAATATATATGACGGCCGTTTTGGCGCTGCGGTCTCCCCACGGCGTTAGTTCGTCTGCTAGGCTAAAATCTCTGTCGTTTCGCTACTCTCGTCTAAATAAGTATAAAAATGATAATTAACTTAATTTTAAACCGGTAAATACAAGGTAATTAGTTTCCAGAGTCCTTACACTTTAATTTCGACATATTTTTGAGGGTTTCAAACCGTTCTAAGTTCTTTTTTCTACCCACCAGACGCCAGCAATGTCTTAGGCTTAGCGCCAGCAACGTAAATAAACATCGTCGGAGACCGTAGTATGAAGTCAAAACTAGTAAATCATCTCTGGTTTTTCGAATCGTTACGTGATCAACAAATTTTTATTAAATGATTATGAATGAAATGGCAAGTACAATGGAGAATAATCAAAATTCTTCAGAAAATTCTGAAGACTTCAACTGTAGTATTTGCGGTAGCAGCTATCCGAACAGTTGGGAGCTACTAATACACCAAGAAATGCATACGGAAGAAAAATTAACATTGGGTTACCAATGCCAAGAATGCGGGACGCGTTTTGCCCTCGAAAGACAGCTAAATAGACACGTTTTAAGTCATTCCGAAGAGTTAAAACCGTTCAAATGTAAAGACTGCCCTAGTCGCTTTCGACTGCAAGAACATTTGGATGTGCACACGCGTAAACATAACGCTGACCGTCCATTCGTGTGTGAAAAATGCGGTTACCGATACGAACAGAAGACCCATTTAATGAGTCATATGAAATCTCACACTGATGATCGTCCGTATGTTTGTGACATTTGCCACTCGGCCTTCAAGCGCTCTTACGACATGAAAGTGCATCGTTCCACACATACCGAAGAGAAGCCATTCCACTGCGACATATGCGGGTCAGATTTTAAGAAACTAGCGTACCTAACTAAGCATAAGAAAACTCATACTACAGACCGTTTTACTTGCAATCAGTGCGGTGCTATTTTCAAAGAGAAAAGAGCTTTGGTAGGCCATATTCGTTTGCACAGCAGAGACAAATCAAAATCCTTCGTTTGCCATATTTGCGAAGAGAACTTTCCCACCTCGAAACAGCTTCACGCTCACGTCAAGATTCATCCGGAACGATCCCCTTCCACTCCGAAAGCTTCCCACGCCCCAAACAACTTAGAAGAGAAGAAATACCACTGCTACCAATGCGGCTGTTCCTTCAGCACCAACAATCCGTACCAACTGCACAAATCTTTGCAACACGAGGGCGAAACTCCCTATCAATGCCAATTCTGCACCGCGGCGTTCACGCAGGACATGTACTTAACGGTGCACACGTTGAAACACGTCGAGAAGAAGATATTCTGTGACCGATGCAAAACCTATTGCAAGTCAGAGTACGAAATGGGGGTCCACGAATGGCAGCACGTCGTCGACCAACGCGAAGCCGTAGCGGCGGCCATGGAAAATGGCGTCGCTGGTCACAGCGAAAACGCCGACGAGTCCCGATCGGCTGACGGTGACGTCTACCAGAAAGACGGAAACGAGAGCTCTTCCAGCGTCCCAACCACGGACCCTGAACCGTACAAAGCGGCCGAGCAGAAACGATACAACTGCGAACATTGCGGCTGCTTGTTCAACCTGCTAAAGCCTCTGCAACTGCATAAAAAGTTGCAGCACGAGGGCGAAACCCCGTTCGAATGTCATTGGTGCTCGGCGGCCTTCACCGAAGAAAATTTCCTAAAAGTGCACATTTATAAACACCTGGAGAAGAAGGTCACTTGTCCCCGGTGCAAAATCAGCTGCAGCTCCGAATACGAACTGGGTATTCACGAATGCCACGAAGTTGTGGAGCAACTCCGCTACCATTGCTCCAACTGCGGTTGTTCCTTCCCGACTCCCAACCCGTTCCTACTACACAAGACGTTGCAACACGAAGGCGTGGCCCCTTACGGTTGTCGCTACTGCAAGGCCACTTTCACCCAAGAGAAATTCCTCAACGTCCACCTTTACAAACACGTCGCGAAGCAAACTACCTGCACCAAGTGCAACACGGTGTGCGCGTCCGAATACGAAATGGGTCTGCACGAATGGCACCACGTGGTGTTGGACAAACTCAACACGACGGTGCAACCTACAGTCCCCAGCACGTTCAACAACGGTGACATTACCATAACCGAAGTGACTCAAGCCGAACCTCCCGAAGTCTCTCTACCCATCTTAGCTAACGAAGAATTAAGCATAACCGTGGTCTATACCAAGGATAAGGAGAAAGCGTCTCCGCAACCCAGTCCCAACGCCGCCGGCCCGTCGCGTCCGCGAAGAGAGACCACCAAAACGCCAAAATCCTACGCGGAACCGGAAACGCCGAGTCTAGAAGCCATACTAAGTAGTTATCACAAGGAATTACTACAAACGAAAATGGTCAAACGATATCATTGTGACAACTGCGGTTGTTCGTTCAGTTTCCCCAAACCGTACCAATTGCACGTGTCCTTGCAACACGAAGGCGAGACGCCCTTCGCCTGCCACTGGTGCTCGGCCGAATTCACGAAAGAAATGTTCTTGAACGTCCACATCTACAAACATTTGGAAAAGCAGATAACGTGTCGCACTTGTCGCAAAGTCTGCGACTCCGAGTACGAAATGGGTCTGCACGAGTGGGAACACGAGGTGGACCTGGCGGAGGCGTCGGGTGTCAGTCCACCCCCGGAATGCAGGATGCTAGAGAACCCGGAAATCGAAATCACTCCGGTAGTACCCACTTACGCCCGGGGCCGTTTCAACGTCAAGAAGAGGGAGGTGAAAAAGAGAGGGCGTCCTAAGAAAGCCATGGTGCTGGAGAGCCCCACCTCCCACGTCCTGGTGCACGCCCCGCAGTTGGCTGAAAAGTTAATACCCAAACGGCGAGGTAGGCCTCCAAAGGCCGTCGAGATGGTATTGGAACCGGAAATAATATACGAATTCCCCCAAGAGGCGTCGCCTCAGTCCTTGGAGCCGGAATACGTTCCGGTTGAGGCCATCGTCACGACGCCGAAACGCGTAGGACGCTTGTCGAAATCGATCGACGAACCGTTGGAGGAAGGCGAGGTACGGTTGCTCGTCGACGATTTCGACGGGACCAGTGACGACCCTCGTAGAAGGCGACGCCAATCGTTCGACGTCGTACCTTCCGAATACGGACGAGGACAACGCAATAAATGGAGAACTACGCGAGCCGATCTGCTGGCCCAACGCGACCCCGAGTTTGACCCAGTACAACCTGAAAATCAAATGTCCGCTGACACGGGTAAGCGTCGTGGTCGTCCTGCTAAGAAGAAACAGACGCCGCAACCGGAAGAAATCACGATTAAAGTCGAGCCTTTCGATCCGGAATCGGAAGAGGAAATCACAGCGAGAATAGACGACCCGGCGGAACTGTCAGATTGCGCCAGTGCCGCCAAGAAACGGGGACGACCTCGGAAATTGAAGAATTCGCGGAACATTAAGAAAGAACCTTTGGAAAGCGAGGAAGAATCGGATCCCGTTTCTCAGGACACGCTCGTCGAACCCACCACGGCGAAGAAAAGAGCCAGAAGCCAAAGCTCTCGGGACGATTCTGAAAGCGGCGAAACGCCACCTGGCGTCACTTTGAGAAGATCCAGTCGAAACTCGAAAGACACCCGCGAAAGATCCAACTTCCAGCCTTGCGTTATTAAAATTAGGAAACTGTGCAAAAATGGAGGTACTTTCTACGAAACAACTGACCAGGAACTTGATCTGGCAAATCGAGAAACTAAAGTTGAGTGCGACGACCAAACCTATCCGGAAGACTGTGACTACGATCAAACCTATCAATCGCGAGAAGGCGTCCGTGATGAAACTAATCTAGAAGAGGAGATCGATGACGACAGTAATTCGGAAGATTGTGACTATGATCAAATCTACCCGGCAGATTGTGATTATGATCAAAACTATCAATCAGAAGATGGCGTCCATGATGACAGCAATGCGGAAGATCGTGACTTTGACCAATCCAATCAAGAAGAGCACTTCGATGACCAATCTAATGATTACGACACGACCTATCAAGCAGAGGGTGTCGACGACCAAACCAATCCAGAGTAAGGGAAACTGCCATAATCGACAAATCTAAATTAACTAAAAGTAATTCGTCTCCCCAGTTCTTAAAAAAAATGCACCGATTACTGTACTTGTAAATCATTCAAATTACTTTTAAGTTGATATAAAACAGAGAAGCGTATAGCGATTTTAACACGATTTACGAAAACAAATTCTATAAATTGTTGCTATAGTGCAAAACATACTATCTCTAGGACAAAGAAAAGTTCCTAAATCAATTTGTGAACGAACAATATGAATCGATATCCCCTGTGCCTGCACCCACCGTGCCAGTTCGACATTTCATTTTGTATTCGTTTCAATATAATAAAAATATTATACAATTGACCAGTTGCATTTGTAATTGTTTTCAGAAATCTGAATTTTTTGTTCGTATTACCGAGATTAGTACAATTCAAAAAGGCCGTGTTTACGATAGCAAACTTCGTCTTCCCTGTTCCAAGGCGTACAAAAGGGGAGGAAATACTTCTCTAATTTATTTACTTCGGGTGTTAACTAGAATAATAATAATCAGCTAGGCTAATACCCAAGTCACCACCTTAGGCCCAAGTCATCGAGCGACTTGTAATGACTTAAACCCAGTATTAACGCGTGAGGACTTAGGCCTAATTTGGTGCCTTGGGTATTAGCCTAGCCTAGCTTTTGAAAGCCTGAACAGTGAGTCCCCTTAGATTCTTGGTCCATGGTCAGGTTCGGACAGGAAGCTCCTCCCCCTCAACAAAATCAAATCAGCCTGCCACTTCATTGGTTCCTTCATGGACCAAGGATCTAAGGGGACTCGCTGTCCAGGCTTAAAAAGACCGCGTGAATACTGGGAATAGGAAAATCACGGGTAATTTTAGTTCAATGTGGACAAACTTGGCGTCGCTGAAGTCGATTTCGGACGTAGTTTCGTAGAGAAGCTGGAGCGTTCACGTTCAATTTTGATAAAATGGCGCCGTTGTTGTCGGTTAAATGATTAGGCTTAGTAAGTTTTAGACCTTTTATTTTTGAAGTTGGGCCTTTAAAAGTTTATGTAATGGTATTTAACCATTGTGTTAAGTAAAAATAACCAGTAAGCCGCGTATGGCTGAGGTTTTTAGATCAAATTCACTGGATTACATTTCGCTTCCAAACCTAAAGAATTTAATGAACTAAGCCTAACCTAACTTTATCGCGTAGTGATAGTTGAACAGAATTCTTGAGGCGCTTCAAAGCGGCAGGTGTTGTGTCCAGTGAGGTTGTCCCAAGTAAATTATTATTAAACTTTAAGGCTTATATTATAAACAAATTAAAAAATTTAAACAGAAAATATTATTATGTTTTTCGTAACGATTACGTTAAAAGAGTCTTTTCAATTTAAAATTCTTTTAAATTAGAATTTGCATCTTGACGTGACAGACTAGTTTCGTATTAACTTTATAATGGACAGCGTTACACTTTTAATTAAATGTTTAACGCCTATGTTTGAACGTGGCAACTACGTTTTACCAGAAGTATATAAAAATTTTATTAAAGAAGTATATATATTTGTATAGTGCTAACATGAACCCCCTATCGTCTCAACTAAAGCCAGGTTCACACACACCCCTAAAATCGCTTCGTTTTAGATAACTAGTTTTCAAAACCAACGTGTTGGTTCGGGAAGCAACTCGTCCAAGTCGGTTCGCTTAGAATCGCTTTAATAATAATAATAATAATAATAATAATCAGCTATGCTAATACCCAAGGCACCACCATAGGCCTAAGTCAACAAGCGACTTTTAAAGCCATTAATTCAGGTGGCCGGGTTACAATGCGTAGGTGGGTGGTGGCAAGCCCTGCGTGCCACGCGAGCCAACCGCTCCCTACACTAACTATTACCGTTAACCTCTACAAGAGAGAGAACTTGGGGAGTTGTTCCGAGTTTTCACCCAGTGCCACAAGTTGGGATCGAACCCGGCTCCTCTTGCTGCGAGGCGAAAGTGCTAACCACTCCGCCTTCAAAACGACAAGTCGGGGAAGTAAATTTGCTCGTATTTTCCAAAATAATGGGAAGAAAATTCTAAATTATGTCAAATAATATTACTGTATGTATAGTAAACATGATTAATTAATTGTTTTTGGGATACATTTTAGTATTTTCAATATTCTGGTCAGAATTTGAAATGACGTTAAGCCTTGGCTATAAGCGAGCCGGGCTGAAACGATTTCGCGCGTGTGAACCAAGTATTATTAACCTAAACTGGATTTTAAGCTCTAGTGTGACCGTGGCTATTGTAATTTTCAATAAGGATAATGATATATTTCACGTCCGGATTAATTATTCTATCATATTACATTTATAGGGTCCACATGAATACATCTCGATTAAGCGGTACATTATGTACTTCTGGTTATAGTGCAATTTATATAAATGTAAAATAGCGTTTTGAAATCGTGATAGGGCGCTGTCTCTTGAACGAAACGGACAACTTTTCAACAACGAAGAGCCCCAGAATCATCTAACCGCCCTCGCTTGAAATGAAACAAGTGAGACTGTTTCAAATGACGCCGTTGGAGGTCGCCACCGCCTGCAAGAACCAAGTAACTTTTTAGACAGTATTTTCAAATTATATTGATTTCAATATTTTAAAGTGTTGGCTATAGTGATGTCTTCTCTAATATTTGTGAGAGAACTTCAGAAATTTGGTGTACAAGTAGAAATCCACAAGAAATATAGGAAATTTGAGAAATTCAAAGATATATTAGAAATCTAGGGAAATTCATAAAAATGTCCGAAATCTAGGGAAATTCATAAAAATGTGCGAAATCTAGGGAAATCCGAAGATATATAAGAAATCTAGGGAAACTCGAAGATATATAAGAAATCTAGGGAAACTCGAAGATATATAAGAAATCTGGGAAACTCAAAGATATATAAGAAATCTAGGGAAACTCTAAGATATATAAGAAATCTAGGGAAATTTAAAGATATATAAGAAATCTAGGGAAACTCGAAGATATATAAGAAATCTAGGGAAATTTAAAGATATATAAGAAATCTAGGGAAACTCCAAGATATATAAGACATCTAGGGAAATTCGAAGATATATAAGAAATCTAGGGAAATTTAAAGATATATAAGAAATCTAGATAAATTTAAAGATATATAAGAAATCTAGAGAAATCCGAAGATATATTTTAAATCTAGGGGAATCCGAAGATATATTTTAAATCTAGAGAAATCCGAACATGTATTTTAAATCTAGAGAAATCCGAAGATATATTAAAAATCTAAGGAAATCCGAAGATATATTTTAAATCTAGGGGAAATGCAAAGAAAGTTTCGAAATCTATGGAAATTCGAAGAACGATTAGAAATCTAGGGATATCCTAAAAATATTAGAGATCTAGGGGAAATGTGAAGAAATATTAGATATCTGGGGGAAATCCGAAAATAAACTAGAAATCTAGAGAAAATGCGAACAAATATTGAAAATCCCGAGAAATAAGATCCTAGAATTATCAAACATATTGAAAACATTTAGTTATTTTGAGAAATATTGATAGATCTAGGAAGAATTTCGGGAAAATATTGAGAACTATCGGAAAAATTATCATTTAATGTTTAGAAATATCGGAATATTTTTAGACGTATTGGAAAGCATTGTGAGATATCGAAAGACTTATCAGTAAATGTTGAGAAATATCGTGGAGATGTAAAAATGCAAATATTTGAAATATTTGAAAATCATAAAACTGGTTTGCGTTGGTTTTCAACGTTTATTTTAATTAAAATTAAATGAATGAAAAAACCTTTAAAGTAAAAACGCCGTAATTTCTCCCTTTCAGCCGCGTCGTTCACGCGGCCGCAACCAAGCGTAATAACCGAAAGGGGGAGTCAATGCGAACGCGCTTTGTTTTGGTCGTCTACTATTTGGGCAGAAACGGGGTCGGGAATTCTGTCGGGAAAGCGAAAGTGGGGTCGCCAATTAGCGGAAATGCAATGCTTCGCTGGCCGACCGTGCCGTCTCAATTCGAGTTGCGCAAAACATTTCGCGACGTTTCTTCAGCCTGTAATCTTTTATACCAACTTCCGAAACAATGTCCAAGTCTTCTGTTGGGCCAAATATTCAATTATAACAAATAACAAATATTTATGGTATTTATCTATGCTCAAACCTAAATATGACAGACAGCCATTTTCATAAAGAGAGTAAGATCTGAATAGATAAATCGTCTTTACGACTTATATTTAACGTAACTAACCTCTGTTACACCTGATGGAAGAAATTTTAAATTCTTCGATCCATTAAAAATATGATTCATATTCCCTTTAAGCTAAGCTTTCAAAGAAATAATATTAAAATTATTATTATTCTTGATTTTTTATTTTATTTTAATAATCAAAAATTTGCATTACTTATATTTAAAAATATTGAAAAATATGGTTCATGTTCCTTTTAAGCTAAGATTTCCCAGAAAAAATATTAAAATTATTATTCTTCTAGAATTTTTATTTTTATTTTAAATACCAAACAAATTGCATTATTAATATTTAAAAAATATTTTAAAATATTCTTCACGTTTCCTTTAAGCTAAGATTTCAAAGAAAAAATATTAAAATTATTATTCTTCTTGATTTTTATTTTTATTTCAAAAATCTACAGATCTGTATTATTTGTATTTAAAAAATATTTTAAATTTGAATGGACTTCTATTAATATGAATTGACATTTAAATATATTTAGCCCCCTTTCCCTTGGTAAATTTATTGATAAATTGCATGCATTACTAAATATCAAAATATAATGAATTTCAATTAAATTTAATTAATACTGAATTTTCACATTTTTTTTATAAATATTTATTATTTATAAAAAATCGTTGGATTTAAATAGCAATTTAAATCAAATGGGTTGTTTATTAGGCAATTATTTTAAAAAAGGGGAAATTTTTTGTGATAAAAATCGTGCAGCAAATCAAATTTCCCTATACTAGGCTGTTTACTATATAAAATGACCCAACCAAAAATGTTTAAGGGGGCGGAGTTTACTGTTAAACCATGAGTAGATTTGGAAGCAACGCTAAAAATCGTCTTTACCTACCTAACTAAATAAATAAATTTCATATTAAAACCATGTGAATTATTTCGAAAATTTCGAAACTTTTTATCGAAAGTTTGTTATCACGTTTCACATAAGTGTGTCAATTCCCTATGACCTCACATTTTTGGTGGACTTCAGACCAAATCCTTAGGCCTAATACGATCTCTTTGCCTAGTTTTCACAGTGATTACGTACATACCTCTACTTGGATAGCTTATCGCGGCAGATTTTCGTCTCGATGTGGCTGACGGTTTTTTTGACGTCACTATGTCAACTTAACAAACCACAACGTGAGAGGGGAACGCGCGCAGAGGGGATTTATTCTCTCGTAGGCGGGGCCAAAGCCGTCAGAGTGATCTTACCATACGCTGTAGGGCAGGATGAGCATTCCAAGTAGAGGTATGGATTTCCGTTACGTAAGAGATACGTACCGAGAAATAGCAACTACATGCGATAGATTGCAGCCTGCAACAAGGTTTTAAAATGTATCTCGAGGTTCTAAAGGTAACGAGATACATCCGGTTAAATATAGAAGAGGCTTAAGTCACAGTAGCGTTGTAAGTCGGAAAAGTTTCCGGAAAATGACCGAGGCCTTTTTTCCGGAAAATTTTCCGTATTTTTCTGAAAAATATAAAAAAAGTTTTCATTCCATGATTAGTCTAATATATTGTTTGCAAATTTAAATAAAGTGGAATTTTCGCCTAATGGTTTCGAACCTCTAGACTAGTTTAAACTTATTAACAATGTAACACTATTTATGCAATTGTAGTATGTTTACTGTTATTAGACATTTTATATCGATAAATAGTTAAAAACATTTAAAACCCTTAAAAATTAATAATGTTTAAATTTTTATTTTTCCGGAAAATTTTCAGAAAATTTTTCCGCATTTCATTTTTCCGGAAAATGAACAACGCTACTTAAGTGATTACATGACCTACACGTAAGACCAGAGTCTGAAATATTTGTATTTAAGTCGCTCTATATTTTCGTCGTCAATTCTATGTCGCATAGCTAGCCGTAATTATTTTCAATAACTGGCACACTTATGGAAAATAATTATTGACTTATGGTATTACGGTACTTGGATTAACCTCCGCAATAAAACCTTCGGTCGGTTCTCCTCAAAAGTAGGGTAAATCACAGTATCAGCCACGTTTCTAGCGACCCAAATAACGACGAATCAATAATGTTATGAACTACCAACCCCGCTGACCTCCGACCTTTACCTAATCACTTCTTTAAAAAAAAACAAGTACGTCGCGAATTTAATTGAGAAATTTTATAGCGTGGGGCTTCGTTCGCATTAAACAATTTTTGTTGGCCAGCTTCTTTAACTACTTTTATCCGACCAACTAATCGCACAGTGTATTGAATAACGTTTGTTGCTATAACTGAAATATTTGTGTTCGAACAATTGTTAGTTGAATAGGCAATTTAAGGTCGTGAACAGTTGATCAACGAAAAGTTGATTGATGAAAGGTTGACCAACTTACGAAGTATTGACCAACTTACGAAGTATTGACCAACTTACGAAGTATTGACCAACTTACGAAATATTGACCAACTTACGAAGTATTGACCAACTTACGAAGTATTGATCAACTTACGAAGTATTGACCAACTTACGAAGTATTGACCAACTTACGAAGTATTGACCAACTTACGAAGTATTGACCAACTTACGAAGTATTGACCAACTTACGAAATATTGACCAACTTACGAAGTATTGACCAACTTACGAAGTATTGATCAACTTACGAAGTATTGACCAACTTACGAAGTATTGACCAACTTACGAAGTATTGACCAACTTACGAAGTATTGACCAACTTACGAAGTATTGACCAACTTACGAAATATTGACCAACTTACGAAGTATTGATCAACTTACGAAATATTGACCAACTTACGAAGTATTGACCAACTTACGTAATATTGACCAACTTACGAAGTATTGACCAACTTACGAAGTATTGACCAACTTACGAAGTATTGACCAACTTACGAAACATTGACCAACTTACGAAACATTGACCAACTTACGAAGTATTGACCAACTTACGAAGTATTGATCAACTTACGAAGTATTGACCAACTTACGAAGTATTGACCAACTTACGAAGTATTGACCAACTTACGAAGTATTGACCAACTTACGAAATATTGACCAACTTACGAAGTATTGACCAACTTACGAAGTATTGACCAACTTACGTAATATTGACCAGGGAAAAATTAATTATTGAAAAATTATCTAACGAAAAATTGATGAACGAAAAGTTAAGCACCGAAAAATTTTAAATGTTGACCAGCTTAAGAAATATTGACCCACGAAAAATTATTTAAACGTAACGAAAAATTGGTGAACGAAAAGTTAACCAACGAAATATTGACCGACGAAAAGTTGACAAAAATAAAAATTTGAAATGTTGACCAGCTTAAGAAATATTGACCAACGAAAAATTATTTATATGTAACGAAAAATTGACGAATGAAAAGTTGACCAACAAAATATTGATCGACGAAAGGTTTTCGAAATATTGACCAACTTACGAAACATGACCAACGAAAAATTAACTAACGAAAAGTTGACTAACGAAAGTTGTAAAGTGCGAACGCCCCTTTAGGGACAGCGTCGACAGCACTTTCAAGTTACCAGTACTTAAAGTACCGTGTATAAGGCTAAATATTCTTGTTTATTACCTGAAAGCAGACCACACCAAGAATGTACTCGGGGGGACAGAGAATGTGCCCGTCTCTTGATTCCCGGATGAAAATCCACGCCTACCTACAGGCTTTCTCTCAATGTAGGCGGAGAATATCTTCCTGATATAGTTGCTTATAAACATTCTCTGCTAACCCGAATGCATTCTTGCTTTAAAGCCGGGTTCACATCTCGACGCGTATCATTTTAATATCAGCCAAGTTTTATTTGAATGCAGAAAAGGGGGTAAATTATCAAAAGGAAATTGGGTATTTTCGAAGCTAATTGGCTTCGGAGGGTGATGGTACCATCTTCGTTTGACCCTTTTCAAAAAAGAATTATCGCCAAACTGGTCTTAAACGGGCCGAATTTGTAAATAGGAACAAAAGTTAATTCAAAGGGCTATTATATTGTTTTACGCGCAGTTTTCCGGTTCATGCTAATTTTAAACTGGATCTTCTCTCATCATAAAGAACTGAGCCCGGAAATATGTTGTTTTGATGACGTCCATAAAACATTTTTTCTTATTAATTTCGTTAAATTATTATAGAATTATATTAAAAGGAAAATATTTCTATTGTATATCTATTTGGCAGTTTAATTAAAGTTTATTTATACCTAAACAAAAACTCAATTAAAACTAACTTTTATCAATTAAATACATAAAAATATTATAAATCTTATAAATTAAAAGTTTTTTAAAACTATTTTTACGTAACTAATTTCATTAATTTTATATTTAATTTATTATTAAGGGAGTATGGAATTTTTATAATTATCCAAAAAACCAATTCAAAACAATCCTATTAATAAATTTATCTTAAAAACGAATGAAATGAAATATTTTTATTTACAAAAACACCTTGTATTGGCCTTCATTTCGAAACTATTCACCTACAAGACTTAATTTTATAAAAATAAAAAGGTTTTGATTTTAATTGATTTCTTGATTTTTAAACAATTTGTGCCTCTTTTCCTTAACAAACTGAATATAATTTACATGCATCAGTAATATAAAATAAAATTTAAATTAATGACTATTAGCAATTGAGTTTGCTTACAAAGTTTGTGCATTTTCATAAATAAATTGAAGTCAAATTGCCGATTTTAATAATTTATTTAAATTTTAAAACATCATTTGATTAAAATGAATATTTAAAAAACATTTGCTTTAAATCCATATTTAAAAACATTTGATTTAAATCCATATTAAAAAAAACTTTCATTTAAATCAATAATATTTAAAAAAAAACCTTTCATTTAAATCAATAATATTTAAAAAAACCTTTCATTTAAATCAATAATATTTAAAAAAAACCTTTCATTTAAATCAATAATATTTAAAAAAAACCTTTCATTTAAATCAATAATATTTTAAAAAAACCTTTCATTTAAATCAATAATATTTTTAAAAAATCTTTCATTTAAATCAATAATATTTAAAAAAAACCTTTCATTTAAATCAATAATATTTAAAAAAACCTTTCATTTAAATCAATAATATTTAAAAAAACCTTTCATTTAAATCAATAATATTTAAAAAACCTTTCATTTAAATCAATCATTTTTAAAAAAACTTTCATTTAAATCAATAATATTTAAATATACTTTCATTTAAATCAATACTATTTAAATATACTTTCATTTAAATCAATAATATTTAAATATACTTTCATTTAAATCAATAATATTTAAATATACTTTCATTTAAATCAATATTTAAATATACTTTCATTTAAATCAATATTTAAATATACTTTCATTTAAATCAATATTTAAATATACTTTCATTTAAATTAATAATATTGAAATATACTTTCATTTAAATCAATAATATTTAAATATACTTTCATTTAAATCAATATTTTTAAATATACTTTCATTTAAATCAATATTTTTAAATATACTTTCATTTAAATCAATATTTTTAAATATACTTTCATTTAAATCAATATTTAAATATACTTTATTTAAATGAATAATATTGAAATATACTTTATTTACATTAATAATATTTAAATATACTTTATTTAAATTAATAATATTTAAATATACTTTATTTAAATTAATAATATTGAAATATACTTTATTTACATTAATAATATTGAAATATCCTTTCATTTAAATCAATTATTTTTAAAAATCATGTTTAAAATCACGATTTAAATCAATAAGTTTAAAATATCATGTTTTAAATCACGATTTAAATCAATAAGTTTAAAAATCATTTAATTTCAATCACGACGTAATTCAAATGGTTTGAAATCCAACATCCTTGTTTACTGATACCTTAAAATAAAACATCGTTGCAAACCTAACGTTGAATTCGATACAAAAGCAACATACATCTTTGGATAAAATTAATCGTACTCAAGTGTCCTACTTTTCCTCCATGTCTTTTGTAATCCGAGAATAGTTACTGAATTCGACGGGCGAGTAACGCGTCTGCCAATGGCCTCGGCGATCAATTCTATATTCAAAGCGCGCGCCTGCTTCGTCGAATCCGTTTTAGGGTTACGAACGTCGGAATTAACAATGATTATTTATCTTCCGCGTTCCCGCTGACTGCTCATCAGGGGCGCCCAATATCTCACCAACAAACGCATTCCGACGCAGACTAATCGCACCAACACATTCCAACGCAGACTATTCGCACTAACACATTCCGACGCAGACTAATCGCACCAACACATTCCAACGCATACTATATGCACAAACACATTCCGACGCTGACTATTCGCACAAACACATTCCGACGCTGACTATTCGCACTAACACATTCCGACGCAGACTATTCTCACTAACACATTCCAACGCAGACTATACGCACTAACACATTCCAACGCAGACTATTCGCACTAACACATTCCGACGCAGACTATTCTCACTAACACATTCAAATGCATACTATACGCACTAACACATTCCGACGCAGACTAAGCGCATCAACACATTCCGACGAAGACTAATCGCACCAACACATTCCAACGCATACTATATGCACAACACATTCCGACGCTGACTATTCGCACTAACACATTCCGACGCAGACTATTCTCACTAACACATTCCAACGCAGACTATACGCACTAACACATTCCAACGCAGACTATTCGCACTATCACATTCCGACGCAGACTACACAGAATAACATATTCCAACGCAGACTATTCGCACTAACGCATTCCGACGCAGACTAAGCGCACCAACACATTCCAACGAATACTATACGCACTATTACATTCTGACGCAGACTACACAGAATAACATATTCCGACGAAGACTATACGCACTAACACATTCCGACGCAGACTATACCCACTAACGCGTTCCGACGCAGACTACACACACTCACTGTTTATTATAAAAATTAGTTCAAAATCTCACTGTCTATAAAAATTGGTTCAAAATCTCACTGCCTAATATTAAAATTAGTTCAAAATCTCTCTGCCTTCTATTAAAATTGGTTCAAAATCTCACTGTCTGTTATTAAAATTAGTTCAAATTCCCACTGTCTATTGTTAAAATTAGTTCAAAATCTCTCTGCCTATTATTAAAATTAGTTCAATCTCATTGTCCATTATTCAAATTAGTTCAATCTCATTGTCCATTATTCAAATTAGTTCAGTCCCGTTGTCCATTATTCAAATTAGTTCAGTCCCGTTGTCCATTATTAAAATCAGTTCAAAATCTCGTCCAAATATAAAACTTAGTTCAAAATCTCTTCCATTATTAATATTAGTTCAAAAATCTTGCTTTGCGATAAAAAAATACTTCACAATATCATAGTGGAGATTGAAAATAGTATTAAAAAAATGTCGGTGCAGATCTAAAATAGAGATACATAATGAAAACAGTGCGAAATCTAAAGACCGAGATGGAAAATAGTTCAAAATTTCGGAATATATTTCAAAACAAAATCCTGTGTTAAATTATAGAATAGTTAACATTCCCGAGTGTAGAGAATTGGAAACAATTCAATTGAACCTCAGTTTGAACCCTTTCCCTAAAAAAGTAGATCACAAAAACCGCTGTTCCCATTTTCAATCAAAAAAAAACCGTGGGTCTTCTTCGCCAAATCAATTCTTCAAAAAATAAAGAGCTCTTTAAGCCCGATATAATCTCCAACCTATATCAGCGTCGCGTACATTTTCGTGGTGAAGATGTTCCCGAGACCTAAATTTGGGAAACCATTCGCCCTCCCCCCTCATAAACGCCCTCCCCCCTTTTTAAGAAAATCTTTTTTTAACAATTAAAATTCACGATTTGACTTATACCCCTTTAGGCACATAAATTTTACCTTCTATAAATTTACCGTTTAAAAAGAAGACTGGCAAACTACTAAGAAACGTAAATAAGTAATAAAGAAATAATAACTTACCAAAGGTTGGAATTTATAAAAGTAACAGAATACAATAAGTATCAGGAATTATCCATTTTAAAGCAAACGCGCACCAAAATTCAAGTTATCTATCGAAATATTGCATTTCGTTATTTTGGTATCCACTTTCGTTTTGAAAGTCGCGTTCGATTATTTTGCCGACGAATTTTTGCGTCGCGCTAGGACAAATGATTGACCGTTTACGCCGCGCGACTTGCGCGGGAATTCGTCTAATATAAGTGTTTAAATTCGGAGGAAAAGTTGTGAATATTTGGTCACGGGTCCTGGCGCACGTATTTTAATGGGAAAAAAGGGTCGAACGCCAGTCTGTAACGCGAATAACGGGGAAACCATTCCTTTTTATGGCTGCGTGGTGATATGGTGAACGAGAGCAGGATATCCCCCCGAGCTGGAGATGTTACGCCAGGAAAAGTTGCAAAAGAAAAGTACCACTCGCGGCCACGGCTCGCAGACGCATTGTCGCCGAGCTAGAGTAGGTGGCGCCCCCGCGTAGTGTACTGCCGAATTAACGTGTAGGATTTCCCAATGTAAAAATTAAACCGACATTTTCGCGTCTTCCAGAAAAGGACGTGGATTTTTCCACAAGAATAGAACTTAGAAAGCAGGTCAATTATTCACAAAAACATGCTACTTACCTGGTGAGGTTTTCGCTGTGATGTCACAGAGGGCCATCAATGACGTATCAATCATGTGACCAACAGCCATTGGGCGGTCGGAAGGCCCTCTCGATTAAGTTACGGAATAGGTCGATTCCGATTTCCGAAATCCAGTGGATGAATATTTATTTCGCCATTTCTTGTGAAGAACCACTTCCCTTACATCATAACGTCGTCTAATCTGTCGTCTTTCCTTAAAGAGAGTATGGACTAAATCGAAAATTCCGTCTGTACAATAGTTTTTTCAATTACGTGCCTTTCCCCCTCCACCCCGAACCAAATTCCTCGCTACGCTACTGAGGAGAGTAGCAGAGTAGACGATGTTGTGACGTTGAGGAAGTCGGCCTTCACATGATGAGGGGGATGACATCATAGACAGTATATACAGGCCCGTACACAGCCGCCAAAACTAGGGGGCGCTCAAATTCTTTTTGGGGGTGCCAATACCTTGAGTAATTTTTATCTCCCCACCTATGAAATTAGTAAATATAATAATCCGGTTGTAGCCCTAAAATATCCGTCAAAACATTTTTGATAAGCTGGTTCAATATTTCTACAAATGAAAAGTTTTTCTGGTGCAGTGAGACGCGCGAAAGCAATTTTCAAAAACTTTTGTAAAATGGTTTCAAATATTGACTGATACTAGCTCTCTAGTAAAAGTAATTTTCCTTTTTGATTAATATACAAATATTTTAGATCATATCTTTCGGTAATTGAGCAATCGATTTTTTTTGGTTCAGTCGGATTGGGGATGCTCAAGTACTCATTTGGGGGCGCTGAGCATCCCCTGGCGCCCCTGCGTGTACGGGCCTGAGTATATATCCCTAAGGCCACTGAAGTTCTTTTATGTGATTCCTCTGGAGTTCATCTCTCGCAGAAAGCAAAGGGTTAGCTGTGGAGCCGTAGGGTTCCTTTAGATGACGAAATTAACAGCCTTAGCGTAGAAAATATGCTGAAATCTGTTGTGAAACGTAATAGGCGCTTCAATAAAACATCTTCAAGAATATTTCCAAGAAGAAATATTTTCGAGAGCCAGGACTGGCAAATATCTGTTTATATAGGCCGCGTTCAGTAACAGCAAACCGTTGGACCGTTGAATGCGCATTCGCTACTGTACGACTTTTTTCACTTCCGGGATTGACGTCACGTTTGCAAACGGAGAGTCAACGAAATAAGCGGCTGAAAGAGCCGGTTATTTTGTTGATAAACGCAATCTTGACGTCACAGCACGCGGGAAGGCTAGTTGCGGACGACACGACAGACGATATTTTATAAAATTTACTACAATCGTAAAAAAGCGTTCAACAGACGTGGCGTCACCATTGCAAACGGAGTTCAACGGTTAATTCACAATTTCCCCTCCGTTGAGCGTCACTGAACGCGGCCATTGTGCTTGTGGAAATAAAGGAAGGTTTTCACCTGCAAATAGAATGTCGTGTTTTATCTAAGCCTTAATATGTCAAAAACAGCTACCTGGTAAAAAGGAAATAATTGTTGTATAAGCTTCGTGCGTAGTTTAAACTTTGGTCAGAAGTATCGCCGCCTACCGACTGAGTTTGTAATCAAATGTGTGAAAGATGTCTGCTCATTCAAAATTATCTCGATAAAAAAACTGAACGTTTCAGTTAAAGAACATTCATAATCAAAAGTCGTCTGCCATTTCTTCACACATTAAGTTGACAGGTATTAATGTAGATGGCGCTATCTTTTCTAAGCTGATCGAAGCCTATACCGTACAAGTGAAAAGTTTCCATTATTTCAACAAGCACTAAATAAACAATTTTGACATAAAATTTAGTTATCGTTATGCTACTAGTTAAAGTTTGGCCATTTCGTTTTAACATGGCCCACTTGTTTCAATGTTAGCTCTTACGTCACTGTATCTTACGTTTACAATTCTACGATTCTACGAGCGCGTGCGAAGACTATACTAATTAAGATCTTTCTTGTGACGTAATCGCAACCACGCTTTTATATTTAAACTTTTTTTAATTTTATTTTATAATTAAATTTATTGGAGGATAAATCAAAATATTTTTGACCTCGCTTGGCTTTCTATAATAGAAATTTACCGAAAGTGTCGCCACCTATGAAGTGGCGTAGATGAAAGATAAAAATAAATTATGCTTAATGATCACTTTTAAATCAAAACGTTTTTAAGTCAATTAATAGTGAAAAACATTTTGGAAGTAATTAATTGAAATGTAATAAAACATTAATAATAAAATTATAAATTACAAATACAACGACAGATGGCGACGGTCTCTCTACCGCCCAAAACAAATCAGAAACGGACGTTTTGTAGGAACAAAGATTCTTTATGGTACGACGAGAAAACAGTGTTGCCAATGTGTGGGATAAATCCCACATTGTGGTATTTTTGGCGATTTTTGGGCTGTGTGGGATAAAGGGATTTTTAAGCGAAAATCATTGATTTGGTGGGATTTTTGGCCTGAATTTTTGAAAAAGCACTATTTCCAGAAATTCATAAACCGAAAATATCAGACTTATTTAATCACAATAACCATAATATTAAATCTCTTGCAATTTTAAAAATACTGCTCATTTAAGCGTACGTTTCAACCAAAGAAGATGGTAAAATGACTTAACAAAACATTTCCTATAGATTTTTTTTATAAAAATTATTAGTAATTTTGAAAATATTTGGCATGTTTTCCGCTGAGTTTTGGGAGGGGGCGTGGCTAAAAACGTGTACGGGGTTTGGCTTGAAATTTTGGAACTGGATTGTGGGATTTTCGCTCGTCAAACATTGGCAACACTGCGAGAAAGAGTAATAACAGTTTTGATTATGTTCCTACTGAGCTAAACATTTATAGACCCATGAAGGGTACGACTCAAACTAACATTTTAGAGATTAGTAAATGAATTATCTTAATTTACGTCATTATTTCAGTATGAAATGTCATCTTTATCTCCTAAACAATTACGCCCTCAAAGCGGCAATCAAATTTAGACTAAATAATTGGTTTTAGATTCCGAAATGCTAATGGATTTAGAGTGCATCCCTTATTTATACCATGGATAGTAGATTTTAGAGGATCGGTAAAAAGCCTGGTTTTTAACCCCCGTAAACCAATCACACTAAGGGAGTCGTCCAAGGTTATTTGAAAAAAAAAAAACAAGTATCGCTAAGAGTGGACGATACTGTTCGAAAAAAGAAAAAAGATAAACACGAAGTACATTTTTACGCCAAAAGGTATTTTTTCATGTTTTTATAGATTAAATATGATATACTAAATATCAGTTGATAGTTTTTATTGAATTAAAAAACCAAAATTAAAAATTACTAAAATATAAAGCGCAAAAATTACGTAACAATATCAACCGCGTTAGATTGCCATTTTGAAATTTTAAGATCACGTGGTACAAACGACCTTGCAAGACTCCCTCGGAGTCTCTCGAGCTGATTGATAAGCGGGGAGAAATAAAATGCACTGTGGAAGGGTATCGAAAACCTGTCCTCTTAATTTACTGTCCATGTTTATACTAGATGGCGTCAATTTCACCTTTTAGGCCGGAAAAACTATAAACAATACCGTTGCCATAATTGGTACGATTGTACTTTTTTCGTTACAATCTCAAATTCTAGGAACAAAAGTATATTTTTGGTTTTATTGTAGACATTTTGGTATGATTTTAAGATTTGGGAAGTTTTCTTTTTGGTGGTTCTTCCAAAACCATAAAATTGTGAAAAAAAAACGACTTGTGAGAAGCTCCTGACCGAGGGGCTAACCACTCTCTGTACACCGATTACATAAATATGAAAATGAGTACAGCCTTTGGTAGTGCTAAATCTGTACTCACTTACGTAATCATTTTAGTGCAGTCAAAGCTACAGGCCTGTACACCGATTACGGGGAGTGATCAGCCCCTCGCTCCTGACCAGGCTAGATTTCCAATAATTTGAAATTTTTTGCGTTAGAGACTCATAACTCATAAGCTCAATGTTACCAAATTATGTTTGTTCCATATTTCAATTTTAAAAGTGAAACAATTCTGCGATAAAATAAACTTAAGCGCCATCTATTGAAACTTGTTCATACTAAAAATATACAGAAATAGATGGCGCCCTGTTTTTTACAGTAAAAGTACAAAACGAACTTTTCCTTATTACCCAATGGTACAATTAGAAAACAGCTAGCGGCAAACATTCCGGTTCCTTATTACCCAATGGTACAATTAGAAAACAGCTAGCGGCAAACATTCCGGTTCAACACGAGAAAATGGCTCCAGAAAAGAACGCCAAAAACAATTACAATCTTAATGCTATTTAGATAATTTTAAACTACATTTTAGACTACGGCCGCCATCTGTTCAAAATCGGCCTGTAATGGTGTTATTCCTGTGAAACTTTAATAAAAATTTAAATTTAAAACACAGAACCAAATTAAAAGATAAGGTGTATAATACTCATTTTTAAATTAACGGCGTTAAAAATCAACCGAAAACCAGATTATGAAATTGATAAAACCAGGTAGAGGAACTTCTAACAGGCTGACAGTTGATTGAAGACTGGCAAGAAAAAAGGCGCAGTAATTTGTTTCGAAGGTCGTAATCACTCACTTTAAAGGTATTTCAACATCCTTTAACAGTATACTAGGACCAAACGAGAATTTGATAGCGATGGGTTTAAATTTATGACGCAAGTGGAGAAGCGATATAATGTCCTTTAAAATCGCTGATGGGATTCTAGTCTGTCTATTTTTTATCCAAGGGCCAAGGACATAAGCTGAAAAAAGTACCACAAATACGGCTGTTTGAATCACGTTCTACGTTTCGATAATTTTCAAGCGCCCATCTTGTTATCGCAATGATAAGCATGTCGTTGTAAAAAGGGGTTTTGGAAAGATAAAGATAATACAGATATTGATTTATTGATATAATAAAATATTACGAGATATAAATAATATTTTAATTGCAGGTCATTTATATTTCTGTTTTGAAAGTGAAACGGATTTATTTTAAGATTATTATTCTATTGCTTATCTCAATTATCAACACGGATATATATGTTTCAATCGGTATAGCTAGTTCAAATTTTACCGGAAATTTTTTTTTTCAAATTATTCCATAAAATAGCAGCAACAGTTTCTTTCTCAAATATAACCCCCACAAAAGTATTCAATTAAAAAATAATGCACACAAAATCTTTATTTAAAAAAATATTCCCCACAAAAAACTTTAATTTCAAAAATATTCCGCACCAAAATCTTCCATTTCAAAAAATAACCCCCACAAAATGTTTCAATTTAACAAAAACCACAAAAATATTAAATTTAAAAAACACAAAAAATATTTCATTTCTAAACAGTCCCCACCAACGAATTAAATTTAAAAAATACCCCCACAAAAATATTCAATTTATAAATAATCCCCACCAAAGTATTCAATTTAAAAAATATCTCCCATAAAAATAAACAATTTAAAAATAATCCCCAAGAAAATCTTAGATTTAAAAAAATAACTTCAACAAAAATCATGAATTTAAAAATAACCAACACCAAAGTATTCAATTTGAAAAATAACCCCCACAAAAACCAACAATTTACAAATAATCCCCACAAAAATCATCCATTTAAAAATAATCCCCACAAAAGTATTCAATTTCAAAAATAACGCCCAAAATCTTAAATTTCAAAACAATATATCCCACAATTTTAACTGTATTAATTAATTAAATAAATTGAAGTGTTAAATATTGTCAGGGTTTTCGAGGTTAGAAAATCCGGTTTTAAATTAAGTTTTGAATCATTACAAAGTCGAAATAGTTGATATTGTAGAAAACAAATATACTTCTCGAGGATGCAATTTGAATTTGGTTTAGGTATTTACGAGGCCACCAAAAAGTGACCCTGCATCCAAATTTGCATTAGTTTAAAGGGAATAAAACCTCCAGCGCGTTCTTTATGGAAGACCCCATCAATTGCCTTTATTCCCTTCACAATCAGCGATTATCAGCGCCGCAGGTGTGATAAGCCGTGGGAGGCAGCGGACAATATTGGAACCAAAGGTGGGGACTATTCTAGGACTAAATTTTAGTCATTTATTTTGAAGTTAAACGATATCAAAACTGGTTTTTCCTGGTTAATTTGATTATTATTATAATTATTATACTCAGTTGCAACCTAAGAAGTATGGATTCATATTTATAGTTGATCACCTAATTTAACAATTCTGATATTGGCGCTAGTTAGGTGGAAAAACAAATCGTAGCACGTGTTAGCAAATTCTATTGTGTTATATTACCATTACTTCCTTCATGATATCATATGTAACATAATTACTCATAAGTATGCCTCTGTATAATATTTAAATAGAAAAAAATTCAATGAGACCTTGTTTCACGCGGAACATACATTGAGCGGACCCAAAAATGCAAAAATGCTTATAATCCTTGCGCTATTGAATTACCATGGAAATGAAATCATGTGATCGCGAGGCACGAGCTAAACTTGACATGGGCAAAGCGTGAGGAATTCTCACTAACTTCCTTTTCCCATCAATAAAGTTGATGACGAGTATTTCGTCACGGAGTTGTAAGTGAGGTAATTTACGTCATATCCCGTGAACAAGGTTTCATTTACGAAAATGCTTTTATTTCATACTTATGAGTGATTATGTTACATATGATGATATTTCTTAAAACTAGAGTAAAGATAAAGTTAGAATTACGATATTATTGTTCTCGGATTATGAATTTCAAAATAAAATAGCATAAAAACTTAACTTCACATAACAATGGACACGATAAAGAAAAGTTTAGAACCATTTGTAAAAGGAAACCAAATTACATAATCCTAAATTTCAAAATAACTAATTAATTAACTATATTTACGGCCAACTGAACAAAAGAGTGTGTAGTGTACTCGGGGAAAATAATAAAAAAAACCCTGAGTTAATACTTCTCTAAATACTTATTTGTGTATGTCAATGGTTTCCTAGGTAACCGTGACAGGCAAAACCCAATCATCACCGAACGTAAAGTAGAAGTTTTCAAGGTCCCCCAATCATCATATAATGGAATACTAATACCATAGAATTACCGAGAGGCGTTCGTTAAAACAAAGGCCCATTTTATCGCGTCAGGTTTCTTGCCTAATGCAGTGCTACCAGAAAATAATTGATTTTATTTCCGCGACCATATTGATTTTCCCTATTTCAGTCAATGGAAAGTAAAGAAGATTACGTCACTAAAAAAACTTATAGGCAAAGGCTTATCAAGACGAAATATTTTGGAGTGACAGTACACAAGCGGCTAAAAAATCAGCCGATAACCAATTCAGATAAATCAATCTCGTATAATAATACATTATCGATTCGATTATTAAATAGCTGCTGGCGTGACCAAAGGGCACGTGCAAGAGCACCCGAGTTTGCCGGCGACAAAGGCGTCACCGAATTCGCGACAACTCTGTTGCCCGCACTTCCAACGGGTTGTTTATTTTTACGAATTTCAAACTGCGAACTCACGGAGTAGAGGCTCCTCGAAAGTAGGCTAATGTGTACGGCGAGACTATGACGTCAGCGAAGGCGTGGCAACGGGAGGGAGGGAGGTTAAGAGGGAAACTTAGGTTCCCCGTGAAGAGGGTAAACACAACGTTATGACTAAGACAGAAGTGTTCTTAACGATTAAATATTTTTCTGCTGGTGGTGTTATCGTGAACGTATGGAAACACGCAAAATAATGCGTGTACAAAAGTGATTTAAATTTAAGCCGCACGTAAAATGTAAAAATTAAATTTATGAACCACATTTTTAGGATGTAAAAATTTTCGAAACACAATTTTCTCTTTCCAAACGTATATTTTGAAAAATCTGCGGAAACCTGCGAAATGTTTCAAGCGAATAACATTAGCAGGATAGGGAAATGGACGCTCATCTCGTAAGAGATAACATTATATATTTCGGATGATATATAATATCAGGAAACTATAGAGGTATACACTTGGAATGTCTAAGGTTCCATTGGGACGGTGATACGAAAGCGCGTCGAGAAAAAGGCGGGGCTTAACTACGTCAATTGTAAGACGTAACGCGACATTTCAAATTCATTGGCTCGAGGTTTGACGCGAAAAGAATGCGTCGTCATGGTAACAAATAGGCGATCTTCCCGCGCAAAAAAGGCTTATAAAACAATGGATTTAAAAACCTCAATTTGTTATCGTACTTAATATTTTGAAGTAATTATAATGTTCTTCGCGAAAGAAGTGTAGTCTGTGATACATAATTTCAGGTATTTTTATGGTTATAAAAGAGATAATCAGGTAAGCTAATAATATAATAACCATGACTAGGCTTAATGACGAGTTTTCGTCGAATTAGGGTAGCGAGGCGCGAGAGGTTTTCTCGTGAGTTTTCCCGCTTTAAGACACGCCCGTTTCATCACGGCCGTAAAAATCTTCCTTAGACATTCCAAGTATATACCAATATAGTTTCCTGATAATATACTATAATAATATAATATAATATAATATTATTGTATATAATATCAGCGAATGAATAATTTCCAACACAATGAAATCTAAATCCCGCAATCAACTCTAGCCAGCCAAATATGGTAAAGCTAACACTTTCAATCTCAAAAGTAAAATTAAATAGCCTGGCTTCTCGTCGACTCCAATATCATTGAAAAAATAATTTTCGACCCGTTTACGAGTGTCATCAAATTCGCCGTTTCTATTAAGCCTAAAGCCAGACAACCTTAAAGGGGTTAAATTTATGATCACAAATGCATCAACTGCGTCTCATTGTTTATTTGAAGCCAGCCTTGAGGGTCTTGCCTTGAAGCAACACACTCGACTCGTAAAAGCGCACCTTTTCGCCTCTTCAATATCCCCACGTCTAGACGTTACGTTAAAATCCATAACGTCGAAGTAAATAGCGTGTTTAGAAGTGGTTAAAAATAAACGTACCGGAGTTGCAGTGCAAAAGATTGTGTATTTTCTATTTGGGGCTTTATTTGCGAAAGTATTCATCTGGGCAGTTTTAACGGAATTTGGAAAATCAACAGTCCTAAATGGGTTGTCATGGGGATAATTACGTTATCCATGACGTCAATACGTACGAATTTGGCACGATTTTTTTTTATAGTGGAAGGCTTCATTCATTGATTTGGGTACATTTGTCCGAATGCCAGAAAACAGGATCGTATGTCCGAAAACGTATTTCATTTGCCCGAAAAATTTATCACAACTTTTGTTGGTGATTTAGTCGTTCAATTTATGTTAACTTTACTGGCGAATTTCATATGTTCGAATAATCGTTTGTCCGTTTTTTCGAACATTAGGAATTGGTTGTTTTTTTTTCTAATATTGTTAATATAAGAAAATAGTAACATTAACGTGAACCTAACCTAACCTAATATATCCACAACATTCAACGCAATTCCCACAAATTTAAAGTTAACACGAATATGAAGTAAAATATACAATATATAGATTTAGCAGCAATTAAGAAAAAACAACTTGAACAAACAACGATATTTACAATGTAGTTTTTATTTTTAATTCTTGCACTAAAAATAAATCCGGACCAAAAAAACAGCAATAAGAAATACTAATTTAGCGACAGAATTCGGACAAGTGATGCTACCGATTTGGACGAATGAAACAAACAAGTTGACCAATTTGAACAAATGAAACATTTGTTATTTCGGCGGTTCGGACGAATGAAATTCGAACATTTGTTCCACCGTTCGGACGATTGAAATTCGAACAAATGTACCTACCCCCATTCATTGATTGATTGATTAAATTTTCTGTTTGATCTAAGCCCAATTTCGACAAATATTAGCTCCAAATATTGCGAAATTAGATTTTTTTTGTAAGCTAGGTGTTGGAAATTTATCCCCGAATTTGGCGGAAAGATACACGAATTTCCGGTTCAAATTTCGACATTTGTATCGACTTTTTAATATGGGCGTTTATACGTGAAATTTTAATGAGCGAGTTTCAATACTATCTGAGAGCTAGACCGTTTTATTTTTAAAGATTAGAGCCTGTGGAACAATAGGCGAAACTATAGATTCCGGCGGGACTGAAAAGATGGTAGGCACGTGACTTTGTGGAGGACTGCAGCGCCATCTATCCTAAGAAATAAGAACTATTATTTATTTAATTTTGCTAATGGCGGTTTAAATTTCGATCGATTCATATAAATTATCTAATTATTATTATTCATTGAAACATTTTGTAATAGAAAGGTGTCAGTTAATATACTGTTTGCAGTATCTGGAAGGAATATATTTTTATTTACCATCGCACGGCCAACTATGAACACGAGTTACCGAATCGAAGTTGGCTGTGATATGGTAGCCACGTGATTTTGTTTTCCCATTTTAACAAGCTGGTTAAGACCAAATTTACTTTATAGTTTCGCCTATTCAGTACGCTCGTCCATCTCATTAATCAGGAATCAGGGGTGAGATCTGTGTCGAGGCCACGCCAACGAGGGGTACTTGTGGACAGGGACGAGACACCCGTGGCGGAAGTATAACAACCACCCGTTGGGGGATTGGTGGTCTGACGCGTGGGATTACAGGACTTCGCCACTAGCCCGGACAGTTAGACTTCCGTGACGTATGACGTCAGATTGAGGTTCCTTTTGTGGTGAAAAGTACCATCCAGATAGTTATTTTTAAAGCTGATAGATGGCGGTGGGGTTATCGAAACTCGCTTATTAAAATAATTTAAATTATTAGAAATTTAATTATTTAAGACAGGCCCGTATATGGGGGCCCCCAAATGAATACTTGAGCATCCCCAACCCGACCAACCCTAAAAAAATCAATTGCTCAACTACCAACTAATATAATATAAAATCGGTTACCTGTATTTTTAATAAAATATCCGTTTTTCAACGAAGTCGAAATTCATAATTTAAAAAATAACAAAAAAAAACCAATTTCGGTTTATTTACTAATTTCAGAAGTGGGAGTTAAAAATTACGATTTTTAGCATCAAGGCATTGACACCCCCCCCCCTACAAAATTTGAGCGCCCCCGAGATTTGGCGGCTGGTTACGGGCCTGATTTAAGTCAAGTTCGAAAGGTTTCCCATTAAACGGATAATCTAGAAAATAACTATCTACATCATTTAAAATTGGGTAAAAGATAAGGAAATGCATTAAAAAAACAGAGCGATATCGAAAACAGTTCAATGAAAATGGCATTTATTAATTCGGAAATCAACCTTGAGAAAAGCCACTACATTCTTCGGAATTGAAAATCGTAAATTTCCAACGAAGAAAGTGTCAGTTATCTGGCCAATTTGACAGACCACTAAACACGAATTAAAACTACAAGGACGTACGTTTCTAAGTAACCAAAACATTCACCTGTTTTCATTATCAATTAAAAACTGATTCAACTAAAGCTGGAAACATAAGTAACATAATAACTATAAGTATGATACTTCCTATACAGTGTGTTAACTAAAAAACGGTACAGAGCTAATATCCCAAATGTGTTTTAGGTACGAATTTGAAATTTTAAAACGTGTTGAGGGTCATTCAACCATGAAAATTTCAATGACCTTGAACCGTGTCTTCAATGTCATTCAAAATGTATCGCGAGAACCATTAGACATAGAAACAAGAAAGTCGTAAGGAGAATAATTATCAATAGGTGACACATGACCCGTCTTGTTTGGTAGGGTGCTCTTAGACTACACCGACTAGCTTCCACAAGCCTTCCTAGCGGGGGGGGAGCAAGGAAGAAGTAGGAAGGCTTGTGGAAGATAGTCAGTGTAGTCTAAGCGCACCCTACCAAACAAGAGGGGTTATACTCCCTTTAAGGGCTAATAAATCGAAAACTACTAGTTCTAAGGCATCAACATTTTCATGACAAACTAGTTTTAGTGGGGAAATTCGAAATTTGCAAATAATTGATAACCCCTAGAGCATTTTGTTTCAAAATAATTTAATATAAGCGGGTAAACCTAAAATGGACGAAATACTTGTTTCGATCGAACTTTTGAAAGAAATTTTAAGGAATTTTAAATAATATTATTTATTTTTGTAGACACTGACACTTTCGAACAGCTCCAAGTTGGACTCGCATATTATCATCATGGGTATATTTCGCCTTGGGCATATTTAATCTCTAGGGGGCCTTGTGCTGAACTTGACCTTGAGTGCCCAATAGCTCTGAATATCAGTTCGGAGTAATTTTTGCTAATTGACATACTTAAGGTAATTATGTTACTTATGGTAGTATGAATATTTTTATTTTGAACAACAACGCAGTTTGCCCTCATTCGGAACGGTTTTGTTACTATGACCTTGTGCACGCGCCGCCACTCAAAAAGTGATTCGAAGGGCAACGTTTAGAAACTTGCTTAGTTTTCATTGCCAAGGCTTAGTTGGAAATTTATGTCGAAACTTTTAACTACACGGTCAACTTTGATCTCTCGCTAAAACGGCCAACCCATTCGCCGAAATTTCGCGAGCAAGGATTTTTTCGCTATATAACGAGCTTGAGCTTGGCCCTGAATTCATACAGTTTTTTTATACTGGCTTCAATGCAAAAACTATTCTAAAAACATTACTTCGCCAGGGGCGCTCAACTCCTACAGATATCTTTTCCTCGTAGGTTAACATAGAAACTTCAACGAATGGGTTGGACGCTATAGCGCGAGATCAAATTTGGCCGTGGCTGATATAAACCTTGAATGTGTGAAAATCAGTTCGTAACTTCGGCGATGGTTTTGATAATTGTCATATTTAGGGTATTGTGTTACTTTTTCTGGAAATTATTCAGGGCGGGGTTGACACGCTTTTTCACATTTAAATTTCCTGACTCTTCAGGTTTTACCTGACTTATGTATAATCCAAATTTGTCAATTTTTTACTTATTATTTGAGTAAACATTTATCGTTTACAACCAAAATTTAATATCCACATTTATCTTTTGACAATTTTGCTAGTTCTTGGAATTCCCTATTTTTTCCCTGGCTTTTATATTTAATTTTTAAATTCCCTATTTTTTCTCTGACTTTTAGACTAATTTTTAAATTCTCTATTTTTTCTCTGACTTTTAGACTTAATTTTTAAATTCCCTATTTTTTCTCTGACTTTTAGACTTACTTTTTAAATTCCCTATTTTTTCTCTTGACTTTTAGACTAATTTTTAAATTCCCTATTTTCCCCTGACTTTTAGATTCATTTATATTTTCCCAAAACTCATAAAATGCTGGATTTTCGTCAATAAAAGCAGATTTTATTATATATTTTATGCCTTCTTAGGTGCTCTCCACATATTGTTGCTTGTTGAAGATGGAGTTTTTATTACTATGGAGGCGGAATATTTTAAAGGTAAAACTTCCATATCAAGAGATTTAATGCCATCGAAGTACAGACTAAGTAACGAAATCGATAGTATGGACCTTGGAAGTAATGAGAACTTGATCTTAGATTTATTTATTGTTTTTTTTAGATCCATTAAAGATAGAGACTTGGTTCCAATTAAAAAAGTGTTCCTCATCACAACTTATTTTGAAATGGATGAAAACCGAAGTTCGGAACCTGATAAATTTTATACCAAACACAAGAAGGGAATGATAACCCTAATAAATCGAATACTAGTTCTAAGGCATCAAAATTTTCATGACAAACTAGTTTTAGTGAGGAAATTCGAACTTTGCAAAATAGGATGACCTTGAACCACTGGTTCCAAATATTTTGAAATACAGACCCGTGAAGTTCTTAAAGGGAATATAACCTGCAAAGCAATCTTTATGGAAGACCCCTTCAATTTTTCAAATTTCCCGTACAGTGGCGCCAAACATTTCTAAAGCCAAAGGCAAGAGCGGCCAGAGCTACAAACGTTGGTGTTCCACACCAAATACCTGAGGTTATATTCCCTTTAAGGTACGGGATCTTTTTGGTGTCATTTTGTGACTCCAAGGTATTCCGCTGATGGAGTCATTGTCGTCCAAGGTACCTGGCTTACATTTCTGGTCGTGGCTGTCGTCTTCAGTGCAGATTTCGCCTATTTTTTATCACGATAAATCTTGGAATCAACTTGAAAATCCCGAAATCTGGTCGAAAATCGGATGTTCAGTCCCAAAATCTCGAAATCAGCCTAAAATACCAGAAATCAACAAGAAAATGTATTTTATAGTTAATCCCGAAAAGTTGACTACAAGTCAAATTGATGCAGGCTTTATTTTATGTTTGATTCTGTTATAATTTCCGGCAAACAATGGAGACACGCCAACGTGAGACATCGTCTGGACACGAGTCGATGTGACGGGAGACGTCGTCTTGACACGTGAAACGATTAAACTTGTAATTTTTAATTAGATATCAATATAATTATCGGAATGCCAACTGTAGCTTTGACAAGCCTTTAAAATGTTAACTTTTTAACGTGGGGTACTATTATATATTTAAATCGGGTTTGTCACAAGCGTTGCCTACGTTATTTTAAAGACCCGTGCAGGCTTGTTTCTTTGCTTGTGATTCACGGAAGATGGCTCTCTGATCTCGACCTAGTAGACGTTATTCCTATTTCCTCCAAGGGGGGGATTTTGGAAGCTGATAAATAGAATAGGGGAAGTAGAAGATATTTTACCAGGGTATCCATGCATTTTTTGCTCAATTACTTACGGCAATCCTGTTTTCCAGTCATTGAAGAACAGTTTTGACAAGCTGCAAGCATCTTTTGAAGTAAAAGAAAGATAAGTGCGTCGAAACCAGCCTTGGAAATAACGGTGGTCAGGTGGTCAAAGACCAGTTAATTAATTGCTCAGACCAGTTTATTTATTCAAAATTTGGGGGGTCACTGGTCACCGTGTCCAGTTAATTAATTCGAAATAATAACAAAAAAAACAGAAGGTGACCAGTTTAATAATTCCAAATAATGGGAGATGACCTATTAATCCAAGGTTTATATCAATTTCTATGTACAGCGACTCCGCTTACTACCGCCGCGGCCACACGTCGAGGTTTTATGTAGAGTCCATTCGCTCGCATCCCTCGAACGAGTTGAACTGTCTAACCCCCCTCTGGCCTCAAACCCTCAATCATGGACTCTAAATTAAACGCCTCAATCCTCTAGTCTCACTTTCCCCCGAGTACGCTAGGCTACCTGGCTACGCGGTAACGGACCGGGGACTCTGGAGTTACGGGGCCTAGAGAAAGAGAGATAATAGAGTGTTGTCGTCTTATACGATTTTGAAAACTTGTAACGTCACAGCTGTAGTGTTAATGGTGGCCGCCATGACAGTTACCGTTTTTTATCAATAGGCAAATTACAACGGTGACGTCGCAGGGTTTCAGACGACAACACTCTATACGGTAAATTACGAGGGTCTTCTAGGCTATGGTAGTAGTCTTAGGTGAGATAGTACTATATTGTACTATTCATGTGGTACTCATAAAATAAAGTTAACTATTTTGAATACGTGTAAAGTTAATGTTACCAACATAATCTAACTTCTAAACATTTAGTATAGGTTTTTTTAGGCTTATAAATGACATTGGAACATTTTATATAAGACCAGTTTAATAATTCATAAGCTAGGGGGTCACTGGTCATAAGGACCAGTTTAATAATTCATATGCTAGGGGGTCACTGGTCATAAGGACCAGTTTAAAAAAAATCATTATTTCCAAGGCTGGTCGAAACCCTGTTAAAATGTCGTCTGCTGGCTCAATTCTAATCCTCATATTCCAAAATGAGCTGCTTGCGGGAAATTAACAATTTTCTTTGAGACCAAACAATATTGTGTATTAAAAGCATTCAAATTAATACACTATATGTCCTCACCTTTCTTTCCCTTAATTCTGGAAATTAAACTTCTTTAAAGAAGCTAAAAAAGTAAATTACACCTCAATTGGTTATAATGCAACGTCATATTTTTGGTAGGTCTTGACTCTTGATAGTACTGTTGAAACCTTGCCGTTGCCTAGGCAACGAGATCCAGTTATACGAGTGAACCAAGTGGCCAGAATTGTCAAACTAAAATTACGGAAATTTATGAATTGAAGACATATCTCGTGCACGGGCCTTTATAATAGCGGGGAATTTTCAGAATTGGAATAATATCGGGGAATTTTCAGATTTGGAATAAAGTCGGGGAATTTTCAGTTTTGGAATAAAGTAGGGGAATTTTCAGTTTTGGAATAAAGTCGGGGAATTTTCAGATTTGGAATAAAGTCGGGGAATTTTCAGATTTGGAATAAAGTCGGGGAATTTTCAGATTTGGAATAAAGTAGGGGAATTTTCAGTTTTGGAATAAAGTCGGGGAATTTTCAGATTTGGAATAAAGTCGGGGAATTTTCAGATTTGGAATAAAGTCGGGGAATTTTCAGAATTGGAATAAAGTTGGGGAATTTTCAGATTTGGTATTAACATTTGTAACATAATTACTCATAAGTATGCCACTGTGCCTTTATTCCATTCAAAAATCTTCACTAACGGTTTGTTTCACCACGAACCAGTAAAAAGGTGGACTACGTTAGATTTTAACCTTTTTATTCACCCTAGTAATGTTTTGAGTCACAGTAAAGCCAATGGAAAACCTTTAAATTGAGAAGGAATTGCGTCGAAATTTTAGTCAGCCCAATGTAGCTATATTGAAATTCATAAACTCGCTCGGTTTGTGCGGATGAAGATCAATAATGAGTAGTTTAAAAAAGAAAACGTTGGGGAAAATGACCCACACGGTTCGGTTGAGAGATCGCTTTCCGAAAATGAAACAAAAGTAGTCGAAGTGGGATATTCCACCAGCGTTATTAAAACCCATACCAAGCCTAGAAGAGTTAGGCCTAGGCTCAAAAGAATCTGCAAAGACTCCAACCTTGTAGATGCCCCACAAAAGCTCAACCTGAATTTCAACTATTTTTTCAATAAACCTGCTTCTTTTATTTGACAATGAAAATTAATTTTAGAACGTGAGTCTACGAAAACTTCATTAATTGCATTAACAGCACTTGACAGTATATTGTAGTTCATTTTAGCTCCTAAGCCTTGGTTGTTCAAACCGGTTTGTTTACTAAAATAATGTCCGTCGGATTATCAGAAGTAGAGCTAATTGAGCGACGGCATAATCAGCATTTGAGATTCGATGACGTCAAATATTACGTAGAGTACGGATGACGCAATATCTGTGATACAAACTGTTAGTGAAGAAATAGAGCTAGTGGCATACTTATGAGTAATTATGTTACATATGGTATTAACTTTATACCAAATCTGAAAATTCCAAGACTTAATACATTTTCGGAAAATTCCCCGACTTTATACGAATTCTGAAAATTCCCAGACTTTATACCAATTCTGAAAATTCACCGACTTAATACTATTAAATCGGTGAATTTTCAGAATTGGTATAAAGTTGGTGAATTTTCGGAAAATGTTTAAAATCGGGGAATTTAAATTTTCCTGAAATTTTTATGAAAGTGATCTACAAAAACTTAGGGTTTGTAAGCTTTCCAATTAGCTTTTTAGTTAAAAATAACGTGAATATACTAATTAATAATGTTAAAAATTTATTAATTTTCGCCTTTAAAAAGTCAGGAATAAATATTTCAAAATTGTCGTTGAAACGTCATGGAAATTTAATCGGAATTTATTGTGGTAACCCTGTCAGTAGATGAACCTTGACTCTTAACAACATACCTAACGCCGTCGCCGTGCCTAACGTAGCCCGAAAAGATTAGTCGACCAAGTTTGATTCCTCTTCTATATTTTCTATGAGCGAAAGATGTCTATTTTTCAAACTATGATTACTGAAATTACCGCAAAGTACAACTTTATTAAATTGGCATGCCGAATGTTTTGTGTTTCCTAAAAACGTGACAGTCAAAGTAGCCTCTTCTCTGTAATAATATATTTGGTTATTTCTCAATAAAAATGTAAACTTTGAATGCTTAACAAACTCTTTAAAAATTCAGTCACGTCCCGACTATTAATTTTTGGTACATAAAAACTAAATTTCGGTGGACTTTGTAGCTGTTTATTTTCGAACCCATCTCGTTCAATTAATTTTGTTTCGATTTCGTCTCTATGGGTTTGTGTGTCTTCGGCCTTTTGCGTTTGGTACTGGTTTAGTCGACGGCGAAAATTCCCAGCTATGATTTTACCTTTATTTCGTTAATGATCCTAATTTCTGCGTGCTGTCTCTCGACTCTCTCATCCGAGGTACCGGCTTAGAATGACAAGGCTTAGCGTGACCAGAAAAACTGCAAATTCATTGCAGGAAGCCATTTTGGCGCTGCGGTGAATTAATAACTCGTAGAAAGTATTACCAACAGGTTCACAGGGTCATTTGAAGAACATGGCATGATGGCCCTATTCACAATACGTTCCGAACCGGAGGCCTCTAGTCGGGATGGAGATTGGAGACCGGAGGCCTCTAGTCGGGATGGAGATTGGAGACCGGAGGCCTCTAGTCGGGATGGAGATTGGAGACTGGAGACCGGAGGCCTCTAGTCGGGATGGAGATTGGAGACTGGAGACCGGAGGCCTCTAGTCGGGATGGAGATTGGAGACTGGAGACCGGAGGCCTCTAGTCGGGATGGAGATTGGAGACCGGAGGCCTCTAGTCGGGATGGAGATTGGAGACCGGAGGCCTCTAGTCGGGATGGAGATTGGAGACTGGAGACCGGAGGCCTCTAGTCGGGATGGAGATTGGAGACTGGAGACCGGAGGCCTCTAGTCGGGATGGAGATTGGAGACCGGAGGCCTCTAGTCGGGATGGAGATTGGAGACTGGAGACCGGAGGCCTCTAGTCGGGATGGAGATTGGAGACCAGAGGCCTCTAGTCGAGATGGAGATTGGAGACCGGAGGCCTCTAGTCGGGATGGAGATTGGAGACCGGAGGCCTCTAGTCGGGATGGAGATTGGAGACTGGAGACCGGAGGCCTCTAGTCGGTATGGAGATTGGAGACTGGAGACCGGAGGCCTCTAGTCGGGATGGAGATTGGAGACTGGAGACCGGAGGCCTCTAGTCGGGATGGAGATTGGAGACTGGAGACCGGAGGCCTCTAGTCGAGATGGAGATGGGAGACTGGAGACCTCTAATCGGGATGGAGATTGGAGACCGGAGGCCTCTAGTCGGGATGGAGACCTGGAGACTATAGTCCTCTAGTCACGATGGAGACCTGGAGACTATAGTCCTCTAGTCACGATGGAGACATGGAGACTATAGTCCTCTAGTCACGATGGGGACATGGAGACTATAGTCCTCTAGTCACGATGGAGACCTGGAGACTATAGTCCTCTAGTCACGATGGAGACCTGGAGACTATAGTCCTCTAGTCACGATGGAGACCTGGAGACTATAGTCCTCTAGTCACGATGGAGACCTGGAGACTATAGTCCTCTAGTCACGATGGAGACCTGGAGACTATAGTCATTTAGTCACGATGGAGACTGGGAGGCCAACCTTCCATTGGAAACTGGAGGTCCGGAGACTGGAAGCCCAACTTTTCAATAGAGAAACTAGAGACCTGGTGACCTCTAGTCACGATGGAGACTGGATGCCTCTAGTCACGATGGTAACCTGGAGGTCCGGAGACTGGAGGCCAACTTTTCAGTGGAGACTTGGTGACCTCTAGACACGATGGAGACTGGATACTGGATGCTTCTAGTCACGATGGAGACTGGAGACTAGAGACTGGAGATTGGAGGCCTCTAGTCACGATGGAAACCTAGAGACCGGAGGCCTCTAGTCACGATGGAGACCTGGAGACTATAGTCATTTAGTCACGATGGAGACTGGGAGGCCAACCTTCCATTGGAAACTGGAGGTCCGGAGACTGGAAGCCCGGAGACTGGAAGCCCAACTTTTCAATAGAGAAACTAAAGACCTGGTGACCTTTAGTCACGATGGAGACTGGAGACTGGATGCCTCTAGTCACGATGGAAACCTGGAGGTCCGCAGACTGGAAGCCCAACTTTTCAGTGGAGACCTGGTGACCTATAGTAACGATGGAGACTGGAGACTGGAGGCCTCTAGTCACGATGGAGACTGGAGACTGGAGACTGGAGATTGGAGGCCTCTAGTCACGATGGAAACCTAGAGACCGGAGGCCTCTAGTTGCGGTGGAGACTGGGGGCCCAACCTGCCATTGGAAACTGGAGGTCCGGAGACTGGAGGCCCAACCTTTCAGTGGAGACCCAACCTTTCAGTGGAGACCTGGAGACTAAAAGTGTTGCCAACTTATGCACGATAGGCGGCACGGAAAACCGTCACAGGCGCGCGCTTCAATCGTGTCGTAGACGTCAGTTTCAGGGAACCAATGAGATAATTAAAAGTAATTCTCCCGAAGTAGAGAGCGAAAGTAAGCTAAATGCGCCATTTTGTCGCATAGGCTGGGATAATAATAATTTTAACTGAATATATTCAAAATTCAATGACAGATAGCTAAAGAAAACTACCAATTGATTTCGGCAATTGTAACAATTGAAAAACATTTACGATAAGAAACAATATCAAGGCTTGAACGTTGGTTGGCATCTAAAGGAGGTTAATGTGGGTTAAGAATGTTATTTTCGTTTTCAATGTCTCTTCGCAAAATTGGCAGCGATTCAACACCTGCTAGCATATAGGATCTAGAGCTACATATCCTTGAAGAAATAAGGCAAGTCATGTATATATAATAAGAAGGTACTGATGGAACTTTCTAGAAAATCAGCTCATTTCATTTTAATTTAAGAGTAACAGCGCAGAATAACAACCGATTTATTTTAATACAGGGTTGCCACAAAATTTTTAGATTAAAATTCCCCAACTATTCCCTGTTTTCCCTGACTTTTTAAACCCAAAATTTTCATTTTATACTTTACTTTTATCAGAAGTTAATCAATTTTAATGGACTTATATTTCAGTAAAAAGGTTATTGCAATGTTGAAAAAATTAGTCAAACTTTCAAGGAAATAAATTATAATCATACTATTTGTCATAAATCTAGAGTAAAATTACCTTCAAAAAGTGTCAAGATAAAATTTAATTCCCTGACTTTTTACAAATTATTAAAATTCCCTGACTTTTTCCTGTTTTTCCTGACGTGTGGCAACCCTGTAATATACCGATCAATACGATACATTTTAAAAATTATTTTGCCAAAGAAAAAGAGACATGAAATGTTCAAATAATTAATATAATTATACTTAAATTAATTGATTTTAAAGCTACCTGAAAAAGCACTTTAATTTTGTTAAAGAGTTTTGTGGAGCTAATTAGAACGGCTTTCAAACTATACTACACTGATGCGTTTTTAAATATTTTAATAAAATTATTAAAAGTGGATGCGCTCTGTTGAAAGCGTCAACACTAAAAAGTACTTTACTAAAGTCCCTTGTGGGAACGAATTCAAATTTGCTATCTTTTAAGAAATTAAAATAATTCATATAATAAAATCACATTTAGTACCAAAACTACCTTTATATATTACGTTTTTTCCTCAAATTTAAGATAAAATTTCCCATCGTCGAAAATATTTATTATTAATGGCTTTAAAAGTCGCTTGATAACTAAGGTGCTGCCTAGGGTATTAGCCTAGCTGATTATTTTATTTTGAGCCGAAGATGTTGGCGCTTAGACGCGATTTCGTGTGCCTGGCGTTAACGCTAAGCCTAGTTCTAGTGTTAGGGCTAAAAGTCGATCACGTGTCCATGTACAAAGTGGGCGACATCATCACGGCGAGCAATGGCAAGAAGTATCGGGTTGGAATCGTCTGTAAGAGCCAGAAATGTTACCCGGGAATCTTCGCGGTGGACAACAACAGCGCCATCAGGAGAAGACCAAAGCCCAAAACGAAGAGCAAATAGGCTGACCACGAAGACAACCTGCTCCACTGATATTGAAATTCAGCAGTCTGTATTTTTATATAATTAATAAATAACTAAAAAAAGATTGCGTTTAAACAATAAATATACCTGTGTTTCAACAAAGTCATGCTCGATAAGTATAAATAAATACATTCTTATAATAATAAACAAAATAATATCTAATTAATGATCTATTGCGTTTAAAATAAAAACCAATCGATTAACCGATTGCGATACGATACCGTTTATTACCCATAACCGAGCCGATGAACTACACTCCTAAAATTTAACAGCTTCGAAAAGGAAATTATAAAAAAATAATATGCAATTAACGATCTATTGGGTTTAAAATAAAACAAATCGATTAACCGATACCATTGCGATATCGGTTATCACCCGTAATACCCTATTCAGACGAGGCTAATAAAACTGGGTTCAGTAAACCAAAGTTAAATTTTTATAGCACATTTCAGTATAGCTAAATAAGCTCTGGTTTCAAAAACTGGATCTAAACCCGGGTTTATAAGCCTCGTCTGTAAAGAGTATTACCGAGCTGTTTAACAACACTTAAATTTAACACCTTCAAAAAGGAAATAATTAAAAAAAAAATCCAATTAACGATCTATTGCGTTTAAAATAAAAACAAATCGGTTAATCGATAGGTTGTTTTATAATCGATATCGTATCTTACATTTTAACGGTTTATCGTAGGACCTTTAGCGGTCATATCTAACAAAACGGGAGGAAAAATTAAATAGTGAAAATACCTCGAGGAATTTTTATTATATTGTATTTTGAAATTACGACATCTTAAAATCGGGTTTCATAAAAGCGTGCGGAGTTCAAGGTAAAAAAACCGGTACTACGAAACCTACGATTAAAAAATCTATCTGAAAGTTATAAATTAATGGTTTAAAGCTATTCTAAAATGGTTGACCAAATATTACGAAAAGTTATCTAGAGATCAAAGCATTTTGGAAACATTACAGTTCAATCAAGAACAATTAATCATTTATAATATTATACAAGCTTTGCCCTCGTTTCTGCTTTCTTGTAAAACAAATAGATATTTCTTTGCCCTTAAAAAAATCCCAGTCGTTAGTAGCATCGTTGCCAGATCTTAAAAATTAAGATATCGATTTAAAATTAAATTATCGTGCGCGTAAACATTAGCGTAAAATTTGAATTTGGTCCGATTAATTTTAAACTTGACCGAAGTTCTATTTATGATAAATAATAAATTTTAGTAACACTTTCATCCAGTTAAATTATACTTTTCGCTAAATTTATTGTGCATTATCGTAAGTTCCATTGTATAGAAAATATCGATATATTTAAGTTAATTATTGTGCAACAAATATTTTGTCAAAAAATTATTTTTAAACCAAGTTTATCGTAAAACTAGGAATAAAATTACTATTTTAAACAAAATACTGAAACAATTTTAAAAAAATTTGGTTCACACGTCTATTTTTAATCATTTATAAGTCAGGGTGAACACAGAAGATTTTAAAATCCTTTTAAGGACTTATAGGAAATGTATCGGTGAAATATAGGGAGAAAATTGGGAGAGAAAAAAATAAGATAAAATTATTTTTACATGAAAAGCAAACGGTTGTCAAAATTGCTTAAAGGGGGTATAACATTCAAAATAAAGTTGATAACCGATAGAAATAGTCGAAAACTATCGGCGAACAGTGTTGGAAAACCATTTCAATGAGCTATAAAAGCAGTTACTCTAAAATAATATTAAAACCTTTAACTATAAAGTTTTTAGGAGGAAGATTTTTAAACTCCGACTATGCTGAAGATGGCGCTACATAACGTTACACATCAGCGCAGCGGTTTGGTTGCTAATTCGGCGTCTAGCCTGCTAACATGCAGGTTAATTATATTGGCCTAGATGGACACTTTTGTCGTAAGAAATATACTGGTAATACTAAATCAGATCTTGCAACTATTTATCTGTAATTTAAAAAAAAATTAAAAGTTAATTAGTGCGGCCACCAAAAGTGTACAACTTAAGGCCTTTTCACACGAGCCAACTTTTTGATCCAACTAGATGAGTCAACTTGAGTTTAGTCAACTAGTTGGTTCGTGTGAATAAAAGTTCGAAGAGTTGATCCACCTAAAATGTACGTGAGAAAAAAATGGATCACTGATCCATTTTTGCTGACTCAGCATTTTGATTAGAAAAGTTGGCTCGTGTGAAAAGGACTTAATTGGTTATAAGTAGTGTGGCCACCAACAGAGGCGTAGTGAGGGAGGGCATACGCCCCGGGCGCCGACGGTCAGGGGGGTGCCAAAGAGGCGCCTAAAGTATTAAAGCGGATATTGGAAACTTTAATTTTTTTAATATATCAATTAAATTAATATTTATTTTGTTATTGATAATGATTAGGTTTCGTTTAAAAAAAAGGAATTTTATGGCGGAAATTAGGGCCGGCGTAAGTGGGGGGGGGGGGGGCGCCAATTTTGAAGTTGGGCCCTGGGCGCTAAATAACCTCACTACGCCTCTGGCCACCAAGTGTCCAACTAATTGGTTCTAAGTGGTGTGCCCATCAAAGTGTCCAGCTAATTGGTGATAAGTGGTGTGGCCACCAAAAGTGTCCAGCTAATTGGTGATAAGTGGTGTGGCCACCAAAAGTGTCCAGCTAATTGGGGATAAGTGGTGTGGCCATCAAAAGTGTCCAGCTAATTGGTGATAAGTGGTGTGGCCATCAAAAGTGTCCAGCTAATTGGTGATAAGTGGTGTGGCCATCAAAAGTGTCCAGCTAATTGGTGATAAGTGGGGTGGCCATCAAAAGTGTCCAGCTAATTGGGGATAAGTGGTGTGGCCACCAAAAGTGTCCAGCTAATTGGGGATAAGTGGTGTGGCCATCAAAAGTGTCCAGCTAATTGGTGATAAGTGGTGTGGCCATCAAAAGTGTCCAGCTAATTGGTGATAAGTGGTGTGGCCATCAAAAGTGTCCAGCTAATTAGTGATAAGTGGTGTGGCCATCAAAAGTGTCCAGCTAATTGGTGGTAAGTGGTGTGGCCATCAAAGGTGTCCAGCTAATTGGTGATAAGTGGTGTGGCCATCAAAAGTGTCCAGCTAATTGGTGATAAGTGGTGTGGCCATCAAAAGTGTCCAGCTAATTGGTGATAAGTGGGGTGGCCCTCAAAAGTGTCCAGCTAATTGGTGATAAGTGGTGTGGCCACCAAAAGTGTCCAGCTAATTGGTGATAAGTGGTGTGGCCATCAAAAGTGTCCAGATAATTGGTGATAAGTGGTGTAGCCACCAAAAGTGTCCAGCTAATTGGTGATAAGTGGTGTGGCCATCAAAAGTGTCCAGCTAATTGGTGATAAGTGGTGTGGCCACCAAAAGTGTCCAGCTAATTGGTGATAAGTGGTGTGGCCACCAAAAGTGTCCAGCTAAATGGTGATAAGTGGTGTGGCCATCAAAAGTATCTAGCTAATTGGTGATAAGTGGTGTGGCCATCAAAAGTGTCCAGCTAATTAGTGATAAGTGGTGTGGCCATCAAAAGTGTCCAGCTAATTGGTGATAAGTGGTGTGGCCACCAAAAGTGTCCAGCTAATTGGGGATAAGTGGTGTGGCCATCAAAAGTGTCCAGCTAATTGGTGATAAGTGGTGTGGCCATCAAAAGTGTCCAGCTAATTGGTGATAAGTGGTGTGGCCATCAAAAGTGTCCAGCTAATTAGTGATAAGTGGTGTGGCCATCAAAAGTGTCCAGCTAATTGGTGGTAAGTGGTGTGGCCATCAAAAGTGTCCAGCTAATTGGTGATAAGTGGTGTGGCCATCAAAAGTGTCCAGCTAATTGGTGATAAGTGGTGTGGCCATCAAAAGTGTCCAGCTAATTGGTGATAAGTGGGGTGGCCCTCAAAAGTGTCCAGCTAATTGGTGATAAGTGGTGTGGCCACCAAAAGTGTCCAGCTAAATGGTGATAAGTGGTGTGGCCATCAAAAGTGTCCAGCTAATTGGTGATAAGTGGTGTGGCCACTAAAAGTGTCCAGCTAATTGGTGATAAGTAGTGTGGCCATCAAAAGTGTCCAGCTAATTGGTGGTAAGTGGTGTGGCCATCAAAAGTGTCCAGCTAATTGGTGATAAGTGGTGTGGCCATCAAAAGTGTCCAGCTAATTGGTGATAAGTGGTGTGGCCATCAAAAGTGTCCAGCTAATTGGTGATAAGTGGGGTGGCCCTCAAAAGTGTCCAGCTAATTGGTGATAAGTGGTGTGGCCACCAAAAGTGTCCAGCTAAATGGTGATAAGTGGTGTGGCCATCAAAAGTGTCCAGCTAATTGGTGATAAGTGGTGTGGCCACCAAAAGTGTCCAGCTAATTGGTGATAAGTGGTGTGGCCATCAAAAGTGTCCAGCTAATTGGTGATAAGTGGTGTGGCCACCAAAAGTGTCCAGCTAATTGGTGATAAGTGGTGTGGCCATCAAAAGTGTTCAGCTAATTGGTGATAAGTGGTGTAGCCACCAAAAGTGTCCAGCTAATTGGTGATAAGTGGTGTGGCCATCAAAAGTGTCCAGCTAATTGGTGATAAGTGGTGTGGCCACCAAAAGTGTCCAGCTAAATGGTGATAAGTGGTGTGGCCATCAAAAGTATCTAGCTAATTGGTGATAAGTGGTGTGGCCATCAAAAGTGTCCAGCTAATTGGTGATAAGTGGTGTGGCCATCAAAAGTGTCCAGCTAATTGGTGATAAGTGGGGTGGCCCTCAAAAGTGTCCAGCTAATTGGTGATAAGTGGAGTGGCCACCAAAAGTGTCCAGCTAAATGGTGATAAGTGGTGTGGCCATCAAAAGTGTCCAGCTAATTGGTGATAAGTGGTGTGGCCACTAAAAGTGTCCAGCTAATTGGTGATATGTGGTGTGGCCATCAAAAGTGTCCAGCTAATTGGTGGTAAGTGGTGTGGCCATCAAAAGTGTCCAGCTAATTGGTGATAAGTGGTGTGGCCATCAAAAGTGTCCAGCTAATTGGTGATAAGTGGTGTGGCCATCAAAAGTGTCCAGCTAATTGGTGATAAGTGGGGTGGCCCTCAAAAGTGTCCAGCTAATTGGTGATAAGTGGTGTGGCCACCAAAAGTGTCCAGCTAAATGGTGATAAGTGGTGTGGCCATCAAAAGTGTCCAGCTAATTGGTGATAAGTGGTGTGGCCACCAAAGGTGTCCAGCTAATTGGTGATAAGTGGTGTGGCCATCAAAAGTGTCCAGCTAATTGGTGATAAGTGGTGTGGCCACCAAAAGTGTCCAGCTAATTGGTGATAAGTGGTGTGGCCATCAAAAGTGTTCAGCTAATTGGTGATAAGTGGTGTAGCGACCAAAAGTGTCCAGCTAATTGGTGATAAGTGGTGTGGCCATCAAAAGTGTCCAGCTAATTGGTGATAAGTGGTGTGGCCACCAAAAGTGTCCAGCTAATTGGTGATAAGTGGTGTGGCCATCAAAAGTGTTCAGCTAATTGGTGATAAGTGGTGTGGCCACCAAAAGTGTCCAGCTAATTGGTGATAAGTGGTGTGGCCATCAAAAGTGTTCAGCTAATTGGTGATAAGTGGTGTAGCCACCAAAAGTGTCCAGCTAATTGGTGATAAGTGGTGTGGCCATCAAAAGTGTCCAGCTAAATGGTGATAAGTGGTGTGGCCATCAAAAGTGTCCAGCTAATTGGTGATAAGTGGTGTGGCCACCAAAAGTGTCCAGCTAATTGGGGATAAGTGGTGTGGCCATCAAAAGTGTCCAGCTAATTGGTGATAAGTGGTGTGGCCACCAAAAGTGTCCAGCTAATTGGTGATAAGTGGTGTGGCCATCAAAAGTGTTCAGCTAATTGGTGATAAGTGGTGTAGCCACCAAAAGTGTCCAGCTAATTGGTGATAAGTGGTGTGGCCATCAAAAGTGTCCAGCTAAATGGTGATAAGTGGTGTGGCCATCAAAAGTGTCCAGCTAATTGGTGATAAGTGGTGTGGCCACCAAAAGTGTCCAGCTAATTGGTGATAAGTGGTGTGGCCATCAAAAGTGTCCAGCTAATTGGTGATAAGTGGTGTGGCCACCAAAAGTGTCCAGCTAAATGGTGATAAGTGGTGTGGCCATCAAAAGTATCTAGCTAATTGGTGATAAGTGGTGTGGCCATCAAAAGTGTCCAGCTAATTGGTGATAAGTGGTGTGGCCACCAAAAGTGTCCAGCTAAATGGTGATAAGTGGTGTGGCCATCAAAAGTATCTAGCTAATTGGTGATAAGTGGTGTGGCCATCAAAAGTGTCCAGCTAATTGGTGATAAGTGGTGTGGCCATCAAAAGTGTCCAGCTAATTGGTGATAAGTGGGGTGGCCCTCAAAAGTGTCCAGCTAATTGGTGATAAGTGGTGTGGCCACCAAAAGTGTCCAGCTAAATGGTGATAAGTGGTGTGGCCATCAAAAGTGTCCAGCTAATTGGTGATAAGTGGTGTGGCCACTAAAAGTGTCCAGCTAATTGGTGATAAGTGGTGTGGCCATCAAAAGTGTCCAGCTAATTGGTGGTAAGTGGTGTGGCCATCAAAAGTGTCCAGCTAATTGGTGATAAGTGGTGTGGCCATCAAAAGTGTCCAGCTAATTGGTGATAAGTGGTGTGGCCATCAAAAGTGTCCAGCTAATTGGTGATAAGTGGGGTGGCCCTCAAAAGTGTCCAGCTAATTGGTGATAAGTGGTGTGGCCACCAAAAGTGTCCAGCTAAATGGTGATAAGTGGTGTGGCCATCAAAAGTGTCCAGCTAATTGGTGATAAGTGGTGTGGCCACCAAAAGTGTCCAGCTAATTGGTGATAAGTGGTGTGGCCATCAAAAGTGTCCAGCTAATTGGTGATAAGTGGTGTGGCCACCAAAAGTGTCCAGCTAATTGGTGATAAGTGGTGTGGCCATCAAAAGTGTTCAGCTAATTGGTGATAAGTGGTGTAGCCACCAAAAGTGTCCAGCTAATTGGTGATAAGTGGTGTGGCCATCAAAAGTGTCCAGCTAATTGGTGATAAGTGGTGTGGCCACCAAAAGTGTCCAGCTAAATGGTGATAAGTGGTGTGGCCATCAAAAGTGTCCAGCTAATTGGTGATAAGTGGTGTGGCCACCAAAAGTGTCCAGCTAAATGGTGATAAGTGGTGTGGCCATCAAAAGTATCTAGCTAATTGGTGATAAGTGGTGTGGCCATCAAAAGTGTCCAGCTAATTGGTGATAAGTGGTGTGACCACCAAAAGTGTCCAGCTAATTGGTGATAAGTGGTGTGGCCATCAAAAGTGTTCAGCTAATTGGTGATAAGTGGTGTAGCCACCAAAAGTGTCCAGCTAATTGGTGATAAGTGGTGTGACCACCAAAAGTGTCCAGCTAATTGGTGATAAGTGGTGTGGCCACCAAAAGTGTCCAGCTAAATGGTGATAAGTGGTGTGGCCATCAAAAGTATCTAGCTAATTGGTGATAAGTGGTGTGGCCATCAAAAGTGTCCAGCTAATTGGTGATAAGTGGTGTGGCCATCAAAAGTGTTAAGCTAATTGGTGATAAGTGGGGTGGCCCTCAAAAGTGTCCAGCTAATTGGTGATAAGTGGAGTGGCCACCAAAAGTGTCCAGCTAATTGGTGATAAGTGGTGTGGCCATCAAAAGTGTCCAGCTAATTGGTGATAAGTGGTGTGGCCACTAAAAGTGTCCAGCTAATTGGTGATAAGTGGTGTGGCCATCAAAAGTGTCCAGCTAATTGGTGATAAGTGGGGTGGCCCTCAAAAGTGTCCAGCTAATTGGTGATAAGTGGTGTGGCCACCAAAAGTGTCCAGCTAAATGGTGATAAGTGGTGTGGCCATCAAAAGTGTCCAGCTAATTGGTGATAAGTGGTGTGGCCACCAAAGGTGTCCAGCTAATTGGTGATAAGTGGTGTGGCCATCAAAAGTGTCCAGCTAATTGGTGATAAGTGGTGTGGCCACCAAAAGTGTCCAGCTAATTGGTGATAAGTGGTGTGGCCATCAAAAGTGTTCAGCTAATTGGTGATAAGTGGTGTAGCCACCAAAAGTGTCCAGCTAATTGGTGATAAGTGGTGTGGCCATCAAAAGTGTCCAGCTAATTGGTGATAAGTGGTGTGGCCACCAAAAGTGTCCAGCTAATTGGTGATAAGTGGTGTGGCCATCAAAAGTGTTCAGCTAATTGGTGATAAGTGGTGTGGCCACCAAAAGTGTCCAGCTAATTGGTGATAAGTGGTGTGGCCATCAAAAGTGTTCAGCTAATTGGTGATAAGTGGTGTAGCCACCAAAAGTGTCCAGCTAATTGGTGATAAGTGGTGTGGCCATCAAAAGTGTCCAGCTAAATGGTGATAAGTGGTGTGGCCATCAAAAGTGTCCAGCTAATTGGTGATAAGTGGTGTGGCCACCAAAAGTGTCCAGCTAATTGGTGATAAGTGGTGTGGCCATCAAAAGTGTTCAGCTAATTGGTGATAAGTGGTGTGGCCACCAAAAGTGTCCAGCTAATTGGTGATAAGTGGTGTGGCCATCAAAAGTGTTCAGCTAATTGGTGATAAGTGGTGTAGCCACCAAAAGTGTCCAGCTAATTGGTGATAAGTGGTGTGGCCATCAAAAGTGTCCAGCTAAATGGTGATAAGTGGTGTGGCCATCAAAAGTGTCCAGCTAATTGGTGATAAGTGGTGTGGCCACCAAAAGTGTCCAGCTAATTGGGGATAAGTGGTGTGGCCATCAAAAGTGTCCAGCTAATTGGTGATAAGTGGTGTGGCCACCAAAAGTGTCCAGCTAATTGGTGATAAGTGGTGTGGCCATCAAAAGTGTTCAGCTAATTGGTGATAAGTGGTGTAGCCACCAAAAGTGTCCAGCTAATTGGTGATAAGTGGTGTGGCCATCAAAAGTGTCCAGCTAAATGGTGATAAGTGGTGTGGCCATCAAAAGTGTCCAGCTAATTGGTGATAAGTGGTGTGGCCACCAAAAGTGTCCAGCTAATTGGTGATAAGTGGTGTGGCCATCAAAAGTGTCCAGCTAATAGGTGATAAGTGGTGTGGCCACCAAAAGTGTCCAGCTAAATGGTGATAAGTGGTGTGGCCATCAAAAGTGTCCAGCTAATTGGTGATAAGTGGTGTGGCCACCAAAAGTGTCCAGCTAAATGGTGATAAGTGGTGTGGCCATCAAAAGTATCTAGCTAATTGGTGATAAGTGGTGTGGCCATCAAAAGTGTCCAGCTAATTGGTGATAAGTGGTGTGGCCATCAAAAGTGTCCAGCTAATTGGTGATAAGTGGGGTGGCCCTCAAAAGTGTCCAGATAATTGGTGATAAGTGGTGTGGCCACCAAAAGTGTCCAGCTAAATGGTGATAAGTGGTGTGGCCATCAAAAGTGTCCAGCTAATTGGTGATAAGTGGTGTGGCCACTAAAAGTGTCCAGCTAATTGGTGATAAGTGGTGTGGCCATCAAAAGTGTCCAGCTAATTGGTGGTAAGTGGTGTGGCCACCAAAAGTGTCCAGCTAATTGGTGATAAGTGGTGTGGCCATCAAAAGTGTTCAGCTAATTGGTGATAAGTGGTGTGGCCACCAAAAGTGTCCAGCTAATTGGTGATAAGTGGTGTGGCCATCAAAAGTGTTCAGCTAATTGGTGATAAGTGGTGTAGCCACCAAAAGTGTCCAGCTAATTGGTGATAAGTGGTGTGGCCATCAAAAGTGTCCAGCTAATTGGTGATAAGTGGTGTGGCCACCAAAAGTGTCCAGCTAATTGGGGATAAGTGGTGTGGCCATCAAAAGTGTCCAGCTAATTGGTGATAAGTGGTGTGGCCACCAAAAGTGTCCAGCTAATTGGTGATAAGTGGTGTGGCCATCAAAAGTGTTCAGCTAATTGGTGATAAGTGGTGTAGCCACCAAAAGTGTCCAGCTAATTGGTGATAAGTGGTGTGGCCATCAAAAGTGTCCAGCTAAATGGTGATAAGTGGTGTGGCCATCAAAAGTGTCCAGCTAATTGGTGATAAGTGGTGTGGCCACCAAAAGTGTCCAGCTAAATGGTGATAAGTGGTGTGGCCATCAAAAGTATCTAGCTAATTGGTGATAAGTGGTGTGGCCATCAAAAGTGTCCAGCTAATTGGTGATAAGTGGTGTGACCACCAAAAGTGTCCAGCTAATTGGTGATAAGTGGTGTGGCCATCAAAAGTGTCCAGCTAATTGGTGATAAGTGGTGTGGCCATCAAAAGTGTCCAGCTAATTGGTGATAAGTGGTGTGACCACCAAAAGTGTCCAGCTAATTGGTGATAAGTGGTGTGGCCATCAAAAGTGTCCAGCTAATTGGTGATAAGTGGTGTGGCCATCAAAAGTGTCCAGCTAATTGGTGGTAAGTGGTGTGGCCATCAAAAGTGTCCAGCTAATTGGTGATAAGTGGTGTGGCCATCAAAAGTGTCCAGCTAATTGGTGATAAGTGGTGTGGCCATCAAAAGTGTCCAGCTAATTGGTGATAAGTGGGGTGGCCCTCAAAAGTGTCCAGCTAATTGGTGATAAGTGGTGTGGCCACCAAAAGTGTCCAGCTAAATGGTGATAAGTGGTGTGGCCATCAAAAGTGTCCAGCTAATTGGTGATAAGTGGTGTGGCCACTAAAAGTGTCCAGCTAATTGGTGATAAGTGGTGTGGCCATCAAAAGTGTCCAGCTAATTGGTGGTAAGTGGTGTGGCCATCAAAAGTGTCCAGCTAATTGGTGATAAGTGGTGTGGCCATCAAAAGTGTCCAGCTAATTGGTGATAAGTGGTGTGGCCATCAAAAGTGTCCAGCTAATTGGTGATAAGTGGGGTGGCCCTCAAAAGTGTCCAGCTAATTGGTGATAAGTGGTGTGGCCACCAAAAGTGTCCAGCTAAATGGTGATAAGTGGTGTGGCCATCAAAAGTGTCCAGCTAATTGGTGATAAGTGGTGTGGCCACCAAAAGTGTCCAGCTAATTGGTGATAAGTGGTGTGGCCATCAAAAGTGTCCAGCTAATTGGTGATAAGTGGTGTGGCCACCAAAAGTGTCCAGCTAATTGGTGATAAGTGGTGTGGCCATCAAAAGTGTTCAGCTAATTGGTGATAAGTGGTGTAGCCACCAAAAGTGTCCAGCTAATTGGTGATAAGTGGTGTGGCCATCAAAAGTGTCCAGCTAATTGGTGATAAGTGGTGTGGCCACCAAAAGTGTCCAGCTAAATGGTGATAAGTGGTGTGGCCATCAAAAGTGTCCAGCTAATTGGTGATAAGTGGTGTGGCCACCAAAAGTGTCCAGCTAAATGGTGATAAGTGGTGTGGCCATCAAAAGTATCTAGCTAATTGGTGATAAGTGGTGTGGCCATCAAAAGTGTCCAGCTAATTGGTGATAAGTGGTGTGACCACCAAAAGTGTCCAGCTAATTGGTGATAAGTGGTGTGGCCATCAAAAGTGTTCAGCTAATTGGTGATAAGTGGTGTAGCCACCAAAAGTGTCCAGCTAATTGGTGATAAGTGGTGTGACCACCAAAAGTGTCCAGCTAATTGGTGATAAGTGGTGTGGCCACCAAAAGTGTCCAGCTAAATGGTGATAAGTGGTGTGGCCATCAAAAGTATCTAGCTAATTGGTGATAAGTGGTGTGGCCACCAAAAGTGTCCAGCTAATTGGTGATAAGTGGTGTGGCCATCAAAAGTGTCCAGCTAATTGGTGATAAGTGGTGTGGCCATCAAAAGTGTCCAGCTAATTGGTGATAAGTGGTGTGGCCATCAAAAGTGTCCAGCTAATTGGTGATAAGTGGTGTGGCCATCAAAAGTGTCCAGCTAATTGGTGATAAGTGGTGTGGCCATCAAAAGTGTCCAGCTAATTGGTGATAAGTGGGGTGGCCCTCAAAAGTGTCCAGCTAATTGGTGATAAGTGGTGTGGCCACCAAAAGTGTCCAGCTAAATGGTGATAAGTGGTGTGGCCATCAAAAGTGTCCAGCTAATTGGTGATAAGTGGTGTGGCCACTAAAAGTGTCCAGCTAATTGGTGATAAGTGGTGTGGCCATCAAAAGTGTCCAGCTAATTGGTGATAAGTGGGGTGGCCCTCAAAAGTGTCCAGCTAATTGGTGATAAGTGGTGTGGCCACCAAAAGTGTCCAGCTAAATGGTGATAAGTGGTGTGGCCATCAAAAGTGTCCAGCTAATTGGTGATAAGTGGTGTGGCCATCAAAAGTGTCCAGCTAATTGGTGATAAGTGGTGTGGCCATCAAAAGTGTCCAGCTAATTGGTGATAAGTGGGGTGGCCCTCAAAAGTGTCCAGCTAATTGGTGATAAGTGGTGTGGCCACCAAAAGTGTCTAGCTAAATGGTGATAAGTGGTGTGGCCATCAAAAGTGTCCAGCTAATTGGTGATAAGTGGTGTGGCCACTAAAAGTGTCCAGCTAATTGGTGATAAGTGGTGTGGCCATCAAAAGTGTCCAGCTAATTGGTGGTAAGTGGTGTGGCCATCAAAAGTGTCCAGCTAATTGGTGATAAGTGGTGTGGCCATCAAAAGTGTCCAGCTAATTGGTGATAAGTGGTGTGGCCATCAAAAGTGTCCAGCTAATTGGTGATAAGTGGGGTGGCCCTCAAAAGTGTCCAGCTAATTGGTGATAAGTGGTGTGGCCACCAAAAGTGTCCAGCTAAATGGTGATAAGTGGTGTGGCCATCAAAAGTGTCCAGCTAATTGGTGATAAGTGGTGTGGCCACCAAAAGTGTCCAGCTAATTGGTGATAAGTGGTGTGGCCATCAAAAGTGTCCAGCTAATTGGTGATAAGTGGTGTGGCCACCAAAAGTGTCCAGCTAATTGGTGATAAGTGGTGTGGCCATCAAAAGTGTTCAGCTAATTGGTGATAAGTGGTGTAGCCACCAAAAGTGTCCAGCTAATTGGTGATAAGTGGTGTGGCCATCAAAAGTGTCCAGCTAATTGGTGATAAGTGGTGTGGCCACCAAAAGTGTCCAGCTAAATGGTGATAAGTGGTGTGGCCATCAAAAGTGTCCAGCTAATTGGTGATAAGTGGTGTGGCCACCAAAAGTGTCCAGCTAAATGGTGATAAGTGGTGTGGCCATCAAAAGTATCTAGCTAATTGGTGATAAGTGGTGTGGCCATCAAAAGTGTCCAGCTAATTGGTGATAAGTGGTGTGACCACCAAAAGTGTCCAGCTAATTGGTGATAAGTGGTGTGGCCATCAAAAGTGTTCAGCTAATTGGTGATAAGTGGTGTAGCCACCAAAAGTGTCCAGCTAATTGGTGATAAGTGGTGTGACCACCAAAAGTGTCCAGCTAATTGGTGATAAGTGGTGTGGCCACCAAAAGTGTCCAGCTAAATGGTGATAAGTGGTGTGGCCATCAAAAGTATCTAGCTAATTGGTGATAAGTGGTGTGGCCACCAAAAGTGTCCAGCTAATTGGTGATAAGTGGTGTGGCCATCAAAAGTGTCCAGCTAATTGGTGATAAGTGGTGTGGCCATCAAAAGTGTCCAGCTAATTGGTGATAAGTGGTGTGGCCATCAAAAGTGTCCAGCTAATTGGTGATAAGTGGGGTGGCCCTCAAAAGTGTCCAGCTAATTGGTGATAAGTGGTGTGGCCATCAAAAGTGTCCAGCTAATTGGTGATAAGTGGTGTGGCCATCAAAAGTGTCCAGCTAATTGGTGATAAGTGGTGTGGCCACCAAAAGTGTCCAGCTAAATGGTGATAAGTGGTGTGGCCATCAAAAGTGTCCAGCTAATTGGTGATAAGTGGTGTGGCCACCAAAAGTGTCCAGCTAAATGGTGATAAGTGGTGTGGCCATCAAAAGTATCTAGCTAATTGGTGATAAGTGGTGTGGCCATCAAAAGTGTCCAGCTAATTGGTGATAAGTGGTGTGACCACCAAAAGTGTCCAGCTAATTGGTGATAAGTGGTGTGGCCATCAAAAGTGTCCAGCTAATTGGTGATAAGTGGGGTGGCCCTCAAAAGTGTCCAGCTAATTGGTGATAAGTGGTGTGGCCATCAAAAGTGTCCAGCTAATTGGTGATAAGTGGTGTGGCCATCAAAAGTGTCCAGCTAATTGGTGATAAGTGGTGTGACCACCAAAAGTGTCCAGCTAATTGGTGATAAGTGGTGTGGCCATCAAAAGTGTCCAGCTAATTGGTGATAAGTGGTGTGGCCATCAAAAGTGTCCAGCTAATTGGTGGTAAGTGGTGTGGCCATCAAAAGTGTCCAGCTAATTGGTGATAAGTGGTGTGGCCATCAAAAGTGTCCAGCTAATTGGTGATAAGTGGTGTGGCCATCAAAAGTGTCCAGCTAATTGGTGATAAGTGGGGTGGCCCTCAAAAGTGTCCAGCTAATTGGTGATAAGTGGTGTGGCCACCAAAAGTGTCCAGCTAAATGGTGATAAGTGGTGTGGCCATCAAAAGTGTCCAGCTAATTGGTGATAAGTGGTGTGGCCACTAAAAGTGTCCAGCTAATTGGTGATAAGTGGTGTGGCCATCAAAAGTGTCCAGCTAATTGGTGGTAAGTGGTGTGGCCATCAAAAGTGTCCAGCTAATTGGTGATAAGTGGTGTGGCCATCAAAAGTGTCCAGCTAATTGGTGATAAGTGGTGTGGCCATCAAAAGTGTCCAGCTAATTGGTGATAAGTGGGGTGGCCCTCAAAAGTGTCCAGCTAATTGTTGATAAGTGGTGTGGCCACCAAAAGTGTCCAGCTAAATGGTGATAAGTGGTGTGGCCATCAAAAGTGTCCAGCTAATTGGTGATAAGTGGTGTGGCCACCAAAAGTGTCCAGCTAATTGGTGATAAGTGGTGTGGCCATCAAAAGTGTCCAGCTAATTGGTGATAAGTGGTGTGGCCACCAAAAGTGTCCAGCTAATTGGTGATAAGTGGTGTGGCCATCAAAAGTGTTCAGCTAATTGGTGATAAGTGGTGTAGCCACCAAAAGTGTCCAGCTAATTGGTGATAAGTGGTGTGGCCATCAAAAGTGTCCAGCTAATTGGTGATAAGTGGTGTGGCCACCAAAAGTGTCCAGCTAAATGGTGATAAGTGGTGTGGCCATCAAAAGTGTCCAGCTAATTGGTGATAAGTGGTGTGGCCACCAAAAGTGTCCAGCTAAATGGTGATAAGTGGTGTGGCCATCAAAAGTATCTAGCTAATTGGTGATAAGTGGTGTGGCCATCAAAAGTGTCCAGCTAATTGGTGATAAGTGGTGTGACCACCAAAAGTGTCCAGCTAATTGGTGATAAGTGGTGTGGCCATCAAAAGTGTTCAGCTAATTGGTGATAAGTGGTGTAGCCACCAAAAGTGTCCAGCTAATTGGTGATAAGTGGTGTGACCACCAAAAGTGTCCAGCTAATTGGTGATAAGTGGTGTGGCCACCAAAAGTGTCCAGCTAAATGGTGATAAGTGGTGTGGCCATCAAAAGTATCTAGCTAATTGGTGATAAGTGGTGTGGCCACCAAAAGTGTCCAGCTAATTGGTGATAAGTGGTGTGGCCATCAAAAGTGTCCAGCTAATTGGTGATAAGTGGTGTGGCCATCAAAAGTGTCCAGCTAATTGGTGATAAGTGGTGTGGCCATCAAAAGTGTCCAGCTAATTGGTGATAAGTGGTGTGGCCATCAAAAGTGTCCAGCTAATTGGTGATAAGTGGTGTGGCCATCAAAAGTGTCCAGCTAATTGGTGATAAGTGGGGTGGCCCTCAAAAGTGTCCAGCTAATTGGTGATAAGTGGTGTGGCCACCAAAAGTGTCCAGCTAAATGGTGATAAGTGGTGTGGCCATCAAAAGTGTCCAGCTAATTGGTGATAAGTGGTGTGGCCACTAAAAGTGTCCAGCTAATTGGTGATAAGTGGTGTGGCCATCAAAAGTGTCCAGCTAATTGGTGATAAGTGGGATGGCCCTCAAAAGTGTCCAGCTAATTGGTGATAAGTGGTGTGGCCACCAAAAGTGTCCAGCTAATTGGTGATAAGTGGGGTGGCCCTCAAAAGTGTCCAGCTAATTGGTGATAAGTGGTGTGGCCACCAAAAGTGTCCAGCTAAATGGTGATAAGTGGTGTGGCCATCAAAAGTGTCCAGCTAATTGGTGATAAGTGGTGTGGCCACTAAAAGTGTCCAGCTAATTGGTGATAAGTGGTGTGGCCATCAAAAGTGTCCAGCTAATTGGTGATAAGTGGGGTGGCCCTCAAAAGTGTCCAGCTAATTGGTGATAAGTGGTGTGGCCACCAAAAGTGTCCAGCTAAATGGTGATAAGTGGTGTGGCCATCAAAAGTGTCCAGCTAATTGGTGATAAGTGGTGTGGCCATCAAAAGTGTCCAGCTAATTGGTGATAAGTGGTGTGGCCATCAAAAGTGTCCAGCTAATTGGTGATAAGTGGGGTGGCCCTCAAAAGTGTCCAGCTAATTGGTGATAAGTGGTGTGGCCACCAAAAGTGTCCAGCTAAATGGTGATAAGTGGTGTGGCCATCAAAAGTGTCCAGCTAATTGGTGATAAGTGGTGTGGCCACTAAAAGTGTCCAGCTAATTGGTGATAAGTGGTGTGGCCATCAAAAGTGTCCAGCTAATTGGTGGTAAGTGGTGTGGCCATCAAAAGTGTCCAGCTAATTGGTGATAAGTGGTGTGGCCATCAAAAGTGTCCAGCTAATTGGTGATAAGTGGTGTGGCCATCAAAAGTGTCCAGCTAATTGGTGATAAGTGGGGTGGCCCTCAAAAGTGTCCAGCTAATTGGTGATAAGTGGTGTGGCCACCAAAAGTGTCCAGCTAAATGGTGATAAGTGGTGTGGCCATCAAAAGTGTCCAGCTAATTGGTGATAAGTGGTGTGCCAACCAAAAGTGTCCAGCTAATTGGTGATAAGTGGTGTGGCCATCAAAAGTGTCCAGCTAATTGGTGATAAGTGGTGTGGCCACCAAAAGTGTCCAGCTAATTGGTGATAAGTGGTGTGGCCATCAAAAGTGTTCAGCTAATTGGTGATAAGTGGTGTAGCCACCAAAAGTGTCCAGCTAATTGGTGATAAGTGGTGTGGCCATCAAAAGTGTCCAGCTAATTGGTGATAAGTGGTGTGGCCACCAAAAGTGTCCAGCTAAATGGTGATAAGTGGTGTGGCCATCAAAAGTGTCCAGCTAATTGGTGATAAGTGGTGTGGCCACCAAAAGTGTCCAGCTAAATGGTGATAAGTGGTGTGGCCATCAAAAGTATCTAGCTAATTGGTGATAAGTGGTGTGGCCATCAAAAGTGTCCAGCTAATTGGTGATAAGTGGTGTGACCACCAAAAGTGTCCAGCTAATTGGTGATAAGTGGTGTGGCCATCAAAAGTGTCCAGCTAATTGGTGATAAGTGGTGTGGCCATCAAAAGTGTCCAGCTAATTGGTGATAAGTGGTGTGGCCATCAAAAGTGTCCAGCTAATTGGTGATAAGTGGTGTGGCCATCAAAAGTGTCCAGCTAATTGATGATAAGTGGTGTGGCCATCAAAAGTGTCCAGCTAATTGGTGATAAGTGGTGTGGCCACTAAAAGTGTCCAGCTAATTGGTGATAAGTGGTGTGGCCATCAAAAGTGTCCAGCTAATTGGTGGTAAGTGGTGTGGCCATCAAAAGTGTCCAGCTAATTGGTGATAAGTGGTGTGGCCATCAAAAGTGTCCAGCTAATTGGTGATAAGTGGTGTGGCCATCAAAAGTGTCCAGCTAATTGGTGATAAGTGGGGTGGCCCTCAAAAGTGTCCAGCTAATTGGTGATAAGTGGTGTGGCCACCAAAAGTGTCCAGCTAAATGGTGATAAGTGGTGTGGCCATCAAAAGTGTCCAGCTAATTGGTGATAAGTGGTGTGGCCACCAAAAGTGTCCAGCTAATTGGTGATAAGTGGTGTGGCCATCAAAAGTGTCCAGCTAATTGGTGATAAGTGGTGTAGCCACCAAAGGTGTCCAGCTAATTGGTGATAAGTGGTGTGGCCATCAAAAGTGTCCAGCTAATTGGTGATAAGTGGTGTGGCCACCAAAAGTGTCCAGCTAATTGGTGATAAGTGGTGTGGCCATCAAAAGTGTTCAGCTAATTGGTGATAAGTGGTGTAGCCACCAAAAGTGTCCAGCTAATTGGTGATAAGTGGTGTGGCCATCAAAAGTGTCCAGCTAATTGGTGATAAGTGGTGTGGCCACCAAAAGTGTCCAGCTAATTGGTGATAAGTGGTGTGGCCATCAAAAGTGTTCAGCTAATTGGTGATAAGTGGTGTGGCCACCAAAAGTGTCCAGCTAATTGGTGATAAGTGGTGTGGCCATCAAAAGTGTTCAGCTAATTGGTGATAAGTGGTGTAGCCACCAAAAGTGTCCAGCTAATTGGTGATAAGTGGTGTGGCCATCAAAAGTGTCCAGCTAAATGGTGATAAGTGGTGTGGCCATCAAAAGTGTCCAGCTAATTGGTGATAAGTGGTGTGGCCACCAAAAGTGTCCAGCTAATTGGTGATAAGTGGTGTGGCCATCAAAAGTGTTCAGCTAATTGGTGATAAGTGGTGTGGCCACCAAAAGTGTCCAGCTAATTGGTGATAAGTGGTGTGGCCATCAAAAGTGTTCAGCTAATTGGTGATAAGTGGTGTAGCCACCAAAAGTGTCCAGCTAATTGGTGATAAGTGGTGTGGCCATCAAAAGTGTCCAGCTAAATGGTGATAAGTGGTGTGGCCATCAAAAGTGTCCAGCTAATTGGTGATAAGTGGTGTGGCCACCAAAAGTGTCCAGCTAATTGGGGATAAGTGGTGTGGCCATCAAAAGTGTCCAGCTAATTGGTGATAAGTGGTGTGGCCACCAAAAGTGTCCAGCTAATTGGTGATAAGTGGTGTGGCCATCAAAAGTGTTCAGCTAAGTGGTGATAAGTGGTGTAGCCACCAAAAGTGTCCAGCTAATTGGTGATAAGTGGTGTGGCCATCAAAAGTGTCCAGCTAAATGGTGATAAGTGGTGTGGCCATCAAAAGTGTCCAGCTAATTGGTGATAAGTGGTGTGGCCACCAAAAGTGTCCAGCTAATTGGTGATAAGTGGTGTGGCCATCAAAAGTGTCCAGCTAATTGGTGATAAGTGGTGTGGCCACCAAAAGTGTCCAGCTAAATGGTGATAAGTGGTGTGGCCATCAAAAGTGTCCAGCTAATTGGTGATAAGTGGTGTGGCCACCAAAAGTGTCCAGCTAAATGGTGATAAGTGGTGTGGCCATCAAAAGTATCTAGCTAATTGGTGATAAGTGGTGTGGCCATCAAAAGTGTCCAGCTAATTGGTGATAAGTGGTGTGGCCATCAAAAGTGTCCAGCTAATTGGTGATAAGTGGGGTGGCCCTCAAAAGTGTCCAGCTAATTGGTGATAAGTGGTGTGGCCACCAAAAGTGTCCAGCTAAATGGTGATAAGTGGTGTGGCCATCAAAAGTGTCCAGCTAATTGGTGATAAGTGGTGTGGCCACTAAAAGTGTCCAGCTAATTGGTGATAAGTGGTGTGGCCATCAAAAGTGTCCAGCTAATTGGTGGTAAGTGGTGTGGCCACCAAAAGTGTCCAGCTAATTGGTGATAAGTGGTGTGGCCATCAAAAGTGTTCAGCTAATTGGTGATAAGTGGTGTGGCCACCAAAAGTGTCCAGCTAATTGGTGATAAGTGGTGTGGCCATCAAAAGTGTTCAGCTAATTGGTGATAAGTGGTGTAGCCACCAAAAGTGTCCAGCTAATTGGTGATAAGTGGTGTGGCCATCAAAAGTGTCCAGCTAAATGGTGATAAGTGGTGTGGCCATCAAAAGTGTCCAGCTAATTGGTGATAAGTGGTGTGGCCACCAAAAGTGTCCAGCTAATTGGGGATAAGTGGTGTGGCCATCAAAAGTGTCCAGCTAATTGGTGATAAGTGGTGTGGCCACCAAAAGTGTCCAGCTAATTGGTGATAAGTGGTGTGGCCATCAAAAGTGTTCAGCTAATTGGTGATAAGTGGTGTAGCCACCAAAAGTGTCCAGCTAATTGGTGATAAGTGGTGTGGCCATCAAAAGTGTCCAGCTAAATGGTGATAAGTGGTGTGGCCATCAAAAGTGTCCAGCTAATTGGTGATAAGTGGTGTGGCCACCAAAAGTGTCCAGCTAAATGGTGATAAGTGGTGTGGCCATCAAAAGTATCTAGCTAATTGGTGATAAGTGGTGTGGCCATCAAAAGTGTCCAGCTAATTGGTGATAAGTGGTGTGACCACCAAAAGTGTCCAGCTAATTGGTGATAAGTGGTGTGGCCATCAAAAGTGTCCAGCTAATTGGTGATAAGTGGTGTGGCCATCAAAAGTGTCCAGCTAATTGGTGATAAGTGGTGTGACCACCAAAAGTGTCCAGCTAATTGGTGATAAGTGGTGTGGCCATCAAAAGTGTCCAGCTAATTGGTGATAAGTGGTGTGGCCACCAAAAGTGTCCAGCTAAATGGTGATAAGTGGTGTGGCCATCAAAAGTGTCCAGCTAATTGGTGATAAGTGGTGTGGCCACTAAAAGTGTCCAGCTAATTGGTGATAAGTGGTGTGGCCATCAAAAGTGTCCAGCTAATTGGTGATAAGTGGGGTGGCCCTCAAAAGTGTCCAGCTAATTGGTGATAAGTGGTGTGGCCACCAAAAGTGTCCAGCTAAATGGTGATAAGTGGCGTGGCCATCAAAAGTGTCCAGCTAATTGGTGATAAGTGGTGTGGCCATCAAAAGTGTCCAGCTAATTGGTGATAAGTGGTGTGGCCATCAAAAGTGTCCAGCTAATTGGTGATAAGTGGGGTGGCCCTCAAAAGTGTCCAGCTAATTGGTGATAAGTGGTGTGGCCACCAAAAGTGTCTAGCTAAATGGTGATAAGTGGTGTGGCCATCAAAAGTGTCCAGCTAATTGGTGATAAGTGGTGTGGCCACTAAAAGTGTCCAGCTAATTGGTGATAAGTGGTGTGGCCATCAAAAGTGTCCAGCTAATTGGTGGTAAGTGGTGTGGCCATCAAAAGTGTCCAGCTAATTGGTGATAAGTGGTGTGGCCATCAAAAGTGTCCAGCTAATTGGTGATAAGTGGTGTGGCCATCAAAAGTGTCCAGCTAATTGGTGATAAGTGGGGTGGCCCTCAAAAGTGTCCAGCTAATTGGTGATAAGTGGTGTGGCCACCAAAAGTGTCCAGCTAAATGGTGATAAGTGGTGTGGCCATCAAAAGTGTCCAGCTAATTGGTGATAAGTGGTGTGGCCACCAAAAGTGTCCAGCTAATTGGTGATAAGTGGTGTGGCCATCAAAAGTGTCCAGCTAATTGGTGATAAGTGGTGTGGCCACCAAAAGTGTCCAGCTAATTGGTGATAAGTGGTGTGGCCATCAAAAGTGTTCAGCTAATTGGTGATAAGTGGTGTAGCCACCAAAAGTGTCCAGCTAATTGGTGATAAGTGGTGTGGCCATCAAAAGTGTCCAGCTAATTGGTGATAAGTGGTGTGGCCACCAAAAGTGTCCAGCTAAATGGTGATAAGTGGTGTGGCCATCAAAAGTGTCCAGCTAATTGGTGATAAGTGGTGTGGCCACCAAAAGTGTCCAGCTAAATGGTGATAAGTGGTGTGGCCATCAAAAGTATCTAGCTAATTGGTGATAAGTGGTGTGGCCATCAAAAGTGTCCAGCTAATTGGTGATAAGTGGTGTGACCACCAAAAGTGTCCAGCTAATTGGTGATAAGTGGTGTGGCCATCAAAAGTGTTCAGCTAATTGGTGATAAGTGGTGTAGCCACCAAAAGTGTCCAGCTAATTGGTGATAAGTGGTGTGACCACCAAAAGTGTCCAGCTAATTGGTGATAAGTGGTGTGGCCACCAAAAGTGTCCAGCTAAATGGTGATAAGTGGTGTGGCCATCAAAAGTATCTAGCTAATTGGTGATAAGTGGTGTGGCCACCAAAAGTGTCCAGCTAATTGGTGATAAGTGGTGTGGCCATCAAAAGTGTCCAGCTAATTGGTGATAAGTGGTGTGGCCATCAAAAGTGTCCAGCTAATTGGTGATAAGTGGTGTGGCCATCAAAAGTGTCCAGCTAATTGGTGATAAGTGGGGTGGCCCTCAAAAGTGTCCAGCTAATTGGTGATAAGTGGTGTGGCCATCAAAAGTGTCCAGCTAATTGGTGATAAGTGGTGTGGCCATCAAAAGTGTCCAGCTAATTGGTGATAAGTGGTGTGGCCACCAAAAGTGTCCAGCTAAATGGTGATAAGTGGTGTGGCCATCAAAAGTGTCCAGCTAATTGGTGATAAGTGGTGTGGCCACCAAAAGTGTCCAGCTAAATGGTGATAAGTGGTGTGGCCATCAAAAGTATCTAGCTAATTGGTGATAAGTGGTGTGGCCATCAAAAGTGTCCAGCTAATTGGTGATAAGTGGTGTGACCACCAAAAGTGTCCAGCTAATTGGTGATAAGTGGTGTGGCCATCAAAAGTGTCCAGCTAATTGGTGATAAGTGGGGTGGCCCTCAAAAGTGTCCAGCTAATTGGTGATAAGTGGTGTGGCCATCAAAAGTGTCCAGCTAATTGGTGATAAGTGGTGTGGCCATCAAAAGTGTCCAGCTAATTGGTGATAAGTGGTGTGACCACCAAAAGTGTCCAGCTAATTGGTGATAAGTGGTGTGGCCATCAAAAGTGTCCAGCTAATTGGTGATAAGTGGTGTGGCCATCAAAAGTGTCCAGCTAATTGGTGGTAAGTGGTGTGGCCATCAAAAGTGTCCAGCTAATTGGTGATAAGTGGTGTGGCCATCAAAAGTGTCCAGCTAATTGGTGATAAGTGGTGTGGCCATCAAAAGTGTCCAGCTAATTGGTGATAAGTGGGGTGGCCCTCAAAAGTGTCCAGCTAATTGGTGATAAGTGGTGTGGCCACCAAAAGTGTCCAGCTAAATGGTGATAAGTGGTGTGGCCATCAAAAGTGTCCAGCTAATTGGTGATAAGTGGTGTGGCCACTAAAAGTGTCCAGCTAATTGGTGATAAGTGGTGTGGCCATCAAAAGTGTCCAGCTAATTGGTGGTAAGTGGTGTGGCCATCAAAAGTGTCCAGCTAATTGGTGATAAGTGGTGTGGCCATCAAAAGTGTCCAGCTAATTGGTGATAAGTGGTGTGGCCATCAAAAGTGTCCAGCTAATTGGTGATAAGTGGGGTGGCCCTCAAAAGTGTCCAGCTAATTGGTGATAAGTGGTGTGGCCACCAAAAGTGTCCAGCTAAATGGTGATAAGTGGTGTGGCCATCAAAAGTGTCCAGCTAATTGGTGATAAGTGGTGTGGCCACCAAAAGTGTCCAGCTAATTGGTGATAAGTGGTGTGGCCATCAAAAGTGTCCAGCTAATTGGTGATAAGTGGTGTGGCCACCAAAAGTGTCCAGCTAATTGGTGATAAGTGGTGTGGCCATCAAAAGTGTTCAGCTAATTGGTGATAAGTGGTGTAGCCACCAAAAGTGTCCAGCTAATTGGTGATAAGTGGTGTGGCCATCAAAAGTGTCCAGCTAATTGGTGATAAGTGGTGTGGCCACCAAAAGTGTCCAGCTAAATGGTGATAAGTGGTGTGGCCATCAAAAGTGTCCAGCTAATTGGTGATAAGTGGTGTGGCCACCAAAAGTGTCCAGCTAAATGGTGATAAGTGGTGTGGCCATCAAAAGTATCTAGCTAATTGGTGATAAGTGGTGTGGCCATCAAAAGTGTCCAGCTAATTGGTGATAAGTGGTGTGACCACCAAAAGTGTCCAGCTAATTGGTGATAAGTGGTGTGGCCATCAAAAGTGTTCAGCTAATTGGTGATAAGTGGTGTAGCCACCAAAAGTGTCCAGCTAATTGGTGATAAGTGGTGTGACCACCAAAAGTGTCCAGCTAATTGGTGATAAGTGGTGTGGCCACCAAAAGTGTCCAGCTAAATGGTGATAAGTGGTGTGGCCATCAAAAGTATCTAGCTAATTGGTGATAAGTGGTGTGGCCACCAAAAGTGTCCAGCTAATTGGTGATAAGTGGTGTGGCCATCAAAAGTGTTCAGCTAATTGGTGATAAGTGGTGTAGCCACCAAAAGTGTCCAGCTAATTGGTGATAAGTGGTGTGGCCATCAAAAGTGTCCAGCTAATTGGTGATAAGTGGTGTGGCCACCAAAAGTGTCCAGCTAAATGGTGATAAGTGGTGTGGCCATCAAAAGTGTCCAGCTAATTGGTGATAAGTGGTGTGGCCACCAAAAGTGTCCAGCTAAATGGTGATAAGTGGTGTGGCCATCAAAAGTATCTAGCTAATTGGTGATAAGTGGTGTGGCCATCAAAAGTGTCCAGCTAATTGGTGATAAGTGGTGTGACCACCAAAAGTGTCCAGCTAATTGGTGATAAGTGGTGTGGCCATCAAAAGTGTTCAGCTAATTGGTGATAAGTGGTGTAGCCACCAAAAGTGTCCAGCTAATTGGTGATAAGTGGTGTGACCACCAAAAGTGTCCAGCTAATTGGTGATAAGTGGTGTGGCCACCAAAAGTGTCCAGCTAAATGGTGATAAGTGGTGTGGCCATCAAAAGTATCTAGCTAATTGGTGATAAGTGGTGTGGCCACCAAAAGTGTCCAGCTAATTGGTGATAAGTGGTGTGGCCATCAAAAGTGTCCAGCTAATTGGTGATAAGTGGTGTGGCCATCAAAAGTGTCCAGCTAATTGGTGATAAGTGGTGTGGCCATCAAAAGTGTCCAGCTAATTGGTGATAAGTGGTGTGGCCATCAAAAGTGTCCAGCTAATTGGTGATAAGTGGTGTGGCCATCAAAAGTGTCCAGCTAATTGGTGATAAGTGGGGTGGCCCTCAAAAGTGTCCAGCTAATTGGTGATAAGTGGTGTGGCCACCAAAAGTGTCCAGCTAAATGGTGATAAGTGGTGTGGCCATCAAAAGTGTCCAGCTAATTGGTGATAAGTGGTGTGGCCACTAAAAGTGTCCAGCTAATTGGTGATAAGTGGTGTGGCCATCAAAAGTGTCCAGCTAATTGGTGATAAGTGGGGTGGCCCTCAAAAGTGTCCAGCTAATTGGTGATAAGTGGTGTGGCCACCAAAAGTGTCCAGCTAATTGGTGATAAGTGGGGTGGCCCTCAAAAGTGTCCAGCTAATTGGTGATAAGTGGTGTGGCCACCAAAAGTGTCCAGCTAAATGGTGATAAGTGGTGTGGCCATCAAAAGTGTCCAGCTAATTGGTGATAAGTGGTGTGGCCACTAAAAGTGTCCAGCTAATTGGTGATAAGTGGTGTGGCCATCAAAAGTGTCCAGCTAATTGGTGATAAGTGGGGTGGCCCTCAAAAGTGTCCAGCTAATTGGTGATAAGTGGTGTGGCCACCAAAAGTGTCCAGCTAAATGGTGATAAGTGGTGTGGCCATCAAAAGTGTCCAGCTAATTGGTGATAAGTGGTGTGGCCATCAAAAGTGTCCAGCTAATTGGTGATAAGTGGTGTGGCCATCAAAAGTGTCCAGCTAATTGGTGATAAGTGGGGTGGCCCTCAAAAGTGTCCAGCTAATTGGTGATAAGTGGTGTGGCCACCAAAAGTGTCCAGCTAAATGGTGATAAGTGGTGTGGCCATCAAAAGTGTCCAGCTAATTGGTGATAAGTGGTGTGGCCACTAAAAGTGTCCAGCTAATTGGTGATAAGTGGTGTGGCCATCAAAAGTGTCCAGCTAATTGGTGGTAAGTGGTGTGGCCATCAAAAGTGTCCAGCTAATTGGTGATAAGTGGTGTGGCCATCAAAAGTGTCCAGCTAATTGGTGATAAGTGGTGTGGCCATCAAAAGTGTCCAGCTAATTGGTGATAAGTGGGGTGGCCCTCAAAAGTGTCCAGCTAATTGGTGATAAGTGGTGTGGCCACCAAAAGTGTCCAGCTAAATGGTGATAAGTGGTGTGGCCATCAAAAGTGTCCAGCTAATTGGTGATAAGTGGTGTGGCCACCAAAAGTGTCCAGCTAATTGGTGATAAGTGGTGTGGCCATCAAAAGTGTCCAGCTAATTGGTGATAAGTGGTGTGGCCACCAAAAGTGTCCAGCTAATTGGTGATAAGTGGTGTGGCCATCAAAAGTGTTCAGCTAATTGGTGATAAGTGGTGTAGCCACCAAAAGTGTCCAGCTAATTGGTGATAAGTGGTGTGGCCATCAAAAGTGTCCAGCTAATTGGTGATAAGTGGTGTGGCCACCAAAAGTGTCCAGCTAAATGGTGATAAGTGGTGTGGCCATCAAAAGTGTCCAGCTAATTGGTGATAAGTGGTGTGGCCACCAAAAGTGTCCAGCTAAATGGTGATAAGTGGTGTGGCCATCAAAAGTATCTAGCTAATTGGTGATAAGTGGTGTGGCCATCAAAAGTGTCCAGCTAATTGGTGATAAGTGGTGTGACCACCAAAAGTGTCCAGCTAATTGGTGATAAGTGGTGTGGCCATCAAAAGTGTCCAGCTAATTGGTGATAAGTGGTGTGGCCATCAAAAGTGTCCAGCTAATTGGTGATAAGTGGTGTGGCCATCAAAAGTGTCCAGCTAATTGGTGATAAGTGGTGTGGCCATCAAAAGTGTCCAGCTAATTGATGATAAGTGGTGTGGCCATCAAAAGTGTCCAGCTAATTGGTGATAAGTGGTGTGGCCACTAAAAGTGTCCAGCTAATTGGTGATAAGTGGTGTGGCCATCAAAAGTGTCCAGCTAATTGGTGGTAAGTGGTGTGGCCATCAAAAGTGTCCAGCTAATTGGTGATAAGTGGTGTGGCCATCAAAAGTGTCCAGCTAATTGGTGATAAGTGGTGTGGCCATCAAAAGTGTCCAGCTAATTGGTGATAAGTGGGGTGGCCCTCAAAAGTGTCCAGCTAATTGGTGATAAGTGGTGTGGCCACCAAAAGTGTCCAGCTAAATGGTGATAAGTGGTGTGGCCATCAAAAGTGTCCAGCTAATTGGTGATAAGTGGTGTGGCCACCAAAAGTGTCCAGCTAATTGGTGATAAGTGGTGTGGCCATCAAAAGTGTCCAGCTAATTGGTGATAAGTGGTGTGGCCACCAAAAGTGTCCAGCTAATTGGTGATAAGTGGTGTGGCCATCAAAAGTGTTCAGCTAATTGGTGATAAGTGGTGTAGCCACCAAAAGTGTCCAGCTAATTGGTGATAAGTGGTGTGGCCATCAAAAGTGTCCAGCTAATTGGTGATAAGTGGTGTGGCCACCAAAAGTGTCCAGCTAAATGGTGATAAGTGGTGTGGCCATCAAAAGTGTCCAGCTAATTGGTGATAAGTGGTGTGGCCACCAAAAGTGTCCAGCTAAATGGTGATAAGTGGTGTGGCCATCAAAAGTATCTAGCTAATTGGTGATAAGTGGTGTGGCCATCAAAAGTGTCCAGCTAATTGGTGATAAGTGGTGTGACCACCAAAAGTGTCCAGCTAATTGGTGATAAGTGGTGTGGCCATCAAAAGTGTTCAGCTAATTGGTGATAAGTGGTGTAGCCACCAAAAGTGTCCAGCTAATTGGTGATAAGTGGTGTGACCACCAAAAGTGTCCAGCTAATTGGTGATAAGTGGTGTGGCCACCAAAAGTGTCCAGCAAATTGGTGATAATTAAGTAGTGTGAACACCAATAATTCAATTATTTCTATTAACGGAGAATGAACGCTAAAAATAGTCTCAATATTGTTATTCGTGAACCAGCTATTTCCCCCTGTATTCCTGTAATGGCTTTAGAAGTCGCTCGATGACTTAGGCCTAAGATAGTGCCTAGGGTATTAGCCTAGCTGATTATTATTATTATTAATATTCTGGGTTAATATTTCAAAGAGTCATTATAATAGAATTCTTATTAAGAAATCAGAAATTTCGTTAAAATTGTTAATTGATAACGACAAACGCAATGTACGAGATCCCTCTGAACAGGTTTTGTTTAAGCCTCTATTGCTTTCATTCCAGTATTAACAAAACCCTCTGACAACCTAGCATTCCCTCATCTCCAACAAAAAAAAAACACTGTTGAACACGCAAAACATGTAACCAGTTCATAAACCAGTTCGTTAATATTATCCACCAAATTTTCCTTCTTCCCACTCTATAATTTCATATTATCCACCAAAGTTTCCCCATAAAGAAGAACCCTTCAGACACCAAAATGGCGAGCTATACGAAAGGCGTCATTTTTATATTGGTGCTAAGCCTCGTCGTCTTACTGGGAACCATCGACAACGTGGACGGGCAAAAATGGAAAAACCGGAACTGGCGGCCCAACTACCCAGGGTTCTTCTCTCCCAACGTCAACACCCGACCAAGGAATCGTCCGTGGAGAAAGAATGGCTAAAGTGGACCAGTTGCTGAGTTTAACCACAAATAAGCCTTACCGGAAAGAAACCGAATATGGTGAAGACAGAAGAAAACTGCTAATTTCAATTTTCAAGTATAATTGTAGAATTACTCTGTTGCTTTGGTATTGGAACCTTTTTAGATTTAATTACAACTCGGTTATTATTTTGTAGTAAAGGGTAAATAAATGATAGAGTTCACAAGTAGTACTAAATTGGTGTTTTTTCATAAGGCATTGAAAGACCAAGCTAATTCATTTTGTTGGCAAGATTACGTTGATGGTCTTAAAAATCAGTGAAAAACTGAAAACGCGTTTTGGATTTCCAATCTCAAAATCAGTACCTTCACAAGCGAAAAGAACGTTTACAATAGCTTATGTCGTGTTCGGATTCAATAATTCGCCATTATTTCGCCAAACTAAGCGCCAGTTTTCATTATCGAGTCGCATTAATTTTCAATAGGCCTTGGTCTCAATCAAAAATTGGCTGAGGAAGGAGATTCCTAGCCATCTTCACCTGGAAGTTACACAAGTTACTGCGAGATCGCGGAAGTTATGAATGTGTGAAATTCATAATCATTCATAATTGTTATAGGTGTTAATGATGTAAATACATCCTGTAATTAGCTAGTATTTTAATTTCAAGAAGATGGGTATGTATCACATCATCAAAACCAAAGAATCTTTACAGAAATCCGAACAAGTAGGTTACATATATTTCTATTCTAAAATTTTTAATCTAAAAAAAACTAAATGAACACCAATATTTTGGGTATAAACTTTCACATTCGTAAAGATTCTATAGCAAATGATTACTTAAATCTTAATACATATATAAATGGAAATTTTACCTATTAATCACCATATTTTTCAAGCTTTAGGAAATAAAATTGGGCCCCAAAATATCCATCTAAAAGTCCAAGAAATAATAGTTATCGTGCACGTGGCTTGCCGCTCCACTACTAAGACTGATCTTACAGGAAAGGTTCCAGTTGTTATAATTCTATGCTTAAATCATTTTATAGGTTCAGATACTACAAATTATCATCAATAAAAAATAAAAATTCAATATAAAATATTTTTAATCATAGATACTGATAGCAGTAATACCACTTATGGTATCTCACCCTCAGGGCCGTCTTTAGCTTTCAGGCTCCCCTGGGCTAATTATATTAGGCGCCCTTTTATATATTTTTTATAGTATGTGTTTAACAGTGTTTTTAAGAAGAATGTACTTTTTTAAGTTTTTACAACGACTTTAATTAATTTGAATACGTTTTATACTTAAAAAATTAAATTAAGGGCCAGACGGCGCCCCTCCGGGGAGACGCCCTAGGGCTTAGCCCTACCTAGCCCAATGGTAGAGAGGGGCCTGCTCACACTTCTCTGTATAGAGCATTTCTAGAGTAGATTTTAAAAGAAATAGATTGGAAAAACTTCAACGGCCCTCAACGTGTCCATCGATAGCCTCGACATATTCATTCTCCTGAGTATAAATAAATACATTCTTGGTGGTATACAGAGAGGACCGATTTAGAAGAAAATGGATACGCTTATAGATTTAAATATAAAAACTAACAACTTAAAGGCACTCCAAAGTTCGGTGGCAAAATGTGTGTAAAGTCAGTAATGTGCGAAATACGGTTGACTCTGCCCGCCTCTGCCAAGGCCGAGTGAAGGGCTGGGGGTAATGAAAAGCATGCTCAATTTTCTTTTTTTTTTGCCACAGAACTTTGGAGCCCCTTTAAGTTAAAATCAGTGCCGGACTTAGAGATCCTGGGCCCCTAGGCCGATAAGGAGTCTGGGCCCCTTTTTAAGTTAATACTTATTTATTTAATACTCATTTATTTAATACTCATTTATTTAATACTCATTTATTTAATACTCATTTATTTAATACTCATTTATTTAATACTCATTTATTTAATACTCATTTATTTAATACTCATTTATTTAATACTCATTTATTTAATACTCATTTATTTAATACTCATTTATTTAATACTCATTTATTTAATACTCATTTATTTAATACTCATTTATTTAATACTCATTTATTTAATACTCATTTATTTAATACTCATTTATTTAATACTCATTTATTTAATACTCATTTATTTAATACTCATTTATTTAATACTCATTTATTTAATACTCATTTATTTAATACTCATTTATTTAATACTCATTTATTTAATACTCATTTATTTAATACTCATTTATTTAATACTCATTTATTTAATACTCATTTATTTAATACTCATTTATTTAATACTCATTTATTTAATACTCATTTATTTAATACTCATTTATTTAATACTCATTTATTTAATACTCATTTATTTAATACTCATTTATTTAATACTCATTTATTTAATACTCATTTATTTAATACTCATTTATTTAATACTCATTTATTTAATACTCATTTATTTAATACTCATTTATTTAATACTCATTTATTTAATACTCATTTATTTAATACTCATTTATTTAATACTCATTTATTTAATACTCATTTATTTAATACTCATTTATTTAATACTCATTTATTTAATACTCATTTATTTAATACTCATTTATTTAATACTCATTTATTTAATACTCATTTATTTAATACTCATTTATTTAATACTCATTTATTTAATACTCATTTATTTAATACTCATTTATTTAATACTCATTTATTTAATACTCATTTATTTAATACTCATTTATTTAATACTCATTTATTTAATACTCATTTATTTAATACTCATTTATTTAATACTCATTTATTTAATACTCATTTATTTAATACTCATTTATTTAATACTCATTTATTTAATACTCATTTATTTAATACTCATTTATTTAATACTCATTTATTTAATACTCATTTATTTAATACTCATTTATTTAATACTCATTTATTTAATACTCATTTATTTAATACTCATTTATTTAATACTCATTTATTTAATACTCATTTATTTAATACTCATTTATTTAATACTCATTTATTTAATACTCATTTATTTAATACTCATTTATTTAATACTCATTTATTTAATACTCATTTATTTAATACTCATTTATTTAATACTCATTTATTTAATACTCATTTATTTAATACTCATTTATTTAATACTCATTTATTTAATACTCATTTATTTAATACTCATTTATTTAATACTCATTTATTTAATACTCATTTATTTAATACTCATTTATTTAATACTCATTTATTTAATACTCATTTATTTAATACTCATTTATTTAATACTCATTTATTTAATACTCATTTATTTAATACTCATTTATTTAATACTCATTTATTTAATACTCATTTATTTAATACTCATTTATTTAATACTCATTTATTTAATACTCATTTATTTAATACTCATTTATTTAATACTCATTTATTTAATACTCATTTATTTAATACTCATTTATTTAATACTCATTTATTTAATACTCATTTATTTAATACTCATTTATTTAATACTCATTTATTTAATACTCATTTATTTAATACTCATTTATTTAATACTCATTTATTTAATACTCATTTATTTAATACTCATTTATTTAATACTCATTTATTTAATACTCATTTATTTAATACTCATTTATTTAATACTCATTTATTTAATACTCATTTATTTAATACTCATTTATTTAATACTCATTTATTTAATACTCATTTATTTAATACTCATTTATTTAATACTCATTTATTTAATACTCATTTATTTAATACTCATTTATTTAATACTCATTTATTTAATACTCATTTATTTAATACTCATTTATTTAATACTCATTTATTTAATACTCATTTATTTAATACTCATTTATTTAATACTCATTTATTTAATACTCATTTATTTAATACTCATTTATTTAATACTCATTTATTTAATACTCATTTATTTAATACTCATTTATTTAATACTCATTTATTTAATACTCATTTATTTAATACTCATTTATTTAATACTCATTTATTTAATACTCATTTATTTAATACTCATTTATTTAATACTCATTTATTTAATACTCATTTATTTAATACTCATTTATTTAATACTCATTTATTTAATACTCATTTATTTAATACTCATTTATTTAATACTCATTTATTTAATACTCATTTATTTAATACTCATTTATTTAATACTCATTTATTTAATACTCATTTATTTAATACTCATTTATTTAATACTCATTTATTTAATACTCATTTATTTAATACTCATTTATTTAATACTCATTTATTTAATACTCATTTATTTAATACTCATTTATTTAATACTCATTTATTTAATACTCATTTATTTAATACTCATTTATTTAATACTCATTTATTTAATACTCATTTATTTAATACTCATTTATTTAATACTCATTTATTTAATACTCATTTATTTAATACTCATTTATTTAATACTCATTTATTTAATACTCATTTATTTAATACTCATTTATTTAATACTCATTTATTTAATACTCATTTATTTAATACTCATTTATTTAATACTCATTTATTTAATACTCATTTATTTAATACTCATTTATTTAATACTCATTTATTTAATACTCATTTATTTAATACTCATTTATTTAATACTCATTTATTTAATACTCATTTATTTAATACTCATTTATTTAATACTCATTTATTTAATACTCATTTATTTAATACTCATTTATTTAATACTCATTTATTTAATACTCATTTATTTAATACTCATTTATTTAATACTCATTTATTTAATACTCATTTATTTAATACTCATTTATTTAATACTCATTTATTTAATACTCATTTATTTAATACTCATTTATTTAATACTCATTTATTTAATACTCATTTATTTAATACTCATTTATTTAATACTCATTTATTTAATACTCATTTATTTAATACTCATTTATTTAATACTCATTTATTTAATACTCATTTATTTAATACTCATTTATTTAATACTCATTTATTTAATACTCATTTATTTAATACTCATTTATTTAATACTCATTTATTTAATACTCATTTATTTAATACTCATTTATTTAATACTCATTTATTTAATACTCATTTATTTAATACTCATTTATTTAATACTCATTTATTTAATACTCATTTATTTAATACTCATTTATTTAATACTCATTTATTTAATACTCATTTATTTAATACTCATTTATTTAATACTCATTTATTTAATACTCATTTATTTAATACTCATTTATTTAATACTCATTTATTTAATACTCATTTATTTAATACTCATTTATTTAATACTCATTTATTTAATACTCATTTATTTAATACTCATTTATTTAATACTCATTTATTTAATACTCATTTATTTAATACTCATTTATTTAATACTCATTTATTTAATACTCATTTATTTAATACTCATTTATTTAATACTCATTTATTTAATACTCATTTATTTAATACTCATTTATTTAATACTCATTTATTTAATACTCATTTATTTAATACTCATTTATTTAATACTCATTTATTTAATACTCATTTATTTAATACTCATTTATTTAATACTCATTTATTTAATACTCATTTATTTAATACTCATTTATTTAATACTCATTTATTTAATACTCATTTATTTAATACTCATTTATTTAATACTCATTTATTTAATACTCATTTATTTAATACTCATTTATTTAATACTCATTTATTTAATACTCATTTATTTAATACTCATTTATTTAATACTCATTTATTTAATACTCATTTATTTAATACTCATTTATTTAATACTCATTTATTTAATACTCATTTATTTAATACTCATTTATTTAATACTCATTTATTTAATACTCATTTATTTAATACTCATTTATTTAATACTCATTTATTTAATACTCATTTATTTAATACTCATTTATTTAATACTCATTTATTTAATACTCATTTATTTAATACTCATTTATTTAATACTCATTTATTTAATACTCATTTATTTAATACTCATTTATTTAATACTCATTTATTTAATACTCATTTATTTAATACTCATTTATTTAATACTCATTTATTTAATACTCATTTATTTAATACTCATTTATTTAATACTCATTTATTTAATACTCATTTATTTAATACTCATTTATTTAATACTCATTTATTTAATACTCATTTATTTAATACTCATTTATTTAATACTCATTTATTTAATACTCATTTATTTAATACTCATTTATTTAATACTCATTTATTTAATACTCATTTATTTAATACTCATTTATTTAATACTCATTTATTTAATACTCATTTATTTAATACTCATTTATTTAATACTCATTTATTTAATACTCATTTATTTAATACTCATTTATTTAATACTCATTTATTTAATACTCATTTATTTAATACTCATTTATTTAATACTCATTTATTTAATACTCATTTATTTAATACTCATTTATTTAATACTCATTTATTTAATACTCATTTATTTAATACTCATTTATTTAATACTCATTTATTTAATACTCATTTATTTAATACTCATTTATTTAATACTCATTTATTTAATACTCATTTATTTAATACTCATTTATTTAATACTCATTTATTTAATACTCATTTATTTAATACTCATTTATTTAATACTCATTTATTTAATACTCATTTATTTAATACTCATTTATTTAATACTCATTTATTTAATACTCATTTATTTAATACTCATTTATTTAATACTCATTTATTTAATACTCATTTATTTAATACTCATTTATTTAATACTCATTTATTTAATACTCATTTATTTAATACTCATTTATTTAATACTCATTTATTTAATACTCATTTATTTAATACTCATTTATTTAATACTCATTTATTTAATACTCATTTATTTAATACTCATTTATTTAATACTCATTTATTTAATACTCATTTATTTAATACTCATTTATTTAATACTCATTTATTTAATACTCATTTATTTAATACTCATTTATTTAATACTCATTTATTTAATACTCATTTATTTAATACTCATTTATTTAATACTCATTTATTTAATACTCATTTATTTAATACTCATTTATTTAATACTCATTTATTTAATACTCATTTATTTAATACTCATTTATTTAATACTCATTTATTTAATACTCATTTATTTAATACTCATTTATTTAATACTCATTTATTTAATACTCATTTATTTAATACTCATTTATTTAATACTCATTTATTTAATACTCATTTATTTAATACTCATTTATTTAATACTCATTTATTTAATACTCATTTATTTAATACTCATTTATTTAATACTCATTTATTTAATACTCATTTATTTAATACTCATTTATTTAATACTCATTTATTTAATACTCATTTATTTAATACTCATTTATTTAATACTCATTTATTTAATACTCATTTATTTAATACTCATTTATTTAATACTCATTTATTTAATACTCATTTATTTAATACTCATTTATTTAATACTCATTTATTTAATACTCATTTATTTAATACTCATTTATTTAATACTCATTTATTTAATACTCATTTATTTAATACTCATTTATTTAATACTCATTTATTTAATACTCATTTATTTAATACTCATTTATTTAATACTCATTTATTTAATACTCATTTATTTAATACTCATTTATTTAATACTCATTTATTTAATACTCATTTATTTAATACTCATTTATTTAATACTCATTTATTTAATACTCATTTATTTAATACTCATTTATTTAATACTCATTTATTTAATACTCATTTATTTAATACTCATTTATTTAATACTCATTTATTTAATACTCATTTATTTAATACTCATTTATTTAATACTCATTTATTTAATACTCATTTATTTAATACTCATTTATTTAATACTCATTTATTTAATACTCATTTATTTAATACTCATTTATTTAATACTCATTTATTTAATACTCATTTATTTAATACTCATTTATTTAATACTCATTTATTTAATACTCATTTATTTAATACTCATTTATTTAATACTCATTTATTTAATACTCATTTATTTAATACTCATTTATTTAATACTCATTTATTTAATACTCATTTATTTAATACTCATTTATTTAATACTCATTTATTTAATACTCATTTATTTAATACTCATTTATTTAATACTCATTTATTTAATACTCATTTATTTAATACTCATTTATTTAATACTCATTTATTTAATACTCATTTATTTAATACTCATTTATTTAATACTCATTTATTTAATACTCATTTATTTAATACTCATTTATTTAATACTCATTTATTTAATACTCATTTATTTAATACTCATTTATTTAATACTCATTTATTTAATACTCATTTATTTAATACTCATTTATTTAATACTCATTTATTTAATACTCATTTATTTAATACTCATTTATTTAATACTCATTTATTTAATACTCATTTATTTAATACTCATTTATTTAATACTCATTTATTTAATACTCATTTATTTAATACTCATTTATTTAATACTCATTTATTTAATACTCATTTATTTAATACTCATTTATTTAATACTCATTTATTTAATACTCATTTATTTAATACTCATTTATTTAATACTCATTTATTTAATACTCATTTATTTAATACTCATTTATTTAATACTCATTTATTTAATACTCATTTATTTAATACTCATTTATTTAATACTCATTTATTTAATACTCATTTATTTAATACTCATTTATTTAATACTCATTTATTTAATACTCATTTATTTAATACTCATTTATTTAATACTCATTTATTTAATACTCATTTATTTAATACTCATTTATTTAATACTCATTTATTTAATACTCATTTATTTAATACTCATTTATTTAATACTCATTTATTTAATACTCATTTATTTAATACTCATTTATTTAATACTCATTTATTTAATACTCATTTATTTAATACTCATTTATTTAATACTCATTTATTTAATACTCATTTATTTAATACTCATTTATTTAATACTCATTTATTTAATACTCATTTATTTAATACTCATTTATTTAATACTCATTTATTTAATACTCATTTATTTAATACTCATTTATTTAATACTCATTTATTTAATACTCATTTATTTAATACTCATTTATTTAATACTCATTTATTTAATACTCATTTATTTAATACTCATTTATTTAATACTCATTTATTTAATACTCATTTATTTAATACTCATTTATTTAATACTCATTTATTTAATACTCATTTATTTAATACTCATTTATTTAATACTCATTTATTTAATACTCATTTATTTAATACTCATTTATTTAATACTCATTTATTTAATACTCATTTATTTAATACTCATTTATTTAATACTCATTTATTTAATACTCATTTATTTAATACTCATTTATTTAATACTCATTTATTTAATACTCATTTATTTAATACTCATTTATTTAATACTCATTTATTTAATACTCATTTATTTAATACTCATTTATTTAATACTCATTTATTTAATACTCATTTATTTAATACTCATTTATTTAATACTCATTTATTTAATACTCATTTATTTAATACTCATTTATTTAATACTCATTTATTTAATACTCATTTATTTAATACTCATTTATTTAATACTCATTTATTTAATACTCATTTATTTAATACTCATTTATTTAATACTCATTTATTTAATACTCATTTATTTAATACTCATTTATTTAATACTCATTTATTTAATACTCATTTATTTAATACTCATTTATTTAATACTCATTTATTTAATACTCATTTATTTAATACTCATTTATTTAATACTCATTTATTTAATACTCATTTATTTAATACTCATTTATTTAATACTCATTTATTTAACACTCATTTATTTAATACTCATTTATTTAACACTCATTTATTTAACACTCATTTATTTAACACTCATTTATTTAACACTCATTTATTTAATACTCATTTATTTAACACTCATTTATTTAACACTCATTTATTTAACACTCATTTATTTAACACTCATTTATTTAACACTCATTTATTTAACACTCATTTATTTAACACTCATTTATTTAACACTCATTTATTTAATACTCATTTATTTAATACTCATTTATTTAATACTCATTTATTTAATACTCATTTATTTAATACTCATTTATTTAATACTCATTTATTTAATACTCATTTATTTAATACTCATTTATTTAATACTCATTTATTTAATACTCATTTATTTAATACTCATTTATTTAATACTCATTTATTTAATACTCATTTATTTAATACTCATTTATTTAACACTCATTTATTTAACACTCATTTATTTAACACTCATTTATTTAATACTCATTTATTTAACACTCATTTATTTAACACTCATTTATTTAATACTCATTTATTTAACACTCATTTATTTAACACTCATTTATTTAACACTCATTTATTTAACACTCATTTATTTAATACTCATTTATTTAACACTCATTTATTTAACACTCATTTATTTAATACTCATTTATTTAATACTCATTTATTTAATACTCATTTATTTAATACTCATTTATTTAATACTCATTTATTTAATACTCATTTATTTAATACTCATTTATTTAATACTCATTTATTTAATACTCATTTATTTAATACTCATTTATTTAATACTCATTTATTTAATACTCATTTATTTAATACTCATTTATTTAATACTCATTTATTTAATACTCATTTATTTAATACTCATTTATTTAATACTCATTTATTTAATACTCATTTATTTAATACTCATTTATTTAACACTCATTTATTTAACACTCATTTATTTAACACTCATTTATTTAACACTCATTTATTTAACACTCATTTATTTAATACTCATTTATTTAATACTCATTTATTTAACACTCATTTATTTAACACTCATTTATTTAACACTCATTTATTTAACACTCATTTATTTAACACTCATTTATTTAACACTCATTTATTTAACACTCATTTATTTAACACTCATTTATTTAACACTCATTTATTTAACACTCATTTATTTAATACTCATTTATTTAACACTCATTTATTTAACACTCATTTATTTAACACTCATTTATTTAACACTCATTTATTTAACACTCATTTATTTAACACTCATTTATTTAACACTCATTTATTTAACACTCATTTATTTAATACTCATTTATTTAATACTCATTTATTTAATACTCATTTATTTAATACTCATTTATTTAATACTCATTTATTTAATACTCATTTATTTAATACTCATTTATTTAATACTCATTTATTTAATACTCATTTATTTAATACTCATTTATTTAATACTCATTTATTTAATACTCATTTATTTAATACTCATTTATTTAATACTCATTTATTTAATACTCATTTATTTAATACTCATTTATTTAATACTCATTTATTTAATACTTATTTATTTAATACTCATTTATTTAATACTCATTTATTTAATACTCATTTATTTAATACTCATTTATTTAATACTCATTTATTTAATACTCATTTATTTAATACTCATTTATTTAATACTCATTTATTTAATACTCATTTATTTAATACTCATTTATTTAATACTCATTTATTTAATACTCATTTATTTAATACTCATTTATTTAATACTCATTTATTTAATACTCATTTATTTAATACTCATTTATTTAATACTCATTTATTTAATACTCATTTATTTAATACTCATTTATTTAATACTCATTTATTTAATACTCATTTATTTAATACTCATTTATTTAATACTCATTTATTTAATACTCATTTATTTAATACTCATTTATTTAATACTCATTTATTTAATACTCATTTATTTAATACTCATTTATTTAATACTCATTTATTTAATACTCATTTATTTAATACTCATTTATTTAATACTCATTTATTTAATACTCATTTATTTAATACTCATTTATTTAATACTCATTTATTTAATACTCATTTATTTAATACTCATTTATTTAATACTCATTTATTTAATACTCATTTATTTAATACTCATTTATTTAATACTCATTTATTTAATACTCATTTATTTAATACTCATTTATTTAATACTCATTTATTTAATACTCATTTATTTAATACTCATTTATTTAATACTCATTTATTTAATACTCATTTATTTAATACTCATTTATTTAATACTCATTTATTTAATACTCATTTATTTAATACTCATTTATTTAATACTCATTTATTTAATACTCATTTATTTAATACTCATTTATTTAATACTCATTTATTTAATACTCATTTATTTAATACTCATTTATTTAATACTCATTTATTTAATACTCATTTATTTAATACTCATTTATTTAATACTCATTTATTTAATACTCATTTATTTAATACTCATTTATTTAATACTCATTTATTTAATACTCATTTATTTAATACTCATTTATTTAATACTCATTTATTTAATACTCATTTATTTAATACTCATTTATTTAATACTCATTTATTTAATACTCATTTATTTAATACTCATTTATTTAATACTCATTTATTTAATACTCATTTATTTAATACTCATTTATTTAATACTCATTTATTTAATACTCATTTATTTAATACTCATTTATTTAATACTCATTTATTTAATACTCATTTATTTAATACTCATTTATTTAATACTCATTTATTTAATACTCATTTATTTAATACTCATTTATTTAATACTCATTTATTTAATACTCATTTATTTAATACTCATTTATTTAATACTCATTTATTTAATACTCATTTATTTAATACTCATTTATTTAATACTCATTTATTTAATACTCATTTATTTAATACTCATTTATTTAATACTCATTTATTTAATACTCATTTATTTAATACTCATTTATTTAATACTCATTTATTTAATACTCATTTATTTAATACTCATTTATTTAATACTCATTTATTTAATACTCATTTATTTAATACTCATTTATTTAATACTCATTTATTTAATACTCATTTATTTAATACTCATTTATTTAATACTCATTTATTTAATACTCATTTATTTAATACTCATTTATTTAATACTCATTTATTTAATACTCATTTATTTAATACTCATTTATTTAATACTCATTTATTTAATACTCATTTATTTAATACTCATTTATTTAATACTCATTTATTTAATACTCATTTATTTAATACTCATTTATTTAATACTCATTTATTTAATACTCATTTATTTAATACTCATTTATTTAATACTCATTTATTTAATACTCATTTATTTAATACTCATTTATTTAATACTCATTTATTTAATACTCATTTATTTAATACTCATTTATTTAATACTCATTTATTTAATACTCATTTATTTAATACTCATTTATTTAACACTCATTTATTTAATACTCATTTATTTAATACTCATTTATTTAATACTCATTTATTTAATACTCATTTATTTAATACTCATTTATTTAATACTCATTTATTTAATACTCATTTATTTAATACTCATTTATTTAATACTCATTTATTTAATACTCATTTATTTAATACTCATTTATTTAATACTCATTTATTTAATACTCATTTATTTAATACTCATTTATTTAATACTCATTTATTTAATACTCATTTATTTAATACTCATTTATTTAATACTCATTTATTTAATACTCATTTATTTAATACTCATTTATTTAATACTCATTTATTTAATACTCATTTATTTAATACTCATTTATTTAATACTCATTTATTTAATACTCATTTATTTAATACTCATTTATTTAATACTCATTTATTTAATACTCATTTATTTAACACTCATTTATTTAACACTCATTTATTTAACACTCATTTATTTAATACTCATTTATTTAACACTCATTTATTTAACACTCATTTATTTAATACTCATTTATTTAATACTCATTTATTTAACACTCATTTATTTAACACTCATTTATTTAACACTCATTTATTTAATACTCATTTATTTAACACTCATTTATTTAACACTCATTTATTTAACACTCATTTATTTAATACTCATTTATTTAATACTCATTTATTTAATACTCATTTATTTAATACTCATTTATTTAATACTCATTTATTTAATACTCATTTATTTAATACTCATTTATTTAATACTCATTTATTTAATACTCATTTATTTAATACTCATTTATTTAATACTCATTTATTTAATACTCATTTATTTAATACTCATTTATTTAATACTCATTTATTTAATACTCATTTATTTAATACTCATTTATTTAATACTCATTTATTTAATACTCATTTATTTAATACTCATTTATTTAATACTCATTTATTTAATACTCATTTATTTAACACTCATTTATTTAATACTCATTTATTTAATACTCATTTATTTAATACTCATTTATTTAACACTCATTTATTTAACACTCATTTATTTAACACTCATTTATTTAACACTCATTTATTTAACACTCATTTATTTAACACTCATTTATTTAACACTCATTTATTTAACACTCATTTATTTAACACTCATTTATTTAATACTCATTTATTTAACACTCATTTATTTAACACTCATTTATTTAACACTCATTTATTTAACACTCATTTATTTAACACTCATTTATTTAACACTCATTTATTTAACACTCATTTATTTAACACTCATTTATTTAACACTCATTTATTTAACACTCATTTATTTAACACTCATTTATTTAATACTCATTTATTTAATACTCATTTATTTAATACTCATTTATTTAATACTCATTTATTTAATACTCATTTATTTAATACTCATTTATTTAATACTCATTTATTTAATACTCATTTATTTAATACTCATTTATTTAATACTCATTTATTTAATACTCATTTATTTAATACTCATTTATTTAATACTCATTTATTTAATACTCATTTATTTAATACTCATTTATTTAATACTCATTTATTTAATACTCATTTATTTAATACTCATTTATTTAATACTCATTTATTTAATACTCATTTATTTAATACTCATTTATTTAATACTCATTTATTTAATACTCATTTATTTAATACTCATTTATTTAATACTCATTTATTTAATACTCATTTATTTAATACTCATTTATTTAATACTCATTTATTTAATACTCATTTATTTAATACTCATTTATTTAATACTCATTTATTTAATACTCATTTATTTAATACTCATTTATTTAATACTCATTTATTTAATACTCATTTATTTAATACTCATTTATTTAATACTCATTTATTTAATACTCATTTATTTAATACTCATTTATTTAATACTCATTTATTTAATACTCATTTATTTAATACTCATTTATTTAATACTCATTTATTTAATACTCATTTATTTAATACTCATTTATTTAATACTCATTTATTTAATACTCATTTATTTAATACTCATTTATTTAATACTCATTTATTTAATACTCATTTATTTAATACTCATTTATTTAATACTCATTTATTTAATACTCATTTATTTAATACTCATTTATTTAATACTCATTTATTTAATACTCATTTATTTAATACTCATTTATTTAATACTCATTTATTTAATACTCATTTATTTAATACTCATTTATTTAATACTCATTTATTTAATACTCATTTATTTAATACTCATTTATTTAATACTCATTTATTTAATACTCATTTATTTAATACTCATTTATTTAATACTCATTTATTTAATACTCATTTATTTAATACTCATTTATTTAATACTCATTTATTTAATACTCATTTATTTAATACTCATTTATTTAATACTCATTTATTTAATACTCATTTATTTAATACTCATTTATTTAATACTCATTTATTTAATACTCATTTATTTAATACTCATTTATTTAATACTCATTTATTTAATACTCATTTATTTAATACTCATTTATTTAATACTCATTTATTTAATACTCATTTATTTAATACTCATTTATTTAATACTCATTTATTTAATACTCATTTATTTAATACTCATTTATTTAATACTCATTTATTTAATACTCATTTATTTAATACTCATTTATTTAATACTCATTTATTTAATACTCATTTATTTAATACTCATTTATTTAATACTCATTTATTTAATACTCATTTATTTAATACTCATTTATTTAATACTCATTTATTTAATACTCATTTATTTAATACTCATTTATTTAATACTCATTTATTTAATACTCATTTATTTAATACTCATTTATTTAATACTCATTTATTTAATACTCATTTATTTAATACTCATTTATTTAATACTCATTTATTTAATACTCATTTATTTAATACTCATTTATTTAATACTCATTTATTTAATACTCATTTATTTAATACTCATTTATTTAATACTCATTTATTTAATACTCATTTATTTAATACTCATTTATTTAATACTCATTTATTTAATACTCATTTATTTAATACTCATTTATTTAATACTCATTTATTTAATACTCATTTATTTAATACTCATTTATTTAATACTCATTTATTTAATACTCATTTATTTAATACTCATTTATTTAATACTCATTTATTTAATACTCATTTATTTAATACTCATTTATTTAATACTCATTTATTTAATACTCATTTATTTAATACTCATTTATTTAATACTCATTTATTTAATACTCATTTATTTAATACTCATTTATTTAATACTCATTTATTTAATACTCATTTATTTAATACTCATTTATTTAATACTCATTTATTTAATACTCATTTATTTAATACTCATTTATTTAATACTCATTTATTTAATACTCATTTATTTAATACTCATTTATTTAATACTCATTTATTTAATACTCATTTATTTAATACTCATTTATTTAATACTCATTTATTTAATACTCATTTATTTAATACTCATTTATTTAATACTCATTTATTTAATACTCATTTATTTAATACTCATTTATTTAATACTCATTTATTTAATACTCATTTATTTAATACTCATTTATTTAATACTCATTTATTTAATACTCATTTATTTAATACTCATTTATTTAATACTCATTTATTTAATACTCATTTATTTAATACTCATTTATTTAATACTCATTTATTTAATACTCATTTATTTAATACTCATTTATTTAATACTCATTTATTTAATACTCATTTATTTAATACTCATTTATTTAATACTCATTTATTTAATACTCATTTATTTAATACTCATTTATTTAATACTCATTTATTTAATACTCATTTATTTAATACTCATTTATTTAATACTCATTTATTTAATACTCATTTATTTAATACTCATTTATTTAATACTCATTTATTTAATACTCATTTATTTAATACTCATTTATTTAATACTCATTTATTTAATACTCATTTATTTAATACTCATTTATTTAATACTCATTTATTTAATACTCATTTATTTAATACTCATTTATTTAATACTCATTTATTTAATACTCATTTATTTAATACTCATTTATTTAATACTCATTTATTTAATACTCATTTATTTAATACTCATTTATTTAATACTCATTTATTTAATACTCATTTATTTAATACTCATTTATTTAATACTCATTTATTTAATACTCATTTATTTAATACTCATTTATTTAATACTCATTTATTTAATACTCATTTATTTAATACTCATTTATTTAATACTCATTTATTTAATACTCATTTATTTAATACTCATTTATTTAATACTCATTTATTTAATACTCATTTATTTAATACTCATTTATTTAATACTCATTTATTTAATACTCATTTATTTAATACTCATTTATTTAATACTCATTTATTTAATACTCATTTATTTAATACTCATTTATTTAATACTCATTTATTTAATACTCATTTATTTAATACTCATTTATTTAATACTCATTTATTTAATACTCATTTATTTAATACTCATTTATTTAATACTCATTTATTTAATACTCATTTATTTAATACTCATTTATTTAATACTCATTTATTTAATACTCATTTATTTAATACTCATTTATTTAATACTCATTTATTTAATACTCATTTATTTAATACTCATTTATTTAATACTCATTTATTTAATACTCATTTATTTAATACTCATTTATTTAATACTCATTTATTTAATACTCATTTATTTAATACTCATTTATTTAATACTCATTTATTTAACACTCATTTATTTAACACTCATTTATTTAATACTCATTTATTTAACACTCATTTATTTAACACTCATTTATTTAACACTCATTTATTTAACACTCATTTATTTAATACTCATTTATTTAACACTCATTTATTTAACACTCATTTATTTAACACTCATTTATTTAATACTCATTTATTTAACACTCATTTATTTAACACTCATTTATTTAACACTCATTTATTTAATACTCATTTATTTAACACTCATTTATTTAACACTCATTTATTTAACACTCATTTATTTAATACTCATTTATTTAACACTCATTTATTTAACACTCATTTATTTAATACTCATTTATTTAATACTCATTTATTTAATACTCATTTATTTAACACTCATTTATTTAACACTCATTTATTTAACACTCATTTATTTAATACTCATTTATTTAACACTCATTTATTTAACACTCATTTATTTAATACTCATTTATTTAATACTCATTTATTTAATACTCATTTATTTAATACTCATTTATTTAATACTCATTTATTTAATACTCATTTATTTAATACTTATTTATTTAATACTTATTTATTTAATACTTATTTATTTAATGCTTATTTATTTAATGCTTATTTATTTAATGCTTATTTATTTAATGCTTATTTATTTAATACTTATTTATTTAATGCTTATTTATTTAATGCTTATTTATTTAATACTTATTTATTTAATGCTTATTTATTTAATGCTTATTTATTTAATACTTATTTATTTAATACTTATTTATTTAATACTTATTTATATAATGCTTATTTATTTAATGCTTATTTATTTAATACTTATTTATTTAATACTTATTTATTTAATACTTATTTATTTAATACTTATTTATTTAATGCTTATTTATTTAATACTTATTTATTTAATACTTATTTATTTAATACTTATTTATTTAATGCTTATTTATTTAATAATTTATTTATTTAATTCTTTTTAATACTTATTTATTTAATAATTTATTTATTTAATTCTTTTTAATACTTATTTATTTAATAATTTATTTAATTCTTTTTAATACTTATTTATTTAATAATTTATTTAATTCTTTTTAATACTTATTTATTTAATAATTTATTTAAAGAATGAGTACTTAAAATGTACTTACATTTTAAATTTTTCTTGTGCATATTGAACGGATCACAGCATTTGTTTGATAAAATTCATATCTCGTAATTAAAATTGCGTAATGGTGGTCAAAATATTTGGCAAACTGTCAACTGCAATATCGTCTAAGCGAGCTGTTATCAGACTTTTTATTTCATCTTCCAATTTGTCTATTTTCTTTAATCCCTTTGTCTTACACAATCATGTTTTATAACACTCTTCGTTCTTTAGTTCACCGACCGAGCACTGTTTCGGAAAATGTGAATCTAATTCCATCGCTAATCCCGAAGTTTTAAAGTTCCAAACACGAATAAACTACTATTACTCTACATTAAATTAAAAGAATTTCACTTTAGCTATGAACATCAAATTACAATTGTTCTTGAAAAAGTCGCCACGATTTAAGGAGTAACTTTACTTCTAAATTCTGAACAAGTGAGATCAGACAAGAAGGCTGCTACACTGTCATATTTGCTTTGTTCCTTTAGAGAATATTCTAGTCATACTTCCAGCACCTTTCTAAAGCCGTTTCTCTAAAATCGCGTTCCAAATAAAGAAATGTCTAAGATATGCTTAGACAATGTACAAACAGATTTTAATTTACGTTTTCAAAAATAATTTTTATAGAATTTTTGTATTAGTACTTTCTAAAAAAAAAAAAAATTGTTTACAATTTTATTGATAAATTTGCGAAAATAAACAAAATTCGAATATTGTTTTTTTCAAACCTTAAAAACCAAATACTCTAAGAGCGTAGTATATCACATTCAAGCTTACGTAAGGGGCTATTTAAAAATAACTTGTATTTGAAAATCGAAGTTGGGACTTGGGCCTTTATACACCGTCGAAGGTGACCCCCCATTTCAGAAAAATTCTAAGAAAACTATTATTATTAAACAAACGGTTAAAGATAGAAACTTTCTATGGTGTTTTTTGAAATCTACAGTATTTATTACACTATAACCGAATATTTCGCTTAAAACGTATTTGTATATTATATTTTATTCAACGATTCCTTGGGGGGTACCAAAATGAGCTTTACGTCACTTCGAAAAAGTGACTTCTGTTCATATTGCTCTAGTTCTGCAACCGTTTAATATTTTTTGCTAAAACTTAGTATTTGCCCATCAATTTGTCCTTATTTTACGTGGTAAAAATTTCATTTGGATCGGCCGACCCATGGTTGCATGAGTTGTCGATTTGACGTGGAATGACCCAAAGGGTGATATTATAGGTTCATGCCTTCGTTAACGGTACTTAAGGTCACTGGAGGGTCCCTTCCAAGGATGGGCCCCTAGGCCTACGCCTAGGTGTGCCTTGGCGGAAATACGGCCCTGGTTAAAATGCGTAATTAATGATAATTTTTAAGTAGTCGATTTACTACTATATTGAGAGCTTTGTCGATGCTATAAGTAACAGTTAAAATGACAACTGGACCTTTCCTTTAAACCAGGGGCGGATTAACCCTTTCGGCGCCTTTAGGCACAGATAAATTTGGCGCCCCATGGCATTGGTCAGCTTAGGAGGGGCGTATCGGTTTTTAATAAATAAATATATTTTAGTTTCCCCAAACCTTTTCGGCGTTATTTTGAGTAGGGGTAAGCCAAGTACATGGACCGTGGGGCTTCATCAGAGTTTTGGCGCCCCTAGAAAAATGGTGCCCTAGGCTCGTGCCTACTTTGCCTAATGGTTAATACGCCCCTGCTTTAAACTCTTAACGAGTTCGAATAATCAAAAACGCACGCCAAGTCGGAAACCAGTTTCTAATATATATTTCACTGGCCCATTTTTAATTGAAACTCTCAGCGCAGCGGGAAACAGTTCGCTAAAATGGCTTCCTTCAACGAATTCGCGGTTTTTCTGGTCACGTTAAGCCTTGTCGTTCTAAGCTTAACCATCGACGGTACCTCGACTGAGGCAGACGACGGAGAAACAGCGATCATTGGCGGCATTATGGTATATTTCGCTTGCAAAAACCGGACTTGCTACCCGGGAATTTACGCTGTCGACGACACCAGTACAGTACGCAAAAGACCGAAGACACCTAAACGCAGGATTGGCAAGTTTTAAACGAAATGTTTACCACTTTTAAAAAAGCCCACCAATTTGTTTAAAACGGTTTAAACTGAGTTAAACGGGACTTTTCTTCAAGATATATTATATTTACTTTTTCTCAACAATATTTTTATATTATGAGGAAAAATAATTGTCCAAGGGGTGTAGCACCTTCTACTTGCCCAACTATTATGGTAAATAAAGAATAACGTTTGACTTGAAGGTTCGCAGTTGAAACGCGCCTTTTGCTACAATAAAATTCAAGAAGTTAGGTCTCTTATGATATTTTTGGATAATGGTAACTAGTTAACTAATAATATGTGACACGTGGTTTTCGGTAATTTTAAAATAGTTTTCAATATACCATTTACTCCTGAAAATACACACATTTTGGTCGTCACTCTTGTGTAGAATTAGCGTGAAAATGTAAAATTATAAACAATATCAGAAATTTATATTAAACATTCAGACATGGGGAACTATCTAATTTAGAATACAAACTAACCTTAATTCAGATAAGTAGACAGAAAAGGGGACGACCCGTTTGAGTCGAGTATTTTCTTTTTCGAGGTCCTAGATGATTAACTTGGAAAATATTTACTTTTGGCAAGAATGTTAGTTGATAACCTTGAAAAGATTTACTTTTGACAAGCCTGTTAGTTGATTACCTTGAAAAGATTTATTTTTTGCAAGAATGTTAAATGATTACCTTGAAAAGATTTAATTTTGACAAGCCTGTTAGTTGATTACCTTGAAAATATTTTCTTTTGACAAGCCTGTTAGTTTATTACCTTGAAAAGATTTAATTTTACAAGCCTGTTAGTTGATAACCTTGAAAAGGTTTAATTTTGACAAGCCTGTTAGTTGATAATCTTGAAAATATTTTCTTTTGACAAGCCTGTTAGTTGATAACCTTGAAAAGGTTTATTTTTGACAAGCCTGTTAGTTGATAACCTTGGAAATATTTTCTTTTGACAAGAATGTAATAGGCCTTTCAATAGAACATCTTCAAGGAAATCGCCAAGAAGTAATGTTTATGAGAGCAAGGACCTGCAAGTTGCTGTTTATTTGGTGCTTTTTGAAATAATGGACACTTTTCAGCTGTACGGTATGAAATAAGTGTTTTCTTTCAACCAGGTAGATTTTTTTACATATTAAGACTAAGCAAAAACACAACGTTCTGTTTACCGGTTGAAGTTTCTATGTTAACCTACGAGCAAAAGATATCTGTATGAGTTGAGCGCCCCTAGCGGAATATATTTTTAGAATAGTTTTTGCATTGTAGCAAATATAAAATCAAATCAAATCATTTTATTTCAATGATTTCAGCACCACGCTCGTTATAGCGGGAAAATCCTTGCTCACGGAATTTCGGCGAATGAGTTGGCCATGGTCCCAGTCACTAAATTATTTTGAAAGACTTAATGAATCTTGATTGTGTTTGCCATCGTCAGTGGCGGCACTAGTAATTTTATAGAGGTCGGCTTATTTTTTACGGATTATGGGGCCCCTTATACAAATTGTCAAAACAGCAAAACAAACTCTAACAAATTACCAAAATTAGAATTTTCTGAAGACTAATTTGGCAACATGCCTCGCCTGTCCGTATATGAAATCCTCAAGTACGTTAACTTTGCTAACTCTGAACTGACGACGTAATTATTAAGTATAAAGTATCTTTTAGGCTTGTGAAAAAAACGACGAAAAAAAAGTGACGATTTCTGTATCTCTAGAAATATTTGGTTAATTTTTAAAAATCTTTTTCACATTTTGGTTTCTATTCAGCCTACTTTTTTAATAACTTAAAATAGCGCTGTTTATTAATTTATTGATAAATGTGATACCATAAAAAAAAACATTTTGTAATATAAATAAATTTTTTGAAAACATTTTTCTATTAAAACTGTTCATTAATATCACTTTTTAAAATGAAATGTTTTCATATTAATTTAACATTCGTTGGATCCCCCCCCCCCCTGGGAAAAATTACGATCGCCTCTCCTTTAAAGATAAGTCCCTTTAAATTAGTTTCATAACATGTTTTAAACAAAGGTTTTTAGATGTTTTTTTAGTTTAGAACCATAAAATAAAACTGTTCTTTAAAAAAAAACAGATTTTGACAACTCGGCCTAGCTCTAGTGTGCCGAAACCAAAACCAAACTAATTGAAAGAGGTAGGCTCAAAAATCAAGAGCTACAACGAGTACCTATAACATCAAGCCTCAGATTTCATATATTATGTTAATTTAGTTTTTCTTTATTTTGCTAATTTAGTTTTTTTTTTCTAATTTAGTTTTTCTCTATTTTGCTAATTTAGGTTTTCTGTGTTTGATAATTCAGTTTTTCAATATTTTGCTAATTTAGTTTTTCTCTATTTTGCTAATTTAATTTTTCTGTATTTTGATAATTCAGTTTTTGAATATTTTGCTAATTTAGTTTTTCAATATTTTGCTAATTTAATTTTTCTGTATTTTGCTAATTAAGGTTTTCTGTATTTTGATAATTCAGTTTTTCTGTATTTTGATAATTCAGTTTTTCTGTATTTTGATAATTCAGTTTTTCTGTATTTTGATAATTCAGTTTTTCTGTATCAAAATAAGCTACTTTTAAAAATAAAATCAAATGAAGTTAAGTTGAGTTTAATAATCGGTACGTGACTGGATTTTTAAACAGTTGGTTTCTATTAAAGCATTGTTGCAATTCATCGAAATCCACATTTTTATTGACTACTTTCAGACGATTTTTAGCGTTGTTCCAGCAACTTGCTATCCGAGCGCGCCCTTCTGTTGGTTTCAGTATGTCATAGATTTTAAAAGATTTCAAAAAAACATTTTCTTTATATAAGGCCTAAAATTTATAAATCTTATTGTTTAAGTTAAAAAATTATTTAATTGGGAGAAAATATATGTATTTTTCTTTGTGAAAGGGAGGATAAAAAGGAAACATTATTAGTTAAGCCTCGTCTATCGACAGGGTTGCCACAATATTTTTGGATTCATATTCCCCTTTTCTGACATTATTGGAAATTTTCCCTGACCTTTCAAAGTCAAAATAAGACAATTATTTTCAAATTTATATTTTACGTTCCTCAGAATTTAAATAATTTACCTCAGCTTATACAGGGTGTCTACTTAAAAATGAACCAGGGCGAATATCTCAAAATCTGTTTTAGGTATGAATTTGGTCGCATAGTGTGTATGAAAATGTCGATGACCTTGAACCATGTCTTCAAGGTCATCCAAAAACTATCTCGAGAACCGTAAGTGTTAGAAAGTTAGTTCCAATTAGAAAAGTATTCCCTGTCACGTTTTAGGTCTAAATAGCTGGAGCCCAATCTGATTTGACGAATAGGTAGTCGAGAAAACTTTTACTAAAATCACAAAGGTCGTAAAAGGGAAAATTACAAGAAATCGCTAATAACAGAAAAACAAGTCGTGTTACATTATCGAAATTTGTTAGACAAACTCATCCTGGTGGGAGTATTTCAATTTTGTAAAATTGGATGACCTTGAAAACGCGGTTCAAAGTTGTAAAAAAATTATCTCGCGATCCATTGTGTTTAGAAACTAGGTTTCAATTAGAAAAGTGCGCATCACCACATTTAATTGGAACCAAGTTTCTAACACTTACGGTTCTCGAGATAATTTTTGGATGAACTTGAAGACATGGTTCAAGGTCATCGACATTTTCATAGTAGGTGTTCCCCGTACACGCTCTATGCTACCTGAAAATGTCAAATTCGTACTTATAACCGATTTTAAGATATTCGCCCTGGTTCATTTTTTAGTGGACACCCTGTATTTATTATGAAGGTGACTCTGCAAATGAAGTTTTATCTAAATAAGATATGGCAACGTTTACAAAATTTTGTAAAAACCTTCATAAAAATGTTTTATCTAAATAAGTTATTGCTAGTAAATGAGAGAAAGATATAAATATTTATATAATTTTTGTATTACTACGCTTACAAACATTAATTACAAACCTTCATAAAACCAAAAGTGACATAATTACCAAAAGTGTGACAATCCCTTTACTTTCGTATGCTAAAGGTTTAATAAATGTTTGACTCGAGATCGACCACATAAAAGACTGTTTATTGTCGCCTTTCTGGATCTTTTTTAGTCTGTGGAATATTATCGTAGGTAGATGGCGATAGCGTCTCCACAGAACGACGACAAATCAAAAAATACACTAACCAGTGCTACTTAGTTCTTCCGTTCCTCACTACGAGGCGTTATTTGTTGTTTTTAACTTCCTTCCCTCCCCAAGACGTACTTTCCCTTCTCCCCTCCCAACTTGTATTTCGCTCGTATCATTCATTAAGAAATAGGTCCGATTGACACACTTTTGGTAATTTTGTCACTTTTGATAAAACTCTTAAGATAAAATTTAATTTCCCGACTGTTCCCTAGCCTATGGCAACCCTGTTTGAAATCGGAAGTACCCAGCGCCCCTAGCTTAACAACGTCGATATAGATTTAGCGTCGAAGCCGTCGATATGATTTTGGGTAGGCATCGGCGTTTCGCGAAAATCACCCAGAGGCGGCGCGGTGCACAGATTTAAAAAAAAATCCTCTGCGTTAATTTTTTCGGCGAAGGGGCAAAAGTTTTTCTTTTCTTATGAAAGTTTTTAAAAAAAAATTTCAAAATGTTTATAAAGAAAAAAAAATTAATTTACGAAAAAAATCTAAAACAATTCGTCGGCGGGAACAAAATTTATCATCGGCGGCGTCGGGCCAAAAAGTTAACAATTCGGCCCAGGCCATAATATTAGTTCCACATCAGTGTATTCGAGTGGGCAAACCCATACACCCTTAGTAGACACAGGTAGTGTGTCGGAATTTATAGCCCGGTGTACCTAGTAACAGAGACCATACCACCAGGCAATATAATACAAAATCTGTTGAGGCTACGTGATTTCTTATCGTTTGATATATAAATTGCCATCCTATGTTAAAGAGTGGGTACCGCCCACCCTCAGGATACGCGGGTGGGCAAACCAATACAAAAGCTGTTGAGGCCATGTGATTTCCTATCGTTAGACATATAAAATACCATCCTAAGTTGAAGGATTAAAACTTGGGCGCCACCCACCCTCAGGATACGCGGGTGGGCAAAGCAATACAAAAGCTGTTGAGCCCATGTGATTTCCTATTGTTTGATACATAATTTACCTCCTACATAGATAGATAGATAGATAGATAGATATATATATATATATATATATATATATAGATATATATATATATATCTATATATATATAGATATATATATATATCTATATATATATAGATATATATATATATCTATATCTATATCTATATCTATAGATATAGATATATCTATATCTAAAAAAAATATATATATATATCTATATCTATAGAGATATATATATATATATATATCTATATCTATAGAGAGAGATATATATATATATATATCTATATCTATAGAGATATATATATATATATATATATATATCTATAGAGATATATATATATATATATATCTATATCTATAGAGAGAGATATATATATATATATATATATATATATATATATATATATATATATATCTATATCTATAGAGATATATATATATATATATATATATATATATCTATATCTATAGAGATATATATATATATATATAGATATATATCTATATCTATAGAGAGATATATATATATATATCTATATCTATAGAGATATATATATATATATATATCTATATCTATAGAGATATATATATATATATATATCTATATCTATAGAGATATATATATATATATATCTATATCTATAGAGATATATATCTATATCTATATCTATAGAGATATATATCTATATCTATATCTATATCTATATCTATATCTATATATAGATATATATATATATATATATATATATATATATATATATATATATATAGATATATATATATATATATAGATATATATATCTCTATAGATATATATATATATATATATTTTTTTTTTAGTTCCACATCGATATAGATATATATATATATATATATCCATCCATATATCGATGTGGAACTAAAAACTGGTTTGCATTAGGGAAAAACCTTCGTGACGACGAGGTTCGAAGCAAAAATTCAAGTTAGGCCTAATACAATATTTTTGCGTCGCGTCGTTTTCGATGTAGTGAAAACTTGGAGGAATAAAACAAGTATACAGGAGTTGCGGAGAGCTGCGAAATCGGTTACGTCAGTGACCGTGAACTCGAGCGAGACGGAGGGGTTCAAACGCGACTAGCGCCAACTGCATACGGAATTTTGCAACTATTATCATTTTATAGCATTGTTTTCACGTCGTCTGGTTTGTTTTGAAACATTTCTAAATTCTTTGCGCCTTTTTCCAAAATGACTCGTATATGTTTGGAGGAATAAAACAAACCAGACGACGCGAAAACAATGATATAAAACGATAATAGTTGCAAAATTCCGTATGCAGTTGGCGCTAGTCGCGTTTGAACCCCTCCGTCTCGCGCGAGTTCACGGTCACTGACGAAACCGATTTCGCAGCTCTCCGCAACTCCTGTATACTTGTTTTATTCCTCCAAGGTGAAAACCAGCACTCGGCGGCGGCGGTTCGGCGCTAGCCTCGTTTACAGCTAAATTTTGCTAGAATGTAGATAGTACGCAATCAGCGTTGCCAGACGTCCTATAATTATATGACTTTTCGATAATAACGAGGCAATTTTTGGGGCATATTATAATTTTAAGCGCGTACTACATAGTACTCTTTTTCGATAATTCGTTATTGGCGTTCTTTAAAATCGATAACTTGGTGGTCGAAGAATCTGTTCCATTGCGCCGAATCCCATTCGACCGAAAAAGCCGCACTTTTGCGGATTTAGGATTCGGTCTAATGGGATTGTCCCATTCGACCGAAAAACCCGCACTTCTCCGGGTTTAGGATTCGGTTTTATCCGTTTCAGCATCTGTCAGAACAGCATGCAGTGTTACCTAACCTAACCTAACCTCAATTGTGAATATTGCGTCAGTCGATTAGAAAAATACAAAACCCGCCTTTGGGCTAATTTCATCAAAAACATTGGCGGAGTTCGGTCGAATGGGATTCGGCCCAATGGGAAGATACCGTGGTCGAAGGGCCGATTAATTTTTATTTACGATTATTTTTTTAAAAATGCGGCAACGAACCACATACGGAATTCCTTCGTTAGGCCTTTCTATAGAGTAACATTGGCTTTCTTGTTTGTATGTTGCTGCTGCGTCACGTGTGACGTATCGATGACGTTCTACTGTGAAAAGCCCTGGACATAAGATTAAATTTGACGAGGTACCCTGTTTTTAAGCATAAACTGAACTGAACTTCGTGACGAATGAACTACATAAAACTAAGGTTCGTAAAAGAGGCAAGCATAAAAACAAGTTTAGCAAGCGTAGCTTATTTTATAGAAAAACCTATTAGAAACTTTATGGAACCTAGGAAGATTCAAGTGTACCTGGAGAAGAAATTTGTATTCCCCCGACCAATGCCTCGCGGCTCGGCTACAGCAGGGAGCTTCTATAGAAGCTCCCTGGCTACAGCTGTCGCCTGGTCTGTCAAATACTTGGACATAACGTTTTTAGCGCCACCTACAAAGCTTCAAAGTAACCTAGGAGTTACCAAAACATTCGTCAGTATTTCGAACTTTAACGGTTTTTAGCTTAGGCCAAGTCGAAGAAATTTGCCCGAAAACTATAATTTCAAAGAAAGTTGTAATGAATGTTAAGTTTTAAATTTAATTATGGGGAAATATTGTTGCTTTGACAACTGTCGTAGCGATTCTAGGTGCCATAAAAATATAAACACGTGGTCATAGTTCACATTTCCCCCACTAGATGGCTCCGTTGTAGTTTTATGTCCAAGGGATTGAGGCTTTGAATTTCCCGCTGAATATTTTGAGTTCTACAATTTAGACTGGAAATAATTTTTATTTTTTTAGTCTTAGGAACGATAATTTGATTTTCGCAATCTGGCAACGCTGTACCAGGGCCGTCTAATTGGAGGCCCCAGGGCAAAGCTATGGGCGATCCCCTGTAACTCCACCCAAGTTTCTAACTTCCAGTCCATCGTTGCTCTAATCTACAACTATCGGTTCAAATAATTTCACTTGTCCTACTAAAGGTTACTAGAGAAGAAGCTTATTCTGAATTTAAAAATACCAACAACCAAAAGTCTTTATTCGTTTTAGATTTACCCTGTCTATAGACGCGACTAAATACGAAGTTTAGGACTTTCGAGCAATGTTAAAAACATTTTTTTGATTAAAATTTCTTTCGCGTTTCACAATATAAAAAATGGGGCCTTCCAGAATCTTGGGGCCCTAGGGCAGTGCCCTTTTTGCCCAATGCGAAAGATGGCACTGCGCTGTACGCAAGAAAGCGACGTACAAGTTTTTCCTAACACGTTTTCTAGCGCTGGCTTAACCTGTCTAATCTTGCGCGTATGGCGCAAAAGACCAAAATAACTAAATTTGATGTGGCCATAAAATCTTCGCGTAATTACGCAAGAATGTGAAGTAGCAACCACTTGATAAGAATAGAGCGCCGTTTATAACATCAACAGATAATGTTATATCACGCCATTTCACAACGTGAATTGGGAGTTATACAAACGTGTTGAGAAAGCTGACAGGTCGGCCATTCAAGCTTCAGTGAGAGACCTCTTCAAATTTTCCTTTGAGGCACCGAGTTTCTTCAGATAAACTATAAATTAATTTCATACCATAGATACATAGACAATTATATTCGAAAGTTATATTACTTTACGCGTATGATATGAAAAATAAAAGCCTACCACCCAGTATTCACTATAATACCAGAAATGTAGATAGTGGTAGTGTATTAGGCGAAATGATGATAAAAACAATCGGACAGAAACACGCAATTTTTTTAGGTCCAAAATTATTTAACTACATGGAAAAATGTTTAAAACAATGTCCTAACTATAATTAAAAAAAATTATAACGTGGTTGATATCCTTTGGCATTACAAATCTCTACAACTTTATGGATTTTTTAAATGGTAATTTTGTACAGTGTTAATGTAATGATTTTGTATAGTTGTAATTTAATAATTTTTTTTGTAGTTGTAATATAGTGATTTTTGTACAGTAGCAATATAATGATTCTGTGTTAAACTTTGAATGATGTATATGACCTCTGAATTGAACCAACCTTAAAATATAAGTATTACTTTATCCAGATTTCCTAAGTAGGTGGTTAAATAAACCCCATCTCTGACTGTCTTGCCCCCCTGTGGAAAAATCTGCCAGATCTATACGTAGAAATTTCTCAGCTTTGACAGTATAAAGAGAAACCATAGACAAACCAGTTATAAGTCCAGTCTCAGAAGCACAAACTCTATAATCGGCTATGAATGATCTTTTATTTAAAGAACTATTACAATGGCTCCTAAAGTCTTAAGATACCCTCAATAAGATTTTTTTTCATTTGTGCTCTTTAGGGCAAACTTTCTGAATCCTCATATATTTCCCTGATTTTTACAAAAAAAAAATGATTCAATAGGCCTTTTCATTGCTGAACTTGCTTTTTACGTTACAAAATACGTAGAAGTTCAGTTCAGTTTATACATAAAACCGGGTTCCTCGTGGAATTTACCTTTATGTCCAGGGCTTTTCGTAGAAAAACGTCATCAGCAGCAACATGAAAACCAGGCCTGTATAAACCATGGTATTTAATTATAATTATATTAATGTATATACTTAGGAAGAATAACCATGTTGAGATGATGTGCGATCATAAAGGTCGAATTTTACCCCCTTGCACTAGTGGGGGAAGGAAATCCGTCACCGTCGTGTGCTTCAATGTCGTCGGAAGACGTCAGTTTAAGGGGACCAATCAGGTACCGGACCCATTTGATTTTTTATTGGAGGTGGAGCTTATTGTTAGAGCATGAAGGGGTCGGAAAAAAGGCTAAAAATCGTCATTCTCCCGACAGTAGATATAAATTCGTGTTTCAATATTACCAGAATTAAATATTTACATAACAAGTAAGGTAAATTAAAAGATGGGTTAATACACTACCCACGTAACTAGACAAGGCCGTGCATGCTCGAAAACACATATTTTACGGTCTTTCGAATTCCCGCTAGGTGCGCATGTACGTCGAATCTACTGCTCAGGCCTTGTCTATAGCATAACCCATGGTGATTCAATTACGTAGGCTACGGTCGGTAGTAACTGCATCGCAGCTTCGTAGAACAGGGTTTGAAGAATAATACTAATTTGTAAGTATTTTTTTTTATATAAATCTCAATATTTATATTACTTTTTAAAATATAAATATGCCTTCTAGTTAAGCTATATCTATTTCGCAATTTTCACAAATAAAACTAACTATTAAAAAAAAAGTTTCCTTAAACCTTGGCTAAAAATTTCCAAAATATAAAACTTTAAGCAATAGATATAGGTTAACTAATATTTCGATTTTAAAATAATGTAATATAAATATTGGGATTTATAAAAGAAAATACTTAAAAACTACTTTTATTCTTTAAACGCTGTCCTACGAAGCTGCGATGCAGCCACAACCGGCACGGTAGCCTACGTGATTAATCACCATGGACTATGCTTTAGACAAAGCCCGAGCAGTAGATTTGACGTACATGCGCGCCTAGCGGGAATTTGCGGCGAATTCGAAAGACCAATAAATGTATTTTTTTAAGGATATTTCAACGTATGTATGACAACGTAAACTGGTTGCTGTAGCGATGTCAATAGGCGCTTCAATAAAGCATCTTCAAGGAAATCACCAACAAGTAATACATCCGAGAACCAGGACCTGCAAGTTACTGTTTATTTGGTGCTTGTTTAAATAATGGAAACTTTTCACTTGAAAACAGAACGTCGTGTTTTTACTACGCCTTAATACGTCAAAAAAAGCTACCTGGTTAAAAGGAAACACTTGTTGCATACCGTACAGGTGTTAAGTTTCCATTATTTCAACAAGCACTATATAAACAGTAACTTGCTGGTCCTTGTTCTCGGAAACATTACTTGGCAATTTCCTTGGAGATGTTTTATTGAAATGCCCATATAGAGCAAATTAGTTACAGCTTCTAATTACATTTTATTCGGATTAATTTAAATTTTGTTTATATTACCAATACATACCAATTACGAATAATTTTGACAAGAAAAAAAAGGAATAAAATATTTTATAAGAAAATAAAATAGCATAAATGGACTTGCAGCCCACGCAACCGCGAGAGCGAAGCAGTTTTAAGTGGATCGGTAGATAGCTAGGTAAAAACGGGGGGAGGTCGACCAAATCAAAATATTTTTCAAGGTCTTCACTGAAACATAACAAGTGAAATTGGCAACATTTCAAACTTTTGAAGCCAAATAATTGCCACACTTTCTTATAAAAACACCGTAGGCATTTTGGAAAACGTCCGCCATCTTGGGTATTTTTTTAATTGGATAAGTTTAGTGGCCATTTTGGAAACTTCTATATCGTGGCAGGTTCCATACTTGCGGGGGTCAAATGACCCTAATCGGGTAGAATTGTTCGCCATCTTAGAAAATGGCCATAGTTTTGGTTTTCCATGTACCGTAAGTAACATAATACTAATAAGTATGACACTTCGTACTGTTTTAATACTTAGTTTCTAATATAATTCATCTTAGGCTAATATAACTTTCGACCAATGAGGTAGAATAAATAGAGATAAAAATCCGGCTTCCAGGACCTACCGTTTCGCCGGACAGTATTTGTTGAGTTGGAGAGTTAGGCCTAGTAAATGAACTTAATCAAATCGTGTTGGCGCCATCTATGGTTTTATTGGAAAACTAAACCTTAATATATTTGGCAAAAGTGTCTGCTTATAAAAACAGATGGCGTAAACACGATTGGATAAAGTTCAAACTTAAGCCTAATTCTTCTTCTCAAATAAAAGGTGTCCCGCGAATCCCAGATTTGTTTGTATCTCTAGTTCATATTCTACCTCATTGCTTTCAACAACTAGCGCCTCCTTTTGAAAAAAAAAGGTGCAAATGCAAAATTTGGTCACGTGGGGTCGGAGATTTTTAAGGATTTATTAGATCGACGAATACCAAGCGGAAAAACAAAACGGGTTCATGCCCTACGCCACCCCTGTCGCCAAGTGGAGGGACAAGTACGGGATATCTATCCTGGAAAATCTTTTGCCTAGGGCTGAACTGATCTTGTTAGCGCAATAACTCTGAAAATCAGATCGGTGATAATGTTTGCTGATTGTCATACTTATGGATATGAATTTACTTCTGCCTGTACGCAATTTGTGAATCGGTCTATTTTTAAGCTGTAAAACGTCGATATTTTCACCGATAGGGAGCGAGCCAAATATCCCTCGCCAAATATGAAGCATCTATTTATACCAAGTAACGTAATATTTACGTTCCTTTCCACCGTAAATAAACCAGAGATAAAACGCGCCTCTAGATAGAGGCAAACAAACAAAACAGAATGACGCGAAATCTAAGACGACATTGAATATCATTGACGGAAACTTTCCTTATTAATCAGTCCCCAGCCTAAACGTGGCATTACGCCAATACTTTGAGCTAGAGCCAAATGTGCTAAATCAATGAACGCTTTTTAGGTCTAGGCCTACAGACAATTTTGAACTACTGCCAACTTCCCTTCCGCACACCCGGGAAATCCCACTAAACGGGAAACGGGTCAAATTCTAGACCCAAGAAACGTTGAGAAGGCCATTTTTGCAACCTAATTGCTAACAAATTTTACGAATTGAAACTAGGCCTAATTTTTAATAGCCGAAATTATATTTTGGCCTTTCTGACAAATTACAAGTTCATAAAAATATTACAAATTTACCGCATAATTTATAAAATATAGCAGATAAAAATAGCAGCTACAACTTTGACAAATCATAATAAATATATCGTAGTTCTAAAGCTAAGGGTTTGAACGAGGTACTTCCAGTAAAAATTATTTCAATAGACAAGGTTCAAGTTATAACATAACCCTAAGTTATGTACAACAAGACGTTTTCTATGATTTTACACACCAGGCAAAAGATAATCATAGGTTAATGAAAGATTCTCCAGTACAGCTACCTTCTCAAGTTACGTAGCCCTCGACTACTAGCGCCACCTTTTGGAAAAAATTACAAATGCACGAATACATCACTTTCACTACAACCAGAAGAAAATAGGGGGAAGTACGCTTCTAGTCAGCATTGGAAAGGCGTCACTTTTCACGAATTTTCGCGCCAGAACGGTTTGGCGGGAAATCGCGGATGAATACATCGTTTAAATAATAAATTTTTATCAAATTGAACAATCGTAACATATTGTCCTTTTCATTATCTGCTAAATGAGCTAAGGCGTCTTTACTCTCGTCGTTTATCGCCGTGTTGAAACAAAACAAAAGTGGAACTACTTTTTCATTTTGGTTAATTATGCGTAAAAAGGTGTTTTCGTGGGTCACACGACGCCTTCTACAGCTCAAAGCTACAGATACGTACTTCCCCTATTTTCTTCTGCTACAACGTATTACATCACCGACTTTCTAGACCGGCAAGAAAAAGTAAGCAAGTGGAGAATATTTCTTTATGGTCTAAATCGTCTATTTACCTAAGTGCAGTAGATTACATTACCAGATTAATTTGAGAAATTTGCCAGATATAATGGGAATCGCCCCGACAGCGATAAATCTAAATTGGTGCATAATGAATCCCGTACCTTGAGGAAAGTCAAAACTTTCCCCAATTCGCAGCAGGCTCACAAAACAAAATGGGAGGCACGCAAAAATCAAATAGACTTCCATTAGTTGATCCACCTGCAGTCAATGACCATTCCCTTAAACTTCACAATTTTACATTGATATGCAATCTTATATTAATTAAAAACGAATAAACTATCGCACTTTGTATAAATTAAAAAGGTATCGCTCGTTACCTATCTGATCGATCTTTAGGGAGCCGAAGAGAATCTCGCTTGGCGTTTCGTTCCTTCCCTCCCACTGCGAAGGCCGGCCGGCGAACTGTATCACGTGACAGTGGCGGAAACCCTATGAAGAGTTGTGTCTGCCGATGACGCAATACCTACGTCACTCTACTGGGAAAAAGCCATGTTTTTCGAGCGTAGCGCGATGATTCCGCTAAATAACGATTTCATTCTCGGAGTGAACCGAACGCATTTTTTTAAGCTCTCGGCGGTATTGTAAAAAACCGTCGATTTTACGATTTTGGTCAAATCGTGTCTTTTTTAGTAGCATTGGATTATAAAAAACTTATTTTTGGCCTAATTAAGTCAAATTTAGCGTGTGTTATTCCAAAATTAGGTAAGATATTGATTTTATTTCGTCTACTCGGACTTTTGCTTTTTGGATAGTTTTTCTTTGCGTGGAATTTGGTGGAACATTTTTTGGATTTTTAAAAACTTACTGATAAGATAAGAGTATAAATATATATATATATATATATATACAAGTGAAAATGTTTTTTTTCGCATGGTTTCTTGGTTCGAAGTAAAAAAAACTTTATTTAAGCCCCAAATTAAGTTGTGGCATTTTGGTTTCATAAACAATATTTGTTGTCATTTCCATGTATATAAATATGAATAAAAAGTGGTCTTGCCCAACTTGCACTAAAATACTAAATGTTTAAAACTTTACCAAAATATGGATGTATAACAACCTACACATATTTTCAAGGTCTTTTATTGCCATGGGCATAAATAACAAACATTTTCTTTCACAGAAATATCATCCTCTATATGTAGTCAACCAAGGTCTTACTAAATTAATATGGCTTCTGACCTTAAATCTTACCAAGATGTAGTAGTAATAGGTAAGGGCGTATGTCCCTCCATTTTTTACGTTAATTATAGAATAAGCCTCAAACCATCTATAACGCTAATTGTTATATTTTTAGGGAATGGCCCTTCAGCTATTACATTATCGTATCTATTATCTGGAAATTGGCCTTATTACAACTCTAGTCCTCATTCCAATGAATATTTGTTGTACAGGCTAGGGGAAAATGCCCAGAAATCCTTGGTCGAGCAGGTATTATTATAATTTTCACCTACAAAAACTTTTAAAGTAAGTGTTTATAAGACATTATTATTGCAGGATTTGGAATTTCTTAGTAGTGGTCTAGAGGGTCGATCTAGCAATCCAATTTCACTTCTTTTCGATAATTTAAACCACCCAGATGCAGACTTGGGTGTAGAAAACGAATCCGTTCTAACATGGCGCAAAAACTGTGATAAAGAAATTAGCCACGTTGTTCTCGGTCGGGGATTACCAGGAGGATGTTGGCAGGTAATAATCATGAAAATAATTTTACCATATCTTAATTGGAAAACTAAATAAACTAATTAATTTGCAGGATATGGAAGGAGGCATTCTAACAATCAGTCTTGGTTCTTGGATGGAATTGCCTAATTGGAGTTTTCGCGACTGGGAAATACAAACGCACAGGGACAAATGTAGCCTTTCTACATTCCGACAATGCCGTGCCACGGTTGGCAGCGTAGCACGTTATTATCAAGATTATGTTAAGCATAAAGGACTTGAAAAATATTTTGTGGACCACACAATTGTACACTCAGTTGAGAAAATACCCGAAGAAACTGACAATTTATGGCTAGTTAAAGGTCTTCAAGAATTTAAAAATCAAGAAACTGGGGAAAGCCGAGTGCGAGAGTTGCATTACATAACCCCAAACGTAGTTTTGGCAACCGGTATAGCGGACAAACCAAATCACCTACATGTAGATGGTGAAAATTCAAGTTTCATTATCCATACATTGAAAGACTTGGAAAAGTTAATAATGACTAAAAAACTTACGGGACACACGGGTACGTTACTCATTGTTGGGGCTGGTTTAAGCGCGGCTGACGCTGTAATCGCTGCTCATTTTCACAACATTCCCACAGTTCATGTATTTCGACGTAGCGTTGATGATCCCCAACTCATTTTCAACCGATTGCCTGATAATATGTACCCCGAATACCACAAAGTTCACCAAATGATGCGTGACTACAACGGAATTTGTTACAATGGTTACAAATCTCACCCGGGCTACGAAGTGTCCCATATTAAACCCAACCACAATGTATTTCTCAGGCCCGTGTCTGGCGAAGGTGGTGTAATAGTAATTAAAGCTGCCTTTGTTGTTGTATTAATTGGTAAAAAACCAAATTTAACATTCATGCCAAATTCTGGTAAAAACTTGGGCGTTCGACCCAATGAAAATGTAGACCCCCGTCACAACCCTTTAGCTATTGACCCGCACACGCACGAAAGTTGTAACGAACCAGGAATATTTGCAATGGGCCCATTAGTTGGTGATAATTTTGTACGATTTGTTCAGGGTGGGGCTTTAGCAATAACTAACTATCTAACTAAAAAGAACTAGTCCAGTAATTTTATTTTCTGGTATTGACCAACTATTTTTTTAATATTTTTAACAAGATGTTTAATTTTTTGATAGGTTTATTAATTTCTTAATTTAAAAGTGTAGCAGCGTTAAAATCCCTTGTAAATTGTGTGTACATATAACCTATAACTAGTCCAGTTCTTTATATTATATAATTTTATATATGAAATTTTTATCCCACTTGTTATTCACTGAAGCAATTTGTATGAGAAAGTATATTTTGAAGAAAATGTTACGTGACATAAGGTGCAACATAACCTGTAGGTTGTAACAAATTGGTTTTACTAAGTGCCTGAGAGAATAATTAAAATTATTGTGAAATTACAATTTTGTTTTAAATGTTTAGTATTGCATGGTTACCACAGTACCCTGAATTCCTGGAAAAGTCGGGGAATTTGAATATGGGTCTAAATGTCAGGGAATTTTTAAAAGAATATTAAAAAAATCAAGGAAATGTCCGGGAATTTAATTTTAGTTGCAAATAGGAAACTTTTACTAAATTATACGTTAAAAAAGTCAGAGAAAATCTCCAGAGATGTTCTGTGAAAACCTGGAAAAGTCATGGCATTTGAATTTGAAAAACTGGCAACCCTGTACTGGGCAATTGCCTAAATTTTAATTCAAAATTTAATTTCTTAAACCTAATTTTATAAATTCAAAAATTTTCCTTCAATATTTAAAGATGACGTGACAATTAAACACTTTTTCCAGTTTTATAACCAAGTGAGCATTAACCTAAGCAAATATATAAAGAGCAGGATAAATTTCGAAGGGTTTTCTTTTTTTTTGAGTATACAAAATTTTGGAATTGGTGAGAAGACACATACTGCCTGGGTGCATTTATTTTAAGGTTTAACTACGATATCTTCTAGTAACTGGCTTTTGCTATTTTTCTTTTATAATTTCAGGTGTCATATGTTATTGTTCAATGAAAAATTTCCCAGCAATCTTTGTCATCAACAGCAAAAAGTTAAAAGTTTGCCAAAACTAAAGGATAAATCCTTATACTACCATTAGATTTTATTAAATATTTAAACTTTACATTGTTTGAAAATATCAACTTAACCCAACTAAACGGAAGAATGGTACGAAAAACCCAGTTGGCTCTCCTGTAAAAAAAACTTTAAAAAGGTGGGAATTAATGGATATCATTGCTGAGAGGACGAAAGAAAAGGGTCCTAACGTCTTTAAAGTTTTTTTTTACCCCCCATTTTTTCATATTTTCACATTTTTTTCCATTTTTTTTCCTCTTACATTTTTTTTTCACTTTTTTTACATTTTTTTGTATTACATTTTTTTGGCATTTTTTCATATTAAATTTTCAAACATTTTTTTTCTTTGGGACATAAAATAAATGGCTTAATATGCCATATTAACCCTTAAATCTTTCATACTCCTAGCAGAGATATTACTTAAACTTACATATATGCGTAGATGAAAAGATACACTGCAAAATGGGTTTTGGCAGCGGGGAGATATCTTTTAACGACTCGAAAAAATATATTTGGCCTGACTATAGAGTAAAAAATAACATCTATTTTGTACACTTCAAAACGCGGTGCAATGTGAAACCCCATAGCACGTGATACAAGTTTTTACTTTTTAAAAAAACTATTCCCTCCACTATCGAGATTTTTAATATTAAAAAAATGGGATTTCTAGGGGCCCGTTAAATATAAGCCTAGAGATCTCCATTTAACATTGAGAAATGGATTAATATTATAATGAAAGCGTGTGAAAGTGATGAAGTTATCTCGGGTTGCTTAATCCGTTTATACTAAAAATGATTTAAATTTAATTTTTTTAATCAACTAAAAAAATGGAATATCGAGCTGTTATGGAGTACTTGAAGGGTGTTTTAAATGAGTGGCTGTCCAGAAGATTTTTTAAATATTCATCTAGCTCAATAGGGGTAATACCACGATCGTCGAGCTCTGAAATTTAAGAGAAAAAAGACGTTTGGAATAAAGCTATATTTGCAATTAAGAAAATTTCTTCAAGGGAACTATAACAGCTACAATTAATTTTTTTTTAACAAATACTGATGAACATGGCTTAATTATCGCAATATTGTTATTTCCATTTATTTTAAGGAAATGCAGGCAAGGTTTGGCTGAGGGATGTTTGGACGTCAGTTTCAGGGTGCGGTCATAGATAAAAATTTTAAATTAAAACCAAACCTTGGATGTGTTCTTCCTTAAAATAAATTACAAAATTTATGTTATACCATGGAAAATAACTTAACAATACTAGGGTTAGAATGTGATAACTAGTTGAGTATAATCTATTTTGATTTACACTGTCTATGAAGACTAGGTTGTGGAATTAGACAATACAAAATGGGAAAAGGCTAGGTATGATAAAGGTTTTCTATTCAAAAGCAAAACCAAAAGAAGCATAGCAAGGAATTGCAGTAATAACTGTAATTTAAAAAAATAACATGCAAAAATTTCTATGTACTTTTTAAAAGGAAAATTCTACCTGGTAAATGCACTATAATAATTACTGTTAAGCATCGCATTCATAGGCACTAGAAAAAAACACCCACCAAATAAAGAATTAATCCCACTACAATTAAAACTTACAATACCTGAAACTTAGTATTTTATTTGAAGGGGAGATCGTAGTATGAAATAAAAAGAGGTATAAGAGACCAAACAAAATATTCAGCTATATTTACAATCTTCCCCGTACAGTTTTGAAAAGGAATATCCCTGAACTTCTAAGTTAAATATCTAAGAAAATCTCTAACTCTACAAGCAATGGAAACTGGTCTTAAATGTAAAATAATTTTAAAACACCAAAAACATGCTGACAATAAGGTACGGCTTGGTAAGAGGAACAGGATAATATCAAGGTAATCCAACCATAGATATTAGTACAACGTCCAACCCCAAAAAAATTGTGAAAAAAATAACTATATATGCAAACATGACTGCTCTGTTTAAACCAGCAAATTTGTAAAAAAAGGATGTGCTTCGTTATACATAAATTCAATGGAATGTATATTTTTTAAACCAACAGCAAAAAAATTGGTGATAAAAATTGTAAGAAATTAGCATGCAAAGAGAACACCAAAAGCTTCTAAAATATAAGATTTCAGCGGAACAGTTTGGATGGAGATCGAGAACGTTTAAACTGTCCTCTAGGTGTAAAAGTACTAATCTACAGCAAGATATCGCGATTGTACCAGAATAACTAGATCACCTGTGTCTTAAATAGTTGTCATAGGCTTCTTTAGAGTAAAGGGACACAGGTTTTGTATAAGAGCAACAAAAATCCTCAAATAGAGTATTTTATTGTTACAATTTTCATCCTAATCGTTAAATAAGTTCAAATTTTATACAATCATTATGTATAAATGATAAATAAGGAACTTTTAACAGACCATGGCAGATTCATTCATTACCGAGAATAGACTTTTGAAAGAGTGAAAAACAAAGAGATAATAGACAATATTTGTCGAGTCTACCGTAATTTATATATCGGCAGCTAGGAAAACTGCCGTAAAATATATTGAAACATACAAAATGCACCATGTACGGCAAGAATGGTTACGGAAAGAAAAGAAATAGTCAAAAGATCTTACAAAGTTTTTCACCAAGTGAACAAGAAACGTTTTGTAATAATTTATCAGTATAAAACATTTTTCAGCTGTTACAAATTTAACATAACGTTATTTAAAAGATATTTTTTACCCTATTACAATACGTAGCTAAACTTTTAGGTTAAAGGGACCTTAAATGCTATACTCGTGGAAGTACGGAAAATTACATCATTTAGGGCCCCTTATTTGTTAAATTCTTCAAACTGGAAGAGTTACAAAAATTCTTTCGTACACGTATTTAAAACATCTAAAACTGGTTGTGGAAATTATATTAAACTTAACGCTGGGCAAAACAACAGAACAATCATGTTTGACGGATATCGTATGAGCTACCAAAGAATTTTAAAGTCACTAATTCCACCTCGAATATATATATATATACTAATATATATAGGTAGTTGCATACAACGCAAATTTCTTGCATTTACCGAAGGAAGGAGTGCTTGGTTTTATTTTATAAAATTCCCCAATGTTTGGAAAAGTACCAATTATTAACACACATGACACGCGATTTCGGAAAAACACGTTAGTAGAAGAGAGCGGAAAGTCAATTAAGCCTATTAGACTAAACTTTTGATAAATCACAATTACGTTTTGTCATAGTGACCGGTAAAAAAAACGCGATCTTAAGCCTAGGAAAGTGTTCAGAAATATATATGTATATATAACGAAAACCAAAAACTCCGCGCAGATCAATGTTTTCCATAGGCAAGCAATATAGTTAATAGAATTTGTTAGCCCTAATTCAATAGTAAACTTGCCTGAATGGCCTTCTCATGGGTCTGTAGCCCCCATAAAACTGGGAGCGATAAGATGCCCCTCGTCCGCCAGCTGTGCTACCACGAAAACGTCCCCGAGGAGGTCTATTTGTCGTGCTGATACCTGGCCGATTTGTCCTCTTTGGGTTAACCTACAGAATAAGATAATATTAGAAAACTAGCAAAGTAATAAATCAACTATAAATTAGATGCGCAATGAAAATTACTCAGGTAATAATGAACTGTTAATAGTTATTCGCGTAATGGACCCTTTTAAGTTATTTCACTGAAAGATTTGACTAATTGACCAACCATTCTGTCTGTGAATCTTTATTATAATAGGCCTATAACAAGCTAGAAATACTTATTAACATATTAGTTCGATCGCATTAACAATATGTAAGATGTTAATATCAAGATGGGTTAAGTTCCAAAGATTTCGAGAATATATGTACCTTAATTTGTCTTCCTCTAAATAACGATTCGTCTAAAGCCATTGCAGTCTGTATAGAGTCTTTATCAGTGAACTCTATGTATGCAAAACTGTGAAAATAGAAGAAATATTTTTCCATTGAAAAATTATCTTTATTAAAAGCAATTTTATAACTTACCCTTTTGGATGACCAGAAAATTTATCGCATAGTATTGTCACCCTATTTATTGACCCGCAGCCATGAAAGTGTTGTTCGAGTTCTTCTGCTGTGGCACCATAATCAACCTACAAAAGCTAGTGTTAGTTAACAGGAAAAGATGATCTGACAAATTTTATGTATCAGAATTATACTCAGATTGAACTATGAATCATTACAAATCATAAGTCTAACATGTGCATTATAAAGTGTTGGTTCATCACAAAATTAATCAAAATTTTAAGATAAAAATAAATGTCACATACATTTCCAACATATATTGATCTGGAATCAACTTCTATTTTTTCTTCCACAGATAAATTAAGGGAACTCGCTGAATTGGAAAAAAATTGAGTTAGTTACAAATTTAACAGTCAATTAACAATAATTAAGATACTTACAAGGAGGACTCATGCTCATTTGTTTCTCAACCTCGCTTTGCATCCGTTTTAGTTTCTCCGCCTCTTCTTCCATTTCTAAAACCCTAGCTTTGATTGCCTCAAGTTCCTATCAATATAAATTTAGGCTTACAGAATTCTTTCCATTGACCAAGGCTTAGCAAAATAAATCTTATTTTCGGAACAACATGGAATATCTCTCGCTTAGATACTATTTAATTCAACTTACCCTATCTTCTGTAGACTGGTCCTCCGAAACATCGAGCCTGGAGTCGGACATATCTTCGAGCCCTACATTTTCACCATTTTCATGACCGTCGAAACTTTCAGCCTCTACTACACCATGATCGTCAGCCATATTAGAAAACTGTTATTGAAAAAAAAATATGCATATAAAAATTATAAAACACAATGCCGCATCGAAAAAACCAAAAATAATAATAAAATATAATGAATAAAGCAGACATTACATTATAAACGATCAAATAATCATCAGTATGGAAATAATATACGACGGAAAATCCAGATGCTAAACGATTACAAAATTAACGTTATTTTCTTACTTTTTCACCTAGGCATTGAAATTGAAATGATTAACGAAATACGTTACAAAAGAGCGCGGCGTATGGGCAGGACTGCCAGAATCAACTCATTTCATACGGCAAAGCAATTCAATCGATTAAATGAATCGCATTTATACGAAAATTAAACTACTATAATGCTTATATAGTTTTGTAACCAAAATAAATTGTTTTTAAAAACTTCTTTTTAATTTTAAAAACATAACTTTATATTTTGGTGTACTCGATATTCAACAACTCATTTTTAACTCAATTCAAATTCGTTCCCGGAAAAATCCGAAATAAATTCTGAGTTTTGCCTGGTGACGTCTGTGTCTGATTTGAATAAAAATCAAGGAGATTATTAATTTATAATAAGTGTAATTTTAAAAATTACTTAAAATATAGTATGTCTGTAGCATTTTTACCTCAGAAAAACCGTCCCCCTTTTAATCCCAGTCAATACCAAAGGGTAAGTTTAAAATTGCATATTTAGTTTTTCCAAGGCCTAAGAAATAAAAGCGTCTTAACCTGGTTCAACTTTCCTTGGCACCAGCTTCTTGATGAAAATGTGCAGCTAATTCAAGCCATTGTTGACTATCAGAACAAAGGGAAGGTTGCGGAATGTTTACAGTAAGTTACTTAAATTGAAATGTATCATGTTTAAGATTTGTAATGGCTTTATTTCTTCAAGGTACAAAGAAATTTTCCACCGAAATCTTGTTTATCTAGCTTCTGTGGCAGACGCTGGAGGCCCTAGTCTTCAAGCTCACTTACCAGTAAGTCTTAAAGATGCCATAAACCTTCGGAATTATTAATTTGGTAATATACACAACAGCCACCACAGAGCTTCATGAGTGGCCCTCCTGTTGCGGGCCAAAATCACACAGGTCACCCTCCTCAAATACCAACTACGAATCAAGGAAATATGCCTCAAAGAGACGGAACTCCACCCACAAATCAGCCCCACCAACCAATGCCACCTAATGGTACACACTTTATATTCAATCTATATGTTGCTTTTTTGCTTATTCACAAGTGCATTTCAGGTAATACGCCTCTTAAAAAGCCTGATAATAATATGAGTGGCCCTGCACACGGACCTCCCAATTCACCTCATGTTAATTACAACCAGAATAGTAGGGATTCATCCCAAAATTCCTCACAGGCCCAACCATCACCCCAACAGCAACAAGCTCCTTCACCCTCTCCACAATCTCAACTTCCAACCACTTCTCCTCAACCACCACCAAACCAATCTCGCCCACCCCAGCAACAAAGTCCAGCCCCACCAGCACCGTCTGCTTCGCCACATCAACAAGGGCAACATCCACAACACCCACAAATGCCCCAGCAACCATCCCAACACATGCAACAAGGTCCAGGACCTCACCAACCCCCTCAACAGGGGCCTGGAGGTTATCCAAGACCCCCAATGCCTTACCCCATGCAACAAAGTAACTTTGCTCAAGTTATTTTATCCCTAACCTTAACCTAATATTTTTATTCATTTAAATTAGGGGCTCAAGGATACACACAAGGAAACTATCCACCTCCTCCTCATTCTTCTCCTCAACAATCGCAAGCGCAGCAATCTGGACCTCCAACTACCCATCCCCATTACACCCCTGCTGGACCTCAGCAGCCATCTCAACAACAATCCCCGCATCCACAACAACCAGCATCTTATTCAGGGCCAAATCACCCAGCTGGTAATTATCCTCCTCCGCAAGGATATCCAGGTACACAAACTCAAGCCCAGGTGCCTCCCCCTCAACAAACCCCACAAGCCCCTGTAGCGCCTCAGGCTCCACAGCCACCTCAAGGTTACAACGCCACTCCAACACCACCGGCCCAACCTCAGAATTATGGCTCACCGCCTAGTTCTCAGACCCCAACTGGATATGGTCAAGCTACACCAAATACCCAACCCTACAATACTGCTTCCCCAGCTCAAGGTACTCAACAACCCGTGACTTATTCGCAATCAGGACAACCTTATCCCATGCCACCAGGTTCACAAGGTCAATGGTATCAGAACAACAACCAGCAATATCCACCCCCACCAGTTTCTTCGCAACCTAATTATCCAGGACAACCGCAAGGAGGCTACATGAATCCGATACCTCACTCACAACCAAGTGGTCCTGGAAATTATGGACCACCAGGTCAACCTACGCAACCTGGTTACGGAGCAACTGGGCCTACTTTTAACCATCCCCAGTCATCAACACCACCCGTAACCACACCTCCTCCTCCGCAACAAGGAAGATATCCCGGAGGTTACGGGCAACCCAATTATTATCGAGCGCAAGGTCAAACCAATCAAATGGGTCACATGCCCCAAGGTCATATGGGAAATCAAATGCACAGCGGAGTTCCCACTCCTAATCAAGGCCAACCGTACAGTTACGAACAAAATCAAGGATATACTGGTTATCCTCCTCAATAAACAGTAGTTTGGTGTACAAATGGAATAACTACAGATCCTTGCATGCTTTATATCATTTTTAACTTGCGTCTTAAGGTTTACAAAGGGCTTTCATATGCCTCTCATATGTTTATATTTTATTTTTAATGCGGATACTACTTATTAATCATGTAAATCTAACAATTCAGTTTCTCAAAAAGGTTTATTTTGGGAGATATTATTTTATGAGTGGGCGATCAATTTTTGCCTGTCTTAGCTTTGTGTTTGCAATGTTGTATCGCAATGTGTGTAATTTTGTGGAAAAGGGTGAAATATACATATATGTTGGTATTTTGTGTCCTTATTTTGTAGGAAACAAAACCAATTCTTTAAAAAAATTCTATTTTATTTAAAATACTTGATTATGGTATGATAGATGTACAAAAATATGTGATGTGTTCGAATGATTTTCCAAACATTGGGTATCTTTTTCTACCGATTGTTTGCAACTAGCCAATTCTTGCCTCAATAAACTTTAGCTCAAAAACTTATAGTATTTCACTCTAAAACTGTTTTAAATGTAGGGATGGAAATAAATTCTTTCAAGTGGAACCCCCTGAAACGTATATGTTAGTAATGTCACCTCTGATTCGTGCATGTCTTTAACAAATACAAAAACCACAATGTCGCAAAAATTGTGACCCATTGGAAAGATGGGCGGCTGGCCCAGCTGAAATGTGGGCAGTATGGACACTGATATGACCCACAAACTTCGCAGATGTTGAGGACATACAGTTCGTAGTCTTCAAATATTACTTCTTTGTATCTCTCTAAAATAGGATATTATTAGTGAAACAATTTTATATTGGCGCTTTAAATTTAATGTATTATTGTGGGAGAAAAGTTAAGCAATTTTGAAGCGTCACCAGTACTCGAAATGGATCGGAATGCCGTTCCGTTTCGTAAAAGTTTTTCTCAAATCATTCTGGTTCGTAGAGATTATTTTTTATTGCACAGCTCCCATTTTTCAGAATAATCGGAAGCTTTGAAAGGAAACATTTTCTGGTTCGTGAATAAGTCCATTTCGAGCACTGAGTGTCACTGTGATTTCAATAGAAGATGGGCTGACAACCACTTTTCTTCCTCTTTCAACACAGTGACCATAAAAATTCTTTAGCATCACGATTCCTTACATTTCATCCCTGGTATTAATTACCTGGCATATAATAATCGTATACTCTGGCTTTTAAATATCTTGTCATGTTAGCCACTGGATACCATCTTTCGACAGTGAAATTAACGCAACTCCAATCTCTATCCAACTGAATATAAAATACACATTTGAGTCGCAATTTCAATTTTTACAACAATTATAACGTCGTTTTACATAGTCAAACATGAAGACGGCAGATCTGGGAAGCACCCTGGCCCTTCTTAGTCGCGGCACTTCTTGGTCTTGTACGTAAGCGTTCATTCTCAATTTCTGTATGAGGAACCCTGTTGGTACCGCAACCTCTATCACAGCTAAGCCACTAGTTGGACTCTCTTCCGTCAATTTCCACCTATTTGGTTAAAAAAACGGTTCAAGATAAAATGAAAAGGCTCCAAGGGTTAGCGTTGATTACCAACCTGGCACAGGATTTTATGTTATAATGAGATTTATTCCTGCCGTGGTACAAATAATCCACAGTCAGCTCGAAGGCATCTTCGGGTGGAGCAATCAGTAAGAAATCTCGATCGACGTTGTACTGCAGATCAACTTGCAGAATGGCCAGACCAGAACCCCGGGCGCTAACCTCAACGTGACCCCAAACATTCTTCCGCACCGTGACGGCTCTCTTGTCCGCCAGATTGTCGGGTGAAATGTTAAGCGTGTAAGTTTTATTGGGGTTCGCGCTAACGTGAATGTCTAATCTCATGGACGTTATATCTCTGATATGAGAACGGAAGGAATAGTCCACCAAAGCTTCCAATGACACTATCGTGTCCTAAATATACAGCAAAAAGAGTATTAAAGAACACGGTGACTGGCGTTACATTCGAAAGCAATACCTGAGTTGAAACCATGGCGGGATCAGTGAATCTCATACTGTTGAGGAATTGCACAATTCTGTCTTGTATAATTCCTCCGTTGCGAGTATATATCATAAGAGCGTAGGCTGTCGCTTCCACAGCCACGGAGTCGTACTTGCTCGGATTGCGCGGCTGAATGAAAGGCCGTTGACTCTGGTATATGATTTCTGGTGGAGGGATTGGTACTGGACTCCAGTAGATCATACCCTCTGTTTAAATCAAAACAGATTAAGTTGAAAACATCAACATTGGAGAAAGACGGAGAAACGTACCTGACGATCTTTGCAATCGATCCAATTTGTTAAAGCCGGTCTCGGCTTCCACGCTGCCGGCGTCCATCAAAGCGTAAGTGACTATGGCCAGTTCGTAAGGATCCGTTAACGATCCCAAATGACGCTCGAGGTAATTTTTGGCTTTCGCTTTGGCGTTAGACGCTCGGGAACGAAGGTTCTACCCAACATTATAATCACGTAATTCAAGCGTCGTTTTTCACAATTAGAAATATTTCGAACCTTACCCCAGCAAGGTCAGTAATTTTGCTCAAGGTTATGAGGACGTGGGCAGTCAGAGTGACATTACGGTACTGATAGTAACTTTGCCCTTGCTCACGGGTTCGATTGGCCTATAAATGTTTCGAATTATTACATCGATGAATTGACGCCCTAAATGAATGGGCTCGGACCTGGTATACCATCTTGTGATTCCAAGGAATATTGGTTGTTTCTTTGAAAGACCCTTCCGGGGTTTGATTTTCGATGAGAAACGAAACAGAATCGGCGATTATTTTGGGGTCAATGTAAAGATGGTGTTCCCAGTCTGGATGCTGGGCCATGTAATACGTTCTGGCGCAAAAAGCTGTCAGCCTGAAATTAAAAGTTTCACTAAACAGGTTTGGATTTTAAACAACGCACTTACCAAACGCTCGGTTCTTTACGAAACATGGTAAATGATCCATTTACAAAGAAAACGCTCTGGTAGACGTAACCTAATAAAAAAATTTGATTAGTAGAAAACAATTATAAAATGCGAAACGTTCCTTAATACTCCTTTTCCGGGTGCATATTTAATCGGCTTTAATCCAATTAAATCTCGTTAATCGTGATTAAATATTTCTATAACGATTTAATCCGATTTAATTTTTTAATCACGATTTAATCGCAAGTTAATCTTGTTAATCACGACTTAATTTTTTAATCACGATTTAATCGCAAGTTAATCTTGTTAATCACGACTTAATTTTTTAATCACGATTTAATCGCAAGTTAATCTTGTTAATCACGACTTAATTTTTTAATCACGATTTAATCGCAAGTTAATCTTGTTAATCACGACTTAATTTTTTAATCGTTATTTAACCGACTTAATCGTGGTTAAATCGATTTAATCTGATTTTTGAAATATATTTATATTTTAATCGCTATTTAAACGGCTTAACCGTGTTTTAATTGGCTTAAATTACGCGAAAAAGTAGGAAAGTCCATAAAAGGGAGCAAAAAAACTAAATCATAACAAATTTAAAGTAATGATAAAACTTACGATATATACTCATTATCATTACTTTAAATTGTTAGGGTTTAGCTTTTTTTGGCTCCTTTTTATTATGGACTTTTCTACTTTTTCGCGTAATTTAACTGAATTATAGTCCATAGGTGGTTTTTTTTTAAATTTAATTGGCTTAGTCACTAATTCGATTCAATCGTGATTTAATAGGATTTAATACCAACTCAAATGACGAAATGTTTGTCATCGTGGTAGGCATACTGAAAATTAACCGATTTTAATAAAAGTTTTAAAGTAATTAGATCTATGGGGGAGCCGTGTCGTAGTGGACGGTAAATTTTAAATTTCTATCCGAGGTTAAAGTTTATAACGGGGCACTGATATATCAGTGTCAGTCAGGTGGCTAGAGACAATCAAGTTACCTCTGTTGAGATACTCCAACAAAGTTTTCTGAGTGGTGCTGTTAAGTTGGTTGGTAAGCCGCAAGTAGTTAAGAGTGTGAAGATTGTAGGCGAAGTTGAACATCATGTGTTCTCCGGACTTGACCGGTCTGGCCATTCGCAGTTCCGACGTGTCGACAGGGTCATTTCCAATGGGTGCGCCCACGACGTCACCGATGACGCTGATGCGAGCCTGGGGTGAGTCGAACATGAACCGCCGATAGGTGTCCTCGAAAGGAATGATGGGGTCGTCGCTGACGTTCAGGTTGAGGAACTTCAGGTTGTAAGCCTGACTGCGCATGTCCAACAACATGGACGTATGCTGGAAAACGGGCACACCATCTGCCAGGATGTTGATATCGATGTTCATCTCGTCCGTGGCTATTTGGGTTCGCCCTTTCACGTTGACGGTGATGACCCCAACCGTGGTGGAGACTATAGGTACGTACACCACTTGTTGACTGTGAGGTTTGATCTGGGAAAAGAATTTCGTTTCATAAATGATCAATACCCAAGAACGGGGTCTAACCGCCAAAAGTTTTTTTGATCTATCCGAGAAGCAAAATTTCAATATTGAAGGTAGCCACGTCAAGATCGTCCTATTTATTGTAGTTCATTCTTTTCGAACAGTTTCGGGATGTACGTCTGGAAGGTCGTTATCGACTTTTACTAAAAATAGTCCATTTGGCCAACTCCTGCCATAACGTATTTTTCATATCATATCATACTGATTTGAAATTTTATAAATGTATTTCGAAATTTTCTGAAAACGAGATCGTATTCCGTTTGTACATTTCACACCCTTTATTCCCATTTCTTGGAACCCTAAAGCTATAATTATGTTCAATTATTGTGTAAGTTAGGTTCCATAATTGCGTTAGTTGGCTATCAGCTAGGAGCAACAAACACAACACCCCACACAAGGAGAACGCAACCCGTCAAAAGTCGTGGATTTTCTGGTGTACATTTTTCATTGGCTAGACGCTTTAGCGCCTGCTGCCGTCGGAAGTGGAAAATTCGGAAATTGTCTTCCCCCCGCCCGTAAAACGTTCAGCGTAAATTAAGGCTCGTGACGCTCGTCCAATGAAATTCGTACAAAACCCTTCGTTAGCGTGTTTAAAGGCTAGCTGCGTTCTCCTTGTGTTTGTTGCTCCTGGCTATCAGTAATTATTTTGATTGTGTGTGAAGCGACGTTGTATATGTGCTTCCATAAAATCCCAATCAAAGTCAAATAAAGATTTCGTTCTGCCACGACTGGACTGACAACCAGCCTTGGAAATAAGGTTTTTTTTAAAACTGGTCCTTATGACCAGTGACCCCCTAGCATATGAATTATTAAACTGGTCCTTATGACCAGTGACCCCCTAGCTTATGAATTATTAAACTGGTCTTATATAAAATGTTCTAATGTCATTTATAAGCCTAAAAAAACCTATACTACATGTTTAGAAGTTAGATTATGTTGGTAACATTAACTTAACACGTATTCAAAATAGTTAACTTCATTTTACGAGTACCACAAGAATAGTACAATATAGTACTATCTCACCTAAGACTACTACCATAGCCTAGACATGGACTAATTAATTAGTCCATGGCCTAGAAGACCCTCGTAATTTACCGTATTATCTCTCTTTCTCTAGGCCTCGTAACTCCAGAGTCCCCGGTCCGTTACCGCGTAGCCTACCGTACTTGGGGAAAGCGAGACTAGAGGATTGAGGGTTTGAGGCCAGAGGGGGGTTAGACAGTTCGACTCTACATAAAACATCGAAGTGCGGCCGCGGCGGTAGTAAGCGGAGTCGCTGTACATAGAAATCCAGTGAATAGGGAAATCAAATTTGATATAAACCTTGGATTAATAGGTCAACTCCTATTATTTGGAATTATTAAACTTGTCACCTTCTGTTTTTTTGTTATTATTTCGAATTAATAAACTGGACACGGTGACCAGTGACCCCCCAAATTTTGAATAAATAAACTGGTCTGAGCAATTAATTAACTGGTCTTTGACCACCTGACCACCGTTATTTCCAAGGCTGCTGACAACCTGTTTTTCGTTATACTGCCAAAGCTGTCATCAAAGTATTGGCAGCAATGTTCGTCGGGGAGGGGGCAAAAGAGTCGAAGAAAGAAGTATCACGTCATAAAAAAACATGAGCGTCTCATAAATAAGTAATTTACAGGGTTGTTGAAAATACTTTTTTTTTCAAAATGCAAAATACTTTCTCCATAGCTCGAAATACAAAATACAAAATGATTTTACCTTTTATTAGTCGCATCTACACAAACGCACAGTGGTAACTAATTCAGATACCACAGATAGTTTTCAAATATAAATAATTAATTAGTAAATAAATATTAATTATTAATAACTAATAACTAATTCATTATTATTATAAATTCGTATGCTTCTGAATAAGTGAGTATCTGAATATCGCCATCTATTAGCGTTTTCCATTTGTCTGAGCACTCTAGATCGCTCTGATCAACATTTTATGTTCCATTAGCGGGCTCGGATCTGCTCCGATTCAGTTTAGCGTGTTCCAATTCACGCTCTCGGGTGCTCCGAGATCGCCCAAAACCGATCTGCCGATTTCGACAGATCAACGGATCGAGATCGAGATCGGAGCAAATTTTCGCGTGTTCCTTTTAGATTTTTTGGCAAAATGGCAGACCAAGACGCGAAAATTCAAATTCCTAGCAGACGAAAAACAACAAAGCGCGGGAATATGTTCATGGAATGTTCCATTTGCGGTTTTACTCTAGTCGATTGGGGCGAGATCTATGGCTTCAGAGACAGATTCGGAGCGAATCTCGAGCAATAAAATGGAAAATTCTATTAGATTTCTAATTTAAACAAGATATTATCATTTGGAGATTTGTCATATAAAGTCTCTAACGAAAATATCTAGGATTTTGATTAAAAAAATTATTATTTTGTTATACTGATTTTTAATATGAAGTATAAATTATGCAATGCAATGCAACGCAACGCAATGCAATGCAACGCAACGCAATGCAATGCAATGTAATTTAATGCAATGTAATGCAATACAATGTAATGCGATGTAATGTAATGTAATGTAATGATAATGTAATGCAATACAATGTAATGTAATGTAATGTAATGATAATGTAATGCAATACAATGTAATGCGATGTAATGCGATTCAGAGCGAATCTTGAGCAATCAAATGGAAAACGCTATATGATTACTTGGGGGTAAATAGCAGACGAACTTTCTCTACAAGAGCTGCGATGATGGTACCAGCATAGACTAAGGAAGGTCCTTAGTCTATGGTACCAGAGTAAAAACCTTTTGAAAATGTTTTTCCTCATATCAAACCCACAAAGTGCAAAATGTAAAATGCAAATTACTTTTTATAACTCCAACAACCCTTGTAACTTAAAAACAATTTAACAAGGCTCCCTGTACGAATTAGGGCTAATCAAAAAGGGGATGTTAGGCCTAATGTTTTAGAACGATGTTCACCGAAAATATGTATAATTATAGAAATGACCCACAAGTAAAATGTGTCACAGTTAATGAACTGACGCACTTATATCAAACATAGTTATAGACGTATTTCGAAAAGCTGCGCCATCTAGCGAAAAAATACCCCAAAAATCGAAAATTCTCATTAAAGGCAACATACACATTTACAAAAAAATAACCCCGAATTTCAGGTAGTACCTCGTGATAGTAGATCAGACCACTCATAATTCGGCATTTTTCCTGCCCGACTTCCTATAGACTAGCGCAGCGGTTCCCAATTTTTTTGCTCTGGAACTCTAAACTATCCACTTAATTCGGTCGGAACCCCAACTCATTTTTTAACTTATCTTAAAAGACTCTTGCAGGGCCCCCTCTCAAATCTTCAAATTTTTTATAGGAAAAATAGGATTATATTTCTAAAAATATAGGACTTTATAGGACTATTTTTACAAAATTATAGGATTTTATAGGACTATATATGCTATTTAATTTACTAACTTTAAGTATTTAAAAACAAAATCTATATTTAAAGAAATAAATCTTTGATTTTCACTTAAAAAATAGAAACCATTTAACCATTTTATCACAAAAATATACTAGTAGCTAACCGTGTTAACAATAACAAAAGTATAGACTAGAATGACTTGGTATAGGAATTTGTCCTATAGCTAAATCTAGCAATTTAACTGACAAGGAGATGAACCGAGGTGATAATCACCGATTTTGTTCAAAGTCGGGTATAATGTACACCTCCGTGTAACTTGAAAAACCTGCAAGGGAAAAGTTGCGACGGGCTTTCGTTTTGCCATGGCAACTGAAAACGTTTTTGACAACATGATTTGGAATTATTTCCATTGAAAATAACATGGTAATCTGAAGGATTTTAAGGGTCCCCCAATTGACCAAATTGCATTTAAACTTGATTAAATTAAATTTTTTAAATCAATTTAAATGTATTTTTAACGGTTTTGAAATTTTCGAAATTTTTCATTTTTTAAAAGGTTTCACCGGGGGGACCCTTAAAATCCTTCAGATTCCCATGTTAGTTTCAATGGAAAAATCCGAAATCATGTTGTCAAAAACGTTTTCGGTTGCCATGGCTAAATGAAAGCCCGTCGCAACTTTTCCCTTGCAGGTTATTTAAGGTACATGGAGGTGTACACTATACCCGAGTTTGAACAAAATCGGTGATTATCACCTCGGGTCGTCTCCTTGTGAGTGGCGGGATTTGAAATGGGCAAAATATCAAAATTATAGGATTTTATAGGACTTTTTGGGGATTTTATTAAAAATATAGGATGTTTTAGGACATTTTTGAAAATATAGGATTTTATAGGAATTAAGGTTCTCTGGAGGCCCTGCTCTTGACACAAACAAAGATGGCCGCGCTGCGAATTCTCGGAACCCCCGTGACCCTTCGACGGAACCCCAGGGTTCCGCGAAACCCCATTTGGGAACCGCTGGATAGCTAGCGCGTGAAATTTGAATGATTCTGTGGTTTCTTTGCAAACCACCAAAAATAAATGAAACTTACGTAGAGCAAATGCTGGTGCTCCCCGAAGGTCGTCCTGGGGTTGTACGATTTGACGATCCCGAAGGACTCGACTTGAACGAACTTGTAGTCGGGAGACGAGCCCAAGATAACTTCGGCTTTAATCTCGAAGAGCTGGTAATTGAAGAGGACCACTCTGAGGCCAATCTGCTCCCCGATGACCGCCGTGCGCGGAGCCTCGACCGTGATGAAGAAGGGATTCGTACCATCCATGTAGATGGGCTCGTCCAAAATGGCGAAACCGTACGTTTTGCTCATGGCAATCGCGTTGAGGCGCCACACGGTCGGCCTCTTGGGAGGGTAACACGGCGAATATTGTTCCACCTGGTCGCTGAAAAACGTATTCCATTTTTTCAATCGAAATACAGTTTTGAATTTGTTTGTTGATGAGCCAAAACTGATTTGAGACCGCTATCACTTTCTGATATCGCGAGATTACCGGTTAACCAGTTCAAGTCTCAATAACCGTTTGTTATCGATTTATCATTCAAACCTCTATTGACAATTTTTACCAATTTAACAGTTCGGTTATTTCAACGTGAGCTAGTTAATCGCTAAGATTCGGTTATTAAGCCCTGAACTGTTAAATCAGTAAAAATCGGCTATTTAAACGTGATCTGGTTAATTGGTAAAAATTGGTGATTTCGGCACGAGCTTGTTAGACCCAATTTTTACCGATTAAACAGTTCTCGTTTAAATAACCGATTTTTACTGATTAACTAATTCACGTTTAAATAACCGATTTTTACTGATTTAACAGTTCGGGTCTAAATAACCGATTTTTACTGATTAACCAGTTCTCGTTAAAATAACCGATTTTTACTGATTAACCAATTCACGTTTAAATAACCGGATTTCACCATTTTTCCTGATTTAGCAGTTTCGGTCTAAATAACCGATTTTTACCGACTAACCAGTTCACGTTTAAAGAACAGATTTTTACTGATTTAAAATTTCGGGTCTAAATAACCGGTTTTACTTGATTTAACAGTTCGCGCCTAAATAACCGGATTTAACCGGTTTTTACTGATTTAACAGTTCGCGTCTAAATAAAGGGATTTAAACGGTTTTTACCGATTTATCATTTCCCGTCTAAATAACCGATTTTTTACTGATTAATTTTAACGGTTTAAATCTAATTGAATTTCGTGAATAGCATTCAATTCAAGAAGGGTTTCATTGACACACTTTTGATAATAATGTCACTTGACCTTTGGTATCGGTTTAACCTTAAAGGAGAACTGTCACCAAAACCAAAATTTACGAGGTTTTTTTTTCAGAAAGAAAATATATTAATATTTATGTCACTGAAATTTTATAGTTATTGGAAAAGTATTTATAAAGTTACGCTACTTTTTCCGCCACCTACATCTAACGGCTTTAAAAATTTCAGAAATCGCGGTTGAACCTACGTGCAGCGCCAAAAGAATGAAGCGGCAAAAATTTGAGAAAGGGTGGCGTGTAAAGCATATTAAAAACACGATTAACTACAATCTACCAATATAACGAGGTTAAAAAGCCAAGGAGAATGTCGTAGCAGACGCCATTTCCGACCGAAAAATGATAAAACCGGGGGAAAATATTTCGTTCACGAGATGGCGCTGCAGGTAGGTTCAACCAAGCGGTTCTGAGATTCTCGAGTCGAGGGGGATAAAACACGAAATTTGGTTGCTAATAATAAATCAAATACTGGAAACATTAACATGAAATTTTTTGAATAACCATTTTCGGACGTCCTCTATCCATTTAAATGGTTTTTAACCAATTTTAGGGTGGTGACAGTTCTTCTTTAAAGGCAAGAAACGAGACGTACCCCATCAGAATGTCCTGCCAAGCAAAGTCCATCCCGCTGGATTCGTAGAATTGGTACTGTCTGTTGGTTCGATGAAGGTAATACTTCAGTTGTTCAGTTTCATTGTAATTCGTATGGCCTGGTCATTTGGTCAAGAGTAAATAAGTAATTATTTCGACAAACAGACACACTTAAAAGGGAACGGCCAAGTTTTCCCAAATATCGCCTTATTTCCGTATCAAAAGATCAACCTTATTTTGTCTCGAAAAAATAGTTTTTGACCCAAAAAGATGAAATGCAAAATAACGCCAAGTATTTGGATTTTAATTTTCCCCGCCATCTTAAGGTATATCGCCAGAGCCAGCACAACAACAGTGAGTGATTCGCGAACAAACCGCTCGTGCAAAAATAAATAAATACAAGTTGGCAAACCAAAATATACCTCTCCTCGGAAGAACGGTCCCTAGTGGTATTAATTTCTCGAGACGACCCTTAAAGATATCTCCGCAATTCAGAGTTATTTACTAAAAACGTATTCTCGGTTCAATCCCGCCCGGTATAAAATTTTAATTTTAATTTAAATAATTGAGACGAGTTTGATTTATTCAGAATATTATAAATTAAGTAGTTACAACAACGAGTTAGACTTACTAAAACAATGCACAATTGAATTTAACCCTTTTTACAGTACGTGTTTATCAGTTGAATATAATACGAAGCAAATTTTAATGAAAGAAATATCTACAGATGGTATTTGTATTTTTCTCGCTTACGAAATACTTGCCGCATCTTTAACGCTCATTTTATTTCAACACTCGTAGACTTCCAGTTGACGTTGTGACACATACCGCATGAAAAAGACCAATACCATCCAATTTCCAATATCATATAATGACTGCGTTAGAAATCGTAGATATCCAAATATCCACACCAAATATATTTACAAGAAGCAAAAACCTTACCATCAACAAAGCACAGAGAGCCAATTTACTAACCGACAGCTCTTAAAGCAATAAACGTTAAATTATCGACTTTGCATTAACACAACTATATATAGGTCGATAATAAAACCCGTAAATAAATAACAAAAAACTAACAAAGTGGACCACCCACAGGGTCTACCCTTTAACCCTCTTATCTCGGCTGACTGCGCTAAAACAAGACTTGACCTTTAAAATTGCATACGTAAAAAATTTAGACTTTAAAAACCATTAATATACTCTTCCGCTAAGCTGAGTTTATAATTTTTAAAGAAGCGTAACTTCTATCGGTGGTTCTGTGGTAGAACGTTCGCCTGTCATGCAGAAGGGCTCGGGTTCGAAACCTGGGCGGCGCTTTCGTTTTTAATCAACAGAGAATACGCTACATTAGAGTTACTTCGATGCAATAATTTAAATGTAACACGAAATTTCGTTCTATTTAATAACAAGATTAAATCAACATAATTTCATTCGTAAAACAAGCGTTGGTGGCTGAGTAAATCTCTTGCACGAGGCAGACCCGGGTTCGATTCCCGGCCGGCGCAAAAAAATCGCAAATTGATACTAAGACGAATACCGTGTACAACTGGTGGAAACCCTGCCATTGGACGTTGAGAGGTAGCATTACACTCAGCACTCGGTTCGTCCCAAAGTCATTAAGAAGAGGTTGGAGAGAAAACGCCCATACAAACACAACAGACTCAACATCCACAACCATCATAACACTAACACAACATCCACAACCATCATAACACAAACTCAACACTCACAACCGTCATAACACTAACACAACAATCATAACACAAACTCAACACCCACAACAGTCACAACACGAACTCAACATTCACGACCTACAACATAACAATAACGAAATCTCCGGTGAGCATTGACGAAAAAAGACCAACCAAACCCAACCGCAAAGCAATCCGTTAACGCTCACCGTCACACGGTGGTTTTGCGAACCCTTCGAGAAACTGCGTACGCAGTGATTACACTTTGCACCGAAAATGCGAACGCGTTCGCAGGCCTGACAGACAGACCCACAGACAGACACGGTGGTTGTATAACCCCTCCTAGGGTACAAAGTCCCCTCGGAGAGGTAACAATCTTTCTCGTCTCCAGCAGCGCGCACGCTTTTATATATTTTTTCAATTTCAATCAACTTGAATCAAGCAGGGAGTGACTCACCGGTTTCTCACCAGGTGTCGCAGCGGACGCGCGCTTTTCGATTTCCCGAAATTTCTTTATTTTATTAAAAATTAACCGTTTAATATTTTTTGATGCGGTTTTCGCCATACATTTTAATTTTTAACGGGCTATATAGGGCTATCTAACTGGATAAAGCTTGACCGTTCCCCTTTAAGGAATATAATGATAGATTTCTGGTAATCCTTACAATTTCCTTCGTCGGTGCCATCCTCACAGTCTCGGTAACCGTCGCAATGTTTCCTGGCCAAGTAACACTGGCCGCTGACGCACGGCAACATGCCATTGGACGAGTTGCAGGTATCTAAGGAACAGTCTCGTTAAAGAGTATCAAATTTGACATTTGTACCATAGAAATTGGGCCGCCAAAAGCGGTCCCGGGCTTGCCACCACCCTCCTACGCATTGTAACCCGGCCAAGTGTTTAAAGGCATTAAAAGTCATTAGATTACTTGGGCCTAAGGTGCTGCCTTGGGTATTAGCCTAGCCCCGGTAAAACATTAATTTCGGACCCTAAGCGCCGATTTTTTCTGGTCGGCGGCGGCGTTTGGCGAACATAACCCTTTGGCGGCGCGGCACCACGATTTTGAAAAAATTCTCGGCGGCGTTGATTTTTTCCATAATGTTTTTGAGAGAAAAAAAAAATGAAGTTGCGTAGAAAATATCAAAAACAAATTCGGCGGCGTCGGTGGAACGCCTAATGTAAATGACTCGGCGGCATCAGTTCGGAGCCAGAGAAAATATCGGCGAGGGCGCGGCGGCGTTGGATCGGCGGCGCTTGGCTCTAGCCGTGACTGCCGGAGAGAACTATATAGTCCAAGAGCCCATGACAAAATAAGCATGTGATAAGGTATTTTTGAATTATGTTAGTGATTTGTAACAAAGAACTGTTTGTCTTACGGGTCAAAGGGGGGCTTTCCGGAAATACGAACCACGTGACGTCACTTCCGGTGACCTTGAAAATTGATATGACCTGATATTGGTATCATTCGATTGGTCTCAACGTGCTCTTACCCAATATCGCTAAATTAACCTTCAAATCTGAACCAAAAGGCGTATGAGATTAAAAACTAATTTTGAGCCCCTCCCAAATTTACATGTAAACGACAAAATTACTTTTTTAGTCTTATACGCCGTTTGGTTCAGATTTGAAGGTTAATTTAGCGATATTGGGTAAGAGCACGTTGAGACCAATCGAATGATACCAATATCAGGTCATATCAATTTTCAAGGTCACCGGAAATGACGTCACGTGGTTCGTATTTCCGGAAAGCCCCCACTTTGACCCGTAAGACAAACAGTTCTTTGTTACAAATCACTAACCTAATTCAAAAATACCTTATCACATGCTTATTTTGTCATGGGCTCTTGGACTAATACTTTTTCTGGGAGAGACCCGTTTCATCAAACCATGGGCCCTAGGCTGCAAAGCACCCCGGTTATTTGTACCAGCCGGCCATTTGGGCCTAGAATCGGCGTAATCACTTTGGCCAATCAGGAGACAGGCGTTCATCGTTGACTCGATCCACGAGGCGCTTCTAGCACTGATAATTTTAACCGAAGATGAAAATGACTCGTAACAGGAATCCACAGCTCTACTTGGAATGCTTATCCTGGCGTATCGCGTTTGGTAAGATCACTCTGACGGCTTTGGCCCCGCCTACGAGAGAAAAAATCCCCTCTGCGCGCGCTCCCCTCTCACGTTGTTGTTTGGTAAGTTCACATAGTGACGTCAAAAAAACCGTCAGCCACTTCGAGATGAAAATCTGCCGCGATAAGCATTCCCAGTAGAAGTATGGATTCAATCGAAATGATACATATTAAAATTTTATTAAATAAATAAAACGCTTTCTATCATAATTGAGCGACATCGCGTGGTCAGGGTCGTTCAAAACAAGGTTGGTACTAACGTAGCCCCACCCATCCCCTTGACCGAGAACCGACTGCCTTATGCATTTCGGTATTCATGTTAGAAATGAAGACATTCATGATCATAAGCAAATAGCCTCTTCAGTTTACATAGACTACTGGATTTTTCGACTGCTTGCAGACGAAAATCTAGCAAGTTAATTAATTTTTCACATTGGCCGCTACGTGGAAGCTAGGAGCAACAAACACAGCACGCCACACAAGGAGAACGCAACCCGTCAAAAATTGAGCACTTTCTTGCGTACAGTTTTCATTGGTTAGACGCTTTGGCGCCTGCTGCCGTCGGAAGGAGAAAATTCAGAAATTGTCTTCCCCCACTGCCCGTAAAACGTGCTGCGTAAAGGCTCGTCCAATGAAATTTGTACACAACACCGCGTCGAGGGGCTGACCACTATCCGTAATCGGTGTACAAACCCGTAGCTTTGACTGTACTCGCTGTAATCGGTGTACAGAATTTAAGGAAGTGCAGCCCCTCGCACGGCGTTAGCATGTTTAAAGGTTAGCTGCTTTCTCCTTGTGTGGGGTGCTGTGTTTGTTACTCCTAGTCCTAGGTGGCAATATGTAGATTGGAATGGCGAATAAAAGACATTGAAAGGAAACACGATGGAACTTACTGGGGAAATATCCCAAATTCATGTTGGTGAAGATGACCAGACCGGCAAACTATGGAACAAAACAAAACCCTGTTGTTTTAATAAATCAATTAAATTTACCTTTTACGGAATAAAGGGAATTTAAAACTAGGGAGGCAATATTTTCAGGAAAAACGTTTAAAAATTAGAAAATTTTCGATTAACTAACTAATGATAATACTTTATTTGATTGGCCGCGACATGTACGCCAGACTTCAGAAGCTAGATCATACCTTTTTTTAAACTAGTGTAAGCAAATAAACACAACGATATTCGAATTGTGATAGAAAATATGTATCACGTAAAATCAAAAGAAACATATTCGGATATGCTTTTGCAAACGTTTTTCATGAAAAATTATAATAAAATGGTATGACAGTGCACTGAACCGTCTTTTACCGTGATTTTATTACATACACTACTGTTATGATAGATAACTTTGTGAAATTACCGCCGATATTACCGCCGATATATCGGCTGATATTATCGACCACGAATAACCGATATATCGGCTCTACCCATATCGGTGCCTCCCAGTGCCGTCTTTCCCATTGGGCAAATAGGGCACTGCCCTAGGGCCCCAAGATTCTGGAGGGCCCCATTTTCAACTTTTGTAAGGTGAAAAAGATGAATCTTACAAATATTGTTTTTCACATTTTTTAAATTGTAGTATTGTCTATTTACATTTTACAAATTTTTAAACTATCTAAAACATGTCTTTTCGTGATATAGACGGTGTAGACCGTCGCATTTTTTTATTTGAACCAATATTTGAAGATTCGGGCGACGATGGACTTTGCATTGGAGGTTAAAAGCCTCGTTTTTCTTCTGCCTGCCCCCCTTTAAATTAGGCCTACATGTTCAGCGGTTGGCCTACCACCGGGGTATTTGTGCTCCAATAAGTTAATTTAAAGGGGGACAGGCAGAAAAAAACCTAGGCCTTTAAGAAATTGTCTGGAATTATTAGGGGCCCCGCGTATCGCTTTGCCCAGGGGCCCCCAATCACGTAAAGACGGCCCTGGTGCCTCCCTATTTAAAACGTAATTTTCTAGAAATTGTTAAATCTTATTACGTACAGAAAAGCGAGTAATCTCCATGGTTACTAACCTGAAATGTTCTATTGGCGTCCCGGCCGTAGTTTTGAGTGACGTAATGTTCCGTTTTCTCCGGGCCGCCCTCTCGGTCCAACCACTTGATTCGTTGCGTTCGGTGTCGTCCCTCGTCAAATTCGTACATAGCATCCAAAACCTGAGGAAATGCTCTTCCAAGTTAGACCAAAGACAATATCAACCTCGAACCCTAGATTAGAAATCACTGCTTCGCGCGTAGTCAATAGCGTTTACCCCCTTCCTGTCGGAACTTCGAAAAAATTAGCTCCCCAGTTACCATGGTAACCACGGCCTAAAATAGTGGGCAGTTCTGGCAGTTCCAAAATCGGATGTGGACAGTGCTACTTATCGTGAATTTATCGCGAGTTTTATGTTGCTATTGTTATTATTTAAAGGGAATATAACCTCTGGAATTTCTGTCGCCCTCCGAGGGTTCCAATCAAAGACTATATATACGCTTCGCTTACTAGACAGGCGTGTTCTATGGCTCAACTTGCATACCGATTGTGGCTCCATCTCGACGCTGGTCAAAATTTTCCCCTAGCTTGAGCTGTGTTACTAGTGGCGCCTCTAGCCGCGGGTCCAAATATTACCCCAGCTTTTACAGTGCTACAGAGGTGTTAACAGGTTTTTCCTAGGAACACGCCTGTCTAGTAAGCGAAGCGTATATATAGTCTGGTTCCAATATTGCCCGCCGCCTCCCATGGCTTGTCACACTTGCGGCGCTGATAATCGCTGATTGTGAAGGGAATAAAGGAAATTGATGCGGTCTTCCATAAAGAACGCGTTGGAGGTTCTATTCCCTTTAACAAGATGTTAAAAAATAAAATAATTACAAGGTTCCAACAGCTTTTATAGCTCATTGAAATTATGTTTTGGAGGTTTAGTATGTTTTGGAGGTTTAGTATGTCTATAGCGGTTCACTCACTCGCCGTTATTATTTTTGGGCAGTTCTAAACAATCCTTATTTTAGCCCCTGATGGTATCCAGCTATAGGTAAGACCACGGCCAACTTTTATGAAACAGCTCTTCATCAAAGTTGGCCGTAATAGGACTGATGGGATCCTGCCACGCTTGGAGGATAAAAAGTCTTTCTGGAGAGGAAAAGTTCCGTCACCCAGCTGGGGACGTTCAATTTTATTTTGATCGGACGCCGTTTAGTGCTGCCATCGCTGAGACAACATTTGGAACTAGATCACCTTTTTTTCGTGTTTTTCAAGGTTAGATTACAGCAGAACCGGGACTAGTGGCGTAGTCCTGTAATTCCAAGCGTCTGGGAGGCAGATAATGTGGACGGCCTTGTGAGGACGACCACCAATCCCCCAACGTGTGGTTGTCATACATCCCCCAGATTAGCTAGAAGAATCTCAGTCTTTCTTCGTGGTGGGATAGATTCACAGTAAATTTATTATTTTAATTCGGAAATTTTAAAATGCAAGACGAAATATTTTTAAGTCTATTTTCGATGAACACAGTTACACCCGCATTAATCGTTAAATTTTAAAAATTTTAAATCATTCTGAGTCTTAAAAAACCGTTACGCGAAGAGAGGTTCAAACAGAGGCCAAATTAGAATATAGTTGCCTCCACCGGATAAAGATGGCGTCTCGAGCGTTAGAACCCCCTCTTTTAGAGCGAGCTCCATCCGCCTAAGTTTAATTAGTTTTTTTAGAAATTAACTAAAATATTCCGTGATAAAAATTATAATTAATGTGTACTTTTTAAGGCCTAACCGCGAGAGCCTAAGGATTCTTTTCAAAATCATAATAATACCTGGTTTTAACTAACTAAATTTTTAAGCCAAAATAAATTTAAGGGGGAAGTCAGCCATAACGCTAGAAATCAGACGTTCTTACGACACTCCCTAATTCTACAATAATGGACGCTTCAATAAAAGATACTCGGTTTTTACTCCCCTCTCCAAATTCATCTGGGAAGGAACTATTTCCGGTCGGTCGGTTAAACGGTTAGAATGGCTCGCCAAAAAGTCATATTTAAGCCTATTGGAGACGCGTTTTTGCCCTCATGAGAATTTTGCGTCAGATAAGAAACGCGTCGGCTCACTTGTATAAGGAACATACTAATGTTAATTTTCGATTATATATTTTAAGGTAAATTATATAATGTTACTAAAACTAAGTATAAGAAGATAATATTATTATTATTATCATCCTCTTATGGTATAAATAATTAAAATTATACGGAATATTTTTATATTACCGGGCAATTTTAAGGCTTCTCATGGAGGCAGAGTTAATTCATTTCGTATAAAATTATCTTTCGGAAAAAGATGAAAACTAATTCCTTTAGAACTAAACGTATTACTTTTGCAGTACGGTATGCAACAAGTGTTTCCTTTTAACCAAGTACCTTTTTTTTTGCATGTTAAGGCTTAGCAAAAAACCGATGTTATGTCCGAGAAAAGTTTCCAGCTTTCTAATATTTCAACAAGCACTATATAAATAGTACCTTATGAGTCCTGGCTGTCGGAAATATTACTTCTTGGCAATTTATGGGAAGATGTTTTATTTAAGCGCCTATTAAGATATTAAACCTCGGTTTTTTGCATAATTTTGTTAGAAACCTTAACTAGTCAATGATTGAAGATTTTAAAATTAAAACTGATCTCAATAGGTTTGATATAAATCTAGTTAATGATTGAAAATGACACCGCTAGCCCAAGGAACCAATTTTATATTCAATTAAAACCGTATTTTTGCGTAGTTAGCCTAATTGACGCGAGAAGTCAGTGGGCGACTTTCTTAAAAAATAGTAAAATTCAAATGCAACGCGCTAAAGTATCGTTTTATTCCGCGAGCTAATATTTCAGCGCGAGTACGTTTTATAAATGCGTGCGCGCTGCTCTCAGCTTTAACAGTACAATGAGTCTAACTAAATCACGTGAAATTGAAATAAAAATATTTTTCTGACAACACCAGCGAGAGACATGTTTCAGCGCCATCTTTTATTTTTCCCAGAAACACAAAACCACTTAATTTCGCATTAAGTTGCTAAAGCGCCATCTATAATAACATCTAAAGGCGCTTTCGTTTTGGCAGACGAATCAAGGATTCAGAAAGTGATCGTAGATGGGGCTACCCATTGAGTTGGGAATATTAATCTAGAGATCCAATCAAATCTGCTCCCCGCGAAACAAGTTTTTGAAAAATACGAATGTGCCGTCTGCTCTAAAATGACGAGCAAACGTTATCATATGACCCGTGGCGCCATCCATTATTTTGAAGAAAAAAATATTTTTGCTTGAAAACGCGTCTTATTTGAACGAACCATTGAGAGATAGACGGCGCCACGGGTAGAATGATAACGTTTTCTCGTCATTTGGGACGCCGATGGGAGCAGACGACAGTATTATTATTTTTAAAAACTTGTTTCGCGAAATACTGAAATCCGACGTTTTGATTGGACCTCTAGATTAATATTCCCAACTCAATGGGGCTACCTACCACGAAATCAGAAGGGCTTACCGAGTTTGGAGTTAAGTCCGATTTGCCTTGGGACGCCAACATATCTACGTCCACGGCAGAGATGCCCACGATCGATTCTGGAATGAAAACGGGCACCAATTCGACGAGGCTGCCAGTTCGATCTTGTTTATCGTTAATTCGAAGCCCAAACTAGAAAGAAAACAAATATCAACGCTTTTCGAAATACCGATTTATTTACATTGAACAACTAAATACTTTTAAATGCTCATAAATAGCTATTTCCGTTTAAGTGTCAAAACTACTCGTTACAAAATCAGCGCCATTTTATTTTAATAAAAAACCTACTCGTCGCGCCACTCGGCGGAAGACGCGAAAACAAATTTAGATAAGTTAACGTTTTGTTTGCACTAGGGCAAAAACGCATCCCTAATCCGACCGACAAAAAAAATTGATTGCTCAACTACCAAAAGATATGATCTAAATTATTTGTATATTAATCAAAAAGGAGAGCTACATCGCAATTTAATTTCAGTAAATATTTAAAACGTTTTTACTATAGTTTTTAAAAAAAAATGTTTTCGCGCGTTTCACTGCACCAAAAGTTTAAATATTTCAATGGAGTCCCATAGCCGAGTAATAGTTTAATGTTTGATTTTTGAAATTTTTGCTCGCCGCGCTGTGAGCGATTTGCGTAAACGAACTTTACCGTCGCTCACCGTGATCAAAATCCGCGCGTAGCTAGCGCACAAATCTGAGCGAATTATTCCTTCTCTCGGTAATTTTCCCTCAACGCTGCGTCAGCGCTTTCTACTGAGGGTACTAACGCATTGCTTAAAAGTGAGGGGGCTATTCCGACGATCGGGAGATCTCGCTCAGCGCGCGGTGAGCGCTTAAAAGTGAGGGAACTAACCCGTCGAGGGGGGAATCTCCCTCAGCGCGCCGTCAGCCATCAACGCCAGAGCGAACTATTCGGCGCTCGCGCAGAGGCTTCTCAATTAGAGATAGAGAAAATAAACTCGTTTGCCTTGAGTACTCGCTCACTTGAGCAAGCCGTGTTTAAAACTCTATATGCTCATTTTTCCGAACGCTCGCAATTTTTTGCCCACCTCTGCAATGGACGCTTCAATAAATCCTCCTCCCAGGAAATCGCCAAGAAGTAATATTTCCGAGAGCCAGAACCCGCAAGTTACTATTTATATAGTGCTTGTTAAATTAATGGTTAAAATTTTCACCTTTACGGCAGCAACAAACGTTAACCATGGCGTTCCCTTTTAACCAGGTAGCTTTTTGGACATATTAAGGCTTGGCCAAAACACGTTCTGTTCACAGGTGAAAAAACTCCATTATTTCCACAAGCACTATATAAACAATACCTTGCGGGTCCTGGCTCTCGGAAATATTACTTCTTGGCGATTTCCTTGGAGGATGATTTATTTAAGCGCCTATTGAATAAATACCGAACTATAGTGAGTTGCAGGCTAAGAAAGACAAAATATATAGTACAGTCGGCGCAAGGATACCTCAGACCATTTCCGGCCAGTCGACCGCGCGTAATTTAAATTTGACCACTTTACAGTCAATTTCAAATTTGTGAGTTTCATCGTTTTTTCGCGCCATCTAGGAACTGAAATTGGAATCTATTTTTAATTTCATGTTGTCATGAGTTTAATTACTGAATGCAGCTAAAGAAGGTTCGATAATTGAAGCTCCAAATATTTTAAATAGCCCAAGAGGTTACTATAAAAAGCATGATAAAGGTTTATTGTTAACAAGTAAAGAGAAAAATATAATTTTAAACGTCTATAGCTCATTAAGACAACGTTACCCCCAAGAAAGCGTGGTAACTATTTTAAAAGAAACTGCCGATTTAACTGGTAAGACGTAGAAATAAATTTACAAAAATAAATAATTATACATACTATTTTATATTTAAGAATGATAGGAATGCCTTATTTTTTAAATTTGCTCGCCACCACAATTATGAAATTAAAAAATAAAGATTCCAATTTCGGTCTCTAGATGGCGCTAAAAGACGACAAAAAGAGCAAAATTTGAATTTGACCGTAAAATGGCCAAAATTCAAATTTCGCGCGGTGGAATGACCGGAAACGATCTGAGGCATCCTTGCGCCGATTGTACTATATATTTTGTCTTTCTTAGCCTGCAACTCACTATAGCCAATCAAAACTGTTTCGACGGATATAAAATTTAATAATTTCAGGAGTAGGAGTTAAAAAATTTTAGAGTATCAAGGCACGATGCCCCCAAAAAATTTGTAGCACCCCGAATTTTGGCGGCTGCTTACGGGCCTGGGGCAGTGGCGCTTCGAGTAGGCTACATGTATTTATTAAACTAAAATGGCGTAGAGAAGTTGAGAATGGTGAATACATGTGAAATTTTACGTTGTAAAACCACCAGTAAATCTTTTTAAAGAGGTTTTCGTGAAAGTGACGTAATTACTAAAATTGTGTCAACAAAAGTGTTTTTGAAATGAAGTAAAAGTGGGGATCCATGGGAAGAGGATATACATTGGTAAGTAATGAAGTTCAGAAGTATAATTAATAGTGTCGTCTGGTGAGAGCTTCGAGAACTAACGAAGCACTGGAGGATAACGGTAATAGTGAGTGTAGGGAGCTGTTGGCTCGCGTGGCATGTAGGGCTTGCCACCACCCTCCTACGCATTGTAACCCGGCCACCTGTTTAAAGGCATTATAAGTCGCTAGATGACTTGGGCCTAAGGTGCTGCCTTGGGTATTAGCCTAGCTATAATAATAATAATCAGCTAGGCTAATACCCTTGGCACCACCTTAGGCCCAAGTCATCTATCGACTTTTAAAGCCATTAATGAAGGTGGCCGGGTTACAATGCGTAGGAGGGTGGTGACAAGCCCTGCATGCCACGCGTTCGAGCCAACAGCTCCCTACACTCACTATTACAGTTAACTTCAACTATGAAAGGAGAAGCCGAAGAACTCGGACAAAAACCCGTTTAGCCAGTGGGGAGAGAACTTACTAACATAACGGGGAAGCAGTGATTCCGAGTTTTCACGCAGTGCCACAAGCTAGGATCAAACCCGGCTCCTCTTGCTGCGAGGCGAAAGTGCTAACCACTCCGCCACCAAATAGCATCATTCTGTAACTAGCACACTTTTGGTTTTCGCCACAAAATAGACTAATGATACTGGTTAGAACTTGGAGAGTTCTAAATTTCAACTTACGGGAATTCGGTTAATCCCTTGAACGGGCAAAGACACACTGTCCACAATGACTTCGCCATCTAGGACGACGTGGTACACGATGACTTGGCAACTGGGGGCCATTTCCGAAGAGACGGGCACGGCGAATGTGGTAATACTGTGTCGAATGCCGTTGACCTTTTGCTGACCAGACATGATTATGATGCCTTTCGACACAACCTGCGATTTTGTACCAGTACGTTAAAAACGTGGCGATTACGTAATGCGATAGAATTAGCGAAAGTTCGTCTTCTTAACAATTACAAAAAGTTAACGTAGATGGCAATTATCTTTGGGAAAAGGTGTGATGAAAGATCGAAAGATGACAAACTTTCGCTACAATGAAGTGTGCCCATGAATTAATATCCATTCATGAGTGTAGATCCGGAAATAACCTTCACGACATCATCCTGTCTGAGGGGCAGGATTTTACCGAGGGGCTGTTCACTCCAAATTTGCCTGTACACCGATTACGTCATCTGGGATTACCAGAAGATTACGCGAATTACGATAACATTAAGCAGAGTACGCGGATATTACGCAAAGATTACGTGGATTACGCAAAGAGTACGCAGAGATTACTAAGATTACGCGGACTACGCAAAGATTACGCGGACAACGCAAAGATTACACCGAGATTACGTGGACTACGCAAAGATTACGATGAGATTACGTGGACTACGCAAAGACTACGCGAACTACGAAAAGATTACGCCGAGATTTCGCTGGTTACGCAGAGTACGCCAAGATTACGTGAGTTACGCAAAGAATACGTGAACTACGAAAAGATTACGCCGAGATTACGCGAACTACGCAAAGAATACGCGAACTACGCAAAGATTACGCCGAGATTACGCGGGTTACGCAGAGTACGCCAAGATTACGTGGGTTACGCAAAGATTACGTGAACTACGAAAAGATTACGCCGAGATTTCGCGGGTTACGCAAAGATTACGCCGAGATTACGCGAACTACGCGAAGAATACGCCGAGATTACGAGAACTACGCAAAGATTACGCCGAGATTACGCGAACTACGCAAAGATTACGCCGAGATTACGAGAACTACGCAAAGATTACGCCGAGATTACGCGGGTTACACAGAGTACGCCAAGATTACGTGGGTTACGCAAAGATTACGTGGGTTACGCAAAGATTACGTGGGTTACGCAAAGATTACGCGAACTACGAAAAGATTACGCCGAGATTTCGCGGGTTACGCAAGATTACGCCGAGATTACGCGAACTACGCAAAGAATACGCCGAGATTACGCGAACTACGCAAAGATTACGCCGAGATTACGCGGGTTACGCAGAGTACGCCGAGATTACGCGGGTTACGCCAAGGCTACGAAGAATACGCCGAGATTACGCGGGTTACGCCAAGGCTACGCAGAGTACGCCGAGATTACGCGGATTACGCAGTGTACGCCGAGAGAAAGTACTCTTTTCGGGAAGCCTGTACACCGATTACGCGTAGTGATCAGCCCCTCGAATTTTACGCGCCGCCTCACGATTACGTAACGGAAATTAAATCACGTGTACGTAAAGAAATGCTCTCAAATTGGCCCGAGAATAGCGAATGACAACTTTAGTCTAGCTGTGGCTAGAGCGCCGTAGCTAAACCGATTTCTCATTGGCTATTTTCGGGTCAATTGGAGATAAGCATTTAAGGCCTCCTGAAATATCGAGGTGTTTCTCCCCGATTTTGTTCAAACTCGGGGGTTAAGTAGACCTTCATGTACCTTGAAAGCTCCTGAAGGGAAAGGTTTCAATGACCATTCGTTTTGCCATGGCAACCAAAAATGTTTTTCACAACTCAAGTTTCAACTTTATCTACGTAAATTATCACGGAAAAATCACGGATTGTACCCCCTTTGAAATTTTTAAAAAATTCAAAAATGATAATTTTGGCAAAACAATTTGGTTAAATTGATAAAATTGGGTAAAATCGAAAAAATGGGTAGAATCAATAAAATTTCGGTAAAATTCCAAATCGGGGAGAAACACTTTGGGTTGTCTCCTTGTTAGACCAGGCGCTCACTGCTCTTCGTAACGTCTAAGTCCTATCTTCCACAAGCCTTTGCTTCGTACCGTAAACAATGCCTTGTGGAAGGCAGGACGGATACGAAACGGAGAGCCAGTGGGCGCCTAGCCTTGTCAACACCTCTACGACAGCCACAAATTTTTATACGTTCTATATCCACGTGTGCGTATAATTAAATTATTATCTTTGCATTCCCATATTCTTAGGTACCCGAATCCATACTTGGTAACAAGGTACTTACCAAGTACGTGAACATTTTCATGTAGAAATTGGCCCAAACGTGGAAAATAGCGTACTCCCCAGCCTGTCCTGATTTGGTGCTGGTGTAAATGTGCATGTAATGGTTGCCTTCAGAGTAGAAAGCGTGCGCCGTCATCTCAGTGTCCGCTCGGTCGCTTTCATCCGCGTAGATTGCCTAATTCGGATTTCAGTTGTACTTCACATCCAAGAATACATTATTTATACCTAAGACCATTTATACTCAGGGAGATTGCGATTATGCTGAGACGATCTTAATAATAATAATCAGCTAGGCTAATACCCAAGGCACAACCATGTCATCTAGCGACTTATTATGCCTTTAAACAGGTGGCCGGGTTGGAAATTTCCCCCCGGCATGAGAGGCAGGGAAGAAAAACTTCACCGTCATGCATTTTAATTAATTAATTAACAACATTTCAAGTTCGTAATAGCCTGATACGCATTATCGACTCCAGCGCTAGCAAGTGACGTAGGAAAAACATTTACACGTGACCTCCCATATTTTATAGAAACACATTGTTAATTTAACCTAGGAGCAACAAACACAGCACCCGACACAAGGAGAACGCAACCCGTCAAAAGTCGTGCATTTTCTTGCGTATAGTTTTCATTGGTTAGACGTTTTGGTGCCTGCTGCCGTCGGAAGGGGAAAATTTGGAAATTGTCTTCCCCCTTTCCGTAAAACGTTCAGCGTAAAGATTCGTCCAATGAAATTTGTACACAACATCGCGTTAGCGTGTTTAAAGGCTAGCTGCGTTATCCTTGCGTTTGTTGCTCCTAGTTCTCACTAAGTAAATATATATAGTCCAATTCACAAACTGCTTTTAGGTGAGCTAAGATTTATAGCGAATTCATTAGAGTTTCGTTTTTTATGCTTTAATTAATAATAGAGGGTGCCATATCTAGACTTTTTTCGGGATGGGATTAAATACCGATTTATTACATAACAGCAAGTTGTAACGCTATTTAAACCCTTTACGTAAAAAAAAATCAGTATTAAAATAAATATTTGTCCCAGTTTTTAAATGATTTAAAATTTCTTCATTTCAGACTGTTGGCGCCATCTAATAACACTTTGGGTGTTTAAAAGGATTATAACCTGCAAAGCAATCTTCAAATTACCCTGTACAGTGGCGCCAAACATTTCTAAAGCCAAAGGCAAGAGCGGCCAAAGCTGCAAACGTTGGTGTTCCACACCAAGTACCCAGGTTCGTATTAACCATTAGGCAGAGTAGGCACGTGCCTAGGGCGGCATTTTTCTAGAGGCGCAAAAACTCTGTTAAAGCAGCACGGTCCAATGCCCATAGGCTTTTTGGGTAGTTTAAATTTTGGTCATAAGTATCACCAACCGAGTTTTAAATTGAATATATGAAAGCTGTCTGCTCGTTCAATATTATCTCAACCGAAAAACCTCTCAATTAAAAAGGTGTCTGCTATTTCTTAACATATTTAGTTAACGGATATTAAGGCAGATGGCGCTATATTTCCTAAGCTAGAAACCTATAGAGGCCCCGAAAGGGTTAATCCGCCCCTGCAAATACCCGAGGTTATATTCCCTTTAATAATCGACTTCTAATGGCTCTACCCCGGTAAAACGGTCTTCCTTAATTAGGCTATTACGAACTTGAAATGTAATTAGTTCTAATTACCCGTATTCTAAGTTTTTCCGTCTTCTGCATCGTGTCAAATTTGATGTCCAAGACTCCGTTTTCGTCGAAAGAGAGGTCCCTTAGTTCCGGCGGGTTGTCCAGGGTACGTTGACCTCCGCCCTGCAAAGTGGCCGTAATTTGGAAGCGGATCGTGGCGCTTTCGAGTTTTTCCGCTTCCAAGGGCACTTGGTCGAAGTAGGTCACCATCAACTGAAAAACCAAATCATTAAACCCTCTACAGAACAGATTCTAAAAACAGAAGTAAATGAACGAAAGTTATTCGTAGCTAATAGTCATAATAATCAGCTTGGCTATAATACCCAAGGCACCACCTTATGCCCAAGTCATCTAACGACTTTTAATACCATTAATTCAGGCCAACAGCTCCCTACACTAACTATTTACGTTAACCTCAACAAGTTTCTATGAAAGGAGAAGCCGAGAAAACCAGTCTAGCCAGTGGGGAGAGAACTTGCAAACTCAACGCGGAAGCTACACACTCAAAACTTACTGTTGAAAAAACAGCAAATACGGTTTATAATTTACAGCAAGGTGCAGTTGAAGTGGGTTAACAGCAGTTTGTCGTAACATTTACAGCTTTCTGCTGTATTTTGAAGAAAACAGTAGCGACTGTAAAAATCATATTCGTACTGTTTTTAAAATGACTGTTATATTAAATTTAACAATATGAAACCGTGGTTGACGTTTTACTACAAAAATGCGTAAAATTTAACACACGTTGCTGTTTTTTCTGTTATAAACGGCAAGCGCTAGTATATAAGACAACTAATTATTATTTAGTTGTCAAAACATTTTTTAAAATCGCACAAGTTTCATTTTAGCTTTAAATATAATAATATCCGATAAAAATATATACTCTTTTGTATAAGTAGCATCCCACGCAAACTGCTATATAAATTTCAACCCTTGTTTATCGTGTGCTTAATAATTTGAAACCAAGTTAATAGTTTACTTTCCTTTGGTTTTCCCTATAACTCTAACCTACAAAGGCTCGAACTAAACATGATCTACTAGAATTGTAGTCATTTTTGATACTTTCGATTAACTTTTTCTATTAGATTATGAAAATATTTTGTCAAAGTTTTTGTTATAATAATTTTAGTAATTGCTTAATTGCTAAAAATATTTATATATTTCTATCATGAATTGATTAATAACATATTTGAAATTTTTTAATTAAACCAATGTGATAATGGTTTGATCCGTAAAATATTTGATGAAATTTTAAGGTTGTGAACAGGTTCTGTATTAAATACGTTTGATAACTACAACTACGGCAAACACTGGAATTTTACAAACATTGGATTTTACGGTAAAAACTGCATGCATTTACCGTATTAAATACGTCTGGAATGAAGGTTAAATAAACAGCAATACTTTGTAAATATAACTTTATCTTGCTGTATTTTTAAACGGCAGAGTGTCCGGTAAATTTAACAGGAAGCATGACAATAAAAAAAACAGTCAGAGTTGGTTGTGAAATTAACAGCATTCTGCTGGCATCTATGCTGACCGCAGCTTACTGTAAAATTTACAATAATATTTCTCTGTTTGTAGGAGCAACAAACACAGCACCCTGCACAAAGAACGCAACCCGTCAAAAGTCGTGGATTTTCTTGTGTACATTTTTCATTGGCTAGACGCCTTAGCGCCTTCTGCCGTCGGAAGGGGAAATTTCGGAAATTGTCTTCCCACCGCCCGTAAAACGTTCATCGTAAAGGCTTGTGACGCTCGTCCAATGAAATTCGTACACAACCCTTCGTTAGCGTGTTTAAAGGCTAGCTGCGTTCTCCTTGTGTTTGTTGCTCCTAGGCGGAAGGAATTATTCCGAGTTTTCACGCAGTGCCCCAAGTTGGGATCGAGCTAGGAGCAACAAACACAAGGAGAACGCAGCTAGCCTTTAAACACGCTAACGAAGGGTTGTGTACGAATTTCATTGGACGAGCGTCACGAGCCTTTACGCTGAACGTTTTACGGGCGGGGGGAAGACAATTTCGGTATTTTCTCCTTCCGACGGCAGCAGGCGCTAAAGCGTCTAACCAATGAAAAATGTACACCAGAAAATCCACGACTTTTGACGGGTTGCGTTCTCCTTGTGTGGGCAGTGCTGTGTTTTTTGCTACTAGCTGCGAGAAAGGGCTATCCACTCCGCCACCCCACTCTTGCTCGTGAGTGTGGCCGGTTTCCGTTTCCAAGGTAATTTACAATAAGACCCCCCACAATGGTCACGTGATTAGTTGCATCGCAGAATCGTGTGGTGTTTTGCCTCGTGATCTGTGACGTTAAATTGCATTTCAAAATGCGTTTTTATTTTGAGCTGCAAAAACCATTTTACATTTTGTATTAAGAAAAACCACTTTACAAAATGCATTTTGAGTTATGGAGTAGTTTGCGTTTTGCTACAACCTTGTAAAATAGGACGTTCGATGGGGTATCAACGAAGTTCATGTTTCTTCTGCTAATTAACTCTTAGGGCGAAAAGTCTGTACGTAATGCTTTATAGAAAATTGGAAGAACCTGCTCAAAACGCACCGTAACACGGAAACTAGTACCATTGGAGTTGTACGGCAGCGCCATAGGCGGATTCTCTTTGAACTAGACCATGCCACATTTCACCCCTTTCGCCAGTGACAGTTTGAGCAGATTCTGCCACTTAGTTTTCGCCCAACTGCCTTCGTTGCCTTTTAAAGCCCCCCAAATTACTACGCCCAATTTAAAAAAAGCTAAACTTCTTTTTACAGCGGTGGCCAATTTTCACTGTTTCCTCCCAAAAATTCGCTAGGTGGCGCGATTGGAAAACTCGGGCTTCAACTCAACTGTCCATTGAGTAAAATGTTTCTAGTCACTGGGAAACTTCGGTTCATTTACTTCTGATAAAACCATTTCTGAAAAGTCTTCGAAAACATACCCTGGTGTTAAAAGGCATCCCGGGTTTCAATATTTGTGGAGTGACCCCGACGAACTGCAGCTTGACCGTCTTGTCGAAGACCCGCGTCCGGGAGTGCCCTCGGACCACGTTGTTCATGTAGCGCTCGCCGACGTAGGCCCTGACTTCGATGTCGCAGTCTTGCAGACGGTTCGGTTGGGCTATGTCGTGCAAATCAGCCATTCGAAACCTAAACTCGTGCGTTCCAAAGAACTGTCAATACACAAACAACGTTAAGTATTACCATAAGTCCCTAATTACAATCCATAAGTGCGTCATCAATTTATAATTATCGTTCACGTAATTCTGTGATTTAGGCGTGTTAAATTGGTACTGAGCGCATTTTCTAGAATGACAACATATTATCGATGGACTTCAGACTCATTAGGCCTATTGGTTAAGTGTCAAGGACCATTGAGTTCGGAATATAGTACTTGTAGAGCCCAATTTTGTATTTTATGGCTCGGGGTACTTTCTTGAAATCATCATTTTTGCGTCGATCCGAAAAATCTCCATTAGGCCTAATACATTTTTTGCGTCGATCCGAAAAATCTCCGTTAGGCCTAATACATTTTTTTGCGTCGATCCGAAAAATCTCCATTAGGCCTAATACATTTTTTTGCGTCGATCCGAAAAATCTCCGTTTGGCTTAATACATTTTTTTGCGTCGATCCGAAAAATCTCCGTTAGGCCTAATACATTTTTTTGCGTCGATCCAAAAAATCTCCGTTAGGCCTAATACATTTTTTTGCGTCGATCCGAAAAAAACTCCGTTAGGCCTTATACATTTTTTTGCGTCGATCCGAAAAATCTCCGTTAGGCCTAATACATTTTTTTGCGTCGATCCAAAAAATCTCCGTTAGGCCTAATACATTTTTTTGCGTCGATCCGAAAAAAACTCCGTTAGGCCTTATACATTTTTTTGCGTCGATCCGAAAAATCTCCGTTAGGCCTAATACATTTTCTTGCGTCGATCCGAAAAAAACTCCGTTAGGCCTAATCACCTAATCATGGACCAACCATAAGTTATCATTAGTCGGTGGCGTCATCTACCACAAGCCAGCGATGAGAACAATTTAAGCTAGTGGCACTATCTATGACTAGCTTGGAGCAGAGTATAAGCAGACGTTATATAAATATATATATATATATTATTTGAAGGATAGGTGACGCCACCGACTAATGATAGATGGGAGCGTCAACACATGATTTCAAGAAAGTTTCCCTCGAGACCCAGCCACAGCAGATAAAAAAACTGTGGCTCTAGAAGTGCTATATTCCCAACTCAATGTCAAGGACCAACGAGTGATATTTTTTTGCCGCTAGAGGCGCTTATCGTTTTGGGTATGAAGTCAATTCCGCGTCACTCCACACATAGCCATGGGTAGTTATTTTGGCTAACCGACACACTTATGAAACGTAATAATAATAATAATAATAATCAGCTAGGCTAATACCCAAGTCCCAAGGCACCACCTTAGGCTCAAGTCATCTAGCGACTTATTATGCCTTTAAACAGGTGTGTCAGTAAGTTGAAATATTTATTGATAAGTTTAGTGACTTAGAATTGACGTCATACCCAAAATGGTAAGCGCTTGTTAACAGGTTTTAAATAAACTGGGGGTGATTGGCGCTAGCTACGTTAAACACATGACGTACACCCATTAAAAACAAATAATCAAGCGCCTACCCTACGAGTCAAAGGCCTAAAACGTATTCCGCAGTCCAGCAAAAAATGTCTGCTCAATCTAGAAATGCACTACCTGAGAGCAAAAGTCAAGTAAGTCGAGATACGTGACTATCGAAAGAAATTCAAAATAAGAGTCCTTGAGTGTTTTTAAATCAAGGTGCCTCAGTACAAAATTTTCAATATGTATTTACACTCTATCTTTATTAATTTTCATTATTAGATTATCATTGTTATTATACTAGATTTCGAACATAAAAATGCTTTTTCTCAAATAGGGGTTTTTAGACTTGCTTGACTCTTGCTCTAAGGTAGCGCGTGGCTCTCAGTAAAAATTTAATACTAGAAAGATATTGAACAAACACACTGATGCGACACACGGCTAGAACTAACGGCAACAGGAAGTACCGAAACGTACCCTAAGGACATTCTGTTCTATGTACTTGTACTTGCGTCGAGGAGTGGCGTCCGATGCGGCCCGGTCATTCTGTATCTGGTAGGAGAAAGGCTTGACCAAGGCGCGAATGGTCAAGTTCCCGTAGACGCCGGCGAAATTGGTGTGGTTCGCCCGCACGGCCCCTTCCAAGAACTCCTGAGAGCTGACCACGTAGCCCGGCAAGGTGACGTTGACGTCATAGCGGTCTCCGAACCACCGTTCCAATTTGATTTTCTTCTCCTCCGTTTGACCCAAGACGACCACGCGGACCGTCCACCACCCAGTGGGATAGTCCGACGGCAGGTGGAAATGGACGCTCAAGAATCCCAAATACGGGTAGACGGAATACCATCTTTTCATCACCAGCTCCCGAGAGTCCTACATCGTTGGTTTTAAAAGGCGGAATAATTACGATCAGCCTTAAAAAGAACGCTTTTGCTTAATGGGATAAACGCCCTTCCTTTTGTCAAACCGCCTCCCTGTTTGAAGACTACCTCCTCTATTCGAGAAATTAACATTCATTTCAATACGTTTTCAATAAATAAAGGCTGGTTTTCACTAAGGTATAAACGCAACGACGGTGAATGTCGACTCGAAAAATCTCCGTTAGGCCTAATACATTTTTTTGCCTTCATTCAGAATAAGTTAAATGAAATTTAATTCGGAAGAAACTAAATGAAATTTAATTCGGAAGAAACTAAATGAAATTTAATTCGGAAGAAACTAAATGAAATTTAATTCGGAAGAAACTAAATGAAATTTAATTCGGAAGAAACTAAATGAAATTTAATTCGGAAGAAACTAAATGAAATTTAATTCGGAAGAAACTAAATGAAATTTAATTCAGAAGATACTAAATGAAATTTAATTCGGAAGAAACTAAATGAAATTTAATTCAGAAGGTACTAAATGAAATTTAATTCAAAAAATACTAAATGAAATTTAATTCAAAAAATACTAAATGAAATTTAATTCAATTCGGATGAAACTAAATGAAATTTAATTCAGAAGGTACTAAATGAAATTTTATTCAATTCGGAAGATACTAAATTAAATTTTATTCAATTCGGAAGATACTAAATGAAATTGTATTCAATTCGGAAGAAACTAAATGAAATTTAATTCAATTCGGAAGATACTAAATGAAATTTAATTCAAAAGATAATAAATAAAATTTAATTCAATTCGGAAGAAACTAAATGAAATTTAATTTAATTCGGAAGAAACTAAATGAAATTCAATTCAGAATAAACTAAATTCAATTCAATTCAGAATAAACTAAATTCAATTCAATTCAGAATAAACTAAATTCAATTCAATTCAGAATAAACTAAATGAAATTCAATTCAGAATAAACTAAATGAAATTCAATTCAGAATAAACTAAATTCAATTCAATTCAGAATAAACTAAATGAAATTCAATTCAGAATAAACTATATGAAATTCAATTCAGAATAAACTAATAGAAATCAGAATAAACTAAATTAAATCAGAATAAACTAAATGAAATCAGAATAAACTAAATGAAATCAGAATAAACTAAATGAAATCCGAATAAACTAAATTAAATCAGAATAAACTAAATGAAATCCGAATAAACTAAATGAAATCAGAATAAACTAAATGAATATATAAAGATGCACATACTTCACACGCGAGAGCAATTTTATATACTTCAGGTAAAACTAAAATTGACTAGAGTTACCAATATCTCAGTTTATTTCTCGAGAAATTTGATAGAGGTGACGGTTCTATGCAAATGAGTTCTTTAAAATAGTGATTAACGGGGGTGTCTTACAATCAAATAGACATCCACAGGGTCCGTGTAGGGTTTCATCTCCGTTGTCAACAAAATTACTCTGATATAAACTGAAAAAGAAAAACGTCAATCATGCATTCGCTTACTTCCAAAACCAGCTAACTACCAAAGTTCCATTTAGGCGAAACTATAAAGTAAATTTGGTCTTAACCAACTTGTTAAAATGAGAAAAAATAATAACGTGGCTACCATATCACAGTCAACTTCTATTCGGTAACTCGTGTTCATAGTTGGCCGTAAATAAATAATATTCCTTCCAGATACTGCACACAACTAATTAACTTACACTTTTCTATTACAAAATATTTTAATTAATAATAATAAATAGGTAAACTAGACGAATCGATCAAAATTTAAACCGCCATAAGCAAAATAAAATGAATAACAATAGTATTTCTTAGGATAGATGGCGCTGTAGTTCTCCACAAAGTCACGTGACTACCATCTTTTCAGCCCCCCTGGACTTTATAGTGAAATAAATAACGTAGTTTTGATTTTAAATATGGAACAGTGAATAAAATGACAGCAGGAATCCATACTTCTACTTGGAATGCTTATCGCGGCAGATTTTTGTCTCGATGTGGCTGACGGGTTTATTTGACGTCACTATGTTAACTGAACAAACCACAAAGTGAGAGGGGAGCGCGCGCAGAGGGGATTTTTTATCTCGTAAGCGGGGCCAAAGCCGTCAGAGTGATCTTACCATACGCGATACGCCAGGATAAGTTCGCGTAAATCGAGTTACTTGGTCTTGGAAGTAAGTTAGCGGAAATGTAGTGGTGGATTTCGATACAAACAAACAGGTGCGCGTCTAAAATATGGTTTTTGTTCGAACAATGGAAAGACAAAACAATCCGCGCACTTACTGGGTTGTCGATGGTTGTAGACCAGTTGGTTGGTTTGGATTAAAATGGTCAAGAACCGTCTGGAAAATATGACGTCACTTTCGTTCCGGAAACCGCTGCCGCCCAGAGCTCCGTTGGTGCTGCCCTCCACGCGCAAACGGTAGTGGCCATCCTTGGCCGTCAATGGTACCTATGATTGGAAACCATTTAGAAGTTGAAATTTTATCTGTACGATTGTTATATCTGGTAAATTAAAATTTTGGGCTCAACTTTTTGCCATATTTTTTATATTTAACGGAAAATCCGATTATTCAAGGCAATTCGGGGGGAAATATTTATGATAAAAAATGACATTTTTGATGGTTAAAAAATAATATTTTTGACGATTAAAAATAATATTTAACGGTAAAAAAATAGTCATGGTAAAAAAATATTTTTGACGGTTAATAAATAATATTTGACGGTTAAAAAATAGTCATGATGGTAAAAAAAATAATAGTCATGATGGTAAAAAAAATAATAGTCATGATGGTAAAAAATAATAGTCATGATGGTAAAAAAAAAGATTTTTGATGAGTATAAAAATATTAGTTTGGATGGTTAAAATATTTTTTATAGTTTAAATATATTTTTATGGTTTAAGTAATAGTTTTTATGGTTTAAATAATAGTTTTTATGGTTGAAATAACTTTTTATGGTTTAAATAATATTTTTTATGGTTTAAATAATATTTTTTTATGGTCTAAATAATATTTGTTTTTGGTTTAAATAATATTTTTTATGGTAACAAATTAATATTTTTATGGTAGAAAATTAATATTTTTATGGTAACAAATTAATATTTTTATGGTAGAAAATTAATATTTTTATGGTAGAAAATTAATATTTTTATGGTAGAAAATTAATATTTTTTTATGGTAACAATTAATATTTTTTATGGTAACAATTAATATTTTTTATGGTAAGACAATATTTGTATGGTAACAAATTAATATTTTTATGGTAACAATTAATGTTTTTATGGTAACAATTGATGTTTTTTATGGTAACAATTGATGTTTTTTATGGTAACAATTAATGTTTTTTATGGTAACAATTAATGTTTTTTATGGTCACAAATTAATATTTTTTATGGTAACTACCTTATTTAGCTCTGAAATAAAGAGAAATCGAAGATAAACTTAGCCAAAATTAAATTTAAATACGATAGTATTCCGCCTAAAATCCATTGCGACTTAATAGACCATTTAAAACTCGAAAACGCGTACAGAGTACGTGTAGGACTTACGACATAGCCTTATTGCGAACAGACTGTTCTCCCTACACGTTCGCCCTACGAGTAAATGCCCGGAGAGGAGTTCTTTTAAAGATTTCACGGTCCAAGCTAATCCCTCCCTATAAAAACTACAGTTGCAATCCATTACCGTCACATAAATAGCTTTGGGCCAAGGCAGGGCCGTGTAAAATACAATGACCCGAACCGGTTAATTTAAATACGGAATTAAATATTTCCCAGCATCATTTAAAAATGTTTTTTAATAAAAAAAAGCATTTCAAACGAACTAACCCTATAATTTGAAATTTGTGTAAAGAATAATAAAGATAATTATTTATAAAAAGGGCAAAGCAAAATCCGAAGTACACCGAACAAAAAAATGTTCCAAATTCAACCGGTTTTATTTTGCGGTAAAAGTTAATCAAAAACTTTGAGCCGCTAACAATTTATTTATCGGTGAAAACCTCAATAAACCGGAGTTGCGAAAAAACCCGGAGATATTTCTGACATTGTTCAAGTTTAGAATGCATTCGGGGTGAACTGAGAATACGCAAACGGCACCTTGTTCGTCTCGTCATACCCCGAAGAAAAACCACGCCCATTCCTGGAGTAATTTTAACCCCCTTAATGGCATTGAGGGGGAAGACACTATAGTAGGAACGCGCGCTTTCTCTTCGTGTAGGCGGAGAATGAAAACGTAGACTATAGTTGGGTAACTCACGTATTTTGCGTTCACCAAATAGATTCTTGGTGAAAGACAGTGGTATGCGCTTCCGACGCACTTTGACAAAAAGTCATTGCACCCCAAGACGGTTAATACGTAACCCGCACCCGCGTCTGAGTTTTGTAAGAAAAAACACATCATTAGCAACCGAATATTAATTACGCTTGTCGGAATTAATAGGACAGGCGCCGGATTGAATAATTAAGAAATGGGGATTGAAGGAACATTCAATTATACGCGCCATTGATGTGTTATTCTCATCTAACATTGTAATTTCGATTAAATAAAAATTGCGGTACGTCTTTGAAAATAAACATCGAAATATTGGTAATTTTGAATTAATTTAAATAAGTTAATTGGGTACGGCAAGTTGAATAAGAATTTTATGGTAAAATTATGAAGTTATTTTTTGAAATGTCGCCAAGTTGAAGAATTTTTATCTAAATTTTCTTGCAAGGTGGAAAATTTATAAATTCAGTGGCTTGAGCAGATGGGGTCTAGTAATGGCACTGTGACGTCTTTCCTATAGATAAAAAATTTGCGACCAAAATGGCGGCCATGGCCAAAGCTACGGAGTGCTACTACTCTATAGCCACTGCACGTATTAGGTCTAAACAATTGTCATAGAAAATGCTTTTAAAGTATCTGTAATTAAATTAGACTTGCTTTTATTCGAAATTTTATCAAATTAATTCGGTAAGAAAAATCAAAGGCTTTAAGTTTAAAATATTAAAAAGATTATACTTGGCTATTTTAAATTGAAGCAATAATGTATTTATTTGTCTAAATACATTATTTTTTGAAATATAATAGGCGAAACTAAAAAGTCCAGGGGGGTGGAAAAGATGGTAGTCACGTGATTTAGCGGAGAACTGCAGCGCCATCTATCACTAGAAATACGGACTATTATTCATTTCAATTTTTTAATGGTGGTTTAAATTTTGATCGATTATCTATTTATTATTATTATGAAAAACGCTTGGTAATAGAAAAGTGGAAGTTAATTAGCTGTGTGCAGTATTTGGAAGGAATAATTTTTTCTTTAACGTCACAAAGTTATCGAATCGAAGTTGGCTGTGAAAAGGTAGTCACGTGATTTTGTTTTCCCATTTTAACAAGTTGATTAAGACCAAATTTACTTTATTGTTTCGCCTATTAAACAGGTTAGCCTGTCTATCTATTTATTTTTAATAATTTTAGGTTAGCCTGTCTATAACTAGACAATTTATTTTGAATAATTTTTTTGGCGATCGCGGTGGAATCGTTCTATGGCTCTTGGAGTTAAACTATTATCTAGTTGTTTTCGGGTGATAAAATTAAGTGGCCAACCTAATTTTGGAACCATCTCACGAAACCGATAGTAAAAAGCCTCCTCTGAAAAATTCCCCTTCGGAACTGAGCAATTGGCCAAGTAGACCGGCACATTAATTTTCACCCCATCAAAAGTCAGCGAGGTATCAGCAATAAAAAAGATTAGAGAAAGAAATAATTTAAATAATGCCAAGCACGTTGTCAGGCGAGCTCTTTCGGTGCATTCAAATGACTTTTCCCATGAGACGCCATGTTTTATTTATGGGCTTTCATATTCGCAAGAATGTATACGGGTTAAGGGAGAATACAGCTACAACCGGGGTTCAGCGTTGTCAGGTCCTGAAATTATCGTAACTAAGGCACTAAAATTATCGATTTAAAAAAAAATTACCGTACAGCTAAAAATTGGTGATAAATATTAAATTTTGTAGGAATATTGAAGTTAATTTTGTTCAAATAAAAAAATTAATGTTGAAATAAACAAATTAATATTTCAATAAACAAATTAATGAAGTTTAAATAAAAAGATAATTAAGTTTAAATAAAAAGATAATTAAGTTTAAATAAAAAGATAATTAAGTTTAAATAAAAAGATAATTAAGTTTAAATAAAAAGATAATTAAGTTTAAATAAAAAGATAATTAAGTTTAAATAAAAAGATAATTAAATTTAAATAAAGTTCAGCTTATTGAAATTATGACAAACAAAAACGAATATTAATATTAATAAATAGTCAATATTAATATTAATAAATAGTCAATATTAATATTAATAAATAGTCAATATTAATATTAATAAATAGTCAATATTAATATTAATAAATAGTCAATATTAATATTAATAAATAGTCAATATTAATATTAATAAATAGTCAATATTAATATTAATAAATAGTCAATATTAATATTAATAAATAGTCAATATTAATATTAATAAATAGTCAATATTAATATTAATAAATAGTCAATATTAATATTAATAAATAGTCAATATTAATATTAATAAATAGTCAATATTAATATTAATAAATAGTCAATATTAATATTAATAAATAGTCAATATTAATATTAATAAATAGTCAATATTAATATTAATAAATAGTCAATATTAATATTAATAAATAGTCAATATTAATATTAATAAATAGTCAATATTAATATTAATAAATAGTCAATATTAATATTAATAAATAGTCAATATTAATATTAATAAATAGTCAATATTAATATTAATAAATAGTCAATATTAATATTAATAAATAGTCAATATTAATATTAATAAATAGTCAATATTAATATTAATAAATAGTCAATATTAATATTAATAAATAGTCAATATTAATATTAATAAATAGTCAATATTAATATTAATAAATAGTCAATATTAATATTAATAAATAGTCAATATTAATATTAATAAATAGTCAATATTAATATTAATAAATAGTCAATATTAATATTAATAAATAGTCAATATTAATATTAATAAATAGTCAATATTAATATTAATAAATAGTCAATATTAATATTAATAAATAGTCAATATTAATATTAATAAATAGTCAATATTAATATTAATAAATAGTCAATATTAATATTAATAAATAGTCAATATTAATAAATAGTCAATATTAATAAATTTGTCAATATTAATAAATTTGTCAATATTAATAAATAGTCAATATTAATAAATAGTCAATATTAATAAATAGTCAATATTAATAAATAGTCAATATTAATAAATAGTCAATATTAATAAATAGTCAATATTAATAAATAGTCAATATTAATAAATAGTCAATATTAATAAATTTGTCAATATTAATAAATTTGTCAATATTAATAAATTTGTCAATATTAATAAATTTGTCAATATTAATAAATAGTCAATATTAATAAATAGTCAATATTAATAAATAGTCAATATTAATAAATAGTCAATATTAATAAATAGTCAATATTAATAAATAGTCAATATTAATAAATAGTCAATATTAATAAATAGTCAATATTAATAAATAGTCAATATTAATAAATAGTCAATATTAATAAATAGTCAATATTAATAAATAGTCAATATTAATAAATAGTCAATATTAATAAATAGTCAATATTAATAAATAGTCAATATTAATAAATAGTCAATATTAATAAATAGTCAATATTAATAAATAGTCAATATTAATAAATAGTCAATATTAATAAATAGTCAATATTAATAAATAGTCAATATTAATAAATAGTCAATATTAATAAATAGTCAATATTAATAAATAGTCAATATTAATAAATAGTCAATATTAATAAATAGTCAATATTAATAAATTGTCAATATTAATAAATTGTCAATATTAATAAATAGTCAATATTAATAAATAGTCAATATTAATAAATAGTCAATATTAATAAATAGTCAATATTAATAAATAGTCAATATTAATATTAATAAATAGTCAATACTAATATTAATAAATAGTCAATACTAATATTAATAAATAGTCAATACTAATATTAAAAAATAGTCAATACTAATTAATAAATAGTCAATACTAATTAATAAATAGTCAATACTAATATTAATAGAAAATTATCGTAGGCTCAGGTTGAAATATCGAAAATCATTTGGGGTTTAAAAATGATCTCGAAATTATCGCCGTGTATGATAATTATCGTACGTCTGACCATAGACCACCTACCCCAAGAGGGACATGTATCGCTGAATAGTAATTTAAATTTTTCATGTCTCGAATGCCATCTCACGGCCAGTAGAGGCAGTTTCGAAGGTACAAAGATGAGCACGCGCGATAATGAAAAATGTATTGTGGAAACTGGCTCGTGCACGACTTTTTAATTTTAATTTCGTTAAATAAAGGATTTTCAAGCGCTATTTTCTGTTTACTGTAAAAATACCGCATTACTTTTGAGACCACTATTTTTCAAGGTGGTTGCGAGTCCTTCTTGGGGTAGATGGTCTGTGGTCTGACAACGCTGCCTCTCTGATCCCTGACAGGTATTCTCCACCTACACCGAAACCGCGTTCACACTAGACACTTTGGGAACGTTTTAAAACGGTTGAGAAAGTTCAAATTGTAAAATTTTGGTGTCGAATGTATTTATCGTATGTCTAGTAACCGAAAATGTTTCATTTGATCTTTCGCCACTTAAGAAATCTGGTGTACAAATAGCGAGATATCAAAATAATTTTTTCCGGAAATCTAGAAATCCACCAGAAACATAGGAAATATTAGAAATCCACCAGAAATGTTGGAAATCTAGATAAAAAAAGAAATATTTTTGATATTTTTGGAAATCTAGAAATCCACAAGAAATACAAGTGAAATATCGGAAATATTTGAGAAATATCGGAAATATTTGAGAAATATCGGAAATATTTGAGAAATATCGGAAATATTTGAGAAATATCGGAAATATTTGAGAAATATCGGAAATATTTGAGAAATATCGGAAATATTTGAGAAATATCGGAAATATTTGAGAAATATCGGAAATATTTGAGAAATATCGGAAATATTTGAGAAATATCGGAAATATTTGAGAAATATCGGAAATATTTGAGAAATATCGGAAATATTTGACAAGTATCGGAATTATTTGAGAAGTATCGGAAATATTTGAGAAGTATCGGAAATATTTGAGAAATATCGGAAATATTTGAGAAGTATCGGAAATATTTGAGAAATATCGGAAATATTTGAGAAATATCGGAAATATTTGAGAAATATCGGAAATATTTGAGAAGTATCGGAAATATTTGAGAAGTATCGGAAATATTTGAGAAGTATCGGAATTATTTGAGAAGTATCGGAAATATTTGAGAAGTATCGGAAATATTTTAGAAATATCGGAAATATTTGAGAAGTATCGGAAATATTTGAGAAATATCGGAAATATTTGAGAAGTATCGGAAATATTTGAGAAATATCGGAAATATTTGAGAAATATCGGAAATATTTGAGAAATATCGGAAATATTTGAGAAATATCGGAAATATTTGAGAAATATCGGAAATATTTGACAAGTATCGGAATTATTTGAGAAGTATCGGAAATATTTGAGAATTATCGGAAATATTTGAGAAATATCGGAAATATTTGAGAAGTATCGGAATTATTTGAGAAGTATCGGAAATATTTGAGAAGTATCGGAAATATTTGAGAAATATCGGAAATATTTGAGAAGTATCGGAAATATTTGAGAAATATCGGAAATATTTGAGAAGTATCGGAAATATTTGAGAAATATCGGAAATATTTGAGAAATATCGGAAATATTTGAGAAATATCGAAAATATTTGAGAAATATCGGAAATATTTGAGAAATATCGGAAATATTTGAGAAATATCGAAAATATTTGAGAAATATCGGAAATATTTGAGAAATATCGGAAATATTTGAGAAATATCGGAAATATTTGAGAAGTATCGGAAATATTTGAGAAATATCGGAAATATTTGAGAAGTATCGGAAATATTTGAGAAATATCGGAAATATTTGAGAAATATCGGAAATATTTGAGAAATATCGAAAATATTTGAGAAATATCGGAAATATTTGAGAAATATCGGAAATATTTGAGAAATATCGAAAATATTTGAGAAATATCGGAAATATTTGAGAAATATCGGAAATATTTGAGAAATATCGGAAATATTTGAGAAATATCGAAAATATTTGAGAAATATCGGAAATATTTGAGAAATATCGAAAATATTTGAGAAATATCGGAAATATTTGAGAAATATCGGAAATATTTGAGAAATATCGAAAATATTTGAGAAATATCGGAAATATTTGAGAAATATCGGAAATATTTGAGAAATATCGGAAATATTTGAGAAATATCGAAAATATTTGAGAAATATCGGAAATATTTGAGAAATATCGAAAATATTTGAGAAATATCGGAAATATTTGAGAAATATCGGAAATATTTGAGAAATATCGGAAATATTTGAGAAATATCGGAAATATTTGAGAAATATCGAAAATATTTGAGAAATATCGGAAATATTTGAGAAATATCGAAAATATTTGGAAATCAGAAATCTGGTGTACAATTTTTCCCCAAGTGGCTACCCCCTCGGTGTCCCCCCTCGTACTGAAGTGTCTCCCCCCTTACAGGAAGTAAGGTGGTTAAGAAGGAAAGGCGAAAGGGGCGTGGTTTTTCGTGCGGAAATCACGGGCCGAAGACGGCGTGACATTATTCGTACACCCAAGTGGATTCTTGCTATTAAGTATCTTCCACCGAAGTGACTAACGAGCGCGGATTATTAATAAATTGGTCCGGGTCGCTTCCGTGAGATCAATACTAACTAGAATTTGAATATTTTGTCGCGATAAAAAACTGGTTTCTGCAAATGGATAAAAATGTTATCTTACTTGCATCAGAAGGGTTTTCGTTCGACCCGCCACCATCCGTTCTTTCGCGGAAGCGATTTGCTCGCTGTGGTCTCTGTGCAAGGACGCCCGCACCATCAGCGAAGTGGTCTCCGCTGAGAGGACGGTCACCACGACCCGGTACACCTGACCTGGTCGGACATACTCGGGTGCCACCACGATGTAACGCCTGAGGATAAAACAATAGTTTAAAAAACAAAGCCAAAGTCTTATTAGATGGCGCCAACAGTCTGAAATGAAGAAATTTTAATTCATTTCAAAACTGGGACAAATATTTATTTTAATACTGATTTTTTTTCTGAATTAAGCTTCTACTTATGGTTTTATACGTAAAGGGTTTAAATAGCGTTAGAACTTGGCTGTTTTGTAATAAATCAGTATTTAATCCCATCCCGAAAAAAATCTAGATATGGCGCCATCTATTATTAATTAAATCATAAAAATCGAAACTCTAATGAATTCGCTATAAATCTTAGCTCACCTAATTCGACTATATATATTTACTTAGTGAAAACTAGGAGCAACAAACGCAAGGAGAACGCAGCTAGCCTTTAAACTAGCTAAGGCAGCGTTGTGTACAAATTTCAGTGGACGAATCTTAACGGAAAGGGGGAAGACAATTTCCAAATTTTCCCCTTCCGACGGCAGCAGGTGCTAAAGCGTCTAACCAATGAAAACTATACGCAAGAAAATCCACGACTTTTGACGGGTTGCGTTCTCCTTGTGTCGGGTGCTGTGTTTGTTGCTCCTAGGCGAAATTAACAATGTGTTTCTATAAAATACGGGAGGTCACGTGTTAATGTTTTTCCTACGTCACTTGCTAGCGCTGGAGTCGATAAGGAATTTGAATTTGAAACGCGACTGCCAATAAATTACTAAAAAGCTTAAGCTAGTGACGCGGATAAAAACATTTTGTACTTTTAAATTTTTATTGTTTTATTTAATAATAGTCAGTTAGGCTAACACCCAAGGCACCACCTTAGGCCCAAGTCATCGAGCGACTTATAATGGCATTAATTCAGATGGATGTGTTACAATGCGTAGGAGGGTGGTGGCAAACCCTTCATGCCACGCGAGTCAACAGCTCCCTACACTATCCGTTAACATCTACAAGTTTTAAAGGGAAGGGAAAACCGGCTGACTGCAATTCACGTGTGCCATGCAGTCAGCCAAGTTCCAGTGAAAGACAGAGTAAACCGAATATTTATGTAGTCGGCCTTTAACCAGTGAAGGGAGAACTTGCAGACTTAACGCAGAAAGAGTGGTTCCGAGTTTTCACCCATTGCCCCAAGCTGGAATCGAACCAGGTTCCTCTTGCTGCGAGGCGAAAGTGCTAACCACTCCACCCGGTATGGAAATACCTATTAATTTAACGAACAACATAAACCCATTGAAAACGTGTAGAGGAAACTTGTAAGAGTGTAGTCGTAGGTTAATTCTGCACAATCTACACGCCTACCCGATAAATCGGCCGATAGTAACAAAGTTATGTATCATAACAGTAGTGTATATGATAAAATCATTGTAAAAGACGGTTCAGTACACTGTCTTTAATTTTATTCTTATTTTTAACGAAAAATGGTTTGCAAGGGCACATCCGAATATGTTTCTTTTCATTTTAAGTGATGCATATTTTCTATCAGAAATCCAATATCGGTAACCCCCTGTCTAAAAAAGGTATGATATAGCTTCTGAAGTCTGGCGCGGCCAATCAAATAAAATATTATCAATAGTTAGTTAATCAAGAATGTTCCTATTTTTAAATGTTTTTCAGTAAATATTTTCCATATACCGGTATCAGCCTATATTGGCTGATAGCGATATTAGAAAAATAGGCCGATATATCGATACATCCCTAGTCTCAACCTTTTTGTTTACACGCTACAAGCTATCATGAAAATCCGGCTTAAAATTGGTATTTTGAGCGTTTTTAGAGATATTTTTGAGTGACTTCGATTTTACAACTCTCTAACATCGCGGCTCTATTTCACTGTAATGCGGAGAGTAGTAAAACACAGGCGCGTAGGAACGTTTTGGATTAAGGGGGGTACAGCTCGGATGTTAAATTTTGCGCCCCCCTCGTGATCTCATCGGCAGGCTTTTTGCGCCCCTTCTAAAACAATTTGGCACCCCTGTCCAATTTCAAGGGAGGTACATTGTACCCGTGTACTCCCGTTCTAACGCCACTGGTATAACATTCATGCGGTCTACAAGGCGATGCCACCGACATCTATATTCGTCCCTGAAAAAGTCGGTCAACCATCTCTCTAAAATCTGGAATTTACCTCTAAAATCTGCCATTTACCTATAAAATCTACCATTTTCCTCTAAATCTACCATTTACCTCTAAAATCTGCCATTTACCTCTAAAATTTACCATTTACCTCTAAAATCTACCATTTACATCTAAAATCTACCATTTACCTCTAAAATCTACCATTTACCTCTAAAATCTGCCATTTACCTCTAAAATCTACCATTTACCTCTAAAATCTACCATTTACCTCTAAAATCTACCATTTACCTCTAAAATCTACCATTTACCTCTAAATCTGCCATTTACCTCTAAAATCTGCCATTTACCTCTAAAATCTGCCATTTACCTCTAAAATCTACCATTTTTCTCTAAAAACTATTATTCTTTAAAATCTACTATTTTTTATATTTAATTTTATTTTTTTCACCCTAACCTCTCCCGACCAAAAAATCCAGGGTGCGCCACTGGTTCCAAAAAACCCCAAAAATATATCTTGAATCGACAAGACCACTTTCCCAGTGAACTACTCGCGGTTCGAAACGCAACCATAACCGAGATATACCGTCACGCATGGTACCTGCATCACAAAGCAGACAATAACGCATCCATAAGGGTATATCAACTGGGGAGAATGACTTTTAGGAGACTATCCACTGACACCATGGTCACATTTTCCAAAACGACAATCGTGTGGACTTCAATCGCTTCGATATCAGTTTTAGGGAACCTATAAGGTAAAATAGCAACCAGGGGAAAATTTATAATCTTACTACCTTTATATGGGTACGGAAGTTATTTTGAGATTGCAGATGCGAGTAGCATTAAAATGATATAACCGTAAATTGATTACGATAGATTCGTCCAAACAAAAAATCGCCTCGTCGTGTACCCTATTTTACCTAAAAAATACCTTCGTAAAGTATGTGGCCAAGAAAGGCTTAATTATCTATGTACACAGATATTTTTTAAAGATATCGATATAAGAAAGAACACTTAAAAAATATTTATAGTAATAAAAAATTTTAGCCGTACATTTTCCTGCTTAAGTTTTAAATATACAAATTTTTGGATAAAAAAATAATTGCCCGGGCCCCCGCAGAAATGTTTTCCGATCGCCGCCGCTGCCTCGAAGTATAAATGAAGTATTCCATTCTACATAGATTCAACGTTGCGTGAAAAACTATTTGAGTAACTCCAAAGCGAGCAAGTTCTCGTTTCCTGGCATCCATTATTAACGTGGGGGTCTCCTCTTTCCAAATTTCACGAGATAACAATAGGTAGGCCACCCTTAACAAAAGATAAATAAATGGTGAATCGCTAAGCCTTGGCCAAAATATTTATGATGTTATCGGGAACGAAAAAGGGTGGAGAGTGAAATCAGTCAACCCTGAGCTTCAATTTATGTTTCTGAAGTCACGAAAAAAAGCGTAGGGTGCGGAAAACGGGCCTAACTGAAGTGGACAAGAGATTGGAAACTTTTGTTTTATTTTGTCGCCACTAGGAGGCGACGAAAAGGGTTTACTTTATGTGACATTTATTTCGTAATAAATTTTTGTTGTTGTTTAGAATTTTTTCTATTGTGCGTCAAAAAATGAAACAGATGTAACAAATATTTTGTTACGTTATAAGATGTCAATTTGGCTGAATTTCCGCTGAAAGGATTTTAACCTGGATTTAACCTTTTATTTCAGGGGAACGATTGTCACAAGGAACTTATAAATTTCGGATACGGATAATTTAACAGAAGAATAGCAGAAAGCAGTTTCAATTTAATCTCGATATTATTAGAAGAATATAATATATACATTACGAGAGAAGTCGGTAGATGATTTGGGCCTAGGGTCGTACCAGCTCCCATGGAAGTTTCAAAATACAATTGGAAAAATATTGCGCGGATAAATACAATAGACAGGAAAAGCCAGCACTCGAAAACGTGAACGAGGAACTTGTATTAGTGTAGATAATACACGATAAAGCTACTTCTACACTCCTAATTGGAGGGGTAAAACATTTATATTGTTGGGTGGTAAAAAATAAATATTGTTGGGTGGTAAAAAATGACTATCGTTGGGTGGTAAAATATGAATATCGTTGGGTGGTAAAAAATGAATATCGTTGGGTGGTAAAATATGAATATTGTTGGGTGGTAAAATATGAATATTGTTGGGTGTTAAAATATGAATATCGTTGGGTGTTAAAATATGAATATTGTTGGGTGGTAAAATATGAATATTGTTGGGTGGTAAAATATGAATATCGTTGGGTGGTAAAATATGAATATTGTTGGGTGGTAAAATATGAATATCGTTGGGTGGTAAAAAATGACTATCGTTGGGTGGTAAAAAATGAATATCGTTGGGTGGTAAAAAATGAATATTGTTGGGTGGTAAAATATGAATATTGTTGGGTGGTAAAAAATGAATATAGTTGGGTGGTAAAAAATGAATATCGTTGGGTGGTAAAAAAATAATATCGTTGGGTGGTAAAAAAATAATATTGTTAGATGGTAAAAAAATAATATTGTTGGGTGGTAAAAAATCACAAAATGAATATTGTTGGGTGGTAAAAAATGAATTTCGTTGAGGGTAGAAATTAATGTTGTTGAGTTTAAAAATTAATATTGTTTAGGGTAAAAAAAAAATTTTAAAAGTTTCCTTTTTATGACCAAGAATTCTAGGTTGAAAAACTTTTCTCGTAAGTGATATATTATGAATTTCTGCTATTATCAAAAGAGTATTTTTTTCGCGAGTTTAAAAATAAGCTCTGTCGTAATATAACGAAAAATATCCATTTTATTAAACTTTAACAAATATATAAACTGAAATACGTCATCACAAAGATAAATTCTTAGTATTAAAGTAAGGAAAAAATATTTAAAAGATTGTGACTGGTCAGCTACAGACAGCGGGGGAAAATGCATCTTCAGCCAAGTTCCATAATCATACAGGTGTATGTAAATTACGAAAATGCACCTGCCTCATCTTCAAACAACCAAGTTCTGTCTTTCAGAAAAAGCTGGTTTTGCCAAAATTGGACCCGAGAAATCGTGAAATAAACCTTTCTTTTGTGGAGAAAGCGCAAAAAATACCAACGAAAAATAGCGGATACATTTTCAAACATATTTAAAATGCTAATCGCCCCATAACGTGTTTGTAGATAAAAAATACCGATAGAAACTATTCATTTTAATAAAAACCTCACAATTGTCAAATCAGTTTTCCTCCCGGAAATTATGTAAATCGTTCATCGATTATTGAAAGGAAACAATTATATTTTCTGAACTTATTATCATAATTTATTAAAAAATAAATAAATCAAAATAAATGTACATACATAAACTGGTTTTGAGAAGCAAACCGATACAAAACTAAACACATACCGGAAACTTTACGTGTTACCAGAAGTTTATAAAATATTTTTCTTACGGGAGAAGTAACTCTCAAGGTTGAAGCAATATTTTCAGATTAAAATTCCGGGATTTTTTAACATTTTCTCTGAAACTTTTAAAGGTCAAAATAAGTAATTTTTTTATTTTATATATTACTTTTATAACAACTATACCAGGGTACACCTCGTTTGAACCAGGGGCGTATTAACCATTAGGCAAAGTAGGCACGTGCCTAGGGCGCCATTTTTCTAGCGGCGTCAAAACTCTGATAAAGCCCCACGGTTCATGTACTTGGCTTGCCCCTACTCAAAATAACGCCAAAAAGTTTTGGGGAAACTAAAATATATTTATTAATTTATTATAAGCCGATACGCCCCTCCTTAGCTGACCAATGCCAAGGGGCGCCAAATTTTTCTGTGCCTAAAGGCGCCGGAGGGGTTAATCCGCCCCTGGTTTGAACAATACTAAAACAGGCGTCATGTATGGGTTTGAGCGTTGTCGAAGTACAATTATTCGTTTCTTCGTGTGCCCGGGTGTACCGTTATTTTATTTCTGTGTATACTCTTACTTATTTCGCCAAATGTTATCCGAATCATATTACTTTTAACCGAACTATATTACTTTTAACCGAACTATATTACTTTTAACCGAACTATATTACTTTTATCCGAACTATATTACTTTTATCAGAACTATATTACTTTTAACCGAACTATATTACTTTTATCCGAACGATATTACTTTTAACCGATCTATATTACTTTTAACCGAAATATAATACTTTTATCTGAACTATATTACTTTTAACCGAACTATATTACTTTTATCCGAACGATATTACTTTTAACCGAACGATATTACTTTTAACCGAACGATATTACTTTTATCAGAACTATATTACTTTTAGCGAATAACATAAGCAGAATAGGGAAATGAAAAGGTAAGATATATATTACATATTTCTTGCGTTACGTATTTATGCAAATGTATATTAATTGAGGGCACAATAGCTAAGCCTGGGCTATAGTGTGAAAATTTAAACAAATATCAGGAAATGTTAGCGGGACATTGTGTAAGAGTGTTTTTTGGCTACGTTCGAAGCCAAGTGTTTAAATCTTTTTCTGATGAGTAGGTAGGTGATATCAGTTGATTTTTCAAGGACAGGAAAATCTTTTGAAAAACTTTCTTCCAAGGAGAAATTTTCGAAATAAAGCCTATTTGGTCACGGACTTGTTCACTTGGCTTGTTAAAAAACGTAAAAGTCTACACGGTTGTTATTACAGATATTAGCTATATCCAAGTAGACGTTTTGAGGGATACTTCAAAATAACAGTGCCAATTGAGATAGACCAATCCTCTGCGGAGCACGGTGTAGGTCCAATCATTATTGTCCGTAAAGACACGCGCTTAACCTCGCCATTAGCCTATGAGCCGGTGTAATTAGAGATGCAATTTCAAAAATGCAAACTGGCTTTTAAATTTTTATTTCAAGAATATCGAATAGTATTTAGAAACAGATTCGTCATGACTAGTTGAGTTAATAGAGAGATTTAGAACGCCCTTAAAAACGTCTAAGGATAAACGCGTGGATTCGCGTGACAGAATTAAGGTTATTCGAATGACGTGTGTAAAATTTAAATTCAAAATTAAGACAAATTCAATTCAGAATTAAAACAAATTAAATTCAATATTAAAACAAATTAAATTCAGAATTAAAGCCAATTAAATTGAGAATTAAATCAAATTAAATTCAGAATTAAAACAAATTAAATCTCAAATAATTTTCACTAGATTTAAAACAAATTAAATCAAATCTAATTATTTCCAATTAAAGCCGATTTAAATCAAAGTATTTCCAATTAAAGCCGATTTAAATCAAAGTATTTCCAATTAAAGCCGATTTAAATCAAATTATTTCCAATTAAAGCCGATTTAAATCAAATTATTTCCAATTAAAAGCCGATTTAAATCAAATTAAATAAAATTATTTCCAATTAAAACCAGATTTAAAACAAATTAAATCAAATAATTTTAACTAGATTTAAATCAAATTATTTCCAATTAAAAGCCGATTTAAATCAAATTAAATTAAATCAAATTATTTCCAATTAAAAGCCGATTTAAATCAAATTAAATTAAATCAAATTATTTCCAATTAAAAGCCGATTTAAATCAAATTAAATTAAATCAAATTATTTCCAATTAAAAGCCGATTTAAATCAAATTAAATTAAATCAAATTATTTCCAATTAAAAGCCGATTTAAATCAAATTAAATTAAGTCAAATTATTTCCAATTAAAAGCCGATTTAAATCCAATTATTTATAATTAAAAGCAGACTGAAATCCAATTAAATAAAATTATTTCCAATTAAAACCAGATTTAAATCAAATTAAATCAAATTATTTCCAATAGTTCTTAAATTTTTATAATCTAACGTGGCCTTCTTGTTTAAATGTTGCTTTTACACCTCCGTCTCTTACTTTCACAAGCCTACTAGCGCGCCCTACAGTCGCGAGGAATATAGGTTTTTTTAGCGCGCGTGCAAATCGATCGTGCGCGAAATATACTAGTAAAGCTGTCAGTGGCGTAGCCAGGGGGGCACAGGGGGCACATGCCCCCCCCCGAAACGTATGGTCGTACGTACAAATATTTTTCTTTTTTTACTTTTTTTTTAATGGAGTTCCCCCCCCCCCACCCCGAAACAAAATCCTGGCTACGCCACTGAAAGCTGTACGTAAGAGCAACATTTTAACAAGTTGGGCAAGACCCCTTTTTATTTTATAAAATCAACTATTAAAACCAGATTTAATTCATTTTAAAACACATTATTTCATTTAAATCCAGACTTAAATCAAATTATTTCATCCATTGATTTAAATAACTTCTGATACTTTAATGTTAATCTGAAAATTTTCAAATTCCTTTTTGTAGAAATTCCTTTAAGCAAAATAACTAAATTACAAGTAATCATTAAATTTACTTAAGATTAATTAATGTTTGTATGTGCAAATTAAACATTAATTTGATGAGAAAAAATGGCACGAAATTAAAAAAAATTAATAATACAAATAAATTTCAATGAATAAATTGTTTGTTTTAAATATAATATATAAAAAAAATAAAACAAATATGCAAATCTACAATTTTCATTTTACAAAATTAATATCTCTGTTAACTGTTTGAATCGATTGAGATAATTCGTTTGTGGAAAATAATAAAAATAATTTGCAGTAAAAATCAGCCAAACAAGAAGAGACAACCCGGATTTGCAATTTAATTTCGATCGATGCTATAGCGAGATTTCTTGGAAAAGTGATTTCACGCCGGAGTTTGGTACACCGTTCATATTATTGTTCGAATCAACGTGAACAAGACGTACATTTGGATGTCACGAAATGCGATTCAAGGAGGCAACTTGTTAAAAAAAAATGACCCGCGTCTATACAAAAAAAAAGATTCGTAACATTTTAGCTCAACCAAACCAGTTTCTGTAGCACTTGAAAACTTTTCCAAAAACGAAAGCCTAGTCTTTTTTTTTAATATTGTATTAAAAAAAGAACTATGAAAGACTTTGGCAAGTTTTACTGTCATAAATTTAAGAGTGAGTTTTCCATCAGTGGGATTTGTTAAAAATGATACTAAGTTAGGGAGAATATTTTTGAAGATTGGTGGTAACAGAAGAGAGAAGTATTGCTTAGGAGTTATAATTCGTAAAATTATACTCCTGACGTAGAAGTGACGTTTCACTATGATAGCCAATAGACGCTAGCATCTAGGAGCAACAAACACAACACCCCACACAAGGAGAACGCAACCCGTCAAAAGTCGTGGATTTTCTGGCGTACGTTTTTCATTGGCTAGACGCTTTAGGGCCTGCTGCCGTCGGAAGGGGAAAATTCGGAATTTGTCTTCCCCCCCGCCCGTAAAACGTTCAGCGTAAAGGCTCGTGACGCTCGTCCAATGAAATTCGTACACAACCCTTCGTTAGCGTGTTTAAAGGCTAGCTGCGTTCTCCTTGTGTTTGTTGCTCCTAGCTAGCATAAACTCTATTAATGTCTTATTCAACTTGTTAAAACGTTCCACGCGCGTCTTGATATTTTAGCATAAACGGGCTCGAGCGATTTCGCGCGTGCTCCCTAAAATAAATAAAAAATGCACGAGCTTTTTCCGCTCAAATATTAAAGAGCGCGTGGAACATTTTAAAAAACTTTAAAAATAATATATTTTTAATTTTTTATTTTTTCGATTGGCTTAATATTTTCCGGAAAATTAACAAAGTTCTCTATTATGTACTATTTAATAAATAATTTTCACGAATTAATATGATCAATTCCCCAACCATGTTTTATTCTATTGTGAAAAATCAGCGGGAGCCTGCATAGATACATGTTTCAAGCGAATAATATAGTATAAGGATATGGAATACTTATCTCGTAAGACATATTTATTAACTTTTGGTGGTAGTAATTGTGGGAGTCTTATATTAATTACAATTCCTCACTTCACAATTAAATCACACACTAAACTACTAAGCTTAATCTACATTCTGATATAGTATGATAGGAGGTTTTCCCTAAGTTTATACAGTTTGTTATTTAGCACTAAGATGGGAGGAACGCCTACTCTAAATGGCAAACGCGTCGGAAATTTTGCATAAGTGTGGTAGGAATAGGAATTTCTACGGATTTTTCACCCTTAAAATAAATCAACAGCGCTCGTAGCGACAAAAGTATGGAATATACTTTATCTCAGACTTTATATAATAGATTTTTAAGAGTCAGATGGTTCACCTGTTGATTTTAAAGCCAGACCCGATTAAAAATTCAAAATTGAAACCCGACCCGACCCGATCCACCAAAATTATTCATTTCAAAAACCCGACCCGGCCCGGCCAGTCAAAATTATTCATTTCAAAAAACCCGACCCGGCCCGTTGTAAGTTGAAACCCGACCCGAAAAACTTTCACTTTTTATGTTTGTCGATAATTCAAAATAGTGGTCAAAAACGCCGCCGATCAGTTTAGTAAAATATTTTCGGCGGCGTAATCGTCGGCCATTTTCGGTATGGAGATAGACCGAAAACGGCCAACTCTCTCAAATGTTTTCGTTTTCAAAACGAAAATTTTGCGGCGTAGCTATCAACTAAGACTATACTCTTGTACTAAAACTAAATTTTATGTGAAAAGCCCGACCGGACCTGGTTGGTTTTATGTAAGAAGCCCGACCGGACCTGGTCGGTTTTACGTAAAAAGCCCGACCCGACCTGGTCGGTTTTATATAAAAAGCCCAACCCGACCTGGTCCGTTTTATGTAAAAAGCCCGACCGGACCTGGTTGGTTTTATGTAAGAAGCCCGACCGGACCTGGTCGGTTTTACGTAAAAAGCCCGACCTGACCTGGTCGGTTTTATATAAAAAGCCCGACCCGACCTGGTCCGTTTTATGTAAAAAGCCCGACCCGACCTGGTCGGTTTTATGTAAAAAGCCCGACCCGACCTGGTCCATTTTATGTAAAAAGCCCGACCCGACCTGGTCCATTTTATGTAAAAAGCCCGACCCGACCTGGTCAGTTTTATGTAAAACGCCCGAACCGACCTGGTCCGTTTTATGTAAAAAGCCCGACCCGACCTGGTCCGTTTTATGTAAAAAGCCCGACCCGACCTGGTCGGTTTTATGTAAAAAGCCCGACCCGACCTGGTCCGTTTTATGTAAAAAGTGCGACCCGACCTGGTCCGTTTTATGTAAAACGCCCAAACCGACCTGGTCCGTTTTATGTAAAACGCCCGACCCGACCTGGTCGGTTTTATGTAAAACGCCCGAACCGACCTGGTCCGTTTTATGTAAAAAGCCCGACCCGACCTGGTCGGTTTTATGTAAAACCCTGGTCCGTTTTACGTAAAAAGCCCGACCCGACAAGTTTAAAAAAAGCCCGACCAAAAAAAAATTGTAAAATTAAACCCAACCCGACCTGACCCGGCAAAAACTTTGATATCGAAGACCCGCCTCGAGGCGGGCTCGGGTCGGGTCGGGTAAGCCCGCCTTTAGTGGGGCCCAAGACTCATCACTAGTTCCTAGGAGAACCCGTACGCGTTTATGTGTGAATCTTAATCGACTATAGCAACAAAGGCCTAATTTCGAATGCGGAGAACACGTTTTAAATACAATGGACTTATAATAAAAGACACGTGGACTCTGAAATCTAAAACAATCAACATTTTGAATAGAAGGAAATATAGAAGTCTGCAATTATCTTCGCTTGACTAAACATTAATTTTAGTCGGTTTTTTTTCTAGGGTCATTCTCTCCCTTTGATATAAAATTAATGTAAATATGGTACAACCAGATAGTTCAAATGAGATGGTTTAAAGTTACGGCTCAAATTTTAGAAATTAGTATTTCATTTCCAAATTCCCAAGTACATAAGTAAAGTAACACCAATAGGTTTGACAACCTATTTTCAGAGCTATTGCGTAATCATGATTTTATTCAGCACAGATCCCCCTGGTGTCTAAATATATACTACAGGGTTCGTACAACTATAGTCAAGCCGATTTCTCTGATATTTTCAGGTTTTAATAATCCAATCTTTTCACGAAGAGGTATAGGGTTGCTCATTTCGTGATTGATATTTAAATTGGTTCCATATTATAATACATAAAAAAGAATTAATAAAGTCAAATCTTTAATAAGAAAAATTTATTTATTTAAATTTGTAGTCTTTAGGGCAAACTTTCCGAACCCTCATAAAGGACATGGCACACTTTTTATGGGATTTGGCTTTCTACGGATTTCCGTGAAATTGAAATATATTGTTAAGCTTAGTTAAAGGAGCAAAATTGTCCACGGGCACTTTTCCCTAGCGCCAACGGATTTTCCAGTATCAACGATTAAAGTTTGGTCACTTGTAGTTGGGTCTGGGATTTGCCATACCATTGTTTATAGTCTTGAAACTAATCAATCTTTAGCACGCTTAAAGTTGCACAGTTGGTAAACGCGTTATCGATGTACCTACAGAGACCCGGGTTCGAATCTCCGAAAACCTTTTGAGACTTTTTTGGCGAGTGCTTAACAATTCGTTAAGCTGTGCGTAGGTTTAACAAATAATAATAATACTTCGAATCTCTGACTTTATTTCTTTTTGAATGCTTAAAACGGTAGTTGCGTACGTAAAGATTATAAAAATAATAATATCTAATAGACACTTGCGTATCATAAAGTCAGGTTTTTGAATACACATGGAGAATATAGTATAGTCACTAGTGATACATGTATTATTATTATTATTATTAGGATTTTGGTTAATACTACGCAAGGATGTCGTATTACAATTTTTAATATTGCTTAAACCTACGCACAGAAGCCACAGGTATTATTTAATTGTTTTTATAATACAAAAAATCTCAAAAGGTTTTCGGAGATTCGAACCCGGGTCTCTGCAGGAACATTGATAACGCGTTTACTAACTGCGCAACTTTAAGCGTGCTAAAGATTGATTAGTTTCAAGACTATAAACAATGGTATGGCAAATCCCAGACCCAACTACAAGTGACCAAACTTTAATCGTTGATACTGGAAAATCCGTTGGCGCTAGGGAAAAGTGCCCGTGGACAATTTTGCTCCTTTAACTAAGCTTAACAATATATTTCAATTTCACGGAAATCCGTAGAAAGCCAAATCCCATAGAAAGTGTGCCATGTCCTTTCTCATATTTCCATAATTTTTACTAAAACAAAAATTGGAATTTCCCTGACTTTCCTGTCGACACTCAAATTTCTTAATATTTCCAGGTCTGTATGAACCCGGGATTTCTCGATTGATTCGGGATTTCTCGATTGATTCCGGGATTTCTCGATTGATTCCGGGATTTCTCGATTGATTCCGGGATTTCTCGATTGATTCCGGGATTTCTCGATTGATTCCGGGATTTCTCGATTGATTCCGGGATTTCTCGATTGATTCCGGGATTTCTCGATTGATTCCGGGATTTCTCGATTGATTCCGGGATTTCTCGATTGATTCCGGGATTTCTCGATTGATTCCGGGATTTCTCGATTGATTCCGGGATTTCTCGATTGATTCCGGGATTTCTCGATTGATTCCGGGATTTCTCGATTGCTTCCGGGATTTCTCGATTGATTCCGGGATTTCTCGATTGATTCCGGGATTTCTCGATTGATTCCGGGATTTCTCGATTGCTTCCGGGATTTCTCGATTGCTTCCGGGATTTCTCGATTGCTTCCGGGATTTCTCGATTGATTCCGGGATTTCGCGATTGATTCCGGGATTTCGCGATTGATTCCGGGATTTCTCGATTGATTCCGGGATTTCTCGATTGATTCCGGGATTTCTCGATTGATTCCGGGATTTCTCGATTGATTCCGGGATTTCTCGATTGATTCCGGGATTTCTCGATTGATTCCGGGATTTCTCGATTGATTCCGGGATTTCTCGATTGATTCCGGGATTTCTCGATTGATTCCGGGATTTCTCGATTGATTCCGGGATTTCTCGATTGATTCCGGGATTTCTCGATTGATTCCGGGATTTCTCGATTGATTCCGGGATTTCTCGATTGATTCCGGGATTTCTCGATTGATTCCGGGATTTCTCGATTGATTCCGGGATTTCTCGATTGATTCCGGGATTTCTCGATTGATTCCGGGATTTCTCGATTGATTCCGGGATTTCTCGATTGATTCCGGGATTTCTCGATTGATTCCGGGATTTCTCGATTGATTCCGGGATTTCTCGATTGATTCCGGGATTTCTCGATTGATTCCGGGATTTCTCGATTGATTCCGGGATTTCTCGATTGATTCCGGGATTTCTCGATTGATTCCGGGATTTCTCGATTGATTCCGGGATTTCTCGATTGATTCCGGGATTTCTCGATTGATTCCGGGATTTCTCGATTGATTCCGGGATTTCTCGATTGATTCCGGGATTTCTCGATTGATTCCGGGATTTCTCGATTGATTCCGGGATTTCTCGATTGATTCCGGGATTTCTCGATTGATTCCGGGATTTCTCGATTGATTCCGGGATTTCTCGATTGATTCCGGGATTTCTCGATTGATTCCGGGATTTCTCGATTTATTCCGGGATTTCTCGATTGATTCCGGGATTTCTCGATTGATTCCGGGATTTCTCGATTGATTCCGGGATTTCTCGATTGATTCCGGGATTTCTCGATTGATTCCGGGATTTCTCGATTGATTCCGGGATTTCTCGATTGATTCCGGGATTTCTCGATTGATTCCGGGATTTCTCGATTGATTCCGGGATTTCTCGATTGATTCCGGGATTTCTCGATTGATTCCGGGATTTCTCGATTGATTCCGGGATTTCTCGATTGATTCCGGGATTTCTCGATTGATTCCGGGATTTCTCGATTGATTCCGGGATTTCTCGATTGATTCCGGGATTTCTCGATTGATTCCGGGATTTCTCGATTGATTCCGGGATTTCTCGATTGATTCCGGGATTTCTCGATTGATTCCGGGATTTCTCGATTGATTCCGGGATTTCTCGATTGATTCCGGGATTTCTCGATTGATTCCGGGATTTCTCGATTGATTCCGGGATTTCTCGATTGATTCCGGGATTTCTCGATTGATTCCGGGATTTCTGGTCGTATTTCTTGGAACGTATACGGGATTTCTTTGAATGTGCAACTCCTCGAGGGCAAAAGTGCCAGTGTCGACAAAATGTTCGGTAATAAACAAAATTAGCATTAAAACCATAATTATTGTCACGCTTATCACTATTAAATTGTTACGTTACTTATGTCAAATATAATTTTTATCTACCGTGAAAAGCATAACCCATATCGCAATAACAAACCATTCTACCGTAACCATGACAACTGAAACAGATACAAACATCGGCTTCATCCAAAACGCGACTAGTCCTCCCAATTTCACACGCGATTCGATAATTACACATTTTTAGTTTAAAAAAAAATCACATTAACTTTGAAAAATTCTTGTTCATATAATCAGAAATTCGCAATTTCCGAAAGCAAAGTGACAAAAAGCACAGATACTGAAGTGTCATCCAGCGAACAGCAGAAGACGAAAAATTAAATGGGATGGTTCTGTTTTTTAACTGACAAGAAACCTGTTTTTCTAATCAGAAATCTTCGGTTGTAATAACTTTTTTTTCTCTTCTAGGACTACGAACTCGAGCGTATTAGCCCTAAAGGGGTGTTTCAAATATATTAATTTTCAATGTATGGGATAAAAAATTTATATTATTGGTACCAAAATAAGGAAATAATTGTTTAATCAAGAATAAATTCTTGGTATAATATATATATATATATATTTAAATACCTAAGTTTAGGACCATCAGTTTACGTATAACGTTCAAACATTTTTAAGTCGGGGAATAAATAATATGTTTAAGTTATTCACAATTTTTGCTTATTCTTGCAAAAATATTTTTATATATATAAGGGTCTTTTACGCCAGTACATGTTTCTACATAGAAATATCGTTAGGTTATTGTTGGATCAGCTTTATTTTCAGGAGTAAGCGAAAGCTATGGGCCGGCCCCGAATGGCGCAAATATTAAGTATTGTTTTGCAAAGGTAGACGAACTTAACCTAATTTGCATACCAAAACTCAAATCAATTAGAAATGTAACACCGTTTCTTGATACCATTTTGCGTAACTGCACATTCCTTGCCCGAGTGGCTGGGGGATCAAATAGTACTAATTTGCGTAATTACAGAGTTGATTTATTGACGTATTTGGCCAGGTAGCAAAGAAAATATCTAATATTTTGGTAAAATAACGGTTAAATTGTAATTGATTTAACTTACGGAATATTTCTCGAACCAGGAAGGGGTGGCTTGTGAAAAAATGTGTCATCGTCGACCGAATTTATCCATTTTTCGTCCTCCAGTTCTGCAATTAATTTCGACGTGTGACGAACGTCAACTGCGCACAAAATTAAAGAAAAACATTGCGCAATTATAATTAACGCGAAAAAACGCGTTAACCGATAATTAATTTTGGGATAGGGGAAGAGAAAGTGCGTTTTTCCGATAAGCAAAGGGCTACCGCCTTCGCGGAACGCCGACATCGCTTTTAAAGTTTCTCCAAAAAATTCGGACGCGATTTTCGCGCGGATAAACGCGTCTTTTTTTTTTACTTTCAAAAACTGACGGCTAGATGGCGATAGGATACAGGGAGAAGTTTGTAATTTGAATTTTCAGTATGCTGACGCTAGATGGCAATAGGATGCACGCTAGAGCCATAATTTAGGCCTGACGCCGCCGATAATTTTCCGGAGCGCCTGATTTTATAGTTTTGGTGCGAACCGTGCGATGCTGCCGAAGCATGGATTTAACCAAAGACTATATAACTATACGCTTCGCTAAACATATAAGCGAAGCGTATATATAGTCTTTGGATTTAACACTGCTTTGCGGCGCGCCAACCACGAGTAGTACTCTTTTTAACGAGCTGTTAGAGTTCATAGTTTTAAAAATTTAAGTCTCAAACTTTATTTGTAAGGTATGGAAACAGTAGCACTGGCGAGGGGTCGGACATTTACCAAAATCCCGTACACTTTGTCTAAAATCGCAAAATCTTTAAACTCTATCTATGGTAAATTAACATTGAAATCCCAAAATCACTTCAAAAAGTAATGAAAAAATCGCCAAAATCTCTACGAAATCCCAAAATCCCGTACAAAATAATGGCAAGTGTCCGACCCCTCGAGCACTGGTAACTTCTTTTAGAATATAGAATGCACAAGTTAGATACTAGCCTGTTAATATTTCTTTATATTATTAGACTCATTGTTAATGTTTACGCCGGCAAACGCCGCTTATTAAATTACCCTTAAGCCGCTGACGAAACCAAATTGTTGGCGCGCCGCAGCCAAGTGCTCTAAAAGTAGGTTACGCCGCGGCTAATTTTCCATCTGCAGTAATGAAACATTTCGGTAGATGGCGATAGGTTACAGGGAGTTTTAATCATTTTATGGTTTTTAAAATGGATAAAAAAATGAAAAAAAAACATTTTAATATTTTATTATCTATTAAAAAACAATATTATTTGGTACATAAATTTTCATAAAGTTTTAGTAAAAATATTGGTATCAGTCTAATGGTAATTTTGAAAATTGAATTACAAATATCTTTCCTCAGCCCATTTCAATATATCCAAATCTGATTTTACTTGGCTAAATTCCTCCGCTAAATTTAGAAACTTACTTCCAAGTTCCAAATAGGAATTCAGTTGACTTTGCATATCATTTATTTCAAAATCTAGCTCAGTTTTCTTACTTCCTATCGTATTCCTGGTTAAATATAAAAACAAATTAACCAATGTATCAATTAAAATTTAAGTAATTAAATTACCTTAATCGTTTTAAAGCATTTAGCTGATCCGGAGTATAAGTTTTTTGATGCAAAACAATCTTTAATTGCTCAAATTCATTGGCTATTAACTTTAATTTTTCACTGCCTACTTTCACACGCATTTCAATATTGGTTAGCTGATAATTTAAGGGGAACTCTTCCGTAACTTTTATCAACACGTTGAATGTTTCCCCCAGTTCCTATTAAAATTTGTTTGCAATGTTATGGTAAATTTCAAATAGCCAATTTTAATTTACTTACGATAAAATAATCTTTAAAAAGCTGGTGACGAGAAGCAGATAATATTTGGTTATTTTTGGCCATTTCATCAACTGAAGTTGTTTTCTTTCGTATATCAGCTACAAAATTAGGTAATGCAGCAATCTTGTTACATTTATCAGATTCCATCAAGAACGAAAGTAATTTTAACCCTTTATTAACTATTTTTTTGTTAATAAGAGGCATAATTTCTATTCGTAATACTCCCTCGTCTAAAATAATTTCATCCATATGTTTTTTAACATCATCGCTCTTTAGATTTAACAGGAAGCCTTCATTTTCTTTCTCTATATCCCCACCATTTTTTCTCAGATAGTTTAAAGCTTCGCAAGCTGACATTTTCTTTTCCATTAATCTTAAAGTCTAGTTTAAATAAACAAAAGTCAAAATATGTCCTTAGTTTTAAGAAATAAATTTAACATTAGTACCTGATCTTGTGCTGAATACGACTTCACATTATTTAGATGAAGATCATTTATAACCTCACGAAAAGCGTTGTAAAGTAGTTGCTGTTGGAAATATTCAAATTTTGCAAGTTTAAGTTCCTCTTCAACCTATATAAGATTAGGAGAATAAGGGTTTGAATTTGAATCCTGGTGGGAATTAGGAAATCACCAAAAATATTTATTATTTACTTCTTGCAGTCTTTCTTCTTGATCAAATAATACATTTGTATGTGTACAAAAAGGCACAGTTTGGTTAAGATTTAAATGCATTGAAAATTCAGAATCCATCATTGGGCTTATAAATTAGTAACCCTACAAAAGGCTACAAACCACAAACTATTTTGACTCGACAAAATGACAACTTCTAAACTTCTGACAGCGATTTTGGCGCGAAAGATATTTAAATGCTTAGGGACCACATCCCCACCAGATGGCGGTTAATGTACGTCAAACCACGGCCAACTTAGATCCACTGCTACTCGCACTAGAGCGAGTAGCAGTGGATCTAAGTTGGCTGTGGTCAAACTAAGATCGATTCTTTGCGAGTTAGCAAGTGGATCTAAGTGGCCCATGGTGAGTGTTAAACGAATTTTTAATAAGGTCGAAATACTAATAATTTATTAATTTCACAGCATCTCGATTACGTTGATCGGTTTCTCTACGCTTTAGAAAGCCACCAATGCCGACGTGATCATGTATATCGCAATTGTAAGGAATCGGTAACATCGTCAGCGCTTAGTGAGAAATTTACTATCATCCTCAAGTATCATAACGTCTGCATCCTTGACTGCAGTATATTTGATTGTCTAATTTTATTACCTAAAGTTTAAAAATGGCAATGGGTGCCATAGAAGTTCAGATAAACCGGCACATAAATCTGGTGTTGAACAATGAAGGCTTGGAAGAATGCTTCAAGTGCTTTATGGAACATTCAACAGAAATGGAAGACTGGAAAAAGAACATGTATCAAGACAGTACAAACAACCTCTTTACCGGTTTGACACCCGAAAATTTAGAATATGCCATTCGATATTACATAAACACTGTATCGACCATAAAATCAGAAGTCCTATTATCACAATTAGAATACGCAGTCTCTTCCGATTTAATTTCTGGAAAGCAAGTTTGTGATGCGTTGCTTTCTTGCGAGGCACTCCACTACACTAATGAAGAATTTTGGTGTCAAAGTTTTATCATGATTAAGAAATTTCTGCCAGGAGTTGACTACAAAGGGGTACGTGACCTACTCAAATTAATTCTTGATAAATCTCTCATTATTCCACCTTCAATGAACGTTTCAATTTTGAAACAAGTAAATTGTTTGGAGGATGTTGTTTCGTACATCCTGGACCGAAATGCTTGTTTGCTACCTAGTTATTTAATTCTTGATGAAATCCAGAAGAAAATGAACCCCAAAGATCGCTGGCAGCATTGGAAATTGGCAAAATTATTGTCAGATTTTATAGACAGTTTCGTACCAACAGCCCAAATGGTCAGTGTGGTTGGAAGATCAAAGTTTCTGCCAATAGTTGGTCAATTTGGTACTCTTAGTAATGTCTGGAAGCTAGATCCCATGACTGCGAAGTTTTCAACAAGAGGGCAATTGCCCTACAACGCGGAACTTCTAAAACCACAAACACATCTTTTGAGGTATGTCCTGGAACAACCCTATTCAAGGGATATGGTTTGTGGTATGCTTGGTCTTAGTAAGCAGCAAAAAACAAGATGTCCTGTACTGGAAGAACAACTGGTTGAATGGATAATAATGGCAATGGAAAAATCCGAAAATGAAACTGATGCCATGGAAGATGGCGGCCCAACCCAACTGCTATGGCAGCATTTATCCAGCCAACTTATATACTTTGTCCTCTTTCAATACGCCAGTTTCCCTCATATGGTCTTACTCCTACATAGCAAGCTATCAGAAATAAATTTGAAAAAAGGAAGGGACCACCTGATGTGGGTTTTACTCCAGTTTATATCAGGATCTATTCAGAAGAACTCCTTGAGTGACTTTTTACCAGTTATGAAGCTTTACGATTTATTATACCCTGAGAAAGAAGTCCTACCACTACCTGACATAACCAAACCCAGCTCAACACATGTCTTTGCCATCACTTCAATTTGGATACACTTGATGAAAAAAGCCCAGACAGAACAGAGCAAACTCCAGCGATCTTTACCGCACATTTTGAAAAACCATTGGGAGTATTTGCAGCAAAGTTTAATGAGTAATAACATGCCAAGTAGCCTCGGGCAAGAATACAGAGTGTCCCTACTTTGTAACGCCTATAGCACGAACCAAGACTACTTTTCCAGACCCATGGCAGTTTTGGTAGAAGCCGTTCAGGGAAACCAAAAATCACAAACCGCCATTGGAAACATGCCATCGTCGAGCTCACAACCATTGTCAATGAGTATTTTGGACTCGTTAACCGTACACACAAAAATGAGTCTAATACACAATATAGTTACACACATGATGAAGCTAGCTCAAACTAAATCTTCCATGACTCTCGCTCCTCATCTCGTAGAAACATACAGTAGACTTTTAGTTTATAATGAAACCGAATCTTTAGGTATAAAAGGGTTCATAATTCAGCTACTGCCAGCTGTCTTCCGAAGTCAAGCTTGGGGAATCTTACACACCTTACTGGAAATGTTTAGTTACCGTCTGCACCACATTCAACCCAATTACAGAGTCCAATTATTGAGTCATTTGCATAGCTTAGCCGCTGTACCACAAACCAATCAGACGCAACTCCATTTATGCGTCGAAAGCACGGCTCTTAAACTTATAACGGGGCTGGGCAGTGCCGAAGTTCAACCCAATTTGAGTCGATTCCCTAATGAACCAAAAACTTTGTTATCGTCGGAATCGGAAGAATTAAACAAAGCTTTAGTCCTGACAATCGCTAGGGCGATACATATAACCGGTTCCGAATCGTTGTCCATAAGTTGGTGTAAGGACATCCTTACCAACATCATGCAGAACACGCCTCACAATTGGTCCAGTTTTACCCTGATGTGTTTTCCACCGCCGCTGGCTGAATTTTTTCAGCAATTCCAACAAGCTCGAGAAAATAAGGCCCAATTGAAACGTTCGGTCGAAGAGGAATACCGGAAATGGAAGACCATGAGCAACGAAAACGATATAATCGCTCATTTCTCCCTACAAGGAACGCCGCCGTTGTTCTTATGTCTGCTCTGGAAAATGTTGTTGGAAAATGATCGAATCAGCCCACTGGCGTACAAAATTCTCGATCGAATCGGCGCCAGAGCTCTGTCGACCCATCTAAGAACTTTCGCCGACTTTCTCGTCTTTGAGTTCGCCAACTCGGTTGGCGGACAACACCTAAACAAATGCATCGACGCCTTAAACGACCTGGTATGGAAATGCCACGTCGTCACCCTGGATCGCCTGATATTATGTCTAGCCCTGCGTAGCTTCGAAGGTAACGAGGCACAAGTATGTTTCTTCATCATTCAACTGGTTCTGTTGCGTCCGTCAGAATTTAAGAGTCGCGTCTACGACTTTGTTAAGGAAAACTCCCCCGAACACTGGAAACAATCCAATTGGCACGAAAAACACCTGAACTTCCATCGCAAATACCCGGAAAAATACTACTTCGAAGGCCTGCAAGATTTGACAACGCAAGGATCTCAGCATACGTATTTACCCGTGTATTTCGGCAACGTTTGCCTTCGTTTCCTACCAGTGTTGGACATTGTCATCCACCGATTCTTGGAACTGTCCTCAGGGTCCATGTCGCAGAGCGTCGAAAGTCTATTGGATAAACTTGGCTGCTTGTATAAGTTCCACGACAGACCCGTGACCTATTTATACAACACTTTACACTATTACGAGCAGAAGTTAAAAGACAGGCCACCCCTGAAACGCAAACTAGTATCGGCCATTCTGGGATCCTTAAAAGACATCAGACCCGCTGGTTGGGATCTGACTGAGGCCTTCCACGCTTACATGCAACGCCCAGCCGAAGACATAGATTGGATCCCCGATTTGGAGTATTACATTAAACTGATCGGACGCGTCGTGGACACCATCAACAACAAAACGCCATTCCCGCACACGGATTGGAGGTTTAACGAATTCCCCAACCCCGCCGCACACGCTCTGCACATAACTTGCATCGAGCTAATGGCGTTACCAGTAGCAGCCAGTATCGTGGCGAAAAACGTTCTGGACGTGGTTCTCAAAGGCCATATTGTCATTCCTAGACACAACATCGAATCTTGGATGAACGCTATTGGTTTAGTTCTAACGGCCCTACCAGAGTCGTACTGGTCGGTACTTCAAGATAAAATATTAGAGGTCATGACTAGCCCCTTATTCTCGACACCCCAACCTGACGTCAAATACTTATCCCTGATGAACTTTAGCGGTTCCTACAACACCATGACCGAAGTCCATTGCAGTTACCTCATTGGTCTAGCCCATGCCATGTGGTACCACGCTACCGTGGGCCAAATCAACATCATCCCCCAATTCGTCAAGGACAAACTAAAACCCATTATTAAGACCGAGGAACAGATGCTGCTTCTGTGTCATTTGGTGGGGCCTTTCTTGCAGCAAGTCGAAAGAACGCGTTGCGTCATGGACCTCACTAAAGAGTTATACGAGGTACTCGAAGCCGTCGATAAGAACTGCCCTCAAATGAAGTACATGGACATTATTTCTGACCTCCTGTATCATATTAAGTACATGTTCACCGGTAATTCGGTAAATAATGAAGTGGAAAGGTCAATTCGAAATTTAAGACCAGGTTTACAAATGAGGTTGAGATTCATCGCTCATTTAAACATTGAAGAAGTGTCCGGTAATTGAAATATTTTAATTTCCAATTCACGTGTGGTTCATGTGTACTTTGTATCTTTTTTGGAAATAATGATACGTAATAAATTTTTAAAGGAAACGCGTTGCATAATTTTTGAACGAAACCTAATTACGCGAGTTGGAGTGAAAGAAAGAATGTAAAAGATAAACCAAGAATATACTTCGGGAGAATCCGAGGGGCAGGTTATTTCCATTTTGGGTGCGTCTTAATCATAGTAAAATGATTAAATCAGGGTAATCAAGATTAAAAAATCTAATCACGATTTAAACGAGATTTAATCGATCTAATCACGATTTAAACGAGATTTAATCATTCTAATCACGATTTAATTTTTTAATCAGATTTAATCATTTTAATCACGACTTAATCAATCTAATCGGTCGAATCGAGATTTTATAAGTAAAATCATATGTAACATAATCACTACTAAGTATGCCATAATGAAACCTTGTTCACGGGATATGACGTAAATTACGTCACTTACAATTCCGTGACGAAATACGCGTCATCAACTTTACTGATAGGAAACGGAAGTTAGTGATAATTCCTCGCGCGTTTCTGGCTTTGCCCATGTCTAGTTTAGCTCGTGCCTCGCGATCACAAGATTTCATTTCCATGGTAACCTTTTCAATAGCGCAAGGATTATTTGCATTTTTGGGTCCGCTTAATGTATGTTCCGCGTGAAACAAGGTCTCATTGAATTTTTTTCAATGGAAATGTTAAACAGAGGCATACTTATGAGTAAATATGTTACATATGGTAAAATCAAAACTAAAGTACGATAATTTAATATTAATTATTAAAATTGATAGTTCTATCGCAATTGTGTTTGATTGAAATGATTGGAAAAATAACTTATCACATTTTATTTAAAACATCCGAAAACATCACAGCTTTGTAACAAGTTATCAGTTTTGTAACTTTTTTCTTTTGGATTTTTTAAGATCACATTTCTTCAGAGATTTAAGGAAACATTTTACATTATCGTTTAATCCGAGTGAAAATCGCGATACGAGATCGCGGTAAATACAAAATAATAAATCTAATAACATATTAAATTATTCTTATCCGCTGGTTCTAATTACGCACAATTATAATCATTCAAATCACCAATATAATCATTCTGATTCTCATAATCTCTTTCTAATTTCTGTTCGCGATTAAATCATACTAATCACTATTTAATCATTTCAATCAGGATTTAATCATTTTAATCATGATTAAATCAGATTTAAACATTCTAATCATTATTAAACGTGATTTAATCAACATAATCGTAATTAAATTGAATTTAATAAAAATAATCACGATTAAATCGGATTTAATCTTTCGAGGGGTGCGTCGTTAATCAAGGAAGTGACCTGCCCCTTTAATTTTTATCATTTTAGCCTAATTTTCCGCCTATCTATCGGATATTTCGGCTAAGCGGAAGTCTCGCATATTTTAGACACTAGAGGGCTCTGAGAAAACATCTTATAAATCTAATAACATATTAAATTATTCTTATCCGCTGGTTCTAATTACGCACAATTATAATCATTCAAATCACCAATATAATCATTCTGATTCTCATAATCTCTTTCTAATTTCTGTTCGCGATTAAATCATACTAATCACTATTTAATCATTTCAATCAGGATTTAATCATTTTAATCATGATTAAATCAGATTTAAACATTCTAATCATTATTAAACGTGATTTAATCAACATAATCGTAATTAAATTGAATTTAATAAAAATAATCACGATTAAATCGGATTTAATCTTTCGAGGGGTGCGTCGTTAATCAAGGAAGTGACCTGCCCCTTTAATTTTTATCATTTTAGCCTAATTTTCCGCCTATCTATCGGATATTTCGGCTAAGCGGAAGTCTCGCATATTTTAGACACTAGAGGGCTCTGAGAAAACATCTTGATTACGCAATAACTATGAAAATCAGTTTGGTTGTAAATCTCGTTAATTGTCATACTTATTGTTATTATGTTACTTATGGTTTATTCATCCCCCGTTCTCCTGGGGTGGGGGGGGGTTAAATTAGACCATAATGCCCACGGATGTACACATTCTAGTCATTCTTGGTTAAAGTTTTACCACGAACTTGAAAATGCTTCGAAAGCACTGACAAGTTAGCTTGTTGAAACGTATGCAAAACAATATTAGAATACTAGACTTCGGTACGTAAAGTCAGATGCTTAACCTCTATTAACTCGTTACTAAGCGGACTGGTTCGATTATGGCCTTGAAAAGTAAATTGCGGAAATGGAAATAAGACTCCCGTCAAATACATTTAATGCTAATGGGAGTATTGAATAAATACACTTACATTGGGACCACTTAAATCTACGATATCGTTATCACAAATATGTATAAATCTCTGAACTCTACACTTTAAAAGTATGAGTCATTTTGGTTTATTAACGACAACCAATCGGAGTTTACCAAGAATTGAAAGTTTTGGTTTTCGCGTCAAGTACGTTAAGCTTGGTTTCCACCAGCGCGCGTCAAAAAGCGACACTCAGCTTTGAAACGTGCATATGTTCTTACGCGCGACAAAAAATTAACATTATGACGCGCTCTTACGCGCGTTGGTGGAAACCAAGCTTAGGCGTCAAGCGTTAAACCGAGACTTTCGTTTCAGGTAAGGAAAGTGAAACCTCAGTCTGGTCTGAAGTGAAACGTACATTTTTCAATTTTGAATTGCTACTCAAATTTCTAGTAGATTCCAAGGGCGCATTTATGGGGGGGGGTTCAAACCCCTCCCACCCGTCATCAGCATTTCGGGGGGGGGGGTGTCTAATAAAAATCAGTGAAACCACCCCCCCCTGGACATTTTTCCCTCAAAACCCCCCCTGAACTGGATACGCCCTTGGTGGATTCGTCCATGATTTATGGCTGTGGCTATCAACGGCCATTGGAAAGTCCCCATAGGTAGTTTGTAAATATAAGATTAAGAAAAATCAGCAGATACATCAACGATAGTCAAAAGAAAGAATTAAGCAGTTCGAAAAAAACTTACCAACAATAATCCTTTTCCAAGGACAATTTTGTATGCAATGCCAGTCTATCAGAAATATATTATTACGATTGATAGTTGTATTTAATCTTGAAAATTAGAGGTAAATTTACCTTTTTTCTTTCCAAATATCGACGTTGTTTACATTCTGCAATGACGTCATAGAGCACAGCTGTTTGCCATAAAGGGAGTTTAGTTTCTTAGATGGCCGTTTGTGGCGCCACGTGTTTTCTTCCCTATAACGCAAAGCTCGCGAAGGGGGATAGCATCGCGGAACAAACCCTCAGATTTGATTGGGCCTCTACTTATTTTCTATCACTATAGTACTAAATTAATTGGCACCGTTCCAGGCTACCATCGTACGAAAACGGTAAATTCCCGCTTGTCGCCGAAGAGGGGAGGGAAGTAAACTTTAGACCGCCCATCTTTGAAATCAGACGATACGAACGTCAAAAGCAGAGTAGGCCTGAACCAAAGTAAAACTAAAATTATTTAGCTCCGCCGTTTTTCGATTGTCTGAATGTTAAAAAATGGCAGCTTCTAAAGTGGTTAATCCAAACCATCTAAACGATTGCCATTTCTTTTTCAACTCATCTTGCTCAAAGGTAAGAGACACTTTTATGAAATCGGCCCGCAATTAAGGCTGTTCCTTTCGACTGTTAATAGGGCGATGATTGCGAATTTCGCCATAGTTTTCCGGCATTGGTGAACGAAAAAGTCTGCTCCAAGTGGAGACTTGGACTTTGCAAAAATGTTTCTTGTCGTTACCGACACTGTCACGTGATTGTAAGTTATGAGTATGACGCGTTAACTTATAATCTGACCACGACATGATCCTAACCGGACTTGTTAATACTGGATGTGGTAGGTGAGAAGGGGTGCAATTAAATGCCATTTTGAAAAAACCAGCGAAGGCTGTCAAAAAATTCACTGTCCTTTTCAACACGATGAAGCTCCTGATGTTCGTGTGCAGAAAATGCTACAGTTACCCGTTGACCAACGTAAGTTGTTTCCATATTCGTATTCATTATATTATCATAAGTCTATAAAATTGTTAGTGTCTTTGGAAATAATTTACCAAGTGCTATTAAAATATTTACGTCATCACTGAAAGAATATGGTTCCCTAGGCGTTGTCAAAGGCTAAGAAGCCTCTAGTCGATTTGAAATACGTCATTCGTTCGTAACTTTGGCTTCACAACGAACGGCGACCGAATGACGTATTTTAAATTGACTAGAGGGTCTCTTGAAAGTCCCTTTAAAAGTGTCAATCTAGGGTTCTCTGGGGTTATGACATTTAACCTTTAATCTCAAATCACTTACAAAACGGCTCTCTCCCGATAAATAAACTGCCTGTAACCAGTTCCCATCTGCATATATGGGCGCAGACTTGGGCTAGGTGTAGCGGTTATAGGCGCCACAAGAGCTAGTCGGGATAAAAAATTAAAAATGTTGTCCCAAAATGACTGCCTGTCAGCGTTGCCAGTATCTGAAACTTAAATTATCGATCTCAGACAAAAATATCGTATGCCTGAAAATTTGTGAAATCGAAATTTTTAATAACACTTAAAGTTTGACCGATTGAAAACTTATGTTTAAAAATCGCAGTTTTAAATGGTTTTCAGCCAACAAAAAAATTATCGTACGCGTGAGCTAAATTATCGAAAAATGCGTCCTATATAGTACGCCATTGAAAATATCGTATGCCCCAAAAATTATCTCAAAATTATCGACGTGTACGATAATTATCGTACGTTGCCTGTAGCCATATTTGTAGAGAAGCAAACGATTTTATCAATTTTACGAAGGAGTAAACAGAGTAGCCCTAAATTCCTGGAACAGCCGAACAGGCGAATAGTTCGTTTTAGGGTTAAACAAGTCAGCCACATCGATGAGGTGAAATTAATTTTTCTCTGAGCCTTGGGGCGTGTCAAAAGGGTTAAGCATAGTGCCAAACGTAACCACCCTTAAATATTCAAAGTTTAGGCCCCGTATCTCAAATCCAATACACTCTTTTTCTCAGTCTTTTCGACCCCTCTTTTTGGCCGCCCGCTAGTCGGCCATTACCTGTAACCACCGGTGGGGGGTCTAGGCTCGGGTCTTTGGTCCCAGGATATGGAGAATGTGGGTAAAGGGGGGTAAACTCAACATGAACGTGCCCAGCAAAATTCCCAAAAAAAGAGTGTATAGTAGCTAATAAGAAAATTCGCGTACGCTCAATAAGCCTCGGCGCGTGTTAAAAGGGTGAAGCTGCATAGCGTCAGACTTCAGCTTCTTTATCTGTATTCTAAGTTTGGGTCCCGTATCTCGAATCTTATACAAACTAATCTATTAATAAAGGGAGATTTTTGGGAATTTTCGTACTCTGCGAAAATCAATGCTAAAAATCGGAAAAGGGGGGCTGCTGCGCCCCCTGTTTACCTTGCAGAGCTTACACGTGCACACAGTGTAGAGGTATATGCAGTGGCGCCGCCAGGATTTTTTCCTACGTAGGCACTACAATTTGGGGCCCCTCTGGCCCACCAATTTTTAGTATATTTACTTAAACCATAAGTAACATAATAAACATAAGTATGAAACTACCTATTTACCTTATGCAGTTTTTTTAATAATGGTCTGTTTCGCCATTGATAAACTAAATTATTACGTGACTAAAGACTAACTCTCGGCGAATTCCTCTTAGTCTTTGGAAATCGCCGGCCGAGTGATACAGCCAAGGCTCATTAAAAATTTAAATGCTTTCAAAAATGTAAATAACGCTTACTTTGTGAGAAAATATGTATGCATTATTATATCAGAAGATAAAAATAACAATTATAAACATTAGCTAGTTATTTTCGCTGGTATGAATAACCATCTGAAACTATACTACTATTATAACTAACAAAGTTACTTTGTCAACTTCTATACAGGTTGATTCAATAGTCAGTACAGAAATTTCTGGTGGTTGTAGGGGATGAGCTGAGAAGTATACAGGTTTTTGTCGCGTTTATCTGCGACGAGTTTAAAGGGCGCTAGAAGGCTTCAAAGTTTGACCTACTACCCCCTGGAAGTAGGTTGCTGTAAGCACGCACCCACGAAGCAGGAAAAAACTATTTCAGGGCTTGTATAGTTAAAATATCACGCCCCTGAAATAGTTTTTTCCTGCTTCGTGGGTGCGTGCTTACGGCAGCCTACTTCCAGGGGGTAGTAGACTGTTAACAAAATTTTTAGAGTAAGTGAGTCACCCTTTTTTTTCAATTTGAAAAAATACACTACATGTCTACATCTCTGCCACGGACGGTCATTTCAAAATAGTCGTCAAAATATAGCGAAGAGAACTAAATACAACCCTTAAATCTAGTCACAAGATAGCTTGTTGTTTTGTATTTTTTTCTCTGTCGCACCTGTGCGATTTCGTGTTTCGTCTAGCCAGGTGCGTAACTCCCCCTCAGTGGGAGGAGAAGTGACGGCCGCGTAAGGCACCCATTTGCGTTTTTGCTTACGCGCTTACCTCCTGGTATTATACAATGGGTATTATCCTTTTTAAATAGAGTAAATATAAACCCATAAAATATGTGCATTAGTTGATAGTCACAACGGCTACGGAAAATTTACCAATATGAAAATATAAGGCCCCCTTGTTTTAATAAATTTGGGGCCCCCTCTAATTTTTCACGTAGGCACGTGCCTACTCGTGCCTATTGCTGGCGGCGCCACTGGGTATAGCAGTTATTAAGATTAAAAAAGGATCGAAATTTAAAAGTCAAACGGATCCAAAATAGTCTTAGTCGATAATAGAGTAGTGTCAGTGCTACATCACGCATGCTTTTTCCTAAATAGAAAAAAACGCGCCTACAATGACGGCCATGGCCAAAGCAAAGTTTAGTAAAATATTTTCGGCGGTGTAATCGTCGGCCATTTTCGGTATGGAGATACAGGCCGGAAGGTAGGCAAGGCTGCCAGATTTCGATAGCCCGAAAACTGCCAACTCTCTCAAATGTTTTCGTTTTCAAATCGAAAAAATTGCGGCGTAGCTATCGACTAAGACTATTATTATAAGACTGCGTATTTTTAAAAAATAATTTAAGTGGGGGTCGGATGAATGGGGCTGACAAATCGCCGCTAACTACTGGTTACCCGCGGAACTTGGTTCATTATTCCTGGAGAAAACGTCGTTGTTATGTCACTCCATTAAAAAGATATGGAAGGTGTTGCAAATGCGGACGCCGTCTACAACAACAACAACAACACCACACAACCTTCCATCGAAAACAATAGTTCCACTCGATATATATATAACAGGCGAAAAGAACCTAGTTACGGCTTTATGGGGACCCGAATTTTTTTTCCCTGCCTATTTTAGGGGCAATTTTACCAGTTTTCGCCGCCGTTTTCACCACAATTTCCCCCCATAGATTTACCTTAAAGGGGAACGGCCAAGCTTTTCCAAATATGGCCTTATTTCCATATCAAAAGAGTAACAAGACGTTCAATATACTAACACGTACCTTTTTTTGTCGAAAAAATAGCTTTTGGCCCAAAAAGTTGAAACGAAAAATAACGCCAGGTGTTTGAGTTTGAATTTTCGCCGCCATCTTAGGGGCTGTCGCCAGCGCCCCTAACCCCGTATGAGCGATTTGCGAACTATCTGAACTTTTAAAATCGCGCAGTTTAGGTATAGGTCTCTTATAACTGGAACGCGCCGCGCGTGCAAATCAAATTTTTTGCGTCTTTAGCAGCGTGCGCTTTTACGTTGTTTTTCTGTCTGGTGTCGCGGCGGACGCGCGCTTTTCGATTTCCCGAAATTTCTTTATTTTATTGAAAATTAACCACTCAATATTTTTTGGTGCGGTTTTCACCATAAATTTTAGTTTTTAATGGGCTATAGGGCCATGGACTAATTAATGTATACACAGGGACGGTCCGCACAACGCCACTCTCTCATAAAATCGGCGACTAAGTCTTGTTAATGCTGTTCCCTCTTTTCCTCCCCCCTTAAGCAAAGTTAGCCGAGTCAAAACGTCATCAAACGGAAAAACGATGCTGCCCTCTATCTGCAAGTCTTGGAGTCTATCGATGTTGGCGTCTGCTTATGATTTGAAAAACAAACGGTTTTTTCGTTCATTTGAATAAGGTGTATGATTTAGGAGCTTTAATTTATTTAAGTAGTTTTACAAATTAATTATGAGGAAAAAGCTGTGTGTTTACCCTTCGTGTAAAAGTGATTCGAAGTATTGTCATAAAGAACACACGAAAGATTTCTTTATACCTTTCCTGTTCATCTTTTTCTAAGCCTTGTCCAAAAAAATCTTTGATTTACCATTATCGGAATCACTTAAATCCACTTTTTTAATCTTCTTTTTGTCTGGAGAAATTGAGAATAACGTCTCGAATGTATTGGCCGAAAAATTAATATCAATCAATTTAATTGTTAATATAAATGAATTTATTTACCAAACGCACGTGGAGCTTACAACATCGCCGGCAAGGCGACTGCTTTTTTTTTAGTTCCCTTAAACCTTTCCTCCCGTTTCCATCCCCCTTGACTCAGTTTGTCGTTAGTTCGCACAATCGCCGCTCGAGGGCACATTTAGCAATCGCTAGCCGCTAAATTTCCTATGCGGACCGTCCCTGTGTATACATTAATTAGTCCATGATAGGGCTATCTAACTGGTTAAAGCTTGACCGTTCCCCTTTAATTTCCTTTATTGATACTGCATATGTTTCTTCTCTTTATTTTCAATCTTAGATTTAGGCAATATATTTATTTTTTACAAAAGGTAACTATTTTATCTCTGACAAAACCAATTTTTTCGTCGGGGTTTTTTTTAAAGTCGGGTTTTCCAAATCCAATAAAAAATTAATAAACGGCCGAGCGAGCGCTTAGCCTACAACCAAAACGGAGAAGGACGGGGCAAGCCAGCAGCCTCATCTCTCGGCGACGTCTCTCACTAGAACCATGGATTAAATAACCTGACAGGGATAGTTCTCTGTAATACATTTTACTATACTACGAGTTGAAGATGTTGGTTTCAAACGAGGCTGCCAGATATTTTCGCCGTCCCCTCAATTTTACCCCCTTTACCGATACAAATCCGGAACAAGATTTTTTGATACGTTGCCATCTCGCGGCGGCTTTTGGCGAATTTAATATTTTTCCAACGGTTTGTTTTATTACGTTTGAAATTGAAATATTCAATCGTGGTCAGTACCTCAGTGGCTCTGGAGCTTCCTGGTTAAATGTGAGAAATAATAAGTACTGTAAGCGACCTTTTTCATATTGTTTTTAAGCCATTTATGTATATCACCTAATTTTTCGTTAAATTGTTTATAGGCTTTCAAACTGTAAACAAGTTTTCAATAGATAGGCCTTGGCCTACAAAAATAATAATTTCATCAATCGCGATTGCACCCCCTTTGCAATTTCCCCCCCGTGTATCGGTAAAATCGAGACTTCCGGTCGTTGACAATTCTGGCCACCAGGGTACGTCTGGAGCAAATATTGTACCCCAGAAAACTATCCCTGTAAGGTTATTTAATCCATGCTAGAACTTAGAAGGTACAAAGGTCGCGTCACACTCGCCTGTCGTTCGCCGTGATTTCGTTTTTGGTCTTACCAGAAGTTAATAATATTGTTCCATAAGATCGTCACTTTGGAAAATATTTTACTGAGAGCTAGTAACCAAGTGACGTCATCACAAGAAGAAAATATCCCCCTAGCGAGTAGCTGTCAAGGCTACGTGTGGCGCGTTAGCAAGCGGACGCAAAACGGCGAAGAATAGAAAGTGTCACACTTATGAAACAATATTATACACTTATGGATTTATTTTTACTTTTAAATAGTCGGCCGCTGAAGTGATGCGACTACCTCGTCATTTTTGTAATTAGAAATCGCTTAAAAGTGAAAATTCCAAAAAACCCCGACCCGACCCGGTTTTTCGGGGTTTTTCCTGTCCCCGACCCCGAGTCAAATGTCACCCCGTACTATCACTAACCAGCCGTTAGAGGCGCCACTAGTAGCACTGCTGAAGCGCGGGGAAAATTTTGACCAGCGTCTGCTATTGTATGCAAGTTGAGTAATTGAACACGCCAGTCTATTTATATATAGTCTTTGGACAAAACATTGAATGGGTTGCCATTGGGGGCACAGTAGAGGGACTACAGAGACGAGGATTTTTTAGTTTTTCTGACTGAAAATATTTACACCGCAAATTTCGCCATTTTCAATGGTTTGCGCCGCTTTTAAATTTTCTGGTGCTTACCAAGTGGAAACACTGGCATGGACCGAGAATGTTATACAGTTTATACACTCTTTTTCGCGCCTTTATTTGACCTCTGTCCTCAGCGGGGAGTCGAGCATCCATTCTTTGGAATGGGCTGAAAGGGGGAAAACCAAACATGGACGCGCCCAGGAAAATACCGCGAAAAAGAGTGTATACCTTGTTTGCACTACCCTGGAGGCGGGGAGGGTCAACTCAGCATTTGGACGGAACAACCCTTTCCTTACTTCCGCCTGTATATATTTTTAAGTGAAAATCATTGATTTTGTGGGATTTTTGACCTGAAAAATTTTGCTTTAAATTATTTGAGAAAAAGCACTATTTCCAAAAAAATATATAAATTTTACCTAAAAATTTGTGTATTTTATATCGCCTTAAGATTTTTGTATTTTATAAAAAAAAATTAATATAATTTATTATTCCGCGCTAGCCTACGAAAGTAGAAAATATTTTATGTTTCCCGCTGAGATTTGGGAAGGGGCGAGGCTAAAAACGTTTTGGGGGTTTGGCTGAAAATTTGGTAACTGGACTCTTCAAACAATGGCAACACTGTCTGGGATTTCATCTCACTTTATTGTAGGTAGCTCGCAACGCACAGTAGTTTAAAAATTAATTAGTAGGAAATGTGTAATGGCCTGAATTGCTATAAATAAGCTCGTTATAGTTTCAATTTCTACTTCATTAGCCATGTTCGAAGAAAGAAAATTTTGCTAATAGTGCCTTGGCAGCATGACGTAGATAATTCGTAACCCAACTTCTTTCCAGTTGCAAAGAAAAGGCATACCAGCATGGCGGCCAAAGCCAAAAGTACGGCGTGACGTCATACTGCCAAAGTCCCTATCGTATATTCTTTGTGAAACAAGATTATTCGTAACCTGCTCATGGGTGTGGCCTATTTTCATAACAAATTTGTGTCTTCCATAACATAAGTAGGTCTGCCACGGTACCTGGAATTCCTGGAAAAGTCAGGGAATTTTAAAAATTAGTCTAGGGAATTTAATTTCGGTTGCAAATCGAGGGCTGACCACTATCCGTAATCGGTGTTCGAGCCTGTAGCTTTGACTGCACTAAAGTGATTACGTAATCGATTACAGATTTAGGTTACCAAAGGCTGTACTCGCTGTAATCGGTGTACAGAATATTAAGAAGGGGTTAGCCCCTCGTTGCAAATACGAAACCTTTACTCAAATATAGGTTAAAAAATACAAAATCTTGGCACAAAATAAGTCGGGGAAAATCTACGGAGATGGTCAGGGAAAACAATGAAAAGTCAGGGAATTAGATTGTGAAAAAACTGTGGCAACCCTGCATAAGACACCCAGTGACCCATAGTGGTCACGTGGTTATACATTGGGGATGGAATGAAGTTCAAAAGTGGTGGAGTGGTTAGCACTGTCGCCTCGCAGCCATAGGAGTCTGGTTCGATTCCAGCGTGTGGCACCGGGTGAAAACTTGGAACTCCTGCGTAGAGTTTTCAAATTCTCTAACCACTCGTGTGGCATGAAGGACTTGCTGGCCACTAGTTTAAAGCATTAAAAGTCACTCTGCGAACTCGGTGTACACTGCCGTACCTTTGACAGTGCTAAAGGGAACTCTCGAACTCTTGAAAATATGTACCTTTAACAGTGCTAAATGCACGAACTCGGTGTACAGGTTATCAGAGACTGTCTTACCCCTCGGAGAATAATCAGCACCCACCTTAGGCCAAAGTCATCAAGCGACTTTTAAAGCCATTAATTCAGGTGGCCGGGTTACAACGCGTAGGAGGGTGGTAGCAAGCCAGTGTTGTTCCAGGCGGTACATTTGTACTTTTTTAATACCTTTTTGATTTTGAAGTACATAAATACATTTTGAAATTTTTAATACGTATTTAGTACATTTTGTAAATTAATGATACAAAAGTAAAATTTTAGATACGTAGTTAGTACATTGTGAAAATATGTGAAACAAAAATAGATGGCGACATTCCGCTCATAGCTCCGAGTCCGACTTACTGGAATACTGGTTTTCAAAGGCAGCTGCGTTTTAAAGGCAGTTAAAATTTCGGACTTTTGACACGTCAGTAGCAATAGGGGGGGGGGGTTCAACCCCTTTTGCAGACAAAAATGCCGGAAATGAAGTGTCTTTTTAGTAATAACGTTTTCAAATTTCCCGCGCTTTTTGGTAATAAAACTTATAGATGGCGCGCGCCACTCATCTTATAAACGAAAAGTACATTTTATCCTCCAAAAGTACATTTTGACCTAGGTGGAAAGTACATTCCTAAATCGCGCCGGAACAACACTGTAGCAAGCCCTTCACGCCACGCGAGCCAACAGCTCCCTACACTAATTATTACCGTTAACCTCCACAAGTTTAATGGAAGGGGAAACCCCTTTAACCAGTGGGGAGAGAACTTGCGAACACAACGCGGAAGGAGTTGTTCCGAGAGATAAATTAGGCCATCTAGTTGGCTTCGTGGTCTCGGTAAATATTTCAAAGATAGGGCTGACTTTCTTTTGCAGGTATCTTTCCGGTGACTATAGTTAAACAAGAAATCATTCAAAAACAGAAAGAAGTGAAGCGCAAGGCCATGAACGAACGCGAAGAACGGGCCAAGAGTCTGAGCCGAGACCTGCTCCATTTGAGCTTGAGTCACGCTAGAGCGGGATCCCCTACCACCTTACCCGAGTCGCCCTTGGAACCGAAGTTCGAAGGTAAAGCTCGTAAACGCTATTCAGTCAGCGATAACTTGAAGAAGAACAAAGGTTGAAAGCCCTATTTTTGATAGCCAACAAACTTTGGCTTTAGGTATTTCTTCCACGACACTTTTTGAATATTTTTTCAAACCTTTTTAATATTCATAATATTAAAAAAAAATATATATAAAAATATAAACAAAAACAAGATCTAGTTTTAATATCAATTGTTTCACAACCAGCCGTCTTTGTAAAAATCGGCGTTAAATTTTATGAATTTTATAAGCAATTCTTGCTCATATTTGCTAACGAAAGAGTATTTCGATTTCAATACTAATTGTTTCACAGCCGTCTTTGTAAAACTCGGCTCTAAATCATAAATTTGTAACCAATTTAAAAGTAAATAAATTGGGAATAATAAAAATTGCGTACTTACTTTCTACACCTCATCTTATACACAAATAAATGAAATTCAATCATTTTAAGGGTTTAAAATTAATTCATTATTGTTTATCTATAATTTAAATAAAAAATTGTATTTGTAAGGTTTAAACTTAATTCGATAGATTGACTTCACATATTTGAGGTTCAAAGCTCAAAAATATGGCAGGGCTCCTAGCGAACCTATAATACCTATATTTACCTATAATTCTGAATAGGTCCTATAAAAACCTATAATTCCTTGTTTTCTCCTATATTTTTAACATTTTGTTGAAAATTATACTAAGAGAGTTTGATTAAATTTCGGATTGTTTACGTTTTTTTTTCTCGAAACTCCCGCCTCTATAAATTTGCGCCAATGGTTTTCTTTGAAAATGGCAGCTTACCTGATCAAAAACTCTCGAATCTCCAAAAATATCTTTAAAAATTTACAATTTCTCAAACCGAGTGAAATCAAGAAACCTATTAGCTTAGAGAGATGCGTAAGAGTGGCAAAGTCTCTACCATTCGATGTTGATGTAAAGTTTTCCAGTAATTTAGTCGATGATTTTTTAATCCTTTATTTAATCTATAATTTAGGGATTCCAAACCTATAATACCTATAAATTTTTAGAGGGTATTGGCTGGGAGCCCTGATATGGATATAAATTCCATGTATTTATGGAAACGTACTAAAGTAGACTAGCAATGACAATTCAGAGCAAACTAAATTAAACTTAGTTTTTAATTAGTAAATAAATTTAATTTAGGTTAATTAAAAAAAATTACATTACCGCCATTACATTGATTAAAAATACATAATCAATATTTTTCAAGATTTTACCTCAAAACATTCATATATTCTACAAAAGTGGTCAGGGAAAATTTGGCAATTTGGTCACGGAAAACCTGGATATGTCAGGGAATTTATTTCCGGAAATTTTGTACGAACTCTGACCTGTTATATTCCCCTTAGAATAGGTTTTTTGACATTCACTTATCTCGCTATCTAATCTAAAAAGAGCATTTCACAACACTGTTACTATCTTCAATTTACTTTTGCTATCTTCCACTATTTTTGCAAAAAACGAACATTCCAGAGTTTTGGAACAACTACACTGTAAGCAAAACCAATACAAATCTTTGTTTCAAAAACTTTAACAGGGTCGCCACACCTCAGGGAATTTAAAAATGGGGCTAAAAAGTCAGGGTATTATTATTTAGATCCTTGAAAGGTTTTTTAACTTTTGTACTGAAATAAAAGTTGATTAAATATATCAACTTCTGATAAATTTACAAGTTTAAAACTTTTCTATTTTTGGCCATAAAAAGTTAGGGAAAATAACTTTAAATGGTCAGGGAAAACAGGGAATTTGAATACGATAATATTGTGGCAACCCTGTTAAATAAAATGTCAGAATATCGTAAAATAAACCGAATTTTTGTTATTACATTAACTAAGGTAAATGTTGTTAGGGGTAATATACTCACTAGTATTTATGTCGCCCCTACAAATGGTTCCAATCAGGGGCGCCGATCCCATGGGGGCACCGGGGCCGAAGCCCCATAGTGTTGCCAGCAGCCTCATTCCAAGTTTATTAGTGAGCTTCGGCCCCCATTGGGGGAAAAAGCGATCGGCTCCACTGGTTCCAATGTTGTCTCCCTAAGTATAAGCATAAGCATAAGTATCTTACAGAACGAATTCGGTTAATGATAGTCTGTCATTGAGTGATTGCGAACAGGAAACTCGTCCCTTCCTACTCTTTCCGTTGGCAAAATAGTTGGTTGATTTGATGGCGAGAAATAAGAGCGTACACGCGTTTAGGTTTGAAACTCGAAAAAAACTAACTTCTGAAATGGAGCCCGTGTTTATATTATTTAGTTTTATCTTCCGATTCATCATTATATTCCAAGAGTAAGCGTTATTTACACTTTTGAAAGTATTTTAATTTTCTATAGGCCTTGGCTGGTCCGTCGAAAAGGCTGCCGTCGGCGATTTTCCGGGCTTCCTCCAAATACTAGGAGCAGTTCCCGGAGAGTTGTCGGTACGTAATGGTTTACGTTGGCATTGGCGAAACAGACTATCATTAAAAAATTTGCATTGGGTGAATAGGAAGTGTCATTTTTCTTATCCACTTATGGTATAAGTAAATACATTCTTCTCGCCGAACAACGTTTCAAATTCGTAGGCGTATGGAATATAACGATTAGAACTGTGCAAATAGCATTTTTTGGGATGGAATCGAATATCAAATATTATTTTCTACCCGCGTCAAATTACAAAGCGGAAGTTTCAAAAGGTCGAATAGTTGTTGCTCTTGGAAATTCTGAACACTACATGGCTCAATAATCTAATCAGAAAAACCCAGCGATTATTCGACCAGTTTTGCAAACGATTTGAAATACCAAATATTTTCAACCACCATTTTAGAATATGAAAATGAATAATCGATTTGGTTTCCCATATAGGCTCCCCGTTACATGGTATTCGATCGAACTATTTGGTGTAACTAACTAATGATGAGATGCGGTCCTCTGTAATATCGGCGTGACGTATGTCGAGGTCACCCAGACTTTATCCTATAGATAAAAAACCGCCCTCAAAATGGTGGCCATAGCCCAAAGCTACAGAGCGATACTACTCTATAGCACACCGAGAAATATCATAATGATGTACAAACTTTGTAAAGTTTCAAATTGGAAGTTAGAATTGACTACCTCATGAATCCATACTTCTACTTGGAATGTTTATCGCGGCAGATTTTCATCTCGATGTGGCTGACGGTTTTTTTGACGTCACTATGTTAACTTAACAAACAACAACGTGAGAGGGGAGCGCGCGCAGAGGGGATTTTTTCTCTCGTAGGCTGGGCCAAAGTCGTCAGAGTGATCTTACCATACGCGATACGCCAGGATAAGCATTCCAAGTAGAGCTGTGGATTCCTGACTACCTTCATACAAGGATAATAGCTAAGCTTTTATCCTAGCTTCATAACTACACCCATTTTTGTACCTCCCTTTTGACGTTTGTATTTTCCCACTATTTTGATGTAGTTCCAGTCGTCTCCATAGATGGCGATAGCGCTTCGCCAACTTGCTCAAGACTGGAGATATAGTATTAGGCCATGGATGGGGGGTAGGAAGGGGATGACATATACAAGTTCGGGACACCTAGCTACACTTCTTTTAATAGAGATATTTAGCTCTGCTGAACATCCTTAGTTTTTTAAATCCATGATTAGGCTGATGTAAGCGCCGCTGACGCCGACGGTTTATAATATTTTTTAACCGGTCTACCAGATTTTCCGTTGCTAGCTGTAGCTGTAACAAAAATGTAGTTCTTTCTTTATCACGTAGTGCAAATAAAAGAGGTTATTTTCTACGAAATTTCAAAAAAACGCCGCCGTTAAATTTTGGTTCTAAGCCTATCGCGCCGATGAAAAATCACAGTATCGCCGCCGCCACCGCCGCCAGTCAAAATTTAACGGCGTCGGGGTCCATAACGTATATTTAAATAGTAAACACGCATTTAGAAAATAATAGGCCTTTCTATCAAATAAGCTACGCTTGCTGTACTTGTTTTTATGTAGCTCATTCGTCACGAAATACGTAGAAGTTCAGTTCAGTTGAAAAACAGGGTGGATCGACGATTTTACACTTATTTCCAGGGCTGCGTTCGGTAACCTGCAGCAAATGCAACATTAAATCTATCATGCGGTTTGTTAGTTGTTACTGAACGATTTTCCCAATTTCCGGTATGACGTTGCGCTGCTCGATTGATTGAAAGCATTTCAAGCTGCTGGTGGAGCGGGTTCATTTGTAGTGTGACGTCACGTCGTCGATACGTCACCCGTGACGCGACAGCAACATTAAAACAAGAAGGCCAATGTTACTTTATAGAAAGGCCTATTAGCCCTTTTAATTTAATTTAGAACCACGTAGCGGACAGTCTGAGAAGTTCATGAACTGATGGAATTACTTCTGCTAAGCGGATCGAAAAGCTACAGTGGTAGACTTCCCTAAAGACGTACCCCAAGGTTGCTATATCTGCAGCCGCCATTTTTAAAAATGGCGTCAGCAACCGTAGTTTCAATAGAGTGTTGTCGTCTGAAACCCTGCGACGTCGCCATTGCAATTTACCTGTTGTTAAAAAACGATAACTGTCATGGAGGCCACTATTAACACTACAGCTGTGACTTTACAAGTTTTCAAAATCGTATCAGACGCAGTCTATATCCCAAGAAGTATATTTCGATATTAATGAATTTCATCGGTTTATTAGTTTTGCAGATATTGCAGCTTCTTGTGCGGCGGTCATTTTCCAAGATGGTGGCTAAATCCCTTTGGAAGACTCTGAAATTTTCCAATTAAACGTTTGTAAAATAATCTAAATATTCCTACATACCCAGTACTCAGTTCAGTTCAGTTCAGTTCACTTTTCCACTCCGAATTTGGTCCCTTTTAAATCAGGGAGGCTCACTTAAACTTTCGTATAAGGGGCGCAGTGGGGGTACATGGTGTGTGACCACCACGGCACCACCTGTCTAGGAGGTGTTTGGTGGCCTCCGTCGTCTGTTTTTTGCTTTTCTGCGGTTAGTCCAAGCCATCGGAGAGAATCCGGGGATGATGGGGTTTCTCGCATAGAGTAGTGTTGTCAGAATTTATAGCCCGCTGTACCGGTAAAATCAAGAAACCACACCAGCGGAGGCCTATCATCAGAATGCCCTACGCCAGCGTCCACAAGCCCGGACAGGTGACAAAACCCTTTTACCCATGATTTAATTTCCGTGGCACCCTTTTCCCCATAGTCGAACCACCGCAGTAAGACACACACCCTTTTTTCCCATGCGATAATTTCCATGGTACCCTTAACCCCATAGTCGACCTCCCACCGTAAGGCCCCCTCCCCCTTTCCCCATGCGATAATTTCCATGGTACCCTTTTCCCCAAAGTAGAACCACCCCAGTAAGGCCCTACCTCCCCTTTTTCCCCATGTTATAATTATCGTGGTACCCACCTCCCCCTTTTTCCCATGTGATAATTACCGGGGTACTCCCCATTTTCCCACGTGATAATTACCGGGGTACTCCCCATTTTCCCCATGTGATAATTACCTTTCCTCCCCTTTTTTCTCATGTTATAATTACCGTGGTACCCTTTTCCCCATAGTAGAACAACCCCAGTAAGGCCCTTCCTCCCCCTTTTTCCCATGTGGTAATTACCGGGGTTACCCTCCCCTTTTGCCCATGTGATAATTACCATGGTACCCCCTCTCCGCTTTTCCCATGTGATAATTACCAGGGTACCTCTCCCCCTTTTCTCCATGCGAGAATTTCCGAAGTACTCCCCTCCCTCTTTCCAATGCGAGAATTTCAGTGGTACCCTTTTCAAACTCGCAGTCGTACCAAACCCCCCTGTACCCCTTTAAACCCCCTGTATCCAATGGCTGATGCAGAAAGGCCACGGGAGTAACACGGGACTTTCAAATCGGAACGACCCCGAAACCCCCCACCGTTACCGAAACCAAAAGTAAATAGGGGGAGAAAGTATATCACTGCCTTCAGATTTTACCTTCCACCATGCTTGATACCCTTTCTAAAGAGCTACTGATCACGTGATATTTCTAACCAATAAGGATAGCACATTACGCGCGAAGTAGTGCATTACTGCATTTGTGGTATTCCGGTCCGCGCTCAAGATGAAAATTTTGAATTTTATTCCCTGGCAACCATGTTACCGCCTCGCTATTTCAAATAGTCTCTGTCTAATGTTGACCATTATTTCCTTCGATAACGGTTGATTTTAATTAATAATTACTATATCAATTGTAAAATAAACAATAAAAGCTCGTAGCTATATCTATTATTTCAGTTAAACTTGAAAATTGCTAGGCCTTAACATCGTAGATATACCAATTAGTCCCGATCTCCGCTCTTAGATGGCGCCACGCTCTCCACGATTTAAGTGAGCGTTTTTCTAGTTACGGTTGTAACCCTTCAGGTTCATTTTCCCCCGTATACTTATTTTTTTTTTACTTTTTCTGTGTTTTATTTACTTTTGTTATTACGTTTTCCCCGCACTCTTGACCCTCTAAATTTACAGTTTTTGTTAAGTATTCGTAAAGCCCCATACGTCAAATATCTTAGAATTCCGAGCTCTATTTAATGAAACTAATCCCCGTGTTAAATATAAATTTAATTTAATGATAAACTAAAAACTTAAATAACTTTTGAACCATTGATACAAATTAATTATTGTTTATAAGCCTTATAGAACTCGATCAAACCCCACGATAAAATATAAAATTAAGATAATTAATTAAACCATTCTCTCAATATAAATTATAAACTAAATCCCTGCCTTCGGCAACGCTAAAATTAATCCCTCGCTAATTAAAGTGTTTTTATCTCGGTCACAAGACCATGGTGCAATACATTCAGCAAACTTTCCCAGCCCAGATGTCCCTAAAACTTTCCGAACTAAACCAGTAAAGCTCCCTCAGCTTACAGCGATCCCATGAAGTCATTTCAAGTCCACAAGCTTCATATTAACTATCAGGTAGCAAGATCCCAAGAAAAGCGGACGTTTTCCAAGGTTGCCGCCATAGGGTCAAGAGGGCGCCCGGACGTTTCCGCTTGGAGACAGAAAATCGGGAACCTCGAGACTCTCTGGCATTTCCCCCCCCCCCCCCCCCGCAATCCCAAGCGAACTTTCGTATATCGGACAACGTCACCACCGCATGACTAGACACGAGTCTTAAATACACCAATGACCTAGGTAAAATGGGAGGTCACCAGTTGCTTTTTGTTTCAACCCCGCCCCCCAATAATCCGAACAAAACCAAGAGACAGAGCCCCAAAAAGAGAGAAGTTGAGAATTCTGGACAGAAGTTGAGAGAGCTTTGGCAGACCTTGACAGAACTGGATAGAACTCTGCTTCTCGGACAAGAGAAGAACCATGTCGAAATAAATATAAAATAATGTGCGATGAAGTCGCGCTTAAATATTAATTAACCCTCAATGCAAACCACATGATCGGAACAACCCTCACTGATTGCCTAGATGACCCACTGCCAGAACATTCCGATCGGAAGAACATAAGCCAAGCAGTAATGGGTCTGAGAAGCGTAATGCCCTCAACACCCTCGAATCACCTGTTGATCACCCAATATCTAGCCATTCCGAGAGAAGACAGCCAGATGACCGAGACCGATTCCCTAGCCTAGCCGGACATTTCAGACCGAAACCCGAAGTACCTACGCCCCCGTCAGCTTGTGAAGTAAAAGAATATAGGAAGAAACCCGCAATCCGGCCGCCAAACCGTAGACGAGTAAATAAAGAGAATTAAAGAAAAGTGTGAATAAAGAAACGCGTAAACAAGCAGCCCCCAAAGACGTCCCGTTCTGTGAAGTGCGTGTGTCGGGCATCTTACGTAAACCGAGGAAAGAGAAAACCCGTAAACGGAGAGACGACAACGTAGCGGAGGACACCGAAACCAAGTGATGAGTAGAATTTCCATCATAACCCCCCCTGTAGAGTACCCAGGGTCGAAATACGAAGTAGCCAGTGAAAAGTAGAGAAAAAGTTTAGAAAAGAAAGCTTAATCCCTCGCTATTGTCCGAGAAAAGGATTTAAGACAGGTCCCCTCGAGGTTGAGAGTTCATTCTGCTTCTTGTATTTATACAGTTCAGATTACTTTTTCCGTTCGCGTTGTGCCCTCGCCGTTGTTATTATTTTGAGTTAATTATTGTCATTGTTTAATTGTAGAATCTTTAATTGTAGTATTTAATTGTAGTGTTTATTATTATTTAGTGTAAGTGTATATTTGTTTCTGCCCCCTCCATCCTTTGAAACCAAGATGCCTGAGAGTAGGGATACCGGAACTGATCCCATAGAAAATAGTAAGAGATAGTTTCATTATCAAATTTAAGGTCAAAGAGTGTATTTTTAGTGTTTAAATTCCCCTCGTATATTGGAAAAAAAGCTAAAAGAACCATAGTAGAGATGGCCTAACCATCACTAGAAGCGAAGTAAGATTATCCCCTCAGTTCCCCCCGCAATTTTGTTCATTTGTTTTTGTATTTTAGTGTTATTTATAAATTTGAGTGTTAAATAAAGATTTTGTGATTGATTAACGACAAAGGGTTTCCATTCTGAATTCGAATCTCCCCCTCTTTTTTATTTTTTTTCTTTCCCCTGTATGTAACCCCCCCTCTCTCAGATTTAATTCACTCCACAATAAGGCCACGACTCGCATTTTGTCGCCATCTTCCCCCCGCCTTGGTGAATTAAAATCTATGAGCAAGGGTTAGGAATATTTCCGTCCATCAATTGTATGACGAATTCCTTAAAAACCTTACACGGTTTATTTCTTTTCAAAAGTCGTGTTATTATTTTTAAAATGTCGCATTTCAGTTTCTATCATATATCAACTTTATTTAGGAACTAAATTAACCAAATTATCGAAAGCAAAAGTTTAATATTCACGTATTTTATAGATAACTATTTTTCATCGTGGCGGAGTACAACCGGTACCTTTGTGCAGTGGCGTCGCTAGGGTGTTTTAGGCGGCGCTTGAGCCGCCTGTAAAATTTTTGAAGCGCCACCTAAAATTTCCGAAAAGCGCCTCTTAAAATTCCCAATTTTTCCAATTCACTTGTTGAAAAGTTTCTTCGAACTTAAAAATGGGAATCAAAAATTAAATTAAATTTTTCCTGGTCGGCCTCAGTGTTTCAACTTTACAAACCTTTTTGGGAACTCCCCCCCTCCCCCATATCACTCACTAATAATAAATTTTAATATTAATATTACTTTTAATTTTTAATACTAGTTTTTGTTGTTGTTCTGCTATTATTATTTTTAAAGTAACAAAAGTGTATTCTTTGAATGTGGTTGAGATCCACTGAACTGAGCCGTCCTGTTTTAAAAGGACGCGTTTTTCTGTACGCAAACCGATTAATAAATTAATTCATTCATTCATGCCCCTGACCAGTGCTTATGGCTTAAGCGCCACCAGTTTTGAAATCCTGGTGACGCCACTGCCTTTGTGACCCTGTAAAGAGGCGAGGGGGAAGTCATTTCCGAAGTACAAAAATTTTACCCCTCAAATAAGACGTCGTGCGGTTGGACCCAAGTGCCAGCCTTTCTTCCCCTATTTAATTTTGCTGAAACTCACAGGCCTTCTGAAACTACCCCATACGATCCCCCCCTCCGAAATTTGCGGCGGAAACAGAGATAAAATTTCGGGTGTATTGTGGCTTGGGACAAACACGGCCCAACTCTCAGGGGCGACAGATTTTGAGAAAGTAGATAGTCGAACCACCTCAGTGAAAGGCTTTTTCCTCGCCGGCCCGCCTTCGCGTTCCTTACTGACTAACCAAAAGCTCGAAATAGATAGTCGAACCACCTCAGTAACGAAGCGGAAGGCAGTCTCGGTTTCCCTCTGTTCCGCGGGTCGCTTTTTCCTCGCCGGCCCGCCTTCGCGTTCCTTACTGACTAACCAAAAGCTCGAAATAGATAGTCGAACCACCTCAGTGAAAGGCTTTTTCCTCGCCGGCCCGCCTTCGCGTTCCTTACTGACTAACCAAAAGCTCGAAATAGATAGTCGAACCACCTCAGTAACGAAGCGGAAGGCAGTCTCGGTTTCCCTCTGTTCCGCGGGTCGCTTTTTCCTCGCCGGCCCGCCTTCGCGTTCCTTACTGACTAACCAAAAGCTCGAAATAGATAGTCGAACCACCTCAGTGAAAGGCTTTTTCCTCGCCGGCCCGCCTTCGCGTTCCTTACTGACTAACCAAAAGCTCGAAATAGATAGTCGAACCACCTCAGTAACGAAGCGGAAGGCAGTCTCGGTTTCCCTCTGTTCCGCGGGTCGCTTTTTCCTCGCCGGCCCGCCTTCGCGTTCCTTACTGACTAACCAAAAGCTCGAAATAGATAGTCGAACCACCTCAGTGAAAGGCTTTTTCCTCGCCGGCCCGCCTTCGCGTTCCTTACTGACTAACCAAAAGCTCGAAATAGATAGTCGAACCACCTCAGTAACGAAGCGGAAGGCAGTCTCGGTTTCCCTCTGTTCCGCGGGTCGCTTTTTCCTCGCCGGCCCGCCTTCGCGTTCCTTACTGACTAACCAAAAGCTCGAAATAGATAGTCGAACCACCTCAGTGAAAGGCTTTTTCCTCGCCGGCCCGCCTTCGCGTTCCTTACTGACTAACCAAAAGCTCGAAATAGATAGTCGAACCACCTCAGTAACGAAGCGGAAGGCAGTCTCGGTTTCCCTCTGTTCCGCGGGTCGCTTTTTCCTCGCCGGCCCGCCTTCGCGTTCCTTACTGACTAACCAAAAGCTCGAAATAGATAGTCGAACCACCTCAGTGAAAGGCTTTTTCCTCGCCGGCCCGCCTTCGCGTTCCTTACTGACTAACCAAAAGCTCGAAATAGATAGTCGAACCACCTCAGTAACGAAGCGGAAGGCAGTCTCGGTTTCCCTCTGTTCCGCGGGTCGCTTTTTCCTCGCCGGCCCGCCTTCGCGTTCCTTACTGACTAACCAAAAGCTCGAAATAGATAGTCGAACCACCTCAGTGAAAGGCTTTTTCCTCGCCGGCCCGCCTTCGCGTTCCTTACTGACTAACCAAAAGCTCGAAATAGATAGTCGAACCACCTCAGTAACGAAGCGGAAGGCAGTCTCGGTTTCCCTCTGTTCCGCGGGTCGCTTTTTCCTCGCCGGCCCGCCTTCGCGTTCCTTACTGACTAACCAAAAGCTCGAAATAGATAGTCGAACCACCTCAGTGAAAGGCTTTTTCCTCGCCGGCCCGCCTTCGCGTTCCTTACTGACTAACCAAAAGCTCGAAATAGATAGTCGAACCACCTCAGTAACGAAGCGGAAGGCAGTCTCGGTTTCCCTCTGTTCCGCGGGTCGCTTTTTCCTCGCCGGCCCGCCTTCGCGTTCCTTACTGACTAACCAAAAGCTCGAAATAGATAGTCGAACCACCTCAGTGAAAGGCTTTTTCCTCGCCGGCCCGCCTTCGCGTTCCTTACTGACTAACCAAAAGCTCGAAATAGATAGTCGAACCACCTCAGTAACGAAGCGGAAGGCAGTCTCGGTTTCCCTCTGTTCCGCGGGTCGCTTTTTCCTCGCCGGCCCGCCTTCGCGTTCCTTACTGACTAACCAAAAGCTCGAAATAGATAGTCGAACCACCTCAGTGAAAGGCTTTTTCCTCGCCGGCCCGCCTTCGCGTTCCTTACTGACTAACCAAAAGCTCGAAATAGATAGTCGAACCACCTCAGTAACGAAGCGGAAGGCAGTCTCGGTTTCCCTCTGTTCCGCGGGTCGCTTTTTCCTCGCCGGCCCGCCTTCGCGTTCCTTACTGACTAACCAAAAGCTCGAAATAGATAGTCGAACCACCTCAGTGAAAGGCTTTTTCCTCGCCGGCCCGCCTTCGCGTTCCTTACTGACTAACCAAAAGCTCGAAATAGATAGTCGAACCACCTCAGTAACGAAGCGGAAGGCAGTCTCGGTTTCCCTCTGTTCCGCGGGTCGCTTTTTCCTCGCCGGCCCGCCTTCGCGTTCCTTACTGACTAACCAAAAGCTCGAAATAGATAGTCGAACCACCTCAGTGAAAGGCTTTTTCCTCGCCGGCCCGCCTTCGCGTTCCTTACTGACTAACCAAAAGCTCGAAATAGATAGTCGAACCACCTCAGTAACGAAGCGGAAGGCAGTCTCGGTTTCCCTCTGTTCCGCGGGTCGCTTTTTCCTCGCCGGCCCGCCTTCGCGTTCCTTACTGACTAACCAAAAGCTCGAAATAGATAGTCGAACCACCTCAGTGAAAGGCTTTTTCCTCGCCGGCCCGCCTTCGCGTTCCTTACTGACTAACCAAAAGCTCGAAATAGATAGTCGAACCACCTCAGTAACGAAGCGGAAGGCAGTCTCGGTTTCCCTCTGTTCCGCGGGTCGCTTTTTCCTCGCCGGCCCGCCTTCGCGTTCCTTACTGACTAACCAAAAGCTCGAAATAGATAGTCGAACCACCTCAGTGAAAGGCTTTTTCCTCGCCGGCCCGCCTTCGCGTTCCTTACTGACTAACCAAAAGCTCGAAATAGATAGTCGAACCACCTCAGTAACGAAGCGGAAGGCAGTCTCGGTTTCCCTCTGTTCCGCGGGTCGCTTTTTCCTCGCCGGCCCGCCTTCGCGTTCCTTACTGACTAACCAAAAGCTCGAAATAGATAGTCGAACCACCTCAGTGAAAGGCTTTTTCCTCGCCGGCCCGCCTTCGCGTTCCTTACTGACTAACCAAAAGCTCGAAATAGATAGTCGAACCACCTCAGTAACGAAGCGGAAGGCAGTCTCGGTTTCCCTCTGTTCCGCGGGTCGCTTTTTCCTCGCCGGCCCGCCTTCGCGTTCCTTACTGACTAACCAAAAGCTCGAAATAGATAGTCGAACCACCTCAGTGAAAGGCTTTTTCCTCGCCGGCCCGCCTTCGCGTTCCTTACTGACTAACCAAAAGCTCGAAATAGATAGTCGAACCACCTCAGTAACGAAGCGGAAGGCAGTCTCGGTTTCCCTCTGTTCCGCGGGTCGCTTTTTCCTCGCCGGCCCGCCTTCGCGTTCCTTACTGACTAACCAAAAGCTCGAAATAGATAGTCGAACCACCTCAGTGAAAGGCTTTTTCCTCGCCGGCCCGCCTTCGCGTTCCTTACTGACTAACCAAAAGCTCGAAATAGATAGTCGAACCACCTCAGTAACGAAGCGGAAGGCAGTCTCGGTTTCCCTCTGTTCCGCGGGTCGCTTTTTCCTCGCCGGCCCGCCTTCGCGTTCCTTACTGACTAACCAAAAGCTCGAAATAGATAGTCGAACCACCTCAGTGAAAGGCTTTTTCCTCGCCGGCCCGCCTTCGCGTTCCTTACTGACTAACCAAAAGCTCGAAATAGATAGTCGAACCACCTCAGTAACGAAGCGGAAGGCAGTCTCGGTTTCCCTCTGTTCCGCGGGTCGCTTTTTCCTCGCCGGCCCGCCTTCGCGTTCCTTACTGACTAACCAAAAGCTCGAAATAGATAGTCGAACCACCTCAGTGAAAGGCTTTTTCCTCGCCGGCCCGCCTTCGCGTTCCTTACTGACTAACCAAAAGCTCGAAATAGATAGTCGAACCACCTCAGTAACGAAGCGGAAGGCAGTCTCGGTTTCCCTCTGTTCCGCGGGTCGCTTTTTCCTCGCCGGCCCGCCTTCGCGTTCCTTACTGACTAACCAAAAGCTCGAAATAGATAGTCGAACCACCTCAGTGAAAGGCTTTTTCCTCGCCGGCCCGCCTTCGCGTTCCTTACTGACTAACCAAAAGCTCGAAATAGATAGTCGAACCACCTCAGTAACGAAGCGGAAGGCAGTCTCGGTTTCCCTCTGTTCCGCGGGTCGCTTTTTCCTCGCCGGCCCGCCTTCGCGTTCCTTACTGACTAACCAAAAGCTCGAAATAGATAGTCGAACCACCTCAGTGAAAGGCTTTTTCCTCGCCGGCCCGCCTTCGCGTTCCTTACTGACTAACCAAAAGCTCGAAATAGATAGTCGAACCACCTCAGTAACGAAGCGGAAGGCAGTCTCGGTTTCCCTCTGTTCCGCGGGTCGCTTTTTCCTCGCCGGCCCGCCTTCGCGTTCCTTACTGACTAACCAAAAGCTCGAAATAGATAGTCGAACCACCTCAGTGAAAGGCTTTTTCCTCGCCGGCCCGCCTTCGCGTTCCTTACTGACTAACCAAAAGCTCGAAATAGATAGTCGAACCACCTCAGTAACGAAGCGGAAGGCAGTCTCGGTTTCCCTCTGTTCCGCGGGTCGCTTTTTCCTCGCCGGCCCGCCTTCGCGTTCCTTACTGACTAACCAAAAGCTCGAAATAGATAGTCGAACCACCTCAGTGAAAGGCTTTTTCCTCGCCGGCCCGCCTTCGCGTTCCTTACTGACTAACCAAAAGCTCGAAATAGATAGTCGAACCACCTCAGTAACGAAGCGGAAGGCAGTCTCGGTTTCCCTCTGTTCCGCGGGTCGCTTTTTCCTCGCCGGCCCGCCTTCGCGTTCCTTACTGACTAACCAAAAGCTCGAAATAGATAGTCGAACCACCTCAGTGAAAGGCTTTTTCCTCGCCGGCCCGCCTTCGCGTTCCTTACTGACTAACCAAAAGCTCGAAATAGATAGTCGAACCACCTCAGTAACGAAGCGGAAGGCAGTCTCGGTTTCCCTCTGTTCCGCGGGTCGCTTTTTCCTCGCCGGCCCGCCTTCGCGTTCCTTACTGACTAACCAAAAGCTCGAAATAGATAGTCGAACCACCTCAGTGAAAGGCTTTTTCCTCGCCGGCCCGCCTTCGCGTTCCTTACTGACTAACCAAAAGCTCGAAATAGATAGTCGAACCACCTCAGTAACGAAGCGGAAGGCAGTCTCGGTTTCCCTCTGTTCCGCGGGTCGCTTTTTCCTCGCCGGCCCGCCTTCGCGTTCCTTACTGACTAACCAAAAGCTCGAAATAGATAGTCGAACCACCTCAGTGAAAGGCTTTTTCCTCGCCGGCCCGCCTTCGCGTTCCTTACTGACTAACCAAAAGCTCGAAATAGATAGTCGAACCACCTCAGTAACGAAGCGGAAGGCAGTCTCGGTTTCCCTCTGTTCCGCGGGTCGCTTTTTCCTCGCCGGCCCGCCTTCGCGTTCCTTACTGACTAACCAAAAGCTCGAAATAGATAGTCGAACCACCTCAGTGAAAGGCTTTTTCCTCGCCGGCCCGCCTTCGCGTTCCTTACTGACTAACCAAAAGCTCGAAATAGATAGTCGAACCACCTCAGTAACGAAGCGGAAGGCAGTCTCGGTTTCCCTCTGTTCCGCGGGTCGCTTTTTCCTCGCCGGCCCGCCTTCGCGTTCCTTACTGACTAACCAAAAGCTCGAAATAGATAGTCGAACCACCTCAGTGAAAGGCTTTTTCCTCGCCGGCCCGCCTTCGCGTTCCTTACTGACTAACCAAAAGCTCGAAATAGATAGTCGAACCACCTCAGTAACGAAGCGGAAGGCAGTCTCGGTTTCCCTCTGTTCCGCGGGTCGCTTTTTCCTCGCCGGCCCGCCTTCGCGTTCCTTACTGACTAACCAAAAGCTCGAAATAGATAGTCGAACCACCTCAGTGAAAGGCTTTTTCCTCGCCGGCCCGCCTTCGCGTTCCTTACTGACTAACCAAAAGCTCGAAATAGATAGTCGAACCACCTCAGTAACGAAGCGGAAGGCAGTCTCGGTTTCCCTCTGTTCCGCGGGTCGCTTTTTCCTCGCCGGCCCGCCTTCGCGTTCCTTACTGACTAACCAAAAGCTCGAAATAGATAGTCGAACCACCTCAGTGAAAGGCTTTTTCCTCGCCGGCCCGCCTTCGCGTTCCTTACTGACTAACCAAAAGCTCGAAATAGATAGTCGAACCACCTCAGTAACGAAGCGGAAGGCAGTCTCGGTTTCCCTCTGTTCCGCGGGTCGCTTTTTCCTCGCCGGCCCGCCTTCGCGTTCCTTACTGACTAACCAAAAGCTCGAAATAGATAGTCGAACCACCTCAGTGAAAGGCTTTTTCCTCGCCGGCCCGCCTTCGCGTTCCTTACTGACTAACCAAAAGCTCGAAATAGATAGTCGAACCACCTCAGTAACGAAGCGGAAGGCAGTCTCGGTTTCCCTCTGTTCCGCGGGTCGCTTTTTCCTCGCCGGCCCGCCTTCGCGTTCCTTACTGACTAACCAAAAGCTCGAAATAGATAGTCGAACCACCTCAGTGAAAGGCTTTTTCCTCGCCGGCCCGCCTTCGCGTTCCTTACTGACTAACCAAAAGCTCGAAATAGATAGTCGAACCACCTCAGTAACGAAGCGGAAGGCAGTCTCGGTTTCCCTCTGTTCCGCGGGTCGCTTTTTCCTCGCCGGCCCGCCTTCGCGTTCCTTACTGACTAACCAAAAGCTCGAAATAGATAGTCGAACCACCTCAGTGAAAGGCTTTTTCCTCGCCGGCCCGCCTTCGCGTTCCTTACTGACTAACCAAAAGCTCGAAATAGATAGTCGAACCACCTCAGTAACGAAGCGGAAGGCAGTCTCGGTTTCCCTCTGTTCCGCGGGTCGCTTTTTCCTCGCCGGCCCGCCTTCGCGTTCCTTACTGACTAACCAAAAGCTCGAAATAGATAGTCGAACCACCTCAGTGAAAGGCTTTTTCCTCGCCGGCCCGCCTTCGCGTTCCTTACTGACTAACCAAAAGCTCGAAATAGATAGTCGAACCACCTCAGTAACGAAGCGGAAGGCAGTCTCGGTTTCCCTCTGTTCCGCGGGTCGCTTTTTCCTCGCCGGCCCGCCTTCGCGTTCCTTACTGACTAACCAAAAGCTCGAAATAGATAGTCGAACCACCTCAGTGAAAGGCTTTTTCCTCGCCGGCCCGCCTTCGCGTTCCTTACTGACTAACCAAAAGCTCGAAATAGATAGTCGAACCACCTCAGTAACGAAGCGGAAGGCAGTCTCGGTTTCCCTCTGTTCCGCGGGTCGCTTTTTCCTCGCCGGCCCGCCTTCGCGTTCCTTACTGACTAACCAAAAGCTCGAAATAGATAGTCGAACCACCTCAGTGAAAGGCTTTTTCCTCGCCGGCCCGCCTTCGCGTTCCTTACTGACTAACCAAAAGCTCGAAATAGATAGTCGAACCACCTCAGTAACGAAGCGGAAGGCAGTCTCGGTTTCCCTCTGTTCCGCGGGTCGCTTTTTCCTCGCCGGCCCGCCTTCGCGTTCCTTACTGACTAACCAAAAGCTCGAAATAGATAGTCGAACCACCTCAGTGAAAGGCTTTTTCCTCGCCGGCCCGCCTTCGCGTTCCTTACTGACTAACCAAAAGCTCGAAATAGATAGTCGAACCACCTCAGTAACGAAGCGGAAGGCAGTCTCGGTTTCCCTCTGTTCCGCGGGTCGCTTTTTCCTCGCCGGCCCGCCTTCGCGTTCCTTACTGACTAACCAAAAGCTCGAAATAGATAGTCGAACCACCTCAGTGAAAGGCTTTTTCCTCGCCGGCCCGCCTTCGCGTTCCTTACTGACTAACCAAAAGCTCGAAATAGATAGTCGAACCACCTCAGTAACGAAGCGGAAGGCAGTCTCGGTTTCCCTCTGTTCCGCGGGTCGCTTTTTCCTCGCCGGCCCGCCTTCGCGTTCCTTACTGACTAACCAAAAGCTCGAAATAGATAGTCGAACCACCTCAGTGAAAGGCTTTTTCCTCGCCGGCCCGCCTTCGCGTTCCTTACTGACTAACCAAAAGCTCGAAATAGATAGTCGAACCACCTCAGTAACGAAGCGGAAGGCAGTCTCGGTTTCCCTCTGTTCCGCGGGTCGCTTTTTCCTCGCCGGCCCGCCTTCGCGTTCCTTACTGACTAACCAAAAGCTCGAAATAGATAGTCGAACCACCTCAGTGAAAGGCTTTTTCCTCGCCGGCCCGCCTTCGCGTTCCTTACTGACTAACCAAAAGCTCGAAATAGATAGTCGAACCACCTCAGTAACGAAGCGGAAGGCAGTCTCGGTTTCCCTCTGTTCCGCGGGTCGCTTTTTCCTCGCCGGCCCGCCTTCGCGTTCCTTACTGACTAACCAAAAGCTCGAAATAGATAGTCGAACCACCTCAGTGAAAGGCTTTTTCCTCGCCGGCCCGCCTTCGCGTTCCTTACTGACTAACCAAAAGCTCGAAATAGATAGTCGAACCACCTCAGTAACGAAGCGGAAGGCAGTCTCGGTTTCCCTCTGTTCCGCGGGTCGCTTTTTCCTCGCCGGCCCGCCTTCGCGTTCCTTACTGACTAACCAAAAGCTCGAAATAGATAGTCGAACCACCTCAGTGAAAGGCTTTTTCCTCGCCGGCCCGCCTTCGCGTTCCTTACTGACTAACCAAAAGCTCGAAATAGATAGTCGAACCACCTCAGTAACGAAGCGGAAGGCAGTCTCGGTTTCCCTCTGTTCCGCGGGTCGCTTTTTCCTCGCCGGCCCGCCTTCGCGTTCCTTACTGACTAACCAAAAGCTCGAAATAGATAGTCGAACCACCTCAGTGAAAGGCTTTTTCCTCGCCGGCCCGCCTTCGCGTTCCTTACTGACTAACCAAAAGCTCGAAATAGATAGTCGAACCACCTCAGTGAAAGGCTTTTTCCTCGCCGGCCCGCCTTCGCGTTCCTTACTGACTAACCAAAAGCTCGAAATAGATAGTCGAACCACCTCAGTGAAAGGCTTTTTCCTCGCCGGCCCGCCTTCGCGTTCCTTACTGACTAACCAAAAGCTCGAAATAGATAGTCGAACCACCTCAGTAACGAAGCGGAAGGCAGTCTCGGTTTCCCTCTGTTCCGCGGGTCGCTTTTTCCTCGCCGGCCCGCCTTCGCGTTCCTTACTGACTAACCAAAAGCTCGAAATAGATAGTCGAACCACCTCAGTGAAAGGCTTTTTCCTCGCCGGCCCGCCTTCGCGTTCCTTACTGACTAACCAAAAGCTCGAAATAGATAGTCGAACCACCTCAGTGAAAGGCTTTTTCCTCGCCGGCCCGCCTTCGCGTTCCTTACTGACTAACCAAAAGCTCGAAATAGATAGTCGAACCACCTCAGTGAAAGGCTTTTTCCTCGCCGGCCCGCCTTCGCGTTCCTTACTGACTAACCAAAAGCTCGAAATAGATAGTCGAACCACCTCAGTGAAAGGCTTTTTCCTCGCCGGCCCGCCTTCGCGTTCCTTACTGACTAACCAAAAGCTCGAAATAGATAGTCGAACCACCTCAGTGAAAGGCTTTTTCCTCGCCGGCCCGCCTTCGCGTTCCTTACTGACTAACCAAAAGCTCGAAATAGATAGTCGAACCACCTCAGTGAAAGGCTTTTTCCTCGCCGGCCCGCCTTCGCGTTCCTTACTGACTAACCAAAAGCTCGAAATAGATAGTCGAACCACCTCAGTGAAAGGCTTTTTCCTCGCCGGCCCGCCTTCGCGTTCCTTACTGACTAACCAAAAGCTCGAAATAGATAGTCGAACCACCTCAGTGAAAGGCTTTTTCCTCGCCGGCCCGCCTTCGCGTTCCTTACTGACTAACCAAAAGCTCGAAATAGATAGTCGAACCACCTCAGTGAAAGGCTTTTTCCTCGCCGGCCCGCCTTCGCGTTCCTTACTGACTAACCAAAAGCTCGAAATAGATAGTCGAACCACCTCAGTGAAAGGCTTTTTCCTCGCCGGCCCGCCTTCGCGTTCCTTACTGACTAACCAAAAGCTCGAAATAGATAGTCGAACCACCTCAGTGAAAGGCTTTTTCCTCGCCGGCCCGCCTTCGCGTTCCTTACTGACTAACCAAAAGCTCGAAATAGATAGTCGAACCACCTCAGTGAAAGGCTTTTTCCTCGCCGGCCCGCCTTCGCGTTCCTTACTGACTAACCAAAAGCTCGAAATAGATAGTCGAACCACCTCAGTGAAAGGCTTTTTCCTCGCCGGCCCGCCTTCGCGTTCCTTACTGACTAACCAAAAGCTCGAAATAGATAGTCGAACCACCTCAGTGAAAGGCTTTTTCCTCGCCGGCCCGCCTTCGCGTTCCTTACTGACTAACCAAAAGCTCGAAATAGATAGTCGAACCACCTCAGTGAAAGGCTTTTTCCTCGCCGGCCCGCCTTCGCGTTCCTTACTGACTAACCAAAAGCTCGAAATAGATAGTCGAACCACCTCAGTGAAAGGCTTTTTCCTCGCCGGCCCGCCTTCGCGTTCCTTACTGACTAACCAAAAGCTCGAAATAGATAGTCGAACCACCTCAGTGAAAGGCTTTTTCCTCGCCGGCCCGCCTTCGCGTTCCTTACTGACTAACCAAAAGCTCGAAATAGATAGTCGAACCACCTCAGTGAAAGGCTTTTTCCTCGCCGGCCCGCCTTCGCGTTCCTTACTGACTAACCAAAAGCTCGAAATAGATAGTCGAACCACCTCAGTGAAAGGCTTTTTCCTCGCCGGCCCGCCTTCGCGTTCCTTACTGACTAACCAAAAGCTCGAAATAGATAGTCGAACCACCTCAGTGAAAGGCTTTTTCCTCGCCGGCCCGCCTTCGCGTTCCTTACTGACTAACCAAAAGCTCGAAATAGATATTCGAACCACCTCAGTGAAAGGCTTTTTCCTCGCCGGCCCGCCTTCGCGTTCCTTACTGACTAACCAAAAGCTCGAAATAGATAGTCGAACCACCTCAGTGAAAGGCTTTTTCCTCGCCGGCCCGCCTTCGCGTTCCTTACTGACTAACCAAAAGCTCGAAATAGATAGTCGAACCACCTCAGTGAAAGGCTTTTTCCTCGCCGGCCCGCCTTCGCGTTCCTTACTGACTAACCAAAAGCTCGAAATAGATAGTCGAACCACCTCAGTGAAAGGCTTTTTCCTCGCCGGCCCGCCTTCGCGTTCCTTACTGACTAACCAAAAGCTCGAAATAGATAGTCGAACCACCTCAGTGAAAGGCTTTTTCCTCGCCGGCCCGCCTTCGCGTTCCTTACTGACTAACCAAAAGCTCGAAATAGATAGTCGAACCACCTCAGTGAAAGGCTTTTTCCTCGCCGGCCCGCCTTCGCGTTCCTTACTGACTAACCAAAAGCTCGAAATAGATAGTCGAACCACCTCAGTGAAAGGCTTTTTCCTCGCCGGCCCGCCTTCGCGTTCCTTACTGACTAACCAAAAGCTCGAAATAGATAGTCGAACCACCTCAGTGAAAGGCTTTTTCCTCGCCGGCCCGCCTTCGCGTTCCTTACTGACTAACCAAAAGCTCGAAATAGATAGTCGAACCACCTCAGTGAAAGGCTTTTTCCTCGCCGGCCCGCCTTCGCGTTCCTTACTGACTAACCAAAAGCTCGAAATAGATAGTCGAACCACCTCAGTGAAAGGCTTTTTCCTCGCCGGCCCGCCTTCGCGTTCCTTACTGACTAACCAAAAGCTCGAAATAGATAGTCGAACCACCTCAGTGAAAGGCTTTTTCCTCGCCGGCCCGCCTTCGCGTTCCTTACTGACTAACCAAAAGCTCGAAATAGATAGTCGAACCACCTCAGTGAAAGGCTTTTTCCTCGCCGGCCCGCCTTCGCGTTCCTTACTGACTAACCAAAAGCTCGAAATAGATAGTCGAACCACCTCAGTGAAAGGCTTTTTCCTCGCCGGCCCGCCTTCGCGTTCCTTACTGACTAACCAAAAGCTCGAAATAGATAGTCGAACCACCTCAGTGAAAGGCTTTTTCCTCGCCGGCCCGCCTTCGCGTTCCTTACTGACTAACCAAAAGCTCGAAATAGATAGTCGAACCACCTCAGTGAAAGGCTTTTTCCTCGCCGGCCCGCCTTCGCGTTCCTTACTGACTAACCAAAAGCTCGAAATAGATAGTCGAACCACCTCAGTGAAAGGCTTTTTCCTCGCCGGCCCGCCTTCGCGTTCCTTACTGACTAACCAAAAGCTCGAAATAGATAGTCGAACCACCTCAGTGAAAGGCTTTTTCCTCGCCGGCCCGCCTTCGCGTTCCTTACTGACTAACCAAAAGCTCGAAATAGATAGTCGAACCACCTCAGTGAAAGGCTTTTTCCTCGCCGGCCCGCCTTCGCGTTCCTTACTGACTAACCAAAAGCTCGAAATAGATAGTCGAACCACCTCAGTGAAAGGCTTTTTCCTCGCCGGCCCGCCTTCGCGTTCCTTACTGACTAACCAAAAGCTCGAAATAGATAGTCGAACCACCTCAGTAACGAAGCGGAAGGCAGTCTCGGTTTCCCTCTGTTCCGCGGGTCGCTTTTTCCTCGCCGGCCCGCCTTCGCGTTCCTTACTGACTAACCAAAAGCTCGAAATAGATAGTCGAACCACCTCAGTGAAAGGCTTTTTCCTCGCCGGCCCGCCTTCGCGTTCCTTACTGACTAACCAAAAGCTCGAAATAGATAGTCGAACCACCTCAGTAACGAAGCGGAAGGCAGTCTCGGTTTCCCTCTGTTCCGCGGGTCGCTTTTTCCTCGCCGGCCCGCCTTCGCGTTCCTTACTGACTAACCAAAAGCTCGAAATAGATAGTCGAACCACCTCAGTGAAAGGCTTTTTCCTCGCCGGCCCGCCTTCGCGTTCCTTACTGACTAACCAAAAGCTCGAAATAGATAGTCGAACCACCTCAGTAACGAAGCGGAAGGCAGTCTCGGTTTCCCTCTGTTCCGCGGGTCGCTTTTTCCTCGCCGGCCCGCCTTCGCGTTCCTTACTGACTAACCAAAAGCTCGAAATAGATAGTCGAACCACCTCAGTGAAAGGCTTTTTCCTCGCCGGCCCGCCTTCGCGTTCCTTACTGACTAACCAAAAGCTCGAAATAGATAGTCGAACCACCTCAGTAACGAAGCGGAAGGCAGTCTCGGTTTCCCTCTGTTCCGCGGGTCGCTTTTTCCTCGCCGGCCCGCCTTCGCGTTCCTTACTGACTAACCAAAAGCTCGAAATAGATAGTCGAACCACCTCAGTGAAAGGCTTTTTCCTCGCCGGCCCGCCTTCGCGTTCCTTACTGACTAACCAAAAGCTCGAAATAGATAGTCGAACCACCTCAGTAACGAAGCGGAAGGCAGTCTCGGTTTCCCTCTGTTCCGCGGGTCGCTTTTTCCTCGCCGGCCCGCCTTCGCGTTCCTTACTGACTAACCAAAAGCTCGAAATAGATAGTCGAACCACCTCAGTGAAAGGCTTTTTCCTCGCCGGCCCGCCTTCGCGTTCCTTACTGACTAACCAAAAGCTCGAAATAGATAGTCGAACCACCTCAGTGAAAGGCTTTTTCCTCGCCGGCCCGCCTTCGCGTTCCTTACTGACTAACCAAAAGCTCGAAATAGATAGTCGAACCACCTCAGTGAAAGGCTTTTTCCTCGCCGGCCCGCCTTCGCGTTCCTTACTGACTAACCAAAAGCTCGAAATAGATAGTCGAACCACCTCAGTAACGAAGCGGAAGGCAGTCTCGGTTTCCCTCTGTTCCGCGGGTCGCTTTTTCCTCGCCGGCCCGCCTTCGCGTTCCTTACTGACTAACCAAAAGCTCGAAATAGATAGTCGAACCACCTCAGTGAAAGGCTTTTTCCTCGCCGGCCCGCCTTCGCGTTCCTTACTGACTAACCAAAAGCTCGAAATAGATAGTCGAACCACCTCAGTGAAAGGCTTTTTCCTCGCCGGCCCGCCTTCGCGTTCCTTACTGACTAACCAAAAGCTCGAAATAGATAGTCGAACCACCTCAGTGAAAGGCTTTTTCCTCGCCGGCCCGCCTTCGCGTTCCTTACTGACTAACCAAAAGCTCGAAATAGATAGTCGAACCACCTCAGTGAAAGGCTTTTTCCTCGCCGGCCCGCCTTCGCGTTCCTTACTGACTAACCAAAAGCTCGAAATAGATAGTCGAACCACCTCAGTGAAAGGCTTTTTCCTCGCCGGCCCGCCTTCGCGTTCCTTACTGACTAACCAAAAGCTCGAAATAGATAGTCGAACCACCTCAGTGAAAGGCTTTTTCCTCGCCGGCCCGCCTTCGCGTTCCTTACTGACTAACCAAAAGCTCGAAATAGATAGTCGAACCACCTCAGTGAAAGGCTTTTTCCTCGCCGGCCCGCCTTCGCGTTCCTTACTGACTAACCAAAAGCTCGAAATAGATAGTCGAACCACCTCAGTGAAAGGCTTTTTCCTCGCCGGCCCGCCTTCGCGTTCCTTACTGACTAACCAAAAGCTCGAAATAGATAGTCGAACCACCTCAGTGAAAGGCTTTTTCCTCGCCGGCCCGCCTTCGCGTTCCTTACTGACTAACCAAAAGCTCGAAATAGATAGTCGAACCACCTCAGTGAAAGGCTTTTTCCTCGCCGGCCCGCCTTCGCGTTCCTTACTGACTAACCAAAAGCTCGAAATAGATAGTCGAACCACCTCAGTGAAAGGCTTTTTCCTCGCCGGCCCGCCTTCGCGTTCCTTACTGACTAACCAAAAGCTCGAAATAGATAGTCGAACCACCTCAGTGAAAGGCTTTTTCCTCGCCGGCCCGCCTTCGCGTTCCTTACTGACTAACCAAAAGCTCGAAATAGATAGTCGAACCACCTCAGTGAAAGGCTTTTTCCTCGCCGGCCCGCCTTCGCGTTCCTTACTGACTAACCAAAAGCTCGAAATAGATAGTCGAACCACCTCAGTGAAAGGCTTTTTCCTCGCCGGCCCGCCTTCGCGTTCCTTACTGACTAACCAAAAGCTCGAAATAGATAGTCGAACCACCTCAGTGAAAGGCTTTTTCCTCGCCGGCCCGCCTTCGCGTTCCTTACTGACTAACCAAAAGCTCGAAATAGATAGTCGAACCACCTCAGTGAAAGGCTTTTTCCTCGCCGGCCCGCCTTCGCGTTCCTTACTGACTAACCAAAAGCTCGAAATAGATAGTCGAACCACCTCAGTGAAAGGCTTTTTCCTCGCCGGCCCGCCTTCGCGTTCCTTACTGACTAACCAAAAGCTCGAAATAGATAGTCGAACCACCTCAGTGAAAGGCTTTTTCCTCGCCGGCCCGCCTTCGCGTTCCTTACTGACTAACCAAAAGCTCGAAATAGATAGTCGAACCACCTCAGTGAAAGGCTTTTTCCTCGCCGGCCCGCCTTCGCGTTCCTTACTGACTAACCAAAAGCTCGAAATAGATAGTCGAACCACCTCAGTGAAAGGCTTTTTCCTCGCCGGCCCGCCTTCGCGTTCCTTACTGACTAACCAAAAGCTCGAAATAGATAGTCGAACCACCTCAGTGAAAGGCTTTTTCCTCGCCGGCCCGCCTTCGCGTTCCTTACTGACTAACCAAAAGCTCGAAATAGATAGTCGAACCACCTCAGTGAAAGGCTTTTTCCTCGCCGGCCCGCCTTCGCGTTCCTTACTGACTAACCAAAAGCTCGAAATAGATAGTCGAACCACCTCAGTGAAAGGCTTTTTCCTCGCCGGCCCGCCTTCGCGTTCCTTACTGACTAACCAAAAGCTCGAAATAGATAGTCGAACCACCTCAGTGAAAGGCTTTTTCCTCGCCGGCCCGCCTTCGCGTTCCTTACTGACTAACCAAAAGCTCGAAATAGATAGTCGAACCACCTCAGTGAAAGGCTTTTTCCTCGCCGGCCCGCCTTCGCGTTCCTTACTGACTAACCAAAAGCTCGAAATAGATAGTCGAACCACCTCAGTGAAAGGCTTTTTCCTCGCCGGCCCGCCTTCGCGTTCCTTACTGACTAACCAAAAGCTCGAAATAGATAGTCGAACCACCTCAGTGAAAGGCTTTTTCCTCGCCGGCCCGCCTTCGCGTTCCTTACTGACTAACCAAAAGCTCGAAATAGATAGTCGAACCACCTCAGTGAAAGGCTTTTTCCTCGCCGGCCCGCCTTCGCGTTCCTTACTGACTAACCAAAAGCTCGAAATAGATAGTCGAACCACCTCAGTGAAAGGCTTTTTCCTCGCCGGCCCGCCTTCGCGTTCCTTACTGACTAACCAAAAGCTCGAAATAGATAGTCGAACCACCTCAGTGAAAGGCTTTTTCCTCGCCGGCCCGCCTTCGCGTTCCTTACTGACTAACCAAAAGCTCGAAATAGATAGTCGAACCACCTCAGTGAAAGGCTTTTTCCTCGCCGGCCCGCCTTCGCGTTCCTTACTGACTAACCAAAAGCTCGAAATAGATAGTCGAACCACCTCAGTGAAAGGCTTTTTCCTCGCCGGCCCGCCTTCGCGTTCCTTACTGACTAACCAAAAGCTCGAAATAGATAGTCGAACCACCTCAGTGAAAGGCTTTTTCCTCGCCGGCCCGCCTTCGCGTTCCTTACTGACTAACCAAAAGCTCGAAATAGATAGTCGAACCACCTCAGTGAAAGGCTTTTTCCTCGCCGGCCCGCCTTCGCGTTCCTTACTGACTAACCAAAAGCTCGAAATAGATAGTCGAACCACCTCAGTGAAAGGCTTTTTCCTCGCCGGCCCGCCTTCGCGTTCCTTACTGACTAACCAAAAGCTCGAAATAGATAGTCGAACCACCTCAGTGAAAGGCTTTTTCCTCGCCGGCCCGCCTTCGCGTTCCTTACTGACTAACCAAAAGCTCGAAATAGATAGTCGAACCACCTCAGTGAAAGGCTTTTTCCTCGCCGGCCCGCCTTCGCGTTCCTTACTGACTAACCAAAAGCTCGAAATAGATAGTCGAACCACCTCAGTGAAAGGCTTTTTCCTCGCCGGCCCGCCTTCGCGTTCCTTACTGACTAACCAAAAGCTCGAAATAGATAGTCGAACCACCTCAGTGAAAGGCTTTTTCCTCGCCGGCCCGCCTTCGCGTTCCTTACTGACTAACCAAAAGCTCGAAATAGATAGTCGAACCACCTCAGTAACGAAGCGGAAGGCAGTCTCGGTTTCCCTCTGTGCCGCCGGTCGCTTTTTCCTCGCCGGCCCGCCTTCGCCTTCCTTACTGACTAACCAAAAGCTCGAACGACGACGACGACGACGAAGTGGTTTTTATAACATAGATAGGCATTTGCTCTGACTCGCGTATTAAAAGTCGTTCCGGGGCAGTTCCGAACAAGCTCACGATGCGCTAACGCCATCGACGGCGACTATTAGAACTAAATTATTAAGAAAGTCACCTGGAATTCCATCATCTATGCTGAAAGGCCTTTGCTACTTTTGAAGAGAGCATTAGATAAAATTCTACGAAGCAAATATATTTTCATATCCACTTCTTTTAATAAACTCCATCATAATAAACAACGCGAATCATAAATATTTTAACAAACTTGGCACATTACGGACTTATTTGAACGATTATTTGTAAAAACGGATACAATGATAAACATATTAAAGTATATATTATAAAAAAATTGGTATTTTTAAGGCAGAATATGTAGATTGATATATTTTCTAGGTAGTTATGGCAAATCTGGAATGAAGTCTTTTACTTCACAAGGATTTCATGCCGACCATATTTTCGGAGCACGTTTTGGCGAAATTGACTCCTCTCAGTAGAAACTCCGTCAGCGAGTTGAGTTCCGAGATGCAGGGCGTGAAAATCGAGAAAAATATGTAGAATCCAGCGCAAAATCCAGAAATCCAAATTCCAATCAGCAACAAAGCTATCAGCCAAAATATCGCCCAAAGAAAATTTCCACCACTTCCAGCTCCCATATTTGTCTGCATATATCAAAAGATAAAACATTTATTATCAGTTTATTATTCAAGTTTAAACGGTAGTAACGTAGTAGATATAGTATGACACTGCCTTTTCTTTCAACGCTTATAATATAGGTTTCGAGTTTAGGAAATATAGCGCCATCTGCCTTAATATCCGTAAACTAAATATGTGAAGAAATAGCAGACGACTTTTGAATTTCTAGGTTTTTCGGTTAAGCTGTTGTGCTGAGATAATTTTGAACGAGCAGACAGCTTTCATATATTCAATTTAAAACCCGGTCGGTAGGTGGCGATACTTGTGACCAAAATTCTCACTAAGCACGAGCCCTATAGCCCTTACCATAAAGTAACATTGGCGTTCTTAGATTGATGTTGCTGCTGCGTCACTTGTGACGTATCGATGACGTTTTAACTACGAAAAGCCCTGGACATAAGGGTAAATTTTACGAGGCACCCGGTTTTTAAAGGGAATATAACCTCGAGTATTTGGTGTGGTACAACGTTTACATCTCGTTCCACTCTCGCCTTTGGCTTTAAAAATGTTTGGCCCCACTGTACAAGGAAATTTGAAAAAATTAAGGGGTCTTTCATACAGATTGCATTGTAGGTTATATTCCCTTTAAGTATAAACGGAACTGAACTTTTACGTATTTCGTGACGAATGAGCTACGTAAAACCAAGTTCAGCAAGCCTAGCTTATTTTATGGAAAGGCTTATTATTTAATGATAGTCTGTTTCAAAAATGTACTTAATTTTGGAAAGAGTGATGAATTGAAACATAAAAGTTACCTTTATAAACAATCAATTAGTGGTTGTTAGAAGTTATTTTCGAATTTGAGATCTAAGCGCGTTATCGCTCGTATTTATTTATCAAACAAACCTGACAGTAATTTGTCCAATAAAGCAAGAAATTTCTGATTACGCAACCGCTTTGTGAGTCTATCAATAATTTAAATGGGTTAGTGTCATACCAAGAATGTATATATGTATCAGAATGTTGAACGATCAAATTGGCGCCTGGGTGCGATGATTCAATCGGTTACAGAATAACTCCGCCCAAAAAACCGCGTGCGGCGCGCGCTAAAGGTTAAAACCGTTTCTATATATACGTTCTTGGTCATACCACGGCCAACTTTGATGCCTCGCGCATCTCTCGCGCTACAGCGGCCATCTCATTCATTGACGTTTCTGTGTTAACCTATGAGCAAAATATGTGTATGACGTGAGCGCCCCTAGCGGATTATATTTTTAGTATAGTTTTTACATTGAAGACAATATAACAACCGAGCGTGGCGCTGACCTCCTACACATTATAGTACAGTTTATAGGGGGAAATTTCTTACTCGCGGAATTTCGACGAATGTGTTGGCCGCTGTAGCGCGAACAGCGCGTGATCATATTTATAACTTTATTTTACTTAAAAATGATTAAAATAAGTAAGGAATTGTAACAATTTAAATACGGGGTCGAAACCGGGCTATTTCCGCGTTAATGACGTCAAAGCCACTAATTCATCAGCTGACGTCGTCAGCCTGTGTTTACCCCCATTGTTGTCATCCCCCACTCTCTGGCTGACAACACAGTTCAAATTGTATTAATAAACTTTCGTGAAAAATAGACTAAAACAAAGTAATGAGAAATATAAAGCGAAAAATATAATAATTTCACGCGGAGACTATAAAACCGTCACGAGCCATCAACTGGGGCATGTTTACGCAATAATATATTACCAAGAATGTATTTATTTATACTCAGGGAGAATGAATATGTCGAGACTATCGACGGACACGTTGAGGCCCTAACCCCGTCACGCTAAGGGGGGGGGGGAGGAAAAAAGGAGGCGGTCTTATTTTTTGCGTCCTCGCAGCGGCGTTAATCGCGTCGAAAAACGTAATTTTTAAGAACCAACGAGATTGCAGAAACGCTAAAAATGATCTCGACATATTCATTCTCCCTGAGTAAAAATAAATACATTCTTGATATTACAAAATTTAAAGGTTAAAGTAAAAGCCGAGACTTGTACGAAAATCGATAGAAATTTCCGATCCAGAAAACACTATTCAAATGAGGATCAGAATGGCACTTCAACTATCGGTTTTCGATAATAATAAATTATGAATTCTGAACATCGAAAGGGTAGAGTCGCGCCGAGACCTGACCCCAGAAAATTATTAAAAACTATTTTGCGCAATTTAGCATTGTGTAGCGGACGAGCAAGCAAGGACTATTATCATACTCGAAATATTTTTAGTTTTGTTTTGACGCCATAATTAACGTTAGGTTTGTGGAAAATGGTTGAAATAACATTTAGAATTCAGCCTAATTTTGAGAACATTTAGAATTCAGCAAAAATTTTGAGAACATTTAGAATTCAGCCTAATTTTAAGAACATTTAGAATTCAGCCTAATTTTGAGAACATTTATAATTCAGCCTAATTTTGAGAACATTTAGAATTCAGCAAAAATTTTGAGAACATTTAGAATTCAGCCTAATTTTAAGAACATTTAGAATTCAGCCTAATTTTGAGAACATTTAGAATTCAGCCTAATTTTGAGAACATTTAGAATTCAGCCTAATTTTGAGAACATTTAGAATTCAGCCTAATTTTGAGAACATTTAGAATTCAGCCTAATTTTGAGAACATTTAGAATTCAGCCTAATTGAGAACATTTAGAATTCAGCCTAATTTTGAGAACATTTAGAATTCAGCCTAATTTTGAGAACATTTAGAATTCAGCCTAATTTTGAGAACATTTAGAATTCAGCCTAATTTTGAGAACATTTAGAATTCAGCCTAATTTTGAGAACATTTAGAATTCAGCCTAATTTTGAGAACATTTAGAATTCAGCCTAATTTTGAGAACATTTAGAATTCAGCCTAATTTTGAGAACATTTAGAATTCAGCCTAATTTTGAGAACATTTAGAATTCAGCCTAATTTTGAGAACATTTAGAATTCAGCCTAATTTTGAGAACATTATGGGTTCAGCCTAATTTTGATAACATTTTGGGTTCAGCCTAATTTTGATAACATTTTGGGTTCAGCCTAATTTTGATAACATTTTGGGTTCAGCCTAATTTTGAGAACATTTAGAATTCAGCAAAAATTTTGAGAACATTTAGAATTCAGCCTAATTTTAAGAACATTTAGAATTCAGCCTAATTTTGAGAACATTTAGAATTCAGCCTAATTTTGAGAACATTATGGGTTCAGCCTAATTTTGATAACATTTTGGGTTCAGCCTAATTTTGAGAACATTTAGAATTCAGCAAAAATTTTGAGAACATTTAGAATTCAGCCTAATTTTAAGAACATTTAGAATTCAGCCTAATTTTGAGAACATTTAGAATTCAGCCTAATTTTGAGAACATTTAGAATTCAGCCTAATTTTGAGAACATTTAGAATTCAGCCTAATTTTGAGAACATTTAGAATTCAGCCTAATTTTGAGAACATTTAGAATTCAGCCTAATTTTAAGAACATTTAGAATTCAGCCTAATTTTGAGAACATTTAGAATTCAGCCTAATTTTGAGAACATTTAGAATTCAGCCTAATTTTGAGAACATTTAGAATTCAGCCTAATTTTGAGAACATTATGGGTTCAGCCTAATTTTGATAACATTTTGGGTTCAGCCTAATTTTGATAACATTTTGGGTTCAGCCTAATTTTGATAACATTACTCTGATATTAAGTAACTCTTTTCACCAGAACAAGCAAAATTTCGTCTGTTATGCCAAGAATTTACCGTATATTTTTATCAATCTAGCTGCTTATCAGTAATGTTATTTACGAGCGATATTTCCAAAAGGTACTAAATTACAATAATTGATTAGACACCCTATCATGCATTTCATTACGAGCCAGAGGATGATTAATCTAAAAAGGACGTAAACTTGATAACGGATTGTATGGAAAAGCTTTACTCACCACTTAATTGTATGGCTGTAGTCAGCCGGGAAACAGATCTATGTTCTGATCTAAATCAACACCCACGAGGTTTTTTTTTTTATTTGACAGCGTCAGAACCTCACAGAAAACGGTGTAAAGATACATTTACCACTCTCTTATATCTCCCCAATTAAAAAGTTAAGTTTTTAAATATCAAATTCTATATTTATGTTGGATCAACAAATTTAACATTTCTGTCAACAAGTTTAACAGAAGCATGGGGAAATTAGTCCAGTCGCTTTACGAAATGTTTATTCGAATTATATTGTAACAAAATGGTTCTTGATAAAAAGTTGCAAGAATCTTCATTTTGACAATTCAAAATTATAGTGATACAAATCAAAAACAATAATTTGAGGTAGGCAATAACTTTTGAGGGGGGGGGGGGGTATTAAGTATCTTCTGAACAGAGCCAAACTTCTCTTCAAGGTTGCCAGTATGTTTTCAAATTCAAATTATCTGACTTTTCCCTGATCATTTAAGGACCCATGTTAAACAAATTTTTTTACTTATATTTTACTTCTAAACAGAAGTTAAAGAAATAACTTCAACTTATGTTTTAATTAGAAAAACATTTTATTACAACATTTAAAAATGACAGAATTTTTTCATTAATATTAAAGATAAATTTAAATTTCCCTGGCTAAATTAATAAAATTCTGACCTTTCCCTTAATTTTTAGGGCTATTTGAAAATTCCCCGACTTTTCCCTGACCTAGTTGTGGCAACCCTACTTTATTAAGCTAAGCCTTAATATGTCGAAAAAGCTGCCTGGTTAAAAGGAAACACTTGTTGCATACAGTACAGGTGAAAGGTTTCTATTGTTTCAACAAGCACTATATAAACGGTAACTTGCAGGTCCTGGGGAAGACTACAGTGGCCATTGTCTACTTTCGCGCTATTTTAAGCTGAACTCTTTTAATTTTGTATTTTAAATTATAAAATTAATATTTCAGTGTATAACAGCCTCTTGTTTAGTGACTTAAATAATTTTGACAATTTTAAATTTAAAAGTAATTAAGTTATTACGTTTTAATTCGGACCCCCGGAGCTAAACAAGTTGAGCAAGCGCCCAAACTACACTTTAGTTATCAAAATTATTTTAAGCACTAGAGGAAGGTTCAGCTTAATAAGAAAAATATAATTCAATTATGTAATTGTTAAAACAGAAACGTTCAGCTTGAACGAAAAAAGAGGCTTTTACTGTATTCTTCCCCCTTAAATATTACTTCCTGGCAATTTCCTTAAAAAAAAATTATTGAAGCGTCTATAGGAGTGAAGGTAAAAATTGGAAAAAATTCAGTTTCTATGGTCGAAATAACCATATAAACTAATTTTAATTAAGAATTGATTACATTCGAACAATGCAATACGAGAGTACAGCTAAAAACCTATTATAACAGAAGCCATTCTGTTAAACCAACAGTTAAATCGCTAGCGGGAAAACAGAGGAAAAATAAAATGGAATTTACTATAAAGTAAGGTTTAGCTGGCTAAAATACCGCTATATTCAAGTACTGGTCTGTGACGCTATGGTCGTTACAGCTCCTACATCCCGCCGTTGAACTATGGCCGCCATCTTGACTAAATAAAATTAATGATTTCTGCGAGTCCAATCGAGAAAGTTAAGTGTCTTATGTGTTCCCAGCACGACGCGCAAGTTTGGTATTTCGGGGACCACCCAGAGGGGGCGGGAGAGTAACCCGCACACGCGCCAGCCCGGGAAAATATTGATCAGATTCAAATGGACTGTTGCGCGTGCGACCGGGAACTGACATTCGACGAAGACACCGTGCTGGTCAACAACTGCCAATGACCACTTCGGTTCGGAAACGAACAGTTCCGCGCTCGTTACTAGGGGAACTTCGAAAACAGTCGCCATAGATAGGTAGGTGTGATTGTCTTCATTTGAATCACCCGCGATTAAACAGTTTTATCTGAGATCTGATAATGATTGAATTCGGTTTTGTTAATGGGCGGATCCCGAAATTTGCAGTCGCTTGTCGAGATATGAAAATATACTTGAAGGTTTTCACGCGAAATTTGGTTTGTACGATTTCCGACAATTCCAAAACTATTTTAGACATTTTTCAGTTGCATAAAATTTCCCCAAACGTTTTAGCTTAATTCCAAAATTTTCCATAAAAATGTTTTAGGGCAATTTTAAAATTTCCACCAAATCTTTTGAGCTTAATTTTAAAATTTCCACCAAACCCTTTCAGCTCAATTTTAAAATTTCCACCAAACCCTTTCAGCTCAATTTTAAAATGTACACCAAACCCTTTCAGCTTAATTTTAAAATGTACACCAAACCCTTTCGGCTCAATTTGAAAATGTACACCAAACCCTTCCGGCTCAATTTGAAAATGTACACCAAACCCTTCCGGCTCAATTTGAAAATTTACACCAAACCCTTTCGGCTTAATTTTAAAATTTACACCAAACCCTTTCGGCTTAATTTTAAAATTTACACCAAACCCTTTCGGCTTAATTTTGAAATTTACACCAAACCCTTCCGGCTTAATTTTGAAATTTACACCAAACCCTTTCGGCTTAATTTTAAAATTTACACCAAACCCTTTCGGCTTAATTTTTAAATTTACACCAAACCCTTTCGGCTTAATTTTAAAATTTACACCAAACCCTTTCGGCTCAATTCCAAAACCTCCACCGAACCTTTCGGCTCAATTCCAAAACCTCCACCGAACCTTTCGGCTCAATTCCAAAACCTCCACCGAACCTTTCGGCTCAATTCCAAAACCTCCACCGAACCTTTCGGCTCAATTCCAAAACCTCCACCGAACCTTTCGGCTCAATTCCAAAACCTCCACCGAACCTTTCGGCTCAATTCCAAAACCTCCACCGAACCTTTCGGCTCAATTCCAAAACCTCCACCGAACCTTTCGGCTCAATTCCAAAACCTCCACCGAACCTTTCGGCTCAATTCCAAAACCTCCACCGAACCTTTCGGCTCAATTCCAAAACCTCCACCGAACCTTTCGGCTCAATTCCAAAGTCTCCACCGAACCTTTCGGCTCAATTCCAAAGTCTCCACCGAACCTTTCGGCTCAATTCCAAAGTCTCCACCGAACCTTTCGGCTCAATTCCAAAGTCTCCACCGAACCTTTCGGCTCAATTCCAAAGTCTCCACCGAACCTTTCGGCTCAATTCCAAAGTCTCCACCGAACCTTTCGGCTCAATTCCAAAGTCTCCACCGAACCTTTCGGCTCAATTCCAAAGTCTCCACCGAACCTTTCGGCTCAATTCCAAAATCTCCACCGAACCTTTCGGCTCAATTCCAAAATCTCCACCGAACCTTTCGGCTCAATTCCAAAATCTCCACCGAACCTTTCGGCTCAATTCCAAAGTCTCCACCGAACCTTTCGGCTCAATTCCAAAGTCTCCACCGAACCTTTCGGCTCAATTCCAAAGTCTCCACCGAACCTTTCGGCTCAATTCCAAAATCTCCACCGAACCTTTCGGCTCAATTCCAGAAACGTGAAAATACAGATTAAAAGGCAAATGGTGAAATTTATTCGCGAAGAGAAAACGCACTTGTTGAGTTAGAGCTGGTTTCTGCCTTGTCGGTGTTGAAATTGAATCAATAATAATATTAATTAGCTCCGAAAGTATTGAAATATATATACCAGAAATTTGGACGTTGCAAAGTTAGTGCTATTATGGTTTCGATCAATTTTTATCGAAAAATATTAAACCATTTTTTATACGCAACCCAAAAAACATTATTGGTTTATGACACGCAAATTAAACGCCAATTTTTTTTGCACGCTACAAAGTACAATTACTTCCTACGAGAACATAGTTTACGTTTTAACGAAAAAGCAAATCCGTACTTATACATATTCCAAATATACAACTACTCAGATCAATAGCTGGTCAAGGCTGCGGTGACTTTCACAGTGGCTGGGAAATATTCTAAACTATCCCAACACTTTAATATTTACGCACTAAAAATGGGACTTCTACAGCGTTGCCAGTTCCTGAAGCTTAAATTATCGTACCAAAAAAATTATCGATTGCAGAAAAACAATATCGTACGCTTGAAAACTGGCAATAAAATTGAATATTGGGTGAAATAGGTATTAAAGGTCGCTAGATGATTTGGTCCTAGGGTGGTGCCTTGAGTATTAACGTAGCTGATTATTATATATTATTATTATTATATGGAAAAACTTGTGAAATCAAAATTTTTAATAACACTTAAAAGTTCGACCGATTGTCCGAGGAAATTGCCAAGAAGTATTATTTCCGAGAGCCAGGACCTGCAAGTTACTGTTTATTTGGTGCTTTCACCTGTAAGATATGTAACAAGTGTTTCCTTTTAACCAGGTAAATTTTTTTGACATATTAAGGCGTAGCCAAAACACGACGTTCTGTTTACAGGTGAAACGTTTCCATTATTTCGACAAACACTAAATAAACAGTAACTTGCAGGTCCTGGCTCTCTTAAATATTACTTATTGTCGATATCCTTGAAGATGTTTTATTTAAGCGCCTATTTAAAAATTATTGTACATTATCGGGCGCGCAAGCCTAATTTTAAAAATTATCGTACATTATCGTACGCTCAAGCTGAATTTAAAAATTATCGTACATGATCGTACGCGCAAGCCTAATTTTAAAAATTATCGTGCATGATCGTACGCGCAAGCCTAATTTTAAAAATTATCGTACATGATCGTACGCGCAAGCCTAATTTTAAACATTATCGTACATAATCGTACCCGCAAGCTGAATCGTTTTACCATTAGTAATATACTTTAAAACTGGGCGGGGTAAAGTTTGATGGCCTCTGACAGAACTGACAAGTGGCCTGTTAATCTTTGACTAAGTACCGCGTTTAAAATGCAACCATTTATTTCAAGTACATAATTGAACAACGAAAACTCAGTACTAGCAGAAGTAAATAATACATTCACTCATCAAGCATTATTAACTCTATCTTGCTAATGTTTTTCGCTTGAAACATAATTTATCAACAGACGTTTAGGGGGAAAATAGTGACCGGTGAAATAAATATAAAATATAACAAAAGTGCATATCCCTACACTGTTTTAGAGATCGGCGTTTGAATAAGAAATTATCTAATTATTTATTTGTATTCATAACCGGCAATTATCCAAAAAATATCCGAAATAAAAAAAACGATTATTTTTGCATGCTAAATTGTTGTTTATTCGTATAAAATGTTCGTAAATAAACAGTTAACCAAAGTTTTTATGACTAATCGAAATTTTGCCGGTCAATTTATTTATTCCGCTGTTCTCTACACTATTTTTTTTTACATTTTACACCGTTAGGCGTAGCAACACCAGTGTTTCCACTTTGCGGCGAAAAAGGGCGTTTTCGGCGAAAACTGTCTCGGTGGGCACCATAAATTTTAAAACCGGCGAAAAGGCGAAAAAGCGGCGAAAACCATTGAAAACGGCGCAAATTGCGGCGAAAATATTTTTCGATATTTTCAGTCAGAAAAACTAAAAAATCGTCGTCTCTGTAGTCCCTCTACTCTGCCCCTATGACCGCCCATTCAATTTTTATATATACCAATAAAAAATCTATAACATTTAAAGAAATAAAATGTATTTTTTTTATATAAAAAAATATTGCCTAAATCTAAGATTGGAAATAAAGAGAAGTAAAATATGCAGTGACACTCACTAAAAAAAATTAAGGTAAATCTATGGGGGGAAATTGCGGCGAAAATCGACTATAGAACCGGCGAAAACTGGTAAAATTGCCCCTAAAATAGGCGAAAATCTCTACCGCAGAGTGGAAACACTGAGCAACACAGACGGTAAATTTCGAACCTTTTTGCGATTAGAAATTCTCGCCCAATTGAAAATAAATACAGCCTAAGAAGGTACTTCGAGTAATAAAATTACTCGATCAATTTTATAAGCCGTTAATAAAGTTTTGCAATTCAAATTGGCCACAGAACTCCGTGTGGGAGTTAGCGTCATAAACAATTTAGAAATATAAACTTAATATTTACCAGTTTCGAGTTACGAGTTCGTCCGAGAATTCGATTCCACAGATGAAATATTCAAATTTATCGTATTTCTATTCTTAAGATATAGCCTTTTAAATTCGCGATGAAATATATATTTCGGTAAATGTTCTTCGCTATTTCCGCCGCTCGTCTTTCGTGAAAACTCGAGGAAAGAGAGAGAGTCACATGGGGGCCTGGCACTTTCCGCTCGCGTATCTCTATTTTCAAACGAGTTTGTGATAAGGACTTGATCCACTCCTGCGTAAACATTTTCCCCGGCCTCCCTTTGAACCGTACGTGGGTGGGGGGTGGATTCGAAAACAAAACCGGATACTGACTAATTAACTGTTATACATTTGTCTGTCCGTTCGAGAGGTATAACGTGTATACACTGTATTTGATGGAAATTTTGAAATTTTAATGGAATATAACCTCGGGTACCAACGTTTGCAGCTCTGGCCACTCTCGTCTTTGGCTTTAAAAATGTTTGGCGCCACTGTACAAGGAAATTGGAAAAAATTAAGGGGTCTTCCATAAAGATTGATTTGCAGGCTATATTCCCTTTAAAGGGAATAGAACCTCCAAAGCGTTCTTTGTGGAAGATCCCATCAATTTCCTTAATTCCCTTCACAATCAGCGCCGCAGTTGTGAAAAGCCGTGGGAGGCAGCGGACAATATTGGAACCATCGGAGGGCGACAGAAATACCTGAGGTTATATTCCCTTTAAAGTTTAAACTGAATGTTTTTATGGAAATTTTTAAATTAACCAGAATGGGTTGAGGGAAATTTTGAAAATTAGCCTGAAAGGTTTGATTGCATTTTTTAAATTAACAAGAGTGAGTTGAGGGAAATTTTGGAAATTAGCTTAAAGGTTTGATGGAAATTTTTAATTGAAGCTGAAATTTTTTATGGAAATTTTTAAATTAAGCTGAAAGGTTTGAGGAAAATTTGGAAAATTTCCTGAAGGTTTGATGGAATTTTGGAAATTAACGAGAATAGGTTGAGGGATATTTTGAAAATTAGCTGAAAGAGCGGAAAGGTTTGATGGGAATTTTGGAATTTAGTTGAAAGGCTAGATGTAATTTTTTTAATTAAGTTGAAGTATTGTTTCCCAGTGGCGTAAATAGGGCCCCCGTAGGCCAGAGGTGGCTTCGGGTGGCTTCGAGGGGGGAAGATCTGAGCAACCCCACTGGTTCCATTTACTTGAATTTATCTGCTCCCATCAACTTTTCACGTTCCATTTGCGGGATCGGATCTGCCAAATTCGACCGATCACAGCATCCAGATCTTTTCACACGTTCCATCCCACCTGGATGAATGAAGGGTCTTTGATGTTGATTTTTTAACAGTGCCCTCTATTGCAGATAAATAGAAGCTAGAAAAAAATAATAAAAACTAGTGAGGCTGATTAATTATGAAAATAATTTAATAAAGTTAGAAATTAAATATTTTCAGTCAAAAATTATGACTAGTTTTACACAATGTAATCTAGGAGCAACAAACACAAGGAGAACGCAGCTAGCCTTTAAACACGCTAACGAAGGGTTGTGTACGAATTTCATTGGACGAGCGTCACGAGCCTTTACGATGAACGTTTTACGGGCGGGGGGGAAGACAATTTCCAAATTTTCCCCTTCCGACGGCAGCAGGCGCTAAAGCGTCTAGCCAATGAAAAACGTACACAAGAAAATCCACGACTTTTGACGGGTAGCGTTCTCCTTGTGTGTGGTGTTGTGTTTGTTGCTCCTAGATGTAATTAACAAAGTTAACAGAAGATTGCAAATTTAGGGAAAGCTAGTCATCAACCTCGAAAAGGGGTGTCTAAAAAATTATGCAGCTTTTTTTCAGCAAACGGAAAATAGCGCGTGAAAATCCTTTATTTTACGAAAACAATTATGAAGTCGCGCGCTCTCAAATAACCCGCATCACATCAAAAATTTCAATTACAACTAGCAGTATATGTCCTTCTTTGGATAGGTGGTCGGGGGTCTGATTCATGGGTGACATCCATAAGCTTCAAACATGCTTAAGTTGAATAACCGTGGTATCAGCAGTGTTACCAAAATTACTTAGGGTCATCTACTGCCTAAGCTCTAATTTCAAACGGAAACTCTATTTTCCACATCACATAACGCCCTCTAGTACTGGTTGTCGTCTATAATAGGTTATGGAAATAAATTTAACTATCATATGAATAAATTTAACTATTAAGTTAGTTTGTATAACTTTATTTAAAGCTGAATTTAACTATTATATCTGTAGCAATGAGAATTTATTTTTGTTTTTATTTATATCTGTAGATTCTTAATTGTTGTGCCGAGAAACGTAATTTACTAACGTCTTCGATAGATGGCGTAACTGTTTCAATTTCAAATGCGATTTTCAGTCAGTCCTAGTTCTAATTAGTTTCTGCTTCTCTTAAAGGGAATATAACCTCAGGTATTTGGTTTGGAACACCAACGTTTGCAGCTCTGGCCGCTCTTGCCTTTGGCTTTAAAAAATTTTGGCGCCACTGTAGAGGGAAACTTGAAAAATTGAAGGGGTCTTCCATAAAGATTGCCTTGCAGGTTATATTCCCTCGTTTCGACTCATATGTACTCACAAGGAGACTACCCGAGGTGCAACTCACCGATTTTGTTGTAAAAAATCTTGAAAAAATTAAAGTTTTGAAAATGCCAAAAAGAGTAAATATTGATCAAAATTGACGAAAAAAATTAAAATTGGTCAAGTTTTGATCAATTTTGATCAAAATGGGTAAAAGTGGAAAGATGTCATGTAAAACTAATGGAAATCACTTGTATGGATAAAAAACTCAAATTTGATGGCAAATCAATTGGTCTATTTATCAAATTACTAGAACAAGATAAATTTGATTCTAATGTGAAATATTGCTTAATTTTGATCAAATTTAATAAAAATTAATTAAATATGAAATATTTATCAAAATAATTTATAAATTTAATGAAATAGATAAATTTTAACAATGTCTGATCAAACAAGATAAATTTGACCAAATTTGACCAACATCATAAATATTAATTAATTTTCATAAAATTTAATAAAAATTGGAAATAATTAACAAAATTAAGGTATAGGTTTGATGAAATCGATATATTTGAATATTTTTTTAACAATATTGGTCAATTTGATCAACATAGGTAAAAAAAACAAAGATGTCATGGAAATCTAATGAAAATCGCTTTTACGGATAAAAACTCAAATTTTATAGCAATCATTTGGTGTAATTATAAAAGTAATAGATCAACATAAATTTGACCAAATTTGATCAACATTTGAAATATTGCTTAATTTTGATCAAATTCAATTAAAATTAATATAATAAAACATATTTTAAAAAAAAGGCATACATTTGATGAAATTGATATATTTCAACCATTTCCGATGAAACAAGATCAAGTTGACCTAAGTTATAAATATTAATTTAGATCAAATTTTATAAAAATTAAAAATTTACGAAATAATTAACAAAATAAGGCACAGGTTTGATGAAATCGATATATTTGAACAACGTCTGAACAATATTGGTCAATTTGATCAAAATGGGTAAAAATGGTTTAAAAAAAAGGAATTTGTATTTAATGGGCAAAGATTTTTATAATGGCTTAGATGATGTGGTACAGTTGTTACTATATGTGATTGTTAGTATAGTATAAGTTTGTAATAAATAAAAACTTCATTACATTTGCATATATATATATAGGTTTAAAATATTTTTCTTTTTACAAAATTTACATGTTATTTTCGGTAAGGAATTTTCGAAATTGTGTTGTCGAAAACATTTTTGGTTGCCATGGCAAAACTAATGATTCATTAAGGCCTACTTAACCCCGAGTTTGAACAAAATCGGTGAGTTGCACCTCGTGTAGTCTCCTTGTCAGTACAATAAATAGGTTTATGGTGCCGTTTTTCTTGAAGGAAGTGACTGAGTTGGCTCTCCTTATCCTTCCTCCGCGATAAAGATCAGTTTCCCATTGAAAACTCACGCGATTTCGATTTCGAAATTAGCAAATTTAAAAAAAAAAATACCGCCATCTATGGGCTTTAAAATGCACTATTAGAATTATACGTTTTCATAACAAAATAAAGCCTGAATTACAGGACACTGAGGTCACGCTGAGATATGACGTCAAGTACCTTCCTTGTCTGCTTTTTCGTTTAACTGCGCACGTATCAGATATAATATGGAAAGTCGCTTATTCCAGAACTCGATAAAAAAATTCTGTAAAAGATTTGATTAAGCCTAAGCAGTTTGTGGGTTAATTTTATTTACCTAATAAGAATTACACTATTTTGGAACAGAGCGGCTCTCGGTGGAGCTCAGCAAAACTAAAATATAATAATCGATAAACAAAATTTGATTAGTAATATTACCAGAAGTAAATGAACCAATATTACGCACGCACAATAAAAATTATTTGTATTATATAAAATAAAATGACAAATGTGAAAAGCCAACAGTAGCACTAATGCAACAGCCCTAGCAACGATTATTTTTTCCCCTTTAGCTTTTAAGCTTTTCCCAGTCAGTCGTATTGAACATACTACCCCGAAATAACAGGGCTCGTTAGCATAAAGCTGCTCAAAATATCGATGTCGAAATATATCGTTGGATTGTTTACAAAATAGGGTCCGAGAAGTACCTGCCACTACCATTCTTCACAGTGTAGGGACTTCAGTTATCTTAAATATGCTACCAGAGCGAAACGAGTCAAGTGGCGCTGTGGAGCCACACTCTTCCGGGGTAGCAGTAGCACCTATGCTCTAGCGTCTGCTATTATTGGCATGGAGGAAAAATAAAACAGCGAAAAATAATAATAAAATATTACATTTTCATATCTTCTATTTCATCTTTAATCTATAGTGCTTTTTGTGCTTATACGAACCTTGATTTATAATAACCCTTTCCCTACTGGGACTAAAAGGCAATAGCGCCTGTTAATATGCGAATACTTGCCTGCCCCCCACCCCGAGTCGAGCTATACTTTTACTGGAACTGAATGTAATGGGCCTAATGGTTGCCTTACGCTGTCCAGAACTACGCCACTACCAACGTTTTACATTCATTCCGTGTAGAAAAAGTGTAGTTCGTAATACCAAAAGCGACATAAGACCCAAAAGTGTGTCAATTCGGTTAGTTTTCCAATACGACCGTGTTTTGGGTATGGGGAGAAGAGGGTAGAAGAGGGGAAACAACAACGGAGAGGGGTAAAAAAATACGTCATAAAAATCAGAATTTTTTAGGCACTGCCGCGCCACCAATTGTAGCGTTTGGGTCTCATGTCGCTTTTAGTAATACTCAAACGTTTCACTTCTCAAATGGTATGTAGGTATTTTCTTTTACACTTTTCCAATAGTTTGTTTTCGTGCAACGGTAGCTGAAAATGTAGTATTAGTGAACGGAATAGTTTCCACGAAAAGTATATCATATATATCTATTAAAAGTTATTTTTCCACTAATTAATTTAATTTTAAAATATTCTTGACAGAGCGCACTCAAGCAACCGACGTTCAAGAAAAACGCTAAAAAGTTCTTTCGCTGAGTCAAGTATCCTGATTGGTTGATAATCCGAGAATGGTAGCAGACGACACTCAAATGGAAACAGTGCCACCCGAGCGTCCGAAACGGAAAAGAATTTCATTGAAAAAATTCAAAGTACAATATTTCATTGGTGAATAATTTAATAACAATGAAATAAAACAAAACAAACCTCTTCCCAAAGAATTTAAAGGCACATTTAGGTTTAAATCTAGGAGCGGCTCTCGTTCCGGAGATAAGTTTTGCGGCTGTTCCGAATCATCCGAAACCAGTATTAACAAACAGTCGAATAGCCAAAGCTGTATTTTCAGCTACTTGGGCTGGACAAAATATTTTGTGTACAGCTAATTTCCAAGATAACAATCCAAACGAAGATAACAGTGAGGAACCAGGGTAAATTTTACTATATACTAACTAAAATTATCCCAGCTAAATATTTCATTTTATAGTTACGAAACTATTCCAAACATAAGTAACACTATCGAAGAGGATGTTTACGAGTTAGCAAATGAAAGCGTACAGCTGGATAATTACGCTGTAAATGTTCGGGATGATAAACAAAAATCATCCGATACTTACAATGCTAATACAGAGGTCAAGATGGTTGTTAGCCGTGACAATCAATCATCGGAACCCATATACTCAGTTCCAAATAAAGTAATTAAGATTAGACTTCTACTTAAATTCAATTTTTTTCATGTATAAATTTTTTTAATTAGCCTGTAAAAGTGAATACAAGTAATGCATCACTTTACCAAATTCGAAACCAAGTCGAATGTCTTGAAACTCTGAAATTGATGAAATCTAAAGTAAATTTTTCACATAATTTAAATTAAAAGCAAGCCATTAAATTATAAAAATGTTTATAGAAGTCAGAATCTACAGTTGAAATACGCAAATTGAAGAATCAGGCTCGCAAAGAGTGGCAATCTGAATCTAACGTAACTTCTGGTAAAGGTTTCATGTTTGCATTAAATATTCGATAACTTACTTAAATTTTTTTTCAGAAACACCTTTGATTATTGAATCTACAGAATACGAGGTTGTCATAAAATAAGCTACTAAAAATTCTTAAAATATTAACTGTGTATTTCTGGTTTAGATTACAAGGGCAATTCAGTCAAAAACAGCTAGCCAACGAGTACAGTTTATGGAGAATTTACACGTAATTAATATTTAAAACTAAATTAAATGACTTCTTACCAGTCTAACAATTACAATACCCTTAGAAAAAACTAGAAACTCTACGCAGGGAGGTCTTGGAAACCGTTGAAGAGAATAAAAATTACCAAAAACAGAAAATTTTGTGGTATATTAATTATCTAAAAATAAAATACTGCTGTTTAAAATTTAATCTGTATGCTATAAATATAATTAAACTAATTCAGGGCTGACAAACTAAGCGAGGCCAATCAAATACTAGAAGAAAACATGATTTTAAAACAAGACATAAGGCATTTGGAACAAACAGTAGACGAAAGTCGTCTAGAAGGTAACAGAGTGCACTAAATCACGCTATTGAAGCACACTGCACCCTGTTACATTCACAATTACACTTTCACACCTCTTCTTACACTAAATTACCTACACTTAACAATATTTTGCAGTTCAGCAGTTAAAGCGTGAGCTACTAACTTTAAAAGAGGTTACCGGTCAAGCTAACACTCAAAGCAATGATCTCATTGAAGAGAATGCTTGTTTGAGACAGAAATGTCACAAATTTCAAGTGGAGAAAGAACACTCAATGCCGATTCATCAACATAATTTCATTATCAATGAAATTAAAATGTAATTTGTCTATAGAATGAGTGTAGTTAGTCAAGTTGTTATAGCAAAAAGTGTAAACTAAGCATATACAAACGACCCTTTACACTTGTTACTATAGAATGAATGTACTTGTTATAGCAAAAAGTGTAAACTAAGTATTTAAAAACGACCCTTTACACTTGTTACTATAGAAACAGATGAGGATATTGTTCACATTTAATAATCAACTTTTACAAACAGGTTACTTGAAAGTTTAAAATTGAAACATGAAGAAGAAGTAGATCATTTATATTCCCAATTAGGGGTAATTAGGTTAAAACTTTAACTCTTATAAGTTTTACTAATTGATGATTATGTTAGAATGCTCAACATGAAACGAGCCAAATGAAAGTAGAATTGTTGAAACACAAAGAACAAGCCACTCAGTTGAAATCAGATAATGCCTCACTCAATACCGGTTTGCAAGACACGTTGCAGAAGTGTCAAGAACTTTTGACGCAACTAAAAGCAAGCCATCAATGGGGAGAAACGGCTCAGGATTTGTTATCTACACTCATTCACGTGGTAGGCTTGACTTGAATCTAACAATGTTTAGTCTTAGTTTCTCTTTTTGGTGTAATAGTTGCAAGCTAGATTTCTCCTACTGTATTGATGAGTCCAAAATAGAATGAAACCTGTCAATTGTTGGAGATTCTGGCTAGTTTAGTTTTTTACTTGATCTGTTTTTCCCAAGATTTGAGTCTTTATTTTAGCTCTAAGACCTATTGGTAAGTTTTTTAATTTCTTCAAATTTTATTAAGGTTAGCTTTTTGGTCCCTTTTTATTATGGACTATTCTACCTTTTTGCGTATTTTATAACTCTTTGCATATATATATATATATATATATATATATATATATATATATATATATATATATATATAGGTGACTCTAATCAACTTAACATTTTGAATCTAACAAACCAGGTAAAAATTTATCTTGTAATTTTGGTTTAATTTCTACTTTAGGCTGAACACACAGCTGAGGAACGGGATGAGTTAGCTGAACAGGTTGGATTGGATTCTAAAAGCGCATCAATTCTACGAAACACTTGCTCTACATTTCAATCTCGAGCCCAATCGAACCTTCACCAAAAATTTGTGTCGGTATTGTTAAAAAGAACAGTTAGTTTGGGCAGATTACAGGAATCACTGAAAAGTTTTAAGATCAGAGCTATTGAAAGGCTTCAAAAATTAGAAGAAATGTACGTATAGGCAAGACTTAAAGCAATGATTTCTAATCTTTTTTCCTTAAAGAGTGGAGGTTAATGAAGCTGAATCTGTCCTGACACAAAACAGTCTTGAAATGGAGAATAAAATCCTTAGGGCGGCCTTACAGGATAGGGACGAGAAGTTAAAAATGCTAATCTCAAGCAAAAAGTAATATTGAAAAAAAAAAAAAAAATAACCATCAAGCACAAAAATTTCTAAATAGTGTAAATATTCTTAAAGGGAGTTGGAGAAAGAGTTAGATACAATGTGGGCCGAGGAAGCTAAGCAAAATGTCTCTCATAAATCAAGCGAATGCTAATTTCTATACTTCATATTGCACCTTAATGTACTTTGTAATATCTAACAATAATAAAAACATTTGTTAACCATGTAAACAACAGCCTTCAGTTTTATTTATAATTTTTTTTAGTATTTAAAAAATCTACAATTTACTTTTAAGGAAATGTTCGAGCACAATCCTTAAATGTTTTGTCGCACGACAATGTATCTTGTTTTTGGTTTACAAAACGTTTCACTTAAAATTCTCTTTAGTTTTTGAGAACAAAACAAAATCAAGTTTAAGACAGTTTTGCATTTATGTCCCACGTAGTTCGATACATTTTATGGTAGTTGTTACTGGCTATTTCTTTTTGCAATAATGGTTTTTGTTTAAAATAAACCAAATGAAATACACGTAAACTATTCTGGTTGTGTGTAAAAATCCTCTCATCTGGATATTGGGGGGATATACATAGCATTTTTGTCATCGGCTGGTCAACCCATTTTTTTTCCTACTTTAAACACCCTTTTGGACTCATCTGAAAAAAGACACCCGCAGATCACAAACATAACCGGCTTGCTCTTGGTAAATCAGGCAACCCATTTTGTTAAAACCTCTCGCTCTCTGACTCCTCGCAAAAAATATCATGATGGACGAATAGAAATTACCAAATGAAGGTGAAAAAATAATGGACAAGATATAAGGAATTTGGGATAAAATGAGAAAAAAATAAACCTAAAGTCTTGTGTTTAAAATGGTAAAATGAATTAATTTGATGACTTCGATGATGACCGCCTTTGAATTTTTATATACACACGATAAACCTAAACTAATGTAAGCCTAACATTCTTACCTGAAAAAATAAAAATATTTTGGACCTAACCTAAAATAATGAAACCCCAATAAAGGAAGGATAGGGAGGGGAGGAAATATGAATAAACTGCGGAGAGTGATGTCCAAACGGCGTTTTTCCGTCCAAAACCATAACTAAAGAAAAGAACATTAATACCTCGCAGAGCGGAGAATCTTCAGAAGGCGCTTTTTTAGAATAGAGCGACGACCCCTTTATATTGACTAATTCTCGAGAAGTCAGAGAGCAGTTGAAAATGTCCACGATTCCTCTTTTAATAGCCAATCCCTCGATGTGGGAAAAGCCCCATGGTCTTATCCCATAAAGGTCGCTCATTTAAGCCGTTCATCATCAGTGTCTGCAGTGTATTAATGTCTTTCTAGAGGATGATTATCTTCGTCGTATGGGACTGCGGCTCATGCTTCTGCTTCTTCGACTAGCATTCTGCCAAATTATGGTACAGTTAGTTAAATCTTCACTTTATTTAAGAAACCTATTCTCGTATGATGCTCCTGATAGTAAAAATTAAGTATGTACACTGCTCGAAACTCAATAAGCCTTGTCCAGAAACAAAACTTTGGAGTTTATAATTTGTCCAAGGTTAAAACAGTTTTCGTATTACAGTTTCAGGGCTATGCGAGCACTCGTTTAAACCAACGACTCAAACATTGATACTTGCACACCCCTCATGTCAACCAGATAGATAGTATCTCACAAAATTGCTTATATTTCATGATAGAAATTAGTTTTGCGTGATATAAAATTTAGTCTTGAATATCTCAATTTAATATTTGGGCTCCTCGGTAGATATAGTAATGTTAAAAATTTTATTCAAATTGGAAAACTTTTACTATGCCTTACACAATGACTAACATTCAGCCATTTAAGTCGGTAATAAAAAAATGTCACTGAAACTTATTCTTTCATCTTTTCTAGACTCAGAAGAACACTTACTCGGTCCCTGGCCATCCTCGTTTCCCTTTCTTTGAGCCTTAATTTTCGCTCAGTTTCCATTCTTTCTCGTTCCTCTTGCTCCATACGTTGTCTTCTCTTTTCACGCTCCTGCATTCGTTGCTTCCTTTGTTCATCTCGCTGCACAATCTACAATAGTCCAAATATGTCAATTTCAACACTACTGAAAACTATCTTGGATGTAAAAACAAACCTGTTGTTCAGTTAAAGGCAACCAATAAATACACGGCATAGCTTTGGTTTTCCTAAAAAGATCGTCCAACAGTTTGCCAGGAGTTTCTTCCTCTTGCTTCTTTTTGGTATCAGCTGTGGATAGTTTCAAATTAAAATCGGAAAATCAAGAAGTAATAAAAGGTAGGTGGCCAGACGAAAAGGTTTAATAACCTTTCTTATCTTTCCTGTCCTTACGTTCTTTACTCCTTGGTTTATCGTTTTCCCTGCTTCTTCTGGACCTTTCTCTATCTCTGTCATGGTACCGTCTATTATTATCATCTTGCACAAGCTTGTCTCGATCCCATTCACGAACAGGGTGTGTTATTGGTCTACTCGATGATTCGCTATTACGACTTCGAATAATACTCCTATCTCTATCGAGATGTTTTTTATCATCTTTATCTCCTGTAGAAACTCTACGGGGACGATCTGAGGTGGCGCTAGATTCGGAGATTTTACGCGACGATTCTTTGGGTCGGTGTTCTTTTACCGGTTCTACTTTGGGAGGGACGGGGGGTATAGGTTTACCACCTCCTTTGTGGAATTCAAGCTAAAAATTATCAATAATTATTAGAATTTAGTTCCAAGCCACACTGAGAAGGAAGAGCGTACCTCTTCAGGTGTTGAAAAATCTACAAATAAAGTTTTGGGGTTGGACGTAGGCCAACGCGTACCATGGAGTGTTAGCCTAGTTTCAACTGCCTGTTCTTCAGTTTCATACTAGAAATTAAAATAAATATTTACATACAATCCAAAAAATTAAAAAAAAGAGTAACGTACAGTAACGTAACACTTGGATTTGATTTTATCGATCCAGAATCCATCTTCAACCATAGATCCCGTTTTATTTAGGACTTCCTTCAGCTGATTAAGAGTGAAAGGCCTGACTAAATTCCTAATATAAAGAATACTGGAAACAGGTTTGCGAGGGGGAGAAATGTCCCTGGGAAGGCCAGATTCCTCATCATCTTGATTCATTTCTTAAAAATATACAATTATAAGGTCATTTTAATCAGTGGCTCATCAAAATTCTAAGGAATTCTCTCAAGAAGAGTTTTTAGTGATATTTCCCCCCCCCCTTAGAACTCGCTAAAAAGAGTCAAATTTAAAAATATTCTAATGCCACGAACAACGTTATAAATTAAGCGTTTGACAATAAATATTTTAACATGATTTCACGACCATATATGAAGGAAAGAAACCTTTTTATTTATAATTAAAAAGGAAACATTTCATCAGATATTAACTTACCATTCGGTTTTCTCTGAAATTAATTTTTGTCCTCAAAAATATCACATTGTTTATTTTCTTCAGCACCAGCCCCAAGTAAACTGACTAAAATATTAGCTGCCATTTGTATTTATAATTTCCCCCCCTTTTTTGACCAAGTGAAGTGAGAATGCTCGGAGGCATTCTCACTTTCTCAAGAGAACTCGCGAGAAGAGATTTCGTCACTTCCTGCGAGAAGGACGGTCAAAATTTTAAGAAATTAGAATTCTCACTATCAAGGGAAGAATTTTTAGAATTTTGACGCGCCCCATAAGTATTTAAATCAAAATAGAGAAAGAAAGCTTACTTATTTCTATTTTATTTGGAACATTATTTGTCACAATTTCCTTGGTGGGCGGGGGTTTTACAATAATATCATCCAGTTTTGTAGCTGCAGATAGTGCAGGTGTCAAATCTGGAATTAAACCCTACGAAAGAGGATCAAATATTAAGTACAAATATCTTCTAAATAATGAAAATAGAAAATATTGACTGTAGTACCTTCAGCGACTCCGTTGAAATAACGGGCGATGATACTGGAACTACCTTGGTGATGGATCCCCATTTCCTCTTCCGTTGCGGCTTGCTGTCCTCTTCTTTCGGTGCTGAAGTGGGTAATTACACCACCCAATTATAATTTTATTAAAGCAGAATGCAATTACAGTAAAGGCATCCATGGTTATTTATAAAAAACAGAAAACATTTTTCAAAATGAAGTCTTACTCGATCCACTAAGAGATATCTTCCTACTGGTGATCTTCTTGACCTTGTCCGTTGATTCCTGCTGAAATAATTTAACACAAGATCATACACGCACTATTCAAATTAAAAAACAACGAAAGTTACATTTCAAAAAAATACTCACAGATGCAGTTGACTCAGTCACTGAAGTCGTATCATTCTCAATTTTCCTATTGAAAGTAAAATTATAAGACCAAAAACCCTAACAAAATTAAGAATAATATTAAGAACGTTTCTTACTTTATAGAGCAGATTTTACTATCCGTTAACTCCTTCTCTGCATCGCTGACCTCCATAGTCTCATCAGTTGCGTGAAGGTCCAAAACCAGATCCTTCTTGTCACTGGTGTCTTCAGTTTCTTCGCTCTCAATCTTCGCCTCTTTCGGCTTGCTCTCTACAACTGAGATGGTACTTCTATTTATTTTGCGTCTTTCTACAGGGCTACTTGATTCAGTGGCGGCATTGGTCCACTTACGACGCTTGGTAGTAGTGGCCGGTTCTTTGTTGCTCTCTGTTTTAACAACAGTCTTCGCAGGAACCACATCAATTTTAGTTCTACGTTTAACCTAAATTTTTTGGTTATTGATTAATCCAGTAAAAACTTAATATTTTAAAATATAATTGAAAGTGTTAATGAAAATAATATTTTTACCTCTGATTCATCCTCACTACTGCTACTAGCCTCTGAATCAGTATTTCTAACTCGCTTTTTTCTGTGAGGGGAGCTAAAGCTACCACTTTCACTATGAAAACTAGCACTAGATGAGTGTGAATCGGTACTGGGAGATCTAGACCGACTACGCTTATCACTGCATTGGCTATCATTCTCAGTATCACTGCTGTGTTTAATTTCCGCAGCTGATACTTCCACCTTTACAGGTGAGCCATTGACATTTTCCTTTTTGGGTGATGCTACTTTCCCTTCAAGTTTCTTCTCCTTTCCTTGGATATCGTGGCATTCTTCAAATGAAAGATCCATGGGTTGATCCCCAGTGATTTCAGTCTTAACTTTGCTTTTTACATTATTATCAACAGGACTTTCTTCTTTAATTACTATCTTTTCAAGCTTTTTCGATCTGGTTTCAATTGACCCCTTGTTTTCTTTCACCATGTCGATGGCTATTGATTCCTCGTTATCATTAACTTGCAGCACCTGCGGAATTGAGACAGATAAAAAAACTCAAAGTAATTATTAAATAAATATAATGTCTCTAAACTGCACCGACTAATCTCTCCTCCCTCCTCCAGCTTAAAAACTACAAGTACAAAGCTTTTTCCACTAAGCCTTTGCAGAACCAAATAATGCCTCAGGCGCCGGCGTGGAGTAAAACGAACCAATACGCGAAATAAGTTTTTTTATATCTAAAAATAACTTACGGGTAATTTGGCACAGTTTTTTTGAGCAATAAAATTAGAAAAAATTAACGATAGACGTTCTACGTGCTTTTCGCGTTATCACAAATTTGGCTTAAGTACATCCAGTTTACAACTGAAGCCGCCTATTGTTGTTGAACGCTGAACTATCAGTAGGTTGGTTGGGGACTAAGGGTTGATCAATAAATTTCATGGCGGACACGACAAGGAGTGAAGGGGGAATATTAAGGGGGACCTACCCCTCGATCGGAAAATAGATCATCCCGAAAATAAGAACCCCCCCCCCGAATAACATGCTTTAAACCACTTTTACCATTTTAGACCAGTAAGCCAAAAGCAAGTTTAAAATAATTACAAAAATTGTCAGTTGGGAGGGAATATTATAAAATTTCAAAACGAAAACAGTAAAATATAGTTGTAAGGTAGAGTTTCAATGTTGTGACACCATAATATATCTTTTGTTTAAATAGTAGATATAGTTTCATAGGACTTGATATGAAACTTTAGGAGGGAACCTAAAAATTGGGTAATGATTAGTATTTAATTGGTTGATGAATATGGGGGGCAGAAATTTGTTCACACCAAATTCTACTAATTCCTAGCTTGCTCGTGGGTGTGTTTGTTGCCTTGGTAACGCGTATAGGTCGGCCATGGCATTAAGACGCCCCTGGTGGTCACGTGATTATTCCGCAGAATCGTGCGCCGTTTTGCCTTGGAGTAGATCTACTCCAAGGTTTTGCCTTGTGATCTGTGAAGTTAAATTAATGTCATGGCGGGTCTTAGTTATGACGTATGCTTAGGACGCTATGAGCAAGCACACGATAGTTAACAGTAAAGTAAAATTGGCAAGTGAATAATTCAAAAAATAATTTCTGTGTAGACTTAAAATTGCGTGATGATGTGTAAACCTATAATTGGGTGAGGAATAGCGTGTAGAACTCAAGTCGAATAATGCATTTCATCCAAGTTTTCATATCGACAAATGAGCAGGGTACAAGTTATTAGCAGGAAAATTATGTATACATAAAATATACACTTTTTGCGTTAAAAATATAACTACAATTAAATTTATATTACGTCATCTTAAAAAACAATTTTAAGGCTTTAATTAAAGATAATTTCGAATGAATAGCAGAGTGATTAGATACCACAATTCCATTTCATGCTTGTTAGTTAATTCAATCAATTGGCCTACCTCAGGGGCCACAATCACAGGTACTTCACAGGCTGTAGGTTCTTCTGGTAAAGCTTTTTTTTCCACAGGAGTGTCGGTATCCTCCACATTGCTAACTGCCATCGCAACTGGCACTTCAACGGTTTCCAATGAGTAGCTTGTTGGGGAAATCCCAGAAATGCTTTCAATTGCCACGGCCATCTCACTTTCAGTGATATCAACTAGTCTATTCCCAACAGGTTCAACATTAGGTTTATCAGCAGATGTTGATTCATCTCTAGGAGTTTCACTTTGAACTATTTCAGGTGTAATCTGGACATTTGATTCCTCGTGATCTTCAGGAGGTTTTACAGTCAAATTTTCAGCTTCTTCAACTGAGGTTATGACCGTTGTATTAAGTGTTTCCACTTTAGATAAGTTTTTAGCTTCTGATGTGGCCTCTTGATCAGGGGTTTGTTCCACAAATGTATCATGTACAGGTGCAGGCAATTTCTTTTGAATTATAGTCGCTTGTGACCTTGAAATTACATGATGCTTTTCCGAATCTTTTGTGAGATCCTCGGCCTCCTCTACTTCTGAAGATACTACTTCGGATGGTTTTAATTCCCTGATTGTTTGATGACTGCGTCTTTGCATAACTGATTTAGATGGGGTAAGACCTTCATCTTGAGAGGATGATGCGTCAGTGTCACTAACACCAACTTCATCTAAAAGACGATACGTTCTTAAGTTTTTGATAACTTTGCCAAATAGAAGTGTACGAAATACCAGCGCTTAATTCAATTTGACGCCTCGCTTCTTTCTGTAGCTCATACGTTTTTTGCTGAGCTGCTAAATATGCTTTAACCACCTCATTTTGACTTCCTATTGCATCATCTTGCAGCTAAAAAGTACGTTTCATTCAGACACAGAAATAAAATGAACAAATAGGAAATAATGCACTTACCGATAAATTTGGAACACGATCTGCATTACGCTGTGCAGATTCTTGCAGTTTTTCTAATTGAAGTTGCTAAATTGAAAAATTTCGATCTTAAAAATAAACTATTGGTTTGTCCGCAAAGGCTTAGGTATGAAACCATTTTTTATAAGGGTCGAGGGGGAACCCAAATTTCTTAACGGCCGTTAGGGGTAGGAAATGGAGGGAGGTGCAAAAAATAGCGCGTCGTTCGGGCTTAGGCTTAGTCCTAAGTAAGCTTTCGTTTGATCTTAATTGCGAAACATTTGCGTTACCCTTTTAAGTCTTTCGAGCAAATCTTTCTTGCTACCGCTTTTAGAAAGTCCTCTTTTCTCTAATTCTGACTTTAAATCGATTACCCTTAAGGATGATAACGGTCTATTATCCGACCCGACGACAAATCCAGCATAATCGTCCATTTTTCTAAAATGAAGAAATAAATTACAAATTTACGTAATGCACGCCATCTACCCAAAAATAGGAAATCGTTTAACTTGGTTTATTTTAATCTAAATGATTTAAATTAAAATTCCGTAAAAATTTGACATTATACATGATAAAGTTTTAAAAGACAATTTTTATATATAATGATTTACATTTTTCGAAATAGAAAATAATTAACATATTACTTAACCGGAATCACCCTTATCGTTGGCCCTGTTTCCTTCAACGGTTTCACGAATATAAATCGCTAGCTGTGTAGTCTGCTAATACCAAGGGCTCAATTCAAATTTATTTCTGCATGGTAATTGTTTAAACATGGATGGTTTAAACGAGTCTGATCAAAGAATATAAAGTTATTTGGTCTGATATGTAAAATAATATGAGTTGCGTACCAGAGGCGAGTTGTAGTAGCGCACAGGGGGCGCTTAAAAAAAGGAGAAGTTCAGAAAAATCTGATGAAGCCGAAAATGAAATTATAAAAAACCTTAAACATTTTGATGTTTTGTAAGCCTGCATAATCTCTCCCACCACCCTCCCAAATGTTTGTTACCTATTCCTTTGTTTTTTAAGTTATAATCAACCCCCACCTGGTTTGGTAAAAGAGGATAAAGAAAATCCTGAGGACTGTATTCCAGACTTACCAGAAAATCAATCTGCTCGAGATTTTTTAGCCAAAGCACCTCAAAAGGGGCTATGGATGCCACTAGGAAAGGAAGTTAAAGTGATGAAATGTATGTAACTGAAATAAAATAATGGAAAACTCATATTTCACAATAATATTTTTAAAGGCTGGCGTTGCAAAGCTTATGGACATCGTACGGGTGATAGAGAATGCCCAATGTTCCTAAGTGGCAACTCTGAAATTGAGAAATTTAGATTTGTATATTTTTGTTTCAAAATACTAGAAAAATGGAAAATAATTACCACATTCTTCACAGACTCATGAAGATCCAATGCACAATTTCATAACAGAAACAAAAAAACAAGAGAAAGAAGAACGGTGAGTTTTTCTGAACCAACGCAGAACCTCCCAACAATGTAAAAAAAAAAACGTCTTTGAGAATGGGTATCTAGGAAGGGAAGCGTTTATTTTCAGAATCCGTCAACTTCAAGCTTTATTGGATTCATCCACCTCTTCCTCATCATCAGACAGTAGTTCAGAATCATCTTCCAGTGATAGTTCTGACGAAAGGGAAAAAAAGCGCAAAAGAAAGAAGAAAAATAGTAAACATTCAAAAAAGAGCAAAAGAAAGAGGCGAAAATAATTTTTATTTAATAAATATCTCTATTTTCAATGTTTTGTATTAAAAAATGTCATCAATAAATAAGAATATCTAATCTCAGAATTTGAATAATTAGTTGAATTACATTGGAAAGCATTTTTTCTTTGCACTCTACCGAATCTAACGCATCAATTTGGTTAAACATCAGAGCATTGCCAGATTGATCACAGACACCCTCAATATTAGAAGAGCGTACTAATTTATTTCTTAGCAATATGAATCTTTTAATTTTTTGGTTAGAGTTTTCATACAAAGTCTTTGGAATGACCATCAAACTTTCCCGCAAAACATTAAAAACAGTCTGTCTTAAATTAGAGGCACTCTCATTCGATAATACTTTAAACAAGTTGACTTCCCAGCAACCATTGCTAGGGTAAATGTTTGGCATAAAATTACCATCAGAAAATAGCGAATTACAAATTTTTATAGCATTAAAACATTCTTTGTAATACTGCTCGCAAGTAGAAACGGATGAAGCGGAAATAGCTAAATGGTACAGGGGTTTTTGAAAGTCAATGTGAATCCATTGATTTTCACCAGATACAAATGGTTTTGAAAAATTTAAAACTCCCATATTTTTATCAGTTAAGATTTCATTCATATTCAGAGGTTGAATTTGGGCGTGATGTAAAATAAAGTCTATTTCTTCAGGCATTACAGTACTCACAAGGGCCATGTTGAATTGTTTGCATAAAGTTATTAAATTATTATTTACCTTTCCACTGAACAAAATCAATTTAACTCCATGGCTAATTATATCTTTAAACTGTTGTCTTAACAAATTTGATTCTAATTCCTTCATAATTAAAGAGTCTATATCATTCGCAATCACATTTTCTATCAAATGAGAACTAGGTTCGTAAATACAAATAAAATTCACCGGGCTTGCACTATTTAAATTAAGGGGATAAAAAACAAAATTTCTCTTCAAAATGAAACCGCGAATTACTTTAGTATCTACAATACCGCCAGAACAGTTCTGAGAAGTTAAAAGATAAAAATTACTCTGAATAAATGACAAAGGGACCAATTTATTGATAAACTCAACAACATTTTCGGCTAAAATAGCATTAATTAAAGAACTGAACTTCCCTCGAAAAACAGAGTTTGTAATTCTTTTTAAAATTTCTGGAACAGAGTTTTTAATACTCTCGCATTCGGCTTGGTAAATATTTTTAACTTTATCATAATAGACTGGTAAATCTAAAAGCAACTTACTACATTCAAGCTGCAATTCTGTTTTACATAAGCATTTATCTTTGACTAATAGAGCATTTATTTCCAAAAGCATTTCATTCAAAATGAGAAGAAACGTTTTGGACCCATCACCCGTTTCACTGTGAAATGATATCACAGCTTGCGCAATCATTTTAGAATATAAATCTGTCGTGCAAAAAGATTTAACCACATCAACGCCGCTTGATGTTAGGTAAGTAGTCTTATTAGGTCGTACAATTAGGGCTAATTGTCCTTTGGGTCCGTATAATAACTTAATAGATTTGACTAAAGTCCGGCAGGCTTCAATTAAATCACTCAGGGAGATGGGATTAATCTTCGTAGAGTGATTTAGAGCCACTTTACGTTCGGCCATTGCGTTCGTCTAAAGAAGTTTGTAGTAAATAGGCAGGATGATAGCATTCATTTCCATTGATTTCGTAACGTAGCAATTTGTTGGGTTTCGTGTTGCTTTTGTTCCCAATAGAAGTATAGCTGTAATTATATTTAAAATTTGGGTATATTATCAATTTATAATTTTTAAACAAAACTGTTAGTATATCCTACCCTTTATCGTATAGAGAACAATACGAGACTTCTAATGTTAAGAGAAATGCCCAAACATCATGGTAAGTCCACTCAAGTAAAGGGCTGACACGCATAAATGATGGCCAATTTTCATCCGTTGGTTTGAAAGGTATTAAATTGACGGAATGTGGGTCAGTTCTTCTAGTTCCCATCAAAATAGCTTTAATTTGGGGACATTGTTCTTGCAGACACGTTAGACCATCTTTAATAGGCCCTTCCAATGTTAGCAAGTCGATATCATATCTAGAAAATAATATAAAATAAAATTAATATAAGTTAAATACTACCAGAAGTAAATGAACCGAAGATATTGGAATTGACCTGAAAACTGGTAGGCATTTTTCTTATGTAAATCTAGTTAAAACGAAGCTGATGTACAGCCCCATCTACTCCCACGAAAAATTGTGGGTACTATATTCCCTATGGAAACGCTATACACAATTCTGTGATTTAAGTTCGCGCTCCGAAAAAAATTATGTAAAGACAGGTATCACTTCAATATCACGTGTTATTTTATCCATTGAAATGTACCTTAAGCTTAACAATGCGTAAAATCAGTACGGTACGTGGCGATAGTAAAACTTAGGCTCAATAGCCACTTAGCGTGTGAAATTTTAAAAGATGCTTTTAGCTATGATTCCATAAGGAAAACATCTCCAGCAATATAGCGGTCTGATAACTTCGCTTCATTTACTTCTGATACTACTTCAATGTAACAATCTAGCAAACTCTGAATTTGCTAAGAGTTACATTTGCTCAAGTGCCAAAATAACTATCAGGGCCGTCTTTACATATGGACAATTGGGGCACTGCAGGAATGCTGAAAGATTCCTTAGGTGGGTAGAGGCCTAATGTGCCCAGCGGCCCTTAATGCTCTAAAGACAGCCCTGGTAAGTATCACTTATGTACCTCTGAACAGTTTGTAGTATAAAATCATCAACTTCAGGAAACTGGTTAATAGGTGAAACGTAAATGACTTTAAACCTGCAGCTACTTTTATAAGTACGTTTAAACACACTGCAAGCTAGGTGCAATAGAGCGGTGCAGTCTTTACCCCCATTAAAACTCAAGCAAACTTCATCGTCCGTATATTTTTTAAAACATTCTTCGAGGACTGCGATACTGTTTTTAATTAAAGGTACAGGGAGTGAGGAGAACATTGAGTAGACTTTTAAATCACCCTCAGCTAATCTATAAACTTTGTCGATACTTTCTTCCGAAATTTCTTTTATAGAAGAAACAATACAATTAGAAGGAAGTTTTTCTCGAAGAGAGGCCTCAGCCTGTAGAACATCCTCTTGGTTCTTTCCCTCTAAAGTTATCATTAATTCATAATGTTTATTTGAAGCTGGATACGAACCAAATGAAACACGGCCATTAAATGTATTAGCTACATCATTTAAAGCTAAAGTGACTGAGAATTCACCAACATTTAAGCATAATGAGCGTGGATTGAAGTCACAAGCTAACATGTTTGATGCAAAAACATGCTTCAAGGCTTCAAAAGATACACGCAAATATGAGGGAATTCCTGGAAATACATAGATATTTTGTACCGACACAATGGGGAAATGTTCGATTCCTAGAGATAAATTTTTAATTAAATGAATTACAGAAGTTTTGGGGACAAAGCCCATTTTTCGTGCAGCTTCTCTATTAATACCGAAGGTTTTAGACCATTCACTTAAGACTGCAGTGAGTTCAGGTTTTTCAACCAAATTATCACCCACAGCTTTCGCAATGGCCTCATAGGTAACATCATCATGCGTAGGGCCTACACCACCTGTTGTGATGACGTAAGTATATTGAGTAGAAAATTCTGAAACGCGTTGAGCTATAAACGAGACATCATCCGGAATGACTGCAATTTGACAAACATCTATACCGATTTCATAAAATTTTTGACAGAGAAAGTAAGAGTTCGCGTCTTGAACTTTCCCTTTCAATATTTCATCTCCGATAATGACAATACCGACAGTAGGTCGAGCTGACATTCTTGCAAAATTCACCTAATAATTTTTATTTAAATTATAAATTGTTTGCTGTTCGGAAATTTGTTCGTAATAGGCCTACCTTTGGTAGCGTTAATAACGAATTAGATACCGAACCTAATGCAAATTTTACTACCCCGAAAGAAGACGAGGCCAATTTTCTTATCATTCATAAAAGATAAACCAAAAACGTGGCAAAAAGCACGTGCACTCGCCATGTAAACGAAACGAAAATGGCGACAAACCCTACTAACTTCTGAAATAACCAGAACGACTCGCTTCGCTACAAAGAGGTCATCCCAATTTCCCAAAAGCAGCCAATCACGAACCATATAAAAACAAAATAGTAATAAAATGTTTAGACGTAACTAAAAAATAAAACCTGTAAAATATTTGAAGGGAAATTAATTTTTACTATAATATGTTTAAACAATCAGTATCAAAATACATATTTTTGTAAAGAAATATAAAAGTTGCAAGCCAATAGATCTTAAATTAAATATCGAGGCACATTTTTTTCAATTATTGATCCCAACAAGAGCTTTCATTTTTTGTAGTCTATATATAGTCGAATTTTGTAAAGTAATAATATGGTTGGAGAAATGGAGTGGGAATAATACGCATGATTATCCATTATTGGTATATTCATTCCATTCTCGTCTTTCTTTGTTTTGAACGGGACACTTGCTTCACCTCTTCAGAACTCCCATTATTTGCCATTAAAAGCTCTCGAACAAAACGGAAACGTGAAAGAAAGAGCTTCCATACTACATACCAACCTATTTAGGTACAAATAAAATTTTTCATTTTGAAATTGGTATTTCGGAGTTACAAGTTTCTTATGTAAAGCCCCAACAAATGGATCTAAAACGGCAACACTGATTTACCTATGACCCAAAAAGGTCAAGGTCATGAGTTCATTCGAAGGGTCCCACTATTTTTCCAAATATTTAGACTTTGACGTATTTTTAAATAAATACGCCACTAAAACAATCATTAAGGGCAAAAAATAAGAAATCTGTCCATAATACGACAAGTTAAGCCTTGCCTACTGAAAACTTACCAAAACTTACGAGCGTGAGAACTATTAGGAAAGAGACAATTATAGACGCGATTGCGAGAAGGACATCCCTCATTTCTGCCCTATGTTACTCATTAGGATTAAATTAAACTAAAAGAAACTACTTAATATATCGTAGGCACATAAGGCCTCCTTGGGCCGGTTCTCGCGTGGGATACATAGTAGCTTTGCGGAAACAATAACAATAAACCCCATGGGAAGTGACCTTTTTTTTTCGTCGTTGGTCCCGCTGTACCACTTCGTCAGTTTAACTGTACCAGTACCTCAAAGCTAGCACGGTGTTTTTTCATCAGAAGGCAAGAGAATTTTACAATGGCATTAGCAGATATTTTGGGTTTAAAACTTAACCACGGATATGGAAGAGTGTCGGAAGATTTGGACTTTATTCAAAATTATGGCCCACTGTACGAAGGAAATTTAGATTTACACACCCAGCTGGCCATGCCACCCTTCGGGACCGTAAGTGTATTTTATAAAGTTAAGCCTTGGTCAAATGACACATCAAATTTCATTTTCTGCTTTCTTTACTTTTGCAGGCTTTATCTCTACCAGATTCCGGCAAAGAAGGCCTAAAACACGCCGATACAAAAATTCATTTCGATAAAGGAACAACAACTTTGGCATTCAAGTTTCAAGGGGGTGTTATATTGGCCGTAGATTCTCGAGCCACTGGAGGCCAATATATTGGTTTGTAAAGACAGAATATTGAACTGTAGATGCAACTCTAATACCTACCAATTTCGGCTGACAGGTTCTCAAGATGTAAGAAAAATATTACCAATCAATGAATACCTTTTGGGTACAATGGCTGGTGGAGCTGCCGATTGTATGTATTGGGAACGAGTATTATCGGAACGTTGCAGGTATTACAATTTTACTAAAAAAATCTAAGAAACTGTTCAATTGCAAGTGTTAATTTTTTTTTAGAATTTATGAGCTGAGAAATAGGGAACGTATTTCAGTCGCAGCTGCTTCTAAATTACTGGCCAATATTCTGTATAATTATAAGGGCATGGGTCTATCTATGGTAAACAGAAAACTTGATAAAATTATTTGATTTTTTATCTTAATATAAAATTTTGATTTCAGGGAGTTATGATTGTTGGCTGGGACAAAAAAGTAATACACTGATCAAAATAGTTTTATTACTGTCATTATATTTTAACCTTATTTCAGGGCCCAGGATTGTATTATATTGACAGTGAAGGCAATCGTTTTCCTGGAAAGATGTTCAGCGTTGGATCTGGTTGTACATACGCATATGGTGTAATGGATTCGGGTTATCATTATGATATGAGCCTTGAAGAAGCCATAGAATTAGGTCAAAGGGCCATTTACCATGCGACTTACAGAGATGCCTCTAGTGGAGGATTTATTCAAGGTATAAAAATGAAAGGAAATAAATTAGCAAACAATTATAAGTACTGACACATTTTTTTCCAGTGAATTATGTGAAAGAAAATGGTTGGGAAATGATAAGTCGTGTGGATTGTATGGATTTGCATTACAAATTTGAAGAAGAGAGGATGACCACTTAATATTTAACTTTCAATATGTATTTCATTTTTTCCACTAGTAAAATGTTTTGATTTAAAGTTATTGTCATTTTTTAAATATAACTTTATTTAATTAATTTTACATTCATAGATTAAGTTTGTAATGAAGGAGGTGGTCAAAATAACAATAGGGAGGATTGTGTGTCAAATTGCTAACATGGGCTGAAATAAAGGTTACAAGTCTGGGGTATATAGCAGGGCCTTCACACCAGGCGGGCGATTTGAAAAAGAACACCCCCCCCCCCCCCCAATCTCCTGGATACAGATGGCCACCCGTACATCGACCGTCTGGCCAGTTGGGTGAGGGTGCTTTTAGAGTAGGAACAGACAGCTAGAGGCGAACTCAGATGAGTGGACGCGTAGGAGAGAACCATTTGGATGGCAAATAGCTCGACCCGATTAATAGGACGTCCGGAGTCCACCAAAGTAACCGCACCATCGCGAACCCTGAATTGGGGGAAGCTGAACCGCCAGTGTAGAATACCGTCGCGCCCTTCGCGTGAGGTTCGATAGTCGCGAAAACTAGTTGCCGTAAATGTTCAGAGTTATTGTCATCTTCAGGGCTAATGAGCCAGCACCAGATGATGGTGGTCACCGACGGAGGGGTCCATGATGGGGTCTTCGCAGTGACGAGGGGGGAGACTAGTAACATGGAAGTGCCAATCAAGATTGAAAATCCTGAGCCAGGTGCCAAGCCCTAAGTAGAAAAGGCAGCCTGCTCCAAATCTCCAAGGTAGCAGGGTCACGGGCAGAATGGCTGCTTTGCGTTCCATTAAACTGGTAGGAGAAGACGGTGGAATCCCGAGGATGACTCGAAGGGCCGCATTTTGAGCTTTATCCAGTTTCTTCAGGGTACAAGCCGGCGCCGACATGTAAAGGGGACTAGAGTAATCCAGTCTGGTGCGTACCAGGTGGGTAAACAGAAGCCGCAGAACCTTACGAAGTGCACCCCACTGGGTACCCGAAACCGCTCGCAGGAGGTTTCATCTTTTCATCGAAGAGGAGGAAAGGTTCTCAATATGGGGAAGCCAAGAGAGACGGTCATCAAAAAGCCCACCTAAGTGGAGAGTAAGGGCCACCGGAAAGTCGGTGTCTCAAGAGAAGGTCATAAAATTACACTTAAGAGGTTGAAAGTTTAGTCCCCAGTTTTCACCGTAATCGGTGATCTAGTCAAGAGTGACTTGCATAGTCCTGTAAAGACTCCCCCAGTCAAAGCCACTGATCCAGGCGGCAATGCTCCCCGTGATCAGCCGCCCTGGGGCAGAGCGGAGGAATCCCATCCAGCATGACACTGAATAGGATTGGGCCAAAACTTGTAAAGGAGCGCGCGATGGTGGACACTCCCGAATTATGCGTCTTTGAGATCCAGAAACACCGCTAGGCAATTCTTATTGGAGCCCAAAGCGCAGTTGGCCTTAGAAGCGAGACGAATCGCATCATTGTCGGTCGCACGACGACCTTTCATCAAGTATGTCGAGATACGTGACTATTGAAAGAAATTCAAAATAGGAATCCTTGAGTGTTTTTAAATTGAGGTGACTCAGTACAAAATTTTCAATATATATTTTCACTCTTTTTTTTATAAATTTTCTTTATTAGATTATCATTGTTATTATTCTAGATTTCGAACTTAAAACTGGTTTTTCTCAAATAGGGGTTTTCAGACTTGCTTCACTCTTGCTCTAAGGTAGCGCTTTTCGGATCCCTGAATGATCCGGAGGGAGCACCTTGTTGAGCTCTAGATACTAGACTAACCGACGAAGTACCAGTTTCTCATAGATTTTTCCAAAGATTTGGGAGAAGAGCAATGTCCCTGTAGGAGGTAGCGTCCGTAGCGGATTTCCCCCGCTTCAAGATTGGTTGTAATATGGCGTGTTTCCACCTAGAAGGCCTTACCCCTTCAGCCCAGAAGTGGTTATAGAGCGCCAAGAGGGCCATGTATATCAGATTTGTAGCCCGGTGTACACAAACAGAGTGCACACCACCGGAGGTCCTCTTCATAATGTCCTGCGCCAGCGTCCACAGCCCGGACAGGTGACAGAACAGCCAAGGCAGCAAGAGAACAATGTCGCACCTTCGACGACCAACCCCTCACTTCGCACACAGCAGTGGGAATAAGAGCGGATGCTATAGCAACTCCAGCCGACCCCCTACCTACGTAGGTAGAGAGCCATACCCTTCAGAAAGAGCCCCTAAAGGGGAACGACGGGCACACAGTGGCCCACGTAACCACACCCGGTGTTGCCCCAAAAGGCCGGGAAACAGGACCACTGCGCCTCATACGGAGACCCGTTACCCCACAGCAGGCTAGCCAGTCCTCCGAGGTGACTAGTTTGCCTGGACCCTCTCCGTTATCCTGAGCCCACTTTCCAGCCCATACCTGACCGAAGTTGGAGGTGGAGATAGGACCATTTGATTAGAGCTTACATCTCCCAGTGCACCACCGCCCTTATGGGTTACAAGAGCCGGACCCCTACTCCCCGGTAAAGCCACCAGTTATTGCACACTTCAACCCCTTAAGGGCCCGCCAAGAGGGCCACGCGATTGGCCGGAGTAGAGTTTTTTATGATCAGATTAGATACATTTCCCACCCCCGGCAAAGTGTTGTGTAGACCGGAGAGCACGCAATAGAGTTCTTCTTCGAAGAAAGGAGCATTGTAACAGGTAGGTGGGCTAGCCAGGAAAGGAGCCAAGATATACTCCTGGTCAGGACGAAGCGCCGGAGGCGGATGCATGTCAAAGCTGGCAGTCAAGCCAGAAACTCCGCGACTTCCTGGGAGGATGATTTATTGAAGCGTCTATTAAGAAGGACCATGTGGTCATGGTCCTCCAGCCCAGCTTGAATGCGGCGGCCCGCGGCGTCTGTTTTAGTTGCGAGCGTTCAAGTCCCCAATAACTATAACTGGAGTGTACACGAATATTCTGATCTAAGTAGGCTTTGGGGGCGTGATCCACCCCAAAGGGTAGATAAGTTTTAAAATGCAAACTAGGGGTGGAAGACGAATCACCTGAACAGTCTTATTAACCAGGACCACCACCCTACCACGGTCCCCGTTTGCCGGAGGAGGGAAAGTTTGACGGTCCAACTAAAATACGTCGTAAAAGCCAAAGTGAAGGTTGATGGTGGCCGAGAGGAATGTTTATTGTAAAGCTATAACGGTGAGATGTAGCTCCCCAAAGAGGTGGAGAATGTCTGGAAGTCTCGCCCAAACAACTTGTATGTTCCACTGGAGAACGTTAAGAAGAACTTGAGTCATCAGGGGGGCGTTTAGAGGACGCCAACGGTAGGAAATTTGACACATTGGGTGCCGAATGAGCCGCCATCAACTTGTGAGTATAGTCCGCCCCAATGGATTTCAACTTTTCCCTTTTGTCGGATTTCCCGTTAAGTTTTTCGCAGAGCTCTACAACACCAGCCACTAATTGGACGATGAGTAGAGAGAGGTCACCAGCGGTGTGATACACCGGGGCAGTGTTGCCACTCTATGATTTACAAAATGCCAAGATCGAGCTCGAAAAAATGCCAAGAAATGTTATCCGATTTCTATGGAAATGCCAAGCGCGAAATGTGAAAGCAGAAACGAAAATTTAGCGTGAAAATTTTATTTTATACAGAAACCGTGTTTTATAAAAAAAAGGAGTAAGCTCAAATTGACTAAAAATCACAAACAAAATATATTTTTATTCGCGACCGAAACGGTTCTAGGTGGCGTTGCGGTGCCAACCTTTTTTTAGCCATTTATCAACCAGTTCGAAAAATGGGTTAATTTTGCAGTCGTTTCCGTTCTGTTGTACCAAGAATGTATTTATTTATACTCGGGGAGAATGAATATGTCGAGATTATTTTTTGCGTTTCTCCAATTCCACCCGTTGGGGCCCCCGGTATGCTCCTCCACTTTAATAAAATCAAAAAATACTGCAATCTCATTGGTTCTTAAAAATTACGTTTTTCGACGCGATTAACGCTGCTGCGAGCACGCAAAAAATAAGACCGCCTCCTTAGCGTGACGGGGTTAGGGCCTCAACGTGTCCGTCGATAGTCTCGACATATTCATTCTCCCTGAGTTTAAATAAATACATTCTTGGTTGTACATTGAAATAATAAAGCGTAAAATCCAAAGGAAAACAATACCTTTTCATAAATGTACGCGTTAGTTTTAAAACTTTATTTGTCAGTAACGTCTGCTAACAGTGGTGAAGGTACCCCCCCCCCCCTCCCGAGAAAGTCTTTTCTGGGTTTTAACCGGCATTTAGCATATTATTTGGTAGAAATTGCGGGGATACTACCTACGTGACTGTCGGCTAATGCGCTACATCTTACTGATTTAGTCAACGTTCGAAAGAGGTCTTAGCCATAGTTTTCTGTGGGATTTGGGGGTGACCGTGAAAAAAATAAAATCTAGAGATTTGAAGTAGCACACCATGGCATCCGCCCCGGGTCAACCTATGCTAGCTACGCCACTGGACAGCGGTCAACGCCACCTTTAAACGTTCCTTATAAAGACATCACGCTGCCTTATTCATATATGACCTTATTTCCAAAACCACGTTACTTTGTACTAACTCCCCTTATTTTTTTTATTTTTTATCAAAATTTAAAAAAAAATAACGTTTTCGCAAAGAAAATCCTAGGGAGGATAAAAGATCCTAGTACCGAAAAAAACTCAAGGTAAAATGCCAAGGTGTTGAAAAAATACCGAGATGCCAAGATCGATCTCAAAATGCCAAGATCTTGGAAGAAATTCCAAGGAGTGGCAACAGTGCACCGGGGCCGCAGCGCCAGTATGGACGCGGTAGGCTCTGCCATTGGGTTGGGAAGCTTCAGAAAATCTTGGTTTTAATTTTTATAACAGATGGCTACAATGCATAGAAAAAAATGTGATACAAACAAGATGTCACGGACATTTAAGTACACACAATCCCACTGATGTATTAACTTAATAAACCCAAGAGGAATGTTATCGGAAAAGAATTATTCGAGTTACCTGGTTTTGGAAATAAGGTGGCGAAACGCGAACACGTTCATTTAAATTAATTTGTATAAAAACCAAGCGTTTCGAGTTACCTGGTTTTGGAAATAAGGTGGCGAAACGCGAACACGTTCATTTAAATTAATTTTTATAAAAACCAAGTTTTTCGAGTTACCTGGTTTTGGAAATAAGGTAGCAAAACGCGAACGAGTTAGATGGCACCTGTATCAATTGGCACGAAATTCAAATATGACAATAGTGCCTACCATAGAAATCTCATAGGTAACTAGAATGCTGCCGTGTAACTGGCAAATGGGCCAAACGCCGTGGCAGACGATATCCAGATCTCAGCCAATCAGAGCTCAAAGAGTGGTTCTGCCAAGAATTTAATGTCACCAGTGAGAATGACGTCATCTATCTCCCGCTATAGTAGCGGATCCAAGGAGGATTATTATCCTCCTTGGCGGAACCACTCTACGGCCTCTCATTGGCTGAAGGTTCAAGGCGAACTGGCGTTTAGCTCGGCCGTAGGCGGCAGCATTCTAGTTACCTATGAGATTTCTATGGTGCCTACGCGGGTGGTGGGGTACATTTAATTGAAAATCGATCAAAAACACTAAAGTGGGAAAATGCCCCACTTCTCGGGCTCCGATCCCAAAAATTACGAAAATCCCGTCGAGGCTATAATAGTGCCTACCGATTGAGATATCAATCGCCTTTGTACCACTAACGTTATGTAGACTTTTAGGCGAAAATATAAAACCGCGAAAATTGGGGTCCCGTAAATTAATCAGGAAACTATACTTAAATTTAATATTTACTGATATAACTGAAGTTGTATATCCGCTGAATCCTAACCTAACCAAAAATATTTTTTTTAACGTTATCGGACTTAATTTTAGATAAAATATCAACCACACAAAGCGAAACCACAAAAAAATAGTAAATTGGGCATTTGCCCAACTTCTCGGGCTCTGATCCCAAAATTACGAAAATCCCGTCGAGGCTATAATAGTGCCTATCGATTGAGATATCCATCGCCTTTGTACCACTAACGTACCGCGAGCAATCGTGTGTACGGCAGCGGCGGCGGCGGCGGCGACGGCTACACAGTAGGTGATCGTAATACACACAAATCCCTAAGGATTGTGTGTAAAAACGAAACCACCAGCTTAATTGTTTCCAATCGCTATCTGAGAGCCCAAGCCAAGCTAGTTTAAATAATGCATGAAAAACATTTAGTTTTTATATTATATAATCCAAATACAATTTAAACTAAATAATATAAATTAATTTCATTTAAACTAAAATATACTTTAACAAGTTGGCAAGCCAAAATATACCTCTCCTCGGAAGAATGGTCCCTAGTGGTATTAATTTCTCGACACGACCCCCAAAGATATCTCCGCAATTCAGAGTTATTTACGAAAAACGTATTCTCGGTTCAAACCCTGCCCGGTATAAAATTTTAATTTTAATTTAAATAATTGAGACGAAACAATCGAGTTTAATTTATTCAGAATATTTTAAATTAAGTAGTTGAGTTAGACTCACTAAAACAATGCACAATTGAATTTTACCCTTTTTACAGTACATGTTTATCAGTTGAATATAATACTAAGCAAATTTTAATGAAAGAAACATCTACAGATGGTATTTGTATTTTTCTCGCTTACGAAATACTTGCCGCATCTTTAACGCTCATTTTATTTCAACACTCGTAGACTTCCAGTTGACGTTGTGACACATACCGCATGAAAAAGACCAATGCCGTCCAATTTCCAATATCATATAATGACTCGCACACCCAGGAAATCATTGACTGCGTTAGAAATCGTAGATATCCAAATATCCACCCCAAATATATTTACAAGAAGCAAAAACCTTACCATCAACAAAGCACAGAGAGCCACTTGACTAACCGCCAGCTCTTAAAGCAATAAACGTTAAATTATCGTCTTTGAATTAACACAACCATATATAGGTCGTTAATAATACCCGTAAATAAATAACAAAAAACTAACAAAGTGGACCACCCACAGGGTCTACCCTTTACCCCTCTTATCTCGACTGACTGCGCTAAAACAAGATTTAACCTTTAAAATTTCATTCGTAAAAAAAACCAGATTAGGCCTTCATAAATTCATTAATAAAAAAAGACTTTATTAAATATTATGCTTACGATGCGCGTCTTAATTTCAGTTAACCTAAGCAGCTATCGGTGGTTCTGTGGTAGAGCGTTCGACTGCCAAGCCGAATGGTCTGGGTTCGAAACCTGGGTGGCACATTTGTTTTAAATCAATAGAGAAACGCTAAATTAGAATTTCTTCGATGCAATAATTTCAATTTCAATTCTATTTCAATTAAACCAAAATTTCGTACTCTATTAAATACGCTTCCGATAAAGCTGTAGGTCTAATTTTTAATAAGGCATAACAAGTGTCGGTGGTTCTGTGGTAGAACGTCCACCTGTCAAGCAGGAGGTCTCGGGTTCAAATCCCGCCCGATGCGATCGCAAATTGATACTAAGACGAATACCGTGTACAACTGGTGGAAACCCTGCCATTGGACGTTGAGAGGTAGCATTACACTCAGCACTCGGTCCGTCCGAAAGTCATTAAGAAGAGGTTGGAGAGGAAACGCCCATATAAACACAACAGACTCAACATGCACAACCATCAGAACACAAACACAACAAATTCAACACTCACAACCTACGCATAAACATTACAAAAACGTAATACACCAAACCGTCACGACGGTGAGCGAAAAAACACCATCCAAACCAAATCGCAAATGAATCCGTTAACGCTCACCGTCACACGGTGGTTTTGCCAACCCTTCGAGAAACTGCAAACGCAGAGATCTCGAGAAACTGCGTACGCAGTGATTACACTTTGCATCGAAAATGCGAACGCGTTCGCAGGCCTGACAGACAGACCCACAGACCCACAGACAGACACGGTGGTTGTATAACCCCTCCTAGGGGACTTTGTCCCCTCGGAGAGGTAACAAGTTGGCAAGCCAAAATATACCTCTCCTCGGTAGAATTGTCCCTAGTGGTATTAATTTCTCGAGATAACCCTTAAAGATATATCTCCGCAATTTAGAGTTATTTGTTAAAAATATTAACCCATTTCTATCCCGCCCGGTATAAAATTTTAATTACAATTAAAATAATTGAGACGAAACGACCAATTTTAATTTATTCAGAATATCATAAGTTAAGTAGTTACAACAGTACGTTAGACGTACTATAACAATGCACAATTGAATTAAACCCTTTTACAGAACAAGTTTATCAGTTAAATATAATACGACGCAAATTTTAATGAAAGAAATATCTACAGAGGCTTTTTGGAATTACTCGCTTACGAAATACTTGCCGCATCTTTAACGCTCATTTTATTTCAACACTCGCCCTTGATGAAGATACCGTAGATATCTGGTAGTGGACGACTCGTTCACTTCCTGTTGACGTTGTGACGCATACCACATGAAAAAGACCAATGCCGTCCAATTTCCAATATCATATAATGACTCGCACACCCAAGAAATCGTAGATATCCAAATATCCACACCAAATGTATTTACAAGAAGCAAAAACCTTACCATCAACAAAGCACAGAGAGCCACTTGACTAACCGCCAGCTTTTAAAGCAATTAACGTTAAATTATCTCCTTTGAATTAACAGAACTATATATAGGTCGTTAAGAAAGTGGACTACCCACAGGGTCTACCCTTTAACCCTCTAATCTCGGCTGACTGCGCTAAAACAAGATTTAACCTTTAAAAAATACCAGATTAGGCCTTCATAAATTCATTAATAAAAAAAGACTTTATTACCTATTATGCTTACGATGCCTGTCTTAATTTCAGTGAATCTAAGCAGCTATCGGTGGTTCTGTGGTAGAGCGCTCGACTGCCAAGCCGAATGGTCTGGGTTCGAAACCTGGGTGGCGCATTTGTTTTTAATCAATAGAGAAACGCTAAATTAGAATTTCTTCGATGCAATAATTTCAATTTCAATTCTATTTCAATTAAACCAAAATTTCGTACTCTATTAAATACGCTTCCGATAAAGCTGAAGGTCTAATTTTCAATAAGGCGTAACAAGTGTCGGTGGTTCTGTGGTAGAACGTCCGCCTGTCAATCAGGAGGTCTCGGGTTCAAATCCCGCCCGATGCGATCGCAAATTGATACTAAGACGAATACCGTGTACAACTGGTGGAAACCCTGCCATTGGACGTTGAGAGGTAGCATTACACTCAGCACTCGGTCCGTCCCAAAGTCATTAAGAAGAAGTTGGAGAGAAAACGCCCATATAAACACAACAGACTCAACATGCACATCCATCAGAACACAACCACAACAAATTCAACACCCACAACCTACGCATAAACATTACAAAAACCGTAATACACCAAACCGTCACGACGGTGAGCGAAAAAACACCATCCAAACCAAACCGCAAATGCATCCGTTAACGCTCACCGTCGCACGGTGGTTTTGCCAACCCTTTGAGAAACTGCGTACGCAGTGATTACACTTTGCACCGAAAATGCGAACGCGTTCGCAGTCCTGACAGACAGACACACCCACAGACCCACCCACAGACCCACCCACAGACCCACAGACAGACACGGTCGTTGTATAACCCCTCCTAGGGGACTTTGTCCCCTCGGAGAGGTAAAAAGGGTGTAAATAATATAAATTAATTCGCCAGTTTCAATAATGTAAAGGTATTTTCAAATACCACAAGTACAATCAACTTCAATAGTTTTGAAACGCGTTTTTATTTTATAACAAAAGGCCAAGATGGTACTTTTGCGCGAGACTAATGGCGTTTTCCATTGGAGTCCTCTGAGCGCTCCAGGAGCGCTTCTAAATATAAAACGTGTTCCATTGGGACAAAAAGGGCAACTCCAAAAAGGAGGCACGTCTTCCATTGGCACTGTTGCTCCCTCGCGGATTGATCCGAGCTGCCCCAACTCGAGGGACGGGGCAACCAAAAAAGAGCAATTTTTATGCAAAGTGACTCCGAGAAAAATTCGTATTCCATTGGGAGGGCTGCAAGTCTAGTCCTCCGAGCACCTAGCGGAGTTCTCCGTGGTAGAGCGATGACGTAGAAGGCAAATCCGGATCACGCTCGGAGCAGTCCCAATGGAAAACGCCATAATTTTAAGAACGCGCTGCCGTATAGACGCTTCAATAAAACATCTTCAAGGAAATTTCCAAGAAGTAATATTTCCGAGAGCGAGGACCTGAAAGTCACTGTTTATATAGTCAACTAGTTATAGTTTCTTCTTCTCCTCGAAGTATCGCGTTTTTTCAAATTAAAACCATCTAACTTAACCCTGGTCTCTTTAACTGGCTCTTAAAATAATTGCAACTTTTCAGTTGTACGGTGTGCAAAAAGTGTTTCCTTTTAACAAGGTAGCTTTTTTTTGACATATTAAGGCTTAGCAAAAACAGGACGTTCTGTTTACAGGTGTAAAGTTTCAATTATTTCAACAAGCACTATATAAACACTAACTTGCAGGTCCTACTTCTTGGCAATTTCTTTGAAGATGTTTTATTTAAGCGCCTGTTTAAAACTGGGTCGGTAGGCGGCGATTCAAATTACGCACGAATACTATAGGGAGCTAACACTCCGTAGCTTTGGCTTTGGCCGCCATGTTGGGTAGAATTTTTTTTTTCAATAGGAAAAAGCATGGGTGACGTCGTGAGACGTAGAACTGTTAGCTCCCTATTGCTTCGAATCGTTGCATATGGGGAAATTAAAGCTGTTCTAACCCCCTGGCCAATCTCGACCCTGACGTAGCAAAAAAAAAATTGTGTTGAATGAAAACAACTTTTTAATCGACCTTATTCCTATTTACGCCTAGTGGCGGAATCAGGGTACTGCAGCGGGGGACAATGGAGATTTTGGTCGCGCCTTATACATTAAGATGGCTCTAATAGTTTATCAAGTAGTCTCTGAGCACTGCTCTGAGCCTTTACTGTTAAAATGGCGGCGTAGTTTCGCTCGACGTTTGTTTAGGAGATTTATTTCGATTCTTTCCGTTACGGATTTTGGTCTTACGATTCAGATAAGTGTTTTATTTCATTATTTTACACTGTGCTCTACTTTGAATAAGGTTTTAAAGCAAAATTTTGTCTCTAACGCTTTTTACGGCGTATTAAACTTTAAGCCTTGCCATATACTGCCTGATATATAGGGTTATAAAAGCCTATTTTTGTCATTAAAATATTTAAGTTTAAGTTATTTTGCTTTTTTGCATAGTCTGAATAGTTATGGCGAAAGGACGAGGAAGTGGTAGAGGCAGGAAAAGAACGATTCCACAAGCTGATTTGGCAGAAGCAGGTCCATCTAAACAGACATGTATAGATCCTGAAACTAGGTTGTACTGCATATGCAAACAGGCAAATGATCCAAATAAACCCTTGGTACAATGTGATATGTGTGAAGAATGGTACCATACAGAATGTATGAAACTTACCCAGGAAGAAGTTGAGATTATGGACCATTTCTTTTGCACCGCTTGTCTAAAAGTTCAACAGGTAAATCCTTCAATTTCAGATCTAGGTTTAGTCCGTTTACAAGGCAGAGTGTTTCCTAAAGAAGGATGGGGAGATAAAGTTATTCTTAAAGATTTGGATGATACTCTGATAGTCAGTTTCATAAAATCAGGACAACAGAGAAAGGAGGGCTACGGTCTCTTCCGTGACAACAAAATTATAGCACTTGAAACCAATCTGAAAGAACCATTTGCCTTCGTAAAAGCCGCTTGTGAACCAGCAATGAAGCAGAAAAACTATCTCCTACATTTATGTTTCAACACTCCAAGCTCCAATTTGAAATGGGCATCATGTTCTTGTCCCTCTGGTGTCGAGGGTCAATGCAAACACATAGCCGCCCTCTTATACGAACTTTTGGATTTATCAAAATTGGACCAAGAAACTGTTTCAAAGCCTTCATGCACTAGTAAACTACAAATGTGGCACGTGAAACATCCAAAAACTGACGAACCACTCTTGCTTAGTGATATATCTTTCGTGAAACATGATCCAGATAAGCCAAAAAAATATTCATTGGGTTCTTTAGTCAAAACAAAAATGCAAAACAACTCTACTCCCGTAACTCAAAACCATATTGAGAAATTGGTTCGGCTGTATAGTCAAGTATGCCAAACTTCCCTCCCAGTGATAGCAACTCTTCAGAGTAATTTTTGTATGCCTGTACAGACTCGCACTCAAGAAAACAACACTGAAATTTACGATCAATTATGGGAGTTTATTTCATCCACACCTCAATATTGTTTGCCTAGTGAACATTTAAACTTATCCGAAGAAGAGAAATATGTGCTCAAATTGATAGATTTATCAACTGAAGAAGCAAAAGTAGTTGAGAAAAAAACCAGGCTTCAAAGCAAGAATCCATTCTGGTTCAAACAGAGGGCTCTAAGACTAACCGCCTCTAATTTTGGATCATTTTGTAAAATGAAGGACCACACAGATCGTGTTGAAGTTTTCAAACGGAAAAGAACATTTTTTACATCTCCATCAGTTCAGCATGGATTAAAATATGAGGAGCAGGCTTTCGCACTGTTTTGCACTAAAATTGGTGTACAAGAACACGCAACGGTAGGTTTGATAGTTAATCCAAGAATTTATTTTTTAGGTGCAAGCCCAGATCGAATTGTTTTGTATCAAAACAAGTTGTATTTAGTGGAAATAAAATGTCCATTCTCAATTTATGACAAAAAACAAAGCATAGTTAAAAAACTAGGTGAAGACAAACAATTTTGTTTGGAAATGGACAAGAGTGAGGGCCAGATAAAGTTGAAAAGGAAACACGACTATTTTTATCAGGTGCAAGGACAAATGATGGTAACAAATATTGATTCCTGTTTTTTTGTTGTTTTCGTACCACCAAATGACTTGGAGTATACTGTTGTAAAAGTTGACCAAAATTTTATAAATACAGAAATGTACCCTAAATTGTGTACAACTTATTATGACTGGCTTTTGCCTCATTTCGCTAAAGACCTATAAAATACAACTTTTATTTTTAATATTGTGCATACCACTGGTAAATTGTGCTAAATAATGGTAAATATTGGTTTATAATAATATGTGAAATGAAGAAAATGATTTGAAAAATGATATTTAAACTTTCATTTCCTTAAAGGGCACGTAAGGGTAACGAGGCTGATGCACACAGTTTTATCTGTGTAAAATAAATTTAAGTAGCAATCATTGAATATATCAATATACTCAATATAAAACAATATTTCACATGAAATTATTATTTACCACTTTTCTCGTTTTTTACCATAATGTTATTTACCATTATTTACCACCTGTTTGGAACCCCATCAAATGGTTTGAAATACCAACCAAATAGTTAAAAATGCCTTATCATATACATGAATGATCAAAAATTCTGTATAAAATACCAAAATGGTTAAATATACCCAAACTGAATGGGCAAAAAAATACCACATCCGATACCAAATAAGAAGTCAAATAGTACATATATTTCTAGATTTAAACTGCTGCTGTTACCAACACATTTTTCAAGTTTTTTTTTCCAGGAAGAATATTATTTCATGATTACAATGCCGTCTTAAGCAGAGTATAATAGGAGCAGTTACATCACTAAAAATTTAATTGCATTTTTATTTATGAAACTGTTGAAGTTCTCTGACAACTCACTAAAAAAACTAACGAGACAGATGTGCTTTACCTCTCGGGTTGTCTTGGAAATTAGCACGAAACAAATTAAAGTTAATATTAAAATTGTACTACTAATTATTATTTAAAAAAAACTGGAAAAATGCACGATGGACGCCATTAAGTATCTATCCTGCATTTAAAATATTTAATCAATACAACTATGTTAAATTTTTACATAATTAAATATTTTCTTTTCCTTCATTTTGTAAGAAATTTAACACATATTTACAATATTTTTTCCCCAAAATTGAATTGATTGATTAATCAAGTAGAGTAACTGAAAATCCTGCTTAAAGGGAGTATTACCCCATAGTGTTCTACATGGTGGGAGTGACTGACCTGGTTAAAACACCAAAGGTTGTACTCCCTGTAAATTACAAAATTTATTTTATTACTATGTTAGTGAAAGGGGCGGAGAACTGCGCATTTCGACCTTAAGTCCATTATGCAACCCCAGTTCTATGACATTAGAAAAAGTCCTATATCCGATACGAAGCTTAAAAACTACTTGCCCGGAATTTTAGAGAAATCATGAGTTTCCAGTTGATGCACCCCGAGATGCTCAAACTGTTGAGCCTCGTAAAGGTTCCAGCTCCAAAGAATGTGAAAGGCCGTTTCCTCCACGGCTAAACAAGCCTTACAGATTGGGTCATCTTTAAAGTTTTAAACGTCTTAACCTGACAGTGACCAGTAAGTAGGCCAGTGACCTACTAGATGTAGAAAGTAAGAGTTACTTTCACTCTTTGGGTAGAAGGGCCTGGGATGAACTCCTTGGTCTACCTTTGACCATCCATCTGAATCCAGAGCTTAAGTTGGTCAACCATATGCTTGGATACCAACCTGTACACCACGGGGGATGGGGTCAACGGGCTCTGAACCCCAGAGCTTGGTCACCACACCTTCCCTGGCCAGGGCATCAGCTTTTTCATTCCCGTAATGTCCTTTATGTCGAGGAGCCCCGTAAAGCTGAACCTTATGGTTCCCAGTACACTTAGGGGTCCAGACAGCTAAGAACTAGTTTAGAAGTAATACTATACTGGTTTAATTAATTAAGAGTGGCCTGGTTAAGTGGTTATCCAAAAAAAAATGGATAACCTTCCCCCAATAATTTTTCTTGAGACAATAGAAGCAGATAGCAGAAATTTCTGTTTGAAAAACACTGGCATGTTCCACAATGCTCTCGAAAAAGCCAAGATTAGTAATTAGGCATAGGTGAACCAGGCAACCTCACCCCTGGAACCGAGGGCGATATGAGACCATTCCGTACGGATAGGGAAGTTAACCCAAAGGGCTTACTAAAATATAGATTAGTAGCCAAGATATCAGAACGTTTCTCAACTGTGACGCGAACAAATGTTTTTGAGGCATAAATAAAACTACATTATGATGTGCGCTAGTGGAAACTAAGCTTTAGAATTGGTACCTGATTGAGCAAATAACAATGGTTCGAGGCTTGGTGTCACTATTTCCCAACCACCCATATTGGTTAAGCCTATAGGCCCCAAAAATAGCGGCTTCCTCTATAAAGAAACGTAGAGGAAGACTATTCAGGATAATTTCTAGAGAAGCTGCTGGGGATTGGGGTATTTCTCATAGCTCTGGTTATGCCAACGCAAGCTAGCCTTTGTAAGACGCGCAGTTCAGTCTGCACAGTCACAAGAGTGACACCCTTGACCACAAGACCACAGCTGCATAAAACAGGATGGGCCTGATGATCATAGTGTATAGCCAGTATACAACTCAGGCACTGAGGCCCAAGGATTTACTGACCGTACTTCTAATGCTTCAAAGTAACATTTTCCCTTCTTGACATTATAGTAAAGATGGGGTTTCCATGTTAATTTACTATCAAGGATAATAGAGTGATATCGGCGTGACGTATGTCGACGTCACCCATGTGTTTTCCTATAGGTAAAAAACTGCCCTCAAAATGGCAGCCATAGTCCAAAGCTACAGAGCGATACTACTCTATACCAAGGTATTTAACCTCAGTCCTCTCCACTAGTTTAGTTCCAAATAGGAAAATACCATTGAACAAAACCTATATCCTTTTACGGGTAAATGGAACCAGAACCATCTCGCTAGGATTGACTGTGTTATGGACCTCCTTGCACCAGCATTCCACTGATGCAAGAGCCCTCCTCATAACATCCATGACTATCATTGCAAATATCCCAGTATCAAGGATTTTAATATAATCGGCGTAACTTTAGTTTGTTTCGTGCTAATTTCCAAGACAACCCGAGAGGTAAAGCACATCTGTCTCGTTAGTTTTTTTTTGTGAGTTGTCAGAGAACTTCAACAGTTACATAAATAAAAATGCAATTAAATTTTTAGTGATGTAACTGCTCCTATTATACTCTGCTTAAGACGGCATTGTGATCATGAAATAATATTCTTCCTGGAAAAAACAACTTGAAAAATGTGTTGGTAACAGCAGCAGTTTAAATCTAGAAATATATGTACTATTTGACTTCTTATTTGGTACCGGATGTGGTATTTTTTTGCCATTCAGTTTGGGTATATTTTACCATTTTGGTATTTTATACCGAATTTTTGATCATTAATGTTGGTATTTTTGACCATTTAGGTATATGATAAGGCATTTTTAACTATTTGGTTGGTATTTCTAACCATTTAATGGGGTTCCAAACAGGTGGTAATTAATGGTACATAACATTATGGTAAAAATGAGAAAAGTGGTAAATAATAATTTCAGGTGATCACAATATAATATTCTTCCTGAAAAAAAAACTTGAAAAATGTATTAATAACAGCAGAAGTTTAAATCTAGAAATAGATGTAATATTTGACACTTGGTATGGTATTTTTTTACAATTAGTTTACTTTCAGTACCTGATGTGGTATTTTTGGACTATTTGGCTTGGGTATTGCTAGCCATTTTGGTATTTGATACAGAATGTTTTGACCATTTTGGTATACGATATGGTATTTTTGATTGTTGGGTTGTAGTAGTTCATTTTTTTACTAATGCTCCAGTGAAGTTTGACAAATGACAGCAAAGGAAAAATATTTGTTCAAGCATAGGTGTCAATGTTATAGGGATGGTGCCTCTTAGAATTTGGAATTCTTTAACTTTTCTTATGGCTCTTTCAATGTGAATACGGACTTTGGCTATTTCTCGGCTGATGGTGACCTCATTCCCAGGAAGCTGGTCTCGTTTCTGAAGAAATGAAGGAATTACAAGCTTCAGTTTTCGGATTTCCAAATCACTTCGAATGTCGAATCCTCGATCTGCCATTATTAAATCACCTTCTTCTAGTTTGTCTAACAGACCACAATGCTTAATTAGTTTTTTATCAGAGGTGCGTCCAGCATATACATTTGAAAAAAAAGTGACATGACCATTTGGTGAAATACCAATGAGAACTTTTGCGGTGTTGCAATGCTTGTAGGAACTGAACGTTTCCCTTTGAGCGTCGGTAGCTGATGGCATTTCCAGAAAGAATTCTGAACAATCGACTATTATTCTCAAGCGAGGAAAGGCTTTCAAAATTTCTACGGGTGTGGTTTTCTCTACGTGTTCTCTTGATGGCCAAATTGGTAAATTGCTCATTCGGTTTGCCAAAAATATTATCCAAGTGTTCAAAATCTTTGAGAGGTAACCTTGAGTGATGTTGTAAAGGTCAGCAAGCATTTCTTCTTGAATGCCTTTACGGAGGCGCACCATTACGATAAAAAATTCTTCCATAGGAGTTAATTTTCTTGGTGGACCACGTTTCACTTTTGGTACTTCATCAACCTCTTCCCGAGTTTCACCCTCCTGGTCAAGGTATGTAAGCGATGCTGCCTCAGGCAACAAAAATTGATAAAAAGCCCAAAATTGTTGGTACGATGGAAATCCTGTATAAAATTTAATTTTCTTATTGCTGCATAGAAATCTATTTAAAGTAAATTTCTCCTTTTGGCGAAGTTCTAATAGCAACAAATTGGTTCTTTGCACTTCCTCTTTAGTAGGGCTTTTTAAACTCTCTAGTGATATGATACTGTAGTCAGATCCAGTACTACTTGCCGCTTGACTACTAAATATCACATTGGGAGTGTTCGTACTTGATTGAGATTCAATATTTGGTTCTTCAACTTGTGGGTAGGGATTTTCTAAGTCCTCTAGAGAAAATGTTTCCTCATCTTCGCTGCTACTGTCGGACTGTAAAATATACCTCTCAGGCACGGCGTTATACACATAAGAATGTTCTTTCGAAGTTTCTCTGGAAGGCTCTGCTGGTACCGAATAAGGGTGCTCTGAATGTTGCTTAGTTTCAATATTTTCAGTAGACCAGGGAAATATTGATGGTGCTGCATCATGTTTAAGAATGGGGTTGTTTTGAACCCTCTTTGATTTCAAACAAGAGTTTTCTTCAAAATGCAACGAACAAACTAGTGTTGACTTCTTTACATCATTTACCTGTAGTTTCGCAGCTTTTGCCCATTTCTTCCTATGATTGTAATCACTAGGAAATTGAAAGAAACTTAATGATTTTAAAGATTGTTTATTTCTAGTGTCACTATGACACCCTGTCACACAGCACACTTTCACCATTTTGCAAAAAAGCAAAATACCTTAAACTTAATTATTTTAATGACAAAAATAGGCTTTTATAATCCTATATATCATGCAGTATATGGCAAGGCTTAAAGTGTAAAACGCCGTAAAAAGCGTTAAAGACAAAATTTTGCTTTAAAAACTTATTCAAAGTAGAGCACAAGTGTAAAATAATGAAATAAAACACTTATCTGAATCGTACGACCAAAATCCGTAACGGAAAGAATCGAAATAAATCTCCTAAACAAACGTCGAGCGAAACTACGCCGCCATTTTAACAGTAAAGGCTCAGAGCAGTGCTCAGAGACTACTTGCTAAACTATTAGAGCCATCTTAATGTATAAGGCGCGACCAAAATCTCCATTGTCCCCCGCTGCAGTACCCTGATTCCGCCACTAGGCGTAAATAGGAATAAGGTCGATTGACGCACTAGTCGCCTTCGACTTTGAGCCGTTGGTATAATTCGTAAACAGCGCTCAGATAAAAGTAGGGGGAGGAAAAACCGAAAAGGGGACTGAGAAGGGAAATTCGGTGGGGATCACTCTGCTGCCGCAGAATAACTGCTGGCCGGGAGATTACAGTACTGCAGCAGTAGAAAGGACTGCTCCAGTTTCTCAATCGCGCTCGTACTAGAGAGGCGCGATTTTTCGCCAAATGGCGATGTTTAGATGAAATCCGGTGGTTTTTGCTTTTGTTTCTTTTAGTTATATCGTCTTTAAAATATCTTTATTTTTTAAATCCAGTTAAATTATTTATTTCTTCCCTCGTATTAAGGAAATTAAATAACCTACGCTTTCCTTTTATCAATATGCCGTCGTTTTTAATTTGTGTCGCTAGGTAAGACATTTTCCATTTTATTTTGACGTTTTCTATTTTTTTTCTCCTTTTGATAACATTTTCGTGGATGAATATTGGATATCGGGGCCCAGAGTTTTATTAGCTGTTAAATAAAATAAATAAATTAGCTGTTAAATAAAAATATTAATTTTAAATTACCACATAGAATTCATAAACATGGATTTTTCGATAGGTAACATTTTTTCACGGAAAATATTTTGTATCTAATGAATTTGGGGTTTCTAGTGTATATATTAAAATATAACAGGGCGAATAGAATAGGATTCTTTAAGATGATTATTTAAAATCTCACTTTTATTACTTTTTATTTTCAAATTTTCGAATAAATTGGTTTTGTTAGCAATTCCAGTAATTTTTACCTGATTTCCAAAATATAGAGGTTAAAACGTAAGTCTAATCTACGATTTTATAAAATGCGGAGGGCTTCTCTATCATCTTCTATCACTCACCGGTTCGTGCCGCTTCCAAATGCGGGGGCTTAGGGGGAGCTAGTACAAACAGAAACCCAGATACCCTATTAGCAGAGTGGTACCAGGGGTACCGTCAGTTTTGCAACTAATATAAAGGGATATACTAAAAGCAAACTATTTTTTTTTAAATAAACACTTAATTTCGTAAAATAATTACTTAATTTTATCAAGAAAACATTAAAAAGCCGACTGTATAGTAATTAATGAAGTAATACTTAATGCTAATGTCAACAGATTTAAACCCACATTTAACCAGAGGTGTTGGGCCCATTATACAGGGGTACAGAGCAGTTATGGGTCAAATTACAGAGGTTTCTTTGAATGAGGTCATGAGGGATTTCTAAAAATATTTTTGACCCTAAACATTGCGGCCCGGGTTAACGGTAATATCGGGCAATAAATTGCGCGGGTTAACGGTAATTTCGGGCAATAAACTGCGCGGGTTAACGGTAATTTCGGGCAATAAACTGCGCGGGTTAACGGTAATTTCGGGCAATAAACTGCGCGGGTTAACGGTAATTTCGGGCAATAAACTGCGCGGGTTAACGGTAATCTCGGGCAATAAACTGCGCGGGTTAACGGTAATTTCGGGCAATAAACTGCGCGGGTTAACGGTAATTTCGGGCAATAAACTGCGCGGGTTAACGGTAATTTCGGGCAATAAACTGCGCGGGTTAACGGTAATTTCGGGCAATAAACTGCGCGGGTTAACGGTAATTTCGGGCAATAAACTGCGCGGGTTAACGGTAATTTCGGGCAATAAACTGCGCGGGTTAACGGTAATTTCGGGCAATAAACTGCGCGGGTTAACGGTAATTTCGGGCAATAAACTGCGCGGGTTAACGGTAATTTCGGGCAATAAACTGCGCGGGTTAACGGTAATTTCGGGCAATAAACTAAGTCGGTTAACGGTAATTTCGGGCATTAAACTAAGCGTGTTGACGGTAATTTTGGGCACGAAATCGCGCGGGCTAACGGTACTTTTGGGCACAAAATCTCGCGGACTAATATAATGGTTATTTTTAAATAGCTAGTGTGAGTTGACGGTAAATCAACCACAAATATGGTTAGGATATTAAAGATATGATATTGTTGGTGTTGTATATATTTTTTTGTGGTTAGGTTGTGAGATTTGGTGCCATCAATTTAAATCACAAAATTATAGAAATAATATAAAATGGAAAGTAATAAATGTACCGATTCAGATGTTTCGTGTACAACAGACTCTGGGTAAGATAGCACAGAACCCTTGAAATTCAGAGCACCGCAATTTTTGCATTGATAATGTCTGCCTCTTAAGAATTTATTTAAATGGTCTGATTAAAAACAAATGCAGGAATTGTTTATACTAGCACTTTTCTGTTGATTTATGTATGCTTTGGGCTCAAGCTTCAGCGGCACCAGATATCAGTTGCTTATTTTTCATATTGCTAATGTGCTAATTAAATATCTGAGTTTTCAGTATGTTAACTGAACATTGCTGTCATGTTCCTAGGTTCAGTAAAGTTATAACATCATGTGGCAAATTACAAATTTCGCCAAGTTCGACACGGTCACTCAGTGTCGTACATGGGGATATGACAAGGTTAAAACCTCGAGTACGAGCTTACATAGAGGAAAAATCTAGAGTCTGTCAACCTGATAATATTCATATTTGTGATGGAAGTGATGCAGAAAATGACTATTTGCTTAATTTAATGCAAAAGCAAGGCATGATTGTACCACTCAAGAAATATGAAAATTGGTAAGAATGCCTTAATTAATCATTAAATCTAACCTTTTAAAGAAACTAAGATAAAAAAAACTGGCTTTTAAGAATTTGAAATATTCTCTATCCAAAAATTGAAGGTTGTCTGTTTAGAAAACACAAAGACCAGCATCAATGAAATTACCTTTTTGGTATGTCAATGAATTTAGAATAGTTACCAAACCAGTTTTATAAAACTGGGGAATACCTTAATTGTGGGGTGTGCTCTTAAAAAATGCCCCAAAGCTAGGGCTGTTCACCTCAATCTATACTTAATTCAATGACAAATCATTATCTTCAAAATACGGAAATGCGTTAGCCTCAGTCAGTCTCATACTCAATTATAATATGACCTTATTATATTGCAGCTGGCTCTCCCGTACTGATCCTGCTGATGTTGCCCGTGTTGAAAGCTTAACATTTATTTCAACTAACAACAAAAGAGACACTATACCTATCCCTAAAGATGGTGTCAAAGGCATGCTTGGCAACTGGATGGAACCAGATGACATGAAAAAAGCACTAAATGACCGTTTCCCCGGTTGCATGCAAGGTCAAAACACCCTTACAAATTTCCCTTAAAATAACCTGGTATCCTTAATTTGACCTAAATTTCAGGTCGTACAATGTACATAATTCCATTTAGCATGGGTCCTATTGGTTCACCCCTATCCAAAATTGGTATCCAGCTCACAGATTCACCCTATGTCGTGGCTAGTATGCGAATTATGACCAGAATGGGCTCAGCAGCCTTGAAAGTCCTTGGGGAGAGTGATTTTGTCAAATGTTTGCATTCCATTGGTCAACCTTTACCCCTAAAATGTAAGCTACTCTCCTAAGACTAATTTTCGTCTCTAACTAATTTGCCAACTTCCTTCGTTAACATAATCATTTTTATCGTTATAATTATAGCTCAACCCGTAAACAACTGGCCCTGTAATCCAGGAAAAACAATCATATCTCATTTGCCTGACAACAACGAGATTTGTTCATTTGGAAGTGGTTACGGTGGAAATTCTCTATTGGGGAAAAAATGTTTTGCTCTTCGTATTGGTTCCATATTGGGCAAGCGGGAGGGTTGGCTCGCTGAACATATGCTGGTAAGACACAGAGGCGTACAATGACGTGCGATATAGACCTCTTTCAAATCATAATGATAAGATATCAGCTTATTCATTGGTTTAGGAGGCATCGTAAAAGGTTTTAACATAATCAGTCTCCTTATGAACACTCAGAGGCCAAACTCTCTTATTATCTCATGGAAATTTTTTGATAACTGATCATTTTTTCATTTGTCTGTATAGAGGATTAACCCATATTTTAAAGACGCAATATTAGATCACTATTAGATAACTTTAATCTGGGAGAAGTACTAGAAACTATGGTCTTACGCATATAACTTAATAGTGCTGTAATTGTAGATTTCTCTCTTAAAGACATTTTAGAGAAAAATAGGCCAAATTGTACCTTAGCCTTGGGTGGGTTGAAAATTAACTTCATTTTCTTTGTAGATTTTAGGCATCACTAATCCCCAGGGAAAAAAGAAATATGTCGCAGCTGCATTTCCTAGTGCTTGTGGCAAAACTAACCTAGCCATGATGACCCCGTCACTACCGGGCTACAAAGTAGAATGTGTGGGTGATGATATTGCTTGGATGAAATTTGATGAGGAAGGTAGACTACGTGCCATAAACCCGGAAAATGGCTTTTTCGGTGTCGCTCCAGGTACAACAAAATTCGGATACCCCATTGTTCGATTGAACTTTTCTCTATAAACTCTCTAAAGTACTGAAATTGGCTTCTTATTTTTAGGTACTTCTATGAAAACTAACCCAAATGCAATGTTGACTATCCAAAAAAACACTATCTTCACCAATGTGGCAGAAACCAGTGATGGTGGCGTGTTTTGGGAAGGTTTAGATGATGACACAATCAAGGATGTCAAAATTAAGTCGTGGCTAGGTGTTGAAAATTGGACGCCAGATTCTGGAAAACCTGCTGCACATCCTAATTCTAGGTACTAAGATGGGAAACTCTTCACTAAAAAGACTAAAAATGTCACGAGATAAGCTGCATCCAATCAGGGATACCATTCCCACCGTGGAAAATTTTTTCCATGGATTAATTAATTCTAATATATTAATTCAGTCATTAAGCTAGATCACATGAGTATCTTTTCCATGTCATCAGATCGGTTCCTCATTGTGGTCCCTAAACTTAGTGCCATACCATAATTTTGCGCAGATATGCTAAATATAACTTAAATCTACATAAAAGGTTTAAGTAAAGAAAAATAGCCTTTTAGTATACCTCTTACGTCACTGCCTCTAACATTTACAAGTCTTGAGAAATTTAATATTTTAGAAGACTTAAGAGAAACATTTTAAATTTCTACTTTTTATTAGTTTTATTTTACAGAGCCATCTATTTAATGTCTTAAATAGGCCTCTCCATGAAATAAAATGTAGTATGGTATAAAAATTATTTTTGAGGTGTAAAAAGCCGAAGTTTATCTTAAGTGTTTGGGCATACTTCACGCTAGGTCAACCAGAATCGTAAACGATCATGTTCTGGTTGAAATTTTTACTTTAAAATTGGTAGTGCCCTCTACCAAGATATTATTCAAAAATTGGTTGTACAAAAATGAGTATTCATTCATAAAATTGCTTAAAATAAGTAATGAGAAAATATTAATATAATGGCTGAACTAATTCTTAATAATTACAGATTTTGCACACCAGCTAATCAATGCCCGATAATGGACCCAGCTTGGGAAGACCCAAAAGGAGTTCCTATCGATGCAATAATTTTTGGTGGTAGACGACCTAAAGGAGTTCCTCTAGTTTATGAAGCTTTAAATTGGAAACACGGAGTTTTTATTGGCTCTTCTATGCGATCAGAAGCAACAGCTGCTGCTGAACATAAAGGTATTACTTTGTTCAATGTTTCCCCTTAATGCAAGATTTAATTTATTATTTATTTCGCAGGAAAAGTAATAATGCACGACCCATTTGCCATGAGACCTTTCTTTGGGTACAATTTTGGTCACTATTTATCGCACTGGTTAAGTTTTGAGAAAAAAGGAAATCTTCAACTTCCACGAATCTTTCACGTCAATTGGTTCCGTAAGGGTGATGATGGTAAATTCCTCTGGCCTGGATTTGGAGAAAACTGCCGCGTTTTGGACTGGATCTGTCGCAGGGTAGATGGAGATGATATAGCTCAAGAAACTGCGATTGGTTACATCCCCAAAGATAATTCATTAATCGTTGATGGTTTAAAAGGTGATGTAAACATGAAAGAACTGTTCAGCTTACCTAAAGAATTCTGGCAACAAGAATGCGAAGAAGTGCACAAGTATTTAACGGAGCAAGTTAATGAGGATATGCCACAAGAGGTTTTGGAGGAACTTTCCAAGCTAAAAGAAAGGGTTAGAACCATGTAGGATCTCATTTGAATTAAACTACGCAGACCCACCGAGAATATTAGGCATTTTTAGACTAGATTTCCAATTACCATTGCCCATATATTCTCAAAAGTGTAATATTTTTTACATCAATGCAGCCACATTTTTATTTTTTTTAAGAGATTGAATTTTTTTGTAGAACATAATTTTAAAATCATAAAATTTTATTATGGTTTAAGTTTTTTTTAGAACAAACTTATGGTGTCGGCCAAAGGCCTTAGACACCAAACACCAAAATAAAAGATAAAAATGGTATAAATAAAGTAGGATATTTTAATTTGTCCTTAATACATGTGTAAAGGCAAAGGTTAATTTCAATTAAATTCCTAGAATCTAAAATTTTTAAGGCCAACAATTTATTTTTTTCAACTAAAGCCCGATTTCAATTTTTTTGAACTGCTCAATTTTATTTTCTACTAAATTTTGATGAAATTTAAAAATACTGAATTTAAAGTGAAAGTAAAAAGGGATTTATTTTTTTAAATACTTAAAAATTATCACTTAAAATAAATGGCACATATTTAATATCCCTTTTTATTATTCTTAAAGAGATTTATAAAAAGGCAAGTGTACTTAATTTCAATTTCCTAAAATCTATTTCACCGTTGTTAAACTAGTCAGATGTTTATTTGTGTATAAAAGGTTAACATGCAAAAGTGAAATTTAAAAATAAAAATTCGAGTTCTAGAAGTTATTGAAAATGAGCTTTTTTCAGGAATAAGAAATGCTTATAAAGCCGAAGGTTTTGTTTTGTATATACAATGCGCGTTATTGGTTATTGACTTGAAAAAAATAAAATCGTCCAGGAATCCTTTTCAAAGCTTATTTTTAACATATAATGCCACTTCCTTGAAAGGTCACATCAAAGCTTCTCCCTTCCCCAAAACACACAATGCATTTTATGAAGCATAAAAAGTAACCTCCCTTTTTGTTATATAAATAAAGCAAATATTCCCAAATTTAGTTTCGCTTCAACCTGTTAAAGACTTTATCGCTCACAATAATGCAGTTCCACCAAAAGTAAATGAACCAAAGTTATCAGACTGCAATACTATTCATGCTGGAGGTGTTTTCCTTATAAAGTTACATTTTGACCTCGAATTTGGAATTTTGCGCGCTCCTAGGCCTAAAAAAACTTTTTGTTTTTATGAAACCATTTTTTATACATAAAAATACGTATACCCACAATTCCCAAGTGCAATTTATCTCGTCTAAAGACTGAAATGGAAATTAGCTTTTATTTAACTCAATTTTATCAATTTTCATAAGGAAAACCCAGCACAATTTCAATAACTTCGGTTCATTTACTTATGGTTCCACTGATGTTGGAATTTAAAATTACTACATATTTTATGAACTATATTTATTATCTCATAATTTATGGAGTGACACATTTTATAAGAATTAAACAACAGAATTATGTAACTTTTGTAAGAAGGTGAACAGTTAACCTACTCAATTTATCAAAAAAAGGACTTTATTTGCTAGATGAAAAAACTACAAAGAATTTGTCAACAGCAACATTTTGCCTCTGCGACCCACTTGTTAAAAATAAACTCAATTAAACCTATCCTTATATATAGAATTAATGATGTATTGTTTTCAGGGCCATATTTTTCTTTAATTCAACCTCAACCACGATTTTTTTCTCATTCATTTTGGCAACATTTAGCACTTACAGCGAAGATGGTTTTTTGGCTTAAGTTTAAAAACATTTTGGATGAAATCCAACAATTTTTACCGAGGGGAAGACTAGACTATCCGTTATTAGAACACCTCACTTTCCTTTCCTACTAACGTTTTTTTAACACACTGGCTAAATATTTCAAGCACTCAAAACTATTTCAAACGTATGGGTTGGGTAGTAAGTAGCGAAATATGTTTAATGCAATCCTTACTCTCAAAGAGTTAAATTCTGATAAATTTAGAGTAAATTATTGTTGCCTAAATGGCTAAATTATCAGAATCCCCATTTTGTTCTCTCCACAAAGGAACATCGGTACTTTTAAACGTATGTCAAATATTGGTTTTTCAAAATGATCTGAATTAACTACAAATGTTTCTATTTTTGGCAGGTTTTTCAAAGAGCTGATGATAATGGTCTTAAAATTATACTATTTAAAAAAAATCTTAAAGATATATTTAAATAAAGGAAATTCTTACAGATAATGGTTTACTATCACGTCAAGAGTTTATTGATTTCTTTTTTGATGGAATATTGACAGAGGATGAACTTATCGATATATTTGATGAAGTTGACCTGCATCATAATGGGTAAATTTAATTTTTTTTTTACTCGACAAGTGCTATTTTTTGGTTTTACTAAATCGTTACAGAAATATCAATTCCTCGGATTTATGCACTTTCTTATGGATGCATCTTGGAATATTTGAACCCGCTTTGGCAGCTGTCGAAGATTTAAGTTTGAGCGTATCCCAAGCATCGAGTTCAGTAGATAAAGTAAATAAGAAATTAGGTAATTGAGAGTGAGTTGAACCTCAAGATCTTACCTTATTTTTAATCAAATTAAAAGTTGTACAAGCGAGATTCGGTGCAAACTCAGTTTGTTACTCGTTATATGGTGAAAGAACTTCAACATCAGTTAACATCCATTCAACAACAACTTCAAGTACTCAGTTCTAAGTTGGAGGAAGATGTCATACCAGTTATAGATAGGTACATAAGCTTATCTATATAATTACCCGCCCTTCACCAAATATGATCAACAAGGGTACCTGTTCCTTAGAAAATCTCCACCGGTTGTCAAATGCAAGAATAGGTTTCCCATTATCCCCCGGGTTAAACCGATTCGTTTGAAGAAGCAAATGGTGACGCAAACTTCCCTTCACATCGAAGGCATGGTTTGTTTTAATGCACTTAAGTTTAAATTAAAGCACTAATAGAATTTACAATTAAAATAGATACTAGTCAAGACTTGGATATTCAAGTACGAAAATTGGAAAAGTTAGTTCGCCAATTAGAAAACCAAGTAAGATTAATTATTTTCATCTTAGGTCCTGATATTATAAGCTTTACTATAATAAGATAAATTTCAGCCCTTATTGAAAAAAACCATGGAAGTTGACATTGAGGAAAATGAAGAAAAATTGGTATATACAATCACTAAATATAGTTTCAATAATGTTTATACAGCCTATATATGTAAAACAGCTTCTACTGGTGCAACAAAGCCTACCAGCTGAAACCAGCGCCATAGAGCAGTTCCGCGAATCTCTAAAAATTTATGGGGAAGAGACTAAAATAATGGAAGGCTGCTTGCAGTTAGTTAAATTTTATTACAAAAACTTTATGGACACAAATTTATAATGTATCTTAAATGATACGCACAATTTAGCGTTTGTATCAAGTGGTACAGTACAGTCACTACTTTCGTAGTTTACGAAGTTTGGGATTCTGAAACTGTTTGGAACAAGTATGGAACCAGTTTTTTTTTTTATTCATTAAGCTATAAATACAATTATTCTGACAATAACTTTTACCCCAAGTCATGTTAGATCTAAAGTTTACAAAAGGTTTCAACATCAAAATGTAGATTGTCTTCGTAAACCCGAATTCGTGAGCGTAATGGAGATACCAGGTAGCGTACAAAAATACACTGATATATTTACAAGTACAAAAATATATTTAATCTTTTTTTTACAAAATCACTTATTATCCAGCCTCATGGTGGCAAAGCGAATCGTAAAAAATTTCACTCTCCAAAGACCAAACTTTCATGACTAATCCATTTTTGATTAGTTACTATATTTAACTTTCTCTTCTTAAATATTTTAGGAAAAAATTTGAGGATTTCTTATATACAACCCAATATTCTATTATCCTTTTAAAAATAGACTTTTACAATTTTATTCTACATGAGTAAAAAAATCCAATAAAACTTTTTAAATCCAACCACTCTTTCAAATTCTTTCACACTGTTATTAACATACAAAATAACTTTTGACAATTTAAACAACCTAATTATTATGGCATTTTAACATAAGCCCATTAAAATAACTCATTAATGATTTCATCAGGGGAAGCTGGTAGAATACGAAATTATAGAACTATAAATGTCAACTTTAAAATGTTTTTACTGATAAATTTGGATAAATCTTCTAAGTTACAGCCACGGCTGTTAAAAACATTTTCCATAGATAAGATAACAGGTATTATTTGCAGAGTACATACCTTATGTTATTAGAAAAAAACAATAAACTGACCATATTAACATCCGAAAAGATATACATTAAAGATAAGACTGCACCACGGGTTGATTAGACTGATAGGTCAGAGGTTGTAGATGGCCGCAGGTGGGAGTAATATTACAGTATGCAGTGCATATTGGACCTTGGACTGACATGCGATGAACATGCCTTACTCTTGACTGTAGTTCAGACAAAGTGTAGGGGTAATCTGGTCCTGGACTGCGTCCAAAGTAGTCTGGTTTTTTGGGATACATGTCATCACCTAAAAGAATAGAAATACAACTAATAAATTGACAGTAAATATATTTCAGCATGGTACAGTTAAATTTCTATTTTTATACTACCACAATGGACTAATTAATTAGTCCATGCTACCACCTACTTACCACCAAAATCAAAATTATTTAAAAAAATCAACAAAATTCAATTTGTTGAACAAATATAATTTTTCCAAAACCATTTCTTTCTATAGTAAATTTGGGAAATTCCCAAATATTTTACTCCTAAAAAAAAATTAGGTTAGGACAAAAGAATCTCGTAAAATGATAATAAATCTAGCTCTCATGTAATTTACATTAAAAAAAGCAAGACACCAATGAGAGCCTTTAAAATATGTCGCGGAATTTGCGCAACTATCTTGAATTTTATATCTAACATTAATTGATTTACCAGGAACTAAGAGAAAATTATTGAAGCAATTAGTTCAAGAGAACGGTTTGTCACATTGATTTTTTATAATTCAAATAAAAAATTGTATTTTTACCTGTTTAAAATTCAGCACATCTATCATGATAAATTGATTATTTATGGAAAGAACGTGCTTTGGCAAGAAAGTTACCTCCCTTCCCACATACTACTACTACTGGGTGCCAGTCAACCATGCAACTGAGAAGTTAAAGGTTGACATCGTTCAACCATTATTAGTTTTTTGGTTGACAAGTTTTTCCTTTAATTTTTAATCATAATTCCAATTAAACGTAGCACAAATTATAGTTACGGTATACAGCAAACCATAATTACCATATAAAAAGCAATAATGAAGGGGAAAGTTACGATTCAAATCTATGCACCCTGTACATTTTAATTTCAATACGCATCTTTGTGAATATTGTTAAAGCATCTGTACAAATTAAAATTAACTATTATAAATATTAATAAAATAAACATTAAATGATTATTTGTTAATTACTGAACAATAGAAAATGTATTTATATACCAGTGCCTTATTAACCCATGACATGGCCCCTAGGCTTTGGCCTAGTCAGCCTTATGGTTAACGAAAGACCCCTTAGATATGGTACATTTTGTAACTTTCACTACCCATTAAAATTCAACACACCTATCAAGATACTATCATTTATGGAAATAACTTACCTTAGTGAGAAAGTTACCCCTCCCCAGATACTACTATTAGGTGCCAGTCAACTGTGCAGCCGCCGAGTACGGGTTGACATAGTTCAATTGATATTAGTTTTTGGGTGACAAAAAATTAATTTAATTTTTGTTGAAAACATTAATCATAGTTAGGCAGTATTGAGAATTTTATAATTCGAATATAAAAACCAAATAAAGGGAAAACGTTAAAATTAAAATATTTAAAACCTGTATATTTTCATTGAAATATGAATGAATTGTAAATTTTGTCAAAACGTCTATACAAATGAAAATGAACTTGATCGTAAAATAAGCATTAAATGTTTATTTGTTAATTACTGAACCATAACCAAGAATAAATTTATTTACACTCACTATGTATAAATAAATTCATTTTCTTTAAAGAAAGACCTCTTTAGATGCAAAATTCAATCAATCATATACCAATTTAGGTAAAAGGTCGTTGTCCTTATCAAATACTCACTAAAAAGTTTTTAATTAAGAAATATTTTAAATACTTTAGGCAAATTCTTGGAATAATTAGTGTTCGAAAAATTTGAATTACGTTAATGTTCTTTGCTTCGTATATGCAATGAAAATATTATTCGTGAAGGAGGAAGTCTATTTGGAATTAGAAGATGTAGCATGTTTCAATTCGCGATATTGATGTGACGGTTCAAAGATAAAAATCAGGACGTACTTTCTCAACAGGCTTAATATAATTTTAAACATCATAGATTATACTAATATACTTGTTAGCTAATTGTATTAAATAACTCATTTTGGTATTTTTATATTTTATATTTCTTTTCAACATTGAACTGAAATCAGCTACAAATATTCTATCCATGTTTAAAATAAATTTCATAAAAAGTTATTTAAATCCACAAAAGTTCAATAATTCAAAACCATTGAACAGTTATTGCCAGTATTTAAAAAAATACTTTTCACATTGGAAAATTTAGAATTAAAATTGTAATTTTTCTTTCCAAAAATATCTTTTTTTGAAATGTTTCTAAATAAATCATTTCTGGATATTATGAAAGTTCACCCAAACAACTTTACGGATGCTTCTTAAGGCTTTTGTACTCTCTCAATCTTAGTTTTATTAATAGCTTGTGTTCAGAGGTACCAGATTTATAGCAGAATTATACGAAATAAAGTTAATTGTTATTCTGTCAATTCGTATGTTTAAAATATATTTAATTTTTTGGGCAATTTCACAAGAAAAAAAAAGAGTGGAAAATATTTGAAAGTTTTCTTTCAAGAGAATTATCAAAAACTGATTACACTAAAATGTCTGTGGGAAAGACAAAATGGAAATATACTTGCAAAAATACCCTGATCTCAAACCAAATATGTACTGGTACTTATATTTTATCAGCAAAGATTATAAATTGTTTTTCTAACAAAACTTTTTAGAAAAAACCCAAACTCTTAAGTCAAGTTTTCATAAATACATAAATTAATATAAAACTATAAATACTATTGAAAATATGATTTTCAGTCTGAGCTTACCAGTAATTTAATATGAAGTATAATTTGTACTATATTGAGAATGGTAAAAAATTACCGGAGCATATTAATTTTAAGAATTAGCTAAAGCATGGTTTTTAAATTATTAGGTAACACAGCTCTTAATTAAGACCTTTTAATTAAAATGTACATTTTTAATTTTCAACTAAAGCTCAACAAACCCTGAAGTTATATTTAAGCACATTAAAGTTACATAAATCTAAGATGGAAATACTTGGTCAATTTTTATAAACGGTATAAAATTTTCGATACAATAAATAGGGGTCAAATTAACTGATAATGATTAAAGCATTTTAAAATGGTTTTAAGCTTTAGCAAATATACTATTTAAAAAATTTATATACAACGATATTTCAGGTGCACAAGGAATTTTATTTAAAAGAAATAAAAATATTTACAACCCAGGGTTGTAAATATTTTTATTTCTTTTAAATAAAATTCCTTGTGCATCTGAAATATCGTTGTATATAAATTTTTTAAATAGATTAAAGCATTGCCAAAATAAAATAGTGGAAACTCTGACCAACCTAACCGGAAACTAGAAGGAAAGTTTTGGTAAAAAAATCTGTCAGAAATTTTATCTTTCCTGTTAAAACAAATCATGCGGATATTAATAGAAGGGTTTTTTTAATTTTTTTGGTAAAATATTATATTTTATGGGCCCCAAAATTACATACTAGTAAATACATTTTGGTTTTTAAATATACGGAATGAGAAGTATTTAATAAATATCTCTTGACAGAAGTATACGAATGGTCAGAGGTGTTAATTTTCATGGTTAAATATTTACCGTGTATTAACTACACCTAATGTAGTATACTGTAAAAATTACCTCTATATATTTATTATACAAACTATATTGCTCCAATGAAACAATTAAAAAAAACACTTTTTGCTTTAGAAAAATTACGTATAAAAGGGGTTATCACGGTCCAAGCTACGAAGTGAAACAACTTTCTTATGATGTATTTCACTATCTTTTTGCTGAAACGTATTTTGAAAAAGTACCAAGAGGCTGGAGTGCATACTTATCTCAAATGATATATATTTGTTAAATGTTAGTGTTTATTTAAATTTATACATAATAGCAAATCGTTATGGTGATTTGACATGGTTCATAACTTCATAAAATTTGATTAATGGTTAGTGGTTACTTAAAAAAGAAAAACCCCTTAACATTAGAAATTATGTAATTCTATCCAGGAAGATGTTTAGTGTGGAAAATACATTAAGTTCAGCGAAAGGAAGCCCTCATTATTGCTTTGTTAGGAAATTCTAAATGAGGCGTTAAACATGGTTTAATTGCACAATATAAGTGTTGGAAGACTCATAAATACCTCAAATTTTTTTGATTAATTAAATATTATTGCAAATTTAAAACTTTTTTGCGGAATAATTATTTTGTTAGGAGATACCAAGTGAAATGCTAAGTCTCCGTTTTTTCACCTATAGATAGTTGTTAGATTTCCTAAAACTAATTTTATTTCATTGGTAAAAATATATAAAAAAAAGAAATTTCTGCAGTCAAGCAAAATTAAGCTACAGCTGAAGTAAATATTTCTTAAATATGAGAAGGGGAAGGAATAAGTATCGCAGGAAGGATATTATTACCCACTATTATTCTTTAATTATTTGCTTATGCTCATAAGAATTTAAAATAAAACTAGTTATATGTATATATATATTATACATAAACGTATATACAAAAGTAGTGTTTGTATAGGGTGTCAGAAAAATCTACAGAGCAGGGTAGTTAAATTAAGGTAAAATCACAAGTGAACCTTAATAACTAAGGTTATAGAAGGTTAATAAAAATAAAAATTTAGGGATAAAGGATTTGTTAAGTAATTAAATTGCCAGTTATATACGTTTAACATGTTATTTGTAATGAATTATATTTTGTACTTCACCGTGGTACAGAATTCATGTACAAAATAATAAGAGTATTTTTCATATTGTTAAGAATCAAGTATTGCGAATTTACTTTCTCATCCAGATAATGAATGTTTTCGATTACACTTAGTCACACACACCAAATTTACGTCTGATATTTCAATTTGCATTGAAATCTAACTCTTATAATAGAAAAAGAAACTACCCATTTTTAAAAACGTAAAAATTGACTGACCAGGCAAAAGAGAGAGGGCTCCATCTTGTGCTGTAGCAATTACAGGTAGCCACTGTTCGCAACCCATTGTACCTCTTTTAATCGCAAATGTCTGAAGTTGTGAATAGGAAATGAGGTGGTGTAGTCTGGACAATTCATAAACTTGAGGCGGTGCCAAGAAGACTGAGTTTGTTAAGTGTTCTTCCAGCATTGCTTGTGGAGTACACCACTGCAAAAAAAATTCAATAACTTAAAAGTTAAGATCTATTCACTTTAGATAACAAAGTCTGCGAATAAAGTACCTTTAAAGTAATAACTTCACTCTGATCCAGAACAACTTCGGGTTGTTTTTCCAGACAGCAAAGGTAAAACATAGTATCATAACGTCTGTGTCCAACGCTGGTGGGCGTTAGCCAGTCCCACCATTCGTAGAGTGACCAGAGGTTGGGACAGGTTTTGGTTTCAAGGCACAAATCGATAAAATTGAGCGGGTCTTCGTGTATTCTATCCCTCCAAGCAACCAAATCAATGTTGCTGTTTTCACCCTTCATGCTAAACAACAAATCGTTACTGATTTTATTTCCCTCCTTAGGTGGCTTAGTGAGTAACAAAATTCCAGTCTCTTCAAAGGTTTCGCGAATAGCGGCAATCCTTAAAGCGATATCAGGTGGCAAAAAGTTTGTTCCTTTACGATCGGCTCCAGCTAGAGTTGATGGATTTGTAATCATAGTTGGTCTTGGGCCAGTAACTGATGTACAAAACGTTTCCAAGTTGTCTCTGTTAACTCCAAGCTTATCGAACACTTCGTACCAGCGTGGTGAAAAATCAGCCAACTCTACTAAGCCACCAGGAAAGACGTATGCATTTGCCATGAACGAGCTCAAACTACTGCGTTTCACCATTAACAATCTGTAATCACATCGGGCTACGCTGCTTTTCTTAACTGTAATGGCCATAGCTTTACCCAGATTGTTGCCAACCATCTCGTGAAGAGACGTCTTCGCTACTATTATCAAACTAGAAGCTTCTTTCCAAGGTGGGGCAGGCATGTCTGAAATGGTAAATAAATGATTAGAACACAATAATTAGCATTAAACCATAATAAAAAAGAATCATTATACCTTGATTCGTACGCGTAAATTTATCTAGAGCCATGCCAAGGCTTCTAAAACCCTTTTTCAAACCAAATTTCTCAGAATTACTAGACATAGCTGCCTCAGATTTACTCAAGAACTTTAGAGAGCCAAATATTAATTCACTTGAGCTCTGAAACCTATCTAAGGCTCTGCTTAGAAAGCAGCAGATAATCATTAGGCCCTTGGTTTTTTTAAACTAGTTTCACCATAAAAATGGAACAAAGTTTATAAACTGATAAGGCGAAGGGTTAATTTCGAAACTTCTGATTACGCTTAGTAAAAGAGGGAAACACTAGTTGTAGTGTCATTATATGCCCCCCCTCCCTAGCGAAGGACCTGTCGCATAGACAAGGCCAACTGCCCAACTCGAATAAAAACTGTTAATGACTAACTAGAGGAAGTTTTTTAATACACAAACTATAATGAACTTAGGCGACATAACTGTTCTTACAATAACGAAATTATATGATTTTATCAATATACCATAGGCGTAAGTAGATGGTATGCATAATAAATATATCATTAAACAAGAATGTCATTGGTATAAAACGCCATCTAGACGTACAAATTACACGGGAAAAAGTCGCAAAAACTTATTCAAAAAAATTTAATTTGAGGCCTATTTTTTAAATTACATACCTTTGTCTTTCTGCCTACGCGGCCGTGCCATTTCGTCCCTCATGATTATATTTTTGTAATTATATTAAAACTCAACTTTTTAAACAAAAAATTCTAGAGAATTAGCGAAGTTTTTTAAACATCGTTTTCGCGACGAGTAAAATTGGCGCGAAAACCAGGAAATATCCAAGCGGCAAAACGCGTTTTCGGAAGCGGCGGGAAAATAGACGCAAAATTCGAACGGAAATATTTCCCTCCGCTCAAAAGAACAACCGAAACAGGATATGGAAACTCCACGTATGAACCAAATTTCGGTAAAACGTTTTTTTGCACTATTCGGGAAAGTCTAAAGAGAATGAGGTTAGCTCATACCCCCGCTTCGAGCGAAAAAGCTAGCCAAGGGAATCGTGAAGAATGCGAGCAAGCCAGTTATGACGCGCGCACAAATTCATACCTACCAATAGCGTCTTACCAAACTTTTTTCATTATTACGTAAAAACACAGTGTACAGGTAGAAATTTAACTTAGCGTGCTCCCTTGAAAATTTGACCAATTGAATTTCGTGGTTTTTAACAGCTAAAGGTTGCTTATTGTGACGGGAAGGGAAATTTTGTATAATTTGAGGAAATTGAGGGAGATTTGGGTGGCATGAAAAATTATCTACCAGGACTGCGTTATGAAACCTATTGGACATTTTTATATTACTGTAAAACTGGTTCAATTTAACGCTATTTTCAATTCGATTGACAGAAAGAAAATATTAAGGCGAATAATTTTAATTTAAAGGCTTCAATAAAAGAAAATTTGGGAATGTTATAATATTCAGAAGGAAGTCTTTATTTTAAAGTGAAAGTGAAACACGGAAATACGAGATTTTAAGATTATGAAATATATTCTTCTAAAATTTGAAACATTTCATTATTCCGATTTTTTTTAAAATAAGGAAGTATTAACGAAATATAGTAGGGCAAATCTTAAAGAGTCGACCTAAAAAAAACGTTACGTAGTTAACTAGTCCAAGGTATTTGCCAACTGGTTCGTGTTACGTTGTACCCAATCTCGAAGACTGGCAATCGTCATTCATAAAGGAAAACACGTATTATTAATAAATTCTTCTTTACGATTAAAATGGCAGTCATCATAAAACGGAATCGTTTCAATAACTAAATTGTGTAGTCTCATGGCGTCTTTAGGTTGGCTTCGTTTAGCCAGATGTCAATAGTATATTTAGAGGTCGGGGATGGTTAACTTTTATTCAATAGATAAAGCTCTCAAAATTATTCGTAAAACATTTTGATCAAGTAATTTATATTTCTGTATTATCCGATTAATTTTTTGATAAATTTGTAAAATTAATCGGAAAAACGACGTTTTAATCATTTTCCAAAATATTAACCGGTAAATTTCTTTGTTTACATTTTTTTCCCGAAAAAAATCAATTTAAACATGGATAATGATTAACCGTCCCCGACCTCTAAGTATATTAATTTCAAAATCCTAGATAATTAAGAACCCAAGACCAAAGTGGTTTGGCTAGGTTTCGACAGATGGCCGAGGGGCTGATCACTCCGCCTAATCGGTGTACAGTGCCGTACCTTTGACTGTACTAATGGGATTACGCGTAATCTTTGAAGTCCCTGCCTTTGGCAGTGCTAATCTAAGCGTAATCCGGTGTACAGACTTTCGAAGAGTGGTTATTCCCTCGCAGATGGCGCCACGACATTAATGTTAAAATCAGTATGAATGCCAAAACAAATCATATCTTCAACTAAATAGTGGTTCGGCTAAATTTAGAGAGATGGCGGTAATAAATATTACCAGTTTGTGATTGTCAACCTTTCTATGGCCGTAGGTGGGAGGGGCTAATGACCGAAGAAGAAAATATCCCATTAAAAAGAATTAGTTGAAACGGAACGCTATAGGCCTACGGCATAGGAAATGCCTAAAAGAATACATAGATAAAAATCCCAACGTATTTTTCCTTTAAAATTAGCATCTCATATTAATTCTGTACAAAGTAATGAAACTTGACGGCGAAAGCCACTCCAATCGACGTACTATAATCTCTAGTCGGGAAATTAGCGTTTTATCCTTATATATTTCCTCTTACTTCCTAAAAACCCAAAATTTTCGACTTTCGGGTTTCTACAGAGAAAGTTGCCATAGGTACGGGTACTGAGGAAATATTCAATAAATAAAAGGTTAAATTTGAATTTAAAACGGGTTTGAGGTTCTCGAATATCTCGTATTTTGTGTAATTAACAAAATCCACGTATATAAAACAACCAAAAAACAACAGAGCTGTTTGAAATTTAACCCACTTGAGTACTATCATAAGTAACATAACAATAAATATGATACTTCTTATTGTTTTAATGAAAATTTCCTAACTGAGCCTTTTTTCGACACGAACATTCTCTCCAGGCTCCGACTTGGACTCGAGCCGTTGAGTAGCTTGTTATCGTCCTTGGTAGTATTCAAGGTTCGTAAATCGTGCATGCTTTAAGTGGGTAGTATTATATTTTGTGGTATGCATATTATTTAGACACTAGGGGGCTCTGTGCTGAAAACTAAACCTAGATTGCGCAATGGCTCCAAATCAGATGGGTGATAATAAAATAATAAGTATGTCAATTAGGAAAAATTATGTTACTTATGGTACTATCTAGAATGTAATTATTTTTACCATGAATGCGTTCATTTCAACCATGACTAACGAACTGCATTAGGTAGTTTGGCCGCTTCAGTCGCTAGGATGGGAGGGGCTTAGTTATTAAGACGTCGGTCAAGTTCCACCGCTTAAAAATTGTATTGAAGGGCAACGTTTTAAAACTTGACTAGCTTTCACTGCCAAGGCTTAGTGATAAATTTAGTTTCTTAAATTTGAATACACATCTTTTTGATTTAACGAAAATAGGTAAGAATATTCATAATAAATTCCTTTACTTATGATTATCAAGTAATTTTGGTTAGAGTACAATTATTTTTCTAAGAATCACGAGTCATTTTCATCGCCGGTTAAATCGCGCAATCCCGGAAACATTTTGTGGATCGAGTCACCGACAAACGCCTGTCTCCTGATTGGCTCAAGTGATTACGTAAAACACAGAAAGGCACCGCCCATCTTAGCCCCAGATGGTGGAAAGGGTTACAGGGTTGCCACATTATTCTCAGATTTAAATTCCCTGACTATTCCCAGTTTTCCCAAAATTAGACAGTTTTTAACTTTTACATTTATTACAAGTTAATAAATTTAATCAACTTATATTTCAGTACAAAGGTTATTTCAACGTTAAAAAACCTTTCAAGGATCTAAATAATAATAACAGAATTAGCCATAGATCTAGAGTAAAATTACCTAAAAAACTGAAATCCCTAACTTTTTACATATTCTTAAAATTCCCTGACCTTTTCCCGGCGTTTTAGGCCGATTTTTTAAAATCCCTGATTTGCCTGACGTGTGGCAACCCTGGATAATTATAGAGCAAAACGTTCATGGTTGAAATGAAAACATTCATATTTAGATCCCCCGAGCCACGGCACTACAGCGGGAGGAAACGTCACCGACGAAGACGTAAGCTTTAGAGATCCAATGAGATGCCAGACTGATTTGTTTAGGGGGAAGGAACTAGCCTTACTCTTCGAGCCTTAGTCGTAGTTATCCCCCCCCCCTGTATAAAATAAATAAATACATTCTTGATACTACTAAATATGATAATTTGAAAAAGGATTTTAAGTTTATTCAAGTATTTAAGTGTACTTGAGAAGAATAGAAGTGTTGTTTACTCAAATCAAAATGATTACCGTAGATAAAGGAAAAATTATACGCTTCATTTAGTGCGTAAAAACAAGCCCCTAAATTTTGTGGTTGAACAAGCACAGATAAGTATGCCTGCTAGAACCAATAAATGTAGTGATATTGTCGCGTTGCAATTTAAAGTACTTATAAAACTCTCTAATGTCTATCATTCCGTTAAGCTTCTTCGTTTATAAATCAAAACCATTTTTCGTTTAGGGTACGTTTGGAGTAGTTTTCTTGCGCGTTTATTAAGAATATAAATAAATTAATAAATTTTGAGAGGGGCTCCTCCTATAAATAATATATTTTGCAGAGGGGATCCTCTTATAATTAATATATTTTGGAGAGGGGATCCTCTTATAATTAATATATTTTGGAGAGGGGATCCTCTTATAATTAATATATTTTGGAGAGGGGATCCTCTTATAATTAATATATTTTGGAGAGGGGATCCTCTTATAATTAATATATTTTGCAGAGGGGATCCTCTTAAAATTAATATATTTTGCAGAGGGGATCCTCTTATAATTAATATATTTTGCAGAGGGGATCCTCTTATAATTAATATATTTTGCAGAGGGGATCCTCTTATAATTAATATATTTTGGAGAGGGGATCCTCTTAAAATTAATATATTTTGGAGAGGGGATCCTCTTATAATTAATATATTTTGGAGAGGGGATCCTCTTATAATTAATATATTTATGAGAGGGGATCCTCTTATAATTAATATATTTATGAGAGGGGATCCTCTTAAAATTAATATATTTTGCAGAGGGGTCCTCTTATAATTAATACATTTTGGAGAGGGCATGGATCCACTTAAAATTAGTAAATTTCAAAAACATTGTAAATCTCAGGGAACTACGCTACATCTCTGTATGGTTGGTCGACTCTAAAACCTTGCAAGAATATTAAGAAAATTCGCTAGCCGATAACCATCTTGATAAAACGGAAACAAACTTTTAACCCCAATGATCCGAAACGAATTTTGGGGTTGCGAAACTCTTACTTAACATTAATATACACAAAAACACCGTTGGAGAAGAAAACAAGTATAAGAAACATCCGAATTTGGCCATAAATTATTTACGGTATAAAATGCCGTAAAAAAATATATTTCGCATGAACCCAGGTATTTCCGAAATAAAAGGGCCAAAAACGCAAGAACTCATTCGACCGAAACTGGCGAGAGTTTAACAAAAAGAGGTAGCTAAGGCCACGGATGCTCTTGTAAAAAGTAACGTCACCTAAATTCTCACACCTCTTAATCGTTTACGAGACGTCTACCTTGAACGAAATTTATTTAAAAAAAAATTACCTATCCAATTCAAAAAAAATTAAGATTTGCAAGACCTAAAGTCCAGTTTGTAAAAGAGGTCAATGTATTTTGCCCCGGGAAATTTACGTGTCGGTATCTCGTAACTCATTAAAAAAAACGCACACAAAATGATCTTCCGCCATCTAAGAATCGATTTTGAAATGAAAGACAATATTAATGGTTTAACAATGTATAAAAATATAATGAATTAATTAAGGTAGAAGAAAAGTTTAAAAAATTTACCCAAAAAATTGTAAACGAATAATTATTTATTTTAAATACTGCCTCAGTATCGCCCTCTATGGCTTCAAACTGCAACTATTCACGCAAGTTTAAGCGCGAATATACGAAATTTCAATTCGTAAAAAGTTATTTATTTAAACACAACGTGAAATATTCCAACTAACCCGTTATTGGGATGGCGTACAAACAGTGGTGTAGCCAAGGGATATAGTGCACGCTTCCCCCGAAATGTAAAGTTGTATGAACAATTTGTTTTATAATTTTTCTTTAACCAATTACGCCATTGTGTACAAATCAAATGTTATCCGGTTATGAAAAAATTGTAAGAAACCACCGCAGGATTGCCAGGTTTTTCATTGAAATTCCCTGAGTTTTACCATTTCTAGAGATTTTCCCCGCCTTGTTTTATGCCAAAATTTAGAAAATGATACCATCCCCCTTCGAAATGATTCAACAATTCCAAATCACTTGGCATAATTAACAATTTAATAAAAAAAATTTACAGATATGGTATTATTATTACGTAAAAAGAAAACTAAAAGTTAAGGAAACTTCGATTAAAACATGCTTAAAACATATTAATTACATAATTGCCTATTGGTAATGATCATATATACTGCATTATCTATTTGTTTCTCTTAAATCCTTTTATTTATCACAGTGCCTAATGTCATTCAAAGTGTGCTTTTTATGATAGAAGCAAAAAAAACAACGAGGATTTTTTTTTATAAATTAAACATTCTCTTATCTTAATAACATACCGGACAAGCTAGGAAAAAATTAAATATATTTATATAAAAAATGGGAGTGAAATCACTTTGAATTAGTGGAAACGGCAGCACCCGGGTATATAACTTCTCCAGCAAAAGACAAAACGCCTTCGATAGTCAATTTGCAGAAGAAACAGTCTCTCTGGTGCAACAAATGCAACGAAATACACGAACGGCAGGATTGGTGTCCGCAAGGTTGAAAAGTGGCGGACTTGGGGTTCGCGTAACAAATGGTACATAAAGTTTCTTCGTCGACGATGCTATTTGATTCTTCTTGTTGAGCTAATTTATATCGTGCGTGTAACATGCTGGTAACTCCGCGGAACTGTTCCAGTTCTTGCAGGCTCACTTCGGAGTAATTCTTGAGGCTGAAGTAGGATTTACTAGAAGCCGGTGTTCCCTCCGATGGACCATCCTGTTCCATCTCTTCTGGCAGTAGAAAGTCGAGAGATGCTGGTTGGAAACTGGGTTCAGCCAATAGGGCCTTAATGGCTCTTTCTTGACTGGCGGATTGTCCGTTATCCACCAAGGACAACAGAATACCGGCCACGGCGACCAAAATAGGGAAATGGTTAACGGTTTCCAAACCAGGGATGTCCATACTGACGACTAGCTCGAAACAGCCGAATCGAGAGGTGACTCGGTTAAGTACTTGGCATAGGAGCTGGCACAGGCGGGTTAGAAGTATTTCCGCCGACGGCCTGGCCCAGTTGGTCAATAATTCGGGATCTAAGTGGACCACCATCTCCAGAACCCTAAGAAGGGCCAACGCCAGGTCGAAACAAGTGGCGCAAATCTTCAACTGTCTCGAATCTATGAAAACTCTCTCGGGACGGTTTGTGGCATTCTGGATTTCCTGCAACATCCCAATAAACTCCGAAAAGGCCCAGTTTAGTTGATTGAGAATACTGCTGAGAAAGACTGAGGCGGAATCTGGGTGTTCTCGGAGCCAATCCGTAACTTGCTTCTGAAAGAGGGGAGAAGGGCATGGCCTGTGATGGTTGTTGGAGATATCCTCGTTTTTCTGCCGGGCCTTGACCCCCAAGCGTTTGACTAGATGCGGCGGTATAGTGTATCGGAAGGCGAACCCGCAACCCTTCCACAGCCTCACCAGTATCCAATTTGATTGGGCCCACGCTCTGTTCTCGTAGGGTTGCAAGAGCGCCTTGACCATAGTCAACTGCGTGAACAACGGCATGTTCTCCAAAGCCTTGAGCGTGTTTGGATGGCAGACGAACGCGGCAAAAGCTTGGACTAGACTATCTTTTAAGTCCGCGTTGACGATCCGAGCGTTGGCGAAATTGTGAGCCAGGAAAGATCCGAATTGAACCAGCGTTTCTTCCCAGCCTGGCAATTCTTCAACCGGAAGTGATATTGTAAAAAAGGATCGCAGAGCGTTGCACGCTTTGATGCAGGCTTCCACGTAGAAGTCCGGTACGAAGGCGAAGAAAGGTCCCGACTGCGAAGCTTGATCGAGCGTTCTGAGTACAATGTGAAGCAGCCAGTAGACGTCGTCCCGGGTTTCTTTGCAATAAATTACCGCGCATACCCAGGCAAAGTGTCGGCTCTGTTCGTTAAGTTTCTTCGTAAATACTTCCCTCGCCTGCAACAGCGACGGCATAATTTCGGTTTCACAACTGCTCAAGCGAGAGTCCACGTCCTGCAAGGCAATGACGTACTCTTGCATGGACTCTCTAACCATGCACATCTTCTCCAGCTGTCTGTGAGCCGATATGACGTACAGGCGGATAACGCCGTCCAACAGCTCGATTAATACTTCGTAGTCATCCTTGTCGCGTCTGGCGGAGTGAGATTCCGCTTTCTGGAAATGATACGTTTCTAATTTTTCCGTCATCCTGGTCTCCGATCTCTCGGAGGTGTCCATCGCTTCCGGTTGGCGACTTTTGATGGCCGCCTTTAGCTCTTCCTGATATAGTTTCTGGAGGTGAGACAAGAGACCTCCGACTCGATGAATGTCGGAATAATTTATGGACCCGTTGTAAAAAACTTCAGTGGGTACAAAAAGGTTTTCCTTGCTAATGAAAGAGTTGCAGTGGTGCATACCCTTGAGGCAATCGAGGTGTTGCCTCAATAGCTTCACCAAGTGGTGAAAGAAAGCTAAAGCGACCGATAACGGGCACAAATGCACCATCGGTATACGACTGCCCCCGGAATTTTCTTTTAAAAAATCTGAGAACTTCTGTAAGAAAATTGATCGACAGCTCTGTTCCCCCTTGAAAGATGTCCGGAAGAGTTGTTGAAGTATTTGAAACTGAATGGCTTGAAGATGAGATATTCTACGACCCAAGTTTTCGTAGGACATTTTGTAAGCTTCTTTACGTTGTAGTTCATCCTCGCATATAGTTTCCTTTCCAGTTTCGTACCAAATTGTTGGAATTATTTCCTCTAACACGCAGTTATCAAGGGGTTTAACTTCTAAAAACACTGGAAATTTCGTTTTATCAAAGAGTACATTTTGCAGCAAGTAGAGGCACGTGTTTTCGTGCTGAAGAACGCCTAGGGTAAGCAATAAATAACAGTTTTGGTAGTAAAAAGTAACTGTAGATTGTGAAAATCTGTAACCAATCAGTAACGACACGACCAAATGTTCTAAGCATTCCCCAATTTCATTGGTGTCCATCAATGTCCACATGATATCCAACAAGGCTTGTATCTTTGGGTTGCGTTTAATCCATTCCATTTGAGGAAGCTCCTTGAACGCATTCGGTTCGATATTGCATAGTTTGAACAGAAAAGGCAGGAAACAGGCTTCCGTAATGTACGGAGACGCAAGCAAGGGCCCCAAATGCTGCATTAGCGGCGTAACCAACAACAGCATACTAGACTTTTTTCCCCTTTCGGGTAAATGCATCCAGCCGTGATGTTCCAATATCATCTGTTTATTCATAACATCCGTATCTTGATCGTAAAAAGGCAAAAATCTCTCCAGCCAAATCAGCAATTTGTCCGCCTTTAATTTTTCAGTCCAGGGTAGATCTTCCAACGGAGAGTAACCAGGAACGGGATAACGAAATGGCAGTGCTCCGAAATTGGCTACTAGATTTTCATTCAGTACCAAACTAACAGCCGGGAAATAGGCCAATCCTGGACCAGTCCTTATTTTATCAAAGGCCTCTCCCAACCATTTTCCATTGCGGTAAAAACTACATTTTCCATTATCTAAATCTATGGTGCAACCAATGATATCTCCGGTTAGCCACGGTTCTCCATACTTTGACGTTACCATATTCCACTTCTGAACTCTGTTACCATCGTAGCTATAAGAATCGGGAGTATCTCCGATACCCTTCTCTTGAGAAAATTTACAGTTAACAGTAGCCCATCCAACTTGCATAACTCCTTTTGATCCCAACATTAATTCATACTGCCATTTCCCTTCTAAAATACAACAATTAGCGCGAATAGAGCTAAAATTACTTTGACTAGAGACGCCTAACCGGTCTTTATCTATAACCAAGCTGCCAACATTACTGGAAACATCAAACATGACATGTTTTGGGCCTAAACGCCCTTTAAAACGTGGGGGTGGAGGACATCGTGCTATGGCAGTTTCTAATTGAAAGTTAATATAGTCATCAAGATTGTCCAAGGTTAAATCAGCATTTATAGGCCGTAAACTAGGAGTCCCGTCACTCAAAGTCGAATCAGAGTATACGTATGATAATACCCTTCGACTCCAGTCTTGAGCATCATCTTCGAGATAGTTCTTCCAAGGATATTCGCCAATTGAATAATCCATACTTAATTAAAACACTGAGTTTCTTTCAATGATATTTCCCTCTTAAGCAGGCTGCTATTTTTACAACAGTTTCATTTCGAAAATACTCGATTTAAATAGAACAAGCATTTTTTCCACTTCCTTGATATTCTTTGTCCTCCAAGAAGAAATTATAAGCCTGGGTAGACTTTTCACAAGGCCTTTTGAAACGGGTTTTCCTGAAAGAAACACGACCTTTCAAAATCGTTTTCGCATTGCTATTTACGGCCCGAATGTTTAAAACTGCGACCAAAAATAAAGAAACCAATTCATACCTGAAATTTAATGCGACGTAGAATCGACGATTTTATCCAAATTTATTAGTTAAAGACGTTTCAATTAGCTCAATACTTTTAACGCTGCAGTACTAGCCTCCCTTCGCAACAGCTTGGCAGAATTCGCAGGAAACGTGAAAGGAAACGCACCTACGCGAAAACGAAAGAGTGGAAAACTGGATTCGTATCGCGCATATTTATCGATAGATGGCGCGAGGCAACGCCGTTACGCGAAAACGAAAATAGATGGCGACGCTGTTTCCATTTAGAGAGTATTTCTCGCAGTTTTTTTTTTTCATTTTTTAAAGGCAAAGGCCTACTTTACGACCCTCATTTTTCAAGAATTTTTAAACGGGTTCTTCAAGAGTGTCTTCCACAGACCACTCGTAACCTGGAATATACAATGGAAGAACACCTGGGATTTCGAAATCAGAGGCCTAGGTCGATACCTGCTAAAAAAGCACTTTCACTATTTTGACAGGAACCCAAACAATAGTTTAAGCTCCCCCTTCGCTGTGAGAAATAGACCGCATCGTTAGGTTAGAATGTCAAGTGTTTATAATCAAATTTGGAACGCAGCGTCGTCCATATATATGTATATATAAATATAAAATAGTAAATCATTTGCAATGAAACGATATATTAAATATGGGTTAGAACCTATTGTGGTTAAGCCTTTGTACCTTTGTGGTTGAATGGAATGCGCATTGCGCAGGGGTGTGAACCGGGAAAAACGTTTCATTGAAATTACAATACAAATTTGTTTTATTTTTTTTTAACTTTCACGCCTGTTAGAGGCTAAAACCAAAATTTGGCCGATAATTAATATTTTAAACCCTCATCAAAATAAACATAAGGGAATTCCTAACAGCAAATAGCGTTAGTTTGTTCCATGCAGCAAAGAAGGGGCGAAATTAAATTTCCAAATTACCGACAAGGTTATTTTCTTAAAAATACTGACAGCAGGGGCTAGTTTTATCAGTCTGGTGACGGTTGAAACCTTGAACAAAGGGTAATATAATATTTATATTTGTCACGTAAATTTTGTTTAAAAAAAAAACCTTGAACAGAATTGTAAGCTACAACAAGATAAACTAAACTTTATACATTGTACTGCATCCAACCATATCAACGTGCAGCGCGTTATTACAACCAAAATATGGTCATATTCCTAATTTCGTATTCTATGTATCTTCAAATGTTAATCAGTTACTCTAGCAGTCCCTTAAAGTGGATTTTTTTTATACACTTCAATAACATTTTCTTTTTGTACGAAAACTGATTTAAAGTACGATTATTATGTAAATGTTTAGAGACAATGGTTTTGAAAGCAGTGGTGGGCTTTTGAAAATAAAATCTCAGCTCACAAGTCTCTAATGTTAAGAGTGGTTCAGAAAATGCGTTTCTCTCATAGGCACTCACGTCGTCAGTTCGAACGCTTAATATCGAATTGAGCGGCTCATCGAACATAGAAAACTATTTACTGTTCTTTACAACAGCAATGAAAACTTAAACTAATTCTCTCATATTATATATTTAATCAACAAAATAGATTCTAGAACTACTAAATTTAAATAAAATTCTAAGTAATCAACTAATAAAGAACAAAGTTTTTGGGGTAATTAACATTCGCTCGTTTCAGTTTGGGGCGCATCGGGCGCATTCAAGAGTAAGAACGACCGCACCGCACCGCTCGTCTCTCGCTCAGTTAGGGCACGGCCAACTTTGATCACGCGCTGTTCGCGCTAGAGATGCGCGAGACATCAAAGTTGGCCGTGGTTAGGGTGATCGTATCAGTGCTGCCAGATCTTGAAAATCAAATTATCGTACAATGGGCAAAAATTATCGATTGCAGATAAAAAATATCGTACGCCTAAAAATTTGCGGTAAATCTGAATTTTGAGGGAATATTGATATTAAATTTGGTCTCAGACATGTTTACGAGAAAACTAATTTTTTAATAAAGCTTAAATAAAGTTTAGCCTTTTGGAAAAATCTTGACTAAAACCTAAAACTCATTAAAAAGTTGCAGTTTTAATCGGTTTTCTGTGAAATTAAAATATTATCGTACGTGGAGGCCAGGGTTGGCTGATTAAAATCAATTTGATTTAAATTATGATTAAAATCAATATTTAAATCAACTGATTTTTGTATGATTTAAATCATACAATTTATTTTAATGTAGGAATAAAAAATAACAAAAATAGTTTCTTAAAAAATTAAAATAACTGGAAAAGAGCAATTGTATAAAAAATAAAAAAATTCGATTTAACTCAAAGAAATCGATTGATTTGATTTTTATCGAAAATAGCGTTGAAATTATCGTATGGCCCAAAAATGAACTGGGAATTATCGACGTGTACGATAATCATCGTACGTCTGACAACGGTGGATCATCATATCTAAGGTATCGTCACCTTTAAAACGAAGGAAAATTATTTGAAAGTTATCGCTCATTTGAACTTCAAATGCTCAGACCCGCTCTAAAATGAGTGGAGAGCAACTATCATCGTTTAAAAGTAGATACGTAGGAATGTTGGAGTAAATCGGGTAAATTTTTAAGATATGGAAACCCCCGGACAAATTCAGAGAATTTTCGTACAAAACAACTTAAAATTTTGCGAACACCTTCAAGGTTACAGCCGTTTAAACAAAATAATAAACTTAAATTTCCTTGCGAAAATTAAGAGTGAGGAAAAATATTTTCACTGGAAATTTGTGTGTTTTTTTGAAATTAAGTTAATAAAAATAATTTATGTAATTGAAGAATTCATTTCTACAAATAATTTTTATTACGACTGTTTTCACTGTTTAAAGTTGTAAGCTCTAAATATTACGTAGGAAAATATCAGTAGATTTATAGAAAATAATATTAGTTTGTGTTGAAATTGTATAGGAAAGAATAATAAAATTACAGTCAATTCATTGAAAATTATAGATGTTGTTAAAATAAAGGAAACAGAATATCAGAATTTCAAATTATAAGACAAATATTTAGGTGGCTAAAACATACTTTTGGAAGGAACTTTGGTTTAATAAGAAATAATATATTAACCCAATTTTATCGAAAACATCAGAGATATCACGGATTTGCAACTAGATTCATATTTTTATTAGATAACAGTTAGTTTTTAAACCCGATTGAGTAAAAAAAAACAGGAAGTTATTGTCGACAGTTAAAAATTTATGAAAATTATGATTACATTCAAAGCTATTTCACGTTTAAACCAAAATATCGATAAATTTAGAAATTTTAAATCCATTTGATTTCAAAATCTTAAGATATTCCAATCTAGACAAAATGAAATATTAAATAATAATTAAACTTAATAAATATCAATTTGTTATCATACATGTATATCCGATAGAAGTAAGAGTAAGACTGGAAAATAACCATCAATGGTTTCAATATCAATAAAATGAAAAATATTTTTGTTAAATTACCAGCCCGGTTGGACAGTCTACCCGTTAACCCTATACGTTACATGGAGGTGTTTATCACCGATTCTGTTGAAAATCGGGGGAGTCGGGGGTTAAGTAAACCTTCGTGTACCTTGAGAGCTCCTAAAGCAGGTTTACAGGTTTATTGGTTGCCGTAGTTACACACCCTTTTATAACATGGCGGCTCCGACACAGGGCCGGAGCTCAGCATACAGTTTTAGCGATTTAAAGTTATGAAAAGTTACGAAAATTGTGACAAGATTTAGACTATTAAGTCCTCATACAATAAACACTCTACAAACGCAAAACAATAAAAAATAAAAAAACGCACAAAAATATTAAGTCCCCAAAATAGAAGTCGTATTAAAAGTCTTATTAGGCGGCTCAACTTCTTTTCCTTTACACATCTCAGCCACCCTTACTTCAAGTAGACCAATGTCCTTTATAACTAGCATCCTCTGACAAAAATCAAGAAACGTAAAAAGGGTCAGTGCAACTTATCGCGGCGCCATTGTAAAATTTAAACTAGAAATGTAAAAGACATTTTTGGTTGCCATGGCAAAACGAATGGCCATTGAAACTTTTCCCTTTAGGAGCTTTCATGAAGGTCTACGTAACCCCCGAATTTGAACAAAATCGGTGATAAACACCTCGGGATGTCTCCTTGTTAGTCTATTACACCAAAAAAAAATCATTTAAAACAGTAACTTACAAAGAAAATTTGGGTTCAAACAAAAAAAAAATAAACTCGTCAGGTTAGCGGTTAACCCATACTCAAAAGAGGACACAGCTCGTCACCGATTTTCCCCCAAATTAGAAATATTCCTTCCCAATATGGAGACGACAAAAAGGCGAATGCGTCGCCTCGTTCTTTCGAATAAATTGAAAGATAAAAGCGGAATTTTCGCATCCAGGATATTCGGCGAGTCGAGAATCTGTACGTGTTCGGTCATTTGCATCGTTAAATAGTCCTTCGACAACATAAATTTGCCATTGAAAAGCGCCAAATATGTCAATATAAATATGGATAAATATTAACGGGGGGCCATGATGATTCTTACCAGAAGTATATAAGATGACACTAATGAGATAAGTATTCCTCTACCTATCTTGGTAATGTTTTTCCAGGGATGACTGATGTTGACTAATTTAAATTAATTGATTTTTTTGAAAAAATCATTGATTTAAATTAAGGGGCTGTTCACAAATTACGTAACGCAGAAAAACCACTTTTTGGACTCCCCCCCCTCCCCCTCGTAACAAAGAGTAACAAATGGAAAGACCCCTCTTCTTAAATTACGTAACAAATATCGAACCCCCCCCCCTTAAATAATTATAGTACGTAACAACTAATATGCTGGTAATAAAGTACAATAAGATCAGGTACTAAATTTTGTTGTTTGTAATTTACATTTGAAATTACAACTGTATTTTTACGCAACACTTTATACCCATGGGTATGAAATTCTTTTAAACGTGAGTAAACCAATGAAAATGCTTATGTTTTTAATAATTGCGACTGTTTCTGAAAGTGATGAAAATTTTATTCTACGATATTAAAGATAAGATGTGTTACGTAACATTTTAGTGAACCCTCCCCCCCCCCACGTAACAATTCGTAACGCTTGCCAAAACCCCCCTCCCCCCTACCACGTTACGTAATTTGTGAACAGCCCCTAATTTGTTTATTTTTGAAAAAATCATTGATTTAAATTAATTGATTTTTTGAAAAATCATTGATTTAAATTAATTGATTTTTTGAAAAATCATTGATTTAAATTAATTGATTTTTTGAAAAATCATTGATTTAAATTAATTGATTTTTTGAAAAATCATTGATTTAAATTAATTGATTTTTTGAAAAATCATTGATTTAAATTAATTGATTTTTTGAAAAATCATTGATTTAAATTAATTGATTTATTTTTGAAAAAATCATTGATTTAAATTAATTGATTTTTTGAAAAATCATTGATTTAAATTAATTGATTTTTTGAAAAATCATTGATTTAAATTAATTGATTTTTGAAAAAATCATTGATTTGAATTAATTGATTTTTTGAAAAATCATTGATTTAAATTAATTGATTTATTTTTGAAAAAATCATTGATTTAAATTAATTGATTTATTTTTGAAAAAATCATTGATTTAAATTAATTGATTTTTTTGAAAAATCATTGATTTAAATTAATTTATTTATTTTTTGAAAAAATCATTGATTTAAATCATACAATGTATTTTAATGTAGGAATAAAAAATTACAAAAATTGTTTCTTAAAAAATTAAAATACATAAAAAATCTGAGCAAACTAAAATATTAAATAGTAAATAAACTCAATTAAGATTTAATTTAATTCAAGATTAGCTAACCCAAAAGTAAAATATCCGTTAATTATTCGGGAAAAGAGCCATTAATTGTAATAAAAAGATCCGATTTAAAAAAAAACTCGATTAATTTGGAGCCATAAATTGTATAAAATTAAAAAAAATCCGATTTAAATAAAAAAACTCGATTGATTTGATTTTTATTAAAAAAATCAAAAGTGTCAACCCTGTGTTATTTGCTTGAAACTTGTAACTACGCGGGCTCTAATTAATTTTTCTAAAAAGTTTGCGTAGCGAAGACTGTCATATATGGATTTTCTAATACTATTTCATCTTTAAAACAAAAAATATAAAGTAATATAGTAAGTACAGTGGCCCACTCAAATCTTAATTTTTTTAATAGGAAAAATAGGTTTTCTAAAAATATAGGAATTTAAGTAGGACTAATTTTTTTTTCAAAATTATAGGATTTTATAGAACTATATATGCCATTTCTTTTACTAAATTTATGCATTTAAAAACAAAATCTATATTTAGTGAAATAAATCTTTGATTTTCACTTAAAAAATAAAAACTATTTAACCATTTTATGACAAAAATATACTAGTAGCTAACCATGTTAACACTAACAAAAGTATACTAGACTAGAATGACTGTAGTGCAGGAATTTATCTTATAGCTAAATCTAGCAATTTAACTGACGAGGAGACGACCCGAGGTGGTTCTCACTGATTTGGTTCAAAGTTGGGGGATTGTTAGACCTAGATGTAACATGAAACCCGTTAAAGGGAAAAGCTGCGCTGGGCTTCCGTTTTGCCAGGACAACCAAAAATGTTTTTGACAACATAAAATAAGAAAAAGTCTATGTAAAATTACATGCGAAAATGACAAATTTTAATTCGGCAGTTATCCCATCATAAGTTATATTTATATCCACCATTTTTCAAAATGGCGTCGGATTATTATTGGAAAATCCATAGGTCTAATTAACTCGGGCAGATAATGAAACGTAGAAAATTTCTGATTAATCGACGAATATTTACGGAACTTATCGCACGATGAGTTTTATTGATATCCGCCATTTTCCAAAATGGTGTCGGATTTCTATAAAAATCTATTGTACGAATTCATTCGGGCAGATAATGTAACGTAAAAAATCTTAGGTTAATCGGATACAAATTACCTAACTTATTGCACCATGATTTATATTTGTATCCGCCATTTTATAAAATGGCGTCGTTTTTCTATCGAAATCTAAAAATCTGTTTACATCGTTCAGATATTGTAATGTAGAAATTTTAAGATTTATCGGCGAAAATATATGGCAGTTATCACGGCATAAGTTTTACAAATATTTTGTATTATACCTAAAATTTCGACGTATTTATTCAAATTCGCTCGAGTTCACCCAAAATGGTTTGTATTCCCCCCTATTTGTCCAAAGTAATCCAAAAATGATAAATGAACTATTTTTTTAATTTTTTTTAATTTATTGAAGTTTTGCACAGGTCTAACAATCCCCCAACTTTGAACCAAATCGGTGAGAACCACCTCGGGTCGTCTCCTTGTGAGTGGCTGGATTTGAAATGGGCAAAATATCAAAATTATAGGATTTTATAGAACTTTTTAGGTATTTTTCTAAAATTATAGGATTTTATGTTGGTAAAATTATCGTCAGGTTGAGGTTAATAGTAATAGTGAGTGTAGGGAGCTGTTGGCTCGCGTGGCATGAAGGGCTTGCCACCACCCTCCTACGCATTGTAACCCGGCCACCTGACTTAGGCCTAAGGTGGTGTCTTGGGTTTTTTATTATTGATTGGAAATAAGCTAGCGGAAATAAGTACCTTCAGAAACGAATTGACAGTTCTAAATCAATTTTATTTTACGATTTAACAACTTAATATATTTTTATTATATTATAATTTTTGATTTTTGGAAGTAGTTGAATACAGCTTTTGTTCTTCCATAAAATAAGCTGTCTGCTGAGATTTTTCGGGCATCGCAACCTGACAGTTCTATATTTTAGTTAACCAGTCACCAAAACCTTTACCTTACTAACTTTTTTTAATAAAATTTTATATTTTTATTCATTCTCTTGACGACACCTTGAAGGATGGCTTACTTTATATTAGTCTAGATCATACGAGTTACACTATTTTTGAGTTTATAATTTATATAACTAATTATTCTATTTACAATGAAATTTAACTTTAAAGCTATGGATTTTTTTTAGATATAAACTTTCGAATTTGGAAACTGTAACTTTCCCCCCAATCGTTTACTAAATGCAACTTTCCCCCCAATCGTTTACTAAATGCAACTTTCCCCCAATCGTTTACTAAATGCAACTTCCCCCCCAATCGTTTACTAAATGCAACTTCCCCCCCAATCGTTTACTAAATGCAACTTTCCCCCCAATCGTTTACTAAATGCAACTTTCCCCCCAATCGTTTACTAAATGCAACTTTCCCCCCAATCGTTTACTAAATGCAACTTTCCCCCCAATCGTTTACTAAATGCAACTTTCCCCCCAATCGTTTACTAAATGCAACTTTCCCCCCAATCGTTTACTAAATGCAACTTTCCCCCCAATCGTTTACTAAATGCAACTTTCCCCCCAATCGTTTACTAAATGCAACTTTCCCCCCAATCGTTTACTAAATGCAACTTTCCCCCCAATCGTTTACTAAATGCAACTTTCCCCCCAATAGTTTACTAAATGCAACTTTCCCCCCAATCGTTTACTAAATGCAACTTTCCCCCCAATCGTTTACTAAATGCAACTTTCCCCCCAATCGTTTACTAAATGCAACTTTCCCCCCAATCGTTTACTAAATGCAACTTTCCCCCCAATCGTTTACTAAATGCAACTTTCCCCCCAATCGTTTACTAAATGCTACCTAGGAGCAACAAACACAAGGAGAACGCAGCTAGCCTTTAAACACGATAACGAAGAGTTGTGTACGTATTTCATTCAATGAAAAACGTACACAAGAAAATCGACGATTTTTGACGGGTTGCGTTCTGATTGTGTGGGGTGTTGTGTTTGTTGCTCCTAGATGATACTTTTCCCCAATTGTTTACTAAATTAAGAAACGTTATTTTTAAATCTTTTAAGAAACGTTTTTTTTTTTCAATTGTTTATGAAATTTTATTTTTTTTAAATCTTTTATGATATGTTATTTTTTAAATCTTTTATATATTATTTTTTTCAATCTTTTAAGAAACGTTTTTTTTTCAATTTTTTATGAAATTTTTTTTTAAAATCTTTTATGATATGTTATTTTTTAAATCTTTTAAGAAACGTTATTCTTTTAAATATTTTATGAAATGTTATTTTTTAAATCTTTTAAGAAGGTACATGTATAATATCAGTGCAGGAAGGTTAATACTTACTTATAGGCAATATCTTATATACTTTTGGTAATACGTATAGTTTAAAAGCTGGTTCTACGTCGTTGAACAATTGAGAAACTTGAAGCCCATTATTTGAGATTCGCGTCCATCTAAAACTACAATTTCTTTTGCTAAAAATGAAAGATCTAATTTAATTTTTTTGCAACTAATGATGTAGACCCGAATTGACTTTTAATGTAGTCAGAAACTGCAGTTAGGTAGCGCGTTTCGATATAGTTATTAAACTTCGCTTAAGAGCTAGTACAGTTTCAGTCAATTTATGCTGAAAAACACTAGAAATCGATGTTTAACACACTTGGTTAATTTCGAACTAAATCGCGTTCAAACAAATACAATGTTTGTTTGTCGAAAAAGTCAATTTTTTTTAGCTAGGCCTATAATTTACTGCATCCATTACGTTATAAGCTGGTATCTGAGAAACTTTTTCCAAAAATTATTTGGTTGAAATTTTCCCAAAAGAGCTATTACATGTTTCCGAGGGGGTAACCACTTAAGAAATATTGTGTACAAATAGCGAGAAATCCTAATTATTTCCGGAAATCTAGAAATCCACAAGAAATGTAGGAAATATTAGAAATCTACGAGAAATCCAAAGAAATAGCGGAAATATTTGAGAAATAGCGGAAATATAAAAATTATCGGAAATATTCAAATTATCGGAAATATTTGAAAAATAGCGGAAATATTAAAATTATCGAAAATATTTGAGAAATAGCGGAAATATTAAAATTATCGGAAATATTTGAGAAATAGCGGAAATATTAAAATTATCGGAAATATTAAAATTATCGGAAATATTAAAATTATCGGAAATATCGGAAATATTTGAGAAATATCGGAAATATTTGAGAAATATCGGAAATATTTGAGAAATATCGGAAATATTAAAATTATCGGAAATATTTGAGAAATATCGGAAATATTAAAATTATCGGAAATATTAAAATTATCGGAAATATTAAAATTATCGGAAATATTAAAATTATCGGAAATATTAAAATTATCGGAAATATTAAAATTATCGGAAATATTAAAATTATCGGAAATATTTGAGAAATATCGGAAATATTAAAATTATCGGAAATATTTGAGAAATACTGGAAATATTTGAGAAATGCTGGAAATATTAAAATTATCGGAAATATTAAAATTATCGGAAATATTTGAGAAATACTGGAAATATTAAAATTATCGGAAATATCGGAAATATTTGAGAAATATCGGAAATATTTGAGAAATATCGGAAATATTTGAGAAATATCGGAAATATTTGAGAAATATCGGAAATATTTGAGAAATATCGGAAATATTTGAGAAATATCGGAAATATTTGAGAAATATCGGAAATATTTGAGAAATACTGGAAATATTTGGAAATCAGAAATCGGGTGTACAATTGTTTCCCAAGTGGCTACCCCCTCGCATGTTTTATTACATCATTTATCATATAATACCTTAACATTGCACGAAAAAAACATCCAGGGGCGTTGGAACGTTTTTGAGTTTTGGGGGGTACATTGCGACTTTTGCGAGCGAACCGAACTAGGCGCTCCACAATATATGATATTATAAAAGTGGAAATATTTGTCAATTTTACCCCAATTTGACCAAAAATTGAAAGTTGAATTTGCCCTTACTTTGTTATTAAAAGTTTTAAACGACAAATTTATCTTTTTCGTAATGGTTGTAAAAACCAATTCCCAATATTTCAGGTAGGGACAAACGCAGGTGTGAAAACCCTTTTAACCAGTGGGGAGAGAACTTGCAAACTCTACGCAGAAGGAGTGGTTCCGAGTTTTCACCCAGTGGCCACAAGCTGGGATCGCACCCGGCTCCTCTTGCTGCGAGGCGAAAGTGCTAACCACTCCACCACCCCTAGCTCATTTTTAAATTTATATTTCACGTTTATCAGACGTTAATATATTTCCTTAGCTTTTAGTAAAAATGTGATTTGGTTAAATTTCAACCAAAAAATATTGCCAAGTTTACAAACCTTAGTTTTTTTTAAATAACCTTCATAAAATCTTCAAGATAAATTTAAATTTCTAGGCCTAATTTTAAAACTCCTTGGTTTTCCCCTGACACGGGGCAAACCCGAACTATGCAGGTTCCAATGTTTGCAATATCCCACGCAAAAATGAGCGAACATTCACTGAATCACGTTTGAAAATTTGTATCGTGTTCTACTCCGCCTACCAAAGGGGAAATTACACCGTGTATGGATAATTTACTTATTTTTACTCCGATATGTTTGGTCAATGTATGCGAGTTTTATTTGGTCTTTAACCTTAGACGAATAATCTACTGGACTTGGTTCTTTAAAAAACACAGCCGCATCCGATATTGGAAAGATTTTAACTCAAATATTAAACACGTGGGTAATATAATAATCCAACGACGTTAGGCCTAATATCTTTACCCCATTGAACGTGCTACGCAGTGGCGGCGCTAGGGGGTAGGCCAGGTAGGTCACTGCCTACCTTAAAATTTTGAGGGGCCCCAAAATCACCCTATAAGTTGCCCCAAATTGATCTAGAAAGGGTCTCAAAATTGTGCCAAGAGATAAAATTATTTATAAATAACAATGAAACAAATGTCGATAATGTATTTAGAAATTTTTTAGGTATCTCCTAGTAAATAAAACCAGTTCTGTTATATTTGGACTCGTTTTACTGTTGTTAGAACTTTTTTGTTCGTCATGTACATCACTACTTTATTTTATTGAAGCATTTCGTTGAGAAAAGGGGGGTCCCGGGCCCATTTATTTGGTTTGCCTACCCTCGCGAAAATTCCTGGTGCCGCCACTGGTGCTACGTATTTGAGTGGAATTATTTAGCGTTTCTCTCGGTAGGGGTGGTTAAAAATGGAGTTCTTACTTACGATTCGGGTGCGGTAGTTTATTCGTCCAAGGTTTAACATTACCAAAAATGGTAGGGAGGCCATCGTGGTCAAAATAGATCAGTGGTCACATGATTTGGTTATTTTCTGTCTAGGAGCAACAAACACAAGGAGAACGCAGCTAGCCTTTAAACACGCTAACACGGCGTTGTGTACAAATTTCATTGGACGAGCGTCACGAGCCTTTACGCTGAATGTTTTACGGAAAGGGGGAAGACAATTTCCAAATTTTCCCCTTCCGACGGCAGCAGGCGCTAAAGTGTCTAACCAATGAAAATTGTACACGAGAAAATGCACGACTTTTAACGGGTTGCGTTCTATTATGTGGGGTGTCGTGTTTGTTGCTCCTAGCGCTCCTAGGTTAAAGTATTTGAGCGCGCGCTTTTTTTATCATTTTCAACGCGCGTGCAAAATCTCGCGAGCTACAATCAACTAATACTAATATATCCAGAGCGCGCGACCCAAAAATTAACTCTTTTGAAACATGTATTTGTCAATCGTCTTTTTTTTTATTATAATATTTTATAGGACTATATAAGCTATTTCATTTACTAACTTTATGCATTTTAAAAAATCTATATTTAGTGAAATAAATCTTTGATTTTCACCTAAAAAAAGGAACTATTTAACCATTTTATCACTAAAATATACTAGTAGCTAACCATGTTAACACTAACAAAAGTATAGACTAGAATGACTTTGTATAGGAATTTATCCTATAGCTAAATCTAGCAATTTAACCGAGTGGCTGGATTTGAAATGGGCAAAATATCAAAATTATAGGATTTTATAGAACTTTTTGGGGATTTTGCAAAAAAATATAGGATGTTATAGGACATTTTTGAAAATATAGGATTTTATACAAGTTTTAGGACCCCTGGGGGCCCTGCCATTTCAACGAAGTCTTTCTCAACGTATGAAATATTTTTTGTGAGTAACTTAATTTAGGACACAATCATTGTACTTTTGCCAACAGTATGACACCAACACAAAAATAGGATACTTGCATTAATAAGGAACAAGATGTACGGACATTTAAGTAGACACTATCACCACGGTCCATTAACTATATTTTAAATATTCAATTTAAATTTGAACAAATTTTCAATCATCTTGTACATCTATTTAATAAGAGGAATTTTATCGAAAATGAATTTTTCAAGTTACATGGTTTTGGAAATAAGGTAGCCATGTTTTTTGGAGTTAGATGGCGCCTGTATCAATTGGTACGAACTTCAAATATCACAATAGCGCGTACGCGGGTCGATTGGGTCCCGCGAATTGGCCAGAAATCTCACTTAAAATTAAATTTCTTAACGAAACTGAAAATGTAGTTCAGAAATGATCAGTACTAACTAAAAATATAATTTTTAACCTAGTCGGTCTTAATTAAAGGAAGTATGCAGATTTAAAGCTGAAAATCGCGAAAAACCACTAGCATGGACAAATGATTAACTTCTTCGGTTAAGATTTAAAAAAATAATAATATTGGGATACCGAGGCCGGTAAATGTAACGTCTCTACTTCTTCCATGGTCGAACTATAGATATCGTGGAAATTTATAACCCAAACTGGGAAAGAGTTAGGTACGACACGGTGGCATCGGCTACATTGTTCGTGAAACCAATACACACAAATCCCAAGCATGTATTTATTTGCACCAGTACCGGATTTACTGAAGGTAACCAGGCACTAACAAGGGGAGTACCCGAGGTGTTTATTGCAGATTTTGTTCAAAGTCGGCCGTAATGTAGACCTATATGAGTTATCAAATTTGCCAAAATGAGACGTTGCAATAACCATTCGATTTGCCATGGCAACCGTAAATGTTTTTGACCACTGATTATAATGATTATAATTTTCTCGAAGCATAAACAAATATATTTGGTCATACCCGAGTATTTTGTACATACCAGGGCTCCCACAAAAATCTTTAAAAAAAGCCCAGGGAAAATAGGTACTTTTGCAATAATAGAGTCCACATTTTTCAAAACTGGAACCAACTGAGTTATTTTTTTTTAACTAAATTCCAAAACGGACTTGGTATTTATATATTTTTTTAATTGTGCAATCTAACAGGGAGGCAGGCTCTATCGTACAATTTAATAACGTAAATTTTATCGTTAATCCTCAGATTAAACTACTTTGTAAACAGTCCTTGAGCAAATGTAAAAAAATATTTTAATAGTTTAAAGGCTGGTTTACACTAAGGCAAAACCGCCGTGACGGCGGGCGCTAACTTTTGAAATCCTCGTTAGGCCTAATAGAAAATTTTTGCGTTCACGCCCGCCGTCACGACGATTTTGCGCTAGTGAAAACCAACATTAACTGAATTTCATGAAAATACTAACGAGGAGACGACCCGAGGTGGTTCTCACCGATTTTGTTCAAACTTGGGGTATAGTTAGACCTATATGTAAGATGAAGACAGCTACAGGGAAAAGTTACGCTGGGCTTCCGTTTTGCCATGGCAACCAAAAATGTTTTTGACAACTTTAAACGGAAAAAATCCAATGGAAAATAACATAGGAAAATGACAAATTCTAAAATTTAAAAAAATTTAAATATATATTTTTTTCCTCGAACCGCCGACGCCGCCGCCGAAAAATTTTGATCCCGCCGCCGAATTTATTTAGAGATTTTCTACGTAACTTTATTAATTTGTCCTTCAAAATCATTATGAAACTTTTGATTCCAATTTTCAAGAGGGGGGGGGGGATAAACTTTCGTCCCTTCGCGCCGCCGCCGAAAAAATTCAACGCCGCCGAGGAATTTTGAAACATCGCCGCCGACCCAAATTAAATCAGCGCTATGCTCTAGAGGATATTTCGCGACAAAATTAACGAAATCGAAGGTAGGTGCAACTTCTTTGTAAACTACGAGTCAGGTCGAATACCGGACCAAAAGGCGGATTCAATGGCCATAACCATGAGTCAACATTTCGGCTGCAATCTAGGATTCTAGGGCCAGATAAAAAAGGCACCAGGAAAATTTGGAGATGGATTTCAAGAAATCAGATACTCGTTAAACCACCTCATTAGCAATTAGAAATTTAACTTGATCGAACTCTATTTCACGCTCCGAAAATCAATGAAAATAAATAACAGATCTTATTTCCATTTTCCGATTTCAAAATAACGTTTGTGGCCCAAAACAATTGTTGGTTTTACCAATAGTTGGGTTATAATCGAAAATAAAACCTATATTTAGAGATCCGACCAAAATTAGAATTTCCGGTACAAGGGCGCTTGAAATATTTGCCTAGTTCGTTACGGTTGGATGTTTTGGCGACGAACGGTTTTATTTTTTGGTTTAAATCGTTTTATTTTTTGGTTTAAATCATTTTATTTTTTGGTTAAAATCATTTTATTTTTTGGTTAAAATCTTTTTATTTTTTGGTTAAAATCTTTTTATTTTTTGGTTAAAATCTTTTTATTTTTTGGTTAAAATCGTTTTATTTTTTGGTTAAAATCGTTTTATTTTTTGGTTAAAATCGTTTTATTTTTTGGTTAAAATCTTTTTATTTTTTGGTTAATATCGTTTTATTTTTTGGTTAATATCGTTTTATTTTTAGGTTAATATCGTTTTATTTTTTGGTTAAAATCTTTTTATTTTTTTGTTAAAATCGTTTTATTTTTTGGTTAAAATCGTTTTATTTTTTGGTTAAAATCTTTTTATTTTTTGGTTAATATCTTTTTATTTTTTGGTTAAAATCGTTTTATTTTTTGGTTAAAATCGTTTTATTTTTTGGTTAAAATCTTTATATTTTTTGGTTAAAATCTTTTTATTTTTTGGTTAATATCTTTTTATTTTTTGGTTAATATCTTTTTATTTTTTGGTTAAAATCGTTTTATTTTTGGTTAAAATCTTTTTATTTTTTGCTTAAAATCTTTTTATTTTTTGCTTAAAATCTTTTCTATTTTTGGGTTAAAATCTTTTCTATTTTTTGGTTAAAATCTTTTCTATTTTTTGGTTAATATCTTTATTTTTTGGTTAATATCTTTTTATTTTTTGGTTAATATCTTTCTATTTTTTGGTTAAAATCTTTTTATTTTTTGATTAAAATCTTTTTATTTTTTGATTAAAATCGTTTTATTTTTGGTTAAAATCTTTTTATTTTTTGGTTAAAATAGTTTTATTTTTTGGTTAAAATAGTTTTATTTTTTGGTTAAAATCGTTTTATTTTTTGGTTAAAATCGTTTTATTTTTTGGTTAAAATCTTTTTATTTTTTGGTTAATATCGTTTTATTTTTTGGTTAATATCGTTTTATTTTTTGGTTAAAATCTTTTTATTTTTTTGTTAAAATCGTTTTATTTTTTGGTTAAAATCGTTTTATTTTTTGGTTAAAATCTTTTTATTTTTTGGTTAATATCTTTTTATTTTTTGGTTAAAATCGTTTTATTTTTTGGTTAAAATCGTTTTATTTTTTGGTTAAAATCTTTTTATTTTTTGGTTAAAATCTTTTTATTTTTTGGTTAATATCTTTTTATTTTTTGGTTAATATCTTTTTATTTTTTGGTTAAAATCTTTTTATTTTTTGGTTAAAATCTTTATATTTTTTGGTTAAAATCTTTTTATTTTTTGGTTAATATCTTTTTATTTTTTGGTTAATATCTTTTTATTTTTTGGTTAAAATCGTTTTATTTTTGGTTAAAATCTTTTTATTTTTTGCTTAAAATCTTTTTATTTTTTGCTTAAAATCTTTTCTATTTTTGGGTTAAAATCTTTTCTATTTTTTGGTTAAAATCTTTTCTATTTTTTGGTTAATATCTTTATTTTTTGGTTAATATCTTTTTATTTTTTGGTTAATATCTTTCTATTTTTTGGTTAAAATCTTTTTATTTTTTGATTAAAATCTTTTTATTTTTTGATTAAAATCGTTTTATTTTTGGTTAAAATCTTTTTATTTTTTGGTTAAAATAGTTTTATTTTTTGGTTAAAATAGTTTTATTTTTTGGTTAAAATCTTTTTATTTTTTGCTTAAAATCTTTTCTATTTTTTGGTTAAAATCTTTTCTATTTTTTGGTTAAAATCTTTTCTATTTTTTGGTTAAAATCTTTTTATTTTTTGGTTAATATCTTTTTATTTTTTGGTTAATATCTTTTTATTTTTTGGTTAAAATCTTTTTATTTTTTGATTAAAATCGTTTTATTTTTGGTTAAAATCTTTTTATTTTTTGGTTAAAATAGTTTTATTTTTTGGTTAAAATCGTTTTATTTTTTGGTTAAAATAGTTTTATTTTTTGGTTAAAATAGTTGTATTTTTTGGTTAAAATAGTTGTATTTTTTGGTTAAAATAGTTGTATTTTTTGGTTAAAATAGTTTTATTTTTTGGTTAAAATCGTTTTATTTTTTCGTTAAAATCGTTTTATTTTTTCGTTAAAATCGTTTTATTTTTTCGTTAAAATCATTTAATTGTTTGGTTAAAATTAGGGTTGTTAATTTTCCGGAAAAATAAAATGCGGAAAAATTTCCAGAAAATTTTCCGCAAATCGGAAAAATAAAAAATTTAAACATAAATTACTTTTCAAGGGTTTTTTATGTTTTAAACTTTTTATCGATTTAAAATGACTAATATCAGTAAACATACTACAAAACATGAATAGTGTTACATTTCAACCAGTTTAAACTAGTCTATAGGTTTACTTTTACTTTTAGATTAGAAAAAATGAGGTGAAAATGCCGCTTTATTTAAATTTGCAAACAATATATTAGACAAATCATGGAATGAAAACGTTTTTAATATATTTCGGAAAAATACGGAAAATTTTCCGGAAGGCCTCGGTAATTTTCCGGAAAATTTTCCGACTTACAACACTAGTTAAAATAGTTTTATTTTTATTTAAATTCGACATTGGATACGGATTCTTATATTTTGATGTCTTCGAGGATTCCAAGCATACGAAACCAAAGAAGCACAAATTTAAAGTCATATTTTAAATTATCATGTCTTTATAGTTTGCTCGTCTTTCGTTACGAAACTTGTAGTGATTTTTTAACAGTTCAAGAATTTTAAATTATAGTAATTTTAAGTTCAAGAGTTTTGAATTATAGTAATTTTAAGTTCAAGAGTTTTGAATTATAGTAATTTTAAGTTCAAGAATTTTGAATTATAGTAATTTTAAGTTGAAGAATTTTGAATTATAGTAATTTTCATCTCAGTTTAATAATTAAGAATTATAATAAATTTTTATCAGTTTAAGAAGTTAAGAATTAAAGTAAATTTTTATCAGTTTAAGAAGTTAAGAATTAAAGTAAATTTTTATCAGTAAAATTTTATCAGTTTAAGAAGTTAAGAATTAAAGTAAATTTTTATCAGTAAAATTTTATCAGTTTAAGAAGTTAAGAATTAAAGTAAATTTTTATCAGTAAAATTTTATCAGTTTAAGAAGTTAAGAATTAAAGTAAATTTTTATCAGTTTAAGAAGTTAAGAATTAAAGTAAATTTTTATCAGTTTAAGAAGTTAAGAATTAAAGTAAATTTTTATCAGTTTAAGAACTAAAGTAAATTTTTATCAGTTTAAATTGATTACAGTAAATTTTTATCAGTTTAAGAATTAAAGTAAATTTTTATCAGTTTCAATTAATTACTGTAATTTTTTTATCAATTTAACAAGCAGTTAGAATTATAGTAGAATTAGCAGAACCCAACCAGCGCTAGCACCCATTTCAAGCTAAAATACTTCGCTAAGAATATTGGTTTCCCAGAATCGCGTAGACAATGGGGCCCGCCTTTAACCTACTTTTTATTTCTTTTGGGAGACCCACAGAATCTTATACGGCTTCTTCAATTGGTATGTCTTAATCAAAATCAAATTAGTCAATTTGATATTTAAACAATTTTTTTAATTTATTGTTTTTTGCTTCTACGTAATCTAAAATTAAATCATAATTAAATTTACTAATTAGAATTTTAGTTTGCTCGGATTAGCTGTGTATTGGAATTCTCAAAGGAAATATTCCTACCAATTTTTATTTTTATTGAATTTATCGATTTTGAAACATTCAAAGGCTTTAATCGATTGATACTTTGCTTACATTTTTTAATATTTCATATCCTAATTAAATTTAGAATTTTAGTTTGCTTGGATTAGCTGTGTATTGGAATTTTTAAAGGAAATATTTTTCTCAATTTTAATTGAATTTATTGATTTTTAAACATTTAATGACTTTAATTGATTTAAACTTGACTTACACGATCGAAAATTAAATAAACTAATTTCATTTAATTACTATTTTTAATTTTACTTTGCTCAGATTGAAATGTATTGTAATTTTCGAGCGGGAATTATTAAAGGAAATAATTTAGCCAAATTGTTATTGAAATTATCGATTTTTTAACATTAATGACTTTAAAGGGAATATAACATCAGGTATTTGGTGTGGAGCACGAACGTTTGCAGCTCTGGCCACTCTCGCCTTTGACTTTATAAATGTTATCGCCACTATACAGGGAAATTTGAAAATTGAAGGTGTCTTTCATAAAGATTGTTTTGCAGGTTATATTCATTGGGGCGTTCTTTACAAATATCTAATAATTTTATCTTTTTTAAATCTGAAATTAAAAAAAAATTCGGCTGCTACAATAATTTTATATTGTTTCCCTAAACGTTTATCATTTGGCTGTTGTCTAAATTAAATGTCTATATTCTAGTTATATATATATATATTCTGTCGGTTGTTTTATTTTTATTTTTGTAACCCTTTATGTTATACTTGATTTCTGTTTGTCGCGGAGGGGCACAAGTCGCTTACTGACTTAGCCCTTTACTACCTTGTAAACATTTAATTTAAAAAACTAATAAATAATTGAATTGAAATTGAATCGAATTGATTGATATTTCTATATAATCGAAAATTAAATAATTAAATTTAACTACTATTTAGAAATTTAGTGAGCTAAGATTGGCTGTGTAGTGAAATATATTTTTATTTTGTTGCTCCAAAATGATTTAATCAATATATTTTTTAAAAACTCTGCAAAACTTCTACCAAAACATATCCGGGTTTATAATCTAGACGCCATCATAGCTTTGACATGACTAAATAAATTAGATAGTAGAATTTAACTAGCGGCTTTGGACTTTCCCTTTGATAGCAGAAGTTACAGCATAATTGTATTAGGTTAATTATTCTTTAATATTAATAATAATAGTATAGAATACGATTGAACAATTAAATCGAAACCCACAAGCTATTTGACATTTGTCACCTAATAACAAAATAAAAACAATGGTAAGAAGAAATATTCACCTTCCCCCCTAAGGCGCGTTCACAAAAAAAAAACCCGATTAAATTGAAATTTGACATTTTTTATTCACAATTTATGTCACCCAAAAAAAAGGTCTACAATTAGGTCAATAGTTGATTTTAAAAATATAAAGTGCTCTTGCCCAACTTGTTAAAATTCTGCCCAGGCTTTCTTAGTATATTCTTCGCGGGAGCGATTTGCACACGCTATATTATCCTCGCGCGCTCGTAAACTTGTCGAAGGAAGAGACGGTGACGTAGCATTTAAACAAGAAGGCCACGTTGCTTTACGAAAAGAACTATAACGTAGAGGGGTGGTAGAAATCCGGATAACTTTTAATTTTTCGGGCGGTTGACCAAGATAGACAGTATCAAAACCCGTTAGCACAATTCACAACGATGTATACTAACATTGGCCTCAAGGGAAACGAATAGCTTCGCGAAAATACGCTAGAAAATCCGGTCATCTTAACAGGTCGAAAGTTTACTTATTACGCTGCCTGCATCAGATTTAAGCGGGAAGGTTTCTCTAGATTATTCATTGTTATGGAGAATAATTGATAGTTTTGGTGGGTTTTACCCGCGCTACACGAAACCTGTCGAAGGTTAATAATTAGTGCGAAATTATACACCATTACCAACTTCTTACATTGTCTCGCTAAGTTCTGATCGAAATTGACCGTAAATTGCTTGGAAATAGGTAGTTTCAATTAAATTCAGCGAGAAACTCAAACTGCTGTATTTTCGTCTGCTAAGCAATTAGATTTATCGTCTGCTAACTTAAAGTTGTCTGCTCTGTGGCTCTGTGTAAACTGAAATACTAATTATTATTAAAAAAGTTGGCGGTACTTTTTGCATTTTCTGGTAAGATTTCCCCAAATATTTTACACGGAGCTCGGGTTAGGCTAGGCGCCCACTGGCTCTCCGTTTCGTATCCGTCCTGCCTTCCACAAGGCATTGTCTCCGTTACGAAGCAAAGGCTTGTGGAAGGTAGTACGTAGACGTTACAAAAAGCAGTGAGCGCTTGGCCTTAGGCTTACGTCGTTAGTGAATTCCGAGTTCAAACTGATTTTAATTTATTTTCGATACTAATTAAATGAATTATTGAATGAATTATTCAACTCTGTTAAAGCAAGGTTCGTAAAAATGCTTAGATATTTATTAGCTAGTATTTTATGATAAACAACAATCTTTACCCAATACACTACTACGGCTGTCAATGAAATGTTAAGCCTTAGTTCAGAAGGCTATAAACATTAACTGTTAAACATCATCGGATTATTTTAAATATTTAAATCCTCTCCTTTTATGACTAGTTAAGTAAACGAAATACTTTTATACTTTAAACATTTGATATAAGAAATTTATTAATATCACTTGGATTAATTTTAATCGACCGTGTTTTGTAAATACTTACACTCGGTAGCAGACGGCACACCGAGCTCAAGAGTCGAGCGAGGGTCAAAACAAGGAGTAACATAATAATAATCAGCTAGGCTAATACCCAAGGCACCACCTTAGGCCTAAGTCATCAAGCGACTTTTGAAGAATTTAATTCAGGTGGCCGGGTTACAATAGGTGGTTTTTTTTCGCTTGTCCGGGGACAAAAAGTGTAAAGTTTTTACCCTAAAACGTTTTATTCGCCTGTTCTCGGGGTAAGATTTACCCTGTCCCGAATTTTGTTCGCTTGTTCCGGAGTATTAGGGTTACACTTTTTACTCCTCCTCGAAAGGAGGTGTAGAGGGAGTAATCTAGTTTTGTCGTCTGCCTAAATTTCGTTTCACGAAAATATGATGGGAAAATTTTTATAAATAACCTTTAACCACTCCCTTTCTACTCCAACTCGTTTTTTTCGTAAAGACAGAATTGTAGTAAAATGACGTCATATGGCTACACTTTTTAACCTGCTCAAAAAACCCAGAACAGGCGAAAAAAAACCAACTACTGCGTAGGAGGGTGGTGGCAAGCCCTCATGCCACGCGAGCCAACAGCTCCCTACACTAACTATTACCGTTAACCTCAACAAGTTTTTATATAACGTTGATCTAAATCATCCTTGCAAAAATAGTTTTCCTTCCCTCTCTTACCCTAACGAACATTTTATGGAAAGGTCTATTTTGTTGAGTTTAAACGTTTTAACGTCCGAGGAAGTTAAATACAGCGCCATCTGTGTTTAAAATTAGGTACTGATTCCGTGTTCATTTCAGGTGTTAAATTTTACTCTTTTCAAATTATGTTATTAGACTTTTTCACTTGTCATTTCAATCCAATATTTTTCTGTAACTTACTTCGTAGCTTACCAGCTTTAACAGAAGCTAAAGGTGATTGGCATTTGGCTCTAGTTAGGTTAAAACAAGTGTTAGCAGATGATTTTTAGATTTAGTTCAACTCCCTTTAAACGTGAAAGAATTTTCAATAAAGTGGTAGACGTTCGCGTTTACGTATTTTCACGAGTTGCTAAGACTCTCTATAGACCTTTATTAAAAGGTGGTTAAAAATGCCGACCCACCCGGCAAAATATGAATTTATACGAAAGACCAATAAGAAACTACTATTTCGTTACACGTCGTCTGACACGCGGACGATTTTAAACCGAAAACGCGAAACTACGCGAGACAGCTAGAAATTCGTCTCCTTAAAAATTCAAATTTCGCAGGGTGGGTCGACATTTTTACCCACCTTTTAATTAAGGTCTATTAGCCTTAGGGCACGTGGGGAAAAGTACATTTCTCTAGAAAAATATTCGTAAATATTTTTGTTAAGGTCGAATTCTTACGTAATTTGATCCGGGGGTTTTTACCGGCGGACAATGAGAGTGATGGCCCACGCCTATAATTCCAGGGGAAAGCAACCAAAAATAAATGTATTCCTACTTCGGGAAAATTACTACGTTGAGACGATTTTTTTAGAGTCGCTCCTCACGCTTCAACAGTAAGACAGGGCCGCCAGAGTTTTTTTTTTCAAATTGGTTATCCGTGACGTTTCCAGGTTTTCCCGGACCAGTTACACAGATTTTTACGTGACTTATTTTAGGCGAAAAATTTTATATTTTTAAACTATATTTTAGGCCAAAAATTTTATATTTTTAACCTATATTTTAGTAAAAAGTGTTCCATTTGCAACCAAAATTAACTTAAAATGTCTTTAAAAGCCTTTTTCAAATTGCCTTATTTGTAAAGCCATTTTCAAATTGCCTTATTTGTAAAGCCATTTTCAAATTGCCTTATTTGTAAAGCCATTTTCAAATTGCCTTATTTGTAAAGCCATTTTCAAATTGCCTTATTTGTAAAGCCATTTTCAAATTGCCTTATTTGTAAAGCCATTTTCAAATTTCCTTATTTGTAAAGCCATTTTCAAATTTCCTTATTTGTAAAGCCATTTTCAAATTGCCTTATTTGTAAAGCCATTTTCAAATTGCCTTATTTGTAAAGCCATTTTCAAATTTCCTTATTTGTAAAGCCATTTTCAAATTTCCTTATTTGTAAAGCCATTTTCAAATTTCCTTATTTGTAAAGCCATTTTCAAATTTCCTTATTTGTAAAGCCATTTTCAAATTTCCTTATTTGTAAAGCCATTTTCAAATTGCCTTATTTGTAAAGCCATTTTCAAATTGCCTTATTTGTAAAGCCATTTTCAAATTGCCTTATTTGTAAAGCCATTTTCAAATTCCCTTATTTTTTAAGCCATTTTCAAATTCCCTTATTTGTAAAGCCATTTTCAAATTGCTTTATTTGTAAAGCCATTTTCAAATTGCTTTATTTGTAAAGCCATTTTCAAATTGCCTTATTTGTAAAGCCATTTTCAAATTGCCTTATTTGTAAAGCCATTTTCAAATTGCCTTATTTGTAAAGCCATTTTCAAATTGCCTTATTTGTAAAGCCATTTTCAAATTTCCTTATTTGTAAAGCCATTTTCAAATTGCCTTATTTTTTAAGCCATTTTCAAATTGCCTTATTTGTAAAGCCATTTTCAAATTGCTTTATTTGTAAAGCCATTTTCAAATTGCCTTATTTGTAAAGCCATTTTCAAATTGCCTTATTTGTAAAGCCATTTTAAAATTGCCTTATTTGTAAAGCCATTTTCAAATTGCCTTATTTTTAAAGCCATTTTCAAATTCCCTTATTTTTAAAGCCATTTTCAAATTCCCTTATTTTTAAAGCCATTTTCAAATTCCCTAATTTTTTAGCGTCATTTGAAAATTCCCTAATTTTTTAGCGTCATTTGAAAATTCCCTAATATTTTAGTCATTTCCCAACTCCCTGATTTTTTAGAGACTTTCCAATTACCAATTTTTTCGAGCCAATTTCAAATCCCCTAATTTTTTCGAGCCAATTTCAAATCCCCTAATTTTTTCGAGCCAATTTCAAATCCCCTAATTTTTTCGAGCCAATTTCAAATTCCCTAATTTTTTCGAGCCAATTTCAAATTCCCTAATTTTTTCTAGCCAATTTGAAATTCCCTAATTTTTTAAGAGCCAATTTCCAATTTCTTCATTTTTAGAGTCATTTTCCAATTCCCTCATTTTTAGAGCCATTTTCCAATTACCTCATTTTTATAGTCATTTCCCAATTCCCTAATTTTTTATAGCCATTTGAAAATTCTCTAATATTTTAGAGTCATTTTCCAATTCCTTAATTTTTAGAGCCCGTTTCCAGGTATTGTTGCAACAGTGTTCACCCGACAAAATATCAAATCAGCACACTCCTCTCATGGCTGTCGAAAATTCGCCGATTATCACGCCCGCAGATCGTCTCAACATACTTATTCTAAATATAAATAAATACATTCTTGAAGCGAATTTAAATGTAAGATAAATGATACTTCAAAATTCCGCGTGTTTTATGAAATACTAAAAACTAGTAATTCGGTCGTCACGCTTAATAAATTACCGCTCTCATCAGGAAAGTATTGATATATAATGTCCTGCTTTCATTTACAGGTAATCCCCTCAAAAATTCAAACATTTACAATTATAGGTTTTAAATATTAAATTTCGCCCCTTCAAAAATTGACAGACTAAAATGACCAAGAAATTATTTAACAAAAAAAAAGAATTAAAATATTTTTCTCTACAAAATCTTGGGCATATAGATTATTATAGGATACTGTTCCAATTTCAACTTAAATGGTTTGGTTTCAAAAGATGATTAGGCTGCCCTAAGCTGTACTTACAACTTTGTATATTCAATGCCATTAGAAACGTTTCTCGAAATTGGCCGTCAATTTCCCTAGGACCGGACAAAAGTAAAAAGATTTCGCGCGCTTTTAATATTTTTTAAAATGCACAAAATGTTTCAGAACTTTGTCACTGAATATCTTCATTTCTCAAAGTTAAACTACACCCATAAACTGAAATTTGGGGCATTTTTGGACCAAACTATGAACGTCAGAATTTTAGATAGTTATTTACTGGAAACGTTTTAGCATAAACTTGAAACATTGAATGTTAACTAAAACCTTATAGCCTTTTCCACTGGTCAAGAGATGTCATAAAATTAAATTTATAAATTTAATAAATGTAATCTAATCGCCCAAAGAACGTGAATATTTAAAACTATTCTATTTTGTTATTAAGCAAGGGAGAACAAATATTCTAAATTTACATACATTACCATGGACCAAATAAAAAGCTTATAATAGAACAACTTTGGCTTACTTTTATTTTCCTCAGTGGTCTTTGCTTGAAAGTTACAGCTTAGTTAATGTAACTCAAATTACGTAAATCACGACAAAAATGCAGACTATAGAATATCGAATTAACGCGTCCAACGCGGAGACGAAAATATCAGCTTTCCCGCTTAGTTTGACAGCAGACGCAAAAATGATCGGAACAGTCAACTCCGAGTGGAGGAAAAGAGAGAACAGTGTCACGCCATACGCGCTCCCTCTGGCGGATGGTGCGTGACCGCCGGAACGTAACTTTCACACCTAGCCGAAGGGGCCAACTATGAGTCAACAATCGAGGATAAATAAAAAACGAAAGTTGCCCAATATTTGAAATCTCATCATCTCGCTGGGGAGACCCGCATTTTTTAACCGGGTTCTCGGAAAAAAGGCCTCTATCTTAAGTTAATAACGGCTACATCTTTCCAATCAACTGAATGCTTTTACGGCTAATACGCTTGGATTAATTTGAGTTCACTGATACGATCTAATTTATTGAATACTTTTTAAAGGGACGATCTAAGATTGGGTGTGCTAAATTGAAAAGTTATAATTCTTGGTTAACGCCACTCGCAGGTTAGTGTAAACGTTGTTTTCCAAGCAAATCGCACTGTTTATTAATGCGTCTATAGTAAAACAATGATTTTTTAAGATTTGGCATAAGTCAGGGAAATGTTTCGGTATTTGAAAATAAGCAAAAAAAAAGAGAGGAAACTGTTAGGCCGTTCAATAAAACGTCTTCAAGGAAATTGCCAAGAAGTTATGTTTCCGAAAGCCAGGACCTGCAAGTTACGGTTTAGCTTTATATAGCGCTTGTTGAAATAATGGAAACTTTAACCTGTACGGTATGCAACAAGTGTTTCCTTTTAACCAGGTAGCTTTTTTTTGACGTATTAAAGCAAAAATAGGACGTTCCGTTTTTAAGAATATTTCAAACGTCAAGGAGTTTTAAGAATTTTTCAAAAGTCAAGGAATTTTAAGAATCTTTCAAAAGTCAAGGAATTTTAAGAATCTTTCAAAAGTCAAGGAATTTTAAGAATCTTTCAAAAGTCAAGGAATTTTAAGAATCTTTCAAAAGTCAAGGAATTTTAAGAATCTTTCAAAAGTCAAGGAATTTTAAGAATCTTTCAAAAGTCAAGGAATTTTAAGAATCTTTCAAAAGTCAAGGAATTTTAAGAATCTTTCAAAAGTCAAGGAATTTTAAGAATCTTTCAAAAGTCAAGGAATTTTAAGAATCTTTCAAAAGTCAAGGAATTTTAAGAATCTTTCAAAAGTCAAGGAATTTTAAGAATCTTTCAAAAGTCAAGGAATTTTAAGAATCTTTCAAAAGTCAAGGAATTTTAAGAATCTTTCAAAAGTCAAGGAATTTTAAGAATCTTTCAAAAGTCAAGGAATTTTAAGAATCTTTCAAAAGTCAAGGAATTTTAAGAATCTTTCAAAAGTCAAGGAATTTTAAGAATCTTTCAAAAGTCAAGGAATTTTAAGAATCTTTCAAAAGTCAAGGAATTTTAAGAATCTTTCAAAAGTCAAGGAATGTTAAGAATCTTTCAAAAGTCAAGGAATTTTAAGAATCTTTCAAAAGTCAAGGAATTTTAAGAATCTTTCAAAAGTCAAGGAATTTTAAGAATCTTTCAAAAGTCAAGGAATTTTAAGAATCTTTCAAAAGTCAAGGAATTTTAAGAATCTTTCAAAAGTCAAGGAATTTTAAGAATCTTTCAAAAGTCAAGGAATTTTAAGAATCTTTCAAAAGTCAAGGAATTTTAAGAATCTTTCAAAAGTCAAGGAATTTTAAGAATCTTTCAAAAGTCAAGGAATTTTAAGAATCTTTCAAAAGTCAAGGAATTTTAAGAATCTTTCAAAAGTCAAGGAATTTTAAGAATCTTTCAAAAGTCAAGGAATTTTAAGAATCTTTCAAAAGTCAAGGAATTTTAAGAATCTTTCAAAAGTCAAGGAATTTTAAGAATCTTTCAAAAGTCAAGGAATTTTAAGAATCTTTCAAAAGTCAAGGAATTTTAAGAATCTTTCAAAAGTCAAGGAATTTTAAGAATCTTTCAAAAGTCAAGGAATTTTAAGAATATTTCAAAAGTCAAGGAATTTTAAGAATCTTTCAAAAGTCAAGGAATTTTAAGAATCTTTCAAAAGTCAAGGAATTTTAAGAATCTTTCAAAAGTCAAGGAATTTTAAGAATCTTTCAAAAGTCAAGGAATTTTAAGAATCTTTCAAAAGTCAAGGAATTTTAAGAATCTTTCAAAAGTCAAGGAATTTTAAGAATCTTTCAAAAGTCAAGGAATTTTAAGAATCTTTCAAAAGTCAAGGAATTTTAAGAATCTTTCAAAAGTCAAGGAATTTTAAGAATCTTTCAAAAGTCAAGGAATTTTAAGAATCTTTCAAAAGTCAAGGAATTTTAAGAATCTTTCAAAAGTCAAGGAATTTTAAGAATCTTTCAAAAGTCAAGGAATTTTAAGAATCTTTCAAAAGTCAAGGAATTTTAAGAATCTTTCAAAAGTCAAGGAATTTTAAGAACTTTTCAAAAGTCAAGGAATTTTAAGAATTTTTCAAAAGTCAAGGAATTTAAAGAGTTTTTCAAAAGTCAAGGAATTTTAAGAATCTTTCAAAAGTCAAGGAATTTTAAGAATCTTTCAAAAGTCAAGGAATTTTAAGAATCTTTCAAAAGTCAAGGAATTTTAAGAATCTTTCAAAAGTCAAGGAATTTTAAGAATCTTTCAAAAGTCAAGGAATTTTAAGAATCTTTCAAAAGTCAAGGAATTTTAAGAATCTTTCAAAAGTCAAGGAATTTTAAGAATCTTTCAAAAGTCAAGGAATTTTAAGAATCTTTCAAAAGTCAAGGAATTTTAAGAATCTTTCAAAAGTCAAGGAATTTTAAGAATCTTTCAAAAGTCAAGGAATTTTAAGAATCTTTCAAAAGTCAAGGAATTTTAAGAACTTTTCAAAAGTCAAGGAATTTTAAGAATTTTTCAAAAGTCAAGGAATTTAAAGAGTTTTTCAAAAGTCAAGGAATTTAAAGAGTTTTTCAAAAGTCAAGGAATTTTAAGAATCTTTTAAAAGTCAAGGAATTTTAAGAATTTTTCAAAAGTCAAGGAATTTTAAGAAACTTTCAAAAGCTAGAGATGGCCCTGGTTACCATGGTAACTGGGGAGCTAATTGTTTTGGAGTTCAGGTAGGAAGTGGGTAAACGCTATTGACTACGCGAGAAGCAGTTATTTTGAATCTAGGGTTCGAGGTTTAAATTATCGATTTTCGGATCAAAAGAATATTAATCTGTTTCATTATCAGTTTCGCCATATGCCAGAAAATTAAAAAAAAAACATATGGTAATGGAATTTTAGTAGGATAAAAATTTATAAAATAATAAATGAATAAAATTTGTAAAATTTTGGTCTGTTAAAGGTCGGAAAATATTAATATGAAAATATCGAGGTAACCCCTTTTTTAATATTTCCTTTAGTACTTTAAAATTTAAATAGATTCTAACGGGCATTAGTTTACATGTTTAAGATAATTATGGAAAGAATGTTATTGTGAAATATATAAAATGTTTTCAAGACAAATCAATAACGCATATCGCATAACGATGATGCACTTAATTCAGTCAAATGGAAAATGAATAATATCTTAACGGCAGTCAACAGCTAAATAAATCGCTAAAATTACCTCAAAGTAAATCTAGTTTTATTTTGAAAGGTTGTCGTTAATACGATAACCAATCAGAATCCTAACCATCACTATCAAAATTTCCCAAGTTTGGTTTTCCATAGTTTTTCCGACTATGTCGTCCTGAAATTTTCAAAATTCAATTTGCAATACGGTTGTTATGTTTAAACATTTTAACATTTAGTCTTTAATTATGTTCCATAAGCGTGTCAGTCATTTGAAATGACAAGTATTTCTTTAAAATTCGGGCGGTTACGTTTTTATGTTAGATTCATCGTACTGCCATAAGTAACTTAATACCTCTAAGTATGACATTATACATTTTTTACTACATCCTTTCTTCACAGTGACGCCCAAAATTTTCTAAATAGTGCCCCTTGGTAGCGGTCCCATGAACTAATCTAACCCAACTTCCGTTAACGTGATATTCCGGGAATTTGGCGAGCGATTTTGAATACCACCATTTTTAAGCTTAATGCATATTTAGCCACACTATGTTTACGCAGCAGACGACATTTTTCTGGAGTACTATATGATTGACTGAATTTGAACTCTGACACCATTTGGATGACCAATAGAAAAATTCAAATCACAAAGAAGGTTAAACTTCCGGGTTGCATAGTTGCTAGTTGTTTTACTGATTTATCTTTATTGAAGTACAAGTGTCATACTTAGAAGTATTATGTTACTTACGGTACGGCGGAATATTAGTGTTTTGTTAGTTATTATGGAAAGAGATAAAGTCAAAAGTCTATTCGCGATCGAAAGCTATAGCTACGCCATCTTGCGGTTGCCGTTGAAACTAGATAGGTAGCATATTAGCAGATAAATACAAGCCATAAACGATTAGTATTTGCAAATTAATATAATTATACACTTTTGTGTTTTCTGAATGGTAACACAGAGCGTTAGGTGTTAGTATAAAGTACGGGAGGTTCGCAGTACCGGGGCAAAGTGTAAAAACCGTGTTCGCAGTTTCTGAAATTGTGGAAAAGTTGTTTTCCAAATACCTTTTTTCTTCCATGTAATTTGTCAGTTCGTTTCGTATGGTGACTTATGTTGGAGTGTTTGTAAGTGTGGTTCGAATGTATTATGGCGTATGTTGGTGTGTGTAATCTAGACAGGCGTGTTAAATTACCCAACTTGCATACAATAGCACCAGATGCTGGTCCAAATTTTCCCCCGCTTCAGCAGTGCGATTAGTGGCGCCTCTAACGGCTGGTCAAAACCCTTCTCATGCGTTTCGAAAGTGTTAACAGGTTTTTTGTCTAGTATAAGTGAAGCGTATATATTATAGTCTTTGTGTGTTATGGAGTCGGGTGGGATTTGAGTGTTCTACCATAGAACCGCCTACACATACTGCTACGATAATATTTAGAAAAACAGCTTTGGCGAAAGTCCGTTTTCCTTTACACTTTTATAAACGTATTAAAGTCAATTAATTGTATAATATTTTTAATATTTATAAATTAAACAATAATAAAAATTAATTATTTTGACAAACACATCAGATTGATTAAATCTAGATTAGATTTTTTAATCTTGATTACCCTGATTTAATCACGATTACCCTGATTTAATCATTTTACTATGATTAAGACGCAGCCAAAATGGAAGTGACCTGCCCCTCGGAAAAATCTAATCGACGAATGTCATTCCTTGATTAAAATGCCTTTAAAACAATCCATTGCAGGGGAAACTTAGAAATCATGTCAAAATTTAAAAACAATCGTTAAAAGTCAGGAAATTTTTGAAATAAACATTATAGATGGGGCCTCTAAATCAGGCTGGGCCTATGTGCAGAAAATTCTTGGCGGGGATACTGCTCGGTGGTTCGCGAATCTATCCTAAAACTCTTTGCGGATGACAACAAGGTTGGGCATAAGATCACCTCACTATCGGATGCACACGCTCTTCAGAGCGATATTGACGTTCTTGACTGCTGGGTGGTTTCGAACGGTATGAGCTTTAATGCTGCCAAATCTATGGTGCTCCACTGTGGAGCGAAAAATCAAAAATTTCATTACCGGCTGAGAGGTAGAGATATTGAAGCCCAGGCTGTTGTTCGTGACCTCGGAGTCATGCTCTCTGGCCATCTATTGGGGCCGTCGCGCAGTAAGGTGGCTTCTGCTCGTAGGATGAAGGCCCTACACATGTTACATCGCTCCTTCTCACACTTCAGTCCTTAATCGCTTAGACTCCTGTATCGTACATACATACGTCCCCACCTCGTCCCAGTATTTGGTCCCCTCATTTGGTGAAGGACATAGATAACCTCGAGCGTGTGCAGCGAAAGGCCACAAAACTTGCAGCTGGATTAAGCGGTCTTTCCTACCCCGATCGCCTCAAGCGCCTGAACCTTATGTCGCTCGCCGATAGACGTCTTAGGGCGGACATTGTAGAAACCTTATCTATGGTTATTATGTCGTGTCTGCAGCGCAATTTTTCGACCTCAAATGGACAGGGCGCAAAGCTCCCACCATTATTAAAAAAAGGTGCCTCAGTACGGTTCGGCGTACTTTCTTTACCCAACGCGTTATTAACCCTTGGAACTGTCTTCCGTCGGACGTTAAAATTAAATCGTCGGTGTTTGCCTTTAATTCACGTCGTTTAGATAAGTTTCGCGGATGGCGCTAATGTGTGTGTATATATTGTTTGGGTACTGGGTGTATTTATCTATAGCTACGTCTATGTAATCTTTGCTCTTTTATTTATTTTTGCCTTTAAACTCTAGTGTTTTATTACTTTCAATTACTTGTAAATTGCTTGTTCATTACCTGTCAGAGCACAATAAGTGTATAGCTTTCTTTACCTGATGAAATAAAAAATTATTATCAAATAGACCCCGATATTTTACACTGAGCGCGTGCGCAAGCAAGACCTAGCCGTCGTGAGGTAAAAACTGCGGAAAGCGCCTTCTATCGGTGACAAGATTAAATAAGAAATTATATAATCTCATGTGATTTCACGAAGGTCCCGGGTGTCGAGAAAATGATTCTTTGGTAATCTGATGAAGGTGCTATTTATTTTTAATTATGCAAATAAAAATATTAATTCGTACAAAAAAAATAATAATAATTAAATTAAAATAAATATTGAAATATAAAATTAAAATGTAAATAATATTTGACCGAGGCTTAAAAAGTAGGTTACTAGGTTTTGTTACGAAATGAATTCGGAACTTAGGTTTTGTAACATGAACAAGAATTACAAAGGTAAGTGAGCCCTTGAAATAAAATAAATTAAAATCTGATGGCATTTGTCCTTCACTACCGCTTGATACCGTAACCGACTCGTTCTGCTTTGTTACATTATCATTTCTACCGTAACATTTCTGTAAGAAATATATTTTAACTTTAAGATACCCGAGTAATATGATATTTCAACTATAAGGTGGAATATCCTTTTATTTTACCTATGGAGACATTAGGTATGTAAGATGTACTGCTTGTAACAGTAATTTCCGCAAGGTAGTAATAGATTAATATTTATACTTAAACCTACACGAATAGATCCGTGATCGAAGTATGTGTCAGTAGTTTGAGAGATATGCTTTGAAGATTCTACTTCAACGTGAAATAAATTCCCAGTTGGAATTGCGGTGGGTACAAGTCTTCGTTTTCCATTGAATATTTCTATATTAGTGTCTAAAAAATGGTCACTATAAACAAAATCGTTCTCTGATGGATGCCTGTTATCACGGTTGACGGCACTTATTCATTTGGAGTGTGTTTCGGGTTTAGTGAAGGGAAACCTATAGTTTAAAACCGTTATAGGCCTATAAATAATAATATTAAATATTTAAAACTACTACTACCTATGAAAAGATACGTTTGTGCCTCCCAGACGCTTGGGATTACAGGAGTACGCCACTACTCTCGGCGAATTCCGCTTGTGCTTTTTGTATGTTGTTTAACTTGTTTTTAGCTATCAGTAGATGTCACGAAACAAGTTTTGATAATTTCGAATTGTTATTTCAGATGGCGCCTTTTACTGAATTTACCTTACGACTTCTAGTTCTTGCTTGCATGTTTATTGTTAGGCTTAGCCTATTCACCGGGGATCTATTTTATTTTAAATGTCTATGGGAAATACCTCAAAAGGTCCGATGAGTGTGGTACCGTAGCGCCACCTAGAATCGTTTCGGTCACGAATAAATATTTTCCATAAGTTTGTAACTTGGTCAAAAAAGAGATAAGGGTCTCTAGCGAGATAAATGAGCAACTTAAAAATAATATCACGCCCCGATCCTACGCTTCAGCGCGGCTCACTCTGACGACAAGGAAAAACGTGTGACTATATGTAGCAACGATTCCCAATTTCCATTTGTTAAAAATGCTACACACTCAACAACCTTCTGATTCATTCTTTTGTTTGTGACGTCACGATAGGTATCCGTTGGGTATCGAAAAGTTGGTGTTTCTTATACGTTTAAAGGGCCACATAATGATTTGAGATCTCATTTCCAAGCCCTATTTACGATATTTAATAGGCGCTTTTAATAAAACATCTTCAACGAAATCGCCAAGAAATAATGTTTCCGAGTGCCAGGACCCGCAAGGTACTGTTTATATAGTGCTGGTTGAAATAATGGAAACTTTTAACTATTAACGCACGCTTAAAAGATGTCTGTTAGCTGCCATTTTTTTCATTAATTTTAATCGACTTATTAAAGTTTTTACATTCAACAATCAGAAGTATCGGTGTATTTTACGATTTTGGTCATTGAACGCCTCAAAGTAATTTTTGAAGCAGGAGACAAACGATATCTGAAGACGTAACCATTGAATTGGGAATAATACTGCTAGAATTACAATTACGATTTCGGTTGCCATGGTTACGCGGGACCTGTTCTGAGAAGACTGTACGAAATTCATCTTTATAATTAGGTGGTAGCGCCATCTATATTTTGTAAAGTTATATGATTCGCGCAAAAATTCAATTGCAATATAGTTGCCACCACTAGAGACAGATGCCGCCACGGTTGAACGATATAGTTGATAAAGTCTCCATATTGAACGAAATTGGTCCCGCGCCAGCCAGATTTAGTTGTACCTCTATTTATTCCCAACTCAATGGACGTAACACTTGCTAACAATTTTTTTTCGCGTTGAGGGCCAAAGAATCGTATGATAAATTCTGCCCGAACTTCAGGTTGCTCCTCCCCTTCCTACCTCGTGATAATTGAGTGTAACCAAACCAAATCTATAAAATCAAGTTGCTTGGATATACGGAATCACCAGCGTTGCCAACCTGTACGATAATTATCGTTTTGTACGATAATTTTGCCTTCCGTACGATGTACGATATCACAACGTACGATATCGCCAATTGTACGATAATTCAGTAGGATGAACGATATTACAACGTACGATATCGGCAATTGTACGATAATTCAGTAGGATGTACGATATTACAACTTACGATATTGTACGATAATTCAGTAAGAATGCGTTTTTGTTATGTACGTTGTTGAAAACTACCAGTTTTGACGCTAAATTATAGTACGCTCTCAAGAAAATAGTACCATTTATAATATTATGCAAAATGGTATTTGTACCATAATTATAGTACGTATGGCAACGCTGCCGGTGATTCTCTATTCCTCTATGTCTAAAGAGAGAAAAGAACCGTTCCCTCTTTTAATTTCTCCCCCCTTTTGTACTCGCTAGTCAGACCTCTAGATATTTTTGAAGCGTACGATAAAAAGAACTGAAATACGATAATTTTCGGGTGTTGGTACGATAATTCTGTTCGATCAGGTTGGCAACGCTGGGAATCACCCAATTATTGCCCTGGCAAATCGATCCTTTTTTTTCGCACGAAAACAGAATGATGTGATGGCCACTGATTCAAAATAATTTAAATTTCCCGCCAACAATTCTCAGGTACCATTTCAAAAAAAAAGATAATTATTTAATGCCCCCTGTTTCGCTGAAATTCCTCAAATTTAAAACCAAACTCAACATACTCGAGCGATAAATAATGGATGACACTACAAAACCCCCCTTAGTTTGGATAGAAAACCGATGTTATCGTATAAGTATAATTAACCCAATTTTCCAACCAAATGCAAATCGAGATGAAAGCATTTATCGTAAATATGAAGAACCAGATACCTGCGGTATTAAATACCCATAGAAAATTTGATCATATCAATACTGTGTCATTAACGTTAATAAATCGTTTCAAGAAATCCCAGATGTTGATGAGATTGATGAAAACATAACTGAACTGGAAAATGGAACATTTAGAACGATATTAAATGTACCAAGAGCATTTTATGGGTATGTAATATCCCTGTTTGATCAACTATTACCCTTTCTTCAATTAAAGATTATTCCTTATTTAAAGTCATATAATTGGTCAACGAGGGCTAGTGAAAAAGAGAATTGAAAATGAAACTGGTTGCAAAATAGTTTTACGTGATGAGAAAGAAGAAATAAGTACGATAGTTGCTCACTGGATTCTTTGGGTATTATTAACATTAACCTTATTTGAAGAGTTTTATATTTAAAGCAATATGCAGTCCTCAGTGTAAAGGAATAGAATCTGCTAAAATCCGAATTGATTCCATAATTGACTCAGCAAGACAAAAAAATGCATTTACCCATTTCCTATCAATACCGTTGAACGAATCACGTTGTAAAAATGGATTTTTAGAATTCAAAGACGAAGTTCTAAGAAAATGCGATGGGGTGAGGTCACAAATGATATTCCAAAGATGTCTTTATTGACAAAAATGAATTTTTATTTTAGGAACGTGGTATTGACTCTACAATTTTCCAAATTCCGGAAAAACTACACTTAACTGTAGGGACTTTAGTCTTGCTAAATGACTCAGAACGCAACCAAGCTGCAAAAATTCTTGAAGAATGTAAAACATCAGTTTTCGGGTAATTTACATCTATATGTATAAGGAAGTACTATGGTGTATTTTTAACTACCGCAATTTTATCAATTTAGTCCAATATTAGGTCAAGGTCCTTTAAAAATTGCTATTAAAGGTATTGAATACATGAACGATGATCCGTCAGAAGTGGATGTGCTATACGCGAAAGTTATTTGTACCGACGAATCAGATAGGTATTAAAATTTTAAGTTTGGCAAAGGTTCTGAAAATAATAAATAGAATAATTTCAGGCTTCAAAAACTGGTGGACAACCTTGTCTCTAAGTTTACAGCCAGCAAGTTGATGCAAAAACAGCATGAGAGAGTAAAACTTCACTTAACAGTCATGAATACAATTTTTAGAAGTTCTCAAACAGAGTCCAACAAGAGAGCGCCCAGAGAAACATTTGATGCAAAAACTATACTAAAAGTAAATCGCGTGTTATTTTATTTAAATTGAAAATGGCTTAATAATTTCTTCCACCTAGGAATTCCAAAACTACAACTTCGCTAAAACAGAAATAAAATCTATTCACATTTCCAACAGACATTCTGTTGGAAAAGATGGTTATTACGCCGTTTCCTCTAAACTAGAATTTTAAGATTGAACCCAAGTTTTAATTTTGGGAATTATTATTTAAAATAAAGTTTTGAATTTAATATGAATGTTTATTTGAGGGTACTCGCACCAAATAAATGGGCTAATTGAGGTAATAACTTGCTTTAAAGGTTCTGTGTCTAAGGTCTTTAGCCAACACTATAACTTTGTTCTAAAAGAAAACTTCCTGAAAAGATTTAGTGTCTAGAGCCTTTGGCTGCCAGAAGTTTGTGCTCAAAATAAAAAAAACCTTCCTCGAAAGGTAATTTTTCTGACAAAAGTTTTTATTTTCATTGTCTAATTACATGGCATGCTGCCAAGCAAGTTTTAAAAAAAACTTAAGAATTAGAATTAATAAACATTTTTCCACAAATGCACGGAATTTAAATCTACAATCTATCTGGAAATTTGCATTTTTTTACCTAATGTCCAAAAAATATATAACATAATGACCAAATTCAACCGAAATTATCAAAAGACAAGTGTCAGACTTTTTTCCATATTTAGTTAAAAAAACGTTTATACTCATCTCGTACGATAAATAATTGTCCCAAAAGTTGGAAGGTTTTCTTAAGAGCGAGGGTGTATGGTTTTTTTTTGTCTCAAAATACAAATAGCGGGAGAGTAATTTTTTTACTGTTTTTAATTAATCCTTTTTTGGGTTCAACCTTTTTGAAAAAAATCCACATACTTGATATATAAATGAGCGGTAATGTTTAAGAGATACAGGTTCGGAAAACAGTTTTGTTTTTTTAAATTTGTGAAAAAGACCACTTTTTTCCTTCCAAAAAAAGGGATATGGGAAAAATAATTACAAGTTGAAACCATTTATGGGTATAAAAGGGGGGAGTCCTACTTCGATTAACAGAAACACTCGTGTTAAATAAAACTTGATTTTGTTTTCGCATCGCCAACATCCACAAAAAATATTTACCATTAACAAAAAAAGCTTCTTCCTTTTTTACCAGTAAAAACAACCATCTGGTAATAATGAAGCGATCGAAAACAAAGTCAGTTTGGGTTAACATCCATCCACAAAATTACAAACACGTAAATAGGCTAAGAAAAGAAGAGATATTTATATAAAAAGGGATAAAATGTAGGTTTAAATCCCTAAGCGGTATTCCCCCCTTTTATAGGTCTCAAAAAACTTTTTTTTCATTTTATCATTTTTTTTTGTTATATTATTGAACAAATATTTTGCCCAAATTATTCTTCTGCTTAGATCAGATCCGCCACATTCATAGGCATTTCTTCTATTTGGGTATTGTAAAACTGTTCAATATCATGTAAGGTACGCTTATCATCTTCAGTGACAAAATTGATGGCTACACCTTTTCGGCCGAAACGACCACCGCGACCAATCCTGAAAGAAATTAACTCTGTAAATTTGTGGAATTGTTTACGCAAATTATTGTGGTATGAAGCGAGCAATGTATGGAGGATCCAAAACATTATTACCACAAAACACTTATCAAACAAAGAAATGATAGGTTTTCTTACCTATGAATGTAATTTTCCCTATTTGTTGGCAAGTCATAATTTATAACAAGAGAAACTTGTTGAACATCGATACCACGGGCCAAGAGATCAGTGGTTATCAAAACTCTACTAGATCCAGAGCGGAACTCTCGCATAATTACATCTCGTTCCTTCTGATCCATGTCACCATGCTGTAATAATAACAATGTGAGTACTTAATACCAATATTAAACAAATTTGGCGAAATCCCTTACCATGGCAGAAACTGTAAAATCTCTTTCATGCATCTTCTGCGTTAACCAATCTACTTTCCGCCGCGTGTTGCAAAAGATAACTGCTTGTGTGATAGTCAAAGTTTCATAAAGGTCGCAAAGGGTGTCCAGTTTCCATTCCTTTGTTAAAAATTAAGAATATTTTAAAATGTCTGCAAATTACTTAGCATAAAAACTCACCAACATTCTTAAATATCAACTTAACCGCACTCACCCCAACTGAGCCACTAAGAACTTAACCGCACCCACCCCAACTGAACAGCTAAGAGCTTAACCGCACCCACCCCAACTGAACAGCTAAGAGCTTAAACCATCACAAATACAAACTTGACCCCAGCCCCTTTGTGGTGTTTAAGGTCTTTGGCCAACACCAAAGTTTGCTCTCAAAAAAAAAACCCAGCCCCTTCAACTACCAAACAATTAACAAAATAAAATAATCTTATCTGAACAAATAAAATCAGTCATCAAAACTTCATTAAAACCAACATGATAATAGAGATTAAATCCTGTTTTGGCCAACATGGCATTTTCCCAAATCTGCCTCAAACCAAAACCCTACTCGTTATAACATTGTTCCACTTAACGCCACACAAAACAAACAGACATTAAGAGGCCCCATTTAGTGATAAGCGTAACAGTGAAGAAAATATTCCTCTCCCTTGGGCATTCACCTATACTGTCCACGCTACTCACCAGCCCAATATAAAAAATAGGGCCGTTGTTAGCTATAGCAAGGCGCGTTTGAGACCAAGAAAAACAATGGTCAAAAAGAACAAAAAACCATAATCACCTCTCTTTCAACAGAGATGTAGAACTGTTTAATACCCTCCAATGTGAGTTCTTCTTTCTTGACAAGAATGCGAATTGGATCTCGCATAAAACGTTTCGTTACTTCTAGCACGTCTAATGGCATGGTAGCCGAGAGTAGGATGACCTGGATACTTTCGTTCAACGTTTTGAAAACGTCATAAATTTGGTCCTTAAAACCTCTCGAAAGCATTTCGTCGGCTTCATCCAACACAAAGATGCGGATATTGGCTGTTCCTAAAATTTATAAATGACAATTGGTATTAATTTAAAATCAAAATGGGTGTAATTTAAATAGATTTGTAGCATTTTCTACGAGGATTAATCAAACGGACATTAAGAAAGAGGTCCTGCTTAATCCCATTAATAGAAAACTCCGTTTAATCTCCCTTCAATTTCTTAACTCCCTATACTGTCAGAGCAGCGGCGTTGGATATTAATCCAACAAACGCAGCTACAGCAAGGTGCATTTAAACTGAAGGGCCTTAAAAAAAGACAAAAATGTTAACATACTGAGAGCTTTCCTAGTAATCATATCGTAAACTCTGCCAGGAGTTCCAACCACCACATGGACTCCCATTTCTAATTTCCTCATATCTTCTCTCACATTGGTACCACCGATGCAAGCGTGGCATTGGGCACTCATGTAATCGCCTAAAGCGATAACTACTTTCTGAATCTGTAATCGGAAACAGGCGTTAGATACCACAAAAATCCCGGTTTACTGGGTGGGTTACCTGTTGAGCCAATTCCCGAGTAGGGGCTAAAATCAAAGCCTGACATTCTCTCAAGGCCGTATCAATTTGTTGCAAAATAGCAATTGAAAAAGTGGCAGTTTTGCCAGTTCCAGATTGCGCCTGGGCAATCACATCTAATCCTGAAATTAAAAAAGGATTGATTTTACTGTGCTGCTATCAATTGAGAAATAATCAAATATGATTCTAATTATGGTATTAGCAGCTTATCAAATGGGGAAAACCATAAGATAAGGTTTTTGTTGGACTTTATATTGAGAAACAAACCAATTTGTTTGGTGAGTTTCTCACCCATAAAGTTCTGTTTACTCTTCTTCATATTGACGGCCAGTTCAAATACAAATTTGGCTGGTGCTTTTTCGAAGGTATAACCCTTAAAAACCAATAGATCACCACATACCTCTAATACAAGGTATAATAGCTCTTTGTTGGATAGCGGAAGGTTTTTCAAAACCATATGCGTAGATACCACGGAGAAGTTCTTCTTTCAAATTCATGTCATCAAAATTCTCAACAACTTGTTCCCAATTGCTCTGCAAATTAATTTTTACCAATTTTCATTAATATTATGTTAATTATGGACATTAGATTTCATCGTTAATACCTCAATGATGCCATCGGGATCCATACCAGCTGGGCCATCATACTCGCGTCGCTCCGGTTCATCTGGACCATTTCTGAAACCATTAATTTTTTAATATTGAAATCAAACACTATGTTAAAATTCAACAACAGCCTTGTAGATGAGCTAATTAGTGACAAAAATCCTTAAGTTTTGCGTTATGAAATACATCAAAACTGGTTAATAAGAGCCCACGCCCCTACAAAAGGTCATTCTCAAGTATTACATAATCACTGCCCAACTTGATTTTTAATTAACATTTCATTTTCTTAAAAACGTTTAATAAAAATCCATAAAAGGTACTGATAAAAGCTATTAAACCTTAGTACTTTTATTAAAATGTAGGCTTAAACCTCGTAACGAAAGCTGCACGCCGGCATTTTCATCCCGAGTAACCCTAAAATGACCAAGTCTTAGCTTCCGTAAAATAATGCCAAGTTGCTTCATTAAAATCCTTATAACTCAAAAAGTAATCCTTAAACGCTAAAACAAAAACCACCAACGGTCGTACAGATTACTATATAATACTTTTTAGTATAAATATCTCCAAAATTAAGGTTATTTTAAGCCAAAAACGCCGACAAAGGCAAGGTGGCATATGGAGACGCACGTGTTAGCCAACAAAAGGAATTGGAAATCGCCATGTTGGTTTTCGGGAATCGTAGTGGTTTCCGAAATTTTTAAACGGATATTTTAAATATATTACGGTTACATTTTAGTCAAAATGTATATTTAGAAGCTACCAGAACGTTTAAAATTCATTTTCCAACAAATAATATTAAAATGGGATAAATATTTCAATAAAAAATTGCATTACCTTGAATCGTCAAACGTATTAAAGGACATGTTCGCATCCAGTAACGTGTTGGAAAGGAAAATCCGGTAGTAAAATACAAGCTGTATACCTACGCCGGAAAACTAACATCAAATTGAAAACTGAAACTTAAAATAGCCTAATATGGTTCGAAATTTGACGAAAACAAAGAAAATTAACGGTTAATTACGAAAGGTTTTTAAATATAGGACTGTAGGACAGAGATTTTTCCAGTGATCTTGAAAACCAGAGGAAACTATTTTTAGTGCGGAACTGCCGATCTATTTCCTATAAGGAAATGGGTCCCTAGCTGGCCCACCCACTTTTTAGACTCCCCCCCGTATTCTGCGCTCGCCGGCATTTTGACGTCATCGCCACGTCAGAGAATTAAGTCAGCGACAGCGTTGCCAGACAAACCATTATGAAGCACCAAAGTGAGGTTTCGCACCATTTGTTCTTTATCTAAGTGCGCCATCATATAATATTATGGCATTAACAATCGTTTTAGTTATTTTAACTTATAAAATAGTTTATAGGGTTACTAAATGACACATGTTTGAAAGAAATCTATAAATATACCATTTTAAAAAAAAATATGTGACTCCTTTTAGCAACATTTTGCGCGAAATCAAGTGACTAAATAACGGATAAATATTTCTTGGGAATTAGAAACTTTCGAGGTATCAATGGAATTCCAAGAGATGAGAGTTCGCGGTGTGAATAATAAAATTATTCCCGGAGCCTTGCAGGGCAGGGCTTATTCAAAAATGAAATCCATCCTCTGATAATTTGATAAGCTTCTAACGCGTACCTTAAATTTTAAGCCCTTCGTTTTCTTAGAATGATGAAAACAATGAACAATATTCGTAGCAAGTATATATATATATAGATAAAGTTTAATAGTATCATAGCCTTGAAAAAAATTTAATTCTTCTCTGAAACTTCCTCTCAATTGTATCACGTGATCAACGAGGAAATAATAAAGATATGCGAATGGTGTTTTCATTTTAAAAATAAGCTAAATAGTTTTAACAAACAAAATACTTTCTCGATCCCCGAATTTTACTCTCAACCACTTGTTAAAACGTTTAGTATATGCTTCTAAATTTCATTAAAGTCCCTGGCCTAATTTTACAACAAAACAGGACAGAGAAAAGTTCCAAAGGTTAAGCGCTGTTTTCAATGACGTAATCATGAAGATAAAATATTGCGTTGTACTAGTTTTCAAGGCGTTTCTTCCCGTATAAGCCACAAAAAAAAATGTTTCTAGCGATTCGTACAAATTCTAGTTGCCAAGGCTTAAAATAAACTAAAGTGTTTCAGCCTTTTTCAAAGCATGGGTAGTTTTTTTCCTTCCGACTTACGGCTAAAATTCAAAACTGTGTTGTAAATTTCTCATTTCGACATTTTAAATAGATGACAAACCCCGCGTTAGAACGTAGATACTACATTTGAAATTCCGAACGCTGAACTCGACGAGATTAAGCCTCGGTCTCTCCCAGATGTGGTGGCATTCCTGAAACAGAAACCAATGAAGTGTCACCACCTATGGTGCAATTCTTCAACTAGACAATGCTTCGAAGGGCGCCTAAGACGATATTGTTGTTGTCACTGGCTGTGGGATCCGCCGTTACTTTGTTCTGCACGCCTCTCATTTTGAGGTATCGCTATTTCAAAGAGTATAATTTGTCGTTAACTACCTCCGACATGATGGCAGTCAACGAAAGGATGTCATCCGTTTGGTGTGACTCTCAGAAACTGCACATGGACACCCCGTTCAACGCTTACCTACTACCGTCAGAGCCGCCGTTGGAGAGGCAAAAACAGAAATCAATTTTTAACGAGCACGTAGTACTGTCGAGCGGTGATACTGAGGTTTGGGGGTTTTTCCTCATCGAAGGTTCCATCATGACCCTCTCCACTTGCCATAAGTTAAGCGGAGCTGCTATTACTATTATTAAGGTAATGAGCATCGAACATATCTCGCTAATACTCATTTCTTATTATTTTAATGTATCTTGAAGGGATCAGAGCCACTTTTACGTTGTTTGGACTTCCACCAAAAGCACCTGAACGACGATGTGTCTCTGGAAAGCGGGGAAAGCAGTGAGACAGCGGAGGATGTCGACGACAAATGGGAGACCCACGAATCCACCGTCTCCAGCAGCGAAGGCGTCAACAGCAACGAAACCGAAGGTCACGAGTTCGACTGTCACGAGGCCTTGACGCGTGAAGAATTCAAACGTGTGTCCTCTTGCTTTAGAAGCCATTCTTCACCGCACTCTGAAAATGGTACCCAAAACGCCAAGCCATCTTTCGACGGGAAAGTCAAAATTCACGCTCATAGTTCGGAACACTATTACGTGGTCTTTTCGAGTAGTCACGTGGAACTAGACGAAATTAATAGGCCTTTACCCAACGAGATTTACGGGCATTTTGAAATAGACAGAATGGTGTATGATTTAAGTCAAACGTACCAAAACTGCACCGACGCCCTGACGTGCAGCTTTGACGTGCCTTTTGGGAAGTCGGGTTTCGTGGTGGTCCACTACGGAATTGTCTCCAACGAGACTACCACTTTAACCAACGACATTTTAGAGTCGTTTTGCGAACCTAGAAAAGGGCTATATTTTTGTTTCTACTTGCTCCTTTTTCTAGTAATTTTTATCAGTGCATTTCAATGAGATTTTATAATATTTGGTAATAAATGTTTTATGCGGAATTTGAGAATAATATTTTGGATACTGTTTGAATGCTTTTTTATTGTCAATAAAAGCAGCTATTCAATAAAAAAGACCACATTTTTTAAGTTTAACGTAAGCTCCGAAAAAGAATGGGGTTAGGGGCATGACAGAGGATATTAAAAAAAAATCAAGGCCCCACGCCCAAGTCTTTGTTGTCCATGTCTTTATCTTGCTTAGTGTTGTAGCGCTAAACATGAGGCACCTTCGCAGGCGCCCTCTGGTATTTAAAAGAGAAAATTGATAAGATATTTATTTAGAGGCAGATTCTTAAATACCTAAAGTCTTACCAGGTGGCACCGCCAGTGTTAATAATATTATAAACTATCTATTCGCGACTGAAAACTTTCGCTACGCCCCCTATGATTCGACATTAACACCTAGATAGGTAGAGGCGAAAGCAGACGCTATTAGTTTTCCTCATCGGTATTGGTAAATTTAAATTAATAAATAATGATACTTGCATTATAATATAATTTTTACATCTTTTGATAAGTTTATTTAATTTGATTGTAGTAACTAGCTACCTCGGAAACGCTAGCGCCGTTACGCCACCTAGCCTCGTTTCGATTGCGAATAAACAGCGAAAAATATTACTTTTTGTTTCTTTTTAGGCCCTAATTTTTCTGAGTTTAAATTAATAATTTATAAAATATTTAATCCCTTACCGGCAAAAGATTTAAATTGATCAACGTGAGCAACTCATAGACTGGTGGATTTTCGTCTGCTAAGCATACACTTTGCGTTCTATAATAGTAATATATTCCAGCAGTTTATGTACAACGTACATCTATGTAAAATGAAAAATCTAATTTGTCAATAGGTCTATTGGAAACTGCCTCGAACCTAGATGGATAATTATCAGGCAAACGATTTATATATTCATATTTCCCGCTGTTGTGTGGTTGATATTTTTCTCTACAGATGGCGATAGCGGGTCAAAATATTCGATCACATATTAGAAACGTAAGCCTCCTAATCCCTCGCGACATCTGGCGGATTGCCAATTTTTGCAATGACCGTTAGAAAAGAACCATTGAGTGGGTAAAAATGTCGACCTACCCGGCGAAATTTGAATTTATATGAAAACGAACTTCCTGTCTTGCGTAATCGTAAATGTGTGTTTTCGGTTTAAAATCGTCTGCAATTCAGAAGACGTGTATTGAAATAGCAGTTTCTATTATTAGTCTTTCATATAAATTCAAATTATGTTAGATCTAAGGCTAGATCGGTCTGCATTTTTACCCACCGTTTAATATAAGCGTATAGTACTTCTAGAGCCAAAATTGGTATTTGATGGCTGGGGGCACTTTCTTGAAATCATTTACGAACCAAAACAGTTATCATAAGTCGGTGACGTCTTCTACCGCAAGTTAACGGTGAGAATAATTTAAAGCAAGTGTCGATTCGACGTGTACTAGCTCTTTTTTCAACAGATGTCGGTAGCGTCGAAATCAAAACAAGATACCTAAGCTACATTTTGACCCAAAAGGCGGGACATAAAAGTACCCTTCGCGTTGATTGACTCGTATTTAAATCTGGCAGTAACTTAAATTATAGTAATTTTTAACAATATATTTTATATGGGATATATAATTTAGATTTAAGTCCACTAACAAGTAAGTAGAGTATAAGTTATCTAATTATAATACTCTACAATTATGGTTCTTTGACGACGTTATCGTTTCACTATTTTGAATTTTAGCTTCCTGGGCCATTAATAGATGGCACCACGCTCTCCACTAAAGTCGTTTTTTCGAAGAATCGGATTAATTCATTGCGATCTCTAATAGAGTAATGGCAGTGCTACGTCACACGACGTCACCCATGCTTTTTCCTATTCATAAAAAATTCGCGCCCACAATGGCAGCCAGAGTGCTACTACTCTATAATAACCGCCTTATCATAATACAGGTGGAAATGATAGAGGCGACAGTAATTTGTTTAAGCCAGTGGCGCTAACTATCACTAGAATATAAGCAGACGACATTATATTTTCTTTGAAATTAGGTGACGCCATCGACTAATGATAACTGTTTCGGTTTGTACATGATTTCAAGAAAGTGATCTTCAAGACCCTAACCACAGCAGATATAAATTGTGGCTCCCAATCCAATGAAAAGAACCCATTCACAACGAATTTGACCTAGCTTTGACCTTTTTTACACAATGTTCTCATTCCTTTAATCAAGCCCAAAACCCAATTGGAAATAAGGCTTCTTCGCTGTATTTTGTCAATCAAAGAAAAACCTATTGACCAAGGCTCGTTTCAAAGCACACAACAAGTGGGTTGGTGGTTAATGGGTGCTGTTCTATTTTTCTTTTAATGGAAGGAAATTTTTGGCGAGCCAGCTTGCGTTGACAATTGAGCTGTTGTTGGCCTGAAACTAACCAATTTCCTTTTAACGGCGGACTTCTGATTGTTAACAACAGCCTTTTTCTTAGAAACCTCGCAAAATTCCTATTTTTGCGGGAGTCGAGAGGAAACCTTGAGACTTTGAAACGTGTCGTCAACAAAAGAGACGCGTTACAAACAGATTTTTTGAATAAACGCCAATAACTGTATTGAAAGCGCGCAAAATTAGTTCAACAAAAGCAGGTCCAAGGACGAAACTGTTATAACTGCACTGTGAAATAAAGTATACGGTGGGTCTTCGAATCTATTTAAAAGAAAAACTGTAAAAAGTAAAAGAAGTGGCTTAAGGGCACCAAGAAAGTAATTAGTGAAACCAATTAAGGTACCCATAAGCAAAGGTCTAGGCCAAATGTTTCAAAATCTGCACCTCCTAGTAGCTACGTCCTCAACTACGCATTTCTGAAATAAATTTCGCGAAATGCATTATGAATGCGCACAAGCTATGCACAAAAGACTATATATATAAACGTTCGTGCATAGCAAAGACTATATATATAGTCTTTGCTATGCAAGAACGTTTTTAAAATTAAAACCACACGGGATAAATCTCCGCCGGGAGCCCTTAGCACCGTACCCAAGGCTTATTCACAATTTTATCGCTTTAAAACTTAAAGGGCAACGCAAGTGGTCATGCAGGGGGGGAACTATGTTTTCTTCAACAAGCCGTAAGTAGGTTTTCCAAGGATGATTTTATACAGCGCGAAAGCCTTATTCTCCTTGGTGTAGCCACGTGGCGCAATTTCACTCTCATTCGCGAATTTTTCGATTTTCTTCGCTGAGTTAGCTCGCAATCAACGAACCCAGGAATTTAGGCCTAGCTTAATTTATTTATTATGGAGAAAAGAACTGGGTTAGTTTCCGAGAGTTGAACTTTGATATTTTCGATTTAACAATGTTTTGGAATAAAATTATTTGTGAATTGAATATTTTTAATAATGGAAGTTGAAACATTAGGCCTTGGACGCGGTAAATCTCTGCCGCTAGCCTCACATTGGATTAAGAAAATTCAACACCACACACTCCTATATCCCGTCTCCCTTAACAATTTCCCTATCATTATACCCCGACATTTAGTTGTTAATTTGTATACCCCCGTCCCGCTAGGCACTAGGGGGGTACCACTAGATTTACAAATTATATTTGTAATGAATGGTTAGATAAATGAATAAGTCCCACTATTTTTTTTTTATTAATGATAAAACCTAAACAGGGAAGCCTGGACAACACTTATAAAAGCCCAATAAAAGGGCAAGAAGATAAGAGAAAATAAAACGGAAGTGTAGAATTAAAAGACAATAAAAAATCAGTCATCATCCTGGACATAAGTCCCCGAAGTGACTGATTATAAAGCGCATGATTTTCTCGAATACAATCAAATTGTCTGTGAGTTTCACATCTCCGAAGTTGGCTCTAGGGACCAGATGGAGTGTAATAGGACAATTAGCTAAGTAGTGCTCAGAATCGCCTGTCTCTGACCCACAGACACAGGCAGGACTGAGCACATGACCTAAACCATGCAAGTAACTTGGGAATTTACCGTGACCACTAAGAATCTGCGTTGAGAAGTGGTTAGGGTTGACACCATTGTCGCCCACTCTAGGAATGAAATAGAGTGGACCACCTGATTTAATAATGCGCCCTTGGCCAACGCATCCGCTCTCTCGTTACCCAAAATACCACGGTGTGCTTTAACCCAATTAAGGGTGACTTTGGCGCCATGATTAAGAATCAAATCCCTGATGTTTGCACACATACCATTAGGGTTGGAAAAGTTTCCAATGGCCCGTAGAGAAGATAGACTATCAGAAAAGATAGCCACCTCTTCAACGTGGGGTCGCTCCCTAGTGAACCACTTAATGCTCTCCAATATGGAGTAAAGCTCAATATAAAATTATACCCCGACAGAATATTTATCTTTTTTTATTACATTTATTTTGTACAAGTTTAGGATCCAATTTGTCGGTAAGCACGGAGACTTCACTTTCCTCGGCCATTTTCGCGACTAAAGAATGCATGGATTTTGCGTAAAAACCGTGAGAGTCGTATTTATACAAAATAAATTCGGCAAATATGGTTCTGCTTTTTTACAGAGGGAAAGGCTATGGCAGATAGCGCATGCACAGTCACTCTTTTTATCTATAAGATAATTTACCCCATGCATGGTCACTTGCATTGCCCTTTAAAATTAACACTTATCTTTACAAAATGACTCATCAGAACCTAAAACTGGCTATTAGAAATAAGAATTTTGTCTCTGAAGGTATTTATTTTTCAAATTTGAGATTTAGACGCGATTTGTGTGACATTTATCAACCCGAGCGTGGCGGCTCTACCAAGTAAGGGAATATTTTAGATGTAGAAATTTTGAAAAAGAAGATGTCGCTACTGCCCTATCGTCGTACGTTAATTTTCTTTTTGCATGGAAAATTCCGTAAACATGGGGCTTATAGGCTTATGGTGAAACCGATAATGTATTTATTTATTCGCGACCGAAACGAGACTAGGTGGCGTAACGGCGCTAGTTTCTCCGAGGTTGGGCATATGATCTAGCGTCTGCTACAGACCAATTAAAAAGTCACAAGAACGTTTTTTCTTAAACTAATAGCGTCTGCTTTAGTTGCTACCAATCTAGGTTTCAATGGCGAACCAAAGGGGGCGTTGCGATAGGTTTCGGTCGCGAATAACCCGCTTAGGAACCTCTAGGAATTCCACATAAAATTTTAAATTCCCGCCGCTGATTTACGGGAAATTTGTGCTAGCACAAAATAGCCTAAACTGTAAGCTATCGGCTAATATTTTTATAAAGTGTAACAAGAGTCCTACGTTATTATAAAGGCCAGTGGCAAGGGGGTACATTTTAACGACGATTTTCTGATTCACGAAAGATGGACCTAAGAAGGGGTATTCATAAAGTTAGGCTTAACTTTTTCCATTGAGATAAAATAACAATTTAAATGAATAAAATAAAATTAAACGTCTTTTAAGAAGCTAAAAATAGAACATTTTGCACTTCGCAATGCCATATTTTTTAGTGGGTCTTGACTATTTAAAGTTGAAAACTTGCCGTTTCCTAGGCAACAGGGTCCAGATACGAGAGAGCCTAGTGACCAAAATTGTCAAATTAAGATGACAGAAAATATTTGAAGAAATAGCCAGTGCACGGGCCTTTCTAATAACGTAGGCAACGGCTTAATTAAAAACTCGAAAAAAGGAGAGGAAATTTACATTGAGGAGTTTCCACTCAATGGCGCTTCTTTGACGCAAATGACAGCTTTCAAAACATTGCTTCCACCGCTTAAAAGCAAGTAGCGGCTCTATCATTGCCACCTGTATTTATGAAAAGGCCCCTGTTATTAGAGATGGCCATGAATCTATCCGATTCATCGAAAAACGCGACTTCTATTTATGTCAAGGGATGCTAAAATTTAAAATAGCCAAATGATAACGTCGTCAGAGAGCCATTGTAGAGTATTATAGTTAGGCAAATTATACTCTATTTAGTGGGCTTTAACCTAAATTACAAATCCCATGTAAAAATATTGTTTATATTTGTTGTAATTTATGTTATTGAACAATTTACAAACGATCCAATCAGCGTGAGGGGCACCTATAAGTACTGCCTTTTGATTTCGACGCTAGCGACATCTATTGAGCCGCCATGCAGTGCACTTGCTTTGATATTTGATAAAATTTCGTAACTTACGCCTTGGACGTGTGATTGAGTAACGCGTTTTTTCGCCGATAGAGGGATGACCCTAAGTGTGGTTTACAATAGACCTTTCTATAAATTCCTAACCAAACAAGCCCAACACTTTCACAAAGACAACAAAGCGCTACTTCATTAGGACTTGCAAACTTATTTAATCTTTGGTTATTAAAATTCTGCTTATGATCATCTCTATTTGATTGGTATTTTCTGAAGTGTCACCCATAAAGTCGATTTTCAAAATAAAGCTAAGGTAGCCTACGTGAAGATAGTGTATTTCAAAATATAGTAAGTCCATAACTGACCTCTTTACAAAATCAATTAGATATAATTAATTAACTATTTATAATGATTTGTATAAACTATAATCGTTAAATGAGTAGGATTTTCATCCAAAATCCACTATTTATCCAGACAACTAGGTTCACAGGTTTGCCAGAGAATCCCGTTTTGAGCCTCCCTGGTTCATGAAAAATCGGGCCAAACCTACGGCATTTCTATACACAAAAGTAAATAACCACATAGTAGTATTTTATAGAATGGTTTATTTTAAAGACCACCATTAAGAAGGTACAGTTCAGTCTGTTCCTAGTTAATTAATTATTATTTAGTATAAAGGCCTATTCAGACGAGATTGCAAAACACACAATCGTAATTCTTAAATATTTAAAATTACATTAATAAAGGTATTTTATAATAATATTATCTTTTAGTTTTGGGTAATTAAAAGGATGTGTACGAACATTGTTAGATTTAAATATTTGGAGCTCAGCCTCTGCCACAAAAACCTGCAATTCTTTAAAGGGGAACGGTCAAGCTTTAACCAGTTAGATAGCCCTATAGCCCATTAAAATCTAAAGTTTATGGCGAAAACTGCATAAAAAATATTGAGTGGTTAATTTTTAATAAAATAAAGAAATTTCGGGAAATCGAAAAGCGCACGTCCGCCGCGACACCTGGTGAGAAGTCGGTGAGACGGAAAAACAACGTAAAAGCGCGCGCTGCTGAAGACGCAAAAACTTTGTTCCAGTTATAAGAGACCTAAGCCTAAATTGCGCGATTTTAAAAGTTAGGATAGTTCGCAAATGGCTCATACGGGGTTAGGGGCGCTGGCGGCGCACCCTAAGATGGCGGCGAAAATTCAAACCCAAACACCTGGCGTTATTTTTCGTTTCAACTTTTTGGGCCAAAAGCTATTTTTTCAAGACAAAAAGGTACGTGTTAGTATATTGAACGTCTTGTTAATATTTTGATACGGAAATAAGGCCATATTTGGAAAAGCTTGGCCGTTCCCCTTTAAACCTGTTAGATGGCCGCGTTGTGGAAATTTTTTCTCCATTCACACGGAGCAATAGACCATTCTATAAAATACTACTTATGTGGTTGTTTACTTTTGTGTATAGATAGGCCCGGTTTTTCATGTACCAGGGAGGCTCAATAATTTATTATCTGGCAAACCTGCCAACCTAGTTGTCTGGATAAATAGTGGATTTTTTATCAAAATCCTACTCGTTTAACGGTTATAGTTTCATACAAACCATTATAAATAGTTAACTAACTATATCTCATAAATTTTGAAAATAGTTCAGTTGTAGACCTACTATATTTTGAAATATACTATTTGAACGTAGGCTACCTTAGCTTTATTTTGAAAATAGACTTTATGGGTGACGCTTCCAAAAATACCAATCAAATACGAATGATCGTAGAAAGAAATTTTAAAACCATAATAATAATAATAATAATAATAACCAAAGAATAAATAAGTTTGCAATTCCTAATGAAGTAACGCTATGTTGTCTTTGTGAAAGTATTTGGCCAGTTTAGCTAGGAATTTATAGAAAGGTCTATTCGGTTTTGCAACTCTTGGCTCGTGCGAATAGTGCGAATATATCACTGCCAAACGTTATTCGATCATCAAGAAATTATAAATGCGCTGGCATTAATTTAAGAAATCACCATTAGTATTAGTTCCCACACTGAATTTCTCATGTTTTTCACGAAACTGACCTCGTTTATCGCAGGAATCCATACCTCTACTTGGAATGCTTATCGCGGAAGATTTCCGTCTTGATGTGACTGACGGTTTTTTTGACGTCACTATGTTAACTTAACAAACCACAACGCAAGAGGGGAGCGTGCGCAGAGGGGATTTTTTGTCTCGTAGGCGCGGCCAAAGCCGTCAGAGTGATCTTACCATAGGGTCATTCCATGACAAAACGACCTAGTTTTTTTTAATTTTAACACCCGACCCCTTTCGATTTCGCCAAAATTTTGTATACAAGGTTTTTTGGGCCTAGGAAAACGATTTTGACAGTTTCATAACGATCGGTTCAGCCGTTTACGAGATACAGCATACGCGTTTTTTCAAAAGTTCGCCTTGACCCCCTAAATGTTTTCTAGTATATCTTATGACATAATTATCGCAAAATCACATGTAATACCTCATTTTAAAGACAATGCGCACCCTAATATGAATATTTAATCAGAGTTGTCATTTGACGTAAATGTCATTAAAATCTGGGCCTTTAAATAATTTGACCTTTGACCTTGCCCAGACACCTCAGTCGTAGGTCAACGATTTTAGCATTTTTAAAATTCCCACTATCGAATACATAATAATCACTCAAAATCTCAAAGTAATATTTGTAGTTTTCGAGATATTAATTTTTGAAATTTACCCCACCACACACAAAATGAAATACCAAAACCATTTATTTTTATAGTTTACACACCAATTAATTTTTTATTTACACAAAACAGCTTAAACTTCTTTATACATGGAAAAGGCTTTGGTAATTTTATTTTTATCGTGTTCTTTGATTTGATAGCCTTTCGAATTTGGTAAACCTACAAGAATTTCAATTGCACATAGAACATTTTCACTTGACACCCAACTGCTATCGATCCTTCTGGGCCATGTGTATTTGTCCGAAATACCAGGGGGACGCAAAAAGTTTACAAAGAAGTCTCCAAACTCTTCTGATACTTCCTCAATTAATCCAACGTAAAGTTGGCCTTTGTAGACGCTGGCTACCAAATTTCCCACTTTAAAGTTTTCAGCCTCTTGATTTCGAGTATCTGACAATTCTAAAGTCGAAACCTTAACTGTGGTTAGCGAATCGTCATTAGATAACGGAGAAACCATGATTTCATTTAACGATTTCGGAACGAATTTATGAAACCCTCGAGTTCCTTTTACTGTTATGGCTTTAGAAAACCTTTCTTTTAAAAGTTCCTTTTGTCGCTCAATTTCTTCGTTTTTAACATAGATGAACTTGATATTTTCGAAGTTTGATAGGCAGAAATTAAACATATCTGTTGGAGTCAAAATCTGTCCAGTCACTGGTCGCTGAAGACTGACTCTTGCTGTTTTACGCTTCACTGTTCCGCCAATTCCGTCACAAGGTCCCTTGCCATGAGATGTGGCAAAAAAATGCCATTCAGCGTCCAAACCAAAATCTTGTTTGTGGCAACAGAGATTAGAAAAGTTGTATTTGTTTTTATACTGTCCAGCACATCCATCCGTAAAATAAATTAGCTTTCTAACATTAGGAACATGTGTTTTTATATTTGGAATTAGATAAGTTAAAAAACTGTGAACAGTATTGGTTGTATGTGTTCTGGTATCACTGATAATACAAAAATTTAAGTGGTTAAGTTCTCCGTTTTCGACTACCCTGAAGTAGATTACGAAGGGATGCACTGTCGCTTGAGAATTGTCCCAATGGAACCCTTGTGCTTCGTCTTGAATTACGAAGGAATAGTTCTCCGCAAAATCACCGAGAACAATTACGTCACCAGGTTTTAGAGTTTTTTTGAGGTTTTTAAGATAATTAGATTGCGACTTAGATGTGTAATGATGACGCGTTAGTTCAAGTAGTTTAATGGCCAAAGAGTCGAAAAAGTTTTCAACACTCTCGCTCAAGGTCATGAGCTTTGTGCTGTCAGTTGTCACCCATTGCATGAACTTTATATTTTCAAAATCTTCTAAAAGGTTCGTTAAATATTCATTTTCAAGTAGACCATTTTTCCCAGGACAGTCCTTGCACACCCTCATCATACAATTCCTGTTTTGAGTGTCACACACGGTGAGCGCCATGAAATCGATATCACATTTTAAAGGACAAGGAGACGGTAGAGCTGATATCATTAGCTTGACATTTTGGTGATAGGTGCAGACACACACTGAATGTGTACCTGACGAACCTGCTAATACACACCAAGGTGGTCGTAGATAACAAAATGACGAAAATCCTAACGTCAAATCATGCTCTTCCTTGAATTTGTTATAGAGCTCTCTCAGGTTCAGCAGTACAAGCCTCTTTTGATGATGTTCTTTTTGACCTGTCTCGTGGTTTCTAACTGACACAAACTCCTTTTGTCCAGGTGTCATACGACTGTTATCGTCATTTTCGTAAAATTCAACGACCTTTGATTTAACGTCTTCGGTCAATATTAATCCCTTCGATTGTTTCTCTGGTAGCGAAAGAATTCCTTGACTAGATTTAAGATTCCTGCTTCGTTTGACCATGTATTCTGGTGCTCCAAATTCCTCCATTGTGCGTTGTATTCCAAATGGTGACAAGGTCAGGATCTGAAGCTTTTCGCCGTATGATGTCTTGGAGTTATTGAATTTCTCTCTCAGTTCGTTCAAAATATTCTCATATAATTGATGTTCTTCGAGCTTTCTAAAAACATCGTCCGTAACCATATTATCGTCTGTTTCATCAAGAGAAATTTCCATTGACTCTTCTAATTTGCGTTTCAATGAATTGTTCACAGCGTTTAACTTAGTCCTGCTTAGAATTGTTTTTTGGCGAGATGACAAACCTTCTGTACAAAAGTTAAAAAATATATGTATTTATATATGTATACATATATAAATTCTTTCAAATTTAATATATTTCTTACTTCTTTTAACAGGAGATTCTCCCAAGTTTATTAGAGTTTCGTTAACTGCCACTAAAGCTATAGCTTTGTCGTCTTGCGTCGCATCTCCTGATGAACAAGGTTGACTAAATGAAAAAGAATCGCTTTCTTGTGATTCTTGTGCAGTGTGAACTTCTGAAACGTCCAACTGTATTTGGAGTTCATCCTTTACTTTTTTTCCAGCAGACATAAAACACTGGATGCACAACTTATTTCCAGCGATAACTTCAATTCCTCGTAACTTTAATTTTTTGAACAAATCCAATGAAATAGTTTTTAGTCCACTCTTTCTTTCAGCGTCGTGAGTCCCAAAAGGATTCATACACTTCTTTTGACTCATTGAATACCTTTTCATAAAAAGTTCTTCATGGTGACGACATATGTTTCTTATTTTGGACATAGGTATAGCTGTTCGGCTGCTAAGAACTAATTTGTCATCCTCGGACAGATGGTTGTTGATACCAACTGTTTTCGAAAGTGTTTGCAAATGACATTTACTACTGTCTCTCCAAAACGAACAATTTCGATCCATTTCAGGGCTTTGTTCGAGAATATACAGTTAAATAAATTCTATTTCGCTACTCAATTATCGCTGTTAATATATTTAACTACTCAATTATAACTATTATATATTAAAAAGATATTAAAACATTTTTACGTTATTAAAAACGTAATCGATATGACTAAGAGCAATATTGGGTTTTCTTGAGATATCTAGCACATTTCCATTTTAGGGTGCAGTAAGATACGCTACAATAATATTGAACGCCAGACTATACTAAGGACAAGCAATTTAGTGATGTCTTCTGTCTACAGATAACATGCAAAACTAAAAATAATATGTAAATAACTCAACTTAATTTAAGAATTAGTGTATTTGATATTCTAAACTCAAAATTACCAAAATAATAATATTTTTAATTTATTTAGTAGGTCAACTAGTTTCGTGTATAAAATAGCATTTTCATTAATTTGAGGGGTAAATTTCAAAAATTAATATCTCGAAAACTACAAATATTACTTTGAGATTTTGAGTGATTATTATGTATTCGATAGTGGGAATTTTAAAAATGCTAAAATCGTTGACCTACGACTGAGGTGTCTGGGCAAGGTCAAAGGTCAAATTATTTAAAGGCCCAGATTTTAATGACATTTACGTCAAATGACAACTCTGATTAAATATTCATATTAGGGTGCGCATTGTCTTTAAAATGAGGTATTACATGTGATTTTGCGATAATTATGTCTTAAGATATAGTAGAAAACATTTAGGGGGTCAAGGCGTACTTTTGAAAAAACGCGTATGCTGTATCTCGTAAACGGCTGAACCGATCGTTATGAAACTGTCAAAATCGTTTTCCTAGGCCCAAAAAAGACAAAATTTGGGCAAAATCGAAAGGGGTCGGGTGTTCTGTGGCAGGCGTTTTGTCATGGAATGACCCCATACGCGATACGCTAATATAAGCATTCCGAGTAGAGATATGGATTACTGATACTCTTTATTCCTATTTTGAAAAATATTTTCTTTCAAAAATGTATTTGCCGGAGTTTTTTGGGGTCATTTTAAAATTCCCATACTTTTTGGGACCATTTTAAAATTATTTGACTTTTCCCTGACATTTTGGAATAATTTCTAAATTCCCAGACTTTTCCCTGACCTTTTGGAAACCTTTTAAAATTCCCTGACTTTTCCAGGTTTTCCACCCTGTCATATATTATATACATAATATACTCTACTTCCGCTTCTCAACGGAAGCCGGAAGAACCATAGTATTCTTTAAAAACAATAGCCGAGGCTTGACGGAAAACAAATGCTCAGATTTCATTGTAAGACAATAAATGGAAAATTTACCGGTCCTGTCTCGTAATTGTCGGTAGAAACAATCCGAATGAAACAAAAACGGTCGGCAGAGAGATCGAAATTTCCCAAAATAGCTCGCGTCGTCTAGTCTAAAAGGACCATAAACATCCGTTGACTTTTAACGTCGAAAGATGGCGCTAAATTTCTCGCCTCAACTAACACGACAGCAGCCCGAGCTACAAACAAAAACCCAACAAACTTGGATCTCTCGGTCTAGTGGTTTTATATTAAAACGTCGGCTCTGTTTTAATGAAATTGAATTATCTGCCTTATTAATACGAGCGCAAATTAAGAATTCTCATTGCCTCGATGCCAAATTTAAGATAATACTCAACAGTTAAATTCTACGGTATTCGTGTTTTGGATTCTTAAAGGGACACAGAATAATTTGAAAAATTATGTACGAATTTCAGGTAGCAGATCCGACCAATCATATTTTGGCATAGAATATTTTTGAGCCCAAAGTGATAGGAAATTCAAAAGTCTCATTCAATTTAGACTAGGTTAGATTAAATTAGGATAGGTTACGTTAGGTTAGGATAGCAGTGGCGTAGACAAGGGGGGTTTCCGGGTCCAGACCCCCCCTTGGGCATACCTTTTACTGTACTATATTTCCACCCCCTTCTCGACCCCCTATTAACATTTACATACTTCGACCCCTCTAGACGAATTTCTGGCTACGCCACTTTAGGATAGGATGGTTTAGGTTGGGTTGGGTAAGGATAGTTTAGGTTGGTAAAGGTTGGGTTATTTTAGGTTGGTTAAGGTTGGGTTATTTTAGGTTAGGTTGGGTTAGGTTTAGTAAAATGGAATTTCAATTCGTTCGAATGGGACCAAAATATAATTAGTTAAAAATCGCACATTTGGGCTACTTTCGGTCGAATGGGACACCAAGAAAAACGCATTCGGTCGATTGGGACCAAAGCATTTAAAGGTCCTATACACCTAGCTCACACCTAAAAAAAATACTAATGTGATTATGAAGCTCATGACAACCTTATGCCTGGATAATACCGTAAAGTAAGTCCTTGTAAATTGCCTGGCTCATTAAATTTTAATCCCATACCATTAAGTACTGTATGTTTAAATTTAAAAGTTTGGTTCCCTTGACGATAATTTACAATTTTCTAATTGGCTAAGCCATGCCATTTAAATATTAATGATTGACATTAAATATTAATTATTAACATTAAATATTAATTATTAACATTATATATTAATAATTAATATTAAATAGCAATAAATATAATTAAATATATGTAGCTAACTATTCCAAATTTGAAATTTATGATCAATGATTTTACAATCAAGTGCTCAACAACCTGGGCTTACGAACCTTCAATGACGTCACTTGTATATTTTTAGATTATATAAAAAAAATTATTAATTTTCTGACGATAATGAAGGTTCTCAAATGCGGAATCCACGCGGGTTCCCAGGCATTAGCGTACGTAATCCTATAACGTCCTTTGAATATATTGGACTATCGCCCAAGGCTTAGTAATTAAGCCTTGGACGATAGTTCAACTTGGATTAATAATGTACATTATTAATCCAAGGTCCAATTAATTCAAAGGATGTTTTAGCTAGGAGCAACAAACACTAGGAGAACGCAAGAAAACGCACGACTTTTGATGGGTTGCGTTCTTGTTGTGTGTGGTGCTGTGTTTCTTGCTCCCATTCAGTTGGGAATAAATAGAGGTACAACTAAATCTGGCTGGCGCGGAACCAATTTCGTTCAATAAGGAGACTTTATCAACTTTATCGTTCTACCGTGGCGGCATATGTCTTTAGTGGTGGCAATTATATTGCAATTGAATTTTTTCGTGAATCTGACGCGAAATTGAAATGTATGATAACTCGTAACAAACAAATCTTTGAAGTTGTTTAAAAATAATTTTATTCTGTCAACACGATCCTTTTTAACTCAAGTTACGTTGAGTTAGCTAATAATTATTTATTTTTAGCCATATAACTTTACAAAATATAGATGGCGCTACCGCCTAATTATAAAGATGAATTTCGTACAGTCTTATAAGAACAGGTCCCGCGTAACCATGGCAACCGAAATCGCAATTGTAATTCTAGCAGTATTATTCCCAATTCAATGGTTGCTCCATGGGCCAAATAATGATAAAGTTATCATTATTTGGCCCATGGTTGCTCCTAGCTATTAGGACGTAGAAATAATCTACTGGACTCTAGATTGCGGGTTTAGTGCTTTACGAGCAGCGCCGCTTGTAGCGCCATGGTGTCTGATATTGGAAATATTTTTACCCAAATATTAAACATGTGGGAAATAGTATAAGGTAGACTTTATTTGTCTAATAATTAATTTTTAATAATTTACCAATTTCATAAAGAACAATGTTATTGGGCTAGTCTCTAGTTTATTTATTTGAACTTAAATGGCAGCATAAGCCTATCTAAGGTTCCCATAAGTAAAGGTCTACCATAGGGGCCCATGGTAACGCGTTGTCCTGGAGATAAGAAAATGAACGTACGACGATAGGGCAGTAGCGACATCTTCTTTTTCAAAATTCCTTCATCTAAAATATTCTCTTGGTAGAGCCTTGGATTAATAATAATCCAAGGTATGACTGTGATCGTAAAAAATTAGGCCTAGACCTTTGCTTATGGGGACCTTATGATAGGCTTATGATGCCAGTGGTAACGCTATCGCCATCTGATGTTGCTTTGGCACAGTAATAATCTTTAAAAGTAGTTTTCTAACCCTTAAGGTTAATGAATATTATTGAATGTAATGTGACGTAATGAAATGTAATATATAATTAGAAAAATATATTTCCCTAAATTTTTAGTTCCCAAAATTTTAATATCATTAAATTGTTTGTAAATAATCTCTGACGTTACACAGGCACACACATTTCGTCATTGGATAATTTGAAGTCGGTGATAAGGAAACTTCACCTCAATTATCCTAAACTTTGTAATCAGCGGAAGCCTACTGGGATTTATAGGAACTGACCGAGCCATTGACGAGGGTTGATTTCCAGACGTGATAGTCCCCAAGATTTATTAATCAAATAACGTCCTTGCTTTGGACATTATCCGACAGCCGCATATCCCCGACGCAATGAAAAAGTGTCCAAATCGAATTGTAGGCTTCGTCTAGATCGTCTACAGTCTAGACCAAAAACCCTGTATAATTTATGCATTTTGGCAGATATATTCCCGCAGACAGAAGTTAACGCACGCCTCGGCGAAGTAAATATATGTTTATCGACTATTATAAATATTCGACTTTAAAAAAGAATTATGAAATACTTTCGACGGTTATTGTACTTCTGTCAATAGAGGGCGTTCACAAATTACACTAACTCCGAACGTAAACCACGTAACTCAAAAATTAGACTTAATCTTTTACGTAAATAATTAACTACAATCATAATGCCATCATAATTTAACATTAGAACACTAACAAGGAGACATCCCGAGGTGTTTATCTCCGATTTTTTGTTCAAACTCGGGGGTTAAGTAGACCTTCATGTACCTTGAAAGTGTTAAATATTAAAATCGCACTCATTAATTACTTAAACTTAATCTTAAATATAAATTGAACCTATAAAATTAATCTTAAATATAAATTGAACCTATAAAATTAATCTTAAATATAAATTGAACCTATAAAATTAATCTTAAATATAAATTGAACCTATAAACTTAATCTTAAATATAAATTGAACCTATAAAATTAATCTTAAATATAAATTGAACCTATAAAATTAATCTTAAATATAAATTGAACCTTAAATTTAAAATATGAAACACTAAAACTAATAATTCTAAACAATTGTAACCCTTAATAATATTCCCAGCATTTGTAAAAACCCTTGTATATATGTATATTTTCAGTGTATTATTGTATTTTTATTTTATTGTATTGTTTTTGAAAACCTTCCACGCTCTCTGGATAAAACCCAGAAAACTCCAAGTGCGTCACCAAAATTTCCACCGCAATATCGTTTTGCACACCTGCAACGGATATTGGCCATCGGCCCCCCTCTTTTTCATGGTGACGCGGAGTTTTCTTCGAAACCCCAGAGAGCGAGGAAGGGCAGAACTGTATAAACCTTTCTCTTGGAAAGACCCTAATGGTCAAAATTGGTTGCTAGTAAATAAAACTAATTTTCGTAGTCGTTAACAGTGTTTTTCTTGTAAGATAGAAAGTTTGATAAATCATCACTTCGACGCGATCGGGAACTATTAAAATAGTTAAAGGAAAACAATTCTAGCATCACGCAAACACCAATATTTTGAAAAGCACGCCTTTTAAAAAATAAACTCTCGCCAAATTGGGCTAGAATTTGGGCTTGTTTACAAAATAGGCCTATTTATAATTGGGCTGGAAATTGGGCTCCTTTGAAGAGCTGTTGGGCGGTGAAGGTAAAATTATATCTGGCAGCTCTGACCATGGCAAAATCACGGGTTGATATTTTCCGAAAATTAAAAAATTAAAATTTTGGGCAAAACAATTGGGTAAAATTGATAAAAGTGGGTAAAATCAATTAAATACAATCCGTGATTTTCCCATACTATTTTACACAGATAAAATTTAAACTTGAGTTGTGAAAAACATTTTTGGTTGCCATGGCAAAACGAATGGCCATTGAAACCTTTCCCTTTAGGAGCTTTCAAGGTACATGAAGGGCTACTTAACCCCCGAGTTTGAACAAAAAATCGGAGATAAACACCTCGGGATGTCTCCTTGTTAGTGTTACCAAAATGCTCTGATTTTCAAAGATATTGTTCTGGTGCACGAGAAAACGACTGTACACACGAACAGAAAGAGTTCGATATTATCTTTGGTAAAAGCAAAAATAAATGAACCGAAGTTATCAGACTGCTATACTCTCCATGTTGGAGGCATTTTGACATCGAATTTAAAATTTTGCACGCTCCTAGGCCGAAATAAAAATATTGTTATTTTTAAGAAACCGTTTTTTATACATAGTAATAGCTATACCCACAATTCCCAAGTGCAATTTATCGCGTCAAAAGACTGGTATGGAAATTACCTTTTATTTGACTTGATTTTATCTTCTTTTTCATAAGGAAAACGCCTTCCGACTCTGAGCGCTATTTCGATAACTTCGGTTCATTTACTTCTGGTAAAAGTAAATTGTTGAAACTCGCCACTGTGCATACATCGTGCACTCGTTTGAAAATAGAAATGGGAAAGCTGACTAATGTTGTGTGGCGCCATCTTCAGCATAGTTGGAATAAAAATTCTCTGGCCATATATTTCACGCGTTGATTGCATTGCTTAATTTTTAATACAAATCGCATCACGTTAAAAAACCAATTCTTAAAGGTCTACAGCCCCACCCTCCAAATTCAATCGATTCTGTGGCCCTTTAAAGGGAGTATGAACTAACTCGAAAAATGGTTGGTTAACACGCGTTAGGACTGTTTTGTTAACGTAACTAGCGCCAATTTGCCCTAGCTTCTATTAAAACCTGGTGGCGAGAGGTCAACATAAACATGGAAGTTAATACTCACTTAAATGAAGTATAGGCTCCCTAGAGAAAAATTATAATGCCATAGGTTACTTACCATCATTTACCACCTGTTAAATAACACTTTCCTAAAACGTCTCATTGTGGTAACTCATAACTGGCAGTTCCACAGTCAAGGAAATCTGTTAGTCCTTCGCTACGTAATGCTTTATATGGTCATTGGCGAGACTGACTATCATAAAAAATAGCTTAAGTAAATATGTGGCATTATTATTTATTGGGTTATTTTGTGGTAACACTTAAATAAATCCTCTCTTCACTTTAAAGAGAAGGCGTGGTTTAACTCAAAAAGGGCAGAAGGCGTGGTTAAATTCAAGAAGGCGTGGTTTAACTCAAGAAAGGCAGAAGGCGTGGTTAAATTCAAGAAGGCGTGGTTTAACTCAAGAAAGGCAGAAGGCGTGGTTTAACTCAAGAAGGGCAGAAGGCGTGGTTAAATTCAAGAAGGGCAGAAGGCGTGGTTTAACTCAAGAAGGACCGAAGGCGTGGTTTAATTCAAGAAGGGCAGAAGGCGTGGTTTAACTCAAGAAGGGGAGAAGGCGTGGTTAAATTCAAGAAGGGGAGAAGGCGTGGTTAAATTCAAGAAAGGCAGAAGGCGAGGTTTAACTCAAGAAGGGGAGAAGGCGTGGTTAAATTCAAGAAGGGCAGAAGGCGAGGATAAATTCAAGAAGGGCAGAAGGCGTGGTTAAATTCAAGAAGGGCAGAAGTCGTGGTTTAACTCAAGAAGGGCAGAAGGCGTGGTTAAATTCAAGAAGGGCAGAAGGCGTGGTTTAACTCAAGAAGGGGAGAAGGCGTGGTTAAATTCAAGAAGGGCAGAAGGCGAGGTTAAATTCAAGAAGGGCAGAAGGCGTGGTTTAACTCAAGAAGGGCAGAAGGCGTGGTTTAACTCAAGAAGGACAGAAGGCGTGGCTTAACTCAAGAAGGGCAGAAGGCGTGGTTAAACTCAAGAAGGGCAGAAGGCGTGGTTAAATTCAAGAAGGGCAGAAGGCATGGTTTAACTCAAGAAGGGCAGAAGGCGTGGTTAAATTCAAGAAGGGGAGAAGGCGTGGTTAAATTCAAGAAAGGCAGAAGGCGTGGTTTAACTCAAGAAGGGCAGAAGGCGTGGTTTAACTCAAGAAGGACAGAAGGCGTGGTTTAACTCAAGAAGGGCAGAAGGCGTGGTTTAACTCCAGAAGGGCAGAAGGCGTGGTTAAATTCAAGAAGGGCAGAAGGCGTGGTTTAACTCAAGAAGGGCAGAAGGCGAGGTTTAACTCAAGAAGGGCAGAAGGCGTGGTTTAACTCAAGAAGGGCAGAAGGCGTGGTTTAACTCAAGAAGGACCGAAGGCGTGGTTTAACTCAAGAAGGGCAGAAGGCGTGGTTTAACTCAAGAAGGGGAGAAGGCGTGGTTTAACTCAAGAAGGGCAGAAATCGTGGTTTAACTCAAGAAGGGCAGAAGGCGTGGTTTAACTCAAGAAGGGCAGAAGTCGTGGTTTAACTCAAGAAGGGCAGAAGGCGTGGTTTAACTCAAGAAGGGGAGAAGGCGTGGTTAAATTCAAGAAGGGCAGAAGGCGAGGTTAAATTCAAGAAAGGCAGAAGGCGTGGTTTAACTCAAGAAGGGCAGAAGGCGAGGTTTAACTCAAGAAGGACAGAAGGCGTGGTTTAACTCAAGAAGGGCAGAAGGCGTGGTTAAATTCAAGAAGGGCAGAAGGCGTGGTTTAACTCAAGAAGGGCAGAAGGCGAGGTTTAACTCAAGAAGGGCAGAAGGCGTGGTTTAACTTAAGAAGGGCAGAAGGCGTGGTTTAACTCAAGAATGACCGAAGGCGTGGTTTAACTCAAGAAGGGCAGAAGGCGTGGTTTAACTCAAGAAGGGGAGAAGGCGTGGTTAAATTCAAGAAGGCGTGGTTTAACTCAAAATGGGGAGAAGGCGTGTTTAAATTCGAGAAGGGCAGAAGGCGAGGTTAAATTCAAGAAGGGCAGAAGGCGTGGTTTAACTCAAGAATGACCGAAGGCGTGGTTTAACTCAAGAAGGGCAGAAGGCGTGGTTTAACTCAAGAAGGGGAGAAGGCGTGGTTAAATTCAAGAAGGCGTGGTTTAACTCAAAATGGGGAGAAGGCGTGTTTAAATTCGAGAAGGGCAGAACGTGGTTTAACTCAAGAAGGGCAGAAGGCGAGGTTAAATTCAAGAAGGGCAGAAGGCGAGGTTAAATTCAAGAAGGGGCCACGTTGTTTAATTCAACGTCGAATTAACATAAATTGTATTAAATTACAATCAAAGAGGCGTGGTCCAACTCAAGAGCCGTAGCAAGGAGAATGGAGCAAGTGGTAGAAATCAACGTAAAATTTACATAAATTGCAAAACGAAGAGTCGTGGTCCAACTGAAAAAGCAGGAGTAGGCGTGGTCACAGTCAATTTAGAAAAAATTAAGTTTTTGCTTAGCTTTTTATTCAAAAAGATAAATATTTACAATTCTTTCATTTTTTCGTCAACTCTTTGAAAATGTATAATTTAATTCCATTTCTTGATATATATATATTTTATTCTTTTAAATTCACTTTTATTTTTCTCATATATTTTTTTAACTTCTCAAAAAAATAACACTTTATTTTTTCCCTACATTTGTTTTCCACTCTTTTTTTTAATTCACGGGGATTATCTTTTTCAAAACTATTTCTTAATCCTTAATAATTAACAGACAGATATCACATTTAAGCGTTCAGTAGCGGTTCTCACTTTATTTTGGATATTATTTAATAGACTCTTTTCCCCCCCGCGTGCATTATTTTCAATATTAATCGCATTCTTAATAAGTCTTCGCGTATTACAAATTAAAATATCCAACCCCATTCAATTAACACGTTGATTCTCACTATTTTGTATATATATATATATCTCTATTTTCTTGATAAATTGTGTTGGAAATCAAATAGACGATTTTAATCCGAGTTTGAATTATCTGGAAGCAAGAGTCACAGAGTCGGGATAGCCTCAGGAAATAGGCCTTGAAAAATGGCAAATTTCGGCCATTCCGGGCGGGCTATCACGAGTTACAGAAAAGGAGAAGCTACCTAAAATTCGATCTGAATTTCTCGAAACGATTTTGTGACCCTTTAAGACGTCGTCTGTTATAGTTTTATATAGTGAACGCTATAGCGGACGATGCCACATTTTATCAACAGTGTTAATCTCGTTGAAATCGTCTATTATATTCAATGAATTTTCAATCAATAAAATTAATTGGAGTTAATTAATATTCATTCATAGTAAAAGTAGACAGTCTTTGTAAACAATTTCGAAACAGTCTTTAAAACATATACATTCTCAATTCGATACGGCAATCACAACGGTTAATTCAGTCAACTAATTTACGGTAAACGCCCCTTACTTGGTCATTATCAATTAGGTCTACGTTATAGGTACACGTAAATTTCAAATTTAACTATTTAAGCTCATAAACGAATTGCGTATTATATCTTTAAATAGTTTCAAGAATTAAACATTTTCAAACACGCCTTTTGTTTTGTTTGAACTGAAAATAAATATCAGAAAGTATTTGGCAACATTGTATTTTATTTTTTTGTCAGTTTTTATGATGGGAAAAATGTTGATAGTGTTGTGAAAGAGTTTCACAAACCCTTTTAAATCTGTACCTACAGTCAATTATGGGCAAAATTTTTCTATTTCACGCTATCATAAGTAACATAACTTAACATAAGTATGACGGTTAATTACATTCCTTATGACGTCATGTATATAAACTGTTTATAGATATATCAACCATATTTTAGGTTATTTTTTTTGTAATATACAATTATATATTTGATTTTTGTTTATCATCTCACTACGTTTATGTTTTTTTTTTATTATATTTATAATTTGACTTAATCAAAAATTGAGAAAGCACCACAAAAAATTGATATAATTTCACTATAATCAACACAGTGAGAAAAATACGATTAAAAAAACCAACCTATATTACATATTTATTTTTTCATTTGGATATCGCCCAGTTGATGTAATTCCTCTAAAAGGTGTTGAATTGGTGACTGTTACATTCTGTCGTCAATTTTAAACATTAATGAAGATCCACTCACAATAATTAGGACGCGTAATTTAAAATTTAATTTGTGATATTTTCACACGTTTGAAAATCCTATTTACTCACGCGAGTAATATTTGCGCAAAATAATGACTGGAAACGGTGTTAGATGGCGCTAGGTTGAAAATAGCTAATTACCATCTAACAACACTACGAATTATTATTTTCGCTTGATTAACAGAATAAAACATTCACCAAACGAATTGAACACGACGTTTTACATTTAATTAAGTACAAAAAAAATCATCATTGTTCATTTTGCTACATAAAGTTTTACGATTTTTTTACAACACCTTTTTTATTAACATTTAAAAAAAATCTAATATTTATTTAGACTGGGCACGCGGCTTATTTTCAAAGGAAAAACAACAAACTATATAAAACACGATTGATCACTGATATCATATCGGAAATTCTTGGTTTTTATTAAAAAACACCAAGAAAACAAAATTATAATGGATTTTATTATTATTATATAATAGGACTAGAATGGAAAAAAAAACATTACAAATTTTTCTATAGATATTATTTTTTTATCATCAAGTGCTTGGAGAAAAAACGCACTTTTTTGTTTTGAGAACCAGTAGTCTGAGCAAACCAGCATTTCAGTCCCAAGAAATTTCATTTCATTTCAATACATGTGTCTGAACCAACTTTAGTTTAGTATTTAACTGCTTTAACCGCCAAATTTTATTCAATTGTTAATTGTTTTAACACGCAGAGGCGTGGTTTAACTAAAAAGAGAATAGGGCGTGGTCTGACGAGAGCGAAAGAGGCGTGGTTTAACTCAAGAAGTTAAAAGGGCGTGGTCTAACGGCAGCGAAAGAGGCGTGGTTTAACAAAAAAATTAAGGGAGCACTTGTTAACTATCAACGGCGAATTTACGGAAATCGTTTAAAAAGGCGTTGTTCAATTCAAAAAGCGGGAGTAGGCGTGGTCTAATTAACGAGGGAAGGTGACGTCTTTTCAAAAAGGCGTGGTCTTATTTGTAAAATGGAAAAGGCGTGGTCTTATTTGTAAAATGGAAAAGGCGTGGTCTAATTTCGGTAATTGACACGTGGCATAAAGCAAAATTAAAAAAGGGCTGGTCTCAACCAACGCTAAGAAAAGGCGTTGCTTAAATAAATAGAAAAAGGCTTAAGAGCTCTGGAATGGCGGAGGCAATTCTTTGCCCCAAGATTAAAAGGCGCCACCGGGTTCGTTATTTCTAAAACCAAACACAATTCGCGGACTTTCAACTAACTCATTATTTAAACCTCAGTAGCGTAACCATTCATCCTTCTTAAGCCTCGACCATAATAAATTTCGAAGGCAAAATAAAAGGTCGACTTTTGGGAATTGCAAAGTGCATTTTCGCGTTTAAGAGCGAGAAAATGATTTCCATACGAGGCCGAGGATAAATAGGCGGAGCCAAGGGGCGGGGCAGGGCGAGGTGCGTCAATGAAATGCCGGAACAATCGCTCATTAGACGGCGCTGCGGGCGTATTCGGAAAGAAACAAAGTTACGGCGAAAAGTCGAGACTAAAAGACATTTTAATGAAGACGCAATGCTTTCTAATTGACTCGGTAAAGGCTTAAGATTTCGTAGACTGCCACGGGTCTCTTTTACACTTTATCCGAGATAATCTTGACAATGATGAATGAGCCTTGGCTTCATAACTTTATACGCGCGATTAATTTTAAGTTTCACGCTAAAAACCCCTAAGTTTAGACAGTGTTTATCATTTTAGTCCAACATTATCGTTTCAAAGTTACTAGTTCTCCTAGGCTGAGGGATAATTTTAAGCTACAATTTTACTTTTCCCGGTGAAGTTTACCTTGGGTTCCTTTGATTGCTGTCAAAACAAGACTGAACGATAAGCTAACGATTACTATCCGCCTGATGGCAGCGCTAAATGTGAGTGGTGTTAGAATTTATTACTAAATGTGGGTGGTGTTAGAATTTATTACTAAATGTGGGTGGTGTTAGAATTTATTACTAAATGTGGGTGGTGTTAGAATTTATTACTAAATGTGGGTCGTGTTAGAATTTAGAGCCTATGGACTAGTAGTGAACCGACGTTTTATTTAAAATTAATTTTTAACTATTTCACAAGCCATTTTTGTTAAATAATAGACTACTTTTAGGGAATAGTTAGCTTCGTATTGGACCACAAAACCACGTGAGGGACTCCATAATTTATATAAAAAAACTGCGGGTACGATATGTTTCAAAATTATGGCTGCGTCAAAACTGCCGTGTCGATGTAAGGACAGCCTTCTGTCCCTTAAATGATTTCTTAGTTCCCCAACCGTGCCGATATAAGAGTAGTGTTTTATCCCTTAAAGGATTTCTTAGTTCCCCAACCGTGCCGATATAAGGGTAGTGTTCTGTCCCTTAAAGGATATCTAAGTCCCCCAACCGAGTTGATATAAGGATTTCTTAGTCCGTGAACTTTCGTAGGTGGGTTGTTAAAGGTAGACTAGTTAAACTAGCCCCAGAAAACGGTTGGAAAACTTGTAAGGGAGCTTGTACGAGGTGCAGGCTGTACACACTAAGGTACCTCAACACTGGCTTAACCTTTGATGACTTGTTATTTATAATGCCATTCTGATAAATCAAAGTATCCTGGTACTTTGCACTAAGCCTTACGTAATGCCAACGGTTTAAGAAAAATTAACATTGCAAAGTGGTCCTCATTTAAAATATTATCGGCTGAATAACATTTTCGTGACTTCGGAGATGTCGCCAGCAGCTTAGTCATTATTCATCTGGAGATGACAGTTTTGCACTAAAGCCCTACTGGCACAAGGCTTATCCCTAATAGCTCTTCTTAGACGGATAAAGCTGTTAGAGTTAATCGTGATGTCCAAGGACCTCCGCCACCGCGAATTAAGGTCAAAACCGAAAACAGAATGGGTCAATTTCGCGGAGAGCATTGCGTTTTCACTAGAAAGAAGAATTTAGGATAGGCGGTGCTATCAGTAGGCGTGGATTCATGTTTTCTATTGGCTTATTGGTTTAAGAGGCGGTATTATTAAAGGGGGCGTGGTTAGGTATTAGATTTCTATTGGTTTGTCGGTTTAAGAGGCGGTATTATCAGTAGGCGTGGACTAAAATTTTCTATTGGCTTATTGGTTTAAGAGGCGGGGATTAACACTTTCTATTGGCTTATTGGTATAAGAGGCGATTTTATAAACGGGGCTTGGTTCAGTATTAGATTTCTATTGGCTCACTGGTTTGAGAGGCGGTAACCTCAATGGGCGTGGTTCTATTTTAATTGGTCGATTTGTTCGATTGCAAACGCCCAATTAGAATCGGGGGCATTTAGAGGCGTTGCGAATTACTATAATTATTTGATATGGAAATCATTTTATCATCTTTATTCGATAGACAAGGCAAGATTCGAAGAATTATGGCGATTTCGAAGAATATTTAGCAGCAAAATAAACAACGCGAGAAAACTAGTCGAATGGTGGGGATGGACTCGCGAAGACAGAGTTCCGCGTAAGCGTGTGGCCATTACGTGATCACGTCGAAATGGCCCTCGCCAACCCTTCAGTGGCTTAATGAAATAAGCTCGACATAAAATGAAACGTTCGATAGACAATAAAAGACTAGCGATTTAGCGACAAAACCCCAAAAACAAAATGATAACCATTTCCTCCTGGGTCCAACTTCGAAAATATGATATCACCTTGTTCAGTTCGACTTTTCTTTGAGTGGCGGAACAAACAGAGGCGGGGGTTCAATTGACCTCGAAACAAACGCGCCGAGAGACAACCGTCCGGCAACGAGAATGTCCGGAGTTCCCCGACGTTGGTCAACGCGTGTTGTTCTATCACAGACCCGCGCGGGGGGTGTCCCTCTATCTGGAGGCGTCGGACGAAGAGACGGCGTTGGCGTAGGACGGTGGAAGGTCGCAAACCAGAGGGTAAGGCGGAGGGGGGCCAGTGGCCGGCTCGAAGCGGCGGACTTGGGCCTTGACCGCGCCGTCCTGGGCCACCATGGCCTCGAGCAAAGGCGCCCGGGTGCCGGCGCCCACGCTCTGCTCGGACTCCTGGTAGAGGTCGGGGACGTCGACGGACAACAGGGCGGCGGACTCGGCGCGGCGTCTGGCCTGTCGGATGGCCAAGGTCAGGGCGACGGCGAAGAGCACGGGGAACACCAAGAACACGGACACGTAGAAGACTAGCCTCGGCTTGCACTTGGAGCGCACGGGGAACAGGACGCTTCCGGCGTCCGGTTCCGCCGACACGAAGACGACCACCCTCTCGGTGGAGCCGAAGCTCAAGGGGATCTCGCACGCGTTCTGGCTGCGGCAAAGAATCATATTCTCGGGCAGTTCGAAACCGGTGCGGTTGAGTCTGACGTGGAGCAGGACGTGGTTGATGGTCGGCGAGTCGCCGCGGGTCACCACGTAGTACAGTCCGGAGCGTGTCGCGTTGACGGACGCTCGGAACCGGCTCGGGCAGGTCGGGTAGTCCTGGTCCGAGCGCTCCGACGCCACTTCGATCCGGGACGAGAGCAGGGAGCCGGGACACGGGCTCCGCGACGGGTCCCTGGCGCTCCTCTCTCGACGACGGGACACGCTGCCGATTCGGATCGGGTCGTCGTCGTCGTAGTCGTCTTCTTCCGAAGAAGAAGCGTCGTCCTCGGCGGAGTCCTCCGAGCCGCGAGGGATGGTGTGGCGAGAGTGGTGAGAGCCCACGGGGATCCGGTACTTGTTCTCGGACCAGCAGGAAGAGAAACGCTCCTCTCCGTAAATGATGTCCAGTTGTCCAGGATACACGCTGGAGCAGCCCACCGCTTCGATCGTCGAGCCTTCCAGAACGTGGTACCTGAGGAATCACTCGAGACTTTAGATTAATATTGCAAAAGTCATAAACAAGTACTAAACCAATTACCACGATAAAAATGGAACCACGCTGACATTGCAAAAGTCATAAACAAATACTATAAACCATTTAACACGACAAAATGGAACCACGCCGACATTTCAAAAGTCATAAACAAGTACTAAACCAATTACCACGATAAAAATAGAATCACGGCGACATTGCAAAAGTCATAAACAAATACTAAACCATTTAACACTATAAAATGGAACCACGCCGACATTTCAAAAGTCATAAACAAGTACTAAACCAATTACCACGATAAAAATAGAATCACGCCGACATTTCAAAAGTCATAAACAAGTACTAAACCAATTACCACGATAAAAATGGAACCACGCCGACATTGCAAAAGTCATAAACAAATACTAAACCATTTAACACGATAAAATGGAACCACACCGACATTTCAAAAGTCATAAACAAGTACTAAACCAATTACCACGATAAAAATAGAATCACGGCGACATTGCAAAAGTCATAAACAAGTACGAACGTTAAATAATTAATCCAATTATAGCAAGACATTAGACTCAAAATTAAGAATTAATTAAAAGGTTTATTACTTTCGCAAAAAATAAATATTTTTTTAATTTAGTTTAAATAGCTTTAACAAATATTTTTTGCGTAGAAAATAATAAATATTTTAATTGTTTTTTGACCAATAGGTCCTTTTTCAGTTTTGTAAATTTAAACTAGATGGCGTGCCACATTCAACCTTTACAACCGAAACGAAGCACCAGCAGTCCCAAAATAAATGTATCAAAGCCAAAAAATGGAACGAACCTCAAATAGTGATAGTGTCCTTTGGACATGGTGAATCGAAAGGCCAAATTGTTGATGTTGACCTCGTCCCGAACGACCTTGGGCGTCTGCGGGACTTTGTAAGCGTAGAACGGATGCGTGGAGGTCACTTCCTGCCAGCCGCACCAGAACGTGGAGAAGCCGTGCAACAGGCGAGTGTCCGTCGAGGCCACTTCCACCTCTTGCGCCGGCAGTCTCAGCAGGATCATCAAGAGGACGCCCAGAGGAAAGCCCAAGGTCAACAGGGGCAGGAAGACGCGCGCCCACGTCGGCTTCAGGATGGGCGACATGCCGACGCTGCTGCAGCTGCTCAGAGGCTTGACGGCCGCTTTGGGAAGCCAACTAGAGATGGAGCCACTGTTGTCGTCGCTTCTATACACAGAAATAGAAAACGCTTTTCATTTTAACACCAATTTGTGACTATGATGGTTTACGAAAAATACGCGAGGTCAGAAGTAACGTAACAGCATAATTGTGACACTTGCTATTGTTTTAATGCTAATTTACTGATAGACCAAGCCCGTAGCCACGGGGGGCATTGTTGCCCCCTCATATGAAATTTTTATTCCCCCCCTGCCCCCTCGAAGAATATTCTCTGCCCCTTCAACTTAACTAGTTTTTTAAACTTCTATTCTATGAAATTTTCCTTGTGGACCACTTGTCTTTGTCTAAGGTTTAGATCGTTATGTATAGGCAACTATTTCTTAATAAAATACAAGTTGTAGAACGGCCTGCTTCTGAAAGCATTTTTTTTTAAATCTCAATTTGCATTATATTAGAATTAATCTCAATTTGCATTATATTAGAATTAATCTCAATTTGCATTATATTTGAATTAATCTTAATTTTCATTATATTAGAATTAATCTCAATTTGCATTATATTAGAATTAATCTCAATTTGCATTATATTAGAATTAATCTTAATTTGCATTATATTAGAATTAATCTTAATTTGCATTATATTAGAATTCAATTTAATTTGCATTATATTAGAATTTAATTTAATTTGCATTATATTAGAATTAAATTAAATTTTGTATAAGAATTAAATTAAATTTTGTATTAGAATTAAATTAAATTTTGTATTAGAATTAAATTAAATTTTGTATTAGAATTCAATTAAATTTTGTATTAGAATGAAATTTACTCAAATTATAAAACTGGCATAAAAATCAATAAAACCTGATTTAAATAAATGTTTTTTTTTATAATTAAATTGAAACTTCATAGTTCACAGCGTACCAAAAAAAATAATAAAGCCACGGAAATTGCTAAACTGAAAAAAAAATCCCGGGCAGTTCACCCTTGAGAATTAAATGAAATTAAATAACAAGAGAAATTCGAGAGATTTGCTTGGTATAATGCGTAATTTAAAACCAGTTTTCCTTGAAGCCAAAATTGCCCAGACGAACTAAATTACTCGCAGTTAAAAAATTAACAAAAAAAAAACGTATTCAAAAATAAAGTTCGCGTTCGATAAGTTGGGCGTCGCCATATTGTTTGCGGCCAACTTCGAAATCGATGGGGGTAGCTTGGCGCTATCAAGGTTGTAGACCAATTTAACTCTATACGATGTAATACACTCCAAAACTACCTAAAGACTACCCCCTTTAAGATCTTCCCCCCAAAGTCTATAGACTTATTTATTAAAGATATGTTTTTGTGTTGTACACATTCCCAGACATAAACCTTGAAATATTTTTCTTCGGACGCGGATCGACTCAAAGGATTCAGACGAAACAACAAAATTAAAAAGAAATTACCCAATTTTCTGGGGAAAGCGAACAAGACGCAACGTCTAATAATGGAAATTTACCAAACGGAAAAAGCATCAGAATGGATACAGGGTTGCTACGACTATTTCAGTTTAAAATTCCCCGAATTTTCCCTGACCTTTTTATGGCCAAACTTTGTAATTTTGGAACTTTATATTCCACATTTATCAGATTTTAATCTGTTTACTTCATTTTTTTATTTTATTGCAGGTGACTCTTCATGTTATAATTTAAATTCCCGACTTTTCTCCAAATCTTAAAATTTCCCGACTCTTCTCCAAATCTTAAAATTCCCCGACTCTTCTCCAAATCTTAAAATTCCCCGACTCTTCTCCAAATCTTAAAATTCCCCGACTCTTCTCCAAATCTTAAAATTCCCCGACTTTTCTCCAAATCTTAAAATTCCCCGACTTTTCTCCAAATCTTAAAATTCCCCGACTTTTCTCCAAATCTTAAAATTCCCCGACTTTTCTCCAAATCTTAAAATTCCCCGACTTTTCTCCAAATCTTAAAATTCCCCGACTTTTCTCCAAATCTTAAAATTCCCCGACTTTTCTCCAAATCTTAAAATTCCCCGACTTTTCTCCAAATCTTAAAATTCCCCGACTTTTCTCCAAATCTTAAAATTCCCCGACTTTTCTCCAAATCTTAAAATTCCCCGACTTTTCTCCAAATCTTAAAATTCCCCGACTTTTCTCCAAATCTTAAAATTCCCCGACTTTTCTCCAAATCTTAAAATTCCCCGACTTTTCTCCAAATCTTAAAATTCCCCGACTTTTCTCCAAATCTTAAAATTCCCCGACTTTTCTCCAAATCTTAAAATTCCCCGACTTTTCTCCAAATCTTAAAATTCCCCGACTTTTCTCCAAATCTTAAAATTCTCCGACTTTTCTCCAAATCTTAAAATTCTCCGACTTTTCTCCAAATCTTAAAATTCTCCGACTTTTCTCCAAATCTTAAAATTCCCCGACTTTTCTCCAAATCTTAAAATTCTCCGACTTTTCTCCAAATCTTAAAATTCCCCGACTTTTCTCCAAATCTTAAAATTCCCCGACTTTTCTCCAAATCTTAAAATTCCCCGACTTTTCTCCAAATCTTAAAATTCCCCGACTTTTCTCCAAATCTTAAAATTCCCCGACTTTTCTCCAAATCTTAAAATTCCCCGACTTTTCTCCAAATCTTAAAATTCCCCGACTTTTCTCCAAATCTTAAAATTCCCCGACTTTTCTCCAAATCTTAAAATTCCCCGACTTTTCTCCAAATCTTAAAATTCCCCGACTTTTCTCAAATTCATCTTCCGCACAGTTGAAGAAGCAATATTCATGATTTTTGAATGGTTTGTCATCTTAATTTAAAACAAGGTTGTCTGATTTCCATAAATTTAATTTAAATCAAGTTGTTTTTAAAAATAACCGATTCAAATCACCTACCAAATTCTTTAAATATTTATGAAAATGTACAAATGTCAATTAAGAGCAAACTCATTTAAATTTACCTTTTAATTAATAAATAAATTTAATGAAATGAATTTAAATTTTAGTTTACAATAGAGGTTAAGCTACCTCTCGAGAACGTGAGCGTAGATTGTTCACATAAAAGCTACGTCTACAACCCTCTAAGTTCGCAATACACGTACTTAACCTTTTTCAGCTGCACTCAAATTATTTATCAATTTGTCAAGAATAACACGCATAATACCTTAAAAAAGTAATTAAAATCAATAGTCAATCAAAATCTTATTTAAATCAAAAAAGGCTATTTCTCGATTTCTTTAAAATCTAAAATCAGTCAAAATCGGACTTAAATCTATTTTGTCGATTTATTAAAAATAAAAAATTAATCAAAATCCGATTTAAATCCAATCTATTTTTACAATTTTTTTAAAATAAAAATAATTAAAATCCGATTTAAATCAAAGCTAATTTTTCAAATTTTTAAAATAAAAAATTAATCAAAATCTGATTTAAATCAAAGCTAATTTTTCAAATTTTTAAAATAAAAATTAATCAAAATCCGATTTAAATCCCATCTATTTTTTCAATTTAAAAAAAATAAAAATTAATTAATATCCGATTTCAATCAAATCTATTTTTTAAATTTTTTAAAATAAAAAATTAATCAAAATTCGATTTCAATATCAAAGCTAATTTAAAATTTTTTTAAAATAAAAAATTAATAAAAATCCGATTTCAATCAAATCTATTTTTCAAATTTTTTCAAATACAAAATTAATCAAAATTCGATTTAAATCAAAGCTAATTTTAAAAATTTTTTCAAATAAAAATTAATAAGAATCCGATTTCAATCAAACCTATTTTTCCAATTTTTTATAAATAAAAATAATTAAAATCCAATTTAAATCAAAGCTAATTTTTCAATTTTTTTAAAATAACAAATTAATCAAAATACGATTTAAATCCAATCTATTTTTCAATTTTTTAAAAATAAAAAATTAGCAAAATCTGATTTAAATCAAATTAATCTATTTTTCGTGTTTTAAAAATCAATTTCCTATGATGTCGTAGTGAGTTAAATTTTTCCAAAAAAGTCATATTTATGGAAATTCCCGAGATAAAATGTCAGTGAATAATAGTTATTCTAACCAATCCCCGAACAGGGTTGGCTGATTTAAATCAACTTGATTTTAATCGGGATTTAAATCAATTTTTATTAAGTATTTATGAAAAAGAAAAATCTCGCCAATTGAGATAATTTAGGTTTAAATATAATCTTTATTGTACTTTCCCCTAATGTTGCATTGGATTCTACCAGTGGGTGGAGATTCCGCCGAATTTATTTTGTAAAGTACCAAAATAGGTTTAAAAAAATAAAAACTTCTATTTGATTATTAGCTTAAATTTAATAAATTCAGTATACATATTAGTCTTTAAAAATTAAAACATATTTGTTTTAGGTAAAATTATGATACTAAATTATATAAAACTTTGAAATTTTAATTAAAATCAAATAAATAAAAAAATCAATAAAAATCGGATTTAAATAAAAAAAATCGATTTATTTGTTTTTTCTTTTAAATCAAAAAATTGGCAACCCTGTCCCCGAAGGTTAGCGTAACCATTTGATGGATGTCTCCGAATCGAAAGAAGTGCTTCGACAGTATACGATATCGTTCTCATAATATGGCGTCCGTCCAATTCCCACAATTTATGTTTTATTCATTTCAAAGCTTAAAGAAGAGAGCATTTTTTGATTGAGTCGCGTTTGACGTCAAAGATTCGGGGCTAAAATACGCTATCTCCCAAACATTACATTTAGACCAAATAATAATCATCATCAGCTAAGCCAGGCCCCCCACTCAAATCTTCAACTTTTTATAGGAAAAATAGGATTATATTTCTAAAAATATAGGACTTTATAGGACTATTTTTAAAAATTTATAGGATTTTATAGGACTATATAATTATGCTATTTAATCTACTAATTTAAGCATTTAAAACAAAATCTATGATTTTCACTGAAAAATTAGAAACTATAAAGTATAGACTAGAATGACTTGGTATAGGAATTTTTCCTATAGCTAAATCTAGCAATTTAACTGACACTTGTGAGTGGCGGGATTTAAAATGGGCAAAATATCAAAATTATAGGATTTTATATTACTTTTGGAGGAATTTGCTAAAAATGCAGGACGTTATAGGACATTTTTGAAAATATAGGATTTTATATTACTTTTGGAGGAATTTGCTAAAAATGCAGGACGTTATAGGACATTTTTGAAAATATAGGATTTTATAGGAATTATAGGACATCTGGGGACCCTGCTAAGCTAATACTCAAAGAACCACCCCAGTGTTCCATGTGGACAATTGTCAAAGCCAGAATTTTCCACACTAAAAATAATTTAGTGGCCAATCTGACCAATAAATATTTTAAGCACAGAAAATTAAAAATAATAATATTAATAATAAAATAGTTTAAAACAGAAATTTCAGATTTGGGCTACTTAAGGCAAATATATACGCGTAGGAATGGTCAGATTCTGATTAACATTAGAATAGTCTGTTAATTTTTTTGGAATAATAATTCTAACATTGTAAGTTTAGTGTAAACTTTAGAGGACATTTTTACAAAAAAACTTCTTAAAAATTTAATTCCAATTACTTTATTAGCTTTGAAATGTAATTTTTCTTTATTAGCCACTATTTGCCAATGGCCTGGATATTTACCAAGACAAAAATTGATATTTACCAAGACAAAAATTGATATTTCCCAAGAAAAAAATTTATATTTCCCAAGAAAATAATTATATTTCCCAAGAAAATAATTATATTTCCCAAGAAAATAATTATATTTCCCAAGAAAATAATTATATTTCCCAAGAAAATAATTATATTTCCCCAGAAAATAATTATATTTCCCCAGAAAATAACTATATTTCCCAAGAAAAAAACTATTTCCCAATAAAAAAAAACTATATTTCCCAAGAAAATAGCTATAATTCCCTGAGAAAAATAACTATAATTCCCTGAGAAATATTACTATAATTCCCTGAGAATTATTACTATATTTCCCAAGAAAATAGCTATAATTCCCTGAGAAAAATAACTATAATTCCCTGAGAAATATTACTATATTTCCAAAGAAAATAACTATATTTAATGAGGAAATAAGATTTAAACCACTTGGTGTACAATAAAAGTTTTTATAATTCCATGAGAAAAATAACTATAATTCCCTGAGAAAAATAACTATAATTCCCTGAGAAAAATAACTATAATTCCCTGAGAAAAATAACTATAATTCCCTGAGAAAAATAACTATAATTCCCTGAGAAAAATAACTATAATTCCCTGAGAAAAATAACTATAATTCCCTGAGAAAAATAACTATAATTCCCTGAGAAAAATAACTATAATTCCCTGAGAAAAATAACTATAATTCCCTGAGAAAAATAACTATAATTCCCTGAGAAAAATAACTATAATTCCCTGAGAAATATTAACTTTCCCTGAGAAATATTAACTTTCCCTGAGAAATATTAACTTTCCCTGAGAAATATTAACTTTCCCTGATAAATATTAACTTTCTCTGAGAAATATTAACTTTCCCTGAGAAATATTAACTTTCCCTGAGAAATATTAACTTTCCCTGAGAAATATTAACTTTCCCTGAGAAATATTAACTTTCCCTGAACAAAATTGAAATTTCATTGGAACGACTTGCCTGAAAATTTAAATATCCCCAGAACATTCCTCGATTTCTTTGAAATAAATGGGAATTTACTTAATATTTCCCTGAATTTTCTGTCGACAATCTAATTCCCTGATATTTTCACTCTATTCTAACAATGCACCGCGATGCTTACCCCATCTGAAACCTTAACTCGGGCGGAATAACGGAGTTACTACATATTTGCACTAGCATTGAGATATCTCGTCGAATATTTAAAGCTGCAAGACGTTCTTAAGTACAAGAACACCAACAAAAACAAAGAATAATATTAAAAAAAGAGTATGTATTTTGTAAGTGGGCGGTGTTCGGGCCAAAGACGAGTTTAGAGATTTACATCGACTTGGCAACGAAGTCTTATGAAAAATTTCGCCGTTTGCGCAAACATTGGAAAAGAAACTTCTATGGTCCGTCAAAGATTGAACGGAAAACGCTTTGCACCCGGTATAGATAACGTTCGTAATTGTTTAAAGCGAGACGGACCGCTTTGGTGTTGTTTTTTTAGCGCCCCCCAGCGTGACTGACAAAAATTCCCGAACGAGTCGAGTTAAAACCAACAACAACAATTTGGGTGCGATTTCTCGCCGACAGAGGGGGGTAAGTACGTGTAGCAACGCGTAAAGACCCGAAACGGATTTATAGAAATGGAACAAGGCGGTTAAGACCGCTATGTGGCTGGTTTCTCACGTTGACTTATAGCGCCACCTACATTCGTAAAAGCGAACTAAATCGCCAATGTGGAGGGCTAGTTATTAAAATTTAAAACTATTAAACTAAGGACGATTTAATATTAGCAAATACCGATTTTTTAGCAAACGAAAATTAATGGTTTAAGGAAACCATCAATTGGTGACGTTTAATAAAATGAAATCGTCTATTAATAAAATGCCTAATTGATTACCACTAGTAGAATTACAGATAAATTTATAGTTGTAAGATTTGATTTAGTATTACCAGAAGTTAATAATATGCCAATTTAGGCCATTAAAATTAGTACGACGGTTACTTAGCTTAAAGGTGTAACATGTAAAAACTACAGCGCGTAGGGATAGCAGTATTTATCATTAATCTATTTAATTAAAAGAATGAAATAGATTCGTGTATTTATTTAATATTATTATTAAAATAGTTATTATTATAATACAATTTTAATAGAGCATTTATTATTTAATAATGGCAAACACTGACTCAGGTTTTCTTCCAAAGTATCACCAAAAGTGACAATTACCAAAAGTGTGACAATCCCTGTACTTTCGTATGCTAAATGTTTAATGAATGCTCGACTCGAGATCGACCACATAAAAGACTATTTATTGTCGCCTTTCTGGGTCTTTTTTTAGTCTATGGTATTATATCGTAGGTAGATGGCGATAGCATCTCCACAGAACGACGAAAAATCAAAAAATACATTAACTTTGACCTGTACTACTTAGTTCCTTGGTTTCTCACTACGAGGCGTTGTTTGTTGGTTTTAACTTCCTTCCCTCCCCAAGGCGTACTTTCCCTTCTCCCCTCCCAACTTGTATTTCGCTCGTATCATTCATTAAGAAATAGGTCCGATTGACACACTTTTGGTAATTATGTCACTTTTGGTATATCACCGAGGCTTAGGTTTTTCAGAAATATTTTGTATGTTTAAATTGTTTAAAACGTCACAAGCACTCGATAGAATCGCTTTCAAAAGATCGAAGTTACATTCCTTCATTTTGTATTTTTACGTCAGAAATATTTATAAATTTAATTTTTTTGACAAAATAACGCGAACCGTCCCTAAGAAGTAATTTGTGGTTATTCTGCTCTCGTGAACTGGGTGAAAACTCGGAACAACTCCTTCTGCGTTGAGTTTGCAAGTTCTATCCCCACTGGTTTAAGGGGTTTTCCTCCGAGCTCTTCAGTTTCCCCTTCCACAAAAACTTGTTGAGGTTAACGGTAATAGTGAGTGTAGGGAGCTGTTGGCTCGCGTGGCATGCAGGGCTTGCCACCACCCTCCTACGCATTGTAACCCGGCCATCTGAATTAATGGCTTTAAAAGTCGCTTGATGACTTAGGCCTAAGGTGGTTCCTTGGGTATTAGCCTAGCTGCTTATTATTATTATTATTATTTATTATCTTGCGCTAAAATGACATCATTTCCGAATTCGTTCTTATTGGTTTAAGTAAATCAATCGTATGGCGCGAAAATAGGCCTAGATGAATGCTTATGACGTAAGTGTAATTTATACACTTCTGGTATTACTTAAAAACACTTAATAATCCCAAAGGCAGGTTATGCTTTACTAAAACTACTACAGCCAGCCAGCCGCCCACGCAGATACCAAAATATAACGTTTGTAGAAAATATTGGGCGCTACGTTAAAATTACAAACACATTCCCGAAGAAAAATAATATTTCAAAGGTTGGTGCGTACTATATCAGAAACCAGTTTAAATTAATAAACAAGTCCACCGTCGTACGGTATAAATCAAATTGATAGAAACACGTGGATAATATGAAGTCGGGAATTCTCGGAAGGTCCTTTCAAGTTACGAATTGATAATTGATAAGTTGAGCAATAAATCAATGAAATATTACGCTTAAAATAAGAATACGTTTTTGTAACGAGGAAAATTTAATTCTAAAAGCTTTAGTACCGCGAGTTTTTTTTATTAATATTGCTTATTAATATTAAATAGAATATATATTAAATATTTTAAAATCAAATTGCTTGTAAATATTAAATTTATTTTTTAAATCAAATTGCTTGTAAATATTAAATTTATTTTTTAAATCAAATTGCTTGTAAATATTAAATTTTTAAATTAAATTGCTTGTAAATATTAAATTTTTAAATTAAATTGCTTGTAAATATTAAATTTTGGAATTAATTTGCTTGTTATTATTAAATTTTGGAATTAATTTGCTTGTAACTATGTTTTTAATTTAAATTATTTAAAATATTAAAGATATTAAAAATATTAAAGATATTAAAAATATTAAATATATTAAAAATATTAAGATATTAAAAATATTAAAGATATTAAAAATATTAAAGATATTAAAAATATTAAAGATATTAAAAATATTAAAGATATTAAAAATATTAAAAATATTAAAAATATTAAAAATATTAAAGATATTAAAAATATTAAAGATATTAAAAATATATAAAATATTAAAGATATTAAGAATATTAAAGATATTAAAAATATTAAAGATATTAAAAATATTAAAGATATTTAAAATATTAAAGATATTTAAAGATATTTAAAGATATTTAAAATATTAAAGATATTTAAAGATATTTAAAATATTAAAGATATTTAAAATATTAAAGATATTTAAAATATTAAAGATATTTAAAATATTAAAGATATTTAAAATATTAAAGATATTTAAAATATTAAAGATATATAAAATATTAAAGATATATAAAATATTAAAGATATATAAAATATTAAAGATATATAAAATATTAAAGATATATAAAATATTAAAGTTATATAAAATATTAAAGTTATTTAAAATATTAAAGTTATTTAAAATATTAAAGTTATTTAAACTGTTTAAAATATAAAATATATTATTTAATTTAAACTATTTAAAATATAAAATATATTATTTAATTTAAACTGTTTTAATATAAAATATATTATTTAATTTAAACTGTTTTAATATAAAATATATTATTTAATTTAAACTGTTTTAATATAAAATATATTATTTAATTTAAACTGTTTAAATATAAAATATATTTCATTTAAACTGTTTAAATATAAAATATATTTCATTTAAACTGTTTAAATTCAAAATATATTTCATTTAAACTGTTTAAATATAAAATATATTTCATTTAAACTGTTTAAAATATAAAATGTATTTATTTAAGGCCAACAAGGATAATTTTGATATATCTACGAATTGAAATAATTTCAATCAGCTAACCACTTTCAAATGTTTTTGAAAAACATTCGCCAAGGCTTAAATTTTTTGGAGGGAGGGTGAAAAGGGTCTAAGCTCGAAAAAAAACTGTCGGATTATAGCCGCTAGGGCTTATTTCGGAGATGAGGCTTCTAAGAAAAGGGTATAAAATAAACATCAGACGCCATGATTGATAAAATTTGCATTCTCTTAAAACCTTTAACAGACGGGGAGACTCAAAAAAAAAAGTGAAATAGATTTGCATATAAAAATGTTTACCCGCGCTGGTTTGACTTGACCTAGATTTGGTGTGTGTGTGTGTGTGTGGTTTTTTTTTTTTTTTTTTTTACAAAAAGACGATATGGATGTGAGGAGGGTCTAGAAATTAGTTATTACAGGGAGACTTTTAACACGTCTGGTCCAATTTTAAATTGTCGGACTGTCTAGCCAGAGCCAAGACCACTTTTGGTAAAACAACAAATAAAAACTGCTTAATTACGCTATCTCGTATACAGGGTGTTTTTCAAAAGGTTATGCAAAAATTTTAAGGAGGTGTAGGGGTGAGTTGAGAGGTATGCCCGTTTTTTCCCCATTTTCCTACGATGAGTTAAAAGAGCGGCAAAGGGGCTAGTAGGCCACACTTTGAAGCTCTCTGGCGCTCTTTTAACTCATCGTAGGAAAATGGGAAAAACCCGGGCATACTTCTCAACTCACCCCCTACAACTTCTTAAAATTTTTGCATAACCTTTGGAAACACCCTGTATAAAATATTAGCAGAAGTAAATAATATAGGAGGGTAGCCAGGATTTCAATTTTGGGTGGGGTTAAACTCTTTGAAATTAAAAGAAATTTCGAGAACTATTACACCTCAAAAATATAGTTTTTAAATAAGAAAATATCCCTAAATAAAGTAATTTTTACAATTCATTTAAATCTTTAATGAAAGTCGATTGCAGGATACTTTGGTCGTTAGAGCTGTACTTTTTAAGCTTCTGATATTACAATTCAAACTATATAATTATAATATTATTATTATAATATCTTTAATATTTCGACAAAAACCAGACTGTTTAATGTTTAGGCTAAATTGGAGTTAATAATAATGATTATTCTATCAATTAGTCTATTTAGTCAGATATAACGTTTTTCGCTATAAAATAAATATTTTAAGAGTCGTTGATTTAAACTACAATTGCCTCGCGTACAAGAAATAAATAACTACGCCTAATTTTACAAGGTCTTCCAGTGCCGTAAGATAACTTAAATCTCCGTAAAATCTTTTACAATTAATCAGTTGATTTTTTAATTTTGTTTTCTGTAAGATTTTCCAAATTTGTTGCCTCGTCACGTAAAGCCACGTGTATGGGTGGATTCACCTAGCCTTTTTTTTAAGATTTTGATATTTTGGTTAGATCTTAAAACTTAATATATATATATTATTTTGGGGGTATATAATTTGGATTTCATGTTTTAATCGAATGCAATTTATAAATCTTAAATGATTTTTGTCACCAACGTACCGAACTTGCAGCTAGAAAATCTCAGGGAAATGCATAGTGAATAGATGGTATCAAAATTTCCCAGACAACTAGTCCCCCTAGGCTAGAAAAATTCACTGTTAATTCACGCTTTGGTAAACCGTTGAAATGACAGTATAGGACACCTGCCAACTCATCAAAAAATCCCACAATTTAGCGGAAGTCAAATAGACACTACGACCACACAATCAGAAACGCCGTTAACTAATAGAAGATAAAAAAGGAGACTAATAAATTATAGCTTTGTGAAATTAAAACTAGTCGTCTAACGGAACGTCAGGTTTGAAATTGAAAAATGTATCCCCCCCCCCTTTTTGAAAATTTTAATAAAAATTCCAAAATGTTTATGAAAGAAGAAAATAAAGGTATGTAGGAAAACTTGAAAATTTTGGTGGCGGGCACATAGTTTATCGGCGGCGGTGGTTTGGCGCCAGATAAAATAGCTTTGGATCGGCGGCGCTAGGCTCTACAATCAAAGCAAACGTACGCCTCCCGACGTGGCTGAAGTACAAACTGGTGACGTATTACCCCCCCCCCCTAAATACTGACGAAGTAAATATGTTCTCAACGAAAACCTAGTCGGGAAAATACCTTTGTCATGATATTTTTATCTCTTAAACGTCTACTGAAGGGTTTCAGGCTTTTGACAAATATTAATAAGGTTATTTCGTAGCGTTTTCAAAGGGAATGGATACGCCTGGCAGATTTGCTACGGTGTCAAAGGAGTGATAAGCACCTGGCATTTGCTGCTCTAAGCGAATTTCGCATTGATACGTTACTCATACGACCGAGCTTAAATATAGTCTATTTGCTTAAAGTTTTGACGAGGTTGGCGCCAAACATTCCACGTTCAAAATTAGACATTCGGGATTAAGTAACGGGTAATAAAACGTGTGGAGAGATCGACAATTTTACCTACACGTACGCGTTTATTACGTGTAATTCGCGTGCTCCGTATAAGTTTGATTGGAATAGCTTAATCTCTCCGTTATTGCAGCTCAAATTAGATGCCCTTATAAAAGTTTCGAGCATGTTTGCAAAACGGTGGTCGCTACTAACTAATCTACAGGGTGTTTCAAAGGTTATGCAAAAATTTGAAGGAGTTGTAGGGGGTGAGTTGAGAAGTATGCCTGTTTTTTGCCATTTTCCTATGATGATTTAAAAGAGCGCCAGAGAGCTTCAAAGTGTGGCCTACTAGCCCCTGGAAGTAGGCTGCAACATGCGCGAATCCAAGCAGCATGAACTTTAAACACTGTTTAAGTTTACCTTTTTACGCTAGTTACTTCGATTTGTTTATTAAGTCCTTTTTCACCTATCACACGAACCCAAACCTTAATGTTAACATTTCCCTGCTGCTTGGTTTTGTAATTGTTGCAGCCTACTTCCAGGGGTTAGTAGGCCACACTTTGAAGCTCTCTGGCGCTCTTTTCACTCATCATAGGAAAATGGGAAAAACACAGGCATACTTCTCAATTCACCCCCTACAACTCCCGAGGGGTAAGAACCGTAAGACAGTCTCAGATAATCTGTACACCGAGTTCGTGCATTTAGCACTGTTAAAGGTACATATTTTCAAGAGTTCGCGAGTTCCATTTAGCACTGTCAAAGGTACGGCAGTGTACACCGAGTTCGCAGAGTGTCTTACCCCTCGACAACTCCTTCAAATTTTTGCATAACCTTTTGAAACACCCTGTATATTTGGACAATTAATATCGATTCAAATGAATGTTTGTCGATATACACGAAGCCTTCGTTCAAACTTTTTTCTTTTTCTATTTTATTGATCTTAATTGATTAATTTCATTATTATTTTTTCTTTACAAATTAATTTATAAATTGCTTGCATTGCTAATGTAAACCAAAACTTTTAAATATTCTGAATTAATTTTAATTATTAATTGTAATTATTTTGCTTTGAATAGAACAGTCTCAGATAATCTGTACACCGAGTTCGTGCATTTAGCACTGTTAAAGGTACATATTTTCAAGAGTTCGCGAGTTCCATTTAGCACTGTCAAAGGTACGGCAGTGTACACCGAGTTCGCAGAGTGTCTTACCCCTCGACAACTCCTTCAAATTTTTGCATAACCTTTTGAAACACCCTGTATATTTGGACAATTAATATCGATTCAAATGAATGTTTGTCGATATACACGAAGCCTTCGTTCAAACTTTTTTCTTTTTCTATTTTATTGATCTTAATTGATTAATTTCATTATTATTTTTTCTTTACAAATTAATTTATAAATTGCTTGCATTGCTAATGTAAACCAAAACTTTTAAATATTCTGAATTAATTTTAATTATTAATTGTAATTATTTTGCTTTGAATAGAACAGTCTCAGATAATCTGTACACCGAGTTCGTGCATTTAGCACTGTTAAAGGTACATATTTTCAAGAGTTCGCGAGTTCCATTTAGCACTGTCAAAGGTACGGCAGTGTACACCGAGTTCGCAGAGTGTCTTACCCCTCGACAACTCCTTCAAATTTTTGCATAACCTTTTGAAACACCCTGTATATTTGGACAATTAATATCGATTCAAATGAATGTTTGTCGATATACACGAAGCCTTCGTTCAAACTTTTTTCTTTTTCTATTTTATTGATCTTAATTGATTAATTTCATTATTATTTTTTCTTTACAAATTAATTTATAAATTGCTTGCATTGCTAATGTAAACCAAAACTTTTAAATATTCTGAATTAATTTTAATTATTAATTGTAATTATTTTGCTTTGAATAGAGCTTTGCTATAGTAACCATTTTTGTTTTCTTCGGTTTCCCCTTCCATAAAAACTTGTGGAGGTTAACGGGGCATGAAGGGCTCGCCACCACCCTCCTACGCATTGTAACCCGGCCACCTGAATTAATGGCTTTAAAAGTCGCTTGATGACTTGGGCCTAAGGTGGTGACTTGGGTATTAGCCTAGCTGATTATTATTATTATTGTCGCTTGATGACTTGGGCCTAAGGTGGTGCCTTGGGTATTAGCCTAGCTGATTATTATTATTATTATTGTCGCTTGATGACTTGGGCCTAAGGTGGTGCCTTGGGTATTAGCCTAGCTGATATTCATAAATAACACGTTTTAAATCAAATAATTTTAAAATAATAATTTGGTTTAAATCAAATGAAATCAGGGTTGCCACCATAATTTTAGATAAAATTCCCTGCCCATTCCACGATTTTTGATAAATCGGATCAATAGCCCCGCCACCACCTTTGTTCCCCTTTCCCGACCCCCCCCCCCCCCATTAAAGTACTTTTTAAGGAAATTGCAATGGTGCAAAGATTATTCCCCGCAAAGCATTATTTAAAAAGTTAATAAAAATTGCCCAAAGACTATACATTGGCGCCTGACGGCGGCGCGCACTCGCTTCACTCGAGCGCTAGGGGGCCGAACAGGAGCCCCCCGCCCCGTTCTTTAATCATGATGGGTGCATATATAAACCCCATATCTCCTTACGTATTAATTGCCGAAAAATAATGTTTCGCATTAAAAAAACAAAGAAAAAACTAGCAAAATGTGCTGACTAGTAAGTAAAACCTCCTGCACAGCTACTTAATAATTATTAAACGGAGACACAAATTTTTCTGAAACACCGTGTGTTGCGGCAATTTGGCGCTGCAGACCGAAGTTGCATACTTAAAAGAATTTCCCACAAATGAGGTGGTGGTTTGAAAAAATGAATTAAAAGTCAATAACGTTTTGCAAATTTCAAAAATTCCCGGCGTTTCGACCTACTTTCAAACCGAAAGGCGTTTGTTAAATTGATAAAATTCAATAACGTTTTTCAAATTCATTAAATTTCCCGATTTTTTTCAAATTCATTAAATTTCCCGATTTTTTTTCCAAATTCCTAAAATATTTTCTATCCAATTTCTTATATACCCAGCTTTCTCTGGAGCCCTGGAGATTTTGAAACCCCAAATAAAGCATTTCAGAGACACCACGAGATGCCGCGTATTTTGTAGCCGAACCGAAAAAGCGAACGAAAAGTAGTTTTGGCGCGAGACAGACAAGGACCACCGCGACGTTTCGCGCCCGCCAAACTCGAGAAGGTTTCCTCCAAACTTGAAACAATGTTCTAAAAGGTTGCTTGTCGTCGTTGGCCACGCGAGGAGAGCGGACATTCTGCGAAAGACATTGGCAATGCCCTACACACTTTGTTTACTCGCTAATACCAAGACACTATCGGCGCCAAAGAACCAAGGTAAAAGACCCCCATTTCTCAAAAGCAAAACAGTCTAAGTGCCAACTGCGCGAAAAAAAAACGATAAAAGTATTTTAGTCCACCCAGTCACCAAGGCGCTAGTCTATGAAAAACTAAGTGATGGCAATCTCGATTAAATCGCGGCATGGCAATCTCGATTAAATAGCGGCATGGGATTAAATAGCGGCATGGCAATCTCGATTAAATAGCGGCATGGCAATCTCGATTAAATCGCGGCATGGCAATCTCGATTAAATCGCGGCATGGCAATCTCGATTTAATCGCGGCATGGCAATCTCGATTAAATAGCGGCATGGCAATCTCGATTAAATCGCGGCATGGCAATCTCGATTAAATCGCGGCATGGCAATCTCGATTAAATCGCGGCATGGCAATCTCGATTAAATCGCGGCATGGCAATCTCGATTAAATCGCGGCATGGCAATCTCGATTAAATCGCGGCATGGCAATCTCGATTAAATCGCGGCATGGCAATCTCGATTTAATCGCGGCATGGCAATCTCGATTAAATAGCGGCATGGCAATCTCGATTAAATAGCGGCATGGCAATCTCGATTAAATAGCGGCATGGCAATCTCGATTAAATCGCGGCATGGCAATCTCGATTAAATCGCGGCATGGCAATCTCGCATTACATAAGTCCTAAATTACGTTTGGTAAGTGTGCCAATTTTTGAAAATAATTATCGATAGTCTTGTATAGCGCGACTTAAAATTGACATCATAACCAAAAAGATAAGTGCCTCTAGCGAGAAAAACACGCGCCTTGGCGCGGTTCCGTGCACGTGCTGGCTGTGACGGCGCGACAAGAAGCGCTTATGGCTAGTCTGAAGCTCACCAAAATTGTTTGGTCATTGTAGAAATTATTGAAAATGTAACATAATAATGAAGCTTTGGTTATCGCTTTTCCATCATCCGCCAAAATTCTAAAATTTAAAATCTGCCCAATATTTTCAAAGACACTGAAATGGGATGTTTAATTTTTTCATCATGCAAAACATGTTGAAAAATGATATTCGCATTCAAATTTTCAAAACTTTTTAAAATTTAATTTAAATTTGGTAATAGTTAAAGAAATAACTTTTTGATAAATAACTAATTTTAAATTTGACTATCACTAAATAACTAATTTTAAATTTGACTATCACTAAATAACTAGTTTTAAATTTGACTATCACTAAATAACTAGTTTTAAATTTGACTATCACTAAATAACTAATTTTAAATTTGACTATCACTAAATAACTAATTTTAAATTTGACTATCACTAAATAACTAGTTTTAAATTTGACTATCACTAAATAACTAGTTTTAAATTTGACTATCACTAAATAACTAATTTTAAATTTGACTATCACTAAATAACTAATTTTAAATTTGACTATCACTAAATAACTAATTTTAAATTTGACTATCACTAAATAACTAATTTTAAATTTGACTATCACTAAATAACTAATTTTAAATTTGACTATCACTAAATAACTAATTTTAAATTTGACTATCACTAAATAACTAATTTTAAATTTGACTATCACTAATTAAATAAATTTAAATTTGACTATCACTAATTAAATAAATTATCACTAATTAAATAAATTTCAATTTAACTATTATAACTAAATAAATAAATTTTAATCCGACTACCACTAAACTTAATTTGACTACCACTAAACTTAATTTGACTACCACTAAATAATTAAATATATTAAACAGCTATAAAATAAATATTTTAATTCAATGCAATAGAAATAGACCCATTGAGAAATGAATGGTAGAGGTAAACTTTAAATATTTCTACTATTTTGGATCGAAGTCGGTTACTGTTTGAAGCGGTTGTTGACGGGATTCGCGCAGATTTTCCATAGAACGAAGCTAAAATTAAAGCTTACCTTTCGATATTTGTCGGCGAAGAAATATCCGATACAAAAGGCGCTATAGCATCTGTTCCAGCAGTGGCTACACCACGACGACTTTAAACTCTCGACTAAGCGAGCTCGGCGCGCGTAAACAAGCGCGGACGACTACAACATTTGGCACCCATTCAAAACTGACTACGTAATTTTCTATAGCTAGGCCTTGCTCTCAAATCACGGGCTAATTATAAGAGAGAGAGAGAGAGAGAGAGTTGGCAGCACGTGTATTTCAGAATTCATCTCTTCTGGCTAGAAAATTACTTTAAAGTCTAGCAGGGAATGAGAGAGAGTTGGCAGCACGTGTATTTCGGAATTCGTATCTTCTGGCTAGAAAGTAACTTTGAATTGCGAAGCCTATTTAGATTCCCGAGCAAGGTTATTCAGTTGGCGCTGATGATTTTTAACGAAATACAATTATAAACGGTCGCGTATCAGGGTAGTCGCTTAAAGGGCCACTGAACCATTTCAAAATGGCACCCCGAATTTTAGGTACCCTTCGTCATTGCGAATCTAACCAATCACCATTTGGTATTTCCACGCACTATTTCAGCTAGGAGCAACAAACACAGCACTCGACACCAGGAGAACGCAACCCGTCAAAAGCCGTGCGTTTTCTTGCGTAGAGTTTTCATTATTTAGACGCTTTAGCGCCTGCTGCCGTCGGAAGATGAAAATTTGGAAATTGTCTTCCCCCCCTTTCCGTAAAACGTTCAGCGTAAAGGCTCGTCCAATGAAATTTGTACACAACACTTCGTTAGCGTGTTTAAAGGCTAGCTGCGTTCTCCTAGTGTTTGTTGCTCCTAGATTTCAGGGGCTAGTCAAATTTGAATGATTGTGTAATGTAATATCACAAAAAATTGTGAAAAATCAATTTGAATCACCGAAATATTTTTGATAATCTGTAATTTTACGAGTTACTATATCTACTTAAATGGTTACGTAACGACGCCAGTTAAGATTTCGTCATTTTAATTTTTAAATTAAGATCAAAGGCTCACGTTCATATTTTCAAAAGACATTTTCGCAGTAAAATTAAATACAAAGCTGTGTAAATTTAACATAATACATCCTTAGTAGGCATAATAGTCACATAGTTATAAGCTTTTGTTAAGACCGCTAAATATGGTATTAATAAATATACCAGTAATAAAACTGATAAAAATTTAATACATGATTAAAAATCTATTAACCCCAAATATAACGGAACAAGTAGGTCAGGGGTAGGCAATACCGAATGTAATAAATTAACCATCTTAATTTCTTATAGATACCGCCATTTTATACCTAATTTGACGTCTGCTACTGTGACAAAAGTTATTTAGCAGGGTTCCTAGCAATAACTATTTTTTAAACTATAGGCATTATAAGAACATATCACAGAAAATATAGGAATTTATAGGTAAAAATATCTTGAAAAAATAGGATTATATATGAACATCTTCCCCTAACAGTGCCGTAGACAGGGGGGGTTTCCGGGTTGAGACCCCCCCTTGGGCCTACCTTTGACTGTACTAAATTTTCACCCCTTCTCGACCTCCCTCTTAACATTCACTTACTTCGACCCCCCTTGACGAATTTATTGTTACGCCACTGCCCAATAAAAGTAAAAGTCAAAATTAAAGTTTTTGCATATGACATTTAATATTGCTTTAATATTTACTTAAAACGTTTTTCAAAATTAAAATAGTAAAACAAATTAAGCGTTTGGTTTTTGAAAAATCAGATTCCATTAGAATGGCATAACGCTGCTTACAACGGCCAGGGAAATAAGTGCTAACTCCGGTCCTAGAGGTTATATACTATACATCATTATTTTTAAGTGATAATTATTATTATTAAGTTTTTTTTTAAGATTTCCTTTAAGATAAGGTTTTTGGTACATAAGCGTTTCAGCAGCTATCTAACGACAATTTTTAAAATTTTTAAAATTATAGGCATTTATAGATACAAGTTTTGGAAAATAGGAAAAAAAAATGAATAATTTAAAAATATAGGGATTTATATGAATTATAGGTACTGCGGGGGCCCTGCAATCCGCCAAAATAATATGAATTATAGGTACTGTGGGGGCCCTGCAATCCTAATAATTTATATGACTTATAGGTACTGTGGGGGGCCCTGCAGTCCCTCTAAATAATATGAATTATAGGTACTGTGGGTGCCCTGCAATCCTCCTAAATTATATGTACTGTGGGGGCCCTGAAGTCCCTCTAAATAATATGAATTATAGGTACTGTGGGGGCCCTGCAATCCCCCTAAATAATATGAATTGATTTTGATAATATACCTAATTAAAGGGACTACGAATTAAATCGATAAATCATCCGATAACACACGTTACGACTTGGTTCAAAATATCTCGTACATTTGACGGAAAGATACCTCGAAAGATACTAGCACGAATTTCCGGTAAATCGAATTTGGCCTGTTTACGGTTGAATTTCTAAGTATACCCCTTCGCGTTTGCGGTTATATAATTTTGGAAAATAGTAATACTGTCTATCGCGTTATATTTCAAAGCGATAATTAAAGAGTAAGTTGCAAATTAGATTTTCGGAATAGTAACTTCTTTATATTTATCTCGTTCATTTGATGATGGGTTTTCCGAAAATGTAACTTACTTGAGGAAATACCGCGTTAAGTTTATTTAATATTAAAATAATTTACGTGCAGCCCCCCGCTGCGGCTTTTATTCTGAACGACAATTTTACCGCGCCTAGTTTGTGACGTCATTGGCTACGGTTTTTTCAGAATTTTTCCCACTACATCTGGTAGAATATAGTGCCCACTATCCTACCCAGATTATTCTTGAAGTGTTGTAAGTCGGAAAAAGGAGGCGGTCTTATTTTTTGCGAAAAACGTAATTTTTAAGAACCAATGAGATTGCAGTATTATTTGATTTTATTAAAGTGGAGGAGCATACCGGGGGGCCCAACGGGTGGAATTGGAGAAACGCTAAAAATAATCTCGACATATTCATTCTCCCTGAGAATAAATAAATACATTCTTGGTTCTACTAATTATTTTTAATTAACTACGAAACGGAAAGCAACGAAACTTTATATTTGGGCATTTTAAACGTACGCGCTTCGTGTAATAAACAAAATTAAGACGGTAACGAATAATTTGCAACTTACTCTTTAAACCCGCAACTGAGTATAGTTGGTTCAAAATAGAGACATTCACAAATTAATATTGGCAAAGTTTGCATCCCTACGTCATCAATGACGCAGTTCCAAGTATAGATATAAGAACCAAGAATAAATATTTAATTTGAGCAAGAATGAACGGTTCTTTGCCGCCATTTTGAAGGTGTAGATTTCTTAGTAAAACGGGAGGGTTAACAGTTTCAATCGTCTGTTTGCGGATTTTAATTATTTTCAAATGTTTAAGGAATTATTTTCACGTTAAAAATGGTTATCTGCCTGGTTAAAAATTGTTCAATTACCAAGGGAGAGCGAAAATTGTTTATTTTATTCGATAGTGAAGGTAATTGTAAAAAGGATGACCGCAAAGGCCTAACTTTGATAAGCTTTGTTAACTTCTTTTCGTAGATATTTCGGTCGTAATTTGATATTTTATTTAAATAACCTGGCCTTAGAATCTTATCTGGCTTTGTTTGGGCCCATTTAAAATTTTAAAGCATAAATCTAATACGTTTTGTAGCTTTGACGAGATTACCAACAAAATGGCTACCTATTTAGTAGCTACGCGCGAAATGGTTTGAATTTTTGATCACCCTCCCAGTTTCCTTGGAGACCATAGGCCCCTCCCTTCGGTGCAAACTATGAATACCTAGGCTAACAACCTTTCAGTCGTCTGCTAGAACGTCGACACGAATAGTACAGCAGACGAAACCATAAACAAAACTGTACCGATAAATTTACTACATAACAACCGCTAATAAATAATGCGGAGTAAAAGCAACGGTCGTTTTTTATCGGCGGGTTTAAATAGGCGCGAAAAGACGCAAAAACTTCGGCTCGCGAAGAGCTCACGAGATCGCGATGAAAAAGCAAAATAAAAACCCCGTTAAGCCTCGGCACGCGAACCGGCCGAAATAAAAAAACAGAGAAAATCCCTGAGCTCAAAACCCAGAATGGAGGGGACGCGAAAAGAAACGGGATCAAGATCTCGCGCGGGAATTAAAAAAAGGGGGGGACGCAACCCAAACAAAAAAAAAACAACAAGCCTACCTCCATCGTGAAAGGTCGTCTGAAAAGCCTCGTCTATCTTCGTTTGCAAAACACAGACAAAAAAAGGGGCAGGGTCGAGACACGGCGGGAAAAGGGGAAGGGGGTGGGCGAAAAAAAAAAGCAGCGCGCGCCAGACGGTAGCTCCGCCTACATTTTTTTAGCTCCAATTTCCGGGAAACGGGCTTCCCCCTCCGCGTTGACTTATCTCCTTCTCGCTATTCCCGTTTTAGACGCTAGCCGAAGGGGTTTCAGTCCGGCGCTTCGCAGGAATTATACTCCGGTTAAGGGGAAATTTTCGTCTCGTTTCGTTTGGTACCATTGCTGAGAAATTGGATATATGGCTTATTCGCTTCGCCGTTATTTGCGTTCGGAATATGGCGCCTTTTTATCTAGTGGGGCTGGAGGTTCGAAATGAAAGCGTTATTTAAGAATTAAATTCATATTAAATTAAATAATTCTGAAGTTTAATTTAATATTGATTCAATTCCGAAGTTTAATTTAATATTGATTCAATTCCGAAGTTTAATTTAATATTGATTCAATTCCGAAGTTTAATTTAATATTGATTCAATTCTGAAGTTTAATTTCATATTGATTCAATTCCGAAGTTTAATTTCGTATTGATTCAATTCCGAAGTTTAATTTCGTATTTATTCAATTCCGAAGTTTAATTTCATATTGATTCAATTCTGAAGTTTAATTTCAATTTAACATTGATTTATTAATTTCAATTTAACATTGATTTATTAATTTCAATTTGACATTGATTTATTAATTTCAATTTAACATTGATTTATTAATTTCAATTTAACATTGATTTATTAATTTCAATTTAACATTGATTTATTAATTTCAATTTAACATTGATTTATTAATTTCAATTTAACATTGATTTATTAATTTCAATTTAACATTGATTTATTAATTTCAATTTAACATTGATTTATTAATTTCAATTTAACATTGATTTATTAATTTCAATTTAACATTGATTCATTAATTTCAATTTAACATTGATTCAATTATTTCAATTTAACATTGATTCAATTATTTCAATTTAACATTGATTCAATTATTTCAATTTAACATTGATTCAATTATTTCAATTTAACATTGATTCAATTATTTCAATTTAACATTGATTCAATTATTTCAATTTAACATTGATTCAATTATTTCAATTTAACATTGATTCAATTATTTCAATTTAACATTGATTCAATTATTTCAATTTAACATTGATTCAATTATTTCAATTTAACATTAATTTATTTATTAATTTCAATTTAACCTTTCTCACTAAATTAAATGATTATTTAAACGTTATTGCTTTTTTCGCCAAACGTTCGGTTTCACGAATGTAGAACACGACGTAAGCGCCGGACTATATTTGGCTTTCCGTCAATTTGTTTCTTTCGCGAGTGAAAGTGGAGACTCGATCCTGGGCGATTTTTTGCGCCGAGTGTTTTGCTTTTGCTTTTGATGTCGAGTCGAGTGTTGTGGAAAAAATGGGGCGGGAATCGAAGCGCCCGAAGCGAAATTTAATATATATAAATGCGGAAGTTAAGGATGTTTTTAACTTTTTAAATTATTTTCCTGAGTAGGCCTGCATTTTGACTATTAATTTCGATAAGTTGTTTTTACCCAAAGAGTTACGGTTTTGAATAATAAAGAAGTCAGCGCAGCAAGACGATTTAACTCGCTTTTGCAATAGATCGATTTACAATTTTTAAGGGGCAAAGACGGCTTTAAAGGGGTAATATTCATCCGATGTAACGTGGTGATGGCGTTATTTGTTAGTAGATGGCGCTCTGATAGCATCATGACGTCATAATTTCGATTTTCAACGATTGGTTGAAAGTTTTCAGTTTTTATTGGAGAACGGATTTGTCGAGATTTAAAATACAAAATTCTCTTCCCTGATTGAATAGTTTAAAATCGTATTATAGTGCCATCTATGGCGGAGAGTGTTAACTACTGTTAAAATTAATTGTTAATTTAAATTACTATAATTTAGTAATTAATTAATAACTTTTTAAAAAAGTTTATTTTTCATAAACTTTATAGTGTCGCCATCTACCTCAAACATTATTAAATAGGAAGGTACCTCGGGTGGATTTCGCCCCTTTTTGCATATTTCCCTGTAGGCAATATGTGAATGCGTCTATAACTGTATGTATGTATGTATGTATGTATGTATGTATGTATGTATGTATGTATGTATTTATTTATTTATTTATTTATACAGGGTGTTTCAGAAGTCAGTACAGTAACTTTGAGGTGTTATAGAGGTTGAGTAAAGATGTATGACTGTCTTTGTCGCGATCCTCTGCGACGAATAGGAAAAGCGCGAGAGAGCGTTAAAGTTTGGCCTAAAAACGCCTAAATGTAAGCTTCCAACGAACATAAGAACCCAGATAGAAAACCGGTCTTAAAGGGGTAGTAGGAAATTTTACTACAACAAAAAACACCGAATTGTCGAGTGAGAAACAGTTTTATTTTTTAAAGCAAATGTTCAAGATGTCGTCCTCCAGCTATAACACCTCAAAGTTACTGTACGAGAAGTGTACCCGAGGTGTAAGTCACCGATTTTGATGAAACTCCGGGGGTATGTAGACCTTGGGGTAATATGAATTTTCACCAAGGGAAAAGTTACGCTGGGCTTCCGTTTTGCTATGGCAACCGAAAATGTTTTTGACAACATAAAATGAAAAAAATCTAATTCTAAAAAAAGCATGGGATTTTCTCGGTTTCACAGGGGGGGTACCCTCTGAAAATTTTTGAAAACCCAAAAAAATTAAAAATTTGAATTTCAACTAAAATGCTAAATTTTATCAATTTTGGGTGAAATTCATCAAGTAGCCCCTGTGAAACCGAGAAAATCCCATGCTTTTTTAAATGTAGATTTTTTCATTTTAAGTTGTCAAAAATATTTTCGGTTGCCATAGCAAAACGGAAGCCCAGCGTAACTTTTCCCTTGGTGAAAATTCATACCCCCCGAGTTTCATCAAAATCGGTGATTTACACCTCGGGTAAACTCCTCGTAAGTTCTAAAACACCCTGTATTTTTTTAAAAATCCTTGATTTAAAATTTTAAACACAACGCATTTCAATGGATTAATACAAAATTGCAAAAAAAATCTTAAAAAATTATAATACATAGAAAATTTTAACAAACTAAATTTTAAATAGAAATTAATTATGATGTCAATTATTCAAAATTAGCTAACTGAGGGCTCCCACTCAAATCTTCAATTGTATATAGGAAAAATAGGATTATATTTTCGATTGCCATGGGAAAACTAAAGCCCATTGCAACTTTTCCCTTTGGCAATTTCAAATTTCAAAATTTCGAACATGCCAAAAAAAGAAAAAAATAAATAAAAATTGACATAAAACATCAAAATTGATCAACTTTTGATCAATTTGAGGTCAAAATCCCATGTTATTTTCAATGGGAAAATTTAATATTTTGTATTGTCAAAAACATTTTTCGTTGCCATGGCAAAACGGTTGCCCATGGAATAAATTCCCTTTAGGATTTTTCAAGTTACATGAACGTCTACCAAAACCCCGAGTTTGAACAAAATCGGTGGGTTACACTTCGGGATGTCTCCTTGTGAGTTAATTTAAAGGGGGACAGGCAGAAAAAAACCTAGGCCTTTAAGCTCATTTCTGGGCCCCCTATGGCTTCTGGGCCCTGCTCGGCCGCACCTGCCTAGTTACGCCACTGGAACTTGATAATTCTCCCCAAGTAGAATTAAGAACTATCATTGGTCGAAGCTACAAGCTGCCCAAGGCGGCGTTTAGGGCTGTAGCGATGAACTCAATTTTCGTCCAATTAATTTCTAGAGGCGCTAGAGCCGAACAGATTTGATCCGATCAATTTCCCGGGAAACCTGAGCGGATGGGAAATTAAATTTGTGTTGCTTCCCTTCTAGGGAAATATCGGTAGGGGTCGGGGCCGCGAGATCGACTGCCTTCGGCGTTGGAGGTCTATCGATTTCATCTCCAACCAGGGGAAAACCTATTTTCAGAATAAACCTCATCGGTGCACTTGATGGACAAAGCCGAAACTCGTAACTCGAGGGACGTTTTGCAAATATTTCGACCAAACCATTTATATCGAGTGTCGCTTTGCTCCTTGAGCCCAAGCCGGGCTTCCCCGTAAGTACTCCGGTGTATTGGAAGTTCGTACCGATACTTGCGTATTTCCACAAGCTTGCAATACACAAGCTTGCATGACGGAGAAGCACTTTTCCTAAATATTATGTTACTCGACAATATCTCAAAATGTGGGAAGTAATATTTACACTGCGTGGGGATATTTACCTGTTAATCAGGGTTGGTACTTTTTACATTTTTTTTTAATAAAACTCAACGAGTTTTCGGCCCAATTCCGCAAGCTGGGATTAGGGTCGCGTAGAGACATTTCGGGCCCGGGGCCAATTATGTCATAGGGACCCTTCTAACAAGGCCCCTAAAAAGCACGCTTCCGGGCCTAGGGGATGTTGCACCCACTGTACCCATCTGCCCTGGCTTTGATCAAGGAGTAGGCGAGACATGCTATAGCTTACGTTTGTTTTCACTTAGGGGCCCACAAATCGACTTCAGGGGCCTCCTCAAGTCAATTTCTACATACAAATTTGCAAAATTTAATTTTTTAGTCAGAATAAAGGGGGCCTCGCAATTGAGGAACAAGGGGGCCTCGCAATTGAGGAACAAGGGGGCCTCGCAATTGAGGAACAAGGGGACCCCGCAATTGAGGAACAAGGGGACCCCGCAATTGAGGAACAAGGGGACCCCGCAATTGAGGAACAAGGGGACCCCGCAATTGAGGAACAAGGGGACCCCGCAATTGAGGAACAAGGGGACCCCGCAATTGAGGAACAAGGGGACCCCGCAATTGAGGAACAAGGGGACCCCGCAATTGAGGAACAAGGGGACCCCGCAATTGAGGAACAAGGGGACCCCGCAATTGAGGAACAAGGGGACCCCGCAATTGAGGAACAAGGGGACCCCGCAATTGAGGAACAAGGGGACCCCGCAATTGAGGAACAAGGGGACCCCGCAATTGAGGAACAAGGGGACCCCGCAATTGAGGAACAAGGGGACCCCGCAATTGAGGAACAAGGGGACCCCGCAATTGAGGAACAAGGGGACCCCGCAATTGAGGAACAAGGGGACCCCGCAATTGAGGAACAAGGGGACCCCGCAATTGAGGAACAAGGGGACCCCGCAATTGAGGAACAAGGGGACCCCGCAATTGAGGAACAAGGGGACCCCGCAATTGAGGAACAAGGGGACCCCGCAATTGAGGAACAAGGGGACCCCGCAATTGAGGAACAAGGGGACCCCGCAATTGAGGAACAAGGGGACCCCGCAATTGAGGAACAAGGGGACCCCGCAATTGAGGAACAAGGGGACCCCGCAATTGAGGAACAAGGGGACCCCGCAATTGAGGAACAAGGGGACCCCGCAATTGAGGAACAAGGGGACCCCGCAATTGAGGAACAAGGGGACCCCGCAATTGAGGAACAAGGGGACCCCGCAATTGAGGAACAAGGGGACCCCGCAATTGAGGAACAAGGGGACCCCGCAATTGAGGAACAAGGGGACCCCGCAATTGAGGAACAAGGGGACCCCGCAATTGAGGAACAAGGGGACCCCGCAATTGAGGAACAAGGGGACCCCGCAATTGAGGAACAAGGGGACCCCGCAATTGAGGAACAAGGGGACCCCGCAATTGAGGAACAAGGGGACCCCGCAATTGAGGAACAAGGGGACCCCGCAATTGAGGAACAAGGGGACCCCGCAATTGAGGAACAAGGGGACCCCGCAATTGAGGAACAAGGGGACCCCGCAATTGAGGAACAAGGGGACCCCGCAATTGAGGAACAAGGGGACCCCGCAATTGAGGAACAAGGGGACCCCGCAATTGAGGAACAAGGGGACCCCGCAATTGAGGAACAAGGGGACCCCGCAATTGAGGAACAAGGGGACCCCGCAATTGAGGAACAAGGGGACCCCGCAATTGAGGAACAAGGGGACCCCGCAATTGAGGAACAAGGGGACCCCGCAATTGAGGAACAAGGGGACCCCGCAATTGAGGAACAAGGGGACCCCGCAATTGAGGAACAAGGGGACCCCGCAATTGAGGAACAAGGGGACCCCGCAATTGAGGAACAAGGGGACCCCGCAATTGAGGAACAAGGGGACCCCGCAATTGAGGAACAAGGGGACCCCGCAATTGAGGAACAAGGGGACCCCGCAATTGAGGAACAAGGGGACCCCGCAATTGAGGAACAAGGGGACCCCGCAATTGAGGAACAAGGGGACCCCGCAATTGAGGAACAAGGGGACCCCGCAATTGAGGAACAAGGGGACCCCGCAATTGAGGAACAAGGGGACCCCGCAATTGAGGAACAAGGGGACCCCGCAATTGAGGAACAAGGGGACCCCGCAATTGAGGAACAAGGGGACCCCGCAATTGAGGAACAAGGGGACCCCGCAATTGAGGAACAAGGGGACCCCGCAATTGAGGAACAAGGGGACCCCGCAATTGAGGAACAAGGGGACCCCGCAATTGAGGAACAAGGGGACCCCGCAATTGAGGAACAAGGGGACCCCGCAATTGAGGAACAAGGGGACCCCGCAATTGAGGAACAAGGGGACCCCGCAATTGAGGAAAAAGGGGGCCTCGCAATTGAGGAACAAGGGGACCCCGCAATTGAGGAACAAGGGGGCCTCGCAATTGAGGAACAAGGGGGCCTCGCAATTGAGGAACAAGGGGGCCTCGCAATTGAGGAACAAGGGGGCCTCGCAATTGAGGAACAAGGGGACCCCGCAATTGAGGAACAAGGGGACCCCGCAATTGAGGAACAAGGGGACCCCGCAATTGAGGAACAAGGGGACCCCGCAATTGAGGAACAAGGGGACCCCGCAATTGAGGAACAAGGGGACCCCGCAATTGAGGAACAAGGGGACCCCGCAATTGAGGAACAAGGGGACCCCGCAATTGAGGAACAAGGGGACCCCGCAATTGAGGAACAAGGGGACCCCGCAATTGAGGAACAAGGGGACCCCGCAATTGAGGAACAAGGGGACCCCGCAATTGAGGAACAAGGGGACCCCGCAATTGAGGAACAAGGGGACCCCGCAATTGAGGAACAAGGGGACCCCGCAATTGAGGAACAAGGGGACCCCGCAATTGAGGAACAAGGGGACCCCGCAATTGAGGAACAAGGGGACCCCGCAATTGAGGAACAAGGGGACCCCGCAATTGAGGAACAAGGGGACCCCGCAATTGAGGAACAAGGGGACCCCGCAATTGAGAAAATCTCCTGTCGCCGCCCCTGGCTTTGCTCCGAAAGCAGAGGTTTAAATATGTCCATTAGAAAAGCCTCTCCACTAAACAATCAGCCCTCCTGTTGATGACATCACTTCATTCTGGGGCCATAATAGCAATATTATGGATGCAAATTGCGAGAGCCCTCCAAACCAGAGCAAGGCGTTCACCCCGACGAAACCACGATAAACAACGTCATCGCTGGAATAATAACCGCAGTCTCGTATAGGGGGCGCGCGGGGAAGTTTGCCCAATTAGAGATGATAGTTCATTAAGAGCAGAAACGGCCTCCCATCGTATTCCGAGCGAGGACGACGCGCTAATAAGTCGAGGGAGAGACGAACTTACGGGGGACCAAAAAGGAAAGGCCGACTTGCGGGGGAATGGATTTCAATTAGCGCTTTCAGTTGCGGGTTAAGAAAGGAAAAATATTTAGTACATTTGGCGGTAAGATTCTAGTACGATTTTCTGGTAAATCGCCGGCGGTAATTTCGAATTTCGCCCTATTTTCTGTTGAATTCCCAAAGGTTACTACGTATTAATCCATTTCAGAAATGTCTATTTCGTAAATTTCAAAGTGATCAATAAATATTTTATGTCGATTATTATTTTTAAGATTCATTATAGTATTTTTCGTACTATGCTCCTAAACAATCCTCAAATCGCGCGTTTATGTACGTTAACGTGGTAATCTCGTCATTACCCGTTCTATACTTACCCTGGACCAAAGACTATATATACGCTTCGCTTACTAGACAGGCGTGTTCCTAGGAAAAACCTGTTAACACCTCTGTAGCACTGTAAAAGTTGGGTTAATATTTGGACCCGCGGATAGAGGCGCCACTAGTAACACAGCTCAAGCTAGGGGAAAATTTTGACCAGCGTCGAGATGGAGCCACAATCGGTATGCAAGTTGAGCCATAGAACACGCCTGTATAGTAAGCGAGGCGTATATATAGTCTTTGCCCTGGGCAAATAGAATTTCTTACTACAAATATTTTTAAAGCTTATCTATGTTAATTAATTATTACTTTGAAATATAACACAATAGCGGGTATTTTTCAAAATTATATCACGCGCGCGGATATATTTAGAAATTCAAACGTAAACAGGCCAAATTGAAAATTCCCACCGACGATTTACCGGAATTTCGTGCTAGTATCTTTCCGCCAAATGTACTAGATATTTTGCCTTTCTTAAACCGCAACTGAGTATAGTGTTTTATCTAACCATAAGTTTATAATATAAATATGAATTATTGAGGAAACCTCAAGGGAAAAATTCAAGGTTGTTGATTATTTGGAATTTTATTGATTTTTTTAAGGTTTTATGCCTGTTTTTCTTCAAACATTTATAAATAAATTGAGTACGGCGATAACGTAAACCATAGTGTATATTAATCTTTATTAAATTTAATAATTAATAAAATTTAATTTCAGTTTCTCTTAATTTAAATTTCTATAAAGAAGCTACTTTCGTACATTTTCATAAATATATGATGCGCAATTTAAATCAATGATTTAAAACCAAACACGATTTAATCCGCGAAAATCGAAAATAATTTCAAGAATTTAACTTTGGACTAATAAACTACTGGACCCGAATCTGGATTTCGTCCTTGGTACTAACAGAGCAATATTGTAAAAATATCTACCCAAATACTGAACCTGCGTGGAAAATAAACTAACTAGTTGACGATGCAGTTCGAAAAATGCCGGTTTTTGCTGACGATTCACCGGTCCATTGCTTTATTTGTCTAAAATGTAACGAAAAATTGACCAGCCACGCTAAAAAATACAGATCAGAGCGCAATAAACCAAAATTTCTGGGGGGAAATATTCGTTAAATACCAGGAGTTTATCAAAAATTAATGCATTACTGTATTTGTACTGCATTTGCCTCACATAATTATTCGGTAATAGTAAGTGAAGGGGGCTGTTGGCTGGCGTGGCATGAAGGGCTTGCCACCACCCTCCTACCCAATTTAACCTGGCACTGACAAGGAGACGACCCGAGGTGATAATCACCGATTTTGTTCAAACTCGGGTATAATGTACACCTCTATGTAACTTGAAAAACCTGCAAAGGAAAAGTTGTGACGGGCTTTCGTTTTGCCATTATAAAATTTTTCAAATTTTATATTTTAAAAATAATTTTAATTACCAAACATTTAAAATATTTAGCCAATTATACCGCCATTTTTATTCATTTTCTCTTATATTTATTCATTGAACTCATTCTGAATTACTTTAACTCATTTTGATCACATTGATCAAAATAGGTCAAGATTTGATCAAATAAATTAAATTTATCCATTTTAATCAAGCTTAATCTGTTTTTATAAAATTTTATAAATTTTGATCAAAATTTTAATTTTTTGATCAATTTGGAAAAATATAGCTGTTTTACGTAAGATTGTAAATATTTTTCAAATTATTGCCCATTTTATCATTTTTTTAAATGTTTTCCATTTTTACTCAATTTGATAATTTTTACTCATTTTGATCAAATTGACCAAAAATGCATTTAAACTTGATGAAATTTAATTTTTTTTCATCAATTTTAATGTTTTTTTTTGCGGTTTTTGAAATTTTAAAAATCTTTCAGATTCCCATGTTATTTCCAATGGAAAAATTTCCAAATGATGTTGTCAAAACGTTTTCGGTTGCCATGGCAAAACGAAAGCCCGTCGCAACTTTTCCCTTGCAGGTTTTTCAAGTTACATAGAGGTGTACATTATACCCGAGTTTGAACAAAATCAGTGATTATCTATCACCTACGGTCGTCTCCTTTTGAGTTAAAAGGCAATAAAAGTCGCTAGATGACTTAGGCCTAAGGTGGTGCCTTGCGTATTTAATATTTTTCCTCATCTTTTTAAGGATAAAATTAGACGATTTTTAACTAAATTTATTTTACTTTTACCCGAAGCTCAAATGTTTCTTACAACTAATATTTTATTATTTCAAGAAAAATATTTTAATTTCATCGTTTAAAACGGTAAAATTACCTTTCTTAAAGAGTTAAGATAAAATCGAGTTTCCTAGTGTTTTACAAGTTTTATAATTCCTGGACCTTTCTAACACTTTTTGGGCCTATTTTTTAAAAATCCCTGACTTTTTCCGGACCCGTTTCAGCCCGGTTTTCGAAATTTCCCCCTTCCCATAAATTGCTACTAAACCCATTTTGCGTGAAAAGGAATTTCGACAAGCATCCTAAAGCCTCAAAATATTTCCTTTTGGTGCTTGAAAACGGAAAATCCAAACTTGTGTCGTTCGATAAACTTAGTCCCTGGGGATTTTCAAGCGGCCACCTGAAAGCTCAGCTTTTTTGGGATTTCCAGCTTAGAGGTTTTCAATTACCGTAAGAGCAATAACACAAGGTTTCCAAAGGCTTTTGAAAAAGCATATTGTAGTACTAAAATGTAGTTAAGCCGAAAGAGGTCGGGTTAGACTAGTTTAGATGAAACCCACGCCAGTTATGGCTACAATAAGCATTAATAAGCGTTTATAAAGATATCAAATTTCGTCCATACGTCTTGTTCAGAAACATGGTTGAAATTTACCAAGTTTTCTAGGTAGACCGTTACGACAGTTAGCGCTACAACCAGGTTCGTACAACTATTGGCAATCCAATTTCCCTGGTATTTCTCCGGTTTTTTGACTGATATTTCCCTGATTTTTTTATTGACATTTGACTGATATTTCCCTGATTTTTTTATTGACATTTGACTGATATTTCCCTGATTTTTTTATTGACATTTGACTGATATTTCCCTGATTTTTTTATTGACATTTGACTGATATTTCCCTGATTTTTTTATTGACATTTGACTGATATTTCCCTGATTTTTTTATTGACATTTGACTGATATTTCCCTGATTTTTTTATTGACATTTGACTGATGTTTCCCTGATTTTTTTATTGACATTTGACTGATATTTCCCTGATTTTTTTATTGACATTTGACTGATATTTCCCTGATTTTTTTATTGACATTTGACTGATATTTCCCTGATTATTTTATTGACATTTGACTGATATTACCCTGATTTTTTTATTGACATTTGACTGATATTACCCTGATTTTTTTATTGACATTTGACTGATATTACCCTGATGTTTTTATTGAAATTTGACTGATATTACCCTGATTTTTTTATTGACATTTGACTGATATTTCCCTGATTTTTTTATTGACATTTGACTGATATTACCCTGATTTTTTTATTGACATTTGACTGATATTACCCTGATTTTTTTATTGACATTTGACTGATATTACCCTGATTTTTTTATTGACATTTGACTGATATTACCCCGATTTATTCATGATATTTCCCCGTTTTTTTGGACTGATATCGCCCTGATTTTTTTATTGATATTTGTTAATATAAATTGGTACTGTACTCTTTAGAGAAAACTTTCTAAACCCTCATAAATTTCCCCAATTTTTACCCAGCTAACTAGTAAAGATGATTTTGACGCCACGACCACTTCAAGGCAGTATGAATTTCCACATTTATGGTGGGACATCGAATTTCCAGGTTTAACAAAAACTAGGCGTATACTTGGCGCTACAGGGTTCATACCAAATTTCCGCAATTAAATTCCCTGACATTTCCAGGTTTTCCCTAACCAAATTGACAAATCTTCCCTGACCATTTTTGAAGAATAAATGAATGATTTGAGGAAAAAATCTTGAAAATATTCTCTTTCAAAAATTTATTTGCCAGATTTTTTGGGGTCATTTTAAAATTCCCTTACTTTTTTGGACCATTTTCATATTCCTTGACTTTTCCCTGACCTTTTGGAAATCATTTAAAATTCCCAGATTTTTCCCTGACCTTTTGGAAATCTTTTAAAATTCCCAGATTTTTCCCTGACCTTTTGGAAATCTTTTAAAATTCCCAGATTTTTCCCTGACCTTTTGGAAATCTTTTAAAATTCCCAGATTTTTCCCTGACCTTTTGGAAATCTTTTAAAATTCCCAGATTTTTCCCTGACCTTTTGGAAATCTTTTAAAATTCCCAGATTTTTCCCTGACCTTTTGGAAATCTTTTAAAATTCCCAGATTTTTCCCTGACCTTTTGGAAATCTTTTAAAATTCCCAGATTTTCCCCTGACCTTTTGGAAATCTTTTAAAATTCCCAGATTTTTCCCTGAATCATTTTAAAATTCCCTGACTTTTCCACTTCGTATTGTATGGAATCCTGCGCTAGTTACGTTAGTAAAAACAAGCCGTAGCGAGTGTTAAAAGATGATTTTTCGATTTAGTTCCAACTTTTTTGAAGAGGAGCTAGCCCGTAATCCCAACTGGGTCCTTAGGAACCTATTTCAAGACACACTTCTGGAGTGTCCACGTGGACAAGTCTTTCTTATCTAGCTCCAATTTCAGCTGCCTAACGCCAGTTAGGAGAGACGAAGTTCTGTCTTGAAACAGTACTCAGTTTACCAAGCTTTTTGGCCTCTCGACTTGACCGTAAAGCCTCAGCAACCACCATCGTTTCACTTGTCCCTTACGAGTGCTAAACTTAAAATTAAAACTAAGAGATACAGGTTTACTCATTTCATAACTGACATTTAAACTAAATTGGTTCCATATTATAATATTTATCGTTTCTCCAATTCCACCCGTTGGGCCCCCCGGTATGCTCCTCCGCTTTAATAAAATCAAATAATACTGCAATCTCGTTGGTTCTTAAAAATTACGTTTTTCGACGCGATTAACGCCGCTGCGAGGACGCAAAAAATAAGACCGCCTCCTTTTTTCCTCCCCCCCCCCCTTAGCGTGACGGGGTTAGGGCCTCAAGTTCCCCTCAGCGTGTCCGTCGATAGTCTCGACATATTCATTCTCCCTGAGTATAAATAAATACATTCTTGATATAAAACAAGATTTATTTATTTAAATATGTACTCTTTAGGGAAAACTTCCGAACCCTCAAAACATTTATCTGATTTCTCTGATTTTAACAAAATAAAAATGTTATTCCCATGTTTTCCAGGTCCGGATAAACCGATACACTCTAGAGAAAAATTATTTTAGATATCTTGAAACCAACTTGAAAATCCGGAAATCTGAGCGATAATCAGTTTAAAAATCTCAAAATCAGCCAAAAAAACCGGAAATCCACACGAAAATCGTGCTCTGAAATCTCAAAATCAGCTAAAAAACCGGAAATTAACAGGAAAATCGTGCTCTGAAATCTCAAAATCAGCTAAAAAACCGGAAATTAACAGGAAAATCGTGCTCTGAAATCTCAAAATCAGCCTACAAAACCGGAAATTAACATGAAAATCGGGCTTTTAAATCTCAAAATCCGCCAAAAAAAACCGGAAATGACCATAAAAATCGTGGTCTGAAATCTCAAAATCCGCCAAAAAAAACCGGAAATGACCATAAAAATCGTGGTCTGAAATCTAAAAATCAGCCTAAAGAACCGGAAATGAAACAAATCGTGCTCTGAAATTTCAAAATCAGCCGAAGTAACCGGAAATGAACACGAAAATCGTGCTCTGAAATCTCAAAATCAGTTTGATATCTGAAATCACTGAACCCGGATTTGGTCACTAGCTGGCGCCAGTTAAACACAACACGATTTTAATAATCTCGCGTGAATGTCACGTATATGCTTTGTTAGAAATCAAATTTATTTAAAAATAATACGTAGTGTCGGAAAAAAGTTGCTAAGGGTCATTGCTCTGCCCAGTTGACAATTACTGACCAAATCATTCCGTGGGAAATGTCATTTTGTTAAATTTGCTCCAAGTCACTCTTTGGCCACTGGGGATTAATAAAAAGCATCGTGTCCTTTTTTGCCCGGGGTTCGAGTAGGCGGCGGACACGCTACTTTAGTAGCGACATCCTACGGGGTTTAATCCCCATCTCAAAGTGAAGTATTTTTCACCTTCATCGCTCTAAGTTAACGAGTGCTGTTTTGCCAGAAAAAACAAGTTACTCAAGCGACAGTATAGTATTTCGTTGCCATCCATTTCCTATTTTGGTTTCCTGAAAAGGTCTCTTGGGCGCCCGGATTCAGACGCCCCTCGGTTCATTGCTCTCGTTATCCATGGCCACATAAGAATTTGTAGAGCCATTTAGCAATTTATAACTTTTGTTCAATTCTGAGTTTTCTCTCCCCCCCCCCCGGATACAAAGTACATTTAGCTATTTAATGTAGCTATTTAACATTTTAATATCTTAATCTCTGTAATTTCCATATATATTTGATTTTTAATTTTTAGCTCCCCCTAGCGGAGACGCCCTGTTGTAAAAGGGTTCGTTCTTATACGGAAACCAAATAAAACCATTCATTCATTAATTCATTTCCGATTTGCAACAGGATGCCGTTAGGTGGCGATGGGACAGAATATTTTGCCTTTTCGCCTGTTCCGGAGTTGGAACTTACTTTGACTATACTTGCAATATTATCATTTCTAGTCCTACTCGAAAGTGGAAATAAACAGAGTAAACTGATAAAATCGCTGGTTGTACAGAATTATTCTGGGGTGGCGGTAGTAGCCACCACCCTCCTACGCCATTTAACCCAGCCTCCTGAATTAATGGCTTCAAAAGTCGCTCGGTGACTTGGGCCTAGGGTGGTGCCTTAGGTATTAGCCTAGCTGATTATTATTATGAGCACTTTCACATCGCAGCAAGAGGAGCCGCGTTCGATTCCCACTTGGGGCACTGGGTCAAAACTTGCAATCTCAGAAGGAGTGGTTCCGAGTTATCTCCCCGTTGGTTATTAAAACGGCAGGTCAATATACATGTATGTTAACCATAAAAGTTTAAAACTTGTACTACGTGTAATGAGAAATTCGAAATTTTGCGCTGTTCAATTCTGTCTTCTTCGTCATCAAAATCAGGTGAAGAAGATTCAAGAATATAAAAGTAACATTTCCCCAGGCAGCCATTTTGGGAAAACGTTATACTCAAAGTATTCGCCACCACAGAATCGGACTTAAACGACTTCTTAGGGTTACTCTTCTTAAACTAATTCGAAATACAAATTACAGAACAAAAGAAACTACCTAGTGAAACATCCCTTGGTTAACTATTAACGGCTTTAATAATTTAGCTATAGACGCTTTGAACCGTTCTTCTATTCGTTGGGAGCGGGGGGGGGGGGCGGCGGCGCGGATGTCAGAAGCGGACAACGGCAGTACATCAATATTTCATCGCTCCCCCCCCCCCTTGGGCAACGAAATTAAAATGCTTTTACACACTTCTCCGGTATCAGGCGGAAAATTCCCGCGGGGATTGCGAGCATTATCCATTATTACTTCACTGAACAACGAAAACTACAACATAGCTACTTATATTTACTGCTTTAAACTTTCACGAACCATAAGTTTGTTTGGGGCGCGGGTGGCCCTATATCGTCCACCATTCGGGATCTGAACACCGACAACTTGATAATTTTCGTTGTTTTCGATGCAACTGTACATACATCTCAAAATGTAATAGATTTCAAATATTTCGGGGATTTTCAACGATTGTAACAATTTCTGGAATTTTCAACCATTTTGTCAATTTCTGGAATTTTCAACGATTTCCTAGCTTTTTTCCAGAATTTGTATATTTCAGGAATTTGTTTGGATTTTTTAAACGATTTAATGGCTTTTTTTTCTAAATTAATTAATTAATTAATTAATTCTAATTAAATAAATAATGAATTTTATTTAAAGATTTTGATCGTTTTTTAAATGTGTACTTTACAATAATAACAATAATAATAATAATCAGCTAGGCTAATACCCAAGTCATCGAGCGACTTTTAAAGCCATTAGTTCAGGTGGTCGGGTTACAATGCGTAGGAGGAGGGTGGCAAGCCGTTCATGCCACGCGAGCCAACAGCTCTCTACACTAACTATTACCGTTAACCTCGACAAGTTTTTATGGAAGGGGAAAACCCCTTAAACCAGTGGGGAGAGAACTTGCGAACTCAACGCGGAAGGAGTTGTTCCGAGTGGCACAATCTGGGATCGAACCCGGCTCCTCTTGCTGCGAGGCAAAAGTGCTAACCACTCACCGCGTAAGTCTTAGTTTCAATTTACTGTAATATATTAATTAAAATTAAATAATTAATCATTGAATAATATTAAATAATTAATCATTGAATAATATTAAATAATTAATCATTGAATAATATTAAATAATTAATCATTGAATAATATTAAATAATTAATCATTGAATAATATTAAATAATTAATCATTGAATAATATTAAATAATTAATCATTGAATAATATTAAATAATTAATCATTGAATAATATTAAATAATTAATCATTGAATAATATTAAATAATTACTCATTGAATAATATTAAATAATTACTCATTGAATAATATTAAATAATTACTCATTGAATAATATTAAATAATTACTCATTGAATAATATTAAATAATTACTCATTGAATAATATTAAATAATTAATCATTGAATAATATTAAATAATTAATCTTTGAATAATATTAAATAATTAATCATTGAATAATATTAAATAATTAATCATTGAATAATATTAAATAATTAATCATTGAATAATATTAAATAATTAATCATTGAATAATATTAAATAATTAATCATTGAATAATATTAAATAATTAATCATTGAATAATATTAAATAATTAATCATTGAATAATATTAAATAATTAATCATTGAATAATATTAAATAATTAATCATTGAATAATATTAAATAATTAATCATTGAATAATATTAAATAATTAATCATTGAATAATATTAAATAATTAATCATTGAATAATATTAAATAATTAATCATTGAATAATATTAAATAATTAATCATTGAATAATATTAAATAATTAATCATTGAATAATATTAAATAATTAATCATTGAATAATATTAAATAATTAATCATTGAATAATATTAAATAATTAATCATTGAATAATATTAAATAATTAATCATTGAATAATATTAAATAATTAATCATTGAATAATATTAAATAATTAATCATTGAATAATATTAAATAATTAATCATTGAATAATATTAAATAATTAATCATTGAATAATATTAAATAATTAATCATTGAATAATATTAAATAATTAATCATTGAATAATATTAAATAATTAATCATTGAATAATATTAAATAATTAATCATTGAATAATATTAAATAATTAATCATTGAATAATATTAAATAATTAATCATTGAATAATATTAAATAATTAATCATTGAATAATATTAAATAATTAATCATTGAATAATATTAAATAATTAATCATTGAATAATATTAAATAATTAATCATTGAATAATATTAAATAATTAATCATTGAATAATATTAAATAATTAATCATTGAATAATATTAAATAATTAATCATTGAATAATATTAAATAATTAATCATTGAATAATATTAAATAATTAATCATTGAATAATATTAAATAATTAACCATTGAATAATATTAAATAATTAACCATTGAATAATATTAAATAATTAACCATTGAATAATATTAAATAATTAACCATTGAATAATATTAAATAATTAACCATTGAATAATATTAAATAATTAATCATTGAATAATATTAAATAATTAATCATTGAATAATATTAAATAATTAATCATTGAATAATATTAAATAATTAATCATTGAATAATATTAAATAATTAATCATTGAATAATATTAAATAATTAATCATTTAATTTAATATGAATAATTAAAAATAATTCAATTTAATATGAAAAATTAAAAATAATTCAATTTAATATGAAAAATTAAAAATAATTCAATTTAATATGAGTAATTAAAAATAATTCAATTTATTATGAAAAATTAAAAATAATTCAATTTATTATGAAAAATTAAAAATAATTCAATTTAATATGATTTTAGACCCTATGATATGATTTGTTTGGTAGTATCTGAAATTAATAAAATTAGTTAACTTCTGGTAACACTTTAAAATCCGTGAATAAAAAATACAAAAGGCTGAGCTGCTATTAATAGTTGAAAGACAAGGTTATGGAGCAATTAATTTGTTTGAAAGTTCCAAAATTATGTAACATCAGAAGTGAAGGAAATTAATTAACTTCTGGTAACACCTGAAAAACCAGAATAAAATAAGCAAACAGAGCCGTACCTAGCCCAAATGGCGCCCTGGGCAAAAAACAAAAACAAAATGGCGCCCCCAGAACCTTAGGTAGAAATTTTTAATTTTTCAATATCCAATTTAAATGAAAATCTTTGATTTTGCGCCCCTTAATCTTTGGCGCCCTGGGCCACTGCCCCGCTCGCCCTACTCAAGGGACGGTTCTGTAAGCAAAATACCTTTGTAAACTCTCTTACTAGTTAAAACGGGGAGAAATCCAGCCATGGATATTGGTTTAATTAGCTCCCGCAGCGCTAGGCACCTTTAAGTCCGAACGAAAATTATTCTTAGCCTAGAGCCGTTCCTAATTAAATGGGCTTAGGAATAATTTCGACTGATTAGGAAGTTTTGAGTTCCTTTTTCTTCTGGACTTTCGCATCAGCTTATTTTAATATTAATTAACCAGTGGGATTTAGGATTTACGTAATCTTCGAATGTTAGCACATTTTCTCATTGGGTTAAGACTCAATGTATCCGATTGAAAATCTCGTACGTTCAAGCTAAAATAAATCCTAAAAATTCCAAATCCTCAAATCACACAAGTTTCTGTTTTCTGTAATTTGGTTTCATCCACGAAAATAGAAAAAAGATTAACCTTACATTTCAAGAATGTAAGGTTGGCGGTGAGCAGCAAACCTCCACGACGACTCGACGAGTTGAAAGTTAAAATAGACACAAAACAGGAAAGGAATTTTATTGCCGCCAGGAGATTATTTTTAGTTTATAATTTCGTCATCTTTTCCACCGAAAGCTTTTGGAGGCTTACGAGCAAAATCCCCGTTGCAAAAAAAATTAATCTCTCAAAATGAGAGGTAAGTCTGTAAAAATTTCCATCGAAAAAGTAATAACCTAAGCTTGTAGCTTCGCGTAACTCGGCTGAAACTTTATCCAATCAATATGTTACGTTTTTATGATTAATTCACGTTCTTCCCGCTTAAACTGATCAACTATCGCCATCTTCCGCTTTGATTAAGAACTATTCGAAGCGATGATCAGATTAAAAACTAAAAATAGATTAAATTTTTCGAATTTGGAATATTATATATATATTATGTAAAATATATAAAGCTATTTTTGAACTAAATAATACATCATGGACTAGGAATAATCAGCTACACGTTTTAAACTTTTATGTTCAATTTAATAATAATAATAATAAGCTAGGCTAGTTCTCTTAAAGCCTTTAATTCAGGTGGTCATGTTGCAATGCGTAGGAGGGTGGTGGAAAGTCCTTCATGCCACGCGAGCCAACAGCTCCCTACACTCACTATTACCGTTCACCTCAACAAGTTTTAGATCATCGTGCAAATGTACTTAAAACACTGAAAATCACCGAGAAAATCCCCATAAATCGATGGAGATCGCCGGAAAAATCGCGATAAATCGATGGAGATTGCCGAAATATTGCGATAAATCGTTGGAGATCGCCGGACAATTGCGATAAATCGTTGGAGATCGCCGGAAAAATCGCGATAAATCGATGGAGATTGCCGAAATATTGCGATAAATCGTTGGAGATCGCCGGAAAATTGCGATAAATCGTTGGAGATCGCCGGAAAATTGCGATAAATCGATGGAGATCGCCGGAAAAATCGCGATAAATCGATGGAGATTGCCGAAATATTGCGATAAATCGTTGGAGATCGCCGGACAATTGCGATAAATCGATGGAGATCGCCGGAAAATTGCGATAAATCGATGCAGATCGCCGGAAAATTTCGATAAATCGATGGAGATAGCCGGAAAAATTCGCGATAAATCGATGGAGATCACAGAAATATTGCGACAAATCGATAGAATTCACAGAATTATTGCGACAAATCGATGGAGATCACCGAAATATTGCGACAAATCGATAGAATTCACAGAATTATTGCGACAAATCGATAGAATTCACAGAATTATTGCGACCAATCGATAGAATTCACAGAATTATTGCGACCAATTGATAGAATTCACAGAATTATTGCGACCAATCGATAGAATTCACAGAATTATTGCGACAAATCGATAGAATTCACAGAATTATTGCGACAAATCGATAGAATTCACATAATTATTGCGACAAATCGATAGAATTCACAGAATTATTGCGACAAATCGCTGGAGATTGGCGAAATATTATTCTAAATCGATGGAGATTTCCGAAAAAGTATGAGAAATAACTGGAAGCCACGGAATACTTTTCAAAAATAAGTTGTGTAGGAATGTGTTGCTAGTGACTGCACTTACGACTACAAATGCCTGTACATATTCCAGCTTTGAAAATGAGTTCGAAGGTTAAATTTCACTATAATATTTCCGAATCGAAAGATGGCCATGAGTCCAGTGTTACCTAAATGTCACATTTTTAGAATAAAGTCCATGTCAGTGGCAAATATGGCCCAAAGTGGCAAATATGGCAAAAAGTGACAAATAGTGACTAATAATCAATAAATGCATTTAAATGATGTAAATAATATCTTTCAGAGATGTAGCATCACTTACATGTGAGATAATGTTTCAGTTTTTCACAAAAGAACCATTAAAAACACCTTAAAGATATATAGCAGACGAATTCAAACTCAAGAAAAATCGTTGAAAAATAGCCAAAAGAAATTACTAGATTGGGCTATAATTGAGTATCTAGCCCAAAACCTGACAACTAAATGAACTAATACAGTATATTTGTCTAAAATAGCACAAATATATTTTTCCTTACGTATGTTTTTTTTATTTTTATTAAAATTTATTATTTCCCACTTTTTGGCATATTAGCCAGGAAAAGTATTATTCGCCATGTCGGTATTTACCACTTTTTGCCACATTATTTGACACCTGACATTTACCACTTCGGAACACTGCATGAGTCATGATGTTATCTGGTGTAAATACACGCGCTCCTACATGTTTTTAACGTAACTAGCGCCAAATATTCTTAGCTTTTGATAAACCTGGTGTCTGCAATGTGAAATTGGATGATTTACTTATAGCTTAATTGACAATTTTTCTGAAGAATAGAAATTAAATGTAATTTTAATGAATTTAATTATATTTTATTTCGCTTAGTAGTTTTTGTATTAGCATTTATTTATTCTGGAAAATTACTAGATTTAAATAGACCTAGCTTTCTATAACTTCCTATCTAAACAGGTCAGACATTTTCACAGAATGGTCTATGACAAAAGTAAATAACCACGTAACTAATATTATTTTATAGAATGGTCTATGACAAAAGTAAATAACCACGTAACTAATATTTTTTTTATAGAATGGTCTATGACAAAAGTAAATAACCACGTAACTAATATTTTTTTTATAAAATGGTCTATGACAAAAGTAAATAACCACGTAACTAATATTTTTTTATAGAATGGTCTATGACAAAAGTAAATAACCACGTAACTAATATTTTTTTTTATAGAATGGTCTATGACAAAAGTAAATAACCACGTAACTAATATAATTTTATAGAATGGTCTATGACAAAAGTAAATAACCACGTAACTAATATTTTTTTTTTATAAAATGGTCTATGACAAAAGTAAATAACCACGTAACTAATATAATTTTATAGAATGGTCTACGACAAAAGTAAATAACCACGTAACTAATATTTTTTTATAGAATGGTCTATTAGTCAATTTCGGATCACAAGTAAAAATGGTTTGACCCATGTGACAAAGTGAATGACCATAAGACTTCTTCCCAATTAGAGTCCAATACAACCAGCGATAAATAAAAAATCCTCTCTTGAAATAAAAGCCAATTAAATATTATTCCTCAAAAGTCGCTACTTTTAAAAAGATCAAAGACTCCCCCGATTTCGAGAGGGAGAGACCCTCCAACCAAGGGCCGAGAACTAAAATTCAAGGGTCCCAGGGCACGCTAAGGCCGTCGAATCAAATGGCGGAACACTTAACGAAGACGCTAAACGAATTACACGCGGACGAGCGAAAACAGCCGCCAAGCCATCACCTCACCTCGAATCGGACAGATCGTATCCACGGAAGCATTCCGTACCACTCCGTTCTAACTTTCAACGCGCTTCCAGCTGACTCGAACCAATTTAACCCAACTAATATGAGAAAGAGCGGAATCAAATTAATTGACGGAAGAAATAAAAATATGGGAAACAAGTTAGGCAAGTTCAAATACGGTCTCCACCATACTGCATTTTTGGAAAGGAAATATTTATATTTATGCAGGGCTACTAATTGAAAAGCTATTTATGCTAGGTATTTGATACAAAAAAAACATGACCTTGAACCATGTCCTCAAGGTCATTCAAAATCTATCTCGAGAACTGTTAGGCTTAGAGACAAAGTTCCAATTACAAAGGTGTGCCACATCACATTTTACGTCCAAGTGTATTCGTAGCTCGCTCATGGGTGTGGCTTGTGGTCGTTGCCATGGTAACGCGTATAGGTCGGCCATGACATTTTTTTAAGACGCCGATGGCGGTCACGTGATTATTTCTTATTAAATTGTAATTAAATTTATTAAAAATCGATTGATTTGATTATAAAAAAGTGCCAACCCTGGTGGCGAAAGTGCTAATCATTCATCCACCCCACCTCTATTAATCAAGTAAATCTCAGTAGAACACTTTTGTATAATCAAGTGTTACTAACAAATAGAGAATACCCGAAGTGATTATGGCCGATGTTGTTCAAAGTCGGGCTCTGTCGAGCGTTATGTAGACCTATATGAGGTATGAAATTTCCCAAAAGGAGTCGTTGCACTATCCATTCGATTTGCCATGGCAACCGAAAATGTTTTTGACCACTTAAAACATAAATAAGATTTTTTAATTATTTTACCAAACATTGTTACAATTTTACCCCAAAAATTTTCCAGTTTTACCCAAACATTGTTACAATTTTACCACAAAAATTTGCCAATTTTACCCAAACCTTGTTACAATTATACCCCAAAATTTTTCCAATTTTACCCAAACATTGTTACAATTTTACCCCAAAATGTTTCCAATTTTAACCAAACATTTGTTACAATTTTACCCCAAAAATGTTTCCAATTTTAACCAAACATTTGTTACAATTTTACCCCAAAATGTTTCCAATTTTAACCAAACATTTGTTACAATTTTACCCCAAACATTTTCCAATTTTACCCAAACTTGATGAAATATACCTAAATGTGGTTCAAATTACCCAATTAGTGATTTTAAATTTTTTTTAAAAATGGGAAAATCCCATGCTTTTTTAATTGGTGATTTTTTGTTTTAAGTGGTCAAAAACATTTTCGGTTGCCATGGCAAATCGAATTCGGTAGTGCCACGTCTCCTTTTCTGGAATTTCACATCTCATATAGGTCTACATTACGGCCGAATTTGAACAAAATCGGCAATAAACCACCTCTGGTACTCTCCTTTAAGTTACTTACGTGGTCGTGAAATGCACAACGCGTAACTCCGCCGACAGCCGACGTTTTATGTGGCGTACAAAAATGAGAAAATCGACCAGGGACAGGGCTCTTTAATTTAGGCGTGGGTGCGCCGATAAGAATCCCATCTGTTCCTTTCACTTTCTCCGCGCGCCCATTTATAATTCAATCCGGGGAACTGGGACAATTTTTAGAAGCGCTCCCTTTTTTCGCTTTGCCCAAGAAGACGAGTGTCAAATGCAGACAAAGGCTAGACGCGTTGACGTATCGCCATGCCGATAAGGATGTACGTACTCGTATCATGAGTCTATTATTATCTGCCGTAAGTGTCTCGCTTTAAGTGCCAAATGAACGAAAAAGAAAATGAAATCTGCCATGATGGTGAAGATAAAACTATTTTAGTCTAGCCTGTGCCTAAGGAGTTGAGGTATGGAAGAAAGTCTACGAAACACTACGTGATCATTTACTTTTACCAGGAATCCATACTTCTACTTGGAATGCTCATCGAGGCAAATTTTCATCTCGATGTGGCTGACGGTTTTTTTTGACGTCACAATGTTAACTCAACAAACAACCACGTGACGCGCGCAGAGGGGATTTTCTCTCTCGTAGGCAGGGCCAAAGTCGTCAGAGTGATCTTACCAAACGCGATACGCCAGGATAAGCATTCCGAGTAGAGGTATGGATTCCTGGGTATAGTTATCTTAAGTAATAACGGTTATCTATCAGATATTTTGAAATTTTTATTTAAAAACAATTTTTTTTATTTACGATTCAAGTCTAAATACTTGTTTTAATTTTATTTCAAATAAAAAAAACAATTCTAAGGTTTCCTTATGTGGAAATTATTTTTCAACCCTGAAAATAAAACTTAATATTTAAAAACAAATTGCGTTTATTTTAATCAGGAATTTCAGTGCTTGGTTCGGTATTGGTGAACGAAATTACACAGAACTGTGGGGTGGTGGTGTTGTTAGCACTTTCGTCTCTTGCAGCGAGAGTAGCCAACTTGTAGCACCGGCTGAAAATTCTGGAGTTTTCAAAGTTATCTTCCCAACTTGTTGAGGTGAGCGTTAATAGTGAGTGTACGGAGCTGTTGGTTCGCGTGGCACGAAGGGCTTGCCACCACCCTCCTACGCATTGCAACCCGGCCACCTGAATTAAGGGCTTTAAAAGTCGCATGATGACTTAGGCCTAAGGTGGTGCCTTGGGTATTAGCCTAGCTGATTATTATTATTATTATTATTAAATGAGAAAATCGACCAGGGACAGGGCTCTTTAATTTAGGCGTGGGTGCGCCGATAAGAATCCCATCTGTTCCTTTCAACGAAGTCGAAATTCATAATTTAAAAAATAACAAAATTAAGCCAATTCCGGTATATTTACTAATTTCAGGAGTGGGAGTTAAAAATTGTGATTTTTAGTATCAAGGCATTGGCGCCCCCCAAAATATTTGTGCGCCCCCGAGTGGGTACGGACCTGCATTATCTCACAACGCGACGACTTGTTTCTTTACTTCTAAGTCGCGGAAGATGACTCCCGATTTCGACCTAAAGGGATTTTCAAAAAGGTAGGCAGAGCCTTTTCTAAAATAAGAATTTTATTTGAAAGCGTTTAAATGAATTAAATAGGTTTTAACTTCCCCTTTCTTAAATTCTTGGAATTAAATTAAAAATAAATTACATTCTAAATGTAACATTTAGCACTTTGCAACGCCATATTTTTAAGTGGTCTTGACTCTTTAAAGTCGAAACCTTGGCGTTTCCTAGGCAACGGGGTTCAGATACGAGAGAACCTAGTGGCCAAAATTGTCAAATTAATTTCTGGCATTTTATTTCAAGAAATATGCAGTGCCACGGCTTTTAAAATTAAGTAGGCCACGGTCTGTTCGTCAAAATAATTACCGATGTGTAGAGTGACCAATATTTGACGTCATATCCAAAACGATAAGATTAAAAAATGTGTGGTCTTTCTAGAAATGACTCTCAGTAAACATTTAACAAGTGGAATCATAAGTTCATAATATACTAGCTCCCGACTTTTTAAATATTTCTTTAACTGCCCAGACTTTTTTTTAACTATTTCTTAAACTGCCCCGACTTTTTTTTGACTATTTCTTAAAATTCCCAGACTTTTTTAACTTTTGCTTGAAATTCCCTGACATTTTTTATAACCATTTCTTAAAATTCCCTGACTATTTTTTACAACTATTTCTTTAAATTCCCCGACTTTTTTTTTTTACTATTTCTTAAAATTCCCAGACTTTTTTTTAACTTTTGCTTAAAATTCCCCGACCTTTTTTATAACCATTTCTTAAAATTCCCCGACCTTTTTTATAACCATTTCTTAAAATTCCCCGACTTTTCCAGGTTTTCTAGGTACTGTGGCCACCTTTTTCCTGGGAGGGGAGGTAAAAATTAGCGCCATCTATTATGGTATCAAAGAAGGCTTTAATATTGAGCTTCAAATTTATTCGCTTAAAAATGTTAGTATCCCTTTAAGAAAGAGAATCGAGTCTCTTCCTTGTGCCGATTATAACCTTACAAGAATATTTTTAAACAAATTACAACGTCGAATGTTTAAAAGGCTGATTAAGATATCAGTAGAAAAATAACACGCAAGTTGCAACGTGTTTTATCGCACGCGGGGGGGTCCGGTCTTATCGTCAATGACACACTAAAAGCCGACCCCCTTTGGTCCTACGCCGCCCTCCCCCTAGCAACGATAACGACTTAAAACAAGGACAAGTTCTACAGACTTTTCCCCGATTACTTATTACTGGAGAAAAATATACAATAACTTATCGAATATTTAAAAGCACTACAGATAGAAAGAAGTTGGAAACTCCAGATTGCAAGATGTCACGGACTAAACTGCCTGTAATGGGACTCGGTACTTTCATTTAGTAAATCAAGAGTGGTGGTGGAGTAGTTAGCACTTTCGTCTCGCACCAAGAGGAGTCGGGTTCGATCCCAGCTTGTGGCACTGGGTGAAAACTCGGAACAACTCCTTCTGCGTTGAGTTTGCAAGTTCTCTCCTAACTGGTTTAAGGGGTTTTCCCCCGAGCTCTTCGGTTTCCCTGCCCATAAAAACTTGTCGAGGTTAACGATAATAGTTAGTGTAGGAAGCTGTTGGCTCGCGTGGCATCAAGGGCTTGCCACCACCCTCCTAAGCAACCGGGCCACCTGAATTAATGGCTTTAGAAGTCACTTGATGACTTAGGCCTATGGTGGTTCCCTGGTTATTAGTCTAGCTGATTATTATTATTATTATTATTATTATTATTATTATGTGTTCATACTGCAATTTACCCAAATATTTTTTAATACATATAATTTATTTTTTGGTTTTATTTAACCTAAATGGCAATATGTTAAGGTTTTTGCAAGGAAAATATTTATTCCGTTATATTAATATTATTATTATTATTACTGTTAATACTATTTTATTTAATAGTAAGAAGACCGGTATTTTAACAATACATATTGTTTTCATCTCCTTCCATTATTTTTCAAGTCAACCATATATTTACATTAGAAACCTTTTAACAGGAACTATTATTTATCTCTTTAAACTACGCTCCACGCTAAAAATTCAGGATATTTTTTAAAACATTCTTTTACCCTTTCTTTAAAACTTATTAATCTCGAAGTAAAACTATCATCGGATCAATTGTTCATTTCTTTATGATAATTAAAATTAATTGGCAATTAAGTTATGGCGAGAGTTACTTTTGTTATATTGTTAAAAGGTGAAGTTTCATTTATAACTTATATAATATATATAATATATCTACAAATTAAAAATTATATTAAAAAAAAATATCACAGTTGGGCATTTAAAAAAAAATATGTTGAACATTCCTATTTACACAACAAAAGACAATCCGATTTTATATTGTATAAAAGCTAGATAAATTTGGAGTAATTACATAACTATAGTGTAGTCGCCCAAGTATATTACTCTCGTGGAAAGTAAGAGTTGTTCCAGATAATTTTACAATCTATATTACTACTATTATTTATTTTTTTATTACTATTATTATTTTTTTATTACTATTATTATTTTTTTATTACTATTTTTTTATTACTATTATCTATTTATCACTATTAAAAATTTTACTATCACTAATAATTTTACTATCACTAATAATTTTACTATTATTATTATTTTACTATTATTAATTATTTTACTATTATTAATTATTTTACTATTATTAATTATTTATTATTGTATTATTATTTATTATTTTATTATTATTTATTATTGTATTATTATTTATTATTTTATTATTATTTATTATTGTATTATTATTGTATTACTATTTATTATTTTATTATTTATTTTAACTTCGTCACAAAGTCCCATGTAAAGATTAGTTAGTTCATGCAACGATTTTTCTATTTAATCCTCGGGGTAAATCTCGAAACAATGATTTGGTTTCCAATCACGCGGTGCTTTAAAGATATCGTATGTTAATATATAGGTGGTTATACTTTGAAGTGCAATCTTTGCCCTATGACTTCGTTCTCAGATTGAAAATGCACAATTATTGCACTTAATAAGCCCGGGTGTAAAATATGAAAGAAATATCTACCTACAAAAAATTGGGAACATGCGCGCATAGCAATGGAGGGTCTAATTTCCAAATAAAGATAGTTATTAAAAATAAATATTAAAATACCTAAAAATTAAAAAATTGTCTTAAAAAATAAGAGTTCATATTTTTGAAAAATTATCTACAAATTGATCTGTAAAAATTAGTTTTTAGTAACGTGAGCGCCAAACGGTGGATGGTAAAATTTCCAAATAAAGTTAATTATTAAACATAATTATTAAAATAACTAAAAAAATAAAAATTTCCAAAATTATCAATAAATCGGTAAAAATGAGTTTTTGGTAATTATTAGAAATATTTATAAAAAAAAAAGAAAAACTAAAAAATTGCCATAAAAATCACGGGCTAATAATTTCCAAAATTATCAATAAATGGGTAAAAATGAGTTTTTGATAATTATTAAAAATATACATTTAAAAAGTAAAAAATAAAAATTATGAATAAATTGTTTCTGCTTCAGCGCGTTTCAAGCCAATAACGAGCGATGACGTAATTGGCAATTAATAAATAAATAAAGCAGATATTTTAGAAAACATTAAAATGGGACTAGCGTTTTTAACTTGATTTGTAAAATATTTAAGGGCTAGTTATGATTTGCAAACGACCATACAAAAGTACATTAGCCTCGCGGAGAATTCAGTCGCCCTTGAAAACGCACTTCGTTCGGCGTCTAGCCGATTACGAATTTAATTTTTGTTTACCAAATAAAAAACTTTGTTTTTGTTTTGCAGCGCCGTTTCTAGACGCTAAAATAAATAAAGGCAGTTAAAAAAATATCGTCGAGACTTTAGAAATGGCTCTCCCTTGGACGAGGCTCTCCCGTCTGTGTTTTCGCATTATTTTAATCACCTGCGGATCTACGCCTAGAAACAACTTGTACACCTATAATTTACGCCGGTTTCGCCTCGTTTTATTTATTTTCGTTATTTTATTCCTTTATTTTATGATACATCGTACATTCGAAAAGGGGAAATTTAAGGACCTACTCTTAAATGACTGTCTGACTCGAGTGTGACGTTGTAGAGAGACAAAATAAAATCATGTACCATGATAAAATGACCAAATGCAAATTTTTGTATCTCAAAGAGTGGTTTTGGCTTTTTTTATTTCGTTTTATTTTAGAGTGCAATTTTCGCTATTTTAAAAAGATTTTAATATTTTATAGTGGGATTTTCACATTCTTATGACTTCGAGATTTTATAGTGCGATTTTCGTTTCCTTAAGACGATTTCGAGATTAGGGAGACCGATATTCGTCCAATTTTAGAGATTAGGGAAACCGATATTCGTCCAATTTTAGAGATTAGGGAAACCGATATTCGTCCAATTTTAGAGATTAGGGAAACCGATATTCGTCCAATTTTAGAGATTAGGGAAACCGATATTCGTCCAATTTTAGAGATTAGGGAAACCGATATTCGTCCAATTTTAGAGATTAGGGAAACCGATATTCGTCCAATTTTAGAGATTAGGGAAACCGATATTCGTCCAATTTTAGAGATTAAGGAAACCGATATTCGTCCAATTTTAGAGATTAGGGAAACCGATATTCGTCCAATTTTAGAGATTAGGGAAACCGATATTCGTCCAATTTTAGAGATTAGGGAAACCGATATTCGTCCAATTTTAGAGAGTAGGGAAACCGGAATACATTTGTTAGAAACGGGGAAAGATTACCCTATATAAGTCATGAAACGAACCCACCACATTGTCCATTATACATAGTTTGAATCCCTACGTCATCAATGACGCAGTTCCAAGTATAGATACATGCACCAAGAATAAATATGTAATTTAGTCAAGAATGAACGGTAGGATGTCGCCATTTTGCTTGTGTAGGTTTCTCAGGAAAACGCAAGCGTTAACAGTTTCAATCGTCGGTTTGTGGATTTTAATTATTTTTAAATGATTAAGAATTAAGTTTCACGTTAAAAATGGTTAACTGCCTAGTTAAAATTGTTCGAGTTGTTCCATTAGAAAGGGAGACCGAAAATTGTCATTTTATTCAATCATCATCATCATCAGCTAGGCTAATACCCAAGGCACCACCTTAGGCCTAAGTCATCAAGCGACTTTTGAAGCCATTAATTCAGGTGGCCGGGTTACAACGCGTAGGAGGGTGGTGGCAAGCCCTGCATGCCACGCGATCGAGCCAACAGCTCCCTACACTAACTATTACCGTTAACCTCAACAAGTTTTTATGGGAGGGGAAACCGAAGAGCTCGGGGGAAAACCCCTTAAACCAGTGGGGAGAGAACTTGCAAACTCTACGCGGAAGATGTTCCGAGTTTTCACCCAGTGCCACAAGCTGGGATCGAACCCGGCTCCTCTTGCTGCGAGGTGAAAGTGCTAACCACTCCGCCACCCCACCTCAATACCGAAGGTAATTGTAAAAGAGATCACCACAAACTTTGCTAAATTCTTTTCTTAGATATTCCTGTCGTTATTTGCTATTTTATTTAAATTACCCGGGTTTAAAATCCTATCTGGGTTTTCATAAGGCCCTTAACGATATTAATTTAAAAATTTGAAAGTATAAATCTAATTTTCGTACGTTTTGTCGCTTTGATGAGATTACCAACAAAATGGCTACCTATTTGGTAGCTACGCGCGAAATGGTTTGAAATTTTCACTCCCCTCCTGGTTTCCAAGGAGACCATAGGCCCCTCCCTTAGGTGCAAACTATGTATTATATTATTTGTTAAATAAATTTCCTAGATGCTATATTGGAATATACTTAAGATATTGATAAATAGGATTACCACATCAGCTGCGTTCGGATTTTCGAATAATTGTATAAAAATATTGCAGTTAAGATCTGTTCACAAACTGCTTATAAGCAAGCGAACATTTAAAGCGAAGACATTAGAGGTTCGATGTTAACATTTTGATTTTCACTAGATGGGGCCAATTTAATATTTCTCTTCTTATTATTAAAACCACTTCTAACACTAAAGCAAAGTAAAAACGAAAGAAATTTATTTCAACAACTCTGAAACAATTCGCCCGAAAAAAAAACGATATTTTAAAATTCCTTCGTTTCAAAAACTGGTGGCGCCATCTGGTACTACTTTGGATAATTAGAACCCTGCCTCTAATGGCGTTATCCCCGTGAAAGGATCTTCTCCCTTGTCAAATGCGTATCGCTTGGTAGCTTCGTGTTCTAATTTCAGGGTTAATTAGTGATGAAAAAGGCTGGAGGTGAATGAGGGGGACTACTTTTTATGTCGGAAGGGGCGCTTTTGTTTTGAAAAAGGAAGTAATTTGGCCGGGTACGAGAAGACAATTCAATGAGGCCAGGCTACAAAGACAGGGCGGTTTCTGATGAGGAAATCACCCCCTAAGTAAGAGACTCTACCCCCCCCCCGCAATGTTATTTAGCGATAATGAGACCCTTCAAAAGAAAAAGGTATACCAAATTTTTAGAGAGAGCTTGCACCTGGGGAAGTAAGAGTACACTTACAAAAAGATCTACTTATACTTAGTTAATGAGATTTTTTTAATAATTTATTTTAATGGACCCGAATAGGCGCTTCAATAAAACCTATTCAGCTATTTTCAAGGAAGTATTAATACAAAAATCATAGATGTGCAAGCTACTCGACGCGAAAAAATCGTGTTAGGCCTAACGTATAATTTTTGCGTCTAGGAGAAAAAAACATGTCCTAGGCTTAACGGATATTTTTTGCGTCGACTTTCATCATCGCGCCGCTTTTGCATTTCGAAAACTTAAAATTAAGGAAAATAATCGAGTTAATAACGTGAATATCAAACCTTTTCAACTTGCTTGACTTGGAAGCCTTGGATATGGCCGCAGTTAAAAGAGTATTCTCCTTCCGGCAGGGTTGCCACCAAAATTTCAGTTTCAAATTCCCTGACCACTTTTATAAATTTTCCCTGACCTTTATTACACACAATCGCTAAGGGATTTGTGTTTACTGGGCCCACGTACAGTGTAGCCGATGCCGCCGTGTTCCACATAACTCTCCAAGAATTAGGCTTAGAAGGGCCAGGGATATTTTAATCGAAAGGAAATATCATGCCCTCGGTAGCCCGTTATAAATATTTTAAATCGGAACTCAAAAGGTTATTATTTTTCCATGGTTGAAAATAGGGTTGTTAATTTTCCGGAAAAATAAAATGCGGAAAAATTTCCAGAAAATTTTCCGGAAAAATAAAATGCGGAAAAATTTCCAGAAAATTTTCCGGAAAATTTTCCGAATTGCGGAAAATTTTCCGCAAATCGGAAAAATAAAAAATTTAAACATATATTACTTTTCAAGGGTTTTTAATGTTTTAAACTTTTTATCGATTTAAAATGACTAATATCAGTAAACATACTACAAAACATTAATAGTGTTACATTTCAACCAGTTTAAACTAGTCTATAGGTTTAGTTTTACTTTTAGATTAGAAAAAATGAGGTGAAAATGCCGCTTTATTTAAATTTGCAAACAATATATTAGACAAATCATGGAATGAAAACGTTTTTAATATTTTTCGGAAAAATACGGAAAATTTTCCGGAAAAAAGGCCTCGGTAATTTTCCGGAAAATTTTCCGACTTACAACGCTAGTTGAAAATTATATTTTTAGTTAGTACTAAACATGTCTGAACTACAATTTCGGTTCATTAATAAATTTTAATTTTAAGTGAGATTTCTGGGGAATTCGCGCTATTGTGATATTTGAATTTCATACCAATTAATACTGGCGCCATCTAACTCCAAAAACAGGGCCACCTTATTTTCAAAACCAGGTAACTTTAAAAATTTGGTTTGTCTAATAATTAATTTAAATTAACGTGTTCGCGTTTGGCTACTTTATTTCTGAAACTCGAAAAATTCCTCTTGGGTTTATTAAGTTAATGTATTTAAAATAAAGTTAATACATCAGCGGATTGTGTGTAATTAAATGTTTGTGACAAATTGGTCATTTTGGAATTTTATATTTTACTTTTATCCGATTTTAATCTTTTTACTTTTAATCGCTTTATTTTAGTGTAGGTTACAGTTTATATTCCATGGATTTTTCTAAAATTCTTAAAATTACCCGACTTGTGACAACCCTGTCCTTAATACTGTTATGACTGCTTCGGGTACAGATGGCGCTGCGAAATGTATTTTAATTTTATTCTAAAAGCGGTTGAAGTGCGCCTAAGGACAATTAATTAATATTTCCTTCAAGGATAATCGCAAACGCATATTTAAGGAAATAAGGAACCTCTGGGGTTTCATGGTCAAAACTGGCATTCACACAGACTTAAACTGGGTTTGCAGGTCTAAGTATCATCTTATAAGTTTTTACCGTAAGTCTTAGAGTCTATAAATTGTTCCATAAGTTTGTCGCTCTGGGGAATATTTTACTGAGAGCTAGTAACGGAGTGACGTCATCACAATGAGAAAATCGCCCCCTAGCGAGGCGCTGTCAAAGGATACGTGTGACGCGTTAGCAAGCGGACGCCAAACGGCGACGAAGCCCGTAATGCAGTCTGTCTTGCGAATAGCTCTCAGTTTTAAAAGTCATTCTGAAAGGGTTATTTGAAGAGTATTAAAGGTCATTCTCAAAAAGTTATTCGAAAAGTATTAGATGTCATTCTCAAAAGGTTATTTGAAAAGTATTAAAGGTCATTCTCAAAAGGTTATTTGAAAAGTATTAAATGTCATTCTCAAAAGGCTATTTGAAAAGTATCGTCATTCTCAAAAGGCTATTTGAAAAGTATCGTCATTCTCAAAAGGCTATTTGAGAAAACCCATGTTCTAAAAGGTTTCTAATTTCTAAACCAAGAAATATCTTCAGAGTATACAAAAGTTCTTTTCTTAAGAATATATCCATGTTCTAAAGGAATTGGAATCCCCATTGGGGCAGACGGTCTGACGTATTTTTGTTGGCTCAAAAGTACCAAGTCAGTAACCCTAGACGCAATAATTAAAATTCAAAAAAAATCCAGAGAAAAATGACCACTTCAATTCGTTAGCCATTTAGACAAACACAAACCAATAAATTCGACGCGCATGCGTGATTTAAATATAAAAATAAAAACCCAGACGAGATAATATAATAGCAACAAAAATGATGATAATAATAACAGCGCATCATGTCCCACGTCTGGATGACTGAACAGTGAGTGGGTCGAGAAGATAAAATAGGATATAGTTCCGAAAGGGGGCTAAGGGGGCGCTGATCGCCTGCAAAAACAACCAGGGGATGGGCGCTCTCCCATCATTTTAGAGCGGGTCCGAGTGTTTTGAGTCGGAATGATCCGAGATTTGTTTTTCGAATAATTGAGAGAAGAGCAGAGCCGCCATGAGCGAGATGATAGATAATCCAAATGAGCAAATGAACGGCGTATCACTTTCGCTCTGAAAGGAGAGTTTCACTTACAAGGAGTGTAGTGTACCCGAGGTTTTTATTACCGATTTTGTTCAAAGTCGGGCGTAATGTAGACCTATATGCGGTATGAAATTCCCAAAGGAGACGTTGCACTACCCATTCGATTTGCCATGGAAACCGAAAATGTTTTGACCACTTAAAACAAAAAAATCTCAATTTAAAAAAGCATGGGATTTTGTCGGTTTCACCTACGAAAATTTAAAAAAAATTAAATCACGAAATGCGTAATTTGGACCACATTTAGGTAAATTTCATTAAGTTTGGGTAAATTGGGAAATTTTTGGCGAAAAATTGTAACACTTTTTGGGTAGAATAAGGAAAAAATCCTAATTTTGTTTTAAGTGGTCGAAAACGTTTTCGGTTGCCATGGCAAATCGAATGGGTAGTTCAACGTCTCCGGCCGACTTTGAACAAACTCGGCAATAAACACCTCGGGTACTCTCCTTGTTAGTTATAAATTGAGCATGGGACAAGCGGAGCTATTTTTTAAACTAGGTACTTTTAGTTTTCTATGTTCGATGAGCTTTTGGAGTGGATGTCCGAACTACTCTCGGAAATAAGTGTCGGGTTATCACGAGCGGCTCGCGAGCTGAGAATGGATTTCGAGAAAATGCCCATTGCCGAGCAAACACCTGCTAAAACGAATTCTCAGTTACCAGACGTTCGAAAACAACCACGGGGTGTTTACCAAAGACTCCAGCGTAGACAGACTAGACGAAGGGAGGGGAGGGAGTGCGAAAGTTTTCGCCGAGATTGGTCCCCAGGGGCGCTCTTCGCCTTGCTCAAAGCGTCAACGAACGACGGATTCCCGAAAATGGAGGTCGAACTCTTTTAAACGCGTACGGATTTCGAGAACTATTTTAATTAAAATTTAAAAATAGTTTTACAAAAGTGGACGGCGGTGTCGAAGCTTCAGTATTTATAAGCTAAAATAGGTACTTAGATACGTTGCTTGGATTGAACAGTCTGCGTCCATTTTAGGACAAGTTGAAATTTAAACAGAATTAATGGCGTTAGCTAGGTGCTGTGGGACAGTGGGTCACGCCCCCAATAAGGTGGTTGTTGTCATACCAATATATCGGCCTATTATTTTCAATATCGGTATCGGCCAATATTGGCTTAAACGAAGCCGATATTGGCCAATACCGGAATTAGAAAAATATTTTCAGGAAAAGCATATAAAAATAAGAAAATTTTCGATTAACTAACTAATGATAATATTTTATTTGATTGGCAGCGAACGTCAGACTTCAGAAGATAGATCATACCTTTCATATTTGGTTTGTGAAATTGTGATAGAAAATGTATCACGTAAAATGAAAAGAAACATATTCGGATATGCTCTTTTTTTACTAAAAAATTAGAATAAAATGGTATGACAGTGCACTGAACCAAGTTTTATAATGATTTTGTCATATACACTACTGTTATGATCGTCCCCCCTCACACCTAGGAGCAACAAACACAGCATCCCACACAAGGAGAACGCAACCCGTGCATTTTCTAGTGTACATTTTTCATGTGTTAGACGTTTTAGCGCCTGCTGCTGTCGGAAGGGGAAAATTCGGAAATTGTCTTCCCCCTTTCCGTAAAACGTTCAGCGTAAAGGTTCGTCCAATGAAATTTGTACACAACACTGCGTTAACGTGTTTAATGGCTAGCTGCGTTCTCCTTGTGTTTATTGCTCCTAGCTCACACTATCAGTAAGCTCCTTCCCTCAAAAGTCAATCAAACCATCCAGGTATCTCATTGGTTGCCTAAAACTGACCTCGTTTATCGCAGGAATCCATACCTCTACTTGGAATGCTTATCGCGGCAGATTTTCGTCTCGATGTGGCTGACGGTTTTTTTTTGACGTCACTATGTTAACTTAACAAACAACAACGTGAGAGGGGAGCAGAAGGGATTTTTTATCTCGTAGGCGGGGCCAAAGCCGTCAGAGTGATCTTACCATACGCGATACGCCAGGATAAGCATTCCAAGAAGAGCTATGGATTCCTGTTTATCGTGATTCAAAGTCAAACTCCCAGTCCCCCTCACTCTCTAACAGTAAGCTCCTCCCCTCAAAAGAGTCAATCAAACCAGAACCCGTAAAATAACGTTTTCTACCATGATTCAAACTCCCAAAACCCCTCACTCTGTAACAGTAAGCTCCTACCCTCAAGAGTCAATCAAACCATACAACTATCTCATTGGTTGCCTAAAACTGACGTCTTTTACCGGGATTCAAACTCGGGCTGATGCATGTTGAATTGTTGCTTCCCCCTTTGACAAAAATTATTGAAATTATTGGAAAATGAAAAACGTCATGAACTTTGTTATATTTAGTAGGGTGAACAAACCCCGCCACGATTGTAACTATCAAAACAGGCGTGGCATCGTCGAAATCAGACGCTAAAACAAAACCAAGACGCGGGAGGGTCGCGGACGAGGAGACGAAGCTGCGCTGAAAGTTCAATTTCAATCGGCGCCTCCCTCCCCCGCTGGCTTCTTCGGCAGACACAAGAAAAGCAACAACAGGTTCGGAACCAGACAGTCGCGCTCGGAAAATAATAACAAAAACAACCACCAGTTCCGTCAGAAGCCGACGGCGGCGTTGCCTTTTCATTTAGACAAATATATAAACAACAACAAACCCACAATATTATTTCCTAACCAATATCGTCACACCATAAGTCAGTGCCGTCTTTCCCATTGGGCAAAAAGGGCACTGCCCTAGTCCTAGGGCCCAATTTTTCAAATTGGGAAATGTAAAAGAAATTTTAATAAACAAAACGATTTTAACTTTAAACTCCGTATTTAGTCGCGTCTATAACCAGGGTAAATCTAAAACGAATAAACACTTTTGGTTGTTGGTATTTTTAAATTCAGAATAAGCTTCTTCTTTAGTAACCTTTAGTAGGACAAGTGAAACTATTTGAACCGATAGTTGTAGATTAGAGCAACGATGTACTGGAAGTTAGAAACTTGGGTGGAGTTACAGGGGATCGCCCATAGCTTTGCCCAGGGGCCTCCAATTAGGTAAAGATGGCCCTGCCATAAGTATGACGCGGAACCAAGAACGATAACGTTGTCAGCTCCAATTGTATATAGGGAAAATTGGAAATTTATTGTCATTTTATACAGGGTGGCCACAATATTATCAGATTCAAATTCCCTGATTATTCCCGGTTTATTATTATTTTCCCCGACCATTCAAGTTATTTTCCCCGACCATTCAAGTTATTTTCCCCGACCATTCAAGTTATTTTCCCCGACCATTCAAGTTATTTTCCCCGACCATTCAAGTTATTTTCCCCGACCATTCAAGTTATTTTCCCCGACCATTCAAGTTATTTTCCCCGACCATTCAAGTTATTTTCCCCGACCATTCAAGTTATTTTCCCCGACCATTCAAGTTATTTTCCCCGACCATTCAAGTTATTTTCCCCGACCATTCAAGTTATTTTCCCCGACCATTCAAGTTATTTTCCCCGACCATTCAAGTTATTTTCCCCGACCATTCAAGTTATTTTCCCCGACCATTCAAGTTATTTTCCCCGACCATTCAAGTTATTTTCCCCGACCATTCAAGTTATTTTCCCCGACCATTCAAGTTATTTTCCCCGACCATTCAAGTTATTTTCCCCGACCATTCAAGTTATTTTCCCCGACCATTCAAGTTATTTTCCCCGACCATTCAAGTTATTTTCCCCGACCATTCAAGTTATTTTCCCCGACCATTCAAGTTATTTTCCCCGACCATTCAAGTTATTTTCCCCGACCATTCAAGTTATTTTCCCCGACCATTCAAGTTATTTTCCCCGACCATTCAAGTTATTTTCCCCGACCATTCAAGTTATTTTCCCCGACCATTCAAGTTATTTTCCCCGACCATTCAAGTTATTTTCCCCGACCATTCAAGTTATTTTCCCCGACCATTCAAGTTATTTTCCCCGACCATTCAAGTTATTTTCCCCGACCATTCAAGTTATTTTCCCCGACCATTCAAGTTATTTTCCCCGACCATTCAAGTTATTTTCCCCGACCATTCAAGTTATTTTCCCCGACCATTCAAGTTATTTTCCCCGACCATTCAAGTTATTTTCCCCGACCATTCAAGTTATTTTCCCCGACCATTCAAGTTATTTTCCCCGACCATTCAAGTTATTTTCCCCGACCATTCAAGTTATTTTCCCCGACCATTCAAGTTATTTTCCCCGACCATTCAAGTTATTTTCCCCGACCATTCAAGTTATTTTCCCCGACCATTCAAGTTATTTTCCCCGACCATTCAAGTTATTTTCCCCGACCATTCAAGTTATTTTCCCCGACCATTCAAGTTATTTTCCCCGACCATTCAAGTTATTTTCCCCGACCATTCAAGTTATTTTCCCCGACCATTCAAGTTATTTTCCCCGACCATTCAAGTTATTTTCCCCGACCATTCAAGTTATTTTCCCCGACCATTCAAGTTATTTTCCCCGACCATTCAAGTTATTTTCCCCGACCATTCAAGTTATTTTCCCCGACCATTTAAGGTGGTGTCTTGGGTATTAGCCTAGCTGATATAATAGGAGTAATTTTTAGTTCTACGTCACACAACGTAACCCATGCTTTTTCCAATTGAAAAAAATTCTACCTAACATGGCAGCCACAGCCAAAGCTACGGAGTGTTAGTTCCCTATAGGAAATTATAGAAGTAATGTTTAGGTTAATATAGGAAATTATAGAAGTAATGTTTAGGTTAATACAGGAAATTATGGGAGTAATTTTTAGGTTAATACAGGAAATTATGGGAGTAATTTTTAGGTTAATATAGGAAATTATGGGAGTAATTTTTAGGTTAATATAGGAAATTATGGGAGTAATTTTTAGGTTAATATAGGAAATTATGGGAGTAATTTTTAGGTTAATATAGGAAATTATGGGAGTAATTTTTAGGTTAATATAGGAAATTATGGGAGTAATTTTTAGGTTAATATAGGAAATTATATGAACTTTCAGGGGAAATTATAGGAATAAATTTAATATAGATAGAACATGCTTTTAAAGGAACTTTATATATAAATTATTACATTTAATATGAAAACATCACAGGCTTTGTAATATTACACTATCATTTTAAAACAGCTGTCAGCCATTGAAATTAGTGTTTTAGTAAAAGACTTATCTCAAGCTTCAAAACTACATTGAAAGCAAAGCGCGAAAAATAGATAAATTATAGGAATTTATACGAAAACAAACGAAATATAGGTAAAATTATAAAATATAGGAAGTGTGCTGCCATGACCTCATACTTCTCCGAATGGAAACGCCCTAAGAATTCGTCCACAGCGCCATCTGGGGATGCCATAGCGGGATTTTTCACCCACTCTGATTCAAAAATGTTAGGACTACTTTTAATTACTTAACTATTATAATTTATAATTATAAAAATAGTAATAACAATAATAAATTACAATTTACAGACGCTATTTTTTACGACTATATGAAAATGTAGGCACTAGATGGCGTAGGTCACTTTCCTAGGTTTGTGAAGTCTAACTCCTATTGGTTCTTGATATAATGTAAGACCATAAGTATGTAAATTTTCAATAAGCCTTCGTTGATCCTTCAAATTGGCTCGCTGGAGTTGATTTTAGCCACCTAATTATTTATTTATTTTACGGCTGTGCGAGTATTCGAACTCGACCTCGAATAAGTAATTGGAGAATACTCGTCGATTACCGATTACTAAAAAATTGCTTATTCGGGTACCCGATTACTCGAATAAGCTGCTCTCTAAACTCGTCGAGTATTTGTATTTCCTATCCTCGTTGCTTCCAAGTTCAAAGAGGGGTTTTAACAACTTTTTAAGGGGCAATAACCGGTACCGACAAAGTTGTGGAAACTGTGCTTCATTTAAATTAAAGGACTATTTTTCAGCATTGAACGTTACTTTATACTCCTCTTAAATTTAATTTCCTAATTAATTGAATAAAACCAGCTCCTAATCAAGTACTCGATAACCCGACTCTTTAAAAATATTACTCGATTTTTTTTTTAGTTACTCGACTCGAATAAGAGAACGTTTCCCCTTAATCAAGTACTCGATAACTCGACTCGACTTCAATATTACTCGACACGAATACTCGAGGGGTCGGACATTTGCCTGTTTTGTGTACGGGATTTTGGATTTTTTAAAAATCCTGGATATTTTATTGTGGATTTGTCATATAAAGTTTATGGGAGCAAAATTCTTGGATTTTGGATTTTTTTCCAAATTTTGTACGGGATTTGGCCAAATGACCGACCCCTCGCGAATACTCGATGAAAAAAAATTGATATTCGATAACCGACTCGAATGCCTAAACCCACTAATCGCACAGCCCTAATTTATTTCAATAAGCCCAAAAATACTTTTTGAAAAGATTAGCGTTGAGAGAATACAAAATATGAAATGTCATACTTATGGTAAAAATTTATGTTACTTAGGGTACAATTAAATAACAAAAAATGAAGCAAAAAGTAGAATATGTTTTCGTTGTTGTGAAGAGTCAATTTTCCGCGCTTGTCGAATCTCGGGGCTTGGACTGTTAACTAAAATAAAAATCTTTATGGTTATTAACTTCTAGCTAGGAGCGACAAACGCAAGGAGAACGCAGCTAGCCTTTAAACACGCTAACGCAGTGTTGTGTACAAATTTCATTGGACGAGCCTTTACGCTGAACGTGTTACGGAAAGGGGGGGAAGACAATTTCCGAATTTTACCCTTCCGATGGCAGCAGGCACTAAGGCGCAGGGTTGCAAAAAAACCGGCTTTTGTTGAAAAAATCCAGACCAGTGGTTTTAATTGGCTATAACCGGTTTTTTTCGATTATAACCGGCTAAAATATAAACAGTACCTTTTACTTATGTAAGTAGAAATTGTCTGCAGTTATTGTCGTAAATAAGAAACTAAACAAATAAAGCGAAATAACTATATAAAAGAACTGAATTCTTTTGATTTCCTCGGGAAATTCCCCCTAGTTATTGTGTATGACGCACCGACAGAAGCGAGGCAGCGGCCCATAGGTTAGTCTATGAAGCGGACTTTGGAACTTTAAACCTACCGAAAAACTGGTAAAAGTAAACCGGTTTCTAAATATGAAACAAAAAATAAACTAAATTTCTAAATAAAAACTATTAATTTACTAAAATATTCATATTGTAATTTGTTTTGAAAAAAAAAGCCAAAAACTTCTGGATTTTTTTAGGGGCTATAACCGGATTTAACCAGGTGGCTATAACCGGTATGGCTGGTTCTATGCCAACCCTGCTAAAGCGTCTAACCAATGAAAACTGTACGCAAGAAAACGCACGGCTTTTGACGGGTTGCGTTCTCCTTGTGTGGGGTGCTGTGTTTGTTGCTCCTAGCTTCTAGCAACATTAATAGGTTGATTTTCTTGGGCTAATGATAGGTCAAATTAAGTTAAGGGCTGGGCAAGTTTTCGACTATACCCGGAAAATATTGCAATAGGGGAATTCTTCGTAGGCGGAACCCTTGAAGTTTTGTAAATTTGGCGCAAAATTTGAATATTTTGTATAAACACAAAATAATTAGCATACGCGACTATTTTCGTTAATTACGCATCTTTGGATTTTTTTTTTAATTAAGCCGACGAAGAAATCTCGACAAACAAGCTTACAAACCATTTTTTACTAAGCTACCAAAATTTGTAAACAAGTTATAGTTTCTATGAGTTAAAAACTTGTAGAGGTTAATGGTAATAGTTAGTGTAGGGAGCTGTTGGCTCACGTGGATGAAGGGCTTGCCAACAGCGTTGTCGGATTTTTCTGCACAAAGAGAAAAAAATTGTTGTACAACAATAGAAATTATGGTACCAATATAAAATAGTATTAATTACTTTTAATTAAAATGTTTTTAGTGGATGTAGTCAGTACCGACCATAGAAATCGGAATAACTAACTTGAACGATTTTTGAAATTTTGCCGCGCACGCCGATTAGAAATTCCGATTTCAATGGTATCGACTATCGAGTGATCTGGCAACACTTGAACGTGGGCTTAATATTTCGTTGCCTGTAAGCAAAAACTACGTAACTTTAACTACACTTTTAATTAGTATAAAGTTACGTGGTTTTTGATTTCAGGCGACCATTTTACGTATAGTTAATAAAAAATTCTTATTATTTTAGTAGTAGAAATAATGTAAATATTAAAAAAAATTCTTATTATTTTAGTAGTAGAAATAATGTAAATATTAAAAAAAATTCTTATTATTTTAGTAGTAGAAATAATGTAAATATTAATAAAAAATTCTTATTATTTTAGTAGTAGAAATAATGTAAATATTAAAAACAATTCTTATTATTTTAGTAGTAGAAATAATGTAAATATTAAAAAAAAATCTTATTATTTTAGTAGTAGAAATAATGTAAATATTAAAAAAATTCTTATTATTTTAGTAGTAGAAATAATGTAAATATTAATAAAAAATTCTTATTATTTTAGTAGTAGAAATAATGTAAATATTAAAAAAAATTCTTATTATTTTAGTAGTAGAAATAATGTAAATATTAAAAAAAATTCTTATTATTTTAGTAGTAGAAATAATGTAAATATTAATAAAAAATTCTTATTATTTTAGTAGTAGAAATAATGTAAATATTAAAAAAAATCTTATTATTTTAGTAGTAGAAATAATGTAAATATTAAAAAAATTCTTATTATTTTAGTAGTAGAAATAATGTAAATATTAAAAAAAATCTTATTATTTTAGTAGTAGAAATAATGCAAATATTAAAAAAAAATCTTATTATTTTAGTAGTAGAAATAATGTAAATATAAAAATAGTACCATTATAGTACAATAGGTTGGAAATATGGTACATTTTGGTATTATACAGGGTGTCTCCATTTGATCGGCCCATGCATTTTTCTCAAAAACTATACGTACTAGAAATGTGAAATTTTCAGTATGTACTCTCTCGGGGGAGATCGTTGTTATTTGTAAATTTCAGAAAAATCGTGAAATTTGTCATGGTTTTAGAAGTGGTAGACGAAAAGTTTCAATAAGCCAGTTGTAGAGCATACTCGAAAACCTTTAATGTAATTGGTATGGTGGAAATCGGACATTTCGTCACTGAAATAATTGGTCATGAAAAACAAACAAAATTGAAACTTTTCGTCTACCACGTAGCGTTCAAAAACTAACACTTCTAAAACCGTGAAACATTTAACGATTTTTCTGAAATTTACAAATTTTAGTATTAAGATTACGTTTCAACTATATTTTATTTATTTTCATCGTAACTTTGGAACTACAACGATAAAAATTTACCAGAACCTTTAAATCACTAAATAAACAGGGTTGTAGGCTTGTTTATTTTTTGTAAATTGCTTTATTGATTAAAATTGGATTTTTATAGCTTTTTTTTATTTTATTTTATTTATTTTTTTAAGATTTTATTCCGGTTTTTCTTGACAAATTGAGAAATAATGTGTACGGCAAAAACGTTAAATATAATTTAACTATTAATTTAATTTTAGTTTGTTTGAATTAAAATTTTTAAAGAACCTATTTTCGTAGATTTTCATAAATATATTGAAGTGTAATATGTGATTTCAATCAGATTAAAAATAAATTCCCTGACTCTTGAACGATTTCTTACAATTCCCTGACTCTTGAACGATTTCTTACAATTCCCTGACTCTTGAACGATTTCTTACAATTCCCTGACTCTTGAACGATTTCTTACAATTCCCTGACTCTTGAACGATTTCTTACAATTCCCTGACTCTTGAACGATTTCTTACAATTCCCTGACTCTTGAACGATTTCTTACAATTCCCTGACTCTTGAACGATTTCTTACAATTCCCTGACTCTTGAACGATTTCTTACAATTCCCTGACTCTTGAACGATTTCTTACAATTCCCTGACTCTTGAACGATTTCTTACAATTCCCTGACTCTTGAACGATTTCTTACAATTCCCTGACTCTTGAACGATTTCTTACAATTCCCTGACTCTTGAACGATTTCTTACAATTCCCTGACTCTTGAACGATTTCTTACAATTCCCTGACTCTTGAACGATTTCTTACAATTCCCTGACTCTTGAACGATTTCTTACAATTCCCTGACTCTTGAACGATTTCTTACAATTCCCTGACTCTTGAACGATTTCTTACAATTCCCTGACTCTTGAACGATTTCTTACAATTCCCTGACTCTTGAACGATTTCTTACAATTCCCTGACTCTTGAACGATTTCTTACAATTCCCTGACTCTTGAACGATTTCTTACAATTCCCTGACTCTTGAACGATTTCTTACAATTCCCTGACTCTTGAACGATTTCTTACAATTCCCTGACTCTTGAACGATTTCTTACAATTCCCTGACTCTTGAACGATTTCTTACAATTCCCTGACTCTTGAACGATTTCTTACAATTCCCTGACTCTTGAACGATTTCTTACAATTCCCTGACTCTTGAACGATTTCTTACAATTCCCTGACTCTTGAACGATTTCTTACAATTCCCTGACTCTTGAACGATTTCTTACAATTCCCTGACTCTTGAACGATTTCTTACAATTCCCTGACTCTTGAACGATTTCTTACAATTCCCTGACTCTTGAACGATTTCTTACAATTCCCTGACTCTTGAACGATTTCTTACAATTCCCTGACTCTTGAACGATTTCTTACAATTCCCTGACTCTTGAACGATTTCTTACAATTCCCTGACTCTTGAACGATTTCTTACAATTCCCTGACTCTTGAACGATTTCTTACAATTCCCTGACTCTTGAACGATTTCTTACAATTCCCTGACTCTTGAACGATTTCTTACAATTCCCTGACTCTTGAACGATTTCTTACAATTCCCTGACTCTTGAACGATTTCTTACAATTCCCTGACTCTTGAACGATTTCTTACAATTCCCTGACTCTTGAACGATTTCTTACAATTCCCTGACTCTTGAACGATTTCTTACAATTCCCTGACTCTTGAACGATTTCTTACAATTCCCTGACTCTTGAACGATTTCTTACAATTCCCTGACTCTTGAACGATTTCTTACAATTCCCTGACTCTTGAACGATTTCTTACAATTCCCTGACTCTTGAACGATTTCTTACAATTCCCTGACTCTTGAACGATTTCTTACAATTCCCTGACTCGTGAACTATTTCTTACAATTCGCCCATTTCCTAATTCCTGGAATTCCAAGTTTTTTCTAGGTACTGTTTAAATATAATAATAATAGCCACAGAATTTATGGCAGACCTAAAATTAAGTTAGCTTCATAACATTCAAGATGAAGTTAATAATTCCCTAACCCCTATAGAGTTGCTATTCCTCTTCCATACGTTTATTTATAAAGGCTACTGCCTTCTGACGGATATTTATCGAACTATAAAAGTTTTTGCGCGAAGTGCATTTACTAGATCGTACGTAATGTATTTCCAACTTCCCTCGATTAAATATTACGAATAGCCACGAGCGTTTATTTACGTTAAACCGAGTAACATTGTAGCATCTAAATGGCGACTGGGGAAACTTTCAATGTGTAAACAGTAATTACGAACTCAAAATAGCGGCCAACAAATCGAGTTAGGTCTCTCAAAAATACCTCCAAGTACTAATATACGCTCGTAACATTGTAACTTCGCGAAAACCCGGGAGCGATTCAAACGGGCATAAATTAGTTTAACCGGCTCCCGTCGGTGCTTCTAACGAACCTGGGACTAATATCTCGACGACCAATAACGGCCGTAGGTGGCGCTTTCCAGACTGGAACCCTTCGAAGGGCCGCTAAAAAGAAAAAAGGAATCTCGGGAAATCGAATTATGAGCGGACGCGCCAGCGGACTAATGGCGTTGTCACTCGAGATTAAGGCTCGTCCACGGGGTCATCACCTCCCGCCCCTCTCGCGCCAGAGCTACGACCCTACAGGCCGATTCACACACGAGCCAACAGTTTAGGCCGAATACTTCGCGGGGACCCAACAGTTTAGGTCGATTACTTTGCGGGCACCCAACAGTTTAGGCCGATTACTTTGCAGGCACACAACAGTTTAGGCCAATTACTTCGCGGGCACCCAACAGTTTAGGCCGATTACTTTGCGGGCACCCAACAGTTTAGGCCGATTACTTTGCGGGCACCCAACAGTTTAGGCCGATTACTTCGCGGGGACCCAACAGTTTAGGCCGATTACTTCGCGCGGACCCAACAGTTTAGGTCGATTACTTTGCGGGCACCCAACAGTTTAGGTCGATTACTTTGCGGGCACCCAACAGTTTAGGTCGATTATTTCGCGGGGACCCAACAGTTTAGGTCGATTACTTTGCGGGCACCCAACAGTTTAGGCCGATTATTTCGCGGGGACCCAACAGTTTAGGTCGATTACTTTGCGGGCACCCAACAGTTTAGGCCGAATACTTCGCGGGCACCCAACAGTTTAGGCCGATTACTTTGCGGGCACCCAACAGTTTAGGCCGAATACTTCGCGGGGACCCAACAGTTTAGGCCGAATACTTCGCGGGGACCCAACAGTTTAGGCCGATTACTTTGCGGGCACCCAACAGTTTAGGCCGAATACTTCGCGGGCACCCAACAGTTTAGGTCGATTACTTTGCGGGCACCCAATAGTTTAGGCCGAATACTTCGCGGGCACCCAACAGTTTAGGCCGATTACTTTGCGGGCACCCAACAGTTTAGGCCGATTACTTCGCGGGCACCCAACAGTTTAGGCCGATTACTTTGCGGGCACCCAACAGTTTAGGCCGATTACTTCGCGGGCACCCAACAGTTTAGGCCGATTACTTCGCGGGCACCCAACAGTTTAGGCCGAATACTTCGCGGGGACCCAACAGTTTAGGCCGAATACTTCGCGGGGACCCAACAGTTTAGGCCGAATACTTCGCGGGGACCCAACAGTTTAGGACGAATACTTCGCGGGGACCCAACAGTTTAGGTCGATTACTTTGCGGGCACCCAACAGTTTAGGCCGATTATTTCGCGGGGACCCAACAGTTTAGGTCGATTACTTTGCGGGCACCCAACAGTTTAGGCCGATTACTTTGCGGGCACCCAACAGTTTAGGCCGATTACTTTGCGGGCACCCAACAGTTTAGGCCGAATACTTCGCGGGCACCCAACAGTTTAGGCCGATTACTTTGCGGGCACCCAACAGTTTAGATCGATTACTTTGCGCATCGTCTTCCTAGAGGAATTCTATGATCCCCGTTGTCGAATTTATCTTTCAGTTGGCAAGGGCTCAACTCGGTTGGTCAACTGTGTCCAGCAGCCCAAATTGGCCTTAAAAGTGGGGTGGTGCGCGTGGGCTCTCTTTAGGGGGGTATAATCGAACGAGGGCGGCGCCAGGTTCCGCCAGGGGAGGTTTGGAATAATAACGCATAACCCAAGCAACGAGGGTTGTTGACTTGGATCCGAAAGAGACATCGCAATTACAAACAAAAGGTCAATTTATTGTCAGATTAAATTTATCTGCCGATTTTGAGTGAAAATTGCGGACAAAACAGTATAAATGGTTGTCCAGATAAGATATTGGTGGCGGCATATTTTGGGTGAAACTCCTCCGAGTCAACGAACTGTTAGCGCGATTGTTTAGACACCAAACATCCACCCACGGGGCGCGTCTGCAATAGTACTCATCGTCTACTGTAGGATACCGTGTTTTGAAGACTTTTAACAAGTGGCGTTTGATATGGTTATTATGAGTTAGTGAAAGTGAATGTGTTAAGGGGGAAGACTACAGTGGCCATTGTCTACTTTCAAATTTGTAGGATAATTATAGGACAAAAAATTTCAAATTTGTAGGATAATTATAGGACAAAAAATTTCAAATTTGTAGGATAATTATAAGACAAAAAATTTCAAATTTGTAGGATAATTATAATACAAATTTTTTTTATATTTGTAGGATAATTTTTGGACAAAAAATTTCAAATTTGTAGGATAATTATAGGACAAAACATTTCCAAATATAGAATAATAATAGGATAAAACATTTCAAAAATATAGGATAATTAGAGGATAAAAATTTCAAAATCAGAGGCCAACTATAGGATAATCATTTCAAAATTATAAGCTCATTAAAGGATAATCATTTCAAAATTATAAGCTCATTAAAGGATAATCATTTCAAAATTATAAGCTCATTAAAGGATAATCATTTCAAAATTATAAGCTCATTAAAGGATAATCATTTCAAAATTATAAGCTCATTAAAGGATAATCATTTCAAAATTATAAGCTCATTAAAGGATAATCATTTCAAAATTATAAGCCCATTAAAGGATAATCATTTCAAAATTATAAGCTCATTAAAGGATAAAAATTTCAAAATTATAAGCTCATTAAAGGATAAAAATTTCAAAATTATAAGCTCATTAAAGGATAAAAATTTCAAAATAAAGGATAAAAATTTCAAAATTAAAGGATAAAAATTTCAAAATTAAAGGATAAAAATTTCAAAATTATAGGATAATTATAGGTATATATAACCTATAGGCTTTAAATTCAAAATATTTTTTAATCTTCTCCTTCATGATTTCAATTTCCAAATGACAAATTAAATATATTTCTTGTTACTCTTTAAAATTTTAACAGTTAGTTTTTAAGCGAATATGCTAAAAATAAAGAATACAAAATGAAATTATAGGTTTTATAGGACCATTCCGGAATTATAGGAAAAATATATTAACCCGATATAATCTTCCTCCAAAGCTATCTTATAAATCTTGCAAGAACACGTTCACGTCAGTAAACTTCGTTTAAAATAGGGTCCGGATCGCGAGATGGTGCTATATCATGCAGTGGCGTAACTAGAAACTCTGAGGCCCCCCCCCCGCGAAAAACGACTTGCGGCCCTTTTAAATAGCACAGATTTTAATCATAAACGTTTGGGGGCCCCCTAGTTCTCGGGGGCACCGCGGGGTCTGCGGGGGCGCTATTTACGCCACTGAGATCATGTTAACTAATTATAGACCTAACCCGTGTTTCATTTTCGCTTTCAAAAATGCCACGTTGAAAATAACAAAAGATAATAAATTCATCCTCCAGAAGAGACTTTTAGAAATAACCAAAACAGAAAATAGCAATTTCAAGAAAATACGGCGGAGTCTTTTCTAAAAATTTAAAAGTAAAATTTGATGAGGAGGCCCTAATAGGGTGAAGTCTGTGTAGGGCAACGTACGAGGAGGCTTTGCGGAGGTTGTTAGGCGGGGCGGCGCGCATCCCAGGCGCGCAAGTCTTCCCTCAACTGCTCAAATTTACAAAAGGTGCGATACGAGACGGCGAGTTTCACTGCCAAGGACTATCGATCGGCGGGGAAGCGAGACTGCGAGGGGAAAGTACCCGCCAACTGTATCAGACGGGCTTGCCTTGTCAAATTTGCTTGTTTTAGGCGCGCAAAACGATATACCACATTGATCTGGAAACGGCCCGTTGCGCTGTTGATTCCGGGAATTTCAAATACTTAGAGGTCGGGGACGGTTAATCATTATCCATGTTTAAATTGAATTTTTCGGGGGGAAAATGTAAACCAAGACATTTAGCGGTTAATATTTCGGAAAATGATTAAAAAACGTGTATTATTCCTAAAATTTGAGCTTTTTTCGAAAAAAAACGTCGTTTTTGCGATTAATTTTACAAATTTATCAAAAAATTAATCGGATAATATAGAAATATAAATTACTCGATCAAACGTTTTACGAATAATTTTTAGAGCTTTATTTATTGAATATAAGTTAACCATCCCCGACCTCTACAAATACTAGACGTTTCAATTCTCTAAAATAGATTTAAGTGTCCAGCGGAAATTTACCGTCCTTATATTTAACGTTTATATAATATTTCAAATTACATTGAATTTTATGAACTTAGTAACTTTCACTCTAAAATATCTTTTACTACAAACCAATTTTTTATTTTTACATTTTTAATTAATTTTGTATTTAATGTTAGTTTTTATTTATTAATAATTTGCATACACTGGTAATGTAAATTAAAATTGAAATCAATCTCAATTAAATTTAATTCATATTTGAAATATTTTACTATTAATTGGCATAGCAACCATTTTTGTACAATTTTTAAATAAATTTTTATTAAAAAATGAAATATCAAAAGCGATTTAAATTTGATTTACAGATTTAGCATTAACAAACAGGGCCGCCTTATCCATAAGGCAGACTAGGCAAAGTGCCTAGGGCCTACGATTCTATATAATAGGGCCTACGAAGGTCCGAAAAGTCGGTAAATGAGAGATTTTTGCCTAAGGCCTACGGAAAAGTTAAAACTGACCTGTTAACAAAGGCTGTAGAACCTGAGGTGATAATCACCGATTTGGTTCAAACTCGGGTATAGTGTACACCTCCATGTACCTTAAAAAACCTGCAAGGGAAAAGTTGCGACGGGCTTTCGTTTTGCCATGGCAACCGAAAACGTTTTTGCCAACATGATTTGGGATTTTTCCATTGAAAATAACATGAGAATCTGAAGGATTTTAAGGGTCAATTTGGTCAATTGGGGGACCCTTAAAATCCTTCAGATTCCCATGTTATTTTCAATGGAAATAATTCCAAATCATGTTGTCAAAAACGTTTTCGGTTGCCATGGCAAAACGAAAGCCCGTCGCAACTTTTCCCTTGCAGGTTTTTCAAGTTACATGGAGGTGTACATTATACCTGACTTTGAACAAAATCGGTGATTATCACCTCGGGTCGTCTCCTTGTCAGTTTCATATAACTGTAATCGTTGTACAGATTTTTAGAAAGGGGTTAGCTAAATAAGCCCAAAAATATTGTTTGCTCCTTTTAATTAAATAACAGGGTTGGAAAAAACTATTCATTATTAAAAAACAAAAACCTATTTTTTTTTCTAAACCTAGTTTAATTTCAAACCTTGGATTAAATCCAAGTGTTTAAAAAAAACCCCTGTAGTTTTGATTTTTTAATAAACTTTTTCAGGGTTGCCACAATATTTTCAAATCAAAATCCCTAACTATTCCCTGTTTTCCCTGACTATTTTAAAATATTTTTACCAGACTTTTTACGGCCAAAATTAGACAATTTTTTTACTTTATATTTACTTTTATCAGAAGTTAAAAAAAACCTTTCAATTAAATAAATAATAATAATAATAATAACAACAATTTGTCATAATGTATAGTAAAATTACCTTAAAGAAATGTCAAGATAAAACTGAATTACTTGACTTTCCCCGACTCAATACAAATTATTAAACTTCCCTGACCTTTCCCTGAACTTTTAGGCTCATTTTCTAATTCCCTGACTTTTCCCTGTTTTCCCTGACGTGTGGAAACCCTTTTTTTTCATAAAATTGTTGTGATTTAGTTTTTTTAAAAACGTTTTATCCAAATTTCACAGAAAATTAATGCTAAGAAGAATTTTATTTATTAAAATTAAAAATTGTGTTCGTTTAATTCTACCCGCAAAATTTTAATTGTTTTTTTACTCAAATTAAATTTTTGGTAAATTAAGCGTAAGCTACAATTAATATAATTAACCAAACATTTATTAAAATTGGATAAAAATATTTAAAAAAAACTCAAATCACTATGATTTTATTAAAAAACTAGAGTTATTAAAAAAAATGAAACTTTCATGGTTTTTTTTAACACTTGATTTAAGCCAAAGTTTAAACCAGTGTCGGTTAGCCCAGTCAACCCTGTGAAGTTAAATTAAAATAATTCGCGTTTCCCAATTGTGTATTTAATTATAAAATTAAGAGGATGTAATTTGTACGGTAAATATTGTTGATAAATAAAATTACCATCATATTTTTTACCAAGAGCATTTTACCGGAATTTCGAATAAGGATTTGCATTTCTAAAATGCTATTTTTAGACATTTTTATTGTCTTTGTAGCTCGGATATATTTTATATATTCTATTTCAGGATTTTAAAAGTCATTTTAGGATTCCTTAAGTAGGCTTTCTAGGAAATCGGAGACATCTAGACGTTTTCGATTCAAATAGGAAAGAAACCGGCTCGTTAAATATTTTCTTAAGACGTTTGATTTGGTATAGCAGGAATCCATACTTCTACTGGGAATGTTCATCGCGGCAGATTTTCGTCGCGATGTGGCTGACGGTTTTTTTGACGTCACTATGTTAACTTAAGAAACCACAACGTGAGAGGGGAGCGCGCGCAGAGGGGATTTTTTATCTCGCTGGCGGGGCCAAAGCCGTCAGAATGATCTTACCAAACGCGATACGCCAGGATAAGCATTCCAAGTAGAGGTATGGATTCCTGGGTATAGTTATCTTAAGTAATAGCGGTTATCTATCAGATATTTTGAAATTTTTATTTAAAAACAATTTTTTTATTTACGATTCAAGTCTAAATACTTGTTTTAATTTTATTTCAAATAAAAAAACCAATTCTAAGGTTTCCTTATGTGGAAAGTTTTTTAAACCCTGAAATGGAAAATAAAACTTAATATTTTAAAGAAATTTCGGTGCTTGGTTCGGTTTCGGTCAACGAAAAATTACACAGAACTTACAAAACAAACTATTAGTTTAATTTAAAACTAGTATTTGAAATTAAGGGGTTCCCCCGAGCTCTTCGGTTTCCCCCTCCATAAAAACTTGTTAAGGTTAATGGTAATAGTGAGTGTAGGGAGCTGTTGGCTTGCTTGCGAGGGGTAAGACAGTCTCAGATAATCTCTACACCGAGCTCGTGTTAAAGGTACATATTCTCAAGAGTTCACGAGTTCCATTTAGCACTGTCAAAGGTACGGCAGTGTACACCGAGTTCGCAGAGTGTCTTACCCCTCGCTCTCGTGGTATGAAGGGCTTGCCACCACCCTCCTACGAATTGTAACCCGGCCACCGGAATTAAGGGCTTTAAAAGTCGCTAGTAACTTGGGCCTAAGATTGTGAATTAGGTATTAGCCTAGCTGATTTTTATTATTATTATTATTAACGTTTCGGTGAATAAATAATTGAAGATAATTTAGAAAAGCAAACAATTTAATTTAAAACCGGTATTTGAAATTAAACCTTCATTAACGAACAGATTAATGTTTCTTCTAATCATTAAATTTATATCAGACAACTTCAACGCCGCGCAGAGTAAAAAATATCAAGGGCCCGGAAGCGTGCTTTATAGGGGCTCCTGGAAAATTTCAAGCCCGCTATCGGAGCCTCGGAGGCCTATTTTTCGACTATAGTTCTTTGCGACATTTCGAACCAATCTTGAACACACACGTCCAGACGATGCTAAACTTTAACTGAACGCTTGAGTCGTCTAGTATTGAGCAAATTACAAACGCGATATGACCGATCGTGGTTGGAATAATAAAAGCCAAATGTTTGTTTACTTGAAAAGCCATTTAGGACAATTTACTCAACTCTTTTACAATGTAACAACGTATTTTCTAGAGACTGATTTTTCGTCCCAAGTCGGGACATTGTCTTTTTGCCAAATCTCAATAATCCATTAGGGCGGCCGGTACAAACATTAGCTTCAAGCCCCCCCTCCCCCCTTAGAAAGTAGTCATCATTTATTTGTCAATAAAAAACCAGCAGACATTCAAGTCACAACTTTGTATCCGATTTTACCGGCTAGACATTCTCACTATACTAATGGTTTTCCAAGGCTTTTAATGGAGTAATAAAAATATATATTATAAATTTTTCTAGACACCAGACGTAGTCTGGTATTTACTAAATGGGGGGAAGCTATCTCGACATGTTTTCTTCCCCTATTTTTGGCTGGCTAGACTACAATTTAAATATTTTTGTTTATTTTTCCATGTCTGCCACGATTTCAAAAGGTTCGTTGTTTTCGTTATCTTTTTTGCATTTACTTTTTTGTTATAAAAAATAATAACTTAACGTGAATCTTTAACGTTTTTTGTCAGCTTGAAATTTTTCCATCTAATTAAATGATATTAATTAAAATGAGACATTGATATTTAAATTGGCACCCGACTTGTTTTTATAATTATTTTGATTTTTTTTTTAATAATTTAAAATCTTCAAAGCGCGGTACTTCTCGAAAATATGATCCTATTAATAGATTTTAAGTATTTAATTATTTGGCAATAATTTTAAATATTTAATTATTTGGTAATAGATTTTAAATATTTAATTATTTGGCAATAGATTTTAAATATTTAATTATTTGGCAATAGATTTTAAATATTTAATTATTTGGCAATAGATTTTAAATATTTAATTATTTGGCAATAGATTTTAAATATTTAATTATTTGGCAATAGATTTTAAATATTTAATTATTTGGCAATAATTTTAAGTATTTAATTATTTGGCAATAGATTTTAAATATTTAATTATTTGGTAATAGATTTTAAGTATTTAATTATTTGGCAATAGATTTTAAATATTTAATTATTTGGCAATAGATTTTAAATATTTAATTATTTGGTAATAGATTTTAAATATTTAATTATTTGGTAATAGATTTTAAATATTTAATTATTTGGCAATAGATTTTAAATATTTAATTATTTGGCAATAGATTTTAAATATTTAATTATTTGGTAATATCAACTATAATTTTAAATATTTAATCATTTGGTAATATCAACTATAATTTTAAATATTTAATCATTTGGTAATATCAACTATAGATTTTAAATATTTAATCATTTGGTAATATCAATTATAGATATTAAATATTTACTGAAATAACGTTGAAATTAAACTGCAAAATTTTGTCAAAAGGATTATTGTAATTTAATGTTTTATAGGAAATTTACTACAGGGCGATTATTTATATTATTTGACATACAAATATTATAGAAAAAAGAGCTACTATATCTGTGACGCCACTGAATTTTAAACAGCGCTCTATAACGCACTAATAAGCTTCCAGTGACGTCACCCACAGATGGGAGCCTAAAACGTAAAATAGGACACATGAAAAGTCCATGGCCTATTGCCCCTGTAATGGAGCTTCTCCCTGAACACCAAAGTTGAAAAAATAAACAAAATTTTTCTAATTACAAAACCAATTTCTAAATACACTTTATTTTCTATTTTTCTTTGGTTAATTTTAAGTATTAACTTTACAAAGTCATCAAAAATTAAATCGGGTTAAAATTAATTATCAAATAGAAGATAAAAATATAACAATTAAACAACTTGAAGTCTAAATTAATACATTCTTAGACTTAACCAAAATAATACAATTTGTAATTAGAACAATAGGCGAAACTATAAAGTCCATGGGGGCTGAAAAGATGGTAGTCACGTGACTTTGTGGAGAACTGCAGCGCCATCTATCCTAAGAAATACGAACTATTATTCATTTTATTTTGCTAATGGTGGTTTAAATTTTGATCGATTCGTCTAAATTATCTATTTATTTTTATTATTTAAAACATTTTTGTAATAGAAAAGTGTAAGTTAATTAGCTGTCTGCAGTATCTGGAAGTAATCTATTTTTTCTTTAACGTCGAACTGCCAACTATGAACACGAGTCACCGAATCGAAGTTGGCTGTGAAAAGGTAGTCACGTGATTTTGTTTTCCCATTTTAACAAGTTGGTTAAGACCAAATTTACTTTATATGATCGCCTATTCTTTAAGGAAATTAATAATGGAGCAAATCCTACTAGTCAACCGCTATTTTTTAATGAAATTGAAGAACGTTAAATAGTGTCACCAATGCCAACGGAATTAAATGAAACGGAATAAATTTAAAACCTGCAAAAAACAAGGGTACGAAGTTCGAACTAAAAGAACCGTAATTCCCGGGAGATACGAAATCAGGAAACATTTTATAAGATACAGTTTATCTTGGATATGAGAAAGCTGGGAGTTGGGAGAGTGGATTAAATTTATTACCGGATAACAGAAAACACACTTTACGTAATTCGACGGTAATACGAAACCCACCAGCACGCCAACTATTAGAAAGTTTACGAGATGGTAAATTCGCTCAAGAAAGTGAACGGCTCGCTTATCGCGGGCACCCAAAATAAGGTCATCTACGAAAATAATAAGATAACTTTTTGGCAAAGCAAAAAGAAAGCGCTCAAAGTACGAGAATCTTTGCGAAACAGTATATAAGATAAGTTTTCGTAAGAATTTTACGAAATGTTAGAAAAACGTACAATATTTTTTTCGTAGTAAAATTTTCAAAACTGTGAAGTACCGTTTAGACTATGCAGGGGCTTAACTACGGCAACGAATTTAATTTGCAATCTATTATGTCACCCTTCTAACTTATCATACCGGGGCCCTTTAAAATCCTTCTTCCGGGCCCTTATCATACCGGGGCCACTAAAAAATCCTGCTTCCTGGCCCTTATCATACCGGGGCCACTAAAAAATCCTGAATCCGGGTCCTTATCATACCGGGGCCCCTAAAAAATCCTGCTTCCGGGCCCCTAAAAGAACGCTTCCGGCCCTTACCATACCGGGGCCCCTAAAAGAACGCTTCCGGGCCCTTACCATACCGGGGCCCCTAAAAGAACGCTTCCGGGCCCTTATCATACCGGGGCCCCTAAAAAGCACGCTCCCAGGGCCTTAACATACCTATAAGCATGTTTCCGGGCCCTTTTCGCCGAGCCCTGGGGAGTTTACCCCCTATACCTCCCCCATTGCACGGCCCTGGCTAATCATAATTAGGAATTAATTCAAAATTTACAAATGATGCGAGGGTAATTTCCGATTTAAATTAACGCTAAAACACCCTTTAACAACTAAATTATAATAAAATACAAAAATGATGAACGCGAACTACGTGTCGTGTGCGGCGTCTATACTCTTCTATTCCTAATAAGCGTAAAACACACGCACAATTCAAACACGGCATTGCCATTAATGATAAAATAGGTTAGTTTAAAACCGTTTACACTACAAACAGGTCTGGAAAATTTCGACACCTAAACTTTAACAAAATAGGCATAATTTCAACAAGACACGTCAGATAATATTATATTCCTTTTTCCCGTTAAACGCATCTTAACAACGTATGTATAAACACAAAAACTACTTAAACTAGACGGAAATAAGTAAATTTCTAAACGTATAGTTTATAAATTATGCTTGAAATTCGGTTTAATGTTTTAACTTAAGTAATATTACTTAAGTTTTAACATTAAACCGAATTTCAAGCATAATTTATAAACTATACGTTTAGAAATTTACTTATTTCCGTCTAGTTTAAGTAGTTTTTGTGTTTATACATACGTTGTTAAGATGCGTTTAACGGGAAAAAGGAATATAATATTATCTGACGTGTCTTGTTGAAATTATGCCTATTATTATTAACACGTTAATTAAAGTGGACAACGATTAAAAGAGTATGGCAACACTGGTTTTATATAATACCCAACCTAAATAGTAAACAATTAAGACGCAAAACGCTTGATTTTAGTACGTAAATTAACACGTTAATTTGTTTTTTGTAAGCTTAGGTGCAAAGTTCTTAAAAATACGAGTTCATTGTTGAAGTGACGGCAAAAATAATTGCGGAAGACCAAGTAAATTTCATCTATCGACACGTCAACGAAACTCAAGTAATTGTTTCTTATTAATGACAAATGCATTAGTAATTAGTAGTGTTGGGATAACATGGATTTCGAGCCCTTATCGCGACGCTAAGAACGCGTAAAAACATTTAACCTTGGAACGCGAAACGAATGGAGTTTCATCATATCAGGAAGGATTTTAACTTTTAACGGACCGAAAAATAACTGAAAGTAACGTTAATGATTCGTCCTAAAAACGAGCGTTTTTCCCGCGTTAGGCCGGAATCTTCACGTCCTTGAAGACATTCGTCGGTGGGTAGAAGCGGAAATCGAAATACAAGCGGAAATGGAAACGAAATAGCGCCTACCTGGTTGAGACGCGGCCTACAGTCATCGAAGGAAGCTGGTCGTGTAGAGCGTAGAGCGGCGGCACACCACTAGGAGGCTCATAGATCGGCGAGGCGACGCGCTCGCTACTTCTATCTCTTGTGAATGTCCCGCAGCAGACGCCGCTAGAGTAGATCCTTGAGAGAAACAAAACAAAAACAGTTAAATAGCGCCATCTTCATTCGCGAGGCGTCCGAGTAAACGTATTTACTGTCTGCACACTCCACGACTCGTCGTAATATATGGCAGTGTACAGGGTGATCTCGCGTGCGCGTGCTGGATTTGTTTACGTTTCAGAAGTTACGGTAGTAAATTTATGATTCTTCGTAGAAAATATACAAGAGGAATCGAATGAAAATATAAAAAGGAATAGAAACTCGAAATGAGGTTTTTTTATTAATTTATCTGTCGGGGGGGGGGGGTATTCTGAAGTTAGGGTTTTGCATTATTTCTGGTTAATATATATTTTAATAGGCAAGGCGTAATGTATAACATTACCGGAAGTTGAACTCTGATGGGGGGGGTTAAATGTTTCTCTGGGGGATGTTCTGAAGCTATTGGTTTGCATTATTTCCGGTTAATATATATTTTAATAGACAAGGCGTAAGTTATAACATTAACGGAAGTTGAACTCTGATTGGAGGTTTTAAATTAAACTCGGGGGGGTGTGAAGTTAGGGGTTTGCATTATTTCCGGCGAGGGGTCTGACATTTACCAAAATCCCATACACTTTCTAAAATTGCAAAATCTTTTAACTCTCTCTATGGTAAATTAACATTGAAATCCCAAAATCACTTCAAAAAGTAATGATAAAATCGCCAAAATCTCTACGAAATCCCGAAAACCCGTACAAAACAATGGCAAGTGTCCGACCCCTCGATTTCCGGTTAATATATAAATTATAATTATATAATTATAATTAATAACATTACCGGAAATTATCCCCCCCCCCCCCGAGACGGTAAAGAGTCAAGAGTTGCTATTCCTATGATATATATTCCACCGATCCTGGTTTTCAAAATCAGACTTTTTGTAGGAGAATTGTTTTTAAAAATTAATGAATTTCCGCTATTTCAAACGTGCCAACAGGTAAGGTAAAATGCATAAGCGGATTTCAGGTTTACCTTGCAATGGTTATTTAACACCCGATATTTCAAGGTCAAATTCACCTGAGAGCTTAACTAGAATGTCTTAAAACTATTTAAATTTCCAGGGGTGGTGAAAATTTAATAGAATCAACGGCCATAGAGGTCACGAGTCGTTGGTGACCTGTTATGTTGCAGTTATAAGTATCACAAAGGTCAAGTTCACCAGAGATGGTCAGTCAAGTCAAAAATAGTAAATAGTAAATATTTCAAATACAAGACCACCGAAAAGGTCACGAAAGGTTAAGAGGTCAGTGTGAAAAGGTTTGAAAGATAAAACCAACGGAAAGGTCACGAACATCCATTTTAAGACCAACGGAATGGTTAAAAGGTTAGAACAAACATGTTTGAAAGTTAAGACTTTACCGAAAGGTCACAAACAAGAATTTCGAGACCAACCAAAGGTCTAATAATGGCAATGGGATCAGAACAACGATGTCAAGACCAACCGAAGGGTCAAGAATAGTTATGAGATCAGAACAACGATGTCAAGACCAACCAAAGGATCAATAATGGTTGTGGGATCAGAACAACGATGTCAAGACCAACCGAAGGGTCAAGAATAGTTATGAGATCAGAACAACGATGTTAAGTCCAACCGAAAGGTAAATAATGGTTGTGGGATCAGAACAACGATGTCAAGACCAACCGAAAGTTCACGAATGGCTATGGGATCAGAACAACGATGTCAAGACCAACCGAAAGGTCACGAATGGTAATGGGATCAGAACAACGATGTCAAGACCAACCGAAAGGTCACGAATGGTAATGGGATCCGAACAACGTTGTCAAGACCAACCGAAAGTTCACGAATGGCTATGGGATCAGAACAACGATGTCAAGACCAACCGAAAGGTCACGAATGGTAATGGGATCAGAACAACGATGTCAAGACCAACCGAAAGTTCACGAATGGCTATGGGATCACAACAACGATGTCAAGACCAACCGAAAGGTCACGAATGGTAATGGGATCAGAACAACGATGTCAAGACCAACCGAAAGGTCACGAATGGTAATGGGATCCGAACAACGTTGTCAAGACCAACCGAAAGTTCACGAATGGCTATGGGATCAGAACAACGATGTCAAGACCAACCGAAAGGTCACGAATGGTAATGGGATCAGAACAACGATGTCAAGACCAACCGAAAGTTCACGAATGGCTATGGGATCAGAACAACGATGTCAAGACCAACCGAAAGGTCACGAATGGTAATGGGATCAGAACAACGATGTCAAGACCAACCGAAAGGTCACGAATGGTAATGGGATCCGAACAACGTTGTCAAGACCAACCGAAAGTTCACGAATGGCTATGGGATCAGAACAACGATGTCAAGACCAACCGAAAGGTCACGAATGGTAATGGGATCAGAACAACGTTGTCAGGACCAACCGAAAGTTCACGAATGGCTATGGGATCAGAACAACGATGTCAAGACCAACCGAAAGGTCACGAATGGTAATGGGATCCGAACAACGTTGTCAAGACCAACCGAAAGTTCACGAATGGCTATGGGATCAGAACAACGATGTCAAGACCAACCGAAAGGTCACGAATGGTAATGGGATCAGAACAACGATGTCAAGACCAACCGAAAGGTCACGAATGGTAATGGGATCCGAACAACGTTGTCAAGACCAACGGAAAGTTCACGAATGGCTATGGGATCAGAACAACGATGTCAAGACCAACCGAAAGGTCACGAATGGTAATGGGATCAGAACAACGATGTCAAGAACAACCGAAAGTTCACGAATGGCTATGGGATCACAACAACGATGTCAAGACCAACCGAAAGTTCACGAATGGCTATGGGATCAGAACAACGATGTCAAGACCAACCGAAAGGTCACGAATGGTAATGGGATCAGAACAACGATGTCAAGACCAACCGAAAGGTCACGAATGGTAATGGGATCCGAACAACGTTGTCAAGACCAACGGAAAGTTCACGAATGGCTATGGGATCAGAACAACGATGTCAAGACCAACCGAAAGGTCACGAATGGTAATGGGATCAGAACAACGATGTCAAGAACAACCGAAAGTTCACGAATGGCTATGGGATCAGAACAACGATGTCAAGACCAACCGAAAGGTCACGAATGGTAATGGGATCAGAACAACAATGTCAATACCAACCGAAAGGTCACGGGATCAGAACAACCATGTCAAAAACCAACCGTAAGATCACGAAAACCGCGTCAAGACCACCAGAGAAGGCTCTACGAAAACGTTAAAGAGTCCAGAACACACTATTTCAAAGTCATGACCACCAGAAAGGTCACGTAAGGTTACTTTGCCCGACGTGACGTAAAGAGACGTAAACCAGGGTCGTCGGCGGCGGGCGCTTATTATGTCAAGGCCACTACGGACTGGGAGGGAGAGCGGATTATGACGCCCTATCGCGCCGCGTTTCGGAGCAGACGGCGAGACGCGCCAATAAAAGACCCCAAAATAATGACAGCGGCTGCGGGGGGGGGGGGGGGCGACCAAAATGGGGAATGAATTGTTGTGGCGTTGGCGGGAGAGAGCAGCCAACTTCGCTGCCCGTAGTCGTTTGGCAAGGTCACCAGAAAGCTCGCGCAAAGGCGGGAATTCGGCGAACTATAGAAAGTAGAATATTGGTCCAACTTTGCCTGATTCCCCGCACCAGTTCAGACAATGTATGGGTAGGTGCTATTTTAGCCACACCATTTAGTTTCTATTAGGGGAGGAGGGGCAAATTGAATAGACGCTTTTCAGACCTAGATGACAGAGCCAGACGTCTCATCCAGTTGGAAGGATGACTCGAAGAAACAACGCAGTCTTTCAATCTCAACTGTTTTATGACCAAGTTTGTTGGCCAATTAAAAATATTGGATTTAACACATCTAATTAAGAGTAAAAGACAACGAAGATTAAAAGTGCACAAAAATGTTTGATTTAAAAAATTATAAAATTAAATTATGACGGTTCAATAACGCGACCGATACTAGTCGGACTTAATTTTACAATTCTTTAAAATAAACATTTGTGGGCACTTTTAATCTTCGTGGTCTTTAATTCTTAATTAGTTTATTTTGCACTAGTAACTAGAAATATTATAATTTTAACACATCTGACCACCTTAGCTCTGTTCCCTCCAGATCTTAGTTCGTGTAAATTACACTTGGTCGCGCTACTGGTTTCCAATATGATGTATTTAAACCCCCCTAACCCCGTATGAGCGATTGGCGAACTATCCTAACTTTTAAAATCGCGCAATTTAGGCTTAAGTCTCTTATAACTGGAACGCGCCGCGCGTGCAAAACTTTTTTGCATCTTCAGCTTTTACGTTGATTTTCTGTCTCACCGACTTCTCACCTTGGAGGAGGACGTCAGCTTTATCTGCCATCATTCTGGCTTGATGACGTCCGACCAAAAAGAGCATGATGGGAATTTTACAAAGCCGTAGGTGGCACCCGACTTTTCCACTCCAGAATACTTCTCTTCACCAAGTTCTCACCAGGTGTCGCGGCAGACGCGCGCTTTTCAATTTACCGAAATATCTTTATTTTATTAAAAATTAACCGCTAATATTTTTTGATGCGGTTTTCGTCATAAATTTTAGTTTTTAATGGGCTATAGGGCTATCTAACTGGTTAAAGCTTGACCGTTCCCCTTTAATATGGGTCTGCCTAAAGCCACCGATGGTGGCCAATTTTTCGAAGGTCACGTACCGGAAGTAGGTAATCGTTTCTTTACAAAACTTTCAATTTTAGAAATTTCGAATCTATGTTATCTTTGCTTAACCTTTACAAAATAGTTCTATTTTACGCCGATAGAGAATGTTGCATCACCTAAACTCTAACCAATCATACAGCTATTGGCAACTCGATTTCCCTGATATATCCAGGTTTTTCCACGGATTATTCTGGGATTTTTCTGGGTTCAAGATATTATAATATAACAGAAGTAGTAAAGTCAAATCTTTAATACGAAAAACATATTGATAGAAATTTGTATTCATAGGGAAATCTTTCAGAACCCTCATAAATTTCCCATATTGCCCTGATTTTTACTTAAAAATGGGAATTCAAATTTCCTAATATTTCCAGTTTTTCCCGGTCTGTATGAACCCTGTTATATACAGAGTGTTTCAAAAGGTTACGCAAAAATTTGAAGGAGTTGTAGGGGGTGAGACTGGTGAGTTGTAAAGTATACCTGTGTTTTCCCCATTTTCCTACGATGAGTGAAAAGAGCGCCAGAGAGCTTCAAAGTGTGGCGTAGTAGCCCCTGGAAGTAGGTTGCAACAAGTACAAAACCAAGCAGCATTGAAACGCGAACATTAAGGTTTAAGTTCGTGTGATAGGTAAAAAAGGGCTTTACAAACAAATTGAGGTAACCAGCGTAAAAAAGTAAACTTAATTAGTATTTTAAGTCCCTGCTGCTTGGTTCTGCGCTTGTTGCAGGCTACTTCCAGGGGCTAGAAGGCCAGACTTTGAAGCTCTCTGGCGCTCTTTTAACTCATCGTAGGAAAATGGGGAAAAAACCGGCACACTTCTCCACTCACCCCCTACAACTCCATAAACGTTTTGCATAACCTTTTGAAACACCCTGTAGATGTTAAAATAACCATCGATTTTCGACGACCTAGCAACGGTTATTCGTCCTTACCATATACTTAAGTATTAACCCGAATTTCGGTCGAAATCAAATCCTAAATCTTGAAAATTGCAAGGGTTGGCAGAAGTAGTAGTATAAGTTGAATGCCACACATTCTTCGACTTTGAGCTTCCCAAATTATACAGAGCGATATCTCGAAGTCCGTTGGGATTCATCTCGCTTATGCAACGACATGAACGCGTTTAATTGTACGTTTGAGAGAATGACTAACAAGTGGGGGGAGGAAATGCGTCACCGGCGTAAGCTTCAATAGTCGAAGGACTTAATTGGCCGGGAACCAGTGAAACACCGAGCTAATTTGATTTAATTTTAACAGCATAGTCATTCTACCACAAGTAACGTTATAACTATAAGTATGACAAATAGCCTAGACCAGCGGTTCGGAAGGGTCGCCGGGATTCCGCGGAAGGGTCGCCGGGATTCCGAGGAAGGGTCGCCGGGGTTCCGAGGAAGGGTCGCCGGGATTCCGAGGAAGGGTCGCCGGGGTTCCGAGGAAGGGTCGCCGGGGTTCCGAGGAAGGGTCGCCGGGGTTCCGAGGAAGGGTCGCCGGGGTTCCGAGGAAGGGTCGCCGGGGTTCCGAGGAAGGGTCGCCGGGGTTCCGAGGAAGGGTCGCCGGGATTCCGAGGAAGGGTCGCCGGGGTTCCGAGGAAGGGTCGCCGGGGTTCCGAGGAAGGGTCGCCGGGGTTCCGAGGAAGGGTCGCCGGGGTTCCGAGGAAGGGTCGCCGGGGTTCCGAGGAAGGGTCGCCGGGGTTCCGAGGAAGGGTCGCCGGGGTTCCGAGGAAGGGTCGCCGGGGTTCCGAGGAAGGGTCGCCGGGGTTCCGAGGAAGGGTCGCCGGGGTTCCGAGGAAGGGTCGCCGGGGTTCCGAGGAAGGGTCGCCGGGGTTCCGAGGAAGGGTCGCCGGGGTTCCGAGGAAGGGTCGCCGGGGTTCCGAGGAAGGGTCGCCGGGGTTCCGAGGAAGGGTCGCCGGGGTTCCGAGGAAGGGTCGCCGGGGTTCCGAGGAAGGGTCGCCGGGGTTCCGAGGAAGGGTCGCCGGGGTTCCGAGGAAGGGTCGCCGGGGTTCCGAGGAAGGGTCGCCGGGATTCCGAGGAAGGGTCGCCGGGGTTCCGAGGAAGGGTCGCCGGGGTTCCGAGGAAGGGTCGCCGGGGTTCCGAGGAAGGGTCGCCGGGGTTCCGAGGAAGGGTCGCCGGGGTTCCGAGGAAGGGTCGCCGGGATTCCGAGGAAGGGTCGCCGGGGTTCCGAGGAAGGGTCGCCGGGATTCCGAGGAAGGGTCGCCGGGATTCCGAGGAAGGGTCGCCGGGATTCCGAGGAAGGGTCGCCGGGGTTCCGAGGAAGGGTCGCCGGGGTTCCGAGGAAGGGTCGCCGGGGTTCCGAGGAAGGGTCGCCGGGGTTCCGAGGAAGGGTCGCCGGGGTTCCGAGGAAGGGTCGCCGGGGTTCCGAGGAAGGGTCGCCGGGGTTCCGAGGAAGGGTCGCCGGGGTTCCGAGGAAGGGTCGCCGGGGTTCCGAGGAAGGGTCGCCGGGATTCCGAGGAAGGGTCGCCGGGATTCCGAGGAAGGGTCGCCGGGGTTCCGAGGAAGGGTCGCCGGGGTTCCGAGGAAGGGTCGCCGGGGTTCCGAGGAAGGGTCGCCGGGATTCCGAGGAAGGGTCGCCGGGATTCCGAGGAAGGGTCGCCGGGGTTCCGAGGAAGGGTCGCCGGGATTCCGAGGAAGGGTCGCCGGGGTTCCGAGGAAGGGTCGCCGGGGTTCCGAGGAAGGGTCGCCGGGGTTCCGAGGAAGGGTCGCCGGGGTTCCGAGGAAGGGTCGCCGGGGTTCCGAGGAAGGGTCGCCGGGGTTCCGAGGAAGGGTCGCCGGGGTTCCGAGGAAGGGTCGCCGGGATTCCGAGGAAGGGTCGCCGGGATTCCGAGGAAGGGTCGCCGGGGTTCCGAGGAAGGGTCGCCGGGGTTCCGAGGAAGGGTCGCCGGGGTTCCGAGGAAGGGTCGCCGGGATTCCGAGGAAGGGTCGCCGGGGTTCCGAGGAAGGGTCGCCGGGGTTCCGAGGAAGGGTCGCCGGGATTCCGAGGAAGGGTCGCCGGGGTTCCGAGGAAGGGTCGCCGGGGTTCCGAGGAAGGGTCGCCGGGGTTCCGAGGAAGGGTCGCCGGGGTTCCGAGGAAGGGTCGCCGGGGTTCCGAGGAAGGGTCGCCGGGGTTCCGAGGAAGGGTCGCCGGGGTTCCGAGGAAGGGTCGCCGGGGTTCCGAGAATTCGCAGCGCGGCCATCTTTGTTTGTGTCAAGAGTCTTTTAAGATAAGTAAAAAAATGAGTTGGGGTTCCGCCATGAATTAGGTGGCCTAGACTATCACCGAACTTATTTTCACAGTTATGGCAGTTGGCCCACGAGGGGTAGGAGTGTGCAATAACTGGTGGCTTTACCGGGGAGTCGGGGTCCGGCTCTTGTAACCCATAAGGGCGGTGGCGCGCTGGGAGATGTTAGGACCATTTGGACGGAGCTATCTCCACCTCCGACTTCGGTCAGGTGTGGGCTGGTAACTGGGCTTCGGCCCAGGCTAACGGAGAGGGGCCGGGCAAACTGGCCACTTCGGCGGATTGAGTTGCCTGCTGTGGGGCTGCGGGCCTCCGCATGAGGGCACGGCGACCATCTCCCGGCCTTTTGGGGTTCCACCGGGATTTCCGTTGCCAGCTGTGCCGGGTTATGCGGTTTGCCGTGTGCCCGCCGTTCCCCTTTAGGCGCTCTTTCCAAAGGGCTTGGCTCTCTACCTTTCTAGGTAGGGTGTCGGCTGGCATTGCCAGAGCATCCGCTCTCATTCCCACTGCTGTGTGCGAAGTGGCGTGTTGGTCGGCCCATTGCTGCACCTTCTGCTGGGTTGAGCGGCTTGCGTCGAAGGTGCGACCATCAGCAGTGGGGTTCTGCTACCCATGCTGGATTTGTCACCTGTCCGGGCGTGTGGACGCTGGCGTAGGGCATTTGATGATGGACCTCCGGTGGTGTGGTTTCACTCTTACCGGTACATCGGGCTATAAATCTGATGCATGTCCAGTTATGGCAGCTAATAGCAACAAACACGAGGAGAACGCAGCTAGCCTTTAAACACGCTAACGCAGTGTTGTGAACGTTTTAGGGGCGGGGGAAAGACAATTTCCGAATATCCCCCTTCCGACGGCAGCAGGCGCTAAAGCGTCTAACCAATGAAAAATGTACGCGAGAAAATGCACACCTTTTGACGGGTCGCGTTCTCCTCGTGTGGAGTGCTGTGTTTGTTGCTCCTACGTGGCACAATCCAGGGTACTGGGGAACGCATTTAAGCAAACGAGATATCCTTCACCCGAGTTAAAATGAATAGTTATGTCTATAATAGAGACTTCTCCTGGAGTCCTGGGGCCCGGAATTATAGTTTTACCGACCCGCTCTTGGTCGTATGTAAATTAATACCAAGAAGTATGACTATTAACCATAATCTATAAATTTTCAACCAACAGATTTTCAGAGTTATTGGGTAATCAAGGTTTAGTCCGGTACAGAGCCCCCTAGTGTCTTAAATATGCCCAACTAAATCTACAGGTTCGGTTAGTAAATTAGCATTGACACAATAGCAAGTATCATTATGTGCTTCCACTTATTGATTTTATTTTGGAAAATTAAGGGATTTTTCGAAAATTAGTATTTAAAGGCTTTTGTTAATTTTCCTAAATTTCGCCAGAAATATTTTGGTCTAGTACTTCAAACACCACGCCTCGACCTTTATTAGACCCCATGAACAGTGGCGTAAATAAGGCCCCCGCAGACCCCGCAATTCAGGAGGGCAACAGGCCTTCAGGGGGCCCCTAAATTCCTATAAAATAATATGCTAGATACCGACTAAAACCCAGAAAATAGTTTCGTGGGGGGGGGGGGCTAGGTTGTCTTAGCTACGCCACTGCCCTCGAATGAAATTAACTGGGATTTAGAAATCCCAGGCGGAGGCTCATTAGCACTTACTCTCCGAGGCCTTTTTTCCGGAAAATGTTCCGTATTTTTACGAAAAAAAAATTAAAAAAAGTTTTCATTCCATGATTAGTCTAATATATTGTTTGCAAATTTAAATAAAGCGGCATTTTCGCCTAATTTTTTCGAATCTAAAAGTAAAACTAAACCTCGAGACTAGTTTAAACTGATTAACAACGTAACACTATTAATGTTTTGTAGTAATTTAAGTTTCAATTTTTTATTTTCCGATTTGCGGAAAACTTTATTTTTCTAGAAAATTAACAACACTAGAAAAAAGTTGTTAAAAAGGGATTTATTAGATCCGAAAGAGAGAGAATTGAGATTGTCCAAGTGGAAGCACTGGTATCATACTTATGGATCTTACTTTTCGAGCATGAAGAGGATTAGGACCAACGCTCAAAATCATATAATTTTTGCAACGTCCACAATAATTCATTTGACGTTAAAAAAAGCTCGAAATGTTGCAACTTTTAACAGTCTTAACTGTTAAAATTAGCTCTACTTCCTCGCGTGTTCGTAACAAAAATAAAAAGTTAACTGACAAGAATTTTTGTTTCTCCAGACCAAACATAATGGGTTTTTAAAAGGACATATTTTTTTAGCTTAGTCTAGCGTTGTTCTAAACGCGTTGTTTACTTAATAGTTGCGGCGAGGGTACGAACTACGCTATAATAACGAGTATATCGATGGTATTTTCAGTTCAGGAAAAAACCGAATACAGATTAGGCCGAGTTTAAAAGCATAGGCTTACCTTTAATTGCGATGTGTGGTTACTTTGAAAAGCCAAACAAACCTTTTATAAAGGGAATAATTTGCTGTTGCAAGCCATCATTAAAAAACCATTACAAAGAGTAGCTTACTCAATTTACGTTAGTTGTGTTGTCTTAATACATTTTGATACTAAATTTAAAGCAATTAAATGGGAATATAACCTAGCTTCCGTCAACAGTCACGGGTGGCGTGGCAGTCTAAAACGTAGTAGGAAATCTACCAACGATAGTACTAAATAAAGGGATTTCTTTAAAACAATCGCCGATTTAAAATATTTAGGAAAGCTTAGGAAAATGTCAATTCAGAGAAAACTCAGTTAACTTTAACTTTCAATTAAAATTTAAATTAATCTTCATTAAATATAATTATACTCTAAATTAATCAATTTGGCAAGAAAACCCAGCATAAAACCTTAAAAAATCAAATTAAAATAAAATTAAAATCAAATCAAAATGAAAATTAAAATCAAAATCAAATTATAATCAAAATTAATTAAATTAAAATCAAATTAAATTAAAAAATTTAATATAAAAAATAAACTATGAAAATAGCCAGGTCATGGTCACCATTTACTAATCATAATTTAAAAAATGTACATTATTTATTGAAATCAACAATAATATGTACACGAAGCCCTATGGACTTGTCATTGTCAAGGGGATAAAGTATGTCTAGGGATTTAAGGTAATATCTAGCTACGCTTCGATTGAAATATATAGTGTCAAATTTACGTTCCAAAATTATATTTAAAAATTGAGAACTATCAAAATCTCCAAAATCAAAAATCTAAATTCATCGTAAGGCAGCCTTGCCGTTAAAAATTCAAAGGTGACATTATCAACTCTCAGCTGATAAATAAGCAAAGCCATCTACTAGGTTTAAAACAATAAGAAAATCGCGCCAGACAGTCACTTTCGACAAAAAGCCTCTACGAACTCATAGGCCTCAAATATAGACGAAAAAGATACCTCTACGGTTAAGGGACTTCCCTTTCTCGTCTGGCTACGACTCCAATCGAAAATAGACGTCACTTGATACCACGGACGCGGAGAAACAACCGGAGTTAAGCCCGCCAGTGAACTATCAAGTAACGATTGAAGGGGACGCGATCCAGTCTCTCTAAGGCCAAGAACGTATTTAGGTAAATGAGAACGTAAGAAGTACTACCAAGGCCTAACTAAAGATTGCGATTCAAATTGAAACAGTAACGACATCGGTTGGAAAATCGTTTTAAAATTAATTTTTCTTGACATGATAATTGATAATCTAGTAATCTACCCAATATTTCGATAATTATCTAAATAAATTATTTGATTTAAGGTAACTTGCACCAATCACCCCTAGCTTCTGTTAAACCTGGTGACAGAGATTCGTTGATACACAATAATTCATTTATGTTCGTACTTCCTTTAATTAAAAGATAATCCTTTAATTTAGCTCTAATAAAAAAACTAAATAGTTAAACTTAATTTTTCCATCTACGTATTCACGAAAGATACCAGATGGCGTGATACAATTAGACCTTTCACTTTAAATAGAGTCACGATAATGTAATAAACTGCTCTATTTTCATCCGCTAACCAGAATGTTACAGCCTATTTACACAGGTTATAACTTATAACTCTGTGTACTTTCGTACGTACTATAGAAGGGGGACCGTTACGAACTGCTGGCCTTTATCCTCATTGGAATTATAGCTTCCCAAGCGCCACCTGGATTGTGAAAAAGAACTAATTATTATTATTATTATTATTTTTTTTTAAATGTAAGTATAATTTAATTATAACTAAAGCAAAAATTGTTGTTTTAAAATACTATTTTCGTACTTTAAAAATTATATTTTAATTATCAAAAATTATCATCAAGGTGGCGCTACTAAAGGGCCTATACTCCTAAAGCGCGAAAAATGTTTACCACGGCTAAGCCACGTGTTTACTAAACATGAGAAATCGCTAAGTCTAGGCTAAATTAAGAAATATATGATTAAAGCCTAAGCCTAATTTTCAAAGACTTGTTTATTTAATAAACAATAGGAAGATTTAACATAATAATTTATCTTTACACTGCTATTTCAATTATCTTCAAAAACTAAAATAAACATCCGCTAATTAACGACTCAATATTCCATAAAAACACAAAAAAACTATCTTCAACAATTCATCGATAGATGTCGCGTCGAACGCCATAATTCACCTGGGCCGCGGGATTGCAGTTCGTAACGGTCCCCCACATATCGCTTTTGAATTATAACCTGTGTAAACAAGCCGTGCTATAAAAAAGCCTACTTAGAGAAATCCTGCAGTTTACGAGTATCCAGCATGGCTCTTATGTAAACTGAAAAGGCTGATGTAATAAATAACGCAACCGTTCTCAGTAGCCTAAGTAAGTTCTTGATACGGCTTATAATGGGTTTCCCTTATTCTTTTTTCCCCCCATCAGAGTTTCCCGCCAAATTTTCTTTTTGGAGCCAAGCCGTCTGCAAGCTCGCGATACAGACGAAAAGGGGGGTAGACGAGACTCGTTTCCCCCCCGGGTGGCGGCGCGGTCTGCGACGTAAATACCTTGGGGGAATCAACTCTGGGAGGAAAGCCACTGACGCAGAAATGGTTCAGGGTATTATATATCTCGTTATACGAGGGCTGATATTGATACTAAGGATCTCCTTAGTTGAAATACGTGCTCGTTTTCATTCGCTTGACAAATATTCTACCTATTTATTTATTTATAATTATTTCTGTAAATTAAGAATTTTATTTTGATTGTGTATTCGATAATTTTCAAGGATGAATAGGCATAGCCAACGCCCTAAACGAAATTAAGAAGTATTGCCATTTCAAAAAAAAAGAAATGAAGAAATATTGCCATTTTAAAAAAAAGAAATGAAGAAATATTGCCATTTTTAAAAAAAAGAAAAAGAAATATTGCCATTTCAAAAAAAAAAAGAAATGAAGAAATATTGCCATTTCAAAAAAAAGAAATGAAGAAATATTGCCATTTCAAAAAAAACGAAATGAAGAAATATTGCCATTTCAAAAAAAAGAAATGAAGAAATATTGCCATTTAAAAAAAGAAATGAAGAAATATTTCCATTTAAAAAAAAGAAATGAAGAAATATTTCCATTTAAAAAAAAGAAATGAAGAAATATTTCCATTTAAAAAAAAGAAATGAAGAAATATTGCCATTTCAAAAAAAAGAAATGAAGAAATATTGCCATTTTAAAAAAAAGAAATGAAGAAATATTGCCATTTTTAAAAAAAAAGAAATGAAGAAATATTGCCATTTCAAAAAAAAGAAATGAAGAAATATTGCCATTTAAAAAAAAGAAATGAAGAAATATTGCCATTTAAAAAAAAGAAATGAAGAAATATTGCCATTTGACAACGAAATTAAAAAAGGAAAAATAACCACTTTAATTAAATGAAATAAAGAACTATTTCTATGTTAATTAAATGAAATAAAGAACTATTCTATGTTAATTAAATGAAATAAAGAACTATTCTATGTTAATTAAATGAAATAAAGAACTATTTCTATGTTAATTAAATTAAATAAAGAACTTTATATTTTAATTAAATTAAATAAAGAACTATTTATATTTTAATTAAATTAAATAAAGAACTATTTATATTTTAATTAAATTAAATAAAGAACTATTTATATTTTAATTAAATTAAATAAAGAACTATTTATATTTTAATTAAATTAAATAAAGAACTATTTATATTTTAATTAAATTAAATAAAGAACTATTTATATTTTAATTAAATTAAATAAAGAACTATTTATATTTTAATTAAATGAAGTAAAATTTTGCTCCAAAACATTATATTCGCCGTCATGTTTCCTAATTAATAATAATAAAGAATAAATAAAAAAAAGTATTTTAATTAAAGTATAAGGGAGGGTAAAAAATAACGACGTAAAAGCAGCCCAAATGGTCATTTACGAAAAAGGACATCACAGTTTCGTAGCTTCAAAACGTGTAAATACCAAACCACGACAACACGACGGTCACGACCGACGACAATTTTTCAAATAATAGCGTTATAATAACAATCAGGCACAAGGGCGACAGCAGGTAGACAAACAAGCTATTGGCTGGCTGGAAAGCCAAGAAGGGGAAATCATATTTTTGGCCTACCAGACAGCTTACGGCTACATCATTCGACCTACAAAACAGGAATTCTAAATAAAAACAGAGTCGCTTGGAAGCGCGGCTATCGCTTCCACCACCAGGGGAGAGTCTGCAGGGTTACATTTTATTTTCACGGCGTTTCGGCACGAACTAATATCACAAACAATTGGCTACAAACGAAACAAAATTGAAAGTAAAATGGAATTATTCGTGTGACGTCATCGTCAGCGTTGCCAACAGGGCTGGACCTAAGGATATTTTTTTAGTAGTCAGACTGACTAGTGAGCCTCCTATATTAATTTATTTTATTAGTCGGCCTGACTAGTGAGCCTCCTATATTAATTTATTTTAGTAGTCAGCCTGACTAGTGAGCCTCCTATATTAATTTATTTTAGTAGTCAGCCTGACTAGTGAGCCTCCTATATTAATTTATTTTAGTAGTCAGCCTGACTAGTGAGCCTCCTATATTAATTTATTTTAGTAGTCAGCCTGACTAGTGGGGGTAAAAATGGGGGTATAAAATCCAGAAGGGCTGCAAAGTGCAAACAATTTGCTTTACCCTTCAGAATTAAAATAGGAATTAATTATCACTTGAGTAATATGACTTTGGCCGATCACAATTTTAAAATAAAATGGGATTGATTAATGATGAATTTATGATACGCCATATTCGCCATTATTTATGAATATTTATATAAATTTGTCACTAGTCAAATTGACTAGCGAGTCCCCAGATTTCGATTAATTTTAGTAGTCAGATCATTTATTTTAGTAGTCATGTCCAGCTCTGGTTGCCAACCGTATTATAATTATTATGTTACTTATGTCGAAATGTACTATAAACATAAGTATGGCACAGAACGAATTCGGTTAATGATAGTCTGTCGTGGAGTGATTGCGAAATAGGAAGTTTCCGAACCGGAAACTCGACCCTTCCTACTGTTTCCGTTGGCAAAATAGTTGGTTAGTTTGATGGCGAGAAATACGAGCGTATACACCCGTTTAGGTATGAAATTCGAAAATAACTAACTTCTGAAATGGAGCCCGTGTTTATAATATTTAGTTTTATCTTCAGATTCAATAAATCATCATTATTTTCCAAGAGTAAGCGTTATTTACACTTTTGAAAGTATTTCAATTTTCAATAGGCCTTGGCTGGTCCGTCGAAGAGGCTGCCGGCGGACCGTCGCCGATTTTCGGGGCATCCTCCAATTACCAGGAGCAGTTCGCGGAGAGCTGTCAGTCCGTCGGTACGTAATGGCTTACGCTGTCGTTGGCGAAACAGACTATCATTTAAAAATTAGCATTGGGCGAATAGGAAGTGTCATACTTATGTTTCTTATCCACTTATGATTTCGATAATATTATCTTTCGATTTTTTCCGTATTATAATTTCAATCGCGTACTAATTTTTGCGATAATTTGAGTATATTTCCGATACTTGTGCGATAATTATAGAAATTTGAGAAAGTTCCTTTCGGTTAACTTAAGAACGCCGTTTCCAGTCTGTTATATTACTCCTAGTAGGCTATGAATGAAAATATTATACTCCTTGGAGTGTTTGGTTTGTACCTTTTTACACTCGCAAATACAGCTGAGTAATCAAGCGTTGTAGAAGTGGGCGGCACAATAAATATATGAGTACGGCCAACTATGATCAAGTGCTACCACGGTATAGCGAGTAATAAAAGTTGGCCGTACTTGTGTACTATAATTTTCTAGAAAACTCGATTATTTTTGGGTTTTGGTACTATAATTTCGATTTGGGTAGATTTGTTCGAATTTAATTCGTCCGAACGGTACGTGGTACAAATGCCCGAATGTCGGAAAACAGGATCGTATGTCCGAAAACGTATTTCATTGCCCGAAAAATTTATCACAACTTTTGTTGGTGATTTTGTCGTTCAATTTATGTTAACTTTATTGGCGAATTTCATTTGTTCGAATAATCGTTTGTCCGTTTTTTCGAACATTAGGAATTGTTTTTTTTTAATATTGTTAATATATGAAAATAGTAACATTAACGTGAACCTAACCTAACCTAATCTAAAATATCCACAACATTCAACGCAATTCCCACAAAAAAAGCAATAAGACAGAATTCGGACAACTGATGCTACCGATTCGGACGAATGAAACAAACAAGTGGTCCAATTCTAACAATTGAAACATTTGTTATTTCGGCGGTTCGGACGAATGAAATTCGAACATTTGTTCCACCGTTCGGACGATTGAAATTCGAACAAATGTACCTACCCCATAATTTCAGTTTTAGGAGCTGGCAACGTTGCTGTAAGGGTAAAATTTTACTAATAGGCGATACTATAAAGTAAATTTGGTCTTAACCAACTTGTTAAAATGGGAAAACAAAATCACGTGACTACCTTTTCACAGCCAACTTCGATTCGGTGACTCGTGTTCATAGTTGGCAGTTCGACGTTAAAGAAGAAATAGATTAATTCCAGATACTGCAGACAGCTAATTAACTTACACTTTTCTATTACAAAAATGTTTTAAATAATAAAAATAAATAGATAATTTAGACGAATCGATCAAAATTTAAACCACCATTAGCAAAATAAAATGAATAATAGTTCGTATTTCTTAGGATAGATGGCGCTGCAGTTCTCCACAAAGTCACGTGACTACCATCTTTTCAGGCCCCTTGGACTTTATAGTTTCGCCTATTTCAAATGGGATTATTCGTGTGACGCCATCATGCAAGGCTGCCATGAATAGACGCATAGCACCTATTCGTTTCGGATAAAAAATATTAAAATGCCAATAAATGGGAGGAGCGTTCGTGTAAAGGAAGAGTTTTTCTGAAACAAGGGAGTTTTATCGACAGCGTCGGCAGACAAAACAAATCGATCTGACAGTTGGGAATCCCAATTTCTAGCGACATTTATTTTGCGGGTTAAGGTATCAAAATGGCTCGTCTAAGTCTTAAGCCCGGTTCACACTTACCCCTAGAATCGCTTCGTTTTAGATAACTAGTTTTCTAGTGTTGTTAATTTTCCGGAAAAATAAAATGCGGAAAAATTTTCAGAAACTTTTCCGCAAATCGGAAAAAAAAACATTTTTAACAAATTACTTAGTAAGGGTTTTTAATTCTTTTAACTTTTTATCGATATAAAACGTCTAATATCAGTAAATTAACTACAAAGCATTAATAATGTTACATTTTTAATCAGTTTAAACTAGTCTAGAGGTTTAGTTTTGCTTTTAGATTCGAAAAAATGAGGCGAAAATGCCGCTTTATTTAAAGCAAACAATACTGTATATTAGACTAATCATGGAAAGAAAACTTATTTTTATTTTTTCCGGGAAAAATACGGAAAAGTTTCCGGAAAAAGGCCATTTTTTTGCGGAAAATTTTCCGACTTACAACACTAATTTTTACTCAAAAAATTTAAGAAATTTCAGTGTATAAATGTCAAATTTTGACTAATAATTTTGTTATACTTAAAATAAATATGAACTAAATCCTAACTAGTTGATCTATTATAAATACTGAAGTTGATAGTCCTTTTAAGATAGATTCACGAATTTTTTATTACAGAGAAACAAACATTTGAAGCGAAGCCATTAGAGGTTTTATTTTAATGCTATTTAATTATACTAGATGGCACTATTTCAAACGTTTTGAAAGGAAGGTAATAAAGATTAATTTATTACAAAAATAACTTCTAAGCGACATTTTAAGTAAAAACTGAAACGAAATATTAACTCCTCAATTTTATTACTTTAAATTATTCTAGATGGCGCTAATTCAAAGGTCCTGGAAAAAAATATATAATTTATTTCAAAAAGAATTTTATGTAAAAATTAAAAATTAAAGACCATAAAAAACGCGTTAAATAATTATTATTTTCGGGCGAATTTTTAAATAATTTAAAATTTCTACGTTTCAAACTGTTGGCGCCATCTGGTGAGTCTCCGATTATTTAATTAAAGATTTGTAACGGCAGTACCCCTGTAATAGAATATTATTTTAAAATTAATGAATTAGAAAATTTATTAGTAATTATTTATCTAATTTTCCCCCTTTTTCCCACAGGGTGACCACATAATATTTCAATATCCTTTAAAGTAATTATAGGAAATTCATCAGTTAATATAAGAAAATCGAGGGGGGGGAGGAAAAAATAGGAGAAAATTAAATATACAATAAAAGAAAATGGACGTCAAAATTGTTAAAAGGGGGTTTAACCTTCAAATTAAAGTTGATAACCGAAAAAAAAATTAATTAAAAGTAATCTTTATTACATTATTGATTAAAAATATAACTTTTCCGAAAAAAGAAAATATCTAAGGGTAAAATATCAAAATTAAATAATATATTCTATACATAGAATATATTATTTATTTTTGAAAATATCAACTATTTTCATTTCTTCAGACCTTTGAGTTAAAATATAGGATATTATAGGAAATTCAATGAAATTATAGGATAAAAAGGCAAGAAGTCAAATTATAAGAAAAAAAAATAGGAAATATAGAGTAGTGTCAGTGCTACATCACGCAACGTCACCCATGCTTTTTCCTATAGAGAAAAAAACGCGCCTAAAATGGCGGCCATGGCCAAAGCTACGAGTTGATAATACTCTATAGGAACTGTGGTCACCCTATTCACAATAATTCCTTATTGGCAACACTCGCCATTTCAAAACAACGAAAACAATTTTCTTGTATTGGAAAATTTGCGTGTTCCGTTGGAAGTACACTGATATTTCAAATGGTCGTCAATACGAAAATCGTTATAAGTTGTAACAAGAACGTGTTTATTTCTAGTTAGGGAGAACAAGGCCCCCACTCAAATCTTAAATTGTTTGTAGGAAAAAAAGGATAATATTTCTAAAAATATAAGACTATATTTTCTATTTACTTTATGCATTTAAAAACAATCTATATTAGGTGAAATAAATCTTTGATTTTCACTAAATATAGAAACTTTTTAACCATTTTATCACAAAAATATACTAGTAGCTAACCATGTTAACAATAACAAAAGTATAGACTAGAATGACTTTGTATAGGTATTTATCCTATAGCATTTTAACTGAGTTGCGGGATTTGAAATGGGAAAATAATTCAAAATATTAAAAATATAGGACTTTATAGTCCTTTTTGGAGATTTTGCTAAAAATACAGGATGTTATAGTACATTTTAGAAAAAAAAGGATATTTATTATAATGGTAATTGTTGGAAAGCTCAACATTTCTTAAACATAATTATATATTATCAACGTTATCGAATTTCAACTTATTCTACAGTCTTCTGCGATAATTATACTTAAAGAGAATAATATTAAAATCTAATTTTTTAAAGTATTGATAATTATCGAAATTAAGTTTTTTCACGGTGCAACTGACTGTTGAAACTTGTTTAGTTACGTCTAACAGGCTATACAAATTTTTCTTTCGTCGCGAGTCTTACCTTATCGAAGAAATGTTTTTGTTTAAAGTAATTTTGACGAAATGCAATTTGACAACGAGGCAAGCAGGAAGCAGCGTTAGCAATGGAATGTGGTGTTTTTTATCGTCGTGAGTCTTATTTTACCAAATACAGAACAACCAACGCTATTATATCAGAAGTATTACTAATAAATAGCCGAAGTAGTAGAAGCTTTGCAAGTTATCGCCATTTTCGGCAGGTTTATATTTATACAGGGTGTTTCAAAATATTATGCAAAAATGTTAAGGAGTTGTAGAGGGTGAGTTGAGAAGTATGCCTGTTTTTTCCCCATTTTCCTACGATGAGTTAAAAGAGTGCCAGAGAGCTTCAAAGTGAGGCCTACTATCCCCTGGAAGTAGGCTGCAACGAGCGCAAAACCAAGCAGCGGGGAAACGCGAACATTAAGGTTTCGGTTCGTGCGATAGGTAAAAAAGGACTTGGTAAACCAATCGAGGTAACCAGCGTAAAAAAGTAAACTTAAACAGTATTTTAAGTCCCTGCTGCTTGGTTCTGCGCTTGTTGCATCCTACGTCACGAAATACGTAGAAGTTTATGCTTAAAAACAGGGTTCCTCGTCGAATTCACTCTTATGTCCAGGGCTTTTCGTGGTAAACCGTCATCGATACGTCACCCGAGACGCAGAACTAATATTACTTTTCTACGCGTTAACTTATTTTTATTCTAGACTCACTTTCAATATCTAAGCAAAAATATTTATTTCCACTTCGAAATAATGACCTTGTTGAGACAATTTTCCCTAAACCAAATCAAATCAGTTCGGCAAGGGCGTATCCAGGATTTTATTTCAGGGAGGTTTTGAGGGAAAATTTCAAGGGGGGGGGGTGCTGACGGAAGTTTCACTGATTTTTATTAGGCACCCTCCTCCCCGGTCATCAGCATTTCGCCCCCCTTAAATACGCCCTTGCAGTTCGGTATATCATTGGTTCCCTAAAATTAATATTTTCCGACGCGTTTAAAACCCACGCCGGTCACGTCAGTAATTCTCCTCAGATATAAATAAAAACATTCTTGGACTAAACCAATAGAGAGGTTAAGCAGAACGCTCTAGAAGTTTGAACAGCAACGTCGAGAGATTTAGTTTTAGTATTGGTTTTTACACACAATCCTAAGGATTTGTGTGTATTAGTATCACGTACAGTGTAGCCGTTGCCGCCGATGCCGATGTGTCACGCATATCTCTTCAACGGTTAGGGCTCAAAGAGTCAATGATATCTCGTTCGAATGTACATACATCTCCATTGATAGCCTTTCATAAAGTTTTCAAATCGGCGCCCTAGAAGTTGGGCATTTGCCCAAGTTACTATTTTCGGTGGTTTCGCTTTATGTGGTAGATATTTTATTTAAAATTAAGTCCGATAACGTTAAAAAAAATATTATTGGATAGGTTAGGATTCAGCGGACCTACAACTTCGGTTATATCGGTAAATATTAAATTTAAGTATAGTTTTCAGGGTAATTTACGGGACCCAAATTTTCGTGGTTTTATATTTTCGCCTAAAAATCTACATACAGTTCCTTAATTTAAGTCCGATTTTCATGAAAGTTATATTTTTGAATAGCTGTGGTTTACATATAACCTAGAGTTGCAAATAGGTTCCTTAATTTTAATTCTAAGTATGGTTTTTTGGACAGCGTATACGGACTCCCGCAATTTCCAACATTGTAAATCAGCGTGTTTATAGAGGTCTACGCGGCCGTTTCCCTCTAGCGTTTTTCAAGGCCGTTCAGAGTGCGCCGCGCTTTCAACGTATGACCAGAAGTAATAATTGAGTATGACACTGATCGACCTAGTCTTCGGCGTATGACCAGAAGTAATAAGTGTGACACTCAACGGCTGACTAGTAGTAACAAATAAGTGTGATCAGAAGTAAAAAATAAGAGTGACACTGATCGTAGGAATCTTCGATGCCTTCAAAGTATGACTAGAAGTAACAAATAAGTGTAAATACAATTATGCGTGACCGTGGATATTGTTTGTGATACCGCCATACCGGCGTTGCAGGTTGCTGTGAATAGCTCAAACAAACTTAACACATTAGAAGGATTGTGTGTATTCTGACCGTCGTACGTCTTGTTATTTTCGTCATGTACCCGGGTTTGGCAAATATTTATAAAATGCATTAAAATTCCATTGCAATTGTAAATGTTTTCTTTAGCAATCAAAGTGACAGCACGCTTAACTGATTTTAAAGAATTTAATTTCACGAACGTCTAGATACTCCCGACGTTGTCGTTCAAACGTCTAAAGCGTCCAGATTAACCTCTCTAATATAATATCATTTAATTTGTACTTAATTTGTAGATATTATGATATTATTCGGTTTGAGTCTATTTGATCGATTCCCAAATGATCGAACGGGTCCCATTTGATCGAATGGCATTTGATCGAAAGCTACTGTAGGGCAAAACTACTAGTTTTTGGGAGTAAATCGAAAAGGCAACGGTGCATACGCGCCTAAGGCGCGTGTACATCAACCTAACCTAACCTAACCTAACCTGACCCTATTTATATATATCAAAAACAACGGGCCGTTATCGTCGATGTCATAAAAAATTCCATCATATAGTGTATAAAGTAAAAATCTCTTCATCTTTGTGGCTTAATACAGTTAAAGCAATGAATTATTCCATCATTATTCCTTCTGCACTTAAGCAATGAATCATTCCATCATTATTCCTTCTGCACTTCATATTGACATTCGGTAAAATAAAAACATACCAACTGGTACTATAAATACTTTTGAATTCGATCAAATAGTATTCGATCATTTGAAGGTTCGATCTTATGAAACAAATGACAAATGGGATTCGATCAAATGGAATTTCGATCAATTGCAAACGTATAATGATCGACTGTCGATCATATATTTTTCGATCAAATGGACCAACACCTATTATTCTAAAGCGAAATTTAAGGAGGTAAATTTTAAAAGTAATTGTAATATAATAGTTTCGTGTTAGTGATATTTTGCCAGCTCAACGTACGCTTTTAAAGCGATTTATGTGGGAAGAGAATAAAACGTAATAATATTTCAGTTCATCCTACGCACGCGCCAATAAATAAACAAAGGTGGTAGCGCGGCGACGTACAACACGATTTCAATAGCTTACGACAACGCGTCGAATCTAGTGGAAAATTTTTAATTTATTTTTAGAAACGTTCTACGGGTTTTTAATCAACGCGCGCGCAAAAAAAAGCTTTGAAAGAATTAAAGCGAAACGTCAAAAGGTGGCGCCATTCTCGTAAGCGCAACAGACGGTTGAAAAATGACACGAAACTTAAAAGCAAACAACGATACAAACAATGGGACTGCATATAAATAATTCGCAATTTATAATAACGGAAAAACAGATAAAGTAAACGTTTTCCGTTTTAAACGACTGAGTTAGACGTGGGTGGTTCGCGGTATATGTCGCTTTTCAGATTAGTTATTTGTCGAACAGAAAACACTACTATTATCATACGTAAATGAACTTAATTTATTATTGAAATGCGACTGTTATTGAAAGAAAAATACAAAAGTTTTGACCGGGATGCCAGTTTTTTAGATTCAAATTACCTGGCTTTCCCAGGTTTTCCATGAGCATTCCCAGAGATGTTCCCTGATATCTTTTAACCTACAATTTAGTAAAATTTTACCCATATTTTAACAAACATTTCCCATTTGCAACCAAAATTAAATTCCCCAACTTTTCCCAAGCCATTTGTACAAGTAATTATAATCCCCAGACTTTTCCCAAACCATTTGCACTAGGAATTATAATTTCCCGACGTTTCCATAATATTTGTACTAGTAATTACAATTTCCCGACGTTTCCATAATATTTGTACTAGTAATTACAATTTCCCGACGTTTCCATAATATTTGTACTAGTAATTACAATTCCCCGACGTTTCCATAATATTTGTACTAGTAATTACAATTCCCCGACGTTTCCATAATATTTGTACTAGTAATTACAATTCCCCGACGTTTCCATAATATTTGTACTAGTAATTACAATTCCCCGACGTTTCCATAATATTTGTACTAGTAATTACAATTCCCCGACGTTTCCATAATATTTGTACTAGTAATTACAATTCCCCGACGTTTCCATAATATTTGTACTAGTAATTACAATTCCCCGACGTTTCCATAATATTTGTACTAGTAATTACAATTCCCCGACGTTTCCATAATATTTGTACTAGTAATTACAATTCCCCGACGTTTCCATAATATTTGTACTAGTAATTACAATTCCCCGACGTTTCCATAATATTTGTACTAGTAATTACAATTCCCCGACGTTTCCATAATATTTGTACTAGTAATTACAATTCCCCGACGTTTCCATAATATTTGTACTAGTAATTACAATTCCCCGACGTTTCCATAATATTTGTACTAGTAATTACAATTCCCCGACGTTTCCATAATATTTGTACTAGTAATTACAATTCCCCGACGTTTCCATAATATTTGTACTAGTAATTACAATTCCCCACCTTTTCCAGGACATTTGTACTAGTAATTACAATTCCCCACCTTTTCCAGGACATTTGTACTAGCAACTATAATTCCAATTTCCCGACTTTTTCATGACATTTGTACTAGCAACTATAATTCCAATTTCCCGACTTTTTCATGACATTTGTACTAGCAACTATAATTCCAATTTCCCGACTTATAATAAATAAATCAACGTTTTAATCCGAAACGAGGTAGTCAAAAATTATATTATATAGTTTGGCATGTCATCTTTCCCCTGCTGATAATAACTGCTCGCTCCCACCACAATGATGATACACTTACTAAAAACTAAAACCAAAATAAACCATAAAACACACATAATAAAATATTGTGCAGACCGCATCAGCCTAGACACGAATAATTTAAAAACCAAGGGTTATAATTAAATATCAAAAGATTCTGGCGGCGATTTTCGCCAAGAACATTTTTCTAGCGTAAGTTTCGTAATAAAAGACGTAACCATCACAAGCGTAGATCAATTTCGTAGAAATTCAAATTATATAGAACCCCACAGCCTGGCTGTTAATAAATAAAAAACTAAAAAACTAAAATTGTAATTTCCTTTCTACCACATCAGATTCAGCCTTATTTAATCTACTAAACAACACGACCAGGAAGTCAGCTAGACATTTTTATTATTATTCCTCCAGCAGCGTCAGCGTCGAAAAAACAACAAAAACAGCAGTCGAGCTGCTTTTAATACGATACCGGTATTTAAATTACTGGCGCTCGGTTTATTCTCTAAAAAAAATCGTCCTTTTAAAACGTTAAATCTTACCGTAGGGAATCTACAATCGTGCCAAAAAAACCGTTATAAGACTTACCTCAGAATACTTGAAAATCTCGAAGCAGATCTCGTTAGTTTCACTACGAATTTGGCAAAGGCCTATCGATTATTTAAAAACTGTTATCTATTTTTCCTGCTAAAACGACTTCTGGTAATTATGTTGGGGGATATAACGCGTTGTCACTTGTCAGTAACGACCGAGAAATGTATAATTCTGAAAAGCGCGTATTCGGCTTATTTTGAATAAAATTCCGCGCGACGCGTTGCCAGAACGTTGACTGCTCGTTTAATTCGAAAACCCGTTCGAAGACGCGTTTTAAGGCAGGCGAAGATGAACGAGTGACGTCACCGACAGAAGCGGCGAAAAGAACGGCCGTGATTGGCGGAGGGTTGGTTGCCCCTGGAGACCGGGCTAGTCTTCCGACTCTCGCTCAACTTCCGCGTTTCGCTGAAGATGCGAATCACTGGATAAATAAGAGGGAGAAAAGATGAAAGTAGGGGATTTTTATTGGCTCGATGGCCGAGGCTCGTCTCGCTAAACCTAAAATGCCAGAACTATAAAAAATGCATTTACAGTGACCGACGTGACGTGTCCTTGAGGACGGGCGTTCGTTATTTATCGCCGGCAAAGAATGAATTAATAAAACTAACGATGCAACTCGGAATAGGACGAGATTCAAACACCCTTGATCAAATTTGAGATTTCAAAGTGGCTATTAAAGGACCTATAAATCTAGTAGCTTGTCCTCCGTTCTCGAAGTATAGTGTTTCGTCTATTTGTTGAAGTAATGACTACCGTATTACGATGATGGTAATAAATTAAAGAAGAGTGTTTATATTTGCCAATTTTAGGTTAAGATTCAATAATTTCAATACGAAAGTGATCTAATTTTCTGTAGGCCTTGGCCTCAATTAAAATTTAAAGGTCGAAAGTTGTACACAGCGCCAAGTTCGTTTGCGGAGGATGCGTGAACTTCATAATAAAGTCAATAATGTTTTTAAAAAGTGACTTTATATTTGTGAAGCAAACTTTGTCTTATTAACACGATAATCACGCCATCTACCGCCATTTCCTTGTACTATAGAGTCTATAACTTCACTAGGCGAAAAAAAGTACAATTTTTGCTATTTTTTAAAATTTGCTTTGTATTATATTTAACTGATAAACTTGTTCTGTAAATAGGGTTAAATTCAATTGTGCATTGTTTTAGTACGTCTAACTCGCTGTTGTAACTACTTAATTTATATTATTCTGAATAAATTAAACTCTGTTGTTTCGTCTCAATTATTTAAATTAAAATTTTATACCAGGGTAATTACCATTTTCGTAATTTACCTGAGAAAATTGTAAATTACTGTTACCAGGGTAATTTACCGCGTAAATTACCAGGGTAAATTACCGATTCGTATCTCTAGTAACGGAGTGACGTCATCACAAGAAGAAAATCTCCCCCTAGCGAGGCGCTGTCAAAGGCTACGTGTGACGCGTTATCAAGCGGACCCAAAACGGCCGGTAATGCAGTCTGGTGAATAGCTCTCAGTAAAAATAGGAAGTGTCACTCTTATGTAACAATATTATTAACTTATGGTAATATCGGTATAAAATATTTATTTCGGGAAAAAACGTTAAAAGTACGAACAAAACTAAAAGTTCGGGAAATATTATACAGGACTACAGGTTAAGCCAGCCTTAGAAAACTTGTAGTGCGAAAATGTAGCCGAGTGTAGATTGTATAGAATAAAACTACGTATTCATTCCTACAGGTTTCTTCTGCCCGATTTCTAGCGCTCGCTTAACCTTGTAATTATAAGACATTATAGGATTTTGTAAATATAAATGTAGTATAATGAAATGTAATGCAATGTAATATAATGAAATGTAATGAAGTATAATGCAATGCAATGTAATGTAGTGTAATGTAATGTATTATAATGTAATGTAGTGTAATGTAATGTATTATAATGTAATGCAATACTATTTAATGTAATGTAATATAATGCAATGTAATTTAATATAATGTAATGTAATATAGTGTAATGTAATGTAATGTAGTGTAATGTAATGTAATGTAGTGTTATGTAATGTATTATAAATATTATACATAATATATGACGTAACGCAAAAATCGGCACTCCCTCATAACGAAGAGTAATATTTGTAAATAAAATAAATCTACTGCGCGTTAAAATAATTATAATATTTATAACAGTGTTGTAAGTCCACGGAAAATTTTCCGGAAAATGACCGAAGCCTTTTTTCTGAAACATTTTCTGTATTTTTCCGAAAAAATAAAAAGTTTTCATTCCATGATTAGTCTAATATATTGTTTGCAAATTTAAATAAAGCGGCATTTTCGCCTCATTTTGTCGAATCTGAAAGTAAAACTAAACCTATAGACTAGTTTAAACTGATTAACAATGTAACACTATTCATGTTTGGTAGTATGTTTACTGATATTAAACATTTTATATCGATAAAAAGATAAACACATTTAAAACCCTTAAAAAGTAATTTATGTTTCTTTACAACTAAGTACAACACAAAATCTTCCCATTGTATATAACACAGTATGCAAAGGCTTAAGATTTGGAATTTAATTCTAAGACACTATCGTCTAAAACCAATTTGACTGATAATATAGATGTTGTTAAACATCAACCATGCATTTTACTAACTAATTTAATATCTACCTTCAATTAAAAGCGAAAAAATTTAACTATTTATGAAATTCTATTATGTGACAAAACACGTACAGCAAGGTGCAACGGAAAAGCGCTAAAGTTTCTGGCTGCCAGATAATTTTTTAAAGTCGAAACTCGCGACTACCGCCATCTAGTGAGCCAAGTGTTCATTATGTTAAATTGTGACTATGTCGTTTACCCCTATAAAGTAAACTTTCCCCGTGAACATAAGTAAATCCACCTATTCCAGAAAATTTTCCGCATTTTATTTTTCCGGAAAATTAACAACACTAATTTATAATAAATGTAGTAGAAGTTAACGCTAAACTAACGCCCTTAAAAAATTGAAAAGCAATCGATTGAGACGCAAAAGGTTACATCAGCGTACAAATGCGTTATTTTTTGACGTTTGAAAAATTGCCTACGATGAAATCTATTATTTCTTCGAATACGTGAAGAAAATAATAAAAAGAAAACTGAATAAAGTTCTGTTCTAAACAAACAGGCAATGACTACGAAGCCAGACAAATTTTGTTGTTTTAGAGTCGAGACGCTATGCAAATTTTCCGGGTTAAAAATCTCTCAAGATATGATATAGGGCGGGACATTTTAGTTTAGATACCAAAGACACTAAAGTCGCCTATTTATTATAAGTGGCTTTTGCGTGACGGCAACATCTCTACCTTGCCTTTGAACCGTAGTCGCCATCTAGAGCCCAGACCTTTATATTATTTTTACACCAATATAAAAAAGATTTTATCTCTAATCCGAATTACTGGCGTTATCATTGAATAATTAGTCAAATAATAAATGATATTCAAATGATATGCATCAGATAAGGGAGTGTACATGGAGATTTTCATATTAGAGAGAACGCATGTAGGTTCTTGAGAACGTTGAAGCTAGTGTTGTTAATTTTCCGGAAAAATAAAAAATTAAAACATAAATTACTTTTTAAGGGTTTTTAATATTTTAAACTTTTTATCGATATAAAATATCTAATAACAGTAAACATACTACAAAACATTAATAGTGTTAAATTGTTAATAAGTTTGATTCTAGTTTAGAGGTTTAGTTTTACTTTTAGATTCGAAAAAATGAGGCAAAAATTCAGCTTTAAAATATTTAAATTTGCAAATAATATTAGACTAATTATGGAATGAAAATTTTTTATCATTATTTTTGGAAAAATACTGAAAATTTTCCAGAAAAAGGCCTCGGTCATTTTTAGCGGAAAATTTTCCGAAGTTCACTACTTTATACTTTACTTTTAAAAGTAACTAATGAGTTTACTCTTTCAAGTTATTTTTGAAATAAAAAACGTGTTACATTGCAACGTGGGAATTACAACGTTTAAAAATGACCAGAACGTTTAAGGAACTAAATATTAATCACAAAATTTATCACAGAACTATTTGAAAATTACCCTCTTGAAATAAAGTAATTTTTCTAATAATTTAGTCTGTTTCATCAATGACCATAAATATCATAACGTTACTAAGAATAAAAATTTAAACGGAGGAAACACATGGATATTAAAAATCAGCAGTTTAATTAAAACTATCGTGAGCTTCCGACCCGCGGGGGGCGGGTCTTTGTCAAAGTAAATGAAACAATGCAACGTTACCGATATATGTAACGTTTCGAAACAGAACCAAATAAACACATACAAGTTAAAATATTAAAACAACTACAACAAATTAATTTCTAAAGGTCGGATACAATAGTTTTTTTGTCAAACACCCCCCACAGTTCGCTGTTATACTCCCCTCATCTAGATTAAGTCTACCAAAAATCGTTTATGTACACCTTTAATAAATTTTCTTTTAAAATAATTCGATTCCCTGTATAAAAGTTTTGGTTCATTAAAATAGGCCGATAAAAATATTTCGCCTAAGTTGTTCTCTTTCCCTCACTACTAGAGGATTTCGGAAAGGGGGTAGGAAGGGGAAGTAAGTTTGTGACGTATGTTCAACAGCAGCGCCATCTATGTACAGATATCAAAACTATAAAAAACGTTAAAAACCAATTTCGTTTGCTGCAGTATTTTTGTGGGAAACATAAGCCTAGCCAAGAATCCTGGCCTTACGCGAACGTTTCTAAACTTTCTTATGATTCACACGTAAATTATAAGTTAAAAATATAAAATGAATCGTCTAATTGGAATTGGAGGATCTGTTTACTGTTTTATTTAAATGCTATTTAATTTACATTTATCAAAAACCTTAAGGGTGAAGTCTGAGGTTTTGTGTTTCGAGAAAAAAATACTAGATGGCGCTGAAACTCGTCTCTTGGCAGTGTTGCCGGTAATTATTTTCGGCTGAACTTTACGGGCGAATTTAAAACTAAAAGCATTGATTGACAGAAAGTAACAATAGAGCTTCTACCGGAGGATCGGACCGGCGACAACGCGCAGCGAGGGGTCGCTGCTGATTATAAACAGCCCTGCTTGCCAACATGAGGCCAGTCGGAACTTCTAATCTTTCTTTGCAACGCGGGGGGATTTGTCAAGTTAAGTTGTCGCAATTCCCGTTCGTTTTTCCACGTTATTTTACGTATATTTACGGCGTTTTAGGGTCAAGTTAATCTCAAACTTCGCCTCCCCCCGCCCCAATTTCGACCCCCTTATCGAAACCGTGTATGGTCAGAAGTAATAAATAAGTGTGGCACTTTCTTATCGAAACCGTGTATGGTCAGAAGTAATAAATAAGTGTGGCACTTTCTTATCGAAACCGTCTATGGTCAGAAGTAATAAATAAGTGTGGCACTTTATTATCGAAACCGTGTATGGTCAGAAGTAATAAATGAGTGTGGCACTTTCTTATCGAAACCGTGTATGGTCAGAAGTAATAAATAAGTGTGGCACTTTATTATCGAAACCGTGTATGGTCAGAAGTAATAAATAAGTGTGGCACTTTCTTATCGAAACCGTGTATGGTCAGAAGTAATAAATAAGTATGGCACTTTCTTATCGAAGTCGTTTATATGTGGCACAAAATAATATTATCGCCTTCTTGGCGAACTTGTATAGTTTGTATAGTTGGTCTCATTTGATAGAACTCTTTGACGCGCACGCAGTGCCGATAATTTCCGGCCCCTCCGAACAACCCCCTTAAAGGGAAAGTGACCGAAAAAAACAAGTTGGTCTCATTCGATAGAGCTCTTTGACGCGCACGCCGTGCCGTTAATTTCCGCCCCCTCCGGAGAGTTATCGGAAAAAAAATTTGGTCTCATAGAACAATAAAAGTAAAAGAATGGAATCGTCTACGCTCGCGTCTACTTGAAAGAGTGAGACCAAAAATTCCAAAGCAGTCGAACTTAGGGCGTGTTGCAAAAGTCTGCTTTGCTAGAATCAAAAATGTTAAATTCAATGGGCTAGCACTTTGGCAACAGGCCCTTAAGCTGAAAACTATGCGACCATGGGGACAGAATCTCCGTCTTGCCATATTCTTCGTACATAAATACATTCTTGCAATAATATGATTTATGCAGTTGTTAATAATCCATATTAAATATCTGCTCTAAGAAAATACTAATTTAATCACCGAGATAATATAAAATCATATGGCCTCAACAGCTTTTGTATTGGTTTGCCCATCCGGGTATCCTGAGGGTGAGCGGTGGCCACTCTTTAACATAGGATGGTAAATTAAATATCAAACGATAGGAAATCATATGGCCTCAACAGCTTTTGTATTGGTTTGCCCACCCGCGTATCCTGAGGGTGGGCGGTGGCCACTCTTTAACATAGGATGGTAAATTAAATATCAAACGATAGGAAATCATATGGCCTCAACAGCTTTTGTATTGGTTTGCCCATCCGGGTATCCTGAGGGTGGGCGGTGGCCACTCTTTAACATAGGATGGTAAATTAAATATCAAACGCTAGGAAATCATATGGCCTCAACAGCTTTTGTATTGGTTTGCCCATCCGGGTATCCTGAGGGTGGGCGGTGGCCACTCTTTAACATAGGATGGTAAATTATATATCAAAAGATACGAAATCACATGGCCTCAACAGCTTTTGTATTGGTTTGCCCACCCGCGTATCCTGAGGGTCGGCGGTGGCCACTCTTTAACATAGGATGGTAAATTAAATATCAAACGATAGGAAATCATATGGCCTCAACAGCTTTTGTATTGGTTTGCCCATCCGGGTATCCTGAGGGTGGGCGGTGGCCACTCTTTAACATAGGATGGTAAATTAAATATCAAACGCTAGGAAATCATATGGCCTCAACAGCTTTTGTATTGGTTTGCCCATCCGGGTATCCTGAGGGTGGGCGGTGGCCACTCTTTAACATAGGATGGTAAATTATATATCAAAAGATACGAAATCACATGGCCTCAACAGCTTTTGTATTGGTTTGCCCACCCGCGTATCCTGAGGGTGGGCGGTGGCCACTCTTTAACATAGGATGGTAAATTAAATATCAAACGATAGGAAATCATATGGCCTCAACAGCTTTTGTATTGGTTTGCCCATCCGGGTATCCTGAGGGTGGGCGGTGGCCACTCTTTAACATAGGATGGTAAATTAAATATCAAACGCTAGGAAATCATATGGCCTCAACAGCTTTTGTATTGGTTTGCCCATCCGGGTATCCTGAGGGTGGGCGGTGGCCACTCTTTAACATAGGATGGTAAATTATATATCAAAAGATACGAAATCACATGGCCTCAACAGCTTTTGTATTGGTTTGCCCACCCGCGTATCCTGAGGGTGGGCGGTGGCCACTCTTTAACATAGGATGGTAAATTAAATATCAAACGATAGGAAATCATATGGCCTCAACAGCTTTTGTATTGGTTTGCCCATCCGGGTATCCTGAGGGTGGGCGGTGGCCACTCTTTAACATAGGATGGTAAATTAAATATCAAACGCTAGGAAATCATATGGCCTCAACAGCTTTTGTATTGGTTTGCCCATCCGGGTATCCTGAGGGTGGGCGGTGGCCACTCTTTAACATAGGATGGTAAATTAAATATCAAACGCTAGGAAATCATATGGCCTCAACAGCTTTTGTATTGGTTTGCCCATCCGGGTATCCTGAGGGTGGGCGGTGGCCACTCTTTAACATAGGATGGTAAATTAAATATCAAACGCTAGGAAATCATATGGCCTCAACAGCTTTTGTATTGGTTTGCCCATCCGGGTATCCTGAGGGTGGGCGGTGGCCACTCTTTAACATAGGATGGTAAATTAAATATCAAACGCTAGGAAATCATATGGCCTCAACAGCTTTTGTATTGGTTTGCCCACCCGCGTACCCTGAGGGTGGGCGGTGGCCACTCTTTAACATAGGATGGTAAATTAAATATCAAACGCTAGGAAATCATATGGCCTCAACAGCTTTTGTATTGGTTTGCCCATCCGGGTATCCTGAGGGTGGGCGGTGGCCACTCTTTAACATAGGATGGTAAATTAAATATCAAACGCTAGGAAATCATATGGCCTCAACAGCTTTTGTATTGGTTTGCCCATCCGGGTATCCTGAGGGTGGGCGGTGGCCACTCTTTAACATAGGATGGTAAATTAAATATCAAACGCTAGGAAATCATATGGCCTCAACAGCTTTTGTATTGGTTTGCCCATCCGGGTATCCTGAGGGTGGGCGGTGGCCACTCTTTAACATAGGATGGTAAATTAAATATCAAACGCTAGGAAATCATATGGCCTCAACAGCTTTTGTATTGGTTTGCCCATCCAGGTATCCTGAGGGTGGGCGGTGGCCACTCTTTAACATAGGATGGTAAATTAAATATCAAACGCTAGGAAATCATATGGCCTCAACAGCTTTTGTATTGGTTTGCCCACCCGCGTATCCTGAGGGTGGGCGGTGGCCACTATTTAACATAGGATGGTAAATTAAATATCAAACGATAGGAAATCATATGGACTCAACAGCTTTTGTATTGGTTTGCCCATCCGGGTATCCTGAGGGTGGGCGGTGGCCACTCTTTAACATAGGATGGTAAATTAAATATCAAACGCTAGGAAATCATATGGCCTCAACAGCTTTTGTATTGGTTTGCCCTACCGCGTATCCTGAGGGTGGGCGGTGGCCACTCTTTAACATAGAATGGTAAATTAAATATCAAACGCTAGGAAATCATATGGCCTCAACAGCTTTTGTATTGGTTTGCCCATCCGGGTATCCTGAGGGTGGGCGGTGGCCACTCTTTAACATAGGATGGTAAATTAAATATCAAACGCTAGGAAATCATATGGCCTCAACAGCTTTTGTATTGGTTTGCCCATCCGGGTATCCTGAGGGTGGGCGGTGGCCACTATTTAACATAGGATGGTAAATTAAATATCAAACGATAGGAAATCATATGGACTCAACAGCTTTTGTATTGGTTTGCCCATCCGGGTATCCTGAGGGTGGGCGGTGGCCACTCTTTAACATAGGATGGTAAATTAAATATCAAACGCTAGGAAATCATATGGCCTCAACAGCTTTTGTATTGGTTTGCCCATCCGGGTATCCTGAGGGTGGGCGGTGGCCACTCTTTAACATAGGATGGTAAATTAAATATCAAACGCTAGGAAATCATATGGCCTCAACAGCTTTTGTATTGGTTTGCCCATCCGGGTATCCTGAGGGTGGGCGGTGGCCACTCTTTAACATAGGATGGTAAATTAAATATCAAACGCTAGGAAATCATATGGCCTCAACAGCTTTTGTATTGGTTTGCCCATCCGGGTATCCTGAGGGTGGGCGGTGGCCACTCTTTAACATAGGATGGTAAATTAAATATCAAACGCTAGGAAATCATATGGCCTCAACAGCTTTTGTATTGGTTTGCCCACCCGCGTATCCTGAGGGTGGGCGGTGGCCACTCTTTAACATAGGATGGTAAATTAAATATCAAACGCTAGGAAATCATATGGCCTCAACAGCTTTTGTATTGGTTTGCCCATCCGGGTATCCTGAGGGTGGGCGGTGGCCACTCTTTAACATAGGATGGTAAATTAAATATCAAACGCTAGGAAATCATATGGCCTCAACAGCTTTTGTATTGGTTTGCCCATACGGGTATCCTGAGGGTGGGCGGTGGCCACTCTTTAACATAGGATGGTAAATTAAATATCAAACGCTAGGAAATCATATGGCCTCAACAGCTTTTGTATTGGTTTGCCCATCCGGGTATCCTGAGGGTGGGCGGTGGCCACTCTTTAACATAGGATGGTAAATTAAATATCAAACGCTAGGAAATCATATGGCCTCAACAGCTTTTGTATTGGTTTGCCCATCCGGGTATCCTGAGGGTGGGCGGTGGCCACTATTTAACATAGGATGGTAAATTAAATATCAAACGCTAGGAAATCATATGGCCTCAACAGCTTTTGTATTGGTTTGCCCATCCGGGTATCCTGAGGGTGGGCGGTGGCCACTCTTTAACATAGGATGGTAAATTAAATATCAAACGCTAGGAAATCATATGGCCTCAACAGCTTTTGTATTGGTTTGCCCACCCGCGTATCCTGAGGGTGGGCGGTGGCCACTATTTAACATAGGATGGTAAATTAAATATCAAACGATAGGAAATCATATGGACTCAACAGCTTTTGTATTGGTTTGCCCATCCGGGTATCCTGAGGGTGGGCGGTGGCCACTCTTTAACATAGGATGGTAAATTAAATATCAAACGATAGGAAATCATATGGACTCAACAGCTTTTGTATTGGTTTGCCCATCCGGGTATCCTGAGGGTGGGCGGTGGCCACTATTTAACATAGGATGGTAAATTAAATATCAAACGCTAGGAAATCATATGGCCTCAACAGCTTTTGTATTGGTTTGCCCATCCGGGTATCCTGAGGGTGGGCGGTGGCCACTCTTTAACATAGGATGGTAAATTAAATATCAAACGCTAGGAAATCATATGGCCTCAACAGCTTTTGTATTGGTTTGCCCACCCGCGTATCCTGAGGGTGGGCGGTGGCCACTATTTAACATAGGATGGTAAATTAAATATCAAACGATAGGAAATCATATGGACTCAACAGCTTTTGTATTGGTTTGCCCATCCGGGTATCCTGAGGGTGGGCGGTGGCCACTCTTTAACATAGGATGGTAAATTAAATATCAAACGCTAGGAAATCATATGGCCTCAACAGCTTTTGTATTGGTTTGCCCACCCGCGTATCCTGAGGGTGGGCGGTGGCCACTCTTTAACATAGAATGGTAAATTAAATATCAAACGCTAGGAAATCATATGGCCTCAACAGCTTTTGTATTGGTTTGCCCATCCGGGTATCCTGAGGGTGGGCGGTGGCCACTCTTTAACATAGGATGGTAAATTAAATATCAAACGCTAGGAAATCATATGGCCTCAACAGCTTTTGTATTGGTTTGCCCATCCGGGTATCCTGAGGGTGGGCGGTGGCCACTATTTAACATAGGATGGTAAATTAAATATCAAACGATAGGAAATCATATGGACTCAACAGCTTTTGTATTGGTTTGCCCATCCGGGTATCCTGAGGGTGGGCGGTGGCCACTCTTTAACATAGGATGGTAAATTAAATATCAAACGCTAGGAAATCATATGGCCTCAACAGCTTTTGTATTGGTTTGCCCATCCGGGTATCCTGAGGGTGGGCGGTGGCCACTCTTTAACATAGGATGGTAAATTAAATATCAAACGCTAGGAAATCATATGGCCTCAACAGCTTTTGTATTGGTTTGCCCATCCGGGTATCCTGAGGGTGGGCGGTGGCCACTCTTTAACATAGGATGGTAAATTAAATATCAAACGCTAGGAAATCATATGGCCTCAACAGCTTTTGTATTGGTTTGCCCACCCGCGTATCCTGAGGGTGGGCGGTGTCCACTCTTTAACATAGGATGGTAAATTAAATATCAAACGCTAGGAAATCATATGGCCTCAACAGCTTTTGTATTGGTTTGCCCATCCGGGTATCCTGAGGGTGGGCGGTGGCCACTCTTTAACATAGGATGGTAAATTAAATATCAAACGCTAGGAAATCATATGGCCTCAACAGCTTTTGTATTGGTTTGCCCATCCGGGTATCCTGAGGGTGGGCGGTGGCCACTCTTTAACATAGGATGGTAAATTAAATATCAAACGCTAGGAAATCATATGGTCTCAACAGCTTTTGTATTGGTTTGCCCACCCGCGTATCCTGAGGGTGGGCGGTGGTCACTATTTAACATAGGATGGTAAATTAAATATCAAACGCTAGGAAATCATATGGTCTCAACAGCTTTTGTATTGGTTTGCCCATCCGGGTATCCTGAGGGTGGGCGGTGGCCACTCTTTAACATAGGATGGTAAATTAAATATCAAACGATAGGAAATCATATGGACTCAACAGCTTTTGTATTGGTTTGCCCATCCGGGTATCCTGAGGGTGGGCGGTGGCCACTATTTAACATAGGATGGTAAATTAAATATCAAACGCTAGGAAATCATATGGCCTCAACAGCTTTTGTATTGGTTTGCCCATCCGGGTATCCTGAGGGTGGGCGGTGGCCACTCTTTAACATAGGATGGTAAATTAAATATCAAACGCTAGGAAATCATATGGCCTCAACAGCTTTTGTATTGGTTTGCCCATCCGGGTATCCTGAGGGTGGGCGGTGGCCACTCTTTAACATAGGATGGTAAATTAAATATCAAACGCTAGGAAATCATATGGCCTCAACAGCTTTTGTATTGGTTTGCCCATCCGGGTATCCTGAGGGTGGGCGGTGGCCACTCTTTAACATAGGATGGTAAATTAAATATCAAACGCTAGGAAATCATATGGCCTCAACAGCTTTTGTATTGGTTTGCCCACCCGCGTATCCTGAGGGTGGGCGGTGGCCACTCTTTAACATAGGATGGTAAATTAAATATCAAACGCTAGGAAATCATATGGCCTCAACAGCTTTTGTATTGGTTTGCCCATCCGGGTATCCTGAGGGTGGGCGGTGGCCACTCTTTAACATAGGATGGTAAATTAAATATCAAACGCTAGGAAATCATATGGCCTCAACAGCTTTTGTATTGGTTTGCCCATCCGCGTATCCTGAGGGTGGGCGGTGGTCACTATTTAACATAGGATGGTAAATTAAATATCAAACGCTAGGAAATCATATGGCCTCAACAGCTTTTGTATTGGTTTGCCCATCCGGGTATCCTGAGGGTGGGCGGTGGCCACTCTTTAACATAGGATGGTAAATTAAATATCAAACGCTAGGAAATCATATGGCCTCAACAGCTTTTGTATTGGTTTGCCCATCCGGGTATCCTGAGGGTGGGCGGTGGCCACTCTTTAACATAGGATGGTAAATTAAATATCAAACGCTAGGAAATCATATGGCCTCAACAGCTTTTGTATTGGTTTGCCCATCCGGGTATCCTGAGGGTGGGCGGTGGCCACTCTTTAACATAGGATGGTAAATTAAATATCAAACGCTAGGAAATCATATGGCCTCAACAGCTTTTGTATTGGTTTGCCCACCCGCGTATCCTGAGGGTGGGCGGTGGCCACTCTTTAACATAGGATGGTAAATTAAATATCAAACGCTAGGAAATCATATGGCCTCAACAGCTTTTGTATTGGTTTGCCCATCCGGGTATCCTGAGGGTGGGCGGTGGCCACTCTTTAACATAGGATGGTAAATTAAATATCAAACGCTAGGAAATCATATGGCCTCAACAGCTTTTGTATTGGTTTGCCCATCCGCGTATCCTGAGGGTGGGCGGTGGTCACTATTTAACATAGGATGGTAAATTAAATATCAAACGCTAGGAAATCATATGGCCTCATTAGCTTTTGCATTGGTTTGCCCATCCGGGTATCCTGAGGGTGGGCGGTGGCCACTCTTTAACATAGGATGGTAAATTAAATATCAAACGCTAGGAAATCATATGGCCTCAACAGCTTTTGTATTGGTTTGCCCATCCGGGTATCCTGAGGGTGGGCGGTGGCCACTCTTTAACATAGGATGGTAAATTAAATATCAAACGCTAGGAAATCATATGGCCTCAACAGCTTTTGTATTGGTTTGCCCATCCGGGTATCCTGAGGGTGGGCGGTGGCCACTCTTTAACATAGGATGGTAAATTAAATATCAAACGCTAGGAAATCATATGGCCTCAACAGCTTTTGTATTGGTTTGCCCATCCGGGTATCCTGAGGGTGGGCGGTGGCCACTCTTTAACATAGGATGGTAAATTAAATATCAAACGCTAGGAAATCATATGGCCTCAACAGCTTTTGTATTGGTTTGCCCACCCGCGTATCCTGAGGGTGGGCGGTGGCCACTATTTAACATAGGATGGTAAATTAAATATCAAACGATAGGAAATCATATGGACTCAACAGCTTTTGTATTGGTTTGCCCATCCGGGTATCCTGAGGGTGGGCGGTGGCCACTCTTTAACATAGGATGATAAATTAAATATCAAACGATAGGAAATCATATGGACTCAACAGCTTTTGTATTGGTTTGCCCATCCGGGTATCCTGAGGGTGGGCGGTGGCCACTATTTAACATAGGATGGTAAATTAAATATCAAACGCTAGGAAATCATATGGCCTCAACAGCTTTTGTATTGGTTTGCCCATCCGGGTATCCTGAGGGTGGGCGGTGGCCACTCTTTAACATAGGATGGTAAATTAAATATCAAACGCTAGGAAATCATATGGCCTCAACAGCTTTTGTATTGGTTTGCCCACCCGCGTATCCTGAGGGTGGGCGGTTGGCCACTATTTAACATAGGATGGTAAATTAAATATCAAACGATAGGAAATCATATGGACTCAACAGCTTTTGTATTGGTTTGCCCATCCGGGTATCCTGAGGGTGGGCGGTGGCCACTCTTTAACATAGGATGGTAAATTAAATATCAAACGCTAGGAAATCATATGGCCTCAACAGCTTTTGTATTGGTTTGCCCACCCGCGTATCCTGAGGGTGGGCGGTGGCCACTCTTTAACATAGAATGGTTAATTAAATATCAAACGCTAGGAAATCATATGGCCTCAACAGCTTTTGTATTGGTTTGCCCATCCGGGTATCCTGAGGGTGGGCGGTGGCCACTCTTTAACATAGGATGGTAAATTAAATATCAAACGCTAGGAAATCATATGGCCTCAACAGCTTTTGTATTGGTTTGCCCATCCGGGTATCCTGAGGGTGGGCGGTGGCCACTATTTAACATAGGATGGTAAATTAAATATCAAACGATAGGAAATCATATGGACTCAACAGCTTTTGTATTGGTTTGCCCATCCGGGTATCCTGAGGGTGGGCGGTGGCCACTCTTTAACATAGGATGGTAAATTAAATATCAAACGCTAGGAAATCATATGGCCTCAACAGCTTTTGTATTGGTTTGCCCATCCGGGTATCCTGAGGGTGGGCGGTGGCCACTCTTTAACATAGGATGGTAAATTAAATATCAAACGCTAGGAAATCATATGGCCTCAACAGCTTTTGTATTGGTTTGCCCATCCGGGTATCCTGAGGGTGGGCGGTGGCCACTCTTTAACATAGGATGGTAAATTAAATATCAAACGCTAGGAAATCATATGGCCTCAACAGCTTTTGTATTGGTTTGCCCATCCGGGTATCCTGAGGGTGGGCGGTGGCCACTCTTTAACATAGGATGGTAAATTAAATATCAAACGCTAGGAAATCATATGGCCTCAACAGCTTTTGTATTGGTTTGCCCATCCGGGTATCCTGAGGGTGGGCGGTGGCCACTCTTTAACATAGGATGGTAAATTAAATATCAAACGCTAGGAAATCATATGGCCTCAACAGCTTTTGTATTGGTTTGCCCACCCGCGTATCCTGAGGGTGGGCGGTGGCCACTATTTAACATAGGATGGTAAATTAAATATCAAACGATAGGAAATCATATGGACTCAACAGCTTTTGTATTGTTTTGCCCATCCGGGTATCCTGAGGGTGGGCGGTGGCCACTCTTTAACATAGGATGATAAATTAAATATCAAACGATAGGAAATCATATGGACTCAACAGCTTTTGTATTGGTTTGCCCATCCGGGTATCCTGAGGGTGGGCGGTGGCCACTATTTAACATAGGATGGTAAATTAAATATCAAACGCTAGGAAATCATATGGCCTCAACAGCTTTTGTATTGGTTTGCCCATCCGGGTATCCTGAGGGTGGGCGGTGGCCACTCTTTAACATAGGATGGTAAATTAAATATCAAACGCTAGGAAATCATATGGCCTCAACAGCTTTTGTATTGGTTTGCCCACCCGCGTATCCTGAGGGTGGGCGGTGGCCACTATTTAACATAGGATGGTAAATTAAATATCAAACGATAGGAAATCATATGGACTCAACAGCTTTTGTATTGGTTTGCCCATCCGGGTATCCTGAGGGTGGGCGGTGGCCACTCTTTAACATAGGATGGTAAATTAAATATCAAACGCTAGGAAATCATATGGCCTCAACAGCTTTTGTATTGGTTTGCCCACCCGCGTATCCTGAGGGTGGGCGGTGGCCACTCTTTAACATAGAATGGTTAATTAAATATCAAACGCTAGGAAATCATATGGCCTCAACAGCTTTTGTATTGGTTTGCCCATCCGGGTATCCTGAGGGTGGGCGGTGGCCACTCTTTAACATAGGATGGTAAATTAAATATCAAACGCTAGGAAATCATATGGCCTCAACAGCTTTTGTATTGGTTTGCCCATCCGGGTATCCTGAGGGTGGGCGGTGGCCACTATTTAACATAGGATGGTAAATTAAATATCAAACGATAGGAAATCATATGGACTCAACAGCTTTTGTATTGGTTTGCCCATCCGGGTATCCTGAGGGTGGGCGGTGGCCACTCTTTAACATAGGATGGTAAATTAAATATCAAACGCTAGGAAATCATATGGCCTCAACAGCTTTTGTATTGGTTTGCCCATCCGGGTATCCTGAGGGTGGGCGGTGGCCACTCTTTAACATAGGATGGTAAATTAAATATCAAACGCTAGGAAATCATATGGCCTCAACAGCTTTTGTATTGGTTTGCCCATCCGGGTATCCTGAGGCTGGGCGGTGGCCACTCTTTAACATAGGATGGTAAATTAAATATCAAACGCTAGGAAATCATATGGCCTCAACAGCTTTTGTATTGGTTTGCCCACCCGCGTATCCTGAGGGTGGGCGGTGGCCACTCTTTAACATAGGATGGTAAATTAAATATCAAACGCTAGGAAATCATATGGCCTCAACAGCTTTTGTATTGGTTTGCCCATCCGGGTATCCTGAGGGTGGGCGGTGGCCACTCTTTAACATAGGATGGTAAATTAAATATCAAACGATAGGAAATCATATGGACTCAACAGCTTTTGTATTGGTTTGCCCATCCGGGTATCCTGAGGGTGGGCGGTGGCCACTCTTTAACATAGGATGGTAAATTAAATATCAAACGCTAGGAAATCATATGGCCTCAACAGCTTTTGTATTGGTTTGCCCACCCGCGTATCCTGAGGGTGGGCGGTGGCCACTCTTTAACATAGAATGGTTAATTAAATATCAAACGCTAGGAAATCATATGGCCTCAACAGCTTTTGTATTGGTTTGCCCATCCGGGTATCCTGAGGGTGGGCGGTGGCCACTCTTTAACATAGGATGGTAAATTAAATATCAAACGCTAGGAAATCATATGGCCTCAACAGCTTTTGTATTGGTTTGCCCATCCGGGTATCCTGAGGGTGGGCGGTGGCCACTATTTAACATAGGATGGTAAATTAAATATCAAACGATAGGAAATCATATGGACTCAACAGCTTTTGTATTGGTTTGCCCATCCGGGTATCCTGAGGGTGGGCGGTGGCCACTCTTTAACATAGGATGGTAAATTAAATATCAAACGCTAGGAAATCATATGGCCTCAACAGCTTTTGTATTGGTTTGCCCATCCGGGTATCCTGAGGGTGGGCGGTGGCCACTCTTTAACATAGGATGGTAAATTAAATATCAAACGCTAGGAAATCATATGGCCTCAACAGCTTTTGTATTGGTTTGCCCATCCGGGTATCCTGAGGGTGGGCGGTGGCCACTCTTTAACATAGGATGGTAAATTAAATATCAAACGCTAGGAAATCATATGGCCTCAACAGCTTTTGTATTGGTTTGCCCACCCGCGTATCCTGAGGGTGGGCGGTGGCCACTCTTTAACATAGGATGGTAAATTAAATATCAAACGCTAGGAAATCATATGGCCTCAACAGCTTTTGTATTGGTTTGCCCATCCGGGTATCCTGAGGGTGGGCGGTGGCCACTCTTTAACATAGGATGGTAAATTAAATATCAAACGCTAGGAAATCATATGGTCTCAACAGCTTTTGTATTGGTTTGCCCACCCGCGTATCCTGAGGGTGGGCGGTGGTCACTATTTAACATAGGATGGTAAATTAAATATCAAACGCTAGGAAATCATATGGTCTCAACAGCTTTTGTATTGGTTTGCCCATCCGGGTATCCTGAGGGTGGGCGGTGGCCACTCTTTAACATAGGATGGTAAATTAAATATCAAACGCTAGGAAATCATATGGCCTCAACAGCTTTTGTATTGGTTTGCCCATCCGGGTATCCTGAGGGTGGGCGGTGGCCACTATTTAACATAGGATGGTAAATTAAATATCAAACGCTAGGAAATCATATGGCCTCAACAGCTTTTGTATTGGTTTGCCCATCCGGGTATCCTGAGGGTGGGCGGTGGCCACTCTTTAACATAGGATGGTAAATTAAATATCAAACGCTAGGAAATCATATGGCCTCAACAGCTTTTGTATTGGTTTGCCCATCCGGGTATCCTGAGGGTGGGCGGTGGCCACTATTTAACATAGGATGGTAAATTAAATATCAAACGATAGGAAATCATATGGACTCAACAGCTTTTGTATTGGTTTGCCCATCCGGGTATCCTGAGGGTGGGCGGTGGCCACTCTTTAACATAGGATGGTAAATTAAATATCAAACGCTAGGAAATCATATGGCCTCAACAGCTTTTGTATTGGTTTGCCCATCCGGGTATCCTGAGGGTGGGCGGTGGCCACTCTTTAACATAGGATGGTAAATTAAATATCAAACGCTAGGAAATCATATGGCCTCAACAGCTTTTGTATTGGTTTGCCCATCCGGGTATCCTGAGGGTGGGCGGTGGCCACTCTTTAACATAGGATGGTAAATTAAATATCAAACGCTAGGAAATCATATGGCCTCAACAGCTTTTGTATTGGTTTGCCCACCCGCGTATCCTGAGGGTGGGCGGTGGCCACTCTTTAACATAGGATGGTAAATTAAATATCAAACGCTAGGAAATCATATGGCCTCAACAGCTTTTGTATTGGTTTGCCCATCCGGGTATCCTGAGGGTGGGCGGTGGCCACTCTTTAACATAGGATGGTAAATTAAATATCAAACGCTAGGAAATCATATGGTCTCAACAGCTTTTGTATTGGTTTGCCCACCCGCGTATCCTGAGGGTGGGCGGTGGTCACTATTTAACATAGGATGGTAAATTAAATATCAAACGCTAGGAAATCATATGGTCTCAACAGCTTTTGTATTGGTTTGCCCATCCGGGTATCCTGAGGGTGGGCGGTGGCCACTCTTTAACATAGGATGGTAAATTAAATATCAAACGCTAGGAAATCATATGGCCTCAACAGCTTTTGTATTGGTTTGCCCATCCGGGTATCCTGAGGGTGGGCGGTGGCCACTATTTAACATAGGATGGTAAATTAAATATCAAACGCTAGGAAATCATATGGCCTCAACAGCTTTTGTATTGGTTTGCCCATCCGGGTATCCTGAGGGTGGGCGGTGGCCACTCTTTAACATAGGATGGTAAATTAAATATCAAACGCTAGGAAATCATATGGCCTCAACAGCTTTTGTATTGGTTTGCCCATCCGGGTATCCTGAGGGTGGGCGGTGGCCACTCTTTAACATAGGATGGTAAATTAAATATCAAACGCTAGGAAATCATATGGCCTCAACAGCTTTTGTATTGGTTTGCCCACCCGCGTATCCTGAGGGTGGGCGGTGGCCACTCTTTAACATAGGATGGTAAATTAAATATCAAACGCTAGGAAATCATATGGCCTCAACAGCTTTTGTATTGGTTTGCCCATCCGGGTATCCTGAGGGTGGGCGGTGGCCACTATTTAACATAGGATGGTAAATTAAATATCAAACGCTAGGAAATCATATGGCCTCAACAGCTTTTGTATTGGTTTGCCCATCCGGGTATCCTGAGGGTGGGCGGTGGCCACTCTTTAACATAGGATGGTAAATTAAATATCAAACGCTAGGAAATCATATGGCCTCAACAGCTTTTGTATTGGTTTGCCCATCCGGGTATCCTGAGGGTGGGCGGTGGCCACTCTTTAACATAGGATGGTAAATTAAATATCAAACGCTAGGAAATCATATGGCCTCAACAGCTTTTGTATTGGTTTGCCCACCCGCGTATCCTGAGGGTGGGCGGTGGCCACTCTTTAACATAGGATGGTAAATTAAATATCAAACGCTAGGAACTCATATGGCCTCAACAGCTTTTGTATTGGTTTGCCCATCCGGGTATCCTGAGGGTGGGCGGTGGCCACTCTTTAACATAGGATGGTAAATTAAATATCAAACGCTAGGAAATCATATGGCCTCAACAGCTTTTGTATTGGTTTGCCCATCCGGGTATCCTGAGGGTGGGCGGTGGCCACTCTTTAACATAGGATGGTAAATTAAATATCAAACGCTAGGAAATCATATGGTCTCAACAGCTTTTGTATTGGTTTGCCCACCCGCGTATCCTGAGGGTGGGCGGTGGTCACTATTTAACATAGGATGGTAAATTAAATATCAAACGCTAGGAAATCATATGGTCTCAACAGCTTTTGTATTGGTTTGCCCATTTGGGTATCCTGAGGGTGGGCGGTGGCCACTCTTTAACATAGGATGGTAAATTAAATATCAAACGCTAGGAAATCATATGGCCTCAACAGCTTTTGTATTGGTTTGCCCATCCGGGTATCCTGAGGGTGGGCGGTGGCCACTATTTAACATAGGATGGTAAATTAAATATCAAACGCTAGGAAATCATATGGCCTCAACAGCTTTTGTATTGGTTTGCCCACCCGCGTATCCTTAGGGTGGGCGGTGGCCACTCTTTAACATAGGATGGTAAATTATATATCAAACAATAGGAAATCACATGGCCTCAACAGCTTTTAAATTGGTTTGCCCACCCGGGTATCCTGAGGGTGGGCGGCACCCACTCTTTAACTTAGGATGGCAATTTATATATCAAACGATAAGAAATCACGTAGCCTCAACAGTTTTTGTATTAGTTTGCCTAGCTGTGTCTACTAAGGGTGTATGGGCTTGCCCACTCGAATACACTGATGTGGAACTAATATTACGGCCTGGGCCGACTTGTTCTACCTGCTAACGGCGGGTGGTTCCAATTATCGTAATTCGTGGAAATGGGATTTTCTTTTGTCGCTTAAGTGATTGACAGACTGTCTTCGAAAGTCCTATACATTCCAAATATCTCACAGTAGCGACATCTCTGATCTTTCGATTTAAAAAAAGAAAAAGCGGTGGGGTTTCAGTAAAACATTAATTTTTAATAGTACAATTCATTCGTCAACTTCGATAAAGATTCATTAAATACCATGTTGGTTTCTCTACATTTCAAAGGTTCAACCATAGTTATCTGACAAGTCGTATTTGAATTATTATGACAAATAGAAAGTTACGTTTATTAATTTGTATTTAATTAAATTTTAGTATTAGATTTACGAAATGCACTCATTAACTATTTCCAACCTTTTACTTCAAAGCGCCGCAAACCGTTTATTTTTATCAGTATTAGTTATTCTGTAACTAGTTCAAGAAAAAACAATGTTTTTCTGAACTTACCTCAGACTTCCCCCTTTGGAGAATCCATCGCTTCAAGCTTGCCGATTCGCGAATTGCGAATTCGTTAGACTGCAAAAAAAATCGTCGAAGTTGGCCGTAAATTCCGACCAATCAGAGAAATCCTCTTTTTCGCGGGTTTACGCGGAGGGAGTACTGATGGGAAGTCTCCTCGTAGGATAATATTTTTATCGGCCTATTGATCGCGTGGTGCTCATTTTTTCTAGATTTCCAAATATGGTCTGCCATACCATTTTTAGGGTCACCCATTTTTAGGGTCACCCATTTTATACAATTCCTATGTTCGTAAATGCGTTTGTTAAGGGGGCGTTTCGTTTCACCAATATATGGTTTTTTACAACTGCAATTAAATTTATAGACCACACACTTCTCATCCAGCGTGTCAATATCTTTTTTAGTTAAATTAGGTTCTTTCCTCCCCTACTAAGGACTGACAGCTCTCCACAAATTGTTACTAGTCTTTGGAGCTCTATAAATTTTCGTTATACAAGCATTTCTTGCAGAGTAGCCAAGGCTTATGTTAAAAATAAAAATTACATTTAATTTGGTAAAATAATAATGAATTATTGAATATTAACATAAAATTATTGACTGTATTAAACAATCAGTAATCATTTCTTAAACGCTATTTGGCTTGTATGTATTACCATTAAATTTATCGTAGTGATATATACAATTGCGCAATCTTTTTGTGTCACACTTACGTCCATTATTATGTTACTTATGGGCTTAATTGTACTTCCCAAACCCCGTTTACGAAACCGCTAGCGCCATCTTTCGACCCTTTGGCGAACAACAACTAGTCAGTAAAAAAATGTGTAGCTCTAAAGTATTAAAACTTTGTGTTTTGCGTGTCTCTGTGGATAGGGGGCCTAAAATATTTGTATTGAAATTAAAAATGGCGCTGATTTTTATATGATAAAATTTTATGGAAAGGGCAAACTGAAGAACTCAGTGTAAAACCTAGTGTTGTTAATTTTCCGGAAAAATAAAATGCGGAAAATTTTCCGCAAATCGGAAAAATAAAAAATTTAAACATAAATTACTTTTTAAGGGTTTTTAATGTTTTAAACTTTTTATCGATATAAAATGTCTAATATCAGTAAACATACTACCAAACATTAATAGTGTTACATTGTTAATCAGTTTAAACTAGTCTAGAGGTTTAGTTTTACTTTAAGATTCGAAAAAATGAGGCGAAAATTCCGCTTTATATAAATTTGCAACCAATATTAGACTAATCATGGAATGAAATTTTTTTATTTTTTTGGGGAAAATACGGAAAATTTTCCAGAAAAAAGGCTTTGGAGAAAAGTCCAGGCTCGCGTGGCATGAAGGGCTTGCCACCACCCTCCTACGCATTGTAACCCGGCCACCTGTTTAAGGCAGTAAAAGTCGCTAGATGACTTGGGCCTAAGGTGGTGCCTTGGGTATTAGCCTAGCTGATTATTAATTAAAATGTAATTTAAAAGTTAACGAATTATAATTATTAGCTGATTATTGTTATTGCATTTCAAAGATTAAAAAAGGAATTAGAATTAAATTTTTAAGAAGTTTATTGTAAAAATGTCTTAGTTTACACTGAACTTACAATGTTAAAATTAATTATTGTAAAAATTAACAGACTATTCTAATGTTAATCAGAATCTGACCATTCCTATATGCATATATATTTGCCTTAAGTAGCTCAAATCTGAAATTTCGGTGTTAAAACCATTTTCATTATTATTTTATAATTTTCTGTGTTAAAATATTTTTTTTATTATTTTCTAATTTTCTGTGTTAAAATATTTTTTTTATTATTTTCTAATTTTTTGTGGTAAAAATATTTATTGGCCACTTTTGGCCAGATTAGCCACTGAATTCACTTTCGTCCAGGCTGGAATTTCCCACTATTTTCCACACTATTGTCCACCTGACATTTTCCACACTATTGTCCACCTGACATTTTCCACACTATTGTCCACCTGACATTTTCCACACTATTGCCATCCTGGCATTTTCCACACTATTGTCCACCTGGCATTTTCCACACTATTGTCCACCTGACATTTTCCACACTATTGTCCACCTGGCATTTTCCACACTATTGCCATCCTGGCATTTTCCACACTATTGTCCACCTGGCATTTTCCACACTATTGTCCACCTGACATTTTCCACACTATTGTCCACCTGGCATTTTCCACACTATTGTCCACCTGACATTTTCCACACTGCCGGCTCCTCTCGCTGCGAGGCGAAAGTACTAACCACTCCGCCACCCCACTCTAACTGGCGCTAGTTACGGTTGAAATAAAATGAAATAAAAGTTGAAGGGCGTGTTAGCAGTCGATTTTTCGATAAAACGGGTTGAGACGAAGGGCATTTTTTGTTTCTTACTAAGTAGTGTTGCTCTCTAAAGAGTTCCTGAATCAATAAAGATGTATATATGTATAATCCTAAAACGATAGAAGTTTTGGTCCAAGTTCGAAGTCTAGACGAGTAAACAAACCAAACGCTTCCCAGAATTTAAGTTTTACCAATTAAGAATTCACGGAGTTCCAGCCTAGACACGAGATAGCCCATCACCGCTTTCATATAATATTAATTGAAATTAGTCTAAAGGTCTTATACTGTACACAAAGGTTTATTAAAAATATATTATTTAAGTAAGCGCTCAATATCGGAACGTCTTTAGAACATTTAGCTTTTTTTCATTATCCGTTCAAATATTATTTTATTGATATATAAGACATATTTAGTTTGGAATTTAATAATCCCCATTAATATATCTTTTTCATTTAATATTAACGATTACCATTGCTTCCACCGTGTTTTCGTAATTAAATTAACCCCTGATAGGATCTATGGGATATTTATGGGTAATTGAGATTAGTCTAAAGATCTTATACTGTACACAAAGGTTTATTAACATTTATATATTATTTAAGTAAATGCTCAATATCGGAACCCCTTTAGAATATTAAGCTTTTTTTCATCATCCGTTCAAATATTGTTTTATTGATATATATATATATATATATATATGATATTTTTAGTTAGGAATTTAATAATCCAAATTAATATATCTTTTTCATTTAATATTAACGATTATCATTGCTTCCACCGTGACCTCCCGTATTTTATAAAATCTCCTATTGTGCATAATTATATTTCCAAGGAGAGCCAACTCAATCGAATTTTTGGAAAGTGACTGGTTAACATGCTGAAAACTATTAGTTTGTCGTCTGCTAAATTGGTTGTTAAGAAAGGCTTAAGAGAAATAGGCGGTTAATTAAAAGGTTGATTATCTAAACAAGGACTCCACTTAGTAACACCTTTATCGAAGGTAAAAAATATCCCTTTTTAAATGTAAAAAGATCAGTTTAATACAGGTGAAAAAACGTTTTCTAATTCTGTAAACCTATTTATGTGCAAAATAACTCAATGAGCCGAATCTTACGTAAACATAAATGATAAATTATTACTAACCTCTATTTGGAACGCCAAAAAATTTAATTCCCGACTTCGTTTTACCCGGTGCATTGTCGTAATTTAAAAAGGTGCAAACTTTACCACCGTAATATTTCCAATTTGAGGAAAATAAAATATTGGTTTTCAGCAGGGTAACCAGAGGGCAGCACGTTCGCGATTCAAAAATCACTTTACACAGTTCAAAGGCGGAGTTGGCTCTCCCTGCTATCCTCCTCGAAATTTCTATACATTAATTTTTTTTAAATCGTTAATAGGTGGTTTCTTTTCGATTGTTCTCGGACTAAAAGTGTTCTCTTTTTACCCTAAAACGTTTTATTCGCCTGTTCCGGGGATGAGAATTACTCTGGCCCATAAACTATTCGCTTGTTGCGGAATATTAGGGCTACTCTTTTTACTCCTTCTAAAAAGGAGCTGTCAAGTGAGTAAATCAGATTTTGTCCTCTGATAGCCAGAATGTATCTGCTAAAAAGGCCACAGGCAGCCATTTTGGATTAATGAAAAAAAAAACTATTCGCCACCACAGAATCGGAGTAGAATGACGTCATAGCCTTACTCTTCTTACCCTACGCCAAAATCCCGGTACAAGCGAAAAGAAACTACCTTACATAAATATTTATTTCGGTTTGGAGCCTAGGAAATATAGCGCCATCCAGGGGGGGGGGGGCAGGGGGGGCAATGCCCCTCCCTAGTATTTTGCTGGGAGGGGCAACTAATGTTATTGCCACAACTGTGTTTAATTTTCAGTCTTTTCCCACCAATTCACATAGTAGTAAAAAGTACACATGCACTCGGAGAAGCTACACTCCATTAAAAATTCAATTAAAAATTTCTCTTTGCCCCTTCCAACTTCTAGAACGTTCCTACGGCCCTGCCCCATCTGCCTTAATATCAGTCAACTAATTATGTGAAGAAATAGCAGACGATTGTTTCGGTTGAAACTTTCAGCTGTTGCGCAGAGATAATTTTGAATGAGCAGACAGCTTTCAGATTTAAAACTCGGTCGGTAGGCGGCGATACATCTGCCCAAAGTTTAAACTACGCACGAAGCCTATTAAGAATATATTTTTAAGTAACCCGTTCACGCTCTAACAGTATCTGATGGATTCCCTAAAACTGACGATTGAAGCACGCGCCGGTGACGTATTTCCTTCCCCCTCTGGCGTCGTAACTATAAATAAATACATTATTTTTCTATATTTAAAACAAAATAATTAAATATTGTTAACTATCTATAACTTAAGTTTAAACGCTTTCTGGGCTCCCAGTGCATCACCTCTAAGCAGACGACGAATTATTCCAAAGTAGGAAAATAGGCGTCGTCTGCTTAGAAGACCTCAAGTTCAGTGACGTTCTTAGATCAGCCCACTTTTCAATCTCTAACACGGAGCAATTGGTCTTGCGTATCGTCTTGCCATCTAACGACCGCTAGTAGAACTAACCTTATTTTTATAGCGAAATAATTCTAAATTACTATGCACCATCTATAATTAAGAGAGCTCAGCCACTTATTAAAATCAAATCATCATTTATTAGTACTTAAAAACAATATTTTATACTCTAAATCATAGATGGCGCCACTAACAATTGTAAGTAATAGGGGTTTTAAGCTATTTCCACCAATGATAAAGCAGGTGAACGGTTATTGCCATTTGAATTCGCCTTTGACTTTCTTTTCTATTGGCAATAAAAAAGCGTGACCTTTAACCCGTTTTCCCATTGGTTGAAGTAGCTTAGCTTCCCCCTAGAAAATATAAAATTATTATTATTAATTAGATCGTCAAATCCAGAATATGCCTGTTCAAAATCCGCATTGTTAACTTTCATCTAGGAGCAACAAACACAGCACGGTGACAGCACCCCACATAAGGAGAACGCAACCCGTCAAAAGTCGTGCGTTTTCTTGTGTACATTTTTCATGGGTTAGACGCTTTAGCGCGTGCTGCCGTCGGAAGGGGAAAATTCCGAAATTGTCTTCCCCCTTTCGTAAAACGTTCAGCGTAAAGGCTCGTCCAATGAAATTTGTACACAGCACCGCGTTCAGGTGTTCAAAGGCTAGCTGTACGCAGTATTTTTACCAACCTTGAGCTGCGTTATCCTTGTGTTTGTTGCTCCTAGCTTTCATTAAGTTGATGACGCGTTTTTCTTGAGGAGTTCGAAGTGACGTAATTTATGTCATATTCCGCGAACAACGTTCATTAAAGGAAATACCTTTAGAGCTTAATTATGAGTAATTATGTTACGTATGATCCTCCATTTATTAAAATTTACTCTCGAGCATTTTGAGATCACTGAAACAGATCTGCCGATTTCGACAGATCAATGAACTGAGAGCAAACTTTTTGCGTGTTCCAACGGGTTCGGTTCGTTAGCAGCAATTATTTTTGAGTATTCCTATTTTAGCTCGAGAATAAGATCGGTCGAATCTAAAAAAAATGCACAATTTCTTTCACAATAGGAGTAAGATCAATTCGCGACCGAAACGAGTCTAGGTGGCGTAACGGCGCTAGCTTCTCCAAGGTTGCGCCTATATGATCTAGCGTCTCCTACAGACCAATTAAAAAGTCATAGGAAGGTTTTTTCTTAAATGAACTTATCAAAATATAATCAAACGATGCGAAAATTATATTAAAATGCAATAATTATTATTTTTAAAGTCTAATTTTCGAATAAAGATGAGGAAAAACTAATAGCGTCTGCTTTAGACGCTACCTATCTAGGTTTCAATGCTGAACCAAAGGTCAGGCATTACGTTAGCGAATTTCTAGTAGTCAAATGGAAAACACTATTAGTTTTTAAGGTTTTTTGGTGTCTCCCAGCGGATGTAAGCTAAGCCTTTGTCCATGACAGCGCTAGTGGTCCTTTAATCAGACGACGAATTAATTCAGAATAGAAGCTTAGAAGCTAGCTCAGTCAAATACCCGCGGGACCAGTCTTAGGATAATATTATTAAAGGTACATTTGGGGCAGGATTAATACTTTGTGCATCTGATATTCTGATCTGACGGATTAACTATAGTCCGGGCCCACGAGGCTAGAACTCCATTAGAGCATATTTACAATATTTACTGTTCATGATTTAAGTAGTGTGTCACCTTTTAGCAAGTTCGGGGGCCCCTAGGCCTATTTCCTTACACATTTATGGGGTATAATCATTGAGTTGGGAATATTCACGACCGAAAACTATCGCTACGCACCCTTTGAAACCTAGATAGGTAGCGTCTGAAGCAGACGCTATTAGATTTTCCTCATTGTTATTCGTAAATTGAACTTTATAAATAATGATACGGATTCGCGCTTTGGCTGTCTTCTAGCCGTTTTCCATTTGATTGCTCGAGATTCGCTTCGAATCTGTCTCGGACGTCAAAGATCTTACAAACGACTAGAGTAAAACCGCAAATGGAACATTCCATTATACAAAATTCAAGCTCTTTGTTGTTTTTCGTCTGCTAGTAATTTGAATTTTCGCGTCTTGGTCTGCCATTTTGCCCAAAAATCTTAAAGGAACACGCGAAAATTTGCTCCGATCTCGATCTCGATCCGTTGATCTGTTGAAATCGGCAGATCGGTTTTGGGCGATCTCGGAGCACCCGAGAACGCGAAATGGAACACGCGAAACTTGATCGGGGCAGATCCGAGCACACAAATGAGACATAACCTGTTGATCAGAGCGATCTAGAGCGCTTCAGAGCAATCAAATTGAAAACGCTATTCGTGTTCAGTTCGTTGCGTGTTTTATTTTGGCTTAGGCCAACCTTTATCTCTGGACCTTTGCACCGATTTTAAATAACTAGTGTTCAAAAACAGCGTGAGAAATCACTTCGTGTTGGTTCGGGCAGCAATTAGTTCAAGTTGGTTCGCTTAGAATCGCTTTCGAAACGACCAGTCGGGGAAGTAAAATTGCTCATATTTTCCAAAATAATGGTAAGAAAATTCTAAATGTCAAATAATATTACTGTGTTGTAAGGTGGAATTCTGGACTTTCCTAAACCCAATTATTTCCTTGCAGAATTGGTGCTTGTCTGGCCAGGAGGTGGCGATTCACGAATTCCATTTTATCTCCCTTCAGCCCACCTTCGTAATTTAATTTGACTGTAAATAAAAGTTTGCCAATGTTTTCAGTTTTATTGGTATTTTATCTGTTGTTCGATCGTTTTGCAATGTTAAAGCTTTCTTTTCCTTAGCAACAAAATTGTTAGTAATATAAAGAAGATGTTCGAGGATTTTCACAGACTCGCGCAGAGATTTGAAGTTTCTCGATCGAGGCACGCGATTTTTAAAAATGCTGCTCGTGTTTTAAAGAAAGAATTAGGCCAGGGGGCGCGTCAAAATTCTAAGAAGGAATTCTTCTCTTGAGAAGTTTAGAGTTCTTCTTGAGAATTTTTATCCCCGTGAGAACTTGCTAAAAAGCGTCAAAAGTTAATAGATTCTTCTAAAGATGGCGGCTTACGAGAATGCCATGAACGTTGTAATCTAATAGCGTTTTCCATTTGATTGCTCGAGATTCGCTCCGAATCTGTCTCTGATGTCATAGATCTCGCCCCAATCGACTAGAGTAAAACCGCAAATGGAACATCCCATTAGCATATTCCCGCACTTTGTTGTTTTTCGTCCGCTAGTAATTTGAATTTTCACGTCTTGGTCTGCCATTTGGCCCAAAAATCTAAAAGGAACACGCAAAAATGTGCTCCGATCTCGATCCGTTGATCTGTCGAAATCGGTAGATCGGTTTTGGGCGATCTCGGAGCACCCGAGAGCGGGAAATGGAACTCGCGAAACTTGATCGGGGCAGATCCGAGCACACAAATAGAACATAAAATGTTGATCAGAGCGATCTAGAGCGCTCGAGAGCAGTCAAATGGAAAACGCTATAATATCATAATGTTTATTTTCTTCACCATCAAGTAAACTGATTAGAATATTAGCTGCCATTTTTATTTTTAAAATCCCTCCTTTTTGACCGAGTGAGAATGCTCGGAGGCATTCTCACTCTTTTTTTTTTATTCGATTGTAACGTGTGGGACAATTCAGTCCTCTCGTCCATCTGATTAATCAGGGCGAGATATGTGTAACGGCCACGCCAACGGGGGGATACGTGGGGACAGGGGTGGGGACACCCGTGGCGGAAGTATTCTAACCACCCGTTGGGGGATTGGTGGTCGTCCTCACACGGCCATCCACAAACTCTGCCTCCCGGACGCCTGGGATTACAGGAGTGAGCCAACAGTTGGCTCGCGTGGCATGAAGGGCTTGCCACCAAGGATCATCCTTGTTGCCACCACCCTCCTACGCATTGTAACCAATGAGGTAGAATAAATAGAGATCCACATCTGCGTTCCAGTATTTGTTGAGTTGGAGAGTTAGGCCTAGGAAATGAACTTAATCAAATCGTGTTGGCGCCATCTATCGTGTTATTGGAAAACTAAACCTTAATATACTTTGCAAAGTGTCTGTTTATAGAAACAGATGGCACCAACACGATTGGGTAAAGTAGAAACATAAGCCTAATTCTCCTACTTAAATAAAACTTGTCCCGCGAATCCCAGATTTGTTTGGATCTCTATCTATTCTACCTCATTGATTGTAACACGGCCAAAAAGTCGCATAATGGCTAAGGCGGTGCCTTATGTATTAGCCTAGCTAATAATAATAATAATTATTATTTTTTTTATAAACGTTACCCGCTACAATATGTATAGTAAACATGATTAACTAATTGTTTTACGATACATTTCAGTATTTTCAAAATTCTGGTCATAATTTGAAATGATTTTAAGCCTTGGCCCTGGCCTTGGCTATAAGCGAACCGGGTTGAAGCGATTTCGCGCGTGTGAACCAAGAATTATCATCATAATAATAATCATAATCAGCTAGGCTAATACCCAAGGCACCACCTTAGGCCTAAGTCATCATGCGACTTTTGAAGCCCTTAATTCAGGTGGCTTGCAAACCGACCTAAACTAGGTTTTAGGCTTTAGTGTTCCTGTTTACTTTTATTTTTGTTCTTTTTTCTTCCGCTTGGTGGATTATCGCGCCGTGGAGAAGAATAAACTGCGCCGATGAATAAATCCGCATTATTCCCGACGTTTTTCGCCTTTGGATTCTGCGTTTACATCTGACCTTGGATTAATTATTTCTTACTGGATATAGCACTACCGCCTTCAACAATGGAAAAAAGTTGTCTGCCATTGCGCGGGTGGGATGACATTTGTGCGGGGAATTGCTGAGAAAACTCTTAGGCGCTAGGAATTTGCAAAATATCAAGGCTGAAAGTTTGAATTTTTTTGTACGTGTTCCAAAAACCCATACGTTAAATAAGAGAGAAATAACATTGAAATTAATGTAACAAACTTAGTGTTGTTAATTTTCCGGAAAAATAAAATGCGGAAAATTTTCCAAATCGGAAAAATAAAAAATTGAAACATAAACTACTTTTTAAGGGTTTTTAATGTTTTTAACTTTTATCGATATAAAATGTCTAATATCAGTAAACATACTACAAAACATTAATAGTGTTACATTGTTAATCAGGTTGCACTACCCATTCAGTTGCCACGGCAAATCGAATGGGTAGTGCAACATTTCCTTTTGCGAAATTTGATATCTCATGTAGGTGTACATTACGCCCGATGTTGATCAAAATCGGCAATAAACACTTCGGGTACTCTCCTTGTTAGTAGCGCCAAAATATCTAAACCCATACGAGGAAGCAGGCAATGTTGGAAATGTTGGTGTTCCTCACCAAATATCTGAGGTTCTATTCCCTTTAAAGCGATCAATTATACATATCATGTGATTTACGACTCACAATGTTCAGGTAACACGGCAAATTCAGCTCTGCATTAAACATAATTAAGCCCTTTATTATTTCCATCGATTCAATTAAACTTCTCTTGATCGTCGTATTTTTATGGTTTTGTTAACTACCGGTGCCCGGGTATCCAATTAGGACAGGGCCTAGGCAGTGGGGTAGCGACGGTATAGCAGACCCTTGAAGTTAGGGGGCCCTTATCATTTCAGGTGTATTAAGGGTGAGGAGAGAATGCTTAGCACCCGACTTCCGAGAATAATATCATCTTTGATCTAGTGACAATATAGAAAATTAACCTAGAACCTTCACCCCATTCATAACTAAATCTGTGAAATTCAATTTCTACGCAAGACCACGAATTTCCCCTTCCGACGGCAGCAGCCGCTAAAGCGTCTAACCAATGAAAACTGTACACATGAAAATGCACGACTTTTGACGGGTTGCGTTCTCTTTGTGTGGGGTGCTGTGTTTGTTGCTCCTAGGTGAAATCCGACGTCTTGGCACTACTAATAAGCTTGTCCTTTTGGGTTTTTCATTGGAATCGGACATTCAGTCCGCGCTTTGTGGTTCTTCCCTTTGAAGAACGACCTCTGCAATGCCACCAGTGTCTCCGCTATGGTCCTTACCGTTGTGGAGGCTCTCATGATTTTTCCGGATAGACGGCTACATCGCATTGTGTCCATTGTGTCCATTGTGATGGTACTCATTCCGGTACATCCCGTTCCTGTTCAGTTTTCCGGAAGGAAATGGACATTAAACGTATACAGTCGGAACGGTGGGTTTCGTTTCCTAAGACCAGGGTTATTGCGTCTTAGGCCTCGGTGGTTTCGTCCCGGCCACGGGTGATTTCGGCGACCAATTATCCTGCTCTTCCGTCTGTCTCTGGAACTCCTGTGCCTTCTTCTGTCTCTTCCATATCTCCACAGGTTCTCCCAGATGTTCCGTCTGTAGCTGCCTCTATTCTTCAGGCTTTTATGTCGGCTCTTTTCTCCTTTTTAGGCACTGTTTTCGCTGAGCACACGTCCTCGGGTGACCCCTCACAACGATCCTCGCACATTTGGCGCCCCTCTCCGTGTGGTCAGCTTCTAATGACAGAGCTCAATGCTGTACTGTTTCCGATCACCTCTACCTCGGGTGGGCCGACTGACGGCCTTTATTCTTAATCATCACTTTCAATGTGTAGTGGAATGTGTCTGGCGTTGGTACGCACTTCGGTGCTCTGGCTAACCTCGTTTTGAATGAATCGCCGGTTGTAGTAAGGCAGGGTTCGTACGAAAATTTCTGATCTAAAATCCCTGACTTTTCCAGGTAATCCATGACCAATTTTGGCCAATATTCCTGACCCTTTTGGTTATATTTTTGGCCTTTTTTTATTATTTTAGGTCAAAAATTCTTTGTTAATGTGTGGTTTGGTTGACTAACTAAAATAGCTGACTTATCCCTGACTTCCAACGAAATTATTTAAATCCCTGACATTTTTTCCTCCATTTTACAGATCCCTGACTTATCCAGGTTTTCCAGGATATCCAGGTTCTGTACGAACCCTGTAAGGTTACAAGAAACATCTTCACAGAGCGTGCCGGTCGAATTTGAGTTTTGGCCAGTTTCAAGTTTATCGGCAGGAGCAGTGCACCCGTGTCGTAGTCACGGAGGTGTGGCGCTTCTTCCGGTTTTGGAGGTGATTGCGGTTTGGGTCCATGTGTCTTTGGCTGCTGAATATGCAGCCTTGACTCCATCTTGAATGGCACTTATTGCGTTTTTGGTGATTTCAACGCGCATAACTCCTTCTGGGGCGATTCGCAGGACGGTAGTATTCTTACTGATTGGTATTAGACCCCGACTCCGCGAAAATTTGTGGCGCGATCGGCGTACCCCGACTTTTTAGCGGCAACGGCATGGCGCGGCGCTTATATGACATTTGGTTTTCATTGTAAGACGTTATAGCAATGCCATTTCTAGGAGTTTAAGAAGTTCGCGTAAACACCTAGAAAACAAACTGTATTTTATATGCTATAGCAAAGTAATAATTGAAATGGGATAAAGAAAGAACTACATTTTTGACTGTTGTCAACGGAAAATCTGGTAGCCCTGTTAAAAAATATTATAAACCGTCGGCGGCGGCGCAAAAAAAAACGATCGGCGTCGGCGATTAGTTGGTATATGGCTTAGGATACTATGGTGCTCCTTAACCCGTCTCGGTCAACACGGTCAGAGGAACTCTGCTATAAATTTAACGTTTTTCAGTAGCGATCTTGCTCCACCCGCTTCTTGGCAGCTTTTACCTGCCTCAGGCGTGATCATCTTCCAATCTCTGTTATTTTGGGTGTGGTCTCTATTCCCTGTTATCCACGCCTTTGCGCTGGGATTTTTCTTTAGGAGACTAGTCCCTGTATCGGTCGCTGCTACAGAGAGTTGATTGGTCTCCACTGTTGGCTTTGGAGCCTGATCAGGCGGTTCATTGGTTTACTTGTACATTGATCGGGGCGGCAGAGCAAGCTGTCCCTCGCTTCGTGGATGCGTTATCTTCGAATGGCTTCTCGTTCTCATCGGGATGATGACCTCTTTTTAGCCCACCGAACGATGGCCCGTGCTAAATGTCTTGTTAGTGATGGTCGGTACTTCTCCTCTTCCAGTTCTAGGGCGTCGGGTTCGTTGGCTTAAGCGCGCTTCTGTTCCTCAGTCTCCGATCCCGCCGTTGGTCCAGGGGGGCGATTCTGTAAAAAATCGAATGGGAATTCGATCTCGATACAATATACCATGTCGAGATCGACTTCGACAATTTGCATTGATTTATGCTTATTCGAAATCTTTATCGAATACCATTCGTCGAGATCTCGAAGTTCGAAATCTAGTTTTCGATCGAAAATTGGATTTCGAATATTTACAGAATAGGCCCCCAGGATAGCATTCGTGTGGTTTCTGCGGGGTCTGCTGCTTCGTCAATCCTCGCCCGCCTGCTGTGGCTTCGGTTGCCCTTGGGCGGTTGAAGAATACTGCCCCGGGTGCGGATATGGTTATGGCGCTGTTGCTCCGTTATCTCCGTTCGCAGGCGCAGAATGCCTTGCTCTCTCTTTGTAAATTATGTTGGCGTGCCATCTCGCTGGAAATCTAGTGTGGTGCTGGCGTTTCATAAACCCGGGAAGGATCATGGTTTGGTGTCATCTTATCGCCCGATAACTTTGCTTTCCGTTCTTGGAGAACTCTTTGAACATCTGATTAAGGCTCGTCTGGATTGGTGGTTGGAGGCTAATAAGCGTACGCCGATTCAGTCTGGCTTCCGCCACGGTCGTCTGGGGGTTGATAATCTAATGCAAGGTTCGTAAAAATGCTTGCTTGAATCTAATGTATCTTTTTCACACCGCTCGTCACGCAGTTTCCCTTAAGGATGCTTGTCTCGCAGTTTTTTTTACATTAAAGACATTTTTGGTAGTGTCCGGCATTACCATCTCCTCAAGCTTTCGATGTTGGGACTCTCCGGGCACTACCTTCGTTTCTTCGTTTCCTATTTGACTCAAGTTAGGGTGGCGGGTATTTGTCTTCCAGGGGGCGGTTCTTAGTTCTCTTTTCTTTGGTTTGCTCCTCGATGACCTTCCAGCGGCTCTCCCTGATGGTGTACTTATTGCAATCTATGCGGATGATATTGTTTTGTTTCTCTGTCACTGTTGCGTTGCCACATGCAGGAGGCTCTGACCAGTGCTGCCTCGTTCTTTCACGCTTTTGGGATTTTTCTGTCACCTGTTTTTCTCGAAGAAACGCGATATCTCCGTGGCGGGCCCGTAGAGAGTTTTGGATGCTGTTCTCCCTTTTCGACCTCAGTGTCGTTACTTGGGATCAATTTTTGAAAGTCGTTTTACCTGACGTCCCTATATTGATGACTCGTGGGCTCGTTGCCTTCGGCGTTTGTCGCAACTTAGTGCCGTTGTGGGTGCTCATTGGGGGCCTAATCAGGTCACCATGCGTTTTTCTTATTCCTCGTTGATTCGCAGCTTACTTGATTTTGCTGCTGTTACGTTTTGTTCTCCGGGGTCTGGACGTAATACCAAATGCAGCGCTGCGTTTGATCTTAGGAGTCCCCCGATCGATGGCAGTGGAAGTCGAAGGGATTCTCAGTGTTTGCAATTGTATTCGTGCCCCACCTTCTCATTTGGCTCAGGATTGGTTCCGTGAACTTGCGCTGCCTTATATCTCTCTTCGCGGTACTGTTACTCAACTGGCCGAGCGGTGGGATTTGGAGGATCCGTTCCATAGCGTTGTTCCCCAGGCTCTTTGTCCTTCTTGGCCCCCGGACATACCGTCTCTTTTGTTTAGGATGTTCGGTGGTTGCCTGGGTCAAAATCCAACTATTCAGCCCATTCTTTGGCTTCGGCATTTTACTGTCATCTTTTTTATATTCCTTTGGAAAGGTGCCATGTGTATAAAGATGGCTTCCTCGCCCCGTTTTCTACTTTGGTTATTCCGAGTTTGGGTGTTAGTCACCGTTATCGGTGCACCTCCCATCTCTCGCGCCGAGCTGTGTGCTTTGAACATATAGGTGTCTTGGCTTGTTTACCATGCCATTTTCTCGGTGATTCTTTGCTCCGACTCTCTCTGCGCTTTGTCTACTTTGGAGGACGGCTCATCTGCGGATCTGTTGGTTCAGAATTTGTTGGGCTGTCGGATAAATGAGCAGTCGGTCAAATGAGTAATCGGCCAAACGAGCAGTCGCTCAAATGAGCAGTCGGTCAAATGGGCTGCTCATTTGGCCGACCAGAATTTCGGCTAAAAGAGTAGTCGACCATATGGTCGGCTCATTTGGCCGACCGAAAAGTCGACCAAATGAGCTGTCGGTCAAATGGGAATTCGGACATATGAGCAGTCGGTCAAATGAGGAGTCGGCCAAATGCACCCCACCCCGTTACGCCACCTATACACGTTTCTGTCGCGAATTGTACTGCTAGAGCCAAAATCGGTATTTGATGGCCGGGAGCATTTTCTTGAAATCAAGTACGAAGCAAAACAATTATCATTAGTCGGTGGCGTCATCTACTGCAAGTTAGCGGTAATAATAATTTAAGCCAGTGGCGCTATCTACCACTAGCGTGAAACGAATATAAGCAGACGATATTTAAAAAATATATATTTTCTTTGAAAGATAGGTGACGCCACCGACGAAAGATAACTTTTTCGGTTCGTACATGATTTTAAGAAAGTGTTGTTCAAGACCGCAGCCACAGGTTTGTATGTTATTTGTAACCCCCTGCTCCACGAGCAAGTAAATAGCTCATACTACAGAGGCACAAGTGACTGGATGGAATGGAGTCCTTATCTATTATTGTAGTGTAAAATGTTGGCGTAGTTCAGTATAAATCGGAACGGGGAAAATTGAGGTGCGAGAAAGCACACGGGGCGAAGATGTACCATAATAGGAGGAAGTGGTGAGCAAGAAATGGGTGAGACCTCGTCAGACAGAGCTACTCAGCAGTGTCGCTAGCACCGGAGTTAGAAGAGTCCGAGGAGACATCAATCGCAGCAGCATGGGTAGAGATGATATCCTCAAAGTTGCAAATTACTCGTCTCATCAGAGAACGAAAATGCTTAAAATTTGTGGTTGTTAGCACCACAGCCCCTTGGGGGCTCAGGATGTGAGTACGGTAGCTCTCAGTGAGAGGGCAAACCTTAAGATAGTGATCCGCGTCAGCAAACTCCGTACCGCAGTAGCAGGAGGGCTCGACACAATGCGAAAGGTTGTAGAGATAGGCCGGAAATTTGTCGTGCCCGCTTAGAATTTGAGTCGTGTAATGGTCGACATTATTGGCAAGAGAGTCAATTCTGGGTAATAGGGCGTGAGTATACCGACCCTTTCCAGAATGGTCCCATTGCAGTTACCATTGGTGCTTAGAAAGGTCTTTAAAGACCGGGCGATAATAGTTTCTGGTCAATTGGAGGGAGACAACAGTCCCGTCGCCCAAGGCCGCAGCTTTGGCCAGAGCGTCAGTGCGCTCATTTCCGCGGAAACCCACGTGGGCCTTTATCCAAGAGAGCTTGACAATGTCAGTGCCAATAACATTGATGAGATGCTTAATTTCGTGACCCAAAGTAACGTCAGAGATTGGTTTACGGAAAGACTGAATCGAAGATAGTGAGTCAGTGAAGATTACGACAGGGGCGACGATCATCTCGTCCTTGATCCAAGTCAGTGCCCGAAAAAGAGCAAACAATTCGGCCTGAAAGACATCAGTTTCCTTGTTGAGGTGGAACTGGAACGAGGTCTGTTCAAGACCGTTCCAATAAACTACAAACGCACACCCGACGTGAGAATCAGTCTTTGATCCGTTGGTGAAGAGTTCGTTGTGGGTCTCAGTTGGGTCGATTGTAGTGCACGGATGGCCGAACCGGCTAGCCGGATGGTCAGCCCAAATGTCATAGGGATGGAGTAGGTTGTTAGGAACAACTGTGGTATCGCAGTGAGTCACCGGTGTGTTGATGTGGAAGAGGCGAAAAAGGCAGGCCTCCCTACTGGCAACCAAGTCAACTGGTTCCAAACGGGCAAGCACTAGGAGAGCGTCAGTGGAGATGGTGCGATAAGCCTTGGTTATGCGCAAAGCGAAAATACGCTGAATGGTCCTTAGTTTCTGGATTAGTTTAACATTGCCTGTCTCCTTCCACCAGGCACCGGCTGCGTACACAATTATCCTTTCAATGCCACGCTTGTAAATTTGCCTTAAGGCGGCCCCAGTAATCCCCCAGGTTTCGTGGGCATACTGGGCTATACTTTGGGTAAGGGCCGCCACTTTAGTATGGACTGCCTTGAGGTGAGGCAACCAGCTGAGGTGATTGTCTATAATCACCCCAAGAAGTTTAAGTTAACTCACATGGAGAATATGGGTACCGTCTAAACGAAAGATCGGTAAGCGGTCAGGTGCACCCAGACCATGGGGAAAAGGTTAGCTTGTAGCGTGTGCTCCAATTATTGACAAGTGCCAGAGCTTCATTACCTCTGGACTCTAGATCTCGTCTGGACTTGGCACGAATCAACAGAGACGTATCGTCCGCGAAAGCCTGCGAGTCGCAGGCGATCGGCAATTGCAGACGGAGTAGGGAATCAATGACTATGTTCCAAAGCACAGGGCCCGCACAGGAACCCTGGGGAACGCCCCTCGAGACAGGACGCAATAGAATAGTAGTAGCTGTCGGAACAGCAATGCGACGATCAGTGAGGAAGCTTGCTTAAGGTGGTGCAAAATGCCTGGGATCCACACTCTGTCGAATGCGCCTTTGATATCAAGAGATATAAGGGAGATGTACTCCCCCGACTTGGAACTTTCCCTAATGGAGGTAATAATAGCGTTAAGCGCGTGAACAGTCGATTTTCCGTGGCAAAAACCATATTGTGCCTCGTGAATGAGGTTGTTCTTAGACAAGTGAAAGTATAAACGTTGAGTAAGGAACTTGTCAAGGAGTTTACCCAACACACTCAAAAGACTTATCGGTCGATAGGACGACGGGTTCGAGGGATCGCGACCTGGTTTAAGTAGCAAAATTACGTGAGCAATCTTCCATTCGTAAGGGAAGTGCTGGAGCAATAGACAAGCATTGAACAGGTTCAGCAAGAGTAGTGGCATAGCTCGAAAGAGCACCAGTATAATCTCTATGGAAAGCCCGTCGAGGCCAGGAGCTTTATGAGGTGGCATGGAGTAAATAATATTTTCAAGTTCGGGGAGAGTCATGGGAACGTCGTTGAGCGTGGTAGGAGCCGAAGCAGAGTCGTCTCGAATAAAAGTCTGATCATCAGTTTCATTGCTCAAATCATCATTAATAAACAGGGCATCGAGAATCTCAGCACAAGTTTCATCAGCAGTCTCAGTAAGAGTACCGTCGCTTCGTTTCACAGCTTGTAAGGCTTGCTTGCAACGTAATTTGTGTGAAGCCATTTTATAAGGCAATGTTCGAAGCATTAACATTAGTACAAAAGGCGCACCAAGACGCCTGTTTAGAAGTGTTCATTAACTTTTTGTACACAGCTGTTTCTTTGTTATAAAGAAGTTTGTTCTGAGCGCGGAGGAGAGGATCATTGATCCGTTGAGCTCTCCGCCGAAGGGCTCGAACCTTGTTTCGTTGAGCAGTTAGTTGAGGGGTCCACCATGGGACAGAGTTGAACCGGCGACCAGTTTTGGGACGCATGTGCGTATCACAAACCTGACGCGCGGTGGCTGTATAGGTAGCTACGAATGAGTCCAGTTCCACCGTAGTGGAAAGAGGCAGGAGATCAAGTGGAAGGAGAGCCTCCATGGCCGAAGCCTCAAAGGCAATCCAATCCACCCCCTTAAGGATATATTGATGGTTGCGATATTCAGTAGCGGACGGAACCGTGGAAGCTCCGATTGACCAGGTGATGTAGCGGTGGTCACTGAGGGAGGGCTCATCCAAGACCCCCCAATTGAAAATAAGAGGGGCTAGGTCATTGGACACCATGGTGAGGTCGATCCAACTGGAGCGACCACTGTGGAAAAACGTAGAGATAGAGTTGCGGTCATTGCATATATAGAAGTCCGTCTAATTGATGAACTCTATGACAGAGTCCCCACGATTATCAGTCGTCGGGGAACCCCAAAGAGAATGTTTAGTGTTAAAATCTCCACAAATGCATTGCCTAGAAGTTGCATAAGACTTGGTAAGTTCAGTCAGTTTGTCCAAGATCGGACCAATGTCCTCAGACGGCGGACAGTAAACACTATATACAATGAGAGTGGTAGTACCGGTTGCGATGTGAGCAACAGAAATATGTTCATCAGTGTAGAGGACCACTACATCAAAAGCAGGGTTAAAGACTGCTATTCCACATTTAGTAACTGGTGCATGACAGAGGCGACAGGCCAGGGGGAAGCCCAAGACCTTCGAGTCTCTGACCATTGGTTCCTGGAAAACCAGGATATCAATTTTCTTATTGAGTACGAACTCCCGAGCTGCGGCTGTTGCAGCTCAACAGTGCGCCAAGTTGAGCTGGGCGCAAGAAATCATTGGGAGTGCGGAAGAAAAGACTAATGGAGCCACCTATACGGGGGTTTGTCCATAGTCAGTGTGCAATTTACGGAGTTCTACCTCACGTTTAAACAGTGGGCAGTTAGAATCGATGGACTGATGAGCGGTGCGGAATTTCGTACCATTCTTGGCGTTGTGGTCCGTGCAAGCACGGCAACACTTTGTCTTGGACTTACAGTCCTTGTAGGAGTATTCCTCCCCACAGTTAGTGCAAAATTGGGTTACAGAACCCTTCAGGGGACAGTCTTTTTGCTGATGACCGACCAAGCAGCATTTAAAACATTTAATACGTAAATGTACTCTTTAATTGGACAGTTGGTCCAACCGATGAAGAGTTTACCCTTTTCTAAGAGGGCCTTGTAGACTGCAGGAGTGGCTTCCAGTACCCAATTGTTAGAACGTTTACCCTTTCCGTAGAGAGGGTATTTAGCCGTCAGATCCTGGGGATCAATGTTGAGTTCTGGGTTTTGTTCGATCAGAGAAGGAACAATCTCCGGAAGTGGTATGCTGCTTTCCACTCCGAGGAGCAGAAGTTTAGGTTTAGCCAAACTAGGTTTACGTAGTTTGACTACATGCTTGAGTGCGTCGGATCTCTCCACGGAGTCCTTAAACTTAGTGGCGTCTTCTGCTGTGGAGCATTGGACGACTAATCCATTGCGGCCCTTGCGGACCGACTTAATGCCAATATGAGCTTTGCGTGGATCAAGATCTTTACGAATTGTGGTCTCAAGGCTGTCCACAGAGACAGCGGCATCCGTATGAGAGACAAGAATGACATGGTCATTCTGGGCTGTGCGTGGTATGGGCTTCGGCCATAGAAATCTCATAGGTAACTAGAATGCTGCCGTGTAACTGGCAAATGGCCCAAACGCCGTAGCAGACGAAGCCAGATCTCAGCCAATCAGAGCTCAAAGAGCGGTTCTGCCAAGAATTTAATGTCACCGGAGAGAATGACGTCACCCATCTCCCGCTATAGTAGCGGAAACCAAGGAGGATTATTATCCTCCTTGGCGGAACCACTCTATGGCCTCTCATTGGCTGAAGGTTCAAAACGAACTGGCGACAAGCTCAGCCGTAGGCGGCAGCATTCTAGTTACCTATGAGATTTCTATGGCTTCGGCAGGCGGGGAACACTGCCGGAAGCAAGTTGCTTAGGAGTGGTGTGTAAAGTAGGTACCGCGCCGCGTTGGGCGACAGAAACAAAGTTGGTTTTGGTTGCTAAGAGTTGGGAGACGAAGTCAGACTTCTCTTCAACTCGGGCTTTAAGTTCAGAAATTTGGCACTGTTGGTTGCCGATGATCTCCCGAAGGACGTTGAACTGACCGCGCAATTCTTTTTGCGCATCCTTGGTAACGCGGCTGTTTGCGTTGGCAAACACCGCCTCAATGGTGTCCGAAACACCACTGACAGCTGCTAAGACATTCGGGTTGAGTGGGAACTCTTCCGCGGCTGGGTTGCCCGAAGGCTGGTTTTGAGGAGTTGATTCATGCATGGTGAAAGTGTAAATTTTCGTCCGCCTCGTCCCTCACCCACCATGGAGCCCAACAAGAGGACCTCAAGTTTGAGGCCAAGGGTACTCGACGAATATACCCGGACCCGACCAACACGAGGCAGCCGGAGCACAGTTGACCTGACCTAAGAAGGCGAGCCGATTGATTACTACCGGTCAGTAGAAACCACCTGACTACCTCAGACGCAGGGGTCAAAGCGACGTATTGTATTAGAAAAGTTGGGCCTAGAGCGACCCGTGTCAAAATCCGCAACTCAGCCACCAGAACACCCTTTGCCCGAGTTACAGGACGCCACCTACGGCAAAGAGGTGGGTTGCAAAAGCAACTGGCCGCAGCACGCAGCCCGACCCCAACGATGACATGGGTCGACACCGCAAGACTAAAGGAATCCAACTACCATATAGAGTGTTCGGAGAAGCGGGAGAAGTGACGAGTGCAATAGCGGAAATTCAGGCGAACCCCATCCCGAACGGCGTTGGCGGGGCGCCGGGACATCGAATGATGAAATTGAAGAGACTAGTAGACTCGAAAGTGTTCCGTGCGGAATTTTTTTTTGTCGCCAGGTGGTAATTTATATTTTTCCAAAAAAGCAATAAAAATTTTATTGGAAAAATTTTCTTCGGGAACCTATCCATCACAATTCCGGGGTAAGGTTAAGGTGATGTGCGTTGTCGAAAATCGAAAAATTTTCAATGTTGAAAAATCGTCCCGAACACTCATACGGCAGTTCTCAACCGGTAGTCAAAACGGCGGATACGGTTGAATTTAGTCTGACGCCCATAGTGGCCTGTCTGCCTTGGGTGGCCCTACCAAAAGACGAGCTCCGGACAGCGTACCCCACTATATACGGGCGCACGCAAGCCCCCTCACCACGACAAGGTATCAACCGTGAGGGGGTGACCGCAGCCACAGCAGACAGTGCCGTAACTAGCCTTTCATAGGCGCTGTGCACAGGGCCGTAGCAAGAGCTGGGCGGCCAGGGTATAGGGGTGCCAAAATTGGTCCATATTATTATATTAGGGGGCGCCAAAATTGCAGCTCGCCCCTGGCGCCATTTTCTCTAGCTACGGCCCTGCCTGTGCAAGGACTTTATTTTGGGCCCCCATTATATAGAAATCACAGGAAGTCAATTTATGAGCCCCAATATGGGTCGTGGGCCCTGTGCGGCCGCACCTGTCGCACCTGCCTTGTTACGGCACTGACAGCAGATGAAAATGGTGGCTCTAGAAGTACTATTTTTTTACATTAAATATTTCTTTAAAGTTTTTCCCACTTCGTTGACCACGGAATAAATAACACGCCTTTAGATTTCATACTTTTTCTTTGTAATTCCATGATTGTGTTGACTGGCCATGAAAACCAAAATAAATTAAATTATAAGAGTGGAGAGAATCCTGGTATTAATTTTTACATGGTCTCATAATTAACAATGTTAAAAGATTTTCAATTTCTACTTAATAAATTAAAATTAAATTACAATCATATTAGGGCAGTTCGAAAACTGAAGCAGACGACCAAAAATCTTAGCAATGGCAAAGCCAATAATTGATTTTAAAAAATGTCTTTACGCTTGCCCAATTGTTGAAATGTTGCCCTGGACATGGCCAACTTCGCGCGCTAACTACGCTCGTGCGAGCGTAGTGAGCGCGCGAAGTTGGCCATGCCCTGGAATAGTTCAGCCAAAGCCTAAGAATGAGTTCATAAACTCTTTAGTGGGAGAGAACACAGATCCACAGCTGAAGCGGGGAGGCAACATTTCAACAAGATAGCCAAGGTTATTTTATAAAAAGAACTATTAGCCAACCAATAGAAAAAGCAGATCGCGGCACCTTCCATCAGAAATTCAAAAAAATAACAAAGAAATTCTTGTTTATAAACAATATGTTATTATTCTGTAATTCTGTACAAGAAAATTTATACATCATAAAATTTTCAAAATTTCTTTAAAAATGTTATCTTTCACACACCCCAATAATCAAATATTAATGTTAAATGGGAATCACTAAATTGGTCAACAAATCTCTGATTGCGGGAAAAATACTACATTCACTGGGCTGTGGATTATACTCAGCAAATCTCCGCAACATTGATCCAATAATCGCAATAGGGGCTGTGGGAGGCATAGTCACGTGTTCCCTTTTCTCCGCTAATTGCGTTACATTTGTGTTCATATCATAGACTATGGACACGGCAACTGTTTGTGGTTCAGCACCAGATGGAAGCGAAAGGCCCAAACGAGTTAATTGCAACTATTTTACGAAAATATATGAGGAAAATATTAATATACCGCACAAATTAGTAAATATTTCAGTAAACATACAAAAAATAGCATTTTCTGATTGGCTGTGACAACTGCGGACATGCCAGCTGGTGCTATAGGTGGCGCAGCTGGTGGAATTGTCAAACACCACTGAACAGCCCATTTTAAGTTTCTATCTGGTATCTACGAAGGAAACAAGGAATTTGAACAGATTGGCCTGTTTTTTTCCACGAAATTTGTCCCTACCAATTCCAATTTCATGATGTGTATGCAATCTTTCAAAATCTTTACTGGTGCATTAAGAAGACGACCAAATGCCAAAAAGGCATTAGGCTTGTAAGGCGCGCTCACAACCTGGTTTAACACTTTGAATTAGTTCTAAACTCTTGAGTTATTCCATGCAAATTTACTCGAAAAGGCTTACTTTTGTATCAAAAAATCTCTCCAGAACTTGAAGTTCCTCCAAAGCCCATTGATCTTTGAAATCGGGCAATGGCGTCAGTTTCAAATGCAGGGATTGCAGAGTGTTAGGATTAACATTAATCTTGTACTGTAGCATCTCCACTTTGAACTGTATCACTAAAGGTTCGTTCGATGGTAGCAATGTTAACTAAAATGGGCAACAATATTAAGTTTTCCATGGTCATATATGGTAATATATAAAATTGATGTGACTTGTAATTACAGTATCATCAGACTGAATAGTTCGAAGCAATGATCGTCTTATAAAGACGCAACCTAAGAAACGTTCCAATGGAGAATAATGAAGTGGAATGATCCCTCCCGGTGCCATTCCAACTGCTGGACCAGGACTGCATAAAACATCAAACGCTTTGTCAGAAAGTACAGTTGGTGTAGCAGCTGCCCAAGTTCGTTGAGGTAACACCCTCGATGGAGGCACCATACTCATCATTCCTTTACAATAATAATTAAAATTATAAATATAAAAAATACTTAAAAAGTTAATTAGAATTTTGGTTACCAGGGCCCCCTGCTTGAGGACTGTGCATAATGGCGTGACTTCCAGGACTTTGAACTGTTCCTATGGGCCTTGGAGATGGTCGTGGCATGGAGGGACTACCGGGCCAGTTAACGGGAGCGGGAGAAGACATCGAAAGGTTTGCTGTTGATCCTCCTGAAGGGGTTGCAAATGGAGAACCAGCTTCAGTGTGAGGTTGAGAACCCATAAAAGTTGATGCGGCTGGAGATTGAATCGCAACTTGGGACGTTGTGGAAGATGATGGTGACGGAGTTGGTAAAAATGAAGGTGAAGGTACATGTAAAGGATTAACTGGAGAACTAGCAGCGAAGAGATTGCCAGGAGAATGAACTTGCATATGTAACATTGAAGGAGAAGGGCTGACATGAGACTGAGGACCCAATGGAGGTGGAGATGCAAGTGAAAATGATGGATTGGGTGAAGCGCCGTAACCAGTTTGCTAATTTGATTAGAAATTGGTTATTTAAATATGGGAAACTTTACAGAAACTAAAAATAAGTTACCTGAGGTAGCATTGAAGGATGGGGTGAAGCTGGTGTATGAGGATTTGAGCTGGAAGGAGGCGTCATTGGATGGTGACCAAATCTCAAACCACCAGCTGATCCAGCAGAACCCGGTCCACTGGGGCCCATTCCCATACTTTCTTGGGCAGCTACAGCTGCTCTTTGAGCTGGAGATCCGGGTTTAACGGATCCAGATGCATTTAAAAATGGATCTAGACCATCCAAGGTAGGGACTGGAGATGGAGGGTTATCATCTTCAGATTGTGATCTTCTTCGAAACTGACTAGCCGTTTCATCAACATATTTGCTTAAGAAGGCTTTCAAGCCTTGCACCGGAATCAGTTCCTCCACAGCCTTGCCTTTGTCAAAGACACTGTAAGCTCCATCCCTAACTGTAACCAAACCCTCGGGACGACAGTATATATCGATACAATAAGTTGTTCTGTAGACTACCCTTATGTGAGTTGATGCTTGAGGTATTATGACAAAGGGTTGAATAGCTACTTGCGGTCTCTAATAGTAAAAAGAATATGAAAAATAATTACAGAACCACTTTTATATTTTGTATGTCTCAATGAAGTTACTAACACTGCTAATCATTCCAAGTTGTGGAGCTGACGGTAACTTGCTGAGAGACAAGAGTGGTTTGTAAGTATAATGCAAAACTTGAAGTAAAGCGAGAACTGAATGATGTTGATTGAACTCGTGCTGTAACTGAGCTGACACCAGCGTGTGAGGGTTACTAGCTGAGGCTGTTAAGCCAACCACACCAAATGCCAAATGAAACCGTTTCTCAGATGGCCTCCAATAAATAGTCACTGTATTAGCTTTATTGGGGCCATAACCCAAGACTAACTTTTTGTACGTGTAAGATTTAATGTCTAAAATAGCTTGAATCATGTTGTGTTGATCTGAAATAAGTTTGATTTAGGATGTAATATTAAAATATACCAACTGAAAACAACTTCAAACACTACCGTTTTTTAAGGCAGCAGAGAAATCAAGAACAACGCTATATAAGTGTCCCATTGTCGACCAATCCTGGAGTGCTTCTTCCACCATCTGAGCAACATGGGCACTCGTACCAGACGCAAAGTCATACATGAAGTAAACTGGCCGTCTCGGTCCTTGTTCCTTCGCAAGTTGACTGATCAGGGGGCAGTTGCAGTATACAAACTGTTAATTTGAAAATGCATTTCAAACAATGTCAAAGGAAAACAGTGGCGTAGGAACATTTGAGAAGTTGGGAGGGGCGAAGCAGCTCAAACCCGGTGGTCTGGGCAGTCCCCTGGTAATCAGTAATTCATTTCCAAAAAGCAAATAACAGAAAAGATTTAGTGCCATCTGTATTTTGAAATTTAATAGATGGATATAAGTTGATCTTTAATAGGAATTATTTCAGTAAGTTTTAAGAATATTATGATATAAAACCAATGCTTCTTAAAAAATTAAGGATTATCTCTACTTAGCCCTAATATTTTAAATTAGTCCACTTGTAGTTTTAAACTGACCAATCTAATGTAATTGCCCCCACCAGCAAAATATTTGAATATTTGGGAGGGGTATTGCCACGCTGCCTACTCCGGTTCCTACGCCCCTGATGGGAAATCTTCATCAAAAATGCAAAATTACTTCAAGAAGCCAAAATCTGGTGCCTTTCCCTTGCAATCTAATAGTGCAACTCAAAAGAGCGCTTCTTAAAGCTGTCATTGTCTCAAGAGAAACACCATCGCAGGAAGGTAACCTTTACAAGGCCATTGATTAAAATAACATCTATATTCTTTGCATTCCAGTTTTACTTACTGCACAATCTTTACGACATAATTAGCTCCATCAGCCTCTATTTGAACACCTTGATGGCAAACACCGTGTCTGTTCAACTTAACAAAAATATAATAATTTAACTATTGCTAGACGTAAATTTATTCTAGTAAAATATATTACTTCAACAGTTAAGGTTGAAAATGGAATTCTTTCATCACACATTGCAACAATGTGGGCCAAGTTGGCGAGAAAATAACCAGTATGTTTAGGTCTCTTTGCCAGAGGATCATTTAACAATTTGGTTGAAGCTTTACGTTTATTACCCAATGCTGTTGAATCTTGAACTGAAGATATGCAAAAGGTCTATCGTAAGTACTTTAAAATGTTAAAAAAAAAAGCCAAAGCGGAAAATACCATCAACTTTGGTGCATGGCCCATGTGTTATAGCAAAGGTATCCAAGTTGAGGCAATTTACAACTTTGAGATAGGCCTTGGGAGGGTCTGTTTCAATTGTAGTTTCTTCCTTAACTTCAGGTACTTCATCCTCTAACGCTTGTGGTTGAAGTGTTACCAAATAGTAGGTCTGATCAATCTCAAAGTTATTATGCGGTGACAATGTCAACTGGACGACGATAAAGTAATTCTGATGTTTGCAAAGCTTGATGAACAGTTTGTGTTTTCCGAGTTTTGCTAAGGCATGGTCGGGTGGAATTGCCAATGGAAGTTGCTCGCTAGCCATAGCTGGTAAATGTTGAATGGTTTTTTCGCAGCGTCTCAGCGTGATCCAAAAACGAAGTTGCGTTAAAAGGTTATCTATCTTAGAGAGATCTTTGTTGAGTGTATCTTGAACGTCATCCATAATTGGAACATTTTCTGTATTACAAAATAATTTTAGAACCATTCCATAATATTTTTCCTCAAATTATGAACGCACCAAACTGAGGAATGTGAGTGAGAAAGAAACCAGTGTGGGTATCAACAGCTACCAACAACTGTTCAGACTGCATACAAGGTTGAAGTAGAGGAATGTAAAGTACCGCTGGAGAGCCTGATATCATACCTAAAATCCGCAAAATATAAGTAACGAGAACTATAAGATTCAAAATAAAAGCCATACATTCAACGTTTCCAACTTTAGGCATTAGTTCATCTCGTAATTCAGCTAATTTATGCTTGGTTCGAATGTGAATACAATGTATCAATAACTTCTCCACAGATAAATGATCAGACTGGAAACATAAATTTTAAGGTTTAGGTGGCTAATTCAGCAAATAAACTCTTTAAAAACAAACTTTAATTGCTTGATCAGCTAACGTAGCATCTTTGGTATTCAGTGACGGAGAATGTGAAACATTTAAAGGCTTGCTTGGATCCGTTGGATGAATTTGTACTGTAATTTTGAATCCCAACTCATCCTTAGTAACTTGTTCTCTGTAAACCAACCAATTTAATATTATGACAATAAAAAAATAATTACAGAAAAATATTACCTCCAATACAGTACCACCAGTCGACTACCGGGTTGATACTCTTCAACCTTGATTAAATCTCCCAATCGTTCGTTACGTAACCTCAAAACCTACAATCAGAACTAGTTAACAAACTGAGATCTTCCAATGCTTAGCGTAGGTACTAATTACTTGGGAATGAAGTACTTCTAATTGCAAACTAAGAGAAAATGAATCTATGAAATGGTAATGAAGGTTAAACAAGAATCATTCTGTATTCTTTGTAACTAGTTGAAAAGGATACGAAGGCAGTTGTAAAGATCATGAAGTGGGCGTGGATTATCGATCAATCTCGACTGGCATAGTTGATAAATGTACTGGACTTGTAGGGAATGCACTAATGGTTTGCCATCTTAATAAATAAAAAACACATATTTAAATATTAAACCGATTGAAATAGGGCCAAAATATTGCACCTCCTGTTTCTTTATCTTCAACCAATACATCAATATCCAATAAACGCCATGGAATTTGAGGTCCGTCACCCATTAGAGTTAAAGAAACCTCAAACTCATGTTCGACGTGAAATATCACTCTTCCATTTTCTATGAATTAAAAGAGAAAACATTAAAGTCTTGTTCTTTTCGATAAATTAGAGACTACATCACCTATTCTTAAGCTCCTCATTTGCCATGGTAAATCGGTAGTTACAAGGCGATACTGGATAGTTTGATTAAGTCGAATCAATGTTGTGCGTTTTTCCATTACAGTTATTGGATCTGGTGGTACAATACGGTCCTAATACCAGATTTGATGATAAAATGGCATTTAATAAAAGCTTTCATTTTCATTTAAGAAGTATTATTACCCTTATATATGTTGGCAAACGAGAATATGTACCCAGGGTCAAAACTTCAACAGCACAAGGCAGATGAAAGCTTGGTAGCCTGGCCTGAATGAGGGTATCTCTTGCTGTTAAAGCTAACATATCAGCAGTATCCACGAACAATGATGACTGTTTATCCAAAAATGCCATTATAGCCTAAAGAAATAGTTTATGGAATTGTGTGACAAATAATTTCATTTTACTACACTAAGATTTAATATATACATTGCATTTTTCAACTTTGGATGCGCTAGCTGCCCATTTTACTAAAGCCAAAAGCCTGACAAATAATTGCCGAGTTCTGCTAGCAAACTGAACAATTTCAATCTTTCGTTCCATATCCATTTTTCTTGGCAACCTGTTTAGCAGATTTTATTGTTAGAAAAATCTTATGAATAAAATAAACGAATAAATTTAATTCAATTACAATTCTGCTAAAACGCTCAGCTCATGATACGTTCTTTGCAGTATGAAATCAATGAGCCTTCCGAGTGGTATTGTTGCCCCTCCAGGATTTGGGGCAAGTTGTGCCACTTGCATGGTGGAAACGGGAGTTTGACGGCCCTCCATTAGAGCTGGTACCATCATTTAATGGCGTAATATAGGCATTAGTTTGCCCATTTTCTAACTAACTAGGCTATCATGGTGAATGTTTCCTACGAACTTCTTCGAATTTAACTAATGCTAAAGGGAAAAAAATTTAAAAGTCAAACCAGAAAGTCTAGAAAGTAGAAACGCACATTAGCCAAGGGCCAAGGCTTATAAAACATAATTACATAACTATTTGAAATGATATAAATTTACCGGTATTTTTTACTCCAAGAATGAAAAAGAATGAAATCTTATTTCTCCATAAAATTAGTATAAAAAATCTTTTAAAATTTTAGCGAATTATCAGAAAAAAAGACGATAAATAAACACCAAGGCTAGATAGTCACCGTGCAGAGCGGTTTTCTTCACTGTCGCTAGATGGCTCTAGTATAGTTTAGCGCATGAAAGGATGAACTTAAGGAAGTGTCATTTCCCAATCCGACCACAAACTACAAAATGCCCTTAAATTCTATTAGATGCTGGAATATTTTTTTTATTCATACAACTTATATCTACCCGTGGTGTAATAATTAAGCAGACATGGCTTCGTCCGTGATTGGAATCTGCTTCATACCCCGTTGCTGAAATGATATGTTTTACATGAAAAGAAAGTTTAAAAAATTAGTTTTTCTTCTGTTGGTTGCAATTATATTCCTAACAATTTGGTTAACAACTAAAAATTTGGTAAAATCAATTGAAGTCAAAGAAAATGGATTTACAGAATTACATAAATGCCCAGCATGCTATGGAATTAATTTATGCTCCCATTATGAATCCAATCAGTTACAGCTACAGGGATGGAGAAGTTATTCGACTCTTCAATTTTTTAATGACAAAAATGTATATTTTGGTCAGTTTGGGCTTGAAAAAGTGGTGGTTAAGAAGCTAGCGCACGATGATGAACTAGCCCATATAGATCGTAAATTATGTGAGAAAACGGGAAATGAAGAAAATTGCAATTTAACATTCGCCATGAAAGCTCTCACAGAGCGTTTGGATTACGCCATGAAAGTATCTATGCCAAATGACACAATCGATATATTTGAAAGCGATCTTTTCAAATGCCCATCCAAAAGACTTTTAGACCTCATGAACCAAAGATGTATTTTAGAACCTGGATCAGAGACTACTGATTTGGGTATTACTAAACAGTACTTGATCTATTCTGGAATTGTTAATCCTGAGCCTCTAATTTTACAGGTGAGTTTTTTCAATTCAAATATCAATAACATTTTTTTTTGGTTATCTGTGTTATTTGGCTTCAAACCAAAGGATTGAAAAATGTATATAATAAAATAAAACTTACAGTCCACTATTCCCTTTTACAGATGTTTCCATTCAGCGAAGGCTGGCCTTTTCCACGTCTAATAGGCGCTTGTGGACGTACCATCGTTGTTGAATACGCTGGCAAAATGTTGTCACATTACGAAGATGCTCCCTGGCGTAAAAGAGTTGACATAGCTATTCAAATGCTCAAATTAGCTCAACAGTTAACGGAGAATTCACTGGATTTTGCCCTGTATATGACAGATGTTAATATGCACAATTTTGCCATCGATAGCGAGGGAATGTTAAGACTTATTGACGCGGAAAATATCATCGTAGTTGACAAACAGAAAGTTAGAAAAGGTACAAAATGTCACATTGAAAGTTGAGCCTTTGTTACTAACAAAACAACTTACTTTATAGAGAAGCTACCAGGTTGGGATGAACCTTACATAAACTACGGTCTTGGATGCCACGATTGTCTGAGCTTCTCTCCTCAGGATTTATGTGCCCATGAATATTCTGATCACAATTACTACGCTATATGCCGGGGAATTTTGGCTCCAAAAAGTTATTATTCCCATAGAGGTTTTTTACACGGTACACCTCAAATAAGACAGGGTTCTAAATTACACGAGCTAATACAAAAATGTGCTTTTCCTACCAGTGATATGGAACGATTAGAAGTCGTTCCTCAGTTAATTAACCTCCTTGAGGCATTATTGTATTGAAGGCAGTGGAATTAATCCTTTACAAACATTTCTTCCGGTAAAAATTAATATATTAACACCCCCCTTTTGAAATATCTAAATATTCTATTTTAATGAAGTTTTTTAGACTGATTTTACGAAACCAAGTTATTTAAATTTGTTTTAAAAATCTATCATACTTCCATAATTACCTCGTAATAAGAATTTAAAAAAAAAGTTCCCGATAATTAATGGGATTGTTAACGAGTACTCGAGCTAGAGTCGCATATCATTTTTTTACCCAATATTTAATAAAGCTATTTACATTAACCCTTTCCCAGATGTTTCTAATGACCAGTATTTACGTTAAGTCTTCCAATAGAACCCTATTTATTTTAACTTTTGTCACAAGTTATATTTACACAATATTGATCATGTAGGAATTCTAATAAGTGACTAAAAAAATATATTTTTTTCTTTACGAGAAAGTGCCTTATATTTCTTAGGTAGTAAAATAAGCTTATGTACCCTAAAGTGTGTCACCGGTAAAACTAGCAGATTGCAAACATCACTTCAACTCAGATCATTAAACTCGGTATCCCTATATTCAGATTCTTTCCTATTAAAATTACGAAATTATTAATTGTTAAGTTTATGATCGTACCAAAAATGGCATACCTCGATTGGTCACAATGACAACTGAAGATCTTTTGGTCTCTACCAAACATTTCACCCTCTTCCAGTGTGTGTGGTAGATGTTGATTTAAAGTTTCGGGCAAATAAAGCGTGATTACAGCTAGAATTAACGTCATAACACCACTGATCATCAATGGCATAGCGGGATTATCCAATGCCTAGAAAATAAATATTGTAGTCTTTAGCAATGATTGAGAAATGTGCTCAGCCTTTATTTTAAACAACAAAAACTGTTTAACTGCATGGTAGCTATTAGGGGCGTGCGAGTCCTATTTCTTATGGTTTCGAGTCCAATTCCCGAGTACTTGATAGAGTCCTTAAGAATTACTTCAATTCAGTAGCGAGTCTGAGTACTCCCCATTTTTTGAGAACTCGCACATGCCTACTAGCTTCATACTAAAATAAGTTTCAAAATTACCAAATACACCAGTGACGGGCTGATATAAAGACCTAGCGTCCCCATAAGACGCAAAAATGCAACACCTCTCCCTCTCAAAACAGTTGGGTAGATTTCTGCTGAGTATTGCATGATGATGTTGTAGTTTGTCGCTATACCAAGCCGTTGAATTAGACCAATTCCCAAGAAAATATTTGGCATATCTGAAAATAAAAGTCAAAATCAGTTAAAAATGCGTATCAAAAATTCTAAATTAATAAACAATCCACCTTCGGGCACAATTAAAATAAAAATCCCGGACACTCCAGCTGCAATTAGAGCGATAACCATAGGCCACCTTCGTCCAAAGCGATCGATGCCGCACAAAATGATTAGCATAACTGGCGCTTCGACCAAAGCCCCGTATGTATAAGAATCATAAACATTTGTGCCCAAATTAGAAGTATTGTGAATGTTTGTGTGATAACAGCAGTATGTAATGAACCTAATAAAAAAATAAAGCTTAATAAGTACAATTTAATTATATTAAACACGGAAAACAACAACATACCATGATACAGCCAAAAGCAAAGTATGTTTGCGAAGACGTGGCATTTTGAAAAGGTAAAACATGTTCAGATCTTTACTTTGAGTTCCTTCCTCATCTGGCTGTTGGTTTTTTAAGAATTATTTTAAAAAAATTGTATTTTACACAAGTACGAAAACATTATGCCAAAGTACTTCAATTTTGAAGACAAGTTCTTGGATAATTGGCTTTTTGTTAATTTTGGCGACTTTGTTCAGTTCTTGAAGTGTTTCGTTTTGTCGTCCATTCATAAGTAGCCAACTAGCCGATTCTGGGATGAACCTAAATACATATTAATAAATAAATAAAAATATTCAAATATATAATTGTGAATTTTCATGGAAAAAACTAACTTAGCTCCCAGAACCATGAGTATTAAAGGCGAATATGCAATTATGCTTAAAATTTGCCAATTTTGAACGCCGAACGATATCCATGGACATATTGCGGAGAATATAATATAGCCCAAAGACCAAAATACGATTGCTAGCGTTCTGTTTTTGACTCCGATATATTCCAAACCTAAAAGATAATGTTTTTATTATGAATTATCCTTAATTAATACACAAACTTACTAAGAATATAAGGATCTTCTGATAAAGGAATAATGCAGAAGCCAACAAAGAAACGTAAAGTGGCAAAAACTGTGAAGGACTTCGCAAATGAGGATGATATTCCAGCTGCAAAAGCTATTAGATAGCTTAAAATAATTGAGGGTTTACGTCCATATCTGTGAAAGCATATTTATATAGTTAAATAATCTTAACATAATAGGCAAAATTAGTCAGTTATCTACCTATCCGCTATGTGTCCAAAAAGTAACGTTCCAAAACTTGTACCAATGTAATAAATAGTTTGTGACCAATACGGTAATCTGTCATTTTCACAAACCCAATCTAGCTAAATATACACAAATAATGTGATAGAATTCTATAATAATGGAGGTAAAATTTCAAACCTCTGTTGCTATTGTTGGATGGTATGATGAAAAATCATACTCCCATCCGTTGGTGCAGCTTTGAACAGGCCACGCTTGATCAGGTCCTACGGTTCCATTTTCAACTAAGATCGTAAAGTTAACATCGTACATTTGGCAAGATGAAAAACCATTTTTGGTTTCCGGGATTGTCAAGCTTCTCCACTCTTCATTTGTGCCATTGAAAAGGTTATCCTTTTCAACTTTACACCAATGTGTTGGGACAAGAATAGTAAAAAACTGACACAAATAGACCAGGGTTGAAAGGCCAGCTGAAGGTATTACTAAAAGAGCGCACAGAAGTTTTTGATAGGTACCAAAACTACCAACACGCTCCAGGGATTCGTTGAAATCCATTATATCTAAAAAAAATACGTAAGCTATAAGCTCTAGATATATTATTAGATTTTAAATAACCTACCCAAGGATTAAAAATCGTTAAGTAATAACATTTTTTTATTTTATCAAGATATTATCATTTTGTTTATGTTGAAGATTTTTTCCCCCGCTTTCCGGGCTCCACTCAAACGCACATGGTTTAAGGTCGTGACCTCTACAGGTACCTGGGATAATGACCTTGACAAGGTTATGTAATTCACTCCTGATTGGAGCACGTGTTTCAGCGGGAAATTCTAAAATAAATACTTTCTTTTCACTTGTTGGGGTATTTAAAGCGTTTTCCATTGCGACCGGTCGAAGATTGAAATAAATTTGACGGTGACATCAAAGTTTTAGCTCCGAGGTTGCAGGGGTGCAAGATAGAGCCGCTCCCAATGAAATTCAAATTTTTAACAGAGCAGCGTATTCGCGACCGAAACGACAGGACGTTCACGCTGGCGAAATGGCGCTAGCTTCTCTGAAGTAGCGCCTACAGACAAATTAGAAAGTCGTGATAACGTTTTTATAAGCAAACGATGCCAAAATTATAATAAATGTATGTCAAATTTACGAATAACGATGAGGAAAAGCTAATAGCGTCTGATCATGGTAGTTTGCCCATGGTCTGCTTTAGCCGCTACCAATCTAGGGCTGCGTTCAGTAACCTGCAGAAAATGCAACATTTTAAAATCTATCAAGCGGTTTCTTACGGAACGATTTTCCCAATTTGCGGTATGACGTTGCGCTGCTGGATCGATTGAAAGCATTTCAAGCTGCTGGGGGAGCCGGTTCATTTGAAGCGTGACGTCACAGCGTTGGCGTCGAGCCATAGATTTATGAAATATTATAGATAAACAATTTTACGAGGGACTGATACGGAAGTGACAGCTAGCAGACAACACGTATTTTCTGGATGCGCTACGTAATAGCGCCATCTTTCTACTGAAAGCAAAATAAAAAAATTACACGTGACTTCAACTCCACGTTACGCTCATAGAAATCGGATAACAAACTAGAACGATTTTGGAAATTTTGTCGCGTGGTCCGATTAGGACTTTTAAAGAACCCTGCCTTCAGTCCATGCTTTTCATTTGGCTGGCAACTAACACTCTATTTCGCCTAAGATTAAATGTCCGACTTAAGTTTAATTAAAGTTGAAGAATGGCTCAAAATTGCGTAATTAAATCGTGTAAGAGTAAATACCTTTCACAGGTTAGTGTTAGAAATAATTTTCTTTTTACCAAAATTTCCAATCGCTAAGAACGCACTAGAAAACGCGTTTCTTTCAAATCATAGAAAGCTAGTTTTTTTTAAATAAAAAATGAAGAATGGTTCAAAATTGCGTTGTTAAATATTTTAGGAGTAATTACTCAAACAAAAATATAGCATTTCACAGGTTACTGTTAGAAATAGTTGTTTTTCGCGCAAAGGTTATGGGGGAAACCGGTGCACAGTAATAGTTTATCGCGAATATCTACGTTACTATTGTATGTACCATAGAAATCTCATAGGTAACTAGAATGCTGCCGCCTACGGCCGAGCTTGTCGCCAATTCATTTTGAACCTTCAGCCAATGAGAGGCCGTAGAGTGGTTCCGCCAAGGAGGATACTATCGCGGGCGATAGGTGACGTCATTCTCTCTGGTGACATTAAATTCTGGGCAGAACCACTCTTTGAGCTCTGATTGGCTGAGATCTGGCTATCGTCTGCCACGGCGTTTGGACCATTTGCCAGTTACACGGCAGCATTCTAGTTACCTATGAGATTTCTATGGTATGTACGGCTATAAACTCAAATAGGAACATTAGCGCCCGACTATTTCCTACAAAAAATGTTCTATAAACATTTTACATAAGAGCAATCGTTGTGTCGTATTCGCGGTTTTAATGTTGTACCCGAAACGCGTCTTACAATTTACCACCCAGCTAACTCTTGTTATTTCTGCAATAAATCGCTTGAAAATGAAGCTATTGTGAAGGCTGTGTGAGAGAAAATGATGGGAAAGTCGGAATAATGAGTCACTTCAATCAAAGATAATTTAAACTCGTACCCTAGATTCGAATACTGAGAGCTTTCCCATTGACGGTTTTGTTACGAAGCGTTTACCCTTTTCCGGCACGTGACCTCAGAAAAATCGGACTCCATCGGTTGCGGTAAGGCGCAAACCATGGAGCGATTTTTTTCTGAGTTCCGGCGGGAAGTGGGTAAACGCTATCGGCAACGCGCAAGAGAGTGATTTCGAATCTAGGGTACGAGTTTAAATTATCTTCGCTTCAATTTAAGTTCATATTGACTGCCGTAAGGATTAAATCCACAAGACCAGTATCAATGAGACTGTTCGACATGTAGAACGGGAGCGAATCAAAGGTATAATAAATTATATTTAATACTTTAAATTAGTATATACATTGTGTATTATTTCAACGCTAAATGTAGACCTCAGAGCCAGCAAGAATATACTTGGTTAAAACCTTATATAATCTTACAAGAGTGACAGAATCAGATAGCAAAGGCTAAGCCTAACTAGCCCTAAATACCGTAAACTATATTTTTAAATAATAAAGATAAGTTACAACAATTATTCAAAAGATAATCTATCATCTCGTAAAATAACCAAGAAATGCTGTATTTATCTTTCTAAAAATATGAACTCGAAAACCACATTCTGGATCAGTCTTGGAAATAAGGTTTTTTTTTAAACTGGTCCTTATGACCAGTGACCCCCTAGCATATGAATTATTAAACTGGTCCTTATGACCAGTGACCCCCTAGCTTATGAATTATTAAACTGGTCTTATATAAAATGTTCTAATGCCATTTATATGCCTAAAAAAACATATACTATATGTTTAGAAGTTAAAAGACACCAGGGATTAAAGCTCTGACCTTTTGAATTATATAAATCCCATTAACCCAACTAGCATTAAATTTACTATAGAGAGCGAAAATAATGGCTCTCTACCCTTCCTTGATGTTTTGCTTAGCCGAAACATTGGTTCCTCTGATATAAAATTTTCAATTTATCAAAAAACGATGCATTGGGGCAGATTTTTAAACTTTAATTCTGAACACAGTAAAAACGTAAAATTAGGGATTATAAAAGGTCTAAAATCCAGAATTGAAAGTATATCAGACAAACCAATTGTTGACAAAGATAAAATAAAATATCAGCTTTTAAAATCTGATTACCCAGGCAATGTTATAGATCGAATTTTTAACAACAACACAATAAAAAACAACTTAATTAATGCAGATTCTACTGAAGAAACCACTAAAAAAGTGTTGGTTTTACCTTACATTAAAAACAAATCTGAAATATTAAATAGATTGATAAAAAGTAAATTTAACATCAGATTAATCAGTAAGAAGAATAAAACCCTAAAAAATTAATTTAGCAAATTTAAACCAAAAATCCCATTGTAAGATAAAAAAGGTGTTGTCTATAAAATTAAGTGTAAAACGTGCAAAAACTGCTATATTGGGGAAACCCAAAGATCAGTTAAAATCAGGTTAAAAGAACATAAATATGCCTGTAATAAAAAAGACACCCTAAATGGCATTGCCAAACATCTAATAGAAAATGATTATAAGCATGAAATTGACTGGGATAACCCAGAAATAATGTATTCTGAGTCAGATTATTTAAAACGTAAGTTTATTGAAGGTGTTTTTATAGCAAAAAAAGGGGAGGGGGGTTAAAATTTAGAGGAGGGTTTTGGAGAGGCCAAATTTTGGGGCGTGATTACAAATAATATAAAAAATCTCAATGCACCTTTGTAAATAATAATACAAAATAAGCTATGATGTCGGTATGTTTTTCTGTAAACGTTTTTAATTTAGTATGCCTGATGAAGACTGCTTGGACAGTCGAAAGCTTGCTGTGGCTTTTTAGAAATAAAAAGTTTTATTAAATTCCATGAGTTCCTTCTTTTAAATATTTTATTATAAGTTAGATTATGTTGGTAACATTAACTTTACACGTATTCAAAATAGTTAACTTTATTTTACGAGTACCACCAGAATAGTACAATATAGTACTATCTCACCTAAGACTACTACCAGAGCCTAGAAGACCCTCGTAATTTACCGTATTACCTACCTCTCTTTCTCTAGGCCCCGTAACTCCAGAGTCCCCGGTCCGTTACCGCGTAGCCAGGACTGGTAGCCTACCGTACTTGGGGGAAAGCGAGACTAGAGGATTGAGGGTTTGAGGCCAGAGGGGGGTTAGACAGTTCGACCTTGGACCAATAATTATTGGTCCAATTCTTGGTCCAAGGTTCGACTCTTTCAAGGGATGCAAGCGAAGGGACTCTACATAAAACCTCGACGTGCGGCCCCGGCGGAAGTAAGAGGAGTCGCTATACATAGAAATCCAGTGAATAGGGAAATCCAAATTGATATAAACCTTTAATTAATAGGTCATCTCCTATTATTTGGAATTATTAAACTGGTCACCTTCTGTGTTTTTGTTATTATTTCGAATTAATAAACTGGACACGGTGACCAGTGACCCCCCCAAATTTTGAATAAATAAACTGGTCTGAACAATTAATTAACTGGTCTTTGACCACCTGACCACCGTTATTTCCAAGGCTGTTCTGGATAGTTGCAGCCTTCACTCCCTTTTTACTTACAGCTAAAACCGTTAAAGAAAGTGGAAAAGACCACTAATGAATCCACAACACCTGTAAATGGTTATTTGCATCAGTGCCTACGTTTTTCACAATTAGACCTGATCACTAGATAAAATAAGCTTCGTGCGCGCGGCGTAAATGGTGTTACTGTCCTTTTAGCCAAAAATCTAATAGGTGAGCTGCCAGCCATTCGATTAAGCGTTCTAGTTTGTTATCCGATTTCTATGGTTACGCTACATTATTTGGCCTAATCTACCCTTTTTCTTTTTCCAAATACTAATTTTGGTCACCAATAGATGGCACTTTTACGTAGCGAATCCAGAAAATATGGGTCTTCTGCTAGCAGTCTCTTCCGTGTTCTTCCCACGGACCCGTATTCAGCGTAAGGTATCTATGCTATTTCATATATCTATGCGTCAAACCGATTGCGTTAGTACAGATATGCAACGCTTTAGATACCGCTGCAGGTCCGGTCTGATTACTCTTACTGAACGCAGGTTTCAATGAAGAACAAAATGGGGCTATCTTCCGAAAGTCAAGCAAAAGTGTAGCCATGAAGTTCGTATTTCATTGACCCATTACTTCACATTTTTTTGGTTTATCCTTATTTTTAAAATATTTCAATTATTAGGTTATCGTTGCAATTATTCTAGATATAAAATAAAAACAAAGGATGTTTTTCTCAAAATATGGATTTTAGATTTGCTTGACTTTTCAACGGCATTATATAAGTTATTTAAACAACTATGAAAATCGTTACGTTCACAAGAATCTACATTACCGTAAAATACAGATACGACACTTTTATAAACGTTTTAAATTTACTGGCCTAGAATTGAAATAAGCTTAGAAAGCTTATGTCTAATTGCTTTCCCTTTCATTTCCAAGTTATTGTCTCTGGAATTTTGGTGCAGGCGAACTTTGGCCTATAACATAATTAGTTTTCTAATTAAACTGCTGGCCCATCCCCAACTCAAAGTCAAACATGGTCTTGAATTTCGCTCAAAATGAAAAACACTTATATTCTGAGATTAGTATGAAATAATTACTATAATATTACATACTTATGAAATGAGCATTTTATTTTTTTCCTAAATCGGTTTTTACAGTTTAAAAAAAAACGCAATTTTTTCCCATTTATAATTTTCCGCGGTTATGCTCATTGAATTGGGAATCATAGAAATCTTATAGGTAACTAGAATGCTGCCGTGTAACTGGCAAATGGCCCAAACGCCGTGGCAGACGAAGCCAGATCTCAGCCAATCAGAGCTCAAAGAGCGGTTCTGCCAAGAATTTAATGTCACCGGAGAGAATGACGTCACCTATCTCCCGCTATAGTAACGGAACCAAGGAGGATTATTATCCTCCTTGGCGGAACCACTTTACGGCCTCTCATTGGCTGAAGGTTCAAGGCGAACTGGCGTCAAGCTCGGCCGTAGGCGGCAGCATTCTAGTTACCTATGAGATTTATATGTTGGGAATAGTACCGTTAGAATGCCAATTTAAATCTGCCTTCCGCGAAACAATTTTTTCAAAATCGAGAACTCTATCATTTGTTGGTGGCGCCATCCGCTGTAAGCGGCGGGAATTATATCCCATACAATTGAATTAATAGTACTAGTGTACTTTGAATGTGATAGATGGCGCCACCCGTGAAATTTCAGAATTTGTTTTGTGATACCATGGCTCCCGAACGTGCCTTTGTCATTCTAGCGGTACTATTCCCAATTCAATGGTTATGCTTATAGACGCGAAAAACGCAAACACAAAAGTACCGTCACGGCGCACGATGCGATGCGCAGTGGCTCGATGCCTTCGAAATTTCCGCCGTAACCATAGCGACAATGTTTAATGCGCTTGTCAGATGGCGCGGATAACCCGATTCCACCATAATGGCAGCTTGCCCGTTTCCCTGGGGATTGGAGGAAAGTGCAGTGGTTCTAGTCTCATTTATATTTCTATGGTTTAGATCGTGCTTGTCGATCACGAGATTTTGTTTCCATGGTAACCTTTTCCACTAGCACAAGGATTATAAGAATTTTTAATTTTTGGGTCCCTGCACATATTGTATGTTTCATGTGAAACAAGGAGTCATTTAATTTTTGAACGCAAAAATTGTGCCAGATATGATAATACCTAGTACCATATGTAACACAATTACTCATAAGTATGCCACTAGCTCTATTTTTTTACTAACGGTTTGTTTCACAGATATTGCGTCCTTCTGTACCCTACGTAATATTTGACGTCATCGAATCCCAAATGCCAATTATGCCGTCGCACAATTAGCTCTACTTCTGTTAAACCGACGGCCACTATTTTAGTAAACAAACCGGTTTGGATAACCAAGGCTTAGGAGCTAAAATAAACTACAATATAGTGTCAAGTGCTGTTAATTCAATTAATTTGCAAACTAATTAAGTTCTCGGAGACTCACGTTCTAAAATAAATTTACATTGTCAAATAAAAGAAGCAGGTTTATTGGAAAAAATAGTTGAAATTCAGGTTGAGCTTTTCTGGGGCATCTACAAGTTGGAGCTTGGTTGGAGTTTTTGTAGATTCTTTAGAGCCTAGGCCTAACTTTTCTAGGCTTGGTATGGGTTTTAATAATGCTGGTGGAAAATCCCACTTCAACTTCTTGTTCCATTTTCGGAAAGCGATCACTTATTGGTAATTTTCCCAACCTTTTATTTTTCTAAACTATTCATTATTTAACTTCATCCGCACAAACCGAGTGAGTTTATAAATTTCAATAAAGCTACATTGGACTGACTAAAATTCCGACACAAACCGTTAGTGATGATTTTTGAATGGAGTAAAGGTACAGTGGCATACTTATGAGCAAAAGTGACATAATTACCAAAAGTGTGACAATCCCTGTACATTCGTATGCTAAAGGTTTAATGAATGCTCGACTCGAGATCGACCACATAAAAGACTATTTATTGTCGCCTTTCTGGATCTGTTTTTAGTCTATGGTATTATATCGTAGGTAGATGGCGATAGCATCTCCACAGAACGACGAAAAATCAAAAAATACACTGGCTATGTTCAGCGGGACTCAGCGGACTCAGCGCTGAGGTCAGCGCTGAGCGTTGAGCTTACTGTACGCTTTTTTGAACTTCCGGTTTCTACGTCATGTTGCTCAACGAAGTCAGCGGTCGGAGGAGCTGGTTTTTCCGTTGCTCATCGGTGTCGTGACGTCATTCGACAAAGTTAAAGGAGGGGTAGCAGACGATATTTTGTTCGTTAAGTCAGCGAACTATAAATCGTACAACAACTTTTAGATTTTTGTGACGTAACGTTGATTGAACTCAACGAAAACTCAGCGGTTTTTCTCCGTTGATAGTTGTTGAACGCAGAAACTAACTTTGACCAGTGCTACTTAGTTCCTCCGTTCCTCACTACGAGGCATTATTTGCTGGTTTTAACTTCCTTCCCTCCCCAAGGCATACTTTCCCTTCTCCCCTCCCAACTTGTATTTCGCATTCATTAGGAAATAGGACCGATTGACACACTTTTGGTAATCATGTCACTTTTGTTATGAGTAATTATGTTACTGGTCGAAACGGACATTTTAAAAGCACTTTTAAAAACATAATTAATGTAAAACTTAGGGAGTCTAAAAACGAAACGCAAAACGCAAAATTGACTCACTGTAACTCAGGAATCCATAACGCTACTTGGAATGAGTATCTCCCCATATCCCCTGTGGTATTTTGTGGCGGAACATTGTGGGAGGGGCTAGAACGCTTATACCGCCTTAAATGACGTCACATTCAGTGACAAACAAAGGCTTATAAGCTCCGCCTACTATGTTCCGCCACAACGGCGGGGAATCGAAGCCGTTATTCATTCCAAGTAGCGTTATGGATTCCTGGTAACTCCATAGTGCGAGCGGAATTTTTCGCGTCATTTCCTTTGACCACCGATTGGCTCGTTTAAATAGTCGTTGTGACATAAATCGGCAGAAAGTCCAGCCTTTTATTTTAATAATGATGGTACCAGGTATATAACCTACTGTTCTATATTCATGGTTGAATATAAATACATTCATGATATTTCTGATTGAACGAAAATAGGTAAGAATATTAATAATAAATTCCTTTATTTATGATTATCTTTTGGTTAGCATACAGGTATTTTTCTAAGAATCACGAGTCATTTTCTTCGCCGGTTAAATCGCGCAATCCCGGAAACGTTTTGTGGATCTAGTCAACGACGAATGCCTGTCTCCTGATTGGATCAAGTGATTACGTGAAACGCAGGTGGTAGAAAGGGTAATGATATAGATCGATATTCATGGTTGAAATGAATAAATTCATGTTGCTATTTTTTCTGATACACGAAGAAGAAATAAGGGCTGGTTTTCATAAGAGGAAAAACGCGAGCATCGACGCAAAAAAATGGTGTTAAGCCTAACGGAAATTTTTTGAGTCGCTGTTCGCCCTTTTTAAAAATGAATATCAGACATAAGGAAATATTGATTCTACGATGTGAATGTCGGGAATCTAGTTGACTTGATGGATTGTAGTTGGCATCTTTGCATAACCAGTCTAATTTGGTAACCGACCAAACGAAAATGTTTTGTCCGACTTGGCCACGGAAGGAGGGTTTTATTGAAAGGCTTATTAATGCTTGTCGAGCTAAAGACGCAAAGTTATTGATGACGGAGAGATCCCAACCTGCCACCCCTGGCTCTGCCCAACTTGTTAAAATGTTGCTCTTACGTCACAAGACACAGCTTTATTAGTATTCTTCACACGAGCGATTTGCACGCGCTCTAGAAAAAGCTTTATTCCTCTGCCGAATGTAGTCTGTAGCGCGCGCTCGTAGACTTGTAAAAGTAAGAGCAGAGATCCTATACACTCTTTTACCTAGGAGCAACAAACACAGCACCCGACACAAGGAGAACGCAACCCGTCAAAAGTCGTGGATTTTCTTGCGTACGTTTTTCATTGGCTAGACGCTTTAGCGCCTGCTGCCGTCGGAAGGGGGAAATTCGGAAATTGTCTTCCCTCCCGCCCGTAAAAAGTTCAGCGTAAAGGCTCGTGACGCTCGTCCAATGAAATTCGTATACAACCCTTCGTTAGCGTGTTTAAAGGCTAGCTGCGTTCTCCTTGTGTTTACTGCTCCTAGCTTTTACGAAGTCGGCCATTTCATTACAGGCCTAATTTAAAATAGTACAGGTAAGGGCGCCTGCACGTGCTCATCAGCTCGAGACGTCGCGTGCACTATGACCGCGTGAAGCGGCCTTACATGCCCTATTTGAAATCAGACCTGTAATAAAATGGCAGCTCTCACAAATAAGGATATAAAAGAGTGTATACGCTAAGGGATACATGCAAGTTTTTTGGGAGGCCGTACACCCGTATCGTGGCGCCATCTAGTGGAATGGAGTAAAACGAACCATAAACACGTGATAATTTTTGTTAAATTAACGTTTTTATTCCCTGCCACCTAGGAGCAACAAACACAAGGAGAACGCAGCTAGCCTTTAAACACGCATTCACAGTGTTGTGTACAAATTTCATTGAACGAACCTTTACGCGTCTAACCAGTGAAAAATGTACGCAAGAAAATGCACGACTTTTGACGGGTTGAGTCCATCCTGTGTGGGGTGCTTTGTTTGTTGCTCCTAGCTGCCACTGTGACGTAAGAGACTGTGACGTAAGAGACTGTGACGTAAGAGCCACATTAAAACAAGAAGGCCACGTTACTTTGGTAAAAGAACTATTTCTTTTATTTTGACCTAGTGTAATATTTCATTATTATACCTGTTACAGAAATATCATTATTTACTTTTTTTTATGTTGCCCGTGCACGCCTATGACCGCCCATATGTTAACCATCAACGGCCAACTTTGATCCCGCGCTACAGCGGCCAACCCAATCGCCTTATTTTCATGAACAAGGAGTTTCCCGCTAGGTTAATTTTGGCGCTTCAATCTCACAGACTTTTTATATCGGCTTCGATGCAAAACGGGTGTTATTAACGCGTCTTATACTCTTAATTTAAAATATCACATATATATCGTCAACATTTGCAGATAAATGGTAATAATACATGTTACTTTATTAATATTTACAAGTTTAGTTCAAGGTAATTGCGTAAAAATGACAATAATACAATTTTAATACGAATAAGTTTGAATCCCCCGCTTTTGGTATGTATAAAAAACTATTATAAACCAAATATTCCGCCAGGGGCGCTTAACTCATACAGATATCTTCGGCTCGTAGGTTAACATCGCCAAGAAGTAATATATCCGAGAGCCAGGACCAGCAAGTTACTGTTTTTTTGGTGCTTGTTGAAATAATGGAAACTTTTCACCTGCAAACAGAACGTCGTGTCTTTGCTCAGCGTTAATATGTAAAAAAACTGCGGTTAAAAGGAAACACTTGTTGAATACAGTAAAGTGAAAAGTTTCCACTATAAATAAATAAATCAGCTACGCTAATACCCAAGGCACCACCTTAGGTCTAAGTCATCAAGCGACTTTTAAAGCCCTTAATTTAGGTGGCCTGGTTACAATGCGTAGGAGGGTGGTGGCGAGCCCTTCATGCCACGAGAGCGTGCCAACAGCTCCCTACACTAACTATTACCATTAACCTCAACAAGTTTTTATTTCAACAAGCACTGTATAAAACGTAACTTTCAGATCCTGGATCTCGGAAATATTACTTCCTGTCGATTTCCTTGAAGATGTTTTATTGAAGGGCCTATAGGGATCAAAATATTTATCATCACTTCTACTCCCACAGAAGACTAAAATTCATACCTTCTAAACTCGAGGTTTATTTTAAAGGGTTCCATCAAGGAGCCTATATGTCTAACATATAGGATCCTTGGTTCCATCAGCCTCATAAGGGGATGACAGTGGGGGGTGAAATAGCACTATTTTTTTTTAACATGGAAGGAGAAAAAGTTTTGGTAATACGAAACTTTACAAAACACGTGGTCATTTCGCGGAAATTCGGATTTTGATATCGGTCGCAACGGACGGAGTTTTGGTCACCTTGGCCTAGTTTGCTTTTATTGGAATTTCATAAGAATTAATATGGAAAGTTGTTCTTGGTCAACGAATTGTCTTAGTGATTGAGTTTCTTTTCGTTTATCATGTATTTTATTATTACAGGGACTCTAGAGATCCTATAATTCCTATAAAATACTATATTTTTAAAACTTTCCTATAAAATCCTATAATTTTGATATTTTGCCCATTTCAAATCCAGCCACTCAGTTAAATTGCTAGATTTAGCTATAGGATAAATTCCTATACCAAGTCATTCTAGTCTATACTTTTGTTATTGTTAACACGGTTAGCTACTAGTATATTTTTGTGATAAAATGGTTAAATAGTTTATATGTTTTAAGATTTATTTGTCTAAATATAGATTTTGTTTTTAAATGCATAAAGTTAGTAAATTAAATAGCCTATAGAGTCCTATAAAATCCTATAATTTTGTAAAAATAATCCTATAAAATCCTATAATTTTGTAAAAATAGTCCTATAAAGTCCTATATTTTTAGAAATATAATCCTATTTTTAATATAAAAAAATTGAAGATTTGAGTGGGGGGCCCTGTTATTACCATTAATTGCATTGCTCGACATTCTTAAAACCAAAAATTTTAAAACCGACTGGCGAACTCGCGGAGCAATACTACGCGGTCATCGTGCATTCGTTTAGCGCCACGTGCGCCCTCTAGTGGCGGTAATCAAAATCAAAATCCGGACTAGCTAGGGAGGGGGGGGGGACAAGTTTCTCCCCTTACGAAGCTGATGGAACCCTTTAAAAAAGAAATGCATTTACTTTTAATAAAAGTTGAAAAAATAACATTTAAAAAAAGTCTAACCACTAAACACTCTCGTAACTCCCCCTTCCCTGACGTCAGAACTTTAGAATAATTAGACTTACTAACTAAGACCACTTTGTCCGATGCAAAAAGCCATATAAAAACTAGGGGCTAGTGAAAAAAGGGATTAAGATAAAAGTCTGCGCTATTATTCGGGGAGTGCAATAAGCCTCGGTATGATGGAGAGCAGCCCAGTCGCGCGGAGGTTTGACCTCATTTATTTTTTGTCATCCACGGACGATTAATCAGAGCGCTCACAAAACATTCTCTCTTCCTTCCGTTTTCTCGATCCAAGGCCTAGCCGAGCCTGCCACCCTTACCTATTCGTATTGAAAAAAAAAGCGCCATCTTTTGGGTAGAGCTGCAATTTTATTGAATATAATGGCGTTTTAAGAAGAATGGCCGATTCTCAGTTCTCCTCCTCCCGTATAATAGATGGAGGAAATAAACTTGTAAATAATGTCCGATAGATGGCGATACGTTACCAGTACGTGGGAGTCGTCTCGACTTAGCGAAGGGCGGTTGGCGAGTCCGGGATGCTTTATTGTAAAAGGGTTGTATTTATAGCTACGTACTGGTCCTTCTTCGCTTATTCCAACAAAGGACCTAAGCATAAATAATGCCCTCGCTTGATTTCGAAGAATTCTTGTATCGCTTCATATCTTGTACCTCAACAAAAAGCTAATAAAAAAGTTTTTCTTTTTGCTCTAAGTGTTCCTAAAAAGCCACCTTTTTGGAGAAAAGTTCAGGCCAGCGGTAAATAAGGAAAAATTGGCAAATAGTGGCTAATAAAGAAAAATTTCATTTCAAAGCTTAAAAAAGGAATTGGAATTAAATTTTTAAGAAGTTTATTGTAAATAATGTTTTAGTTTTCACTGAACTCACAATGTTCGAATTGCAAAAAGTGGCTAATAAAGAAAAATTGCATTTCAAAGCTTACAAAGTAATTAAAATTAAATTTTTAAGAAGTTTATTGTAAATAATGTTTTAGTTTTCACTGAACTCACAATGTTAAAATTGCAAAAAGTGGCAAATAGTGGCTAATAAAGAAAAATTGCATTTCAAAGCTTAAAAAAGTAATTAGAATTAAATTTTTAAGAAGTTTATTGTAAAAATGTTTTAGTTTACACTGAACTCACAATGTTAGAATTATTTATTCCAAAACAATTAACAGACTATCCTAATGTCAATCAGAATCTGACCATTCCTATGCCTTAAGTAGCCCAAATCTGAAATTTCAGTGTTATTATAATTTTATAATTTTCTGTGGTTAAAATATTTATTGGCCACTAAATTCACTGTCATCCAGGCTGAAAATTCCCACTATTTTCCACACTATTGTCCACCTGGTATTTTCCACATAAGAACTGCTCTTTTAGATAAAAATTGTTTTATTTTGATAAAGGATAGTCTATAAATAAATTAACAGGACTGCCATCTACGTTGTCCAATTATATCCAGGAAATATTAAAAAAATGAAACTCCCTTATAAATAATACCGTTTTAGCTACTCATTCATCCAACAGTTGATTTTATAAAATAAAAAGTGGTCTTGGCCCAAGGTTCGTAAAAAAGGGAACTATAAGGTTGCCTCGATCGCTTGGTTTTTTTTATCAAAATATTACGGCTTTTGCGTTGCTAGGTAAAATCGTGACCTCAGCCAGATGAGATTGTATTGAAAATCAACGGAGGCTCATCTGGGTGACGTCATCAATTTTAACTCGTACAGAAATTGTTTCAAACATCTTCTTGATCGAGACCCCTTGGTCTTGGCCAATTTTTTCAAATGTCGCTCTTACGCCACAAGACACAGCTTTATTAGTATATTCTTCGCACGAGCGATTTGCACGCGCGCTAGAAAATCCGAAATTCCTCTGGCGACTGTAGTGCGCGCTCGTAGACTTGTAAAACTAAAAGACTGTGACGTCAGAGCCCAATTTAAACAATAAGGCTACGTTACTTTATAAAATGAACTACTGCCGTCTGAACTTCTGAATTTAGAGTGTAAACGGTTTTTACCATTTACCAGGGTAACCGGGGAATACCGGTGGTATGGACGGGAATAAAAGCAATATTTTCCGTCTTGTCGCCATACTATGAATAGGGAATGGTCGGGAATGGAACATAAATCTGGTCACAGTAATTTGAATAGGGAATGGTCGGGAATGGAACATAAATCTGGTCACAGTAATTTGAATAGGGAATGGTCGGGAATGGAACATAAATCTGGTCACAGTAATTTGAATAGGGAATGGTCGGGAATGGAACATAAATCTGGTCACAGTAATTTGAATCGGGAATGGAACATAAATCTGGTCGCAGTAATTTGAATAGGGAATGGTCGGGAATGTAACATAAATCTAGTCGCAGTAATTTGAATAGGGAATGGTCGGGAATGGAACATAAATCTGGTCGCAGTAATTTGAATCGGGAATGGTCGGGAATGGAACAAAAATCTGGTCGCAGTAATTTGGATAGGGAATGGTCGGGAATGGAACATAAATCTGGTCACAGTAATTTGAATCGGGAATGGTCGGGAATGGAACATAAATCTGGTCGCAGTAATTTGAATAGGGAATGGTCGGGAATGGAACCTAAATCTGGTCGCAGTAATTTGAATCGGGAATGGTCGGGAATGGAACATAAATCTGGTCGCAGTAATTTGAATAGGGAATGGTCGGGAATGGAACATAAATCTGGTCGCAGTAATTTGAATCGGGAATGGTCGGGAATGGAACATAAATCTGGTCGCAGTAATTTAAATAGGGAATGGTCGGGAATGGAACATAAATCTGGTCGCAGTAATTTGAATAGGGAATGGTCGGGAATGGAACATAAATCTGGTCACAGTAATTTGAATAGGGAATGGTCGGGAATGGAACATAAATCTGGTCACAGTAATTTGAATCGGGAATGGAACATAAATCTGGTCGCAGTAATTTGAATCGGGAATGGTCGGGAATGGTCGGGAATGGAACATAAATCTGGTCGCAGTAATTTGAATCGGGAATGGAACATAAATCTGGTCGCAGTAATTTGAATCCGGAATGGTCGGGAATGGAACATAAATCTGGTCACAGTAATTTGAATCGGGATTGGTCGGGAATGGAACATAAATCTGGTCGCAGTAATCTGAATAGGGAATGGTCGGGAATGGAACATAAATCTGGTCGCAGTAATTTGAATAGGGAATGGTCGGGAATGGAACATAAATCTGGTCGCAGTAATTTGAATCGGGAATGGTCGGGAATGGAACATAAATCTGGTCGCAGTAATTTAAATAGGGAATGGTCGGGAATGGAACATAAATCTGGTCGCAGTAATTTGAATAGGGAATGGTCGGGAATGGAACATAAATCTGGTCACAGTAATTTGAATAGGGAATGGTCGGGAATGGAACATAAATCTGGTCACAGTAATTTGAATCGGGAATGGAACATAAATCTGGTCGCAGTAATTTGAATCGGGAATGGTCGGGAATGGTCGGGAATGGAACATAAATCTGGTCGCAGTAATTTGAATCGGGAATGGAACATAAATCTGGTCGCAGTAATTTGAATCCGGAATGGTCGGGAATGGAACATAAATCTGGTCACAGTAATTTGAATCGGGATTGGTCGGGAATGGAACATAAATCTGGTCGCAGTAATTTGAATAGGGAATGGTCGGGAATGGAACATAAATCTGGTCACAGTAATTTGAATAGGGAATGGTCGGGAATGGAACATAAATCTGGTCGCAGTAATTTGAATCGGGAATGGTCGGGAATGGAACATAAATCTGGTCGCAGTAATTTGAATCCGGAATGGTCGGGAATGGAACATAAATCTGGTCACAGTAATTTGAATAGGGAATGGTCGGGAATGGAACATAAATCTGGTCGCAGTAATTTGAATCGGGAATGGTCGGGAATGGAACATAAATCTGGTCGCAATAATTTGAATCGGGAATGGTCGGGAATGGAACATAAATCTGGTCGCAGTAATTTGAATAGGGAATGGTCGGGAATGGAACATAAATCTGGTCGCAGTAATTTGAATCGGGAATGGTCGGGAATGGAACATAAATCTGGTCGCAGTAATTTGAATCCGGAATGGTCGGGAATGGAACATAAATCTGGTCGCAGTAATTTGAATCCGGAATGGTCGGGAATGGAACATAAATCTGGTCGCAGTAATTTGAATCCGGAATGGTCGGGAATGGAACATAAATCTGGTCGCAGTAATTTGAATCCGGAATGGTCGGGAATGGAACATAAATCTGGTCGCAGTAATTTGAATCCGGAATGGTCGGGAATGGAACATAAATCTGGTCTCAGTAATTTGAATCGGGAATGGTCGGGAATGGAACATAAATCTGGTCGCAGTAATTTGAATCGGGAATGGTCGGGAATGGAACATAAATCTGGTCGCAATAATTTGAGTCGGGAATTTGAATTTCGGGAATGGTTGGGAATGTGCTGGGCTAAGATTGATATTTAGTTTTCGGTTAGGGAATGGATGGAAAAGGTAATTTTGAGTTCGGTAATGGATTTTATCTCTGGTTACAATACTTTGAAACTGAAATTTGAATATCGGGAATGTTCGGGAATGATAAACTTTATGTCAAATGAAATATGAATGGATGGAAGACAAATATTTAAATGGAAATGGGATGGGAATGAATATGGTTTCAACGGGATTGAGTGGAAATTCGGACCTTTTCAACAGACTGATCTGCCAAAATGTTACTAAACTAAACAGCCCATATTTTATATGACCATCAAAACGATTGGAATAAATAAACACTTTTCGAAAATTGAATACGTGAGCTTTTATAAATTTTCATGAGATGCTACAGCTATTTATTTATTTATATTTATAAACTTGAAAACTAATCGATAGCGTCAGCCTGGATGTCGGCTCCTTCCTGAACACGGAAGCTCGGCAGTACGTGATACTTTTACAGGCGCAGTATATCAAAAATAGACCTAAATTAATAGGACTTTATATCGATAAGTTGGCGCTCGATTTTTTCAATACTTCGCGAAAGAAGATTGAACCGTTTGATATATTTTTTTACAGACACAATAACGGTGTTACCAACTTCATTCGTGACCAACCGTAGCGGAGCAAAAAAGTCTATAGACAATCAAAGAAAAACACAGCAGGGTGGCCCCTTTACTGGAACAAATCGGGGGTATTTGGACATTTATATACACCACAAGCTTTATTTCTCCTTTCTCTGGCTACTGCCTCTCTTTGGACTCAATCGATTTAGAATAGATCTAGGAGCTTTCAGACATTCTTATCAATAAAAAAGGAGGTTGCTACCGGAACCTTTCTCTGGCTCCATCTTTATGACGAGCCTTAAGATGGATATTGGGACGATGTATCTCTAGCTAGTGCGAACGCGACCGCCCCAGAGAACATTTCTCTGTTCTTCTGGACGAAGTTTAAAAACTTTTTCTTTCATTATTAAAAGCGCCATGTTCGATATAAAAGCTCCACCAAAAAGCCCGATAAAAAGGTAAAAAAATTAGACCTTCAATACTGCAGTGCGGCCGCCAATGACTGCTGTGGGTTTTTTGGGGCAGTCAAGGTGTAAAGATTGGTACAGGGTTTTATAGCGTACTTAAAAAATTTACTTTTTGGATAGTAAGGGGAAAAGTTTTTAATATTATTTCGTAAATTACGTAATTAAGAGGGTAGCAGAAACCTTAAAAGAATTAAATTAAATTCAAAATTAAGCCCATTTATTTGTTTAACTAAGCATACTATTATTAATGAGAACAAAAACAGTATTACATTGTTAATTTAACGTACAAAATTAGGATATGTATGGTAAGCTTATACCAATCTTACTTACCCTAAAAGAATAGTGGAATTGAAGCTGTGACGTCATACTTACGTCATATTTGGTTACGCCTTTGTATCAAATTAACATCAATTTGATTATTGTAAATGTAGTTATTTTTAAATCCGATAGATGGCTATACGAATATACAAACACGTTTACGCCATAATATCAAAAACTTTTAATTTAATAATAATTAAAAGTTTTATAAAAGACTGATACTTCATGGAATTAAAAACATTTTATTTATATAAAATGTTTTTAATTCCATGAAGTATCAGTCTTTTATAAAACTTTTAATTATTGAAAAATAACCATGGAACATAATTTTAAAATTTATAACTTTTAATTTAATTTTTATTACTACCATGGATAGAGTTATTCTTCTCATAATACTATCAAAAATTATGTATTCCTACTTAGGGAGAATGACTATTAAAACATCATTTTGTCTATATTTTTGTTTTGTAATGAATTCGTCGCGAGTCCCGTTTCACACAGATTGTTAATATTTACTTGTGTATGTTACGTGACTTCAGATATACAGTAGGGTATACGACGTAGAATGAATGCCAAACTATACTAATGCCTTTTTCAACCTAAAAATGCCATCGTGTCAGTATAATCATTACCTCCTACTGTATATAAATATATTCTTGGTGTTGATACAAAATAGACATCAAGCAAGAAAGAAGCTTGGATTTACTAAACCATTCTAGGCTTTAATAAAATTAAAATAAATAACAAAGTTCTAGTTCATTTACAGAATTTTACAATCAAATTACAGAATAATACAAGTACGAAATATTTATTTTCAATGTTGGCTTTTTAACACCGTGGGTTTTATTAATCCTTTGTTATTGTTTAACTTTGCTACTATTAACTCTAAATTATTCCCAATTATTTGTACATTTTCTTTACGTGGCAGTCGGAAATTCGACTTGTGTATGATATGTTATATATGATATATAATTGTTATGTAATTTATATTATTATATTACATTATATTATATTATTATAATAATTATGTAATTTATATTATTATATTACATTATATTATATTATAATAATTATGTAATTTATATTATTATATTACATTACATTATATTATTATAATAATTATGTAATTTACATTATTATATTACATTACATTATATTATTATAATAATTATGTAATTTACATTATTATATTACATTACATTATATTATTATAATAATTATGTAATTTATATTATTATATTACATTATATTATATTATTATAATAATAATGTATAATTATAATAATAATTATAATAATTATAATTGCATTCTTGGTACAATCACAAACATAAATAATAAATTGAATATGTTTCGTATCAATAAATACATAAACAAATAAATATAAAATTAATAATGACACATTTGGACCTTAAATAAATACATAAATAAAATATGAATGTTTCCCAACAACCTCGTACGTATGTCGACAAATAAACCGAATACCTTGAATTTAGCTTGAATACGAACAGATCTTCTTCATCTAACGAGGGGGCTAAAAGGGAGACGGGCAATGCCCCCTTACTAGCAGCGTTCCGTACTGGGCTTGATGGATGAGATTTAGCGGCTACTTTGACCCCGAGATGGACCCCATCTCCCCCGCTCTATATAATACGGAGCCGCAAAAAACTTTCTTGGGCCAAAAAATTCTCCAAAATAAGAAAAGAAAAACCTTTCTACTAAACAATACCAGCTTTATCTGAGAATTTAGGCTGGATAGAAGCCAGAGTCTCTAGACAGGGAGGACCCACCGTACACCCTATTTTCCGCTAGTCAAGTTGCATCGATAAAAAAAATGCAATAAAAAAAATTGACCCCTTTCTATAAGGCTGGAATGGTACATTATTTAACATTGGTTCAACCCTAAAAGACCATCCAATACTGACGCCATTTTCAGCGCCTTCCGCCCCCGTCATTTAGCGTTTCCCCCTTTTTTAGTTCGTTCGGCGCGTCATAGATGGCGCCGGAATCATACTCTAATAATAGGGAAAAATTTCTTATCTTTCGTTTTGGGTGACATCATTGTTCAGAGGTAGGCCGGTCCTTGGATATCTGCTAATTGACTGTTAGGGAATAGGGAGAGAGTACATATAAGGCATTTCGCTTCGTCGTTGTTAGGAATATGGAGCCCTCTATCGAGTTGGACGGGAGGTTAAACTTTAAAGTGTAATTTTAAAATTAAATTCATATTAAGTTGGAATTAGGAACTAAATTAATATTAAGTTGGAATTAAGAACTAATTTATTATTAAGTTGGAATTAAGAACTAAATTAATAATAAGTTGGAATTAAGAAATAAATTAATATTAAATTGGAATTAGGAACTAAATTAATATTAAGTTGGAATAAAGAACTAAATTCATATTAAGTGGAATTAGGAACTAAATTAATATTAATTTGGAATTAAAAAATAATTTAATATTAAGTTGGAATTAAGAACGAAATTAATATTAAGACTATAAATTATAATTATATTAAAATTAAGACTATAAATTATAATTATATTAAAATTAAGACTATAAATTATAATTATATTAAAATTAAGACTATAAATTATAATTATATTAAAATTAAGACTATAAATTATAATTATATTAAAATTAAGACTATAAATTATAATTATATTAAAATTAAGACTATAAATTATAATTATATTAAAATTAAGACTATAAATTATAATTATATTAAAATTTAGACTATAAATTATAATTATATTAAAATTAAGACTATAAATTATAATTATATTAAAACTAAAAAGAAATAAACTAATATTAAATTGGAATTAACAGCTAAATTCGTATTAAATTGGAATTAACAGCTAAATTCATATTAAATTAAAAATAAGAATTAAATTGTTAAATTCCAAGAATGTACATTTCAATATAAGCGACGGACTATATTTGGCCTTTCGCCATCTTGTTTCGACCACATTAAGTGGATGCACTCGCGCAATTGCCGGGCGGTTGTATGTTCATTCTCGCGATTTAGACGTTTCTATTCTTGTTTTTATATATATATATATTTGTATCGGTTGGCGGAATGGCGTTAACAAAAGAATGCGTGACCTCAAACCTTCTCTGAATGGAGCATCCGCTGTCTCCTTAAATCGCGCTCTCTCCTGCTTAGATGCTTTCTAAGATCGCCGCCAGGGGGTTTCAACTCATCACAGCAACCCAAAAGAATTCGACCCTCTCTTGTGAAGTTGACATATAAATTCGTCAAGTTAAACGATCATGAATTTCGGACAGATTACTCTAAAGAGGAACGGTTAAGCTTTAACCAGTGAGATAGCCCTATAGCCCATTAAAAACTAAAATTTATGGCGAAAACCGCATCAAAAAATATTGAGTGGTTAATTTTTAATAAAATAAAGAAATTTCGGGAATTCGAAATACGCGCGTCCGCCGCGACACCTGGTGAGAAGTCGGTGCGACAGAAAAACAACGTAAAAGCGCGCGCTGCAGCTTAAGACGCAAAAAATTTGTTTGGCACGCGCGGCGCGTTCCAGTTATAAGACCTAAGCCTAAATTGCGCGATTTTAAAAGTTAGGATAGTTCGCAAATCGCTCATACGGGGTTAGGGGCGCTGGCGGCAGTCCCTAAGATGGCGACGAAAATTCCAACTCAAACACCTGGCGTTATTTTTCGTTTCAACGTTTTGGGCCAAAGCTATTTAAGAGAATTCGGCTTATGTCCTGTCTTTATAGGATCCTTGCTTTAGGAGTGGTAGGAGGGACACTAGGTGTTGAAGTATGTTTGGGGTTAAGAATATTTTCATGATCTAAGTTTCTTTTTAAACCCGTGGATTTGAGACTAGTATTTTGCTTATTTGCCTTCATATATTTATTACAAAAATCATTTAAAATAAGAAAAACGGCACGGAAAGCCGGAAATTAGTGAAGCCTAGGCTAGAAAATACGCTACTCCTAAAAATCGACTGCTCTCAATTTCTTACGGGTTCGCCAGATAAGTATTTTTCTCTCACACGAAAACCGGCCAAACCTTCACCTCCTTCGAACTCAAAAGGGGGAAAGCACACCACACCGATTTTATAGAACGCTCTATTGGCCAGAAATCTATCTTAAAATTAAAATTTCTTAATGCAACCGTAAACGTATATAATATTCAATCAAGTCGCTCTTAATTAAAAATAAATATGTAACTTTTAAGGCAAAAATCGCCAAAAACCAGTTAAATGGAAAAATGATTAACTTCTTGTTCTCCGATTCCAAAAATGTATAACGAGCTACCGAGTTCATGCCATATGCTTTCAATATTAGTTTTATTTCGCTAATCTAGCAAAGGATGGCGCTATGACACGCGTTATACGCGATACCTGGACATAAATACGCATTAAAACAACCGAAAATAAAATTACGTTAAGTCTCAAGCTCGTAAACGAATAAAATATTAGTTTTAGTTCGCCAATCTAGCAAATGATGGCGCTACAACACGTATTATACGAATGGCGCCATACATCGGCATAAATATGCATTAAAACAAGGAAACTTACATTACTTTCGTAATCTCATAAACGAACAAAATATAAATTTTAGTTCAACAATCTTCCAACCGATGGCGCTACAAAACGTATTACACGAGTAGCGCCATACCTTGACAGAAATATGCATTAAAACAACGGAAAATATTGTTACATTATGTCGTAGTCACATAAACGAACAAAATAATAGTTTTAGTTCATGAGTCTCGCAAGCGATGGCGCCACCATGTTTATTATACTCGTATAATCTGGACTGAAATTAGTATTAATACATCTGACATAATTTGTACTCCTGTAAATCGCGCTTCCATCTCAGACAGCAGTGAACCTATCAATTATCGTAAACGTTTCCATTTGTTACTGACACAAGAATGAAGAGGCATATGGTTATTTAAGGACGACCAGGAATTCAAACTCGAAACATCTGTTCTCTTCCAGAAAGAGAGAAGGGGAAGACGCACGTCATCTTTGCAACGATGTTATCAAAGGTTTATAAAACTCTTACGCGATAAGTATTTTTCTAGTTCATTAAAATTAAACATTAAATAATATCCAGAGTCTATACACGGTGTTTCAAAAGGTAATCGGAAAATTTGAAGGAGTTGTAGGGGGTGAGTTGAGAAGTATGCCTGTTTTTTTCCCATTTCCCTACGATGAGTTGAAATAGCGCCAGAGAGCTTCAAAGTGTGGCCTACTAGCCCCTGGAAGTAGGCTGCAAACTCAAGCAGCAGGGACTTAAAATACTGTTTAAGTTTCCTTTTTACGCTGGTAACTTCGATTTGTTTACAAAGTCCCTTTTCACCTATCACACGAACACAAACCTAGCTTAATGTTCGCGTTTCCCTTATTGTTGTAACTTCCGCCAGAGGCGCCAGTGTAGCGCCACGTTGAATTCCTTTAAGAGATTTTCCCTGACTATTTTAAGGTAAAAATTTTATTTTATATTTTACTTTTATAAGTTAATAAATTTAAATGGACTTATCATTCGGTAAAATAAAAAGTGACATAATTACCAAAAGTGTGACAATCCCTGTACTTTCGAATGCTAAAGGTTTAATGAATGCTCGACTCGAGATCGACCACATAAAAGACTACTTATTGTTGCCTTTCTAGATCTTTTTTAGTCTATGGTATTATATCGTAGGTAGATGGCGATAGCATCTCCACCGAACGACGAAAAATCAAAAAATACACTAACCAGTGCTACTTACAAGGAGACTACCCGAGGTGTTACACACCGATTTTGTTCAAACTCGGGGCATTGGTAGACCTTCATGTAACTTGAAAAATCCTAAAGGGATTTTATTCAATGGGCAACGGTTTTGCCATGGCAATGAAAAATGTTTTTGACAACTTAAAATGGAAATTTTCCGATTGAAAATAACATGGGATTTTGCCCGATTCCAAGGGTCCCTCCCCCCCTGTGAAACATTTTACAAAATTGAAAAAAAATTAAAATACCAAAATTATAAAAAAAAAATGGATAAAAATTGACGAAAAAAATCAAAATTGGTCACATTTTTATCGTTTTTTAATTTTTTTTCACAGGGAAATCGGTCAAAATCCCATGTTATTTTATGTTGTCAAAAACATTTTTCGTTGCCATGGCAAACCCGTTGCCCATTGAATAAAATCCCATTAGGATTTTTCAAGTTACATGAAGGCCTACCAATCCCCCGAGTTTGAACAATATCGGTGTGTTCCTCCGTTCCTCACAACGAGGCGTTATTTGTTGTTTTTAACTTCCTTCCCTCCCCAAGGCATACTTTCCCTTCTCCCCTCCCAACTTGTATTTCGCTCGTATCATTCATTAAGGAATAGGTCCGATTGACACACTTTTGGTAATTATGTCACTTTTGGTAAAATAGTTATTGCAATCTAGGAGCAACAAAAACAGCACCCGACACAAGGAGAACGCAACCCGTCAAAAGGCGTGGATTTTCTTGTGTACGTTTTTCATTGGCTAGACGCTTTAGCGCCTGCGCCTGTCGGAAGGGGAAAATTCGGAAATTGTCTCCCCCCCGCCCGTAAAACGTTCAGCGTAAAGGCTCGTCCAATGAAATTTGTACACAACCCTTCGTTAGCGTGTTTAAAGGCTAGCTGCGTTCTCCTTGTTTTTGTTGCTCCTAGTTGCCATGATGAAAATATTCGCAAAACTTTCAAGGAAATAAATGATAATCCTAGAATTTGTCATAGATCTAGAGTAAAATTACCTTCAAAAAGTGTCAAGAGAAAATCGACATTTCCCTGACCTTTTACCAATTCTTAAAATTCCCTCACCTTTCCCTGACTTTGTAGGCCCATTTTTAAATTACCTGACTTTTTCCTGACCCGCGGAAACCCTGCTAAATAAAAATAAATAAATCTAAGTAACAGTCATAATTTTATTTTTTACAAATTCTGAAAAATCAGCCGATGTAAATGTTCTAAATAAACAACATTAGCAGTCTTAGGAAACGAACACTTATCCCGTAAGAAAATATGATATACTTCTGCTATTATTTATCACCCAGGGTGGGAGGGGGGGGGGGTAATGGAAAACGGTGAAAAAGGGGAAAACTTACGGTGTTGGGGGCTCCTAATTAAGTTGCTGGAGTCACGAACTCGGTGGACGCCAAAAAAGGTAGGCATGCAGCCAACACGAAATCTTGCAATCTGGAAAAATGATTTTTAAAGGAACGCATCAAAAAAGGAGAGGAAAAAATTCCATTTTGAAAAGCGGGAGGGCTAATAAATATTTTTACGCCTACTAAATTTAATTAGGCTTATTATCAGGGTCTACGCTGCAGTAAAATAAAAAGGGAATGGCTCAAGGCGTTGCTCAACCCCTCAACCAACACACTCGCAACCCGGAAATTGTCAAGAAAAGGCGTGAGGCGAAAGCCTTTAGCAGAGCGGACACGAAAGGGCGGAAACCAGGTGGGTTCGAGTACAGGCTTGTACGAAAAGGTTGAGCCGCCGTTCTTCGGTTTGAAAATAGACCGGTTACGCCACCCCTAGGAAACGTTTAGGAATGTAGATTATACTCTATACCCAGGCTACCCGTTTTATTTGCAGGTTTTCGAGAGGTTTCTTTGGAATCACTGGGGGGCCCGACGAGAGAAAGGAGGAAGAAAGGAAGTAGAAATCACCGGAGGCCCGACGAGAAAAGGAAGTACAAATTTCCGGGGCCCAACGAGAGAAAGGGGAAGAAAGGAAAAAGAAATCATCGGGGGCCCGACGAGAGAAAGTGGGAAGAAAGTAAAAAGAAATCATCGGGGGCCCGACGAGAGAAAGTGGGAAGAAAGGAAATAGAAATCATCGGGGGCCCGACGAGAGAAAGTGGGAAGAAAGGAAATAGAAATCATCGGGGGCCCGACGAGCGAAAGGGGAAGAAAGGAAATAGAAATCACAGGGGGGCCGACGAGAGAAAGTGGGAAGAAAGGAAGAACAAATCATCGGAGGCCCGACGAAAGAAAGTGGGAAGAAAGGAAGTAGAAATCCCCGGGGGACCGACGAGAGAAAGTGGGAAGAAAGGAAATAGAAATCATCGGGGGCCCGACGAGCGAAAGGGGAAGAAAGGAAATAGAAATCACAGGGGGGCCGACGAGAGAAAGTGGGAAGAAAGGAAATAGAAATCATCGGGGGCCCGACGAGAGAAAGTGGGAAGAAAGGAAATAGAAATCATCGGGGGCCCGACGAGAGAAAGTGGGAAGAAAGGAAATAGAAATCATCGGGGGCCCGACGAGCGAAAGGGGAAGAAAGGAAATAGAAATCACAGGGGGGCCGACGAGAAAAAGTGGGAAGAAAGGAAATAGAAATCACCGGAGGCCCGACGAGAAAAGGAAGTACAAATTTCCGGGGCCCAACGAGAGAAAGGGGAAGAAAGGAAAAAAATCATCGGGGGGCAACGAGAGGAAGTGGGAAGAAAGGAAATAGAAATCATCGGGGGCCCGACGAGAGAAAGTGGGAAGAAAGGAAATAGAAATCATCGGGGGCCCGACAAGCGAAAGGGGAAGAAAGGAAATAGAAATCACAGGGGGGCCGACGAGAGAAAGTGGGAAGAAAGGAAATAGAAATCATCGGGGGCCCGACGAGCGAAAGGGGAAGAAAGGAAATAGAAATCACAGGGGGGCCGACGAGAAAAAGTGGGAAGAAAGGAAATAGAAATCACCGGAGGCCCGACGAGAAAAGGAAGTACAAATTTCCGGGGCCCAACGAGAGAAAGGGGAAGAAAGGAAAAAAAATCATCGGGGGGCAACGAGAGGAAGTGGGAAGAAAGGAAATAGAAATCATCGGGGGCCCGACGAGAGAAAGTGGGAAGAAAGGAAGAACAAATCATCGGAGGCCCGACGAAAGAAAGTGGGAAGAAAGGAAGTAGAAATCATCGGGGGCCCGACGAGAGAAAGTGGGAAGAAAGGAAGAACAAATCATCGGAGGCCCGACGAAAGAAAGTGGGAAGAAAGGAAGTAGAAATCCCCGGGGGACCGACGAGAGAAAGTGGGAAGAAAGGAAATAGAAATCATCGGGGGCCCGACGAGCGAAAGGGGAAGAAAGGAAATAGAAATCACCGGAGGCCCGACGAGAAAAGGAAGTACAAATTTCCGGGGCCCAACGAGAGAAAGGGGAAGAAAGGAAAAAAAATCATCGGGGGGCAACGAGAGGAAGTGGGAAGAAAGGAAATAGAAATCATCGGGGGCCCGACGAGAGAAAGTGGGAAGAAAGGAAATAGAAATCATCGGGGGCCCGACGAGCGAAAGGGGAAGAAAGGAAATAGAAATCACAGGGGGGCCGACGAGAGAAAGTGAGAAGAAAGGAAATAGAAATCACCGGAGGCCCGACGAGAAAAGGAAGTACAAATTTCCGGGGCCCAACGAGAGAAAGGGGAAGAAAGGAAAAAAAATCATCGGGGGGCAACGAGAGGAAGTGGGAAGAAAGGAAATAGAAATCATCGGGGGCCCGACGAGAGAAAGTGGGAAGAAAGGAAGAACAAATCATCGGAGGCCCGACGAAAGAAAGTGGGAAGAAAGGAAGTAGAAATCCCCGGGGGACCGACGAGAGAAAGTGGGAAGAAAGGAAATAGAAATCATCGGGGGCCCGACGAGCGAAAGGGGAAGAAAGGAAATAGAAATCACCGGAGGCCCGACGAGAAAAGGAAGTACAAATTTCCGGGGCCCAACGAGAGAAAGGGGAAGAAAGGAAAAAAAATCATCGGGGGGCAACGAGAGGAAGTGGGAAGAAAGGAAATAGAAATCATCGGGGGCCCGACGAGAGAAAGTGGGAAGAAAGGAAATAGAAATCATCGGGGGCCCGACGAGAGAAAGTGGGAAGAAAGGAAGAACAAATCATCGGAGGCCCGACGAAAGAAAGTGGGAAGAAAGGAAGTAGAAATCCCCGGGGGACCGACGAGAGAAAGTGGGAAGAAAGGAAATAGAAATCATCGGGGGCCCGACGAGCGAAAGGGGAAGAAAGGAAATAGAAATCACCGGAGGCCCGACGAGAAAAGGAAGTACAAATTTCCGGGGCCCAACGAGAGAAAGGGGAAGAAAGGAAAAAAAATCATCGGGGGGCAACGAGAGGAAGTGGGAAGAAAGGAAATAGAAATCATCGGGGGCCCGACGAGAGAAAGTGGGAAGAAAGGAAATAGAAATCATCGGGGGCCCGACGAGAGAAAGTGGGAAGAAAGGAAGAACAAATCATCGGAGGCCCGACGAAAGAAAGTGGGAAGAAAGGAAGTAGAAATCCCCGGGGGACCGTCGAGAGAAAGTGGGAAGAAAGGAAATAGAAATCATCGGGGGCCCGACGAGCGAAAGGGGAAGAAAGGAAATAGAAATCACCGGAGGCCCGACGAGAAAAGGAAGTACAAATTTCCGGGGCCCAACGAGAGAAAGGGGAAGAAAGGAAAAAAAATCATCGGGGGGCAACGAGAGGAAGTGGGAAGAAAGGAAATAGAAATCATCGGGGGCCCGACGAGAGAAAGTGGGAAGAAAGGAAATAGAAATCATCGGGGGCCCGACGAGCGAAAGGGGAAGAAAGGAAATAGAAATCACAGGGGGGCCGACGAGAGAAAGTGAGAAGAAAGGAAATAGAAATCACCGGAGGCCCGACGAGAAAAGGAAGTACAAATTTCCGGGGCCCAACGAGAGAAAGGGGAAGAAAGGAAAAAAAATCATCGGGGGGCAACGAGAGGAAGTGGGAAGAAAGGAAATAGAAATCATCGGGGGCCCGACGAGAGAAAGTGGGAAAAAAGGAAGAACAAATCATCGGAGGCCCGACGAAAGAAAGTGGGAAGAAAGGAAGTAGAAATCCCCGGGGGACCGACGAGAGAAAGTGGGAAGAAAGGAAATAGAAATCATCGGGGGCCCGACGAGCGAAAGGGGAAGAAAGGAAATAGAAATCACCGGAGGCCCGACGAGAAAAGGAAGTACAAATTTCCGGGGCCCAACGAGAGAAAGGGGAAGAAAGGAAAAAAAATCATCGGGGGGCAACGAGAGGAAGTGGGAAGAAAGGAAATAGAAATCATCGGGGGCCCGACGAGAGAAAGTGGGAAGAAAGGAAATAGAAATCATCGGGGGCCCGACGAGAGAAAGTGGGAAGAAAGGAAGAACAAATCATCGGAGGCCCGACGAAAGAAAGTGGGAAGAAAGGAAGTAGAAATCCCCGTGGGACCGACGAGAGAAAGTGGGAAGAAAGGAAATAGAAATCATCGGGGGCCCGACGAGCGAAAGGGGAAGAAAGGAAATAGAAATCACCGGAGGCCCGACGAGAAAAGGAAGTACAAATTTCCGGGGCCCAACGAGAGAAAGGGGAAGAAAGGAAAAAAAATCATCGGGGGGCAACGAGAGGAAGTGGGAAGAAAGGAAATAGAAATCATCGGGGGCCCGACGAGAGAAAGTGGGAAGAAAGGAAATAGAAATCATCGGGGGACCGACGAGAGAAAGTGGGAAGAAAGGAAATAGAAATCATCGGGGGCCCGACGAGAGAAAGTGGGAAGAAAGGAAGAACAAATCATCGGAGGCCCGACGAAAGAAAGTGGGAAGAAAGGAAGTAGAAATCATCGGGGGCCCGACGAGCGAAAGGGGAAGAAAGGAAATAGAAATCACAGGGGGGCCGACGAGAAAAAGTGGGAAGAAAGGAAATAGAAATCACCGGAGGCCCGACGAGAAAAGGAAGTACAAATTTCCGGGGCCCAACGAGAGAAAGGGGAAGAAAGGAAAAAAAATCATCGGGGGGCAACGAGAGGAAGTGGGAAGAAAGGAAATAGAAATCATCGGGGGCCCGACGAGAGAAAGTGGGAAGAAAGGAAGAACAAATCATCGGAGGCCCGACGAAAGAAAGTGGGAAGAAAGGAAGTAGAAATCCCCGGGGGACCGACGAGAGAAAGTGGGAAGAAAGGAAATAGAAATCATCGGGGGCCCGACGAGCGAAAGGGGAAGAAAGGAAATAGAAATCACCGGAGGCCCGACGAGAAAAGGAAGTACAAATTTCCGGGGCCCAACGAGAGAAAGGGGAAGAAAGGAAAAAAAATCATCGGGGGGCAACGAGAGGAAGTGGGAAGAAAGGAAATAGAAATCATCGGGGGCCCGACGAGAGAAAGTGGGAAGAAAGGAAATAGAAATCATCGGGGGCCCGACGAGCGAAAGGGGAAGAAAGGAAATAGAAATCACAGGGGGGCCGACGAGAGAAAGTGAGAAGAAAGGAAATAGAAATCACCGGAGGCCCGACGAGAAAAGGAAGTACAAATTTCCGGGGCCCAACGAGAGAAAGGGGAAGAAAGGAAAAAAAATCATCGGGGGGCAACGAGAGGAAGTGGGAAGAAAGGAAATAGAAATCATCGGGGGCCCGACGAGAGAAAGTGGGAAGAAAGGAAGAACAAATCATCGGAGGCCCGACGAAAGAAAGTGGGAAGAAAGGAAGTAGAAATCCCCGGGGGACCGACGAGAGAAAGTGGGAAGAAAGGAAATAGAAATCATCGGGGGCCCGACGAGCGAAAGGGGAAGAAAGGAAATAGAAATCACCGGAGGCCCGACGAGAAAAGGAAGTACAAATTTCCGGGGCCCAACGAGAGAAAGGGGAAGAAAGGAAAAAAAATCATCGGGGGGCAACGAGAGGAAGTGGGAAGAAAGGAAATAGAAATCATCGGGGGCCCGACGAGAGAAAGTGGGAAGAAAGGAAATAGAAATCATCGGGGGACCGACGAGAGAAAGTGGGAAGAAAGGAAATAGAAATCATCGGGGGCCCGACGAGAGAAAGTGGGAAGAAAGGAAGAACAAATCATCGGAGGCCCGACGAAAGAAAGTGGGAAGAAAGCTAGTAGAAATCCCCGGGGGACCGACGAGAGAAAGTGGGAAGAAAGGAAATAGAAATCATCGGGGGCCCGACGAGCGAAAGGGGAAGAAAGGAAATAGAAATCACAGGGGGGCCGACGAGAGAAAGTGGGAAGAAAGGAAATAGAAATCATCGGGGGCCCGACGAGAGAAAGTGGGAAGAAAGGAAATAGAAATCATCGGGGGCCCGACGAGAGAAAGTGGGAAGAAAGGAAATAGAAATCATCGGGGGCCCGACGAGCGAAAGGGGAAGAAAGGAAATAGAAATCACAGGGGGGCCGACGAGAAAAAGTGGGAAGAAAGGAAATAGAAATCATCGGGGGCCCGACGAGCGAAAGGGGAAGAAAGGAAATAGAAATCACAGGGGGGGCGACGAGAAAAAGTGGGAAGAAAGGAAATAGAAATCACCGGAGGCCCGACGAGAAAAGGAAGTACAAATTTCCGGGGCCCAACGAGAGAAAGGGGAAGAAAGGAAAAAGAAATCATCGGGGGCCCGACGAGAGAAAGTGGGAAGAAAGGAAGAACAAATCATCGGAGGCCCGACGAAAGAAAGTGGGAAGAAAGGAAGTAGAAATCCCCGGGGGACGGATGAGAGAAAGGGGGAAGAAAGGAAGAACAAATTATCGGGGGCCCACGAGAGAAAGGAAATAGAAATAACCGGGGCCCGACGATGGAATGGGGAAGAAAGGAAGTAGAAATCATCGGGGGCCCGCCGAGAGAAAGGGGGAGAAAGGAAATAGAAATCATGGGGGGGGGGGAGCAACGAGCGAAAGGGGAAGAAAGGAAATAGAAAACACCGGGGGCCCGACGAGGGAAAGTGGGAAGAAAGGAAATAGAAATCATCGGGGGCCTTACGAGAGAAAGGGGGAGAAAGGAGAAAGGATAAAGTTTTTGAAAAAACGTAACAGCAGCTTCGACTGTACTTAAATTCCACTCTTCATACTTACTCTGTTGCAGGCTGAGAAATAAGGATTTTTTAAACTAGACTTGTGGCCAGTAGAGCCTAGGTAGTTTAATTAAAACTTTGAATTAATTAAGTGGTCACTAGGTCCACTAACACCCCCAGCATTTATTTTTTAAACTGGTCAAGCTAATTTTTAAACTGGCGATTGGCCTGTGATAGTGCCTTATTTCTCACACTGCTCAGAGCGCACCAAAATTGGTATCTGACGTCATAGATCTGCCTTCGAATTTGTTAGAGCGCCACTAATTTATTTCCCAGTGGAACACGCGTGGAAATTTCAATCAACCTTCCAGTGAAGTTAAAATGGCGGTAGTACAAATACAACTTGACTCGTTATCATCATAATTCATAACCACATCATTTACATAATTAATAATTTTGGTCTAGTTATATTCGATGCATAATATTCTAATGCTGGAATCCATACCTATACTTGGAATGCTTATCGCGACAGATTTCCGTCTCGATGTGGCTGACGGTTTTTTTTGACGTCACAATGTTAACTCAACAAACAACAACGTGAGAGGGGAGCGCGCGCAGAGGGGATTTTTTCTCTCGTAGGCGGGGCCAAAGCCGTCAGAGTGATCTTACCATACGCGATACGCCAGTATAAGCATTCCAAGTAGAGGTATGGATTCCTGTCTAATGCTATAGCTTCCAATTCATCATAGATTACTCCAATAACATTGTAAGCTAGCCGAAATCGAGAATTTCTGTCTCTAGCAGTCGAAATTTTTCACACGAATCTCGATTTCCCAGTGGAACCTCAAATCAAAAAATCGAGCCATCGTCCCGAAACATTGGAACAGGACTGTATTCGAGCTGCTAAGCCTTGGCAGCTATCCCCACCCTCGTTTGTTTGTATAGTTTTGGGTGACGCCATTCTCATCGAGTTGGCGATACTAGGGTGGGGTTCCTGGCAGCCGATGATGTCGTGACAACGTTCGAATTCCCGCCAGAGCTACAGGGTGGAACCGCCAAGCATGCCCAAAAACCCGGGATGCCAAATTACCTCTGCCCGGCAACCTTAGCGGACGAAGGGGTGGCGGCTAAAAGGGAGGCGAGGCCCCTGACTAGTCGTTGCTCTTTTGTCTTTGCTGTTCTAATTATCAGTACTTCATTTAAATCCATTATTGGTAATGGAGAGGTACTTTGGACCGTTTTTCGCCGATCTCCGTACGAATATAGACTTACATTCGAAATGGACGTTATTTGCGCTTATATAATGACCATCAAGTCAACGCCTCGCCTATTTTATACTACGTTAATACGCGCGAATTTCGATTATAATGATGGCTTGGATAAAAATAGAACAAATTTAAGAGCCGACGTGAAATCCACACTTCGGTGTTTATTGTGGCGCCACCTGCGGCGGTTTTTCCTAATTTTGTAGAGATGGCTGGAAAGGTAATTAGTAATTACGTACCAGTGATGGGCATTTTTGATAAAGAACCGCTCAGCTCGCACTCGCTAAATTTTGAGCGGTTGTATTTTTCGCTAGTCTTTTTTCGCGATATTTTAAGAGGTAAAATTTCCCTCCTCTCTTTTAACTTTTTTTTGTGAGGCAAAAATTTCCCTCCTCTCTTTTCACTTTTTTAAGAGGCAAAAATTTCCCTCCTCTCTTTTCACTTTTTTTAAGAGGCAAAAATTTCCCTCCTCTCTATTCACTTTTTTGAGAGACAAAAATTTCCCTCCTCTTTCTTTTTTGGAGAGGCCAAAATTTCCCTCCTCTCTTTCTCTCTTTTATTGAGAGGCCAAAATTTCCCTCCTCTCTTTTCGCTTTTTTTTTGAGAGTCAACAATTTCTATCCTCTCTTTTCAGTCTTTCTTGAGAGATAAATATTTGACTACTCTCTGTTAATGAAAATGAGAAAAACCGCTCAAAATGAGAGGAGAACGCCCACCGCCGTTACGTACTAAGCATTTCTCTTTTCTGGTAGTAGATGGCGCTTGAGCAGACCATACAAATTCAAACATCAGACTAACAGGGCTCCAATCAGTCTTTCTGATTGAAATATGTTTAGTACATAATTGATGAATAAAACATTAAAATAGAAGTAGCTGCTTGTCTATTAAATATTTAAAAATTATTCGAACAGAAAGTCTCGCCTTTGGTTCATTATTTTCCTTCTGGTTTAACGGGGTGATTAAAACCCAATTAAAAAAAATAACATAAATTTGGTCTATTATTGATCTACTGCGCCTGTAAAGTATACCCCACTGTCGTGATTGAATGAATAAATATTTTTTAGTTCAATGTACTGTAAAAATCCCTTTTTAGGCATGGAGGAATCCATTTCTGGATCCGCAAGCAGCTTAAAACAAAACCAAAACGATATAAATTTTGAAATCGGAAAAAAGTTGCACTAACAATATTTACAAAAATTCCACATTTTATAATTACGATAAAATAAAAAAAAATGTTTAAAGGTTATCGCACGAGGACTGAATGAATGAATGAATATTTATTTTCCCTTTGAAATACAAATCCCTTTTATAACAGGGAGGAAATAATTTTCTGGGGACTTTGGCGGTGTTTTTGTAAGATTATATTACGTTTCAAGCACCTCGGAATTTAATTAATTGATTTAATTAACAATAAATCATGAAACTCTTCCCAAAAACATTTTGCTTCATCCGTCAAAATTGAGTTACATGTGATTTTGTTTAATAAAATGGGATTGATGAATGATGAATTTATGAAACGCCATATTCGCCATTATTTATGAATAGCGTTGAAAACTTTTCCGCGGAAAATGACAGGCCTTTTTTCCGGAAAACTTTCGTGATTAGTCTAATATTTTGTTTGAAAATTTATATTAAGCGGAATTTTCGTTTCATTTTTTCAAATCTAAAAGTAAAACTAAACCTCTAGATTAGCTTTAGACTGATTAACAATGTAACACTATTAATGTTTTGTAGTATGTTTACTGATATTAAACATTTTATATCGATAAATAGTTTAAAAAAATTAAAAAACCTTAAAAAGTAATTTATGTTTAAATTTTTTATTTTTCCGATTTGCGGAATATATTCCGGAAAATTTTCTGGAAATTTTACAGCATTTTATTTTTCTGGAAAATTAACAACACTATTTATGAATATTTAGGTTAATTTTTCACTAGTCAAATTGACTAGTGAGCCCCAGATTTCGATTAATTTTAGTAGTCAAATGCCGTGACCAGGGTTGGACACAAGGAACTAGTCACGGCATTTGACTACTTAAATAAATACTCTTGACTACTAAAATTCATCGAAATCGGGGGGCTCACTAGTCAATTTGACTAGTGAAAAATTAACCTAAATATTCATAAATAATGGTGAATATGGCGTATTATAAATTCATCATTCATCAATCCCATTTTATTTAAAAATATTGTGATCGGCCAAAGTCATATTACTCAAGTGATAATAAATTCCTATTTTAATTCTGACGGGTAAAGCAAAATGTTGGCTGTCCTTCTTGTTTTTATACCCCCCTTTTTACCCCCCACTAGTCAGTGAAAACTAAAATAAATTAAGATAGGAGGCTCACTAGTCACGCTGACTACTAAAAAAAAGGTCCAACCCTGGCCGTGACTAGTGCCTTATGTCCAACCCTGACCACGAAATTGGCTCAAAGCCTTTTCAATAAAAGATCCGCCAACACTGCTTATCAAGTTGCGATCTTTCGAAGTCGTCCGCGAAACAACGTCGATCCTGAAAAACGACACGGCGAACGGGAGACAAAAAGATAAAACGACGCGAAAACGAACCCAACGCGTCTCTGATAAACACAACAGATATTCGCCGCGTTTCGTCACCAGGGGCGCGACGCTCGGACGCGCGCCGAAGATAGAAAAGTGACGCGCCAGATCGAGGATGGAATTTTAGCGCGCGTTTTATTATGGAAGAGTCAAATCGATGACGGGGGAGGCAGCTCTTCTTCGTTTGAGCCTATTATCGATTTATAAGCGCGGGGGGGGGGGAGTAAGATGGAGGGGAGGGGGGGGAGTAAGATGGAGGGGAGGGGGGGGAGTAAGATGGAGGGGAGGGGGGGGGGGAATTCGCAGCCGACACAATTCAAATCGACTGGCTTAGAGAGATGCCGGAGCGCCACCTATAGAAAACGTGCAAGATCGGAGACGCACCGAAGAACCTCGGTGGAAAGGACACGAAAAGATTATAGCGTAGGCAATATACCAACGCTATCTAGTGGCGAGTGGCGAATAAAGAACGAAAATATATATACATATGAATATATAAACAAGATGTTCAAGACATTTGAGTACACACAATCCACTCCCACCCTATAGGCTCATATATCTTGAACATTAAATTAAAAATTAATCATATCTTGAACATTAAATTAAAAATTAATCATATCTTTGAACATTAAATTAAAAATTAATCATATCTTGAACCTTAAATTAAAAATTTATCATATCTTGAACATTAAATTAAAAATTAATCATATCTTGAACATTAAATTAAAAATTAATCATATCTTGACATTAAATTAAAAATTAATCATATCTTGACATAAATTAAAAATTAATCTAATACATCTTGAACATTAAATTAATCTAATACATCTTGAACATTAAATTAATCTAATACATCTTGAACATTAAATTTATCTAATACATCTTGAACATTAAATTTATCTAATACATCTTGAAAATTAAATTAATCTAATACATCTTGAAAATTAAATTAATCTAATACATCTTGAAAATTAAATTAATCTAATACATCTTGAAAATTAAATTAATCTAATACATCTTGAAAATTAAATTAATCTAATACATCCTGAAAATTAAATTTATCTAATATACCTTGAACATTAAATTAAAAAATAATCTAATACATCTTGAGCATTAAATTAAAAATTAATCTAATAAATCTTGAAAATTAAATTAGTCTAATACATCTTGAAAATTAAATTAATCTAATACATCTTGAAAATTAAATTAATTTAATACATCCTAAAAATTAAATTAATCTAATACATCTTGAAAATTAAATTAATCTAATACATCTTGACATTTAATTAAAAATTAATCTAATACATCTTGACATTTAATTAAAAATTAATCTAATACATCTTGAACATTAAATTAATCTAATACATCTTGAAAATTATATCAAAAATTAATCTAATATACCTTGAACATTAAATAAAAAATAATCTAATACATCTTGAGCATTAAATTAAAAATTAACCTAATACATCTTGAAAATTAAATTAATCTAATACATCTTGAAAATTAAATTAATCTAATATACCTTGAACATTAAATTAAAAAATAATCTAATATACCTTGAACATTAAATTAAAAAATAATCTAATACATCTTGAGCATTAAAATAAAAAATAATCTAATACATCTTGAGCATTAAATTAAAAAAAATAATCTAATACATCTTAAGCATTAAATTAAAAATTAATCTAATATACCTTGAACAGTAAATTGAAAATATAATGTATCCTGTATATGTAAACGTACGCTTTATCAATCACCGTGTCGATCTATAAACGCATCCTTTACATGGTTGCCACAGTTTTTCAGAATCAAATTCCCCGACTTTTCCAGGTTTTCACTGACCATCTCCGGAGACTTTCCCTGACTTATTTTACCATTTTTTCACTTTTTTACCTATAATTTAGTTAAGGTTTCCTAATTGCAACCAAAATTAAATTCCCTGACATTTCCCTGATTGTTAGACTATTTTTTTTAATTCCCTGACTTTTCCCTGACATTTACACCCATATTCAATATTAATAAGGGGTGTTATATATGTATGTAAACCTAGTAATAAGTTTGGTTGTCAAAAGGTGGCGCCATGTATCAAACATAAACGATGTGTAAAATTATACCAGGGAAACATCTGGAGGAAAACCGGCAGATGGGTAACAGGAGAAAATAGATATGTATTACAAATGTAGACTATAATAAACTATATTAAAAATAAAGAATAATTATTAGTTAACAAAACATAACAAGGGGGACAATTCTTGGACCAATAGGTCTTCGAGAATACAATTGGTGCGAGTATTGATAAGTTTTATCATTACAATAAATTTGTTAGTGTTTAACTTTTTTTGCCCCCTTTTTATTATGGACTTTTCTACCTTTTCGCGTAATTTAGCTGCATTATAGTCCATAGGTGGCTCTTATTAACTTTAAAGTACATTTCATTCTCCACCACTCTCCCCCTATTCGGCTTTCCATCGCTACGCAACGCGTTTTGAAATTGGTAATGTTTAGGGTTAGCTTCTCATTTTGGTTTAGCCGCAAGCCAGATTCCCCGCGCGCTACTGATGAGCTCCAACTAGGGCGAAAACGGTCTACTGCTGGAAATTCTGGCTATTTTATTTCCATTTCAATTTGTTTTTGACTTGAAGATCTATTTGGTCCGAGTTTCGCGTTTTCATTTTATTCTCGAAGACCTGTTGGTCGAGTATTTCGTAACTTTTTTTTTGTTAGTGTTTAGACTTTTTTGCCCCTTTTTATTATGGAAATTTCTGCCTTTTCGTGTAATTTAAAGAGTAGGTTGCATATTATTCGTTACCGCATTAATATTACTTTTAAACAAAGAAATTACGTTTAAAATACCCGAATATAAAGTTTCGTTGCTTTACGTTTCGTAGATAATTAGAAATATTTAAAAGAACGGGAAATGTGTGTTTTTTTAAAATTTTGCCGTGGTCATTGACGTCATTGACAACGAGTTATCTCATTGGTCGCTTTACCCAACATAGAGTTTAGGCTTGCATACAAATTCTTGGTGCCACTATGATGCTACTAATTCCGTGGACGAAAACCCAAAAACCCTCTAATGAACCATGGGATTCTACTAATAGAATTTTTATACGGTGCTCGTGCTTCGTGCGCATATTTTGGTTTTTGTTGGTCTCGCGCGAAAACGCACGAGACCCTCTACACGGAAATATTACAAACTTTTTATACATGTATGCGTATATATATTATATAAAAATAGCTATTGAAATAGGCCTGCACAAGGCTACGTAGTAGAAAAACGATATGGAACCGAAGGCCCTCGCGCCGCGCCGCGTGATTTGAAAAGATAATTTCTAGGCTAATTTCGATAATAAGCCTAGTATTGCGTTTAAAAGCTCTGGTTTGAAAACTTCTACAAGTAAACAGAATCGCTCCACTTCTGGTCCTTCTATTTTAGGAATAAAACTACAGCTTTGATTTGCCCCAAATTGCTCGTGCTACGTAGGAGAAAATTTCGCGGAAAATTTCAGGATTTTGGGGAGCGAAAAAGGTCAGTTTCAGACTCAAAATTAGTACACTTAGGCTTGGAAATTTGTTTCGACAATGACATTTTTGGAAAGAGGAAGTCCATGGCTTCAAAACAAGCCCGCATTCATTCGTTTTTATTGCTATCGATTTTTCATGCAACCAACACTTTAAGTAGAACTTTAAAAGCCTAATTAGAAACCTAATCGCGAAACTATTAATATTTTAAAATTTATATTTCGTAACTCTTTTAATTGGTTGGATATTTACATACAATAGGGACTTGGCAGTGCTACGTGGCGCACTGGGAGATGTTAGCTCCGTTCAAACGGTCCTATCTCCACCTCCGACTTCGGTCAGGTTTGGGCTGGATACTGAGCTTCGGCTCAGGCTAACGGAGAGGGACCGGGCAAACTGGCCGCCTCGGCGGATTGGGTAGCCTGCTGTGGGGCGGCGGGCCTCCGTATGAGGGCACGGTGGTCCTGTTTCCCGGCCTTTTGGAGTCACACCGGGATCTCCGGTGCCAGCTGTGCCGGGTTACTTGGGCTGCTGTGTACCCGTCGTTCCCCTTTAGGAGCTCTCTCCAAAGGGTTTGACTCTTTACCTACGTAGGTAGGGTGTCGGCTGGAGTCGCTACAGCATCCACTCTTACTCCCACTTCTGTGTGCGAAGTGGGGATTGGTCCAGCCGTTGCTGCACCTTCTGCTGGGTTTAGTGGCTTGCGTCAAAGGTGCGACCATCAGTAGTGGGGTACTACTACCCATGCTGGATTTGTCACCTGTCCGGGCTGTGGACGCTGGCGTAGGGCACTATGATGATAGGCCTCCGGTGGTATGGTCTCTGTTACTAGGTACACCGGGCTATAAATTCTGACACACTGACCATTTTAAGAGTTTTTCAGGCCAAAATTTTTATTTAATATTTTAATTTTATTAGAGGTTAATAAATTTAATATGTATTTACATTTCAGTAAAAAGGTTATTGCAACGTTGAAAAAGTTAGTCAACTTTCAAGGAAATAAATTATAATCATAGAATTTGTCATAGATCTAGAGTAAAATTACCTCCAAAAAGTGTCAAGATAAAATTGAATTCCCAGACTTTTCCCTGAATTTTTAGAAATTATTAAAATTTCCTAAACTTTCCCTGAATTTTTACAAATTCTTAAAATTTCCTAAACTTTCCCTGAATTTTTACAAATTCTTAAAATTCCCTAAACTTTCCCTGAATTTTTACAAATTCTTAAAATTCCCTAAACTTTCCCTGAATTTTTACAAATTCTTAAAATTCCCTGAATTTTTACAAATTCTTAAAATTCCCTAAACTTTCCCTGTTTTTAGGCCCATTTTTAAAATTCCCTGACTTTTTCCTGATATGTGGCAACCCTGTTGGGTACGAAGCCCATGTAATTTTATATCGATTGATACATTCATTTACCATATCAACCTTTAATAGCCGAAGTATTAAGCTGGCAAAAACTAAAAATTGTATTAGGCTTAGCACAAAGGTTCTTCAACGTTGACTATCGCCGTCACGGCGTTTAGTCTGTTTAGGCCATAATGAGAACTAGTACGGCTGTAGACTACGTTGTACGTGAATCGAATACACCCAAATCCTCCAGGGATTGTGTGCAAAAATATAAAAAAGATTGAATAAAAAAATTGTCAGGGAAAAGACGCGGAAAAAAAAAGGTGTTCGATACACATCCGGGAAAGGCTGAAAAAATATCGGAGTCGTGGAAAATGGATGACGTGTAACTAGAGAGATACGATCTAGTTTACCCCAGTTTCGAAATTTTCATCACGGGCCAAAATCTATCCCGATGATAGGAGCGTGGCGGGGGTTGAGCGGGAGAGACCTACCCGCTGCAGGAAGGAACGGGGAAGTTCACTTTAAAAATCGGACAACTTGATAGGTTCCGAATGGGAGGGGGAAATTGGAAATTATCTCCCCCGCCGTCAGCGTCCGCGCTCGCCAGATCATCGATTTAATTTTTTCTGCCGATCAGTTCGCATTTTTTCCCGTCCCTTTAAACGTTCGAAGCCAGCGGTTAACGACAGGGCGGAGTACAGAGGCCGCTGCGCAGTTAACTGACGACGATTTCAACTTAATAAAAAGTTTTTAAAGTACATTCTTTAAAAGGTATCGGTTAGGATAGGAACTGATGGCTCGCGGGGAGTTTTTCGGAAGGCAGACCCAGTCCGTGATCATCTTGGCGAGCCGTAATGTCCCGACCGTTCTAGTATCGCGCTGAAATACGTTTTTCTAGTTTGCCGGAATCTTTAGCCATTCCGAATCGTTATGGGCATTTTTTCAAATTGCTTCCCACTGGAATAATAATACGAGATACTACGGAGAAAAAGCCTTTTTTCCCTTAACGGCAAACCCGCGAAATGTCCAATCAGTGAGGGAAATATTAAAGAGGTTAAGCATCAATGATTTCGTCGAGCTAACTTGGCACTTAGGTCATGTTGGGGTTTTTTCGTTTCAGTTTTATTTCGGGGTACTTAGTAGGTAACGTGTACTTTTAATAATTAAATTATACTTAAAATAAGGTTAAAGCAACATTAAAAGGTAACTAATTAGTCAGACTAATGTAAAACGCTAAGGGATTCTAAGTTACAAATTTATTTCCTAAGTCAGGTATCTCGACTTGCTTAACTTTTGCTCTCGCCCATGCTCACCTAAAATATAAACAAGGTGTCCACTAAAAAAGAAAAATGATAAATAACTAAAAACATTTTCTTTTTATTTAAAATTTATCAGCTTCTGACTGATCAAATTTGGTCAAATCAAGGTTATTTGAACCAATAATATGGCGAGCAACATCATTCTAATTGGAACCAAATCCGTAAACTCGACGGTTATCGAGATAGTTTTTGAATGACCTTGAAGACATGGTTTAAGGTCATTCAATTTTACACTAGTCCCCCTGCACGAGGAATGTTCCATAGAAATTTGAAATTTAAAAAAAAAAACATTTTTCAGTTATTTATAATTTTTTGTTTTATAGTGGACACCCTGTATATATCCACGGGTATCATGCTCGAAAGGGGGAAGGCAAAACGTCACTAAGGCGCGCTTCAAGAGCGTCAGAAGACGTCAGTGGTAGGGAACCAATGAGATACCCTGCTGGTTTAATTGGTAGCAACGCTAAGAAGCGTCCCGCTAAGTAGAAAAAAGTACATCCTTGGATCAACATATTCTTATTTAAAATATTAAAATTAAAATTTAGCCCAGCTGATAGCACTTTTAAGATGGAAAAAGTCATTAGTACAGTTTGGCATTCATTCTACGTCGTAAACCCTACTGTACCTCTGAAGTAACGTAAATATTAAGAATCTGTATAAAACGGGACTCGCGACGAATTCATTACAGAACAAAAATATAGACAAAATAATGTTAACAGCAAAAACTTTATCCCGTTAAAACACGTATTTTTAAGTTTATTTATAAATTCATGGTACAACGTATATCTTGGGGTCTGTCCAAAATACCTCGGGCCAAATGTTCCCCGTGTTCATTTAATGTACGAATCGTAGGAGAGGGTTGCAATTACGAGCAGCAAGAGAGGAGCTCGGTTTGGTTGGGGCGGCGGCGAGGCAATCATTTATTTGGGGACGAAATTAATGGCAGCATTCGAAATTGGAAAAGAGCCGGGTCTCTTCCCAACTGCTCGATAAGGAGCCGAATTGGAGAAGAGAAGGTGACACTGAAGGGGCAAAGACATTCTTAATTTGAAAATGAGAGAAATCGACAGAATTGAAAGGGTTTTCGGATTTTCGTTTCGGTTTGTAGGCTAATGAATAAGGCTGTTAAGACGAATGCGAAGTTTGGATTTCGGGGCGTCCTTGAGGTCAGTAGGTCGGCTTTGTAGAGGACTCTGTTCATTCTGGTAAGGTCAAATGGTAATCACTGGAAATAGGAATAATCTATCATTTCAAGAAATCGATATAATTTTGGAGGGAAAATGGAAAAGGTCGTTTGAGGTCGGAAGTACATTGGCGTCGCATATTTTAAGAAATAATCGAATCACGTTATTATGAAACCAGAATCCAGAAGAATTACATTTTTTTGTGGTTTTTTTTTCATAGGCGTGGTCTAAATGGGAAGCGTTGCTGTTGTAGGTTAAAATCTAATGTTGGCGCTTTGAAGCCCTTTAAAGTGTTGGTTGCACGAAATTTTAGCTATGGCTAATTAATGGTTCATTAGAAAGAGCAAACATTTTATAGCAAGTACAGAAAATTTCATCAAAATCGGTTAAGTGGTCTTTGAATTATTATAAAAAGAAGTCGAAATGGTGGAAATCGAGTTTTTCGGCGAATTTCCAGACTTCTAAAATTCTTCTCGGCACCGATGACGTCAGAAAATGCGAAGCGTATCATTGGCTAATTGTCTGTAATACATTTCTTTACATCTGGGATTAAAAGCAGGTTGATTTAACACCCAGGAAAAAGTCCTACGCAGTAGTAATTGAAATAGGCATACACAAGCTTACGTAGTAGAAAAACGATATGAAACCGAAGGCTCCTCGTAAATTATTTGTTAAACGTCGGGTTAAAAAAATATTTTTTATTTCGATAATAAGCCTAATATTATGATTAAAAACCTCTGGTTTGAAAACTTCTACAAGTAAACAGAATCCCTCCACTTCAGTTCCTTCTATTTTAGGAATAAAACTACAGCTTTGATTTGCCCCAAATTGCTCGTGCTACGGAGGAGAGAAATTCGCCGAAAATTTCTGGATTTTGAGGAGCGAAAAAGGTCAGTTTCGGACTCAAAGTTAATACACTTAGGCTTGGAAATTTGTTTCGACAATGACATTTTTGGAAAGAAGACGTCCTGGGCTTCAAAACAAGCCCGCATTCATTCGTTTTTATTACTATCGATTTTTCGTGCAACCAACAATTTAAAGAATCCGTTGAATGATCCCAATACGACCTGGTTCGCAAATCAAGGAAAAGACACCACGTTTGTTTGAAATACCTTGTTTTCCTGATTTCCCTTCTTCTTCTTCTGTTATGATGTGACTTCCTTTCACAAAATTGAAAACAAAAAGATTCCACGTTGCTTATTAGGCACATCGAACATGACGCAGCGTCGTTTATAGGCCAAATCGTAACAGACGCTGCGTCAATTACAGCCAAAATTGAAATCGATGCTATGTCATTTAGAGGCCAAATCGTAGGAGACGCTGCGTTGATTATAGGCAAAATCGAAAGAGACGCTGCGTCGATTATAGGCAAAATCGAAATCGACGTTGCTTCATTTATAGGCAAAATCGTAGGAGACGCTGCGTCGATTATAGGCAAAATCGAAATCGACGTTGCTTCATTTATAGGCAAAATCGTAGGAGACGCTGCGTTGATTATAGGCAAAATCGAAAGAGACGCTGCGTTGATTATAGACAAAATCGAAAGAGACGCTGCGTCGATTATAGGAAAAATCGAAATCTACGTTGAGTCATTTATAGGCAAAATCGTAGGAGACGCTGCGTTGATTATAGGCAAAATAGAAAGAGACGCCGCATCGATAATAGGCAAAATCGAAAGAGACGTTGCGCCATTTAGATGAATAATCGAAATAAAAGATGCTGAATCATTTTATCAGGCCAATTGAAAGCGACGCTGCGTCGATTATAACGCAAATCGAAAGAGCCGTTTAGTTTTAAATCGGTAAAAAAAGACGCAGCGTTGCTAAGATACCAATTGGAAAGCGACGTCATGTAGTTTTATAAAGCAAGAAGAACCCAAATACTTGAAAAAATAAAATACATTTTGTTACAAAACTAGTAAAAATTTAAATTTAGGAACATAAAAAATTGATTCAAACTAAATATTTCGAAACGATAAATATTAAATTTGTGTTTGATATATTCTAGAGTTAGAAATAAGAGATATTTTTTAATATCAACGGCCTTCGTTTTTTATTTTCAATACAATATTTTCTTATAGAAAAGGTTATTATTTTTTTCCAACGAACAGAAGTACCAATCACAATTTAGAAATAGTTTCAAATATTACAATATAAAATAATTGCGATACACTTTTTTCAGTCAGTTCAATCTATACCTAATCAACTGTAGGCTATATTATATAATAATATTAATAAAAATTACGAATAAAGCTCTCTCTATTTAAAAGAAAAATGAATTATATTATGTTCATTATATTTATATATGGGATTAACGTTAATCTCTACCGACCAAAAGTATGAAACACGTTTGTTGTGCAATATATAAAAACAAACCTATTATTTATTTACGAACGATTCATTTAATACTACGCATCCTCCTGTATCAATTCAAAATTGTTAATAATTATCGAGGGTTTTGCGATAGATGGCGGTGATTTCGTTTATCTATTAGTTAAGTCTTTTTACTATTTGGATATTTTACTAGTGTGTGAATTTCGATCTGCTTTTTTTCTATTTATCCAAATCCAAGCAAAATTTATAAAACCGGATACGCGAAACTTATTTATTGATGGTTAAAATTGCGTGTATATTTAATGACGTAATAAACGCATATTTATTGTTAAGGGTTATTCACACAAGCGAATACATTTCCATATGACCAACAAAATTTCCATAGCACGTTGTGCATACAAACGATTTTGAAGGCCACGTTTTGAAGAACGGCAAATATTTATGACCGAGGCTTAGCTCCAATATTTTAATCTGATAATTTTCATACTCATCTTATTGATTGATTGAATTGAGAGTAGTTTTGTGAAAATTACGATAAATGTTTGTTCGCTGGCTAACGTGAGAAATCTCGCGACGATTTCGAAATTCGAACAACATGCGGTAAAAATGTTTGCTCGTGTGAATAGGACAATTTTGAGCAACTTCTCAAACAATGTTTTCCGACAATAAAAATGGTCTAAGACGTATTAGGCTGAAGAACAAATATTGTTAGACTAGTTGAAAAACTCACATAGTGTGAACTAAACATTATTTTTCTCGTCCAATAGCCTACTTTACCTTAAATTGGGAAAACCATCTCAAAACCCACACACTATTTGTTTGGCCGAAATGGTTGGAAAAAATAACTTGATTCTAGGGCTCAGCTTCATCCTCTCAGTGTCGCGATGAAAAAACCACCTCTAGGGATGAATTATGGAAACAATCTCACAAAGAAAAAAATTGGTTGCCACTGTAAGGGGATCGCAAAATGGCCATAAATTTGACGCGTGGAGGACTTATGGTCCGCCTAATAAATTTAACCCCTTTCCCCTGGTTTACTGGCCCCTTTGATTGGCCGTCTAAAGTTATTAAGTTGATCTTAACAGATTACATCTTCAACCAAAAAGAAAGCCTTTTGTTTATATTACAATTCCATAATGTTTCCTCTTTAATATTTGGCAGAAATTTTGTTGTTCATTCGTCGATTTAACTAAAGCAAATGTGTTGAAAAATAGATATCGCGGGACCCACGAAGAGTATAATTAAAATAGGTGGATTTTTAGATATCTTTTTTAAGAAGAAGAATATAATGCAGAGCAAATTGGTAATTTAGTGACTTCTAATACATCGGTTTATAAATAAATTCTGCAAGGTAGTTTTTCAAGCTAAGCTTCGTTATGGTAAAAGTACATGTTTCATTTTGATGGAAAAGTATTACCTCTATAACACGGTAAGTGATTTTTGCGTTCGGAATAAATCATAAATTAAACTTAAATTATAGTTATTTATTAATTAATTTATAGTTTAAAAATTATGGCAGCGTTATTCAACTTTAGCAGTTTAGACTATGACGCTATACCAGTAATATAATTATAAGGGAGTGTCCCACTTGGGTGAAAAAAATTTAATAAATATTTATATATTTAAAATTAAGGCTATTTTTACTCAATTTAAATAACTCAGATGGCACTTCGTGCTATAACGATAAAAGAGGAGGAATTTGGTAAAAGTATATCTGACTCAAGGAGCCTATCCGAATGCTTCCGTAATCTAACCTCCCAAAGTCGAATAGTCCTGATTATAGTGTAGGCGAACAATATATTTCCTATATTCTCGTGGGTCCCGTTTCACCAATTCTAATACTTTTTCGAAAACGTTGTGTACGTATGACACAGCAACGAATACACTTGAATTATTAATGGATAAATGTATTTTAATAAAACGGTGGATTGTAAAGGCTTTTGTTAGAATTGAAAATTGGAACTACTAAAATGTCGAGTTTTTGTTTACGGAAAGATTTTCACGTCATTAAAAATGAGTGCTAAATCCTACGGTTTTTTTCTGACGCAACTACATATTGTACGTTATTATTTTTCTTATTTTATGTAGCGTTTGGTTTTTTTTTGTATTACGATTTAGTTTTTTAAAAAATATTATTTATTGGATAATATTTGGTGCATTTTTTTGGTTTGTTAAGCTATGTGTATTTTTATTTTATTGATTTGTGTTTCAAATAAACTCACACATTGGCCATTATGGTTTGAATATTTCGCTATTTACTCTCAGATACAACGTTTTTGCCTTTAGCTTAAGTTATACGAACCAAATATTGACTATAAAGGCAAAACGTTTTGTTTTGAAATACAAAAAAGGGCAAAAAATAATTATGTGCGTTTTCATCTTTTTGTTCATTTTAAAATGTAATTAAAATTGATTGGTTTTCGGATTTACGAACTTTAGCGCGTAATTATTCAATAATCGCACAACCATAAGCTTATAATTATAATTTTAGCGCGTAGAATGATCACACATTTTTGGTGGAGGAAATCATACTAGGTCATTAGGTCGTGCAGAGGCGCTTATGACAAATATTAAGTCACTCCACACAGCGATCAGTATTTATTTAAACCAACTAACACACTAAGATTAAAAATAAAGATTTATGTTATTCCTAGATACTTATTTGATATATGTTTTTTAATTAAACTGGTTTTATTAAACTGACTAATAATGACCGAGTTGTTGATTTTATTTAAAAAGTCAAATTATTTTTATTGATTTTAATTATTTTCTAATTTTTTATGTTTAAACATTTTACGCCTTTTTTTCTTGAAAAATTAATAAATAATTTGCGAGCAGCTATAATTTAAAATAAAACTTAAATTAATCTTAATTAAATATAAATAATTAATTATTTTAGTTTGCTCTAAATTAGCATTGCTAGAGAACTGTACATTTTCATAAATACATTGAAATATAATAGGTGATTTAAATAACTGATTTAAATCAAATTGTTTGAAATCATACAACCCTGGATAATGATATAAATGACACCACCGAAAACATACAGAACATTTGTTATTCAAATAGCAGTTTTTATATACCAGGTATCTGATAAAATTATCGTACTCACCGAAAAAACCAAATAACGTGTAAAATGCGTATATCCAAATGTCACAGAAAAAAAAAACAAACTGTGATAACGCACGCCATCTTGCGGGAAAAACGAAATACCTTTAAGGAGACAAAAACAAAATGTCGCGGAATTAGGACACCGATTAATAGAGTTCTGGCGCTTCTCGTGCCAAAATATAGATGGCGCTTTTAAACAAAGTTGAAGAAGAGAAACGTATGGCAGGCAGGCGCGGATATTTTTGGTCGAATTCGGAGTTCGATTTGTTTGTTTGAAAAGTATCTGACCGTCGTCGTCTGCGATTTGTGTCGTGCGTTTTGTAATAGGTCGGATTGTTGTCGTTATTCGATGAGGGGTGCTTTGAGGCTATCGGCAATGTCGACGCAAGTAGCTTCGTAGACTGAATCGGCGTAGAATCGCCGCTCAGAAGCGTTGCCATGGAGGTTCAGAGCGTACTTGTCTGGGTCTTCGCTGGGACAAACAACAACCAAAGAGAAAAAGACACTCTGAGCAAAACTGAGTCGCTACAACTACTAATACTACTCGACAATTTTTGCGTTTCGAAATTGACCGTACATTATCAGGGTTCATACGACTGTTGGCAAATACCGATTTTCCTGTAATTTCCAGGATTTCACACTAGTATTTTCCGGATTTTTCCAAGTGCAAGATAACCTCAATTAAAAAAAGGGTTGGCACCTGATTTTTCCAGGTTTTCTAGGTTTGTATGAACCCTGATTACGCAAATATTAGTTACTTTTCCGTGTCGGTCTAAAAACCGCATTTTGATAAAAACGACCTTCTATAGATCTATAATAATTCTAATAATAATCTAATAGTTGAAATATACTAAAAGAAAGTTAAATCCACCCTAAGAATTAACTAAATAATCACTCATAAGTATGTCATAAAGGTATGACAGGGCCCCCACTCAAATCTTAATTTTTTATAGGAAAATAGGATTATATTTATAAAAATATAGGATTTTATAGAAGTATTTTTTTAAATTATAGCTTATATAGTCCTATAAAATCTTGTAATTTTAAAAATAGTTCTATAAAATCCTATATTTTCAAAAATGTCCTATAACATCCCATATTTTTTTCAAAATACCGAAAAAGTCCTATAATTTTGATATTTAGCCCATTTCAAATCCCGCCACTTACAAGGAGACCACCCGAGGTGTTACACACCGATTTTGTTCAAACTCGGGGGATTGGTAGACCTTCATGTAACTTGAAAAATCCTAAAGGGAATTTATTCAATGGACAACGGTTTTCCCATGGCAACGAAAAATGTTTTTGAAAACCAAAAATGGAAATTTTCCCATTGAAAATAACATGGGATTTGGACCGATTCCAAGGGTCCCCCATGTGAAAGAATTTAAAATATTGAAAAAAATTTAAAATACCAAAATTATAAAAAAAATAGTTAAAAATTGACGAAAAAATGAAAATTGATCACATTTTAATCAATTTGAACCAAATGGGAGAAAATGAACCGATATGGCTTAAATAGGAAAAATTTCCATTTTATGTTGTCAAAAACATTTTTCGTTGCCATGGCAAAACCGTTGCCCATTGAATAAATTCCCTTTAGGACTTTTCAAGTTACATGAAGGTCTACCAATCCTTCGAGTTTGAACGAAATCGGTGTGTAACACCTCGGGTCGTCTCCTTGTTAGTTAAATTGCTAGATTTAACTCTAGGATAAGTTCCTATAAAACGTCACTCTAGTCTCTACTTTGGTTATTGTTAACATGGTTAGCTACTAGTTTATTATTGTGATAAAATGGTTAGATAGTTTCTATTTTTAAGTGAAAATCAAAGATTTATTTAACTAAATATAGATTTTGTTAGTAATTGAAATAGCATATAAAGTCCTATAAAATCCTATTTCATTTACTAACTTAATGCATTAAAAACCAAATCTATATTTAGTTAAATAAATCTTTGATTTTCTGCGCTTAAAAATAGAAACCATTTAACCAATTTATCACAAAAATATACTAGTAGCTATGTTAACAATACCAAAAGTATGGACTAGAATGACTTTGTATGTTAATTTATCCTATAGCTAAATCTAGCAATTTAACTGAGTGGCGGTATTTGAAATGGGCTAAATATCAAAATTATAGGATTTTATAGGACCTTTTGGAGATTTTGTTAAAAAATATTAGATGTTATAGGACTTTTTTGAAAATATAGGATGTTATAGGAGTTATAGGACCTCTGGAGATCCTAGGCTTTGTAAACCATTCCAAATAATAAATAGACTAATTAATATTCCATCTTGAAACGCTGAATCAACCTTTTCACCCACATCGAACATCAAAAATATTAACAACAACACAATCATGGAACAATTCGCCAAAGTTCATGCGAACAAAACTATCTAAAATATGCGACTTGGAAAGAAAATTTGACAACGCCTAGTTGCATCATGCCAAACATAAACACTACCAAAATCATGCGATTATGTAAATTACACCATACAGACACAAATATAACGATTGATTCTTTATACGCGAGACGCGGCCCCCGGTAACACCATAATTGAGATAGTTATTTGATTACCCCGTTTTTCCACACCAGGACCACGCCCCGACAAAACTATAATTACCGGCCCTAAAAATCTTTTAAAGGGGAACGGCCAAGCTTTTCCAAATATCGCCTTATTTGCATACCAAAAGATCAACAAAACGTTCAATATACTTACACGTACCTTATTTTGTCTTGTAAAAATAGTTTTTGCCCCCAAAACTTGAAACGCAAAATAACGCCAAGTATTTTCGTTTATCGCCAGCGCCAGCAGCACCTTAGTGAGCGATTTGCGAACTAGCCTAACTTTTAAAATCACGCAATTTAGGCTTAGGTCTCGTATAACTGGAACGCGCCGCGCGTGCAAAACAAATCTTTCGCGTCTTCAGCAGCGCGCGCTTTTATGTTGTTTTTCTGTCTCACCGATTTCTCACCATGCGCGCTTTTCAATTTCCCGAAATTTCTTTATTAAAAATTAACCACTTAATATTTTTTTATGTGGTTTTCGCCATAAATTTTAGTTTTCAACGGGCTATAGGGCTATCTAACTGGTTAAAGCTTGACCGTTCCCCTTTAATACAAAATATAAATATATAAGAGACCGTGCAGATACCAGGCAGAAAGATACCATACTTTTCCATACCCGGGGCCCAGCAAAAAAATTAATTACGGGCTATAAAAATCTTTTTTACTTTGAAATAATTTCAAGATATCGTGAAGAAACCCAACAGAAGAATAACACACCAGGGCCACAAAGAACAGGGTCCGGGCCCCGGGAAAATAATAATTCCTAGCCCCTAAAAAGCGTTTAGCACTGGAGATAGCAGAAGCCCGGCAGAAACACACCTTGCTGGCACCTAGGAGCAACAAACACAAGGAGAACGCAGCTAGCCTTTAAACACGCTAACGCAGTGTTGTGTACAAATTTCATTGGACGAGCCTTTACGCTGAACGTTTTACGGGCGGGGGGGAAGACAATTTCCGAATTTTCCAATTCCGACGGCAGCAGGCGCTAAAGCGTCTAACCAATGAAAAATGTACGCAACAAAATGCACGACCTTTGACGGGTTGCGTCTCCTTGTGTTTGTTGCTCCTAGCTGGCACAAAACCCGGGGCCCCCAATTTCCACGGGCCCATGTAATTTACAACGGCTCCCCCTCTTGGCGTACTGCTCTGGCTCGAGTTATTAGTAAAGCGTGCAGGTGTCAGAAAATCCCTTAACCGGTATAAACGCAATATTTACTGCGTTTGGAATTCGTTATCAGCGTGGCCACTTAGCCTAAATGAGCTGGGGCGTTTGTGTTTGTGTGTAAAACGAGTTACCACGGCATTCGGATCGGGTCCAAAAGATGTAATGGGAAGGGATGTAATCGAGACGGGGGGTCTTGATAAGTTAATTTGCTCTTGAGTCGTCAATTTAGGGGGGAGGGCAATGAAATTACAGAACAGGAGGGGGCCTTGAAGACGGAACTATAATCTAGGACGTACGACAATTAAGAGTTTTCGTAATAATTTGAAAGTCTTAATGTACCATTTACGGCCGAGTTAAGCGGGTCCCGTTTTCGGCAATTAAAAGCGCGCGAACTGGGGGAAGAAATTTGGATGCCACAGCGAGCTTGGCCAAAATTTTCAATTATTCTTAATAATAGATTCCAACCAAATGAGTCGCCTTTCCATTTAGGCTGTACGCGTACTTGGCACCGTTAAGGGTTTCCGAAATGGGCCTAATTTAGGATCGCGTTCAGTGTCAGGTTATAACGGCGATTAATTGGAGGGACTTTTTTCATCTTACTTTTCGGTTGAAAAACCAACGTTGGAGAGAATGGAAACCCGGTTTTGATGCGGTCTATTCCGGATGGACGCTATTACGTTTTAAGCTTAGTTCCCACTTAGCGAAAACAAATTTCGCGCTGAAAATTGACGCTCGCGAATAAAATTTGCGATTTTTTTCAAATTCGCCGCTAAAGTCGCGTCTCCGCGGTATCTAGCGAATGTTCTATTTTTTGACGTCCACACCTTGGCGATAAAAAGCTTCAGCCAATCAGAAAACGCGTTCCCTCGATCTCTTCCGCTCCCGTCCGTCGCCTATTAAGCCTAGGTCTTTAGAAAATCAGCTCGGCCAACTTGACCAAGATACGGAAGTAAAGGTAATTATCTCACGAATAGAATCGTTTATTTATTGAAATTATCAACAGGAACATCCATTTGGTTCATTTTGAACTGATATTTTATGTTAGGCCTAAAACATTACTAAACACCCGCACGAGTTGTTTTCAGCGTTTTTAAATTTTCGGGCTAAAGTGAGAACCGCTTCCCCAGCGACCGAAAAAAATGCGTCTGTTTTCATTGCGCGAAAATTTTATTCGTCTCGAAAATTCGCCAAGTGGGAACTAGCCTTAAATGGATTCTTTTTATTCTTATCGGCGGCGTTTTGCGGCTTACTTATAATACCGTTTCGGAACGAAATAGTTTTCTTGGAGAGAGTATTCACGAGAGAAGACAGTGATTACGTTGTTGATGCTTTTAACAAAGGTTATTTACTGGGCCGGAAGTGGTATTAATTGAAAGAGCTCCGCCCGTTTTCGAGGGTTATTAGCTTCGAAGGAAATTGTAGAGAAATTAAAGTGGATGCACCCGAGTTAGAGGGTGATTGAGTTTAGCTTCTCTAACTAATGGACGACGTTATATAGAACCGGCTAATTGCAAATATGAATTCAAACCGACTTGAAACCCCCCGCAGCGCTCACTCTGTTCAAACTATAGTCGGGATTCCACAATGGTTTCATTTCCGTTCAGACTAATTGGGCTCCACTACGGTTTCATTAGTGTTCAAACAAGTAGAGATTGCATGATGGTTTTATTTCCGTTCAAACTAGTTGGGATTATACGGTTTCCAATTCGAATAAAACTAGACTAGATTCCACGCAGGCCTCACTTCCGTTCAAACTAGTTCCAATTCCACGCAGGCCTCACTTCCATTCGAACTAGTTAAAATTCCACGCAGGCCTCACTTCCGTTCGAACTAGTTAAAATTCCACGCAGGCCTCACTTCCGTTCAAACTAGTTCCAATTCCACGCAGGCCTCACTTCCGTTCAAACTAGTTCCAATTCCACGCAGGCCTCACTTCCGTTCAAACTAGTTCCAATTCCACGCAGGCCTCACTTCCGTTCAAACTAGTTCCAATTCCACGCAGGCCTCACTTCCGTTCAAACTAGTTCCAATTCCACGCAGGCCTCACTTCCGTTCAAACTAGTTCCAATTCCACGCAGGCCTCACTTCCATTCGAACTAGTTCCAATTCCACGCAGGCCTCACTTCCATTCGAACTAGTTCCAATTCCACGCAGGCCTCACTTCCGTTCAAACTAGTTCCAATTCCACGCAGGCCTCACTTCCGTTCAAACTAGTTCCAATTCCACGCAGGCCTCACTTCCATTCGAACTAGTTCCAATTCCACGCAGGCCTCACTTCCATTCGAACTAGTTAAAATTCCACGCAGGCCTCACTTCCGTTCGAACTAGTTAAAACTCCACGAAGGCCTCACTTCCGTTCAAACTAGTTAAAATTCAACGCAGGACTCACTTCCGTTCAAACTAGTTCCAATTCCACGCAGGCCTCACTTCCGTTCAAACTAGTTAAAATTACACGCAGGCCTCACTTCCGTTCAAACTAGTTCCAATTCCACGCAGGCCTCACTTCCGTTCAAACTAGTTCCAATTCCACGCAGGCCTCACTTCCATTCGAACTAGTTAAAATTCCACGAAGGCCTCACTTCCGTTCAAACTAGTTAAAATTCCACGCAGGCCTCACTTCCGTTCAAACTAGTTCAAATTCCACGCAGGCCTCACTTCCGTTCAAACTAGTTCCAATTCCACGCAGGCCTCACTTCCGTTCAAACTAGTTCCAATTCCACGCAGGCCTCACTTCCATTCGAATTAGTTAAAATTCCACGCAGGCCTCACTTCCGTTCAAACTAGTTCCAATTCCACTCAGGCCTCACTTCCATTCGAACTAGTTAGAATTCCACGAAGGCCTCACTTCCGTTCAAACTAGTTAAAATTCAACGCAGGCCTCACTTCCGTTCCGAGATTACACGAGGCCTTGACCTTCGTTTAAACTTGTTGGAATTACACGAGGGTTTAACTTCCATTCAAACTTGAAGGTATTCAATTAAATCGTAATTGTTTTATAACCCCAAATTTAAGATTTCGGAGTTAACTTTCCAGGATTTGCCCAGTTTAATACAATATTTTCTTAAGTCTATTTCCTGGGATGTGTATCGCGACATTAAGTCCCATTTCGTGTTCTCAGTCAGCCTAAATTAGTTCTAAGTTTTCGTAACTGCCATTAAGGGCTTAAGCAAAAATAGAAACTCGACCGGTCTTTTGGAATACAAACAACGAGCGAAACATCATTTCGTAAGATGATATTACACAACAGAGAATTCCATCGGGAGCAGTCCAGCTAGTGGCGACTACTTTTAATTCATCTAATAGAATCAGCAGACAGACGAATTTTTATTTCTTAATTTGGGCGATGGAGAAAAACCGAACGAACCATTAGTAACAACAGAGGCGTGAGTTTCGTACGAATCCCAATTGCTTCAACCGCGAACATTTGTCTCACGAATAACATTCCGCTCCAGAATATCATTACTTTTTTCATCGTTATTAAAAGACAAAGTACGACGCGATTCCATAACGCGTACTTTGAAGGCCAAGGCTTAAGCAGGGTTATTTAATTTATGGGAGGTTGGATTACGGAAGCTTTCGGATGACGCGTATAAGTCAGACTTGCTTTTCCCAAATTAGTCTTCTTTATTGTTATTGCTAAGAAGCTCCATCTAAATATCTTATTTCTTAACTTTATTTATTTACAATTAATTATTTAATTAATTAAATATTACAATATTCGTAATTTCAAATATTTACTGAAAATATATATTTTATAAATATAAAAGTTATCAAAGTAAATACATTTTTTTAAATATTTACATAATTAATCGACATGTAAATATATTTTATTAAATTATTTTCATCATTAATAAACCTTATCAGTTTTCTTATTTTTTCTGATTAATTATAGGGCGCTATTAATAAATCTCATCTAGGTATATTATTTCTTAACTTTATTAAAATATTTATTTTATAAATATAAAAGTTATAAAAGTACATATATTTTATTAAATTATTTTCATAATTAATCAACCTTATCAGTTTACTATTTTTTTTTGATTAATTATAGGGCATTATTAATCTAGGTACCTTATTTCTTAACTTTTTTAAAATATTTATTTTATAAATATAAAAGTTATAAAAGTAAATGTATTTTACTAAATTATTTTCATAATTAATCAACCTTATCAGTTTTATTTTTATTCCTGATTAATAAATCATGGTGGTTTAAAATCAGCTGAAATTTTCTTGCGCATATCTATAACTATAGGTCTTAAAGTTTGTCCTTTTATTTATTTATTTGTATGTCATGTTCCTAAAAACTCGAGAACGGTTAGCTCTAGAGCTTTGAATATTTAACTCAATGTTCAGGGCCTGATTTCCAACTAAACGCGCCTAATTCCAAATACCTGACATGGTTATTAATCTAATTCAATTTTAGTTTTATTTTACTCGACTTTGGACTTTCACGTCTTTGCTTCCCTTATCTCCTATGGGACTTCGTAGCTGGGGAGGTTTAGTTGGGATTTTTAAGTAGTTCAGGACTTTTTGCTACGCGTTACGTTTTTGCTACAGCGTTTACCTTTCTTACGTACAAATCAGATCTAATTAATTAAAACTAAGACCCCGGGCGAAGCCGGGTATTAAAGCTAGTAATATAATAAAAATTAAAGATCGTCTTGCGCACAAGCGTTTTTTAAATTTTAAATAATAAAAAACTTGACCCATGTAGAGTGATAATGGTACCATAAAGGTTGCCAAAACCTGGGTCGAGTTTTTTATTATTAAAAATTTCCAAAATGCTTGTGCACAAGACTAATTCGTTGTACTTAATTTTTATTATAATAAATCAACGTAAAATACTCCAACTTCATCCAGATGGATGGGGGAAGTAAGCAGCGCTGTAATGCAACCTCTAATTTAAATAACCCTGGTTTGGGTATAACCCAAATACACGAGCGAGGAGATCCCAACGGTATTCGCTATAGGCTACCCGTTTCACGATTACATTTAAACTTAGGCGTCGCGAGTTCAGCTACACTTGACGTTGGTGGAATGCACGCTTTATGGAATGATGAAGGGAGGGATTCCCCACTTTCTTAATTAGTTCTCTTTTCGGTGGATTGGTGGCGCTCTTTAGCGAACCTCACTTCCGGATGACAAAAGGAACGGAAATGAATGTCAAATCCAGACCCTCTTTTCCACGCGTACATTTCGAACTCTTTTCACGCCCTTAATTCGCGCGGTTTCTCGAAAGCGCCGTTAGTTCGGTATACACCGGGGGCCGGATAAAGGCGCTGATATTTTGAGGAAATGTCAAAAGCTACAGGTTGAAATTGCGTCCGGGATTATTCTAGCGTTTATTTATACGCGTCGTTTGTCCATATGCAAATGGTGGTCGCCGATGGGGATTCCGTGTCATGTTGTATATCAAGACGGCCAAGCTCCGTTCTGGCAATATCTCCCGGTTACGCTTAATTGAACAAGTTCAATCGACGGATTTCGTGTCAAGCTCCAAGGCAATCGCGTACGCCTGTATTTGACAGTGTTTACCGGTGTGTGTATAATGTGTATAAATATATTCCACTGTAAGCTAAACAGTTAATACGACACCATTTTATAAACATTCGCGAGTGCGGTCGAACCGACAAACTTGGTTCAGAGAGCCGCGGAATCATTTGGATTTTAATAACACATAATCACGTGTTTTGGGAATCGAGTTATGCCACGGTGGGGTCAGTAGCGGCGCTAAGGGTGGGCTGAAGTGGGCTTTAGCCCCCCTGAATTTCTGAGAGGGGCCACATATTTATATTAAAAGGGCCACATATTCATAATTAAGAGGCCACATATTTTAATTTATGAATTTTCTTTATCTCTAGAAATTTGTTTTATTGCGAAGAAACGTTTTTCTGGAAAAAATCTTTCAAAATCAATTTGTTTACTCAAAAAGGTAGTAGACCATAAACATATAGATTGGGAAGGAAGGTAGCGGAAATTGAGATAAAGTTGAAAAGAAAGGGGCTTATGGGAATTTACGGAAATATCCAGGCATGCACGTGTCCTCTCATGCAAGTCAGATACAAGGTCAGTAGGGGGTCCAAAAACGCGACGAGAGCCGCAACAATAAAACGACCTTGCTCTTCTCGCTTCCTGGAAAATTTTGGGTTTTTTCGATTTCACCACTTTTGCGAAATATGGTCAATCCAAGGTTCCCGCTAAGGGCCACAAAATTCTTAGGGGCCACAAAATAATTAGCCCACCTGTGAAAAAACCTTAGCGCCGCTACTGGGTGGGGTGGCGGACTGGTTAGCACTTTCGCCTCGCAGTAAGAGGAGCCGGGTTCGATCCCAGCTTGTGGCACTGGATGAAAACTCTGAACAGCTCCTTCCGCGTTGAGTTCGCAAGTTGTTCGGTTTCCCCTTTCCATAAAAACTTGTCGAGGTTAACGGTAATAGTGAGTGTAAGGAGCTGTTGGCTCGCGTGGCATGAAGGGCTTGCCACCACCTACTCATTGTGACACGGCCACCTGAATTAATGGCTTTAAAAGTTGCTTGATGACTTAGGTCTAAGGTGGTGCCTTGAGTATTAGCTTAGCTGATTATCTTTAAATTAGGATTAGGGTATTTCTCTTATTATTAGAAAGGAAATTTTCACTTTCGTAATTTTTTACAAATATGGCCGCTTATTAGGATACCTTTGAACATTACGCCTATTTCCCCGATAGAAGTATGGATATAAGGAAATACCGATTTCTTAACGATATGGAAAATTGATTAGATTTTTCAATTGAAAACAAAACTCACCAAATTAAATCAGGTTTTTCTTCGTGTACTCTGCTTTACTAACAAATAACTAAATTTCGAATGTATTTGGAAAATTATAGACAGAAGTGTGATTTATGAAATTTTTGGAAAGCAAATTTTTGGTGGTACAAATATATACATCGTACCTTCGACGGAAATTTTGGGGGTACAATGAACCCCTGTGGACTTCACACGGGGAGCGATTCGATCTGAAGTATCTTAGATCCCTGTATCAAATTTAAAAAATCATTTGATCCGTTCTTGTTCTGATTAAAATAAAAATAATAATCAGCTAGGCCCAAGTCTTCTAGCGACTTATAATGCCTTTAAACAGGTGGCCGGCTTACAATGCGTAGGAGGGTGGTGGCAAGCCCTTCATGCCACGCGAGCCCTTCATGCCACGCGAGCCAACAGCTCCCTACACTAACTATTAAGGCGTTTAACAGGATTTCACTAGCAACAGAATAGTTAATTAACCACCCTTACGGATATAGTTAGTGCTCGGCATTCGATTAATTTTTATCCATGAATAAAATAAGCTCGGCGATATTTAAATAATGTTATAACCAATAGTTGAATAAAAATTGTAAAATGTTTAAATAATCGAAAGTAAATAAGCCTATTATTTAAATAAAACAAACAATTATTTAAATAAATACCACTTTTATTCAAATAAATGCTTGGTTGCGTAAAAACATAATTAAATAATAGTTAAAATGATATTCTTTTTACCAACGTTTTTTAAATAAATCGGAAAATTTTTGGATAATGAATAAACAATTCCGAGCACTAGATATAGTTTATGTATGGTTAATTGAGCCGAAACGACTGGTAATAACTGTTCAGCGACTGTTACAGGGTTGCCACAGTTTTTTTACAATCAAATTCCCTGACCTTTCCAGGTTTTCCCTGACCATCTCCGGAGATATTTTCGGACTTATTTTGTGCCAAGATTTTTTTTACCTATACTTTAGTAAATGTTTCCTATTTGAACCGAAATTAAATTCCCTGACATTTCCCTGATTTTTAAACCCATATTCAAATTCACTGACTTTTCCAGGAATTCCAGCTTTTCCAGGTACCGTGGCAACCCTGTGTTATTTCAAATATCTTAAATCTCAGAATCCAATAGACCTACATGCTGTGAACGTTGATTTCAGATATCTCAGATCACAATTTTAATTTCAAATTTATAATTTATTCTTGACATGTTTAAAATGTTATTAAAATTGGTTGATATATAACAGTGCGTAGCCAGGATTTTGTTTCGGGGGGGGGGGGGGGCACACCATTGAAAAAAAGTAAAAAAATAAAAATATTTGTACATACAACCATACGTTTCGGGGGGGGGCATGTGCTCCCTGTGCCCCCCCTGGCTACGCCACTAATATATAATAAAATATGTAATATAATATGCCACTGTACCTTTATTCCATTCAAAAATCTTCACTAACGGTTTGTTTCACCACGAACCAGTAAAAAGGTGGACTACGTTAGATTTTAACCTTTTTATTCATCCTAGTAATTTTGGGAGTCACACTATTGGCTACTAATATATGCCTTTAAGTCAATGGAAAACCTCTAAATTGATAAAGAATTTTTTGTGTTGGAATATTAGTCAGCTCAATGTAACTTTATTAAAATTTATAAACTCGCTCGGTTTGTGCGGATGAAGTTAAATTATGAGTAATTTAGAAAAATAAAAGGTTGGGGAAAATGGCCAATAAGTGATCGCTTTCCGAAAATGGAACAAGTCGGCGAAGTGGGATATTCCACCAGCGTTATTAAAACCCATATCAAGCCTAGAAGAGTTAGGCCTAGGCTCCAAAGAATCTGCAAAAACCCCAACGTTGTAGATGCTCCAGATTCCACTATTTTCTTCAACCTGCTTCATTTATTTGACAATGAAAATTTATTTCAGAACCTGAGTCTCCGAAAACTTCATTAATTTGCATATTAATTGAATTAACAGCACTTGATAGTATATTGTAGTTCAATATAGCTCCTAAACCTTGGTTGTTCAAACAGGTTTGTTTACTAAAATAATGGCCGTCGGTTTATCAGACGTAGAGCTAATTGTGCGATGGCATAATCGGCATTTGAGATTCGATAACATCAAATATGACGTCATATATTACGTAGGGTACGGATGACGTAATTACTGTGAAACAAACCGTTGGTGAAAAAATAGAGCTAATGGCATACTTATGAGTAATTATATTACATATGATGATAATAATAATAATAATAATTAACTAGGCTAATACCTAAGGCACCACCTTAGGCCTAAGTCATCAAGCGACTTTTAAATCCATTAATTCAGGTGGCCGGGTTACAAAGCGTTGGAGGGTGGTGGCAAGCTCTTCAAGCCACGCGAGGCAACGGCTCCCTACACTAACTATTACCGTTAACATCAACAAGTGTTTATGGAAGGGGAAACCGAAGAACTCGGGGGAAAACCCCTCTAACCAGTGAGGAGAGAACCTTAAAACTCAACGAGTTTTTCACCAGCTACTTTTGTTGCGATTCGAGAGTGCTAACCACTTCGAAACCCCAAAAGTACTTCGTTTCCATAAAACACATCGGGATGGTTATTGACAGCAAAGTTCCCATCAAATTGATCACATCCCGTTAGATTCCTTAAGGTTTATTTACATGGCTAACGTCACCAAAACCCTATACGCTAGGAGCGACAAACACAGCACCCGACACAAGGAGAACGCAACCCGTCAAAAGTCGTGCATTTTCTTTCGTACAGTTTTCATTGGTTAGACGCTTTAGCGCCTGCTGCCGCCAGAAGGGGAAAATTCGGAAATTGTCTCCCCCCCGCCCGTAAAACGCTCAGCGTAAAGGATCGTCCAATGAAATTTGTACACAACACCGCGTTAGCGTGTTTAAAGGCTAGCTGCGTTCTCCTTGTGTTTGTTGCTCCTAGCTATAAGCGTGCTTTTACTGGTCACTAAATAGTCCATGAGTCAGAGGAAATATTTAAGATTTCTAGTTAGGGTATCACGTAAAACGCGTTATGACAATCTCGATCGCCCAGATATACAAAATGGCGACCGATTCAAGATGGCGGACGTTGCCTTTTTGGTCTAGAGTAACTACCGATGAAACCAACTTTATTCAATAGATGAATAGAGAAATAATATCGTTAAACTAACGGTTCATCGTAAAAATTAACAACGCTACTTTACACTTTTAAATGATGGCTTTTAAAATTGATTTTGCGCGTGAAAATACATGTACATGTTATGGTCAAAAAAGCAAGAAAAAAGGCTGTTTGCCCAAGACATGTAGTGGCACGGTCGCGCGCAAAAACGTCATTTCAAATTCGGTCAATTGAATCCCAGCACGGTTGCCACACGTCAGGGAAATCAGGGAAAAATCAGGGAATTTAAAAATAGGCCTAAAAGGTCAGGGAATTTTAAGAATTGGAAAAAAATCAGGGCATTTAAAAATGGGCCTAAAAGGTCAGGGAATTTTAAGAATTGGAAAAAAATCAGGGAATTTAAAATTTAGGCCCAAGTCATCTAGCGACTCATAATGCCTTAAGCAGGTGGCTGGGTTACAATGCGTAGGAGGGTGGTGGAAAGCCCCTCATGCCACGCGAGCCAACCACTCCCTACACTCACTATTACCTTTAACCACTACAAGTTTTTATGAAAGGAGAAACCGAAGAACTCGGGGGAAAACCCCTTAAACCAGTGAGGAGAGAACTTTCAAACTCAACGCGGAAGGAGTTGTTCCGAGTTTCATCCAGTGTCACAATCTGGGATCGAACCCGGCTCCTCTTGCTGCGAGGCGAAAGTGCTCACCACTCCACCACCCCACAAGAGACCTAGTATTTCTAACAACGTCGTTAGAAAATGATTTATCGTTTTTGTATAGGTTTCCTTGAGTAAAATCGTATCTTACATTGTAAAGACCAACGTCAGTGGAAAAAAAATCAAATTAATTAAATCAGGTAAAATTAACAAGCGCAATATAAGTAAGGAATAATTGATTAAAAAGTCGTATCTCAGGGGGTGTTTTTTATGGCGGCAAATTTCTTAACTTGGCGTAACCCTTGGCCAAGCACTTCAAAGGCATTAAGGGGCTCGTGCAATTAAGCCTTGGCGGGGCATTGGAAACGAGGCGTACGGCTGTCATCGGTTCGCCATACCGTTCTCTCTCTCCGATGAAGTGGAGGTCGCCAAAGCAGAACGCGATTAGCTTCTAATTGCTTAATTAATAACTAGAAATCTAACGCGAATCCGCCCCCGATGCCCTTAGTCAATTAAGACCAGAGTTTTGCCGAATTAGAGCAGAATCCGGGGGATATTCTATCGACATTTGGGGCCGTTTTCGAGTCTCGCAGACGGATTGAAACTATCGAAATCTTTCGACGATTTTCCCAATCCGCTTTATTATAATAATAAGATTTACAACATAGGATAACTCATTTCAAATGGGATAATTTTGGACTTTGGTTGAAACGCAAATATTAGATCTTAGTGGTGGATACTTCCTGTCGTCAATGGACGATTTTCGTCTCGACCCGGAAGATGGTCATATCGACCCGGTAAATGGTCGTTTAGACTCGGAAAATGATCATATCGACCCGGAAGATGGTCATATCGACCCGGTAAATGGTCGTTTAGACTCGGAAAATGATCATATCGACCCGGAAGATGGTCATCTAGGCCTGGAGATGGTCATCCTGACCTGGAAAATGGTCATATCGACCCGGAAGTGGGTCATATCGACCTCGAAAATGGTCATATAGGCCTGGAAATCGTCATCTCGACCCGGAAAATGGTCATATAGGCCTGGAAATTGTCACATCGACCTCGAAAATGGTCATATAGGCCTGGAAATCGTCATCTCGACCCGGAAAATGGTCATATAGGCCTGGAAATTGTCACATCGACCTTGAAAATGGTCATTTCGACCCGAAATATGGTCATCTCGAAATATACTAAAATCTTATAATCAAAAATAACTGCTATAAAGAGGGCAATCTCGATTTTCAAAATGGCGATCTGTTAAATTGTACAATGATACTTTGGTCTATTTTTAAAACTATTTGTAAATCTTATGTTAACTGTGGTCTGTTAAAAGGTTCGGCTACATTGAGAAAGATGCCGGTGGTGGTGCCTTTGGTATTAACTTATCAATAACCAAGAAAGTATTTAGGGTCCTAAGAAGTGAAACGAAACATAAGTTCTTACTTTAATGATATCATACTCCATAGAATAGTGGGGTGGCACCTAGTAGCAACAAACACAGCACCCCACACAAGGAGAACGCAACCCGTCAAAAGTCGTGCATTTTCTTGTGTACAGTTTTCATTGGTTAGACGCGTTAGCGCCTGCTGCCGTCGGAAGGGGAAAATTCGGAAATTGTCTTCCCCCCGCCCGTAAAACGCTCAGAGTAAAGGCTCGTCCAATGAAATTTGTACACAACACTGCGTTAGCGTGTTTAAAGGCGAGCTGCGTTCTCCTTGTGTTTGTTGCTCCTAGGTGGCACTTTCACCTCGCAGCAAGACAAGAAGAACCAGGTTCGATCCCAGCTTGTGGCACTGGGTGAAAACTCGGAACAACTCCTTCCGCGTTGAGTTTGAAAGTTATCTTCCCATGGGTTAATGGGGTTTCCTCTTTCCGTAAAAACTTATTTAGGTGAACGGTAATAGTAAGCCTAGGGAGCTGTTTACTCTCGTGGCATGAAGGGCTTGCCACCACCCTCCTACGCATTGTAACCCGGCCACCCGAATGAATGGCCTAAGATGGTGCCAAGGATTATTATAGCTGATTATTATAATTATTATTCGAATGCACAAACATTAAAATCAGAATGTAACACCACCTAGATTTTTGATCTTCAGTATTTACGACAAAATAATGAAAATGTTTAACAATTAAAACTTATTTATAATTTATTATAATTGTTCTTATAACAAGAATTTACGCTTACACGATAAAAGAATCAATTGATAAATACGATATTGTAATATGTACAATTTACAAAAATATTGTTGAAAAAAGGGTTCATTCTATCACAAAAAGAAATAATTTTTGAAACCTTCAGAAGGCGCTGCACACTGATTGTTTTTCTGAAAGTATAAGAGCATTGTCTCTGTTCACCGTTCTTAGATACCTAAATACGTTCTTGACGCAATAAAAGGCCATTCCGACTCTAAACACGTCTTGGTACTGAATCTTCTCCTTGAGATACTCTCATGCCGCCTAACACACACGCACGCATTGCAAGGAAGTAAATTCGGGCTAGTATGTTTTTCTAGTCGATTAAATGGATAAATTGCCAAATTTCACGCGGATTAGGCAGACATTAGTAAAAACGCGTTAGGTAACTATTAGGAGCCTAGAGGCCTAATTTGTTAAATATACGTTACTTACAAGACTGGGATATTTGCACATACTATTAGCAGAACGAGTAATTAAATATTTTTACTTTCTTTCTAGTTGTCCCCCTCCGTAAAGAATTAGGGCTCGTTTTTATGAAACGCTAAGCCTCGGTGCGGTCGCCGCTGAGTGGTTTCGACTCTACACGACACCACAATCGTCTCGTTTTCGCTCACGTTCGTCATTAGCCTTAATTAGATCAGAGTCAATCCTACCTGACGTTTTTATCCCCCCCTTCCTCTGGCAGGCTTAAGGCGCCCTCTTAGAGTCATTTCGACAGCCCACTAATTACGTAGAGCTTCCACGCGCCCTCCTCCTATTAAGCCTGTAAACGACAGACCGGATGAAAAGCCCGCTCGAATTATTCGATTGGCTGCTCATGCAAAACGGTCTCAACCGTATTTTCTACCGGGAAAATAATTTTACGCGCCGTGGGTGTAGTAGGACTCGCGATGGAGATAATGAGTGCGGTTTAGACTTAACTAAATAATACGATTTTTGAATTATTTAGCATGAAATGTTTTTAATATACGGTAAAAATAAATATTATTTATTAACCGATTATTAAACATCTTAATTATTTTATTCAGTTAATTATTTTTCAGTTCAACTATAGGTGGTTTCTTTTCGCCTGTTATCAGACTAAAAGTGTACTCTTTTTGCCCTAAAACGTTTTATTCGCCTGTTCCGGGGATGTTAGTTACTATATGCTCCATAATATCTTCGCTTGTTCCGGAGTATTTGGGAAACTCTTTTACTCCTTCTGAAAGGAGGTGTAAAGAGAGTAAATCGTATTTTGTCGTCTGCTAGCCAGAATTTATCTGCTAAAAAGACCACAGGCAGCCATTTCGGAATAAATTTTCACTCCGACTTGAATTATTCGCCACCACAGAATCGGAGTAAAATGACGTCGTAGCGTTACTCTTCTTACCCTACTCTGAAATCCCAGAACAAGCGAAAAGAAACCACCCTATATAGCAACGGAGTATCCACACAAATGGTCTACCGAATGTGGTAGCAGGTTTGGAAAAATGGTTATAGTGGAAGTACCGATGCAAGTTTTAGACATAACTACATCAATATTAATTCCCACCCTCGCATAAATGACTATGATAAAATTGCTAGCGATTTTTAAACCAAAACGACATTGCAAATCACAAATTCAGGTTGAATGCAGTACCATCATCAGCCACTAAACTATGCACAAAATACGGAACAAGCTCAATGCAAAATGTATTGAAATATCGAACCACTAAAACGATAAAGAAAAGTATCGTAGACTCACAGCTTTTGTGGTTTGAGGTCGGAACAAGACTTGCTAAGAGAGCGGGTGAACTTCAAGTAGGTCTTGTGGACTCTGCAATGGCAAATGGCCACCACCAGGATGACGATGAAGCAAGCCCCGGCCAGGGTGGCCGCCGCGATGTAAATGTTGTGCAGGTGTTCCAAAGGTGCGCTGGCCGGACCCACCGTCACCCCTTCCGCCGAGTGCACCGCTGTGTCCTCTAACGTGTGGGCCAGCGGCTTTGGCTGGTACACCAATTCTGGTAAAAGAAACGATACAATTACAATTAAAGTGTCGGTTGCACGATATTTTTACTATGGATTAGTGTTGTTAATTTGTAGGAAAAATAAAACACGGTAAATTTTCCTCAAATCGGAAAAATAACAAATTGAAACATAAATTCCTTTTTAAAGGTTTTAAATGTTTTAAACGTTTTACCGATATAAAATGTCTAATATCAGTAAACATGCTACAAAACATTAATAGTGTTACATTGTTAATCAGTTTAAACTAGTCTAGAGGTTTAGTTTTAATTTGCTAAATCTCGATTTTAATCATGATTTTAATCAGTTGATTTAAATCTCGATTTTAATCAGTTGATTTAAATCTCGATTTTAATCATGGTTAAATAGTGATTTAAATCCGCCAACCCTGACACGCACAGACGATATTACTCCTTTTTCCGTATAGAGGGCCATTAACAAACGTTTTTATGCCAATCAATAAACTTCTACGCGACCGGAACATTCCTGTTCGTTAATTAATCCATGGTCTCAGCAAAAACATAAAGAATTGTCAAATTAAGTTTTCTAGTGTCTGATTTTCTAGACATAAATGTCTAATAGTAGTTGTCCATTTACATTATAATATGGGCTAATACCTTATTTGGTAGCGCAGGACTCACGACGACTATAATATACTTTAGAAGAAAGACGAATGTTAGATTTATGCTTACTATTTTGGTTTTGTAAATAATTATATCCCAACATCTATTTCCTCATCGTGTAGCTTGCTTTACAAGTAATATACTAAAATGCATACACTATTTTCTTTAGGCTTTAGCAACACAAAAATATATCAACGCTAAATTCACAGAACCTAGAGATCTAGTCGCTTAAAAATAAAAGAGCAATTTCGGTAAAAAGAGGGCACACGACGAGGAAATCAAAGTTTGGACAGCAGTACATTAGCCGTAGTGCGTCAGATCTGCTGAATAGCTTAAGTGTCATCCTTTTTCGTCGTCGTGTATTCTGCTTTACCAAAATGCGACTAAAATGAAGCCAACATTTTCTTTGATGTCCCAACAGCTATTTACTAAACGATTTTGAAGAGAAAACTTCTATAAACATCCAGACGTTCGCTTTTTTAAATTTCGGGAGTTGAAGACCATGGCAAAATGGAGCATCGACGTTAATGCATCGGAAATAAGGCGATTTCTCGTACCTGTAGGGATATATACAATCTATGCTAAAACTGTCTAAGGGGTCATCCATAAATTATGTATCGCAATAAGGGGTTTCCTACAAGCGTTATCACGAATTTATTCATTTAAATTATTATAATTTAAACAAAACGCGGCAAGAATATCTAATAACTCTTCTCTTAATGGTGTGAATATCTTAATGATATAAAAATGTTTCAGTCATATGGTAATTTTTTATTTTTATTTATTGAGACGAGCATTGATGCAATCCACAATGTGAATACTTTTTTTTCCGTACATGATGGAAGTTCTTGATAAAGTAGGACACGCGAAAACGTCATTTTTAAATCAGTGTCTCCCAAATATTTTTCTTCTAGGAACCCTTTTCTATACGAATCATAATCCGCTGAGCACCAACAGAGTAAGATCTACAGAGGCGTAGCTTCGATTTTCAATGGGGGGGGGGGGGGGCGTCTAATCTTGGATAAATAATAGTAGCCCTTATGAAAATGACTCGATCCAATCTCTAAATTTCGATCTACTGGAAACAGTTTGAATCCAATTCTGTTTAGATCAAATAATTTGGATCAAATTGGAATAAAATTGTTTCAAATACTAAACCTTTTGGATTCAAAATTTGATCACAGTTCAATTTGGATCTGCCCAATTTTTGATATAGTTTTGTAATCAAGTAAGTTCTACCATTTTCGTAAGGGAGTTCCTACTTGGATATATCACTCTAGCGTTCCGCGTGCATTTGCATTTCCTAAGTGTTTGTTACTGGTTCTGCCTTGTAGAAGGCTACGTGTTACGGGAGTTTCGGAAATTCTCCTTTAACTTCGCCGAAGCGGCGCTGCTGTCGCAAAAGCCATATGCTTGTCAGGTTTTTTCCTAGTGATATATCCAGGTAGGAACAACAATTATTAATCCAAGGTCTAATGTTGGAAATAAATTTCTTAAAGCTTAGAGGACTAAATGTTAACTTCCGCTAATAAACCATTTGACTTTGGATTTCTATTGCAATTTATCGTATCACAGTTTTAAATTATTCTTAGAAATACAGAAGTTACTACTAGTTACGATATTAATTTTTAAAGGGGGTGATCAGTTTATTATTTGAGACCTTCGGGGGGGGGGGGGGGGGATCGATCGACGCTACTGGAAAATTTGAAAACCAAAACCAACAAGGCCACAAATTTTACTATTTGTACTAATTTTTTTTCACAACACTAATTATTTATAACGCTTTTAACAGTTTAATTTATCTCAGTATTTATACTCAAGGGCTCGCCAAGAACGAAATAAAATTTTAGAATAATCTAAAAATGAGGAAGCTCCAATTAAAATATAAGAAAATGAATACACCCCTGGAATCACCTGAGAAGGTTAAAGGGTAGCAGAGTTTAGGAACCGCTGGTTTAGATAATGTCAGGGTTATTCGACTTTAGCAGGTTGGATTACCAGTAATAGAAATGCGTGTCCCATCAATAAATCAAACCTCCTCCACTTGGAGGGGGATTAAATGTTGCTAGAAGCTTGTGAAGAAAATAAGAATACAATGGTGGGGTCAATTAATTTTGAAAATAATTTAATAAAATTTATTTACTTTCACAACTTAGGAAATATATACATTATCCTTAAATATTTATTTAAAAGTTAGGTTTTCTTTACCCCATGTAAATAACCTAGATGGCGCTTCTTTGCAATTTCGATGAAATGTAGGTAATTAAGGGGAAGCAGGTCTGTTTTATGGACGCCATTCGAATGCTACGGTAATCGAATCTACTACAATTGAATAACCATGATATTATCATCATAGAAACTGAGGCAAAAACAGTATATTTTATATTGGTTACATTTTATTCATTTGTGGGTTAATAAAATGGCAAAGTACGGTTGCTCGCCAAAAACAGGCATACCAGTGGCTTTATGCTTGTCTGCGCAATTCAGGGGTCCATCTTTAGTCTTTACTTGTTTTATGTCAGACGATCTAGGTCTATATATTTTTTTAGTCCTTGTGCGTTTAAAATTAGATAAAGCTAAAACGAACCATCCAAGGAAGTTCAAACTTAAATACCACTGGGACTTTTATGGCGGTAAAAGCAGCAACGAAAATCAAAAATAACTATTCGTTTAAGCTAAAAACATATTATACCATTAAAATACTTTATCGTAAAGGGAATATAAAAAAATAAAGAAAGGTTATCAGGGAATTTATTGTAAATAGCCCAATAAGTGTATTTTCGGACGTTCTTTACTTCTGCCTCACGATATTATTGGGAGTAGTAGGTGACAAGACTTCGCAAATTTGGTCTGGACAATACTACATTGAAATGAAAGTATATATAGTAACTCTGAATGCAATTTAGAATGTTTGTTGGTAAATTTGTTCGTTCGTTATACCATTTGAGTAGGTATCATATCAATTTCCACCGTGATTAGTTGGGAGGCAGGGGTTACGGGGGCAGCAACCCATAGATAAGGAAAATACACTATTTTTTCAAAATCAGTGTAAAATTGGAATGTAGTATTGTCCAGATAAATATTTGTCATCGTGTATCCTACTACACACAAACATATTATGATAAAGAACTTTCGTATTTGCTATAGGATATTTTGAAATAATTAAACGTCGGCGTTTGTAAATTTTCACGACTATTTAAAACTATTAATTTAAGAAAATTTAACTTAAGCGAAAAATCTTAAATATCCATCTCCCTTTAAAAATCCCGGTAACGCTAACTCGCGACGGAATAAAAATGGCATAAAAGTCAGGAACGTCATTTCAGGATTTTACAGGAGGGGGCAGAACTATAGAGCTCCGGAAAACCAGTTTTTTAAAAGGACAAAAACCCATCAAATTTCATATTTTTGGGATTTTTAATCGAAATAGTTATTGCATATTTGCTATTGATTTTCAGGATAATAGCGAGAACCAAAAATTTCCCAAGATATGCATGAACATTTTAAGATCATAGAAATCCAGGGGGGGGGGGGCAATGCCCCCCTTGCCCTACCCAAATGACGTCCCTGATAAAAGTTCTCATTAACTATGTAAGTATTAAATAAATATAACGGGAAGACCTACTTCCAACATTTTACAGTAAAATAGCCAAATTCCCCTTTTCTGGTTGAAATATAATAAAGTATAACGCGTAAAGTTGAAAACAAGTGCGTATTTTCATTTCTGATTTGGGGACCATGATTCCTGATGATAAATTGCACGTGAACTTTTCAACTTTGGCACCGTTATTTTCCCCCTATTTATTCCCCGACAAACATTCTTATACTAATGGCACCTTCAACCTTTTCGATTCGAAAAAGAGGTGCAGTAGGGCGCGCGAAGAGCAACGAAAAGAATTTAGTCAGAAGGCGTTGGACCGACTGAAAAAGGGAAAATAAATTCGTATTTTTTTATCCCACTCGCCAGTCCAAGGTCTATTGGCAGTCTATGCTGTCTCTACCTCTTCTTCTAGAAGTGAACCAGACACCTCCTCACTTTATCCTCTAGCTGTCCGTTTTTATATAGAGATTTATTCAAAATGCTTTTAGAACAGAAAAAGAATAGGAAAAGTGGGACTCGCGAACAACAAAAGAAAAAGAAAACGGGATATAGACTAATGCGAATGAAAAGTTCGAATCGGTTCTTAATATAAACACGGAATTTCGTTTTTCGCCATAGTTGGCGTCAACTGTTTTTTTAGAATATCTCTTCAACTAGCGCCATCCCGCGGCGCTGTGGATAACTAATATTGTGAGTTTTCTCTCTTCGGGGCAAAAATGAATTGGAATGAAAAGTTCGAATCGTTTCTTAATATAAACACGGATTTTCGTTTTTCGCCATAGACGGCGTCAACTGGATTTTTATTTATAGAAGATATCTTCCAATAGCGCCATCTCGCGGCGCTATGGGTAACTAACATCGTTATTTTTCTATCAATGGAATAAAAAATCCGTATAAAGTTAAATAAAAAAATAAGTTGGCAAGTATAGTATAATTTGAAAGGCTAAAGCTTTTGTTTTTTTCATTTTATAATAGCAGAGCTAACTTAAATAATAATACACACTGATAAAAAAATCTATTTAAATTAATTGGCTTTTATATGCCCCAAAAGCAATTTTCGACAAATAAACTAATAGATCGAATCATAAGTAAAAAGCCCATTCATAAAATTGCATCGTTCACCAGCGCTCCTACCGAGAGAATGGGGAAATATTTCCAATCAAATAAAACGTTAGATGTCGAGCTAAATATGATAAGCCTAATGTCGTTCTCTTATTTGCCAAAGCATTTAATATTTGGGTGGAAATTTTTCGGATATCAGGCACCGTGGCGCTACAAGCAAGGCTGCTTTAAAACAACCAAGCGCGCAATCTAGATTCGGGTCCAGTAGTTTATTTGTGAAACGCTGCTATTTTGAGTTCTTGGAGTAAACACCTCGAAATAAATATTGCAAATGTTATAAATGCTGAACATACTCCAGCTCAAAATGAAAATTAATAGTTTTTGGGTTACGTGAACTTTTCCCCTACTTGTAGAATGAAATAAGCTACGAAGACGAAATTTTAAGATTTTACCTCTGAACCGAGATATTTGAGGTCGAAAATAATTAAGTTTACGCAAGAATGTATGTATTTATGAAGACGATTTATAACGCTGTTTCGAATCCCACTCACGCATTTCAAAGCTTATAGAAACTGATAGAAGATGTCGCATCACTCGACTCTTTCAAATATTATCAGGGTTTCTATATTTCAAAGTAACATTACGAATCCCGTTAGATATGAGTGGTTTGAGCTTGAAGGGAATATAACTTAACGTATTTGATGTGGAACACCAACGTTTGCAGCTCTGGCCTATCTTGCCTTTGGCTTTAAAAATGGTTGGCGCCACTATACAGGGAAATTTGAGAAATTGAAGGGGTCTTCCATAAAGATTGCTTTGCAGGTTATATTCGCTTTAAGGGGAGACGGCAGACGACGCTATGACGTAGAGGAAGTGAGTCTTCACAATGAGTACGTTCAGTTTCTTACTAAAGCTTTTTCGCGTTTCCGAATAGACGTCACGCTGCTCATCGAAGTCATCGGTGACGTACTATGATTTAATGTTATTTTCCAATAACGCACTAAATGCGATACCCTCAGTAACTTGTTTAATATAATTTGGATTGTTTTTTTTTCAAATTAATACCATCTAGGAGCAACAAACATAGCACCCGACACAAGGAGAACGCAACCCGTCAAAAGTCGTGCATTTTCTTGCGTACAATTTTCATTGGTTAGACGCTTTAGCGCCTGCTGCCGTCGGAAGGGGGAAATTCGGAAATTGTCTTCCCCCCTTTCCGTAAAACGTTCAGAGTAAAGGCTCGTCCAATGAAATGTGTACTTGCGTTTGTTGCTCCTAGATACCATTTAATTACGAAAAATCATGTTTGGCATTAATTCTTTAATTTTCTTTGTCCCAGAAAGTAAAACAGACGACACGCTTAAATTAAAGTGACGTAAATTTACAACTTTATACGTCACAGTGCTCTATCCAATGACTGTTACTGTTGTGGAAGGCCCTGATGAGAGGTAATAAACAATAAGAATTCTATGTAAATTCGTATGATCTGGTCCACCGCCTGAGTGCGCCACTGTACTGAACACGGCCAAGGTAAGATAAAGGGAAATTTAACCCCCTTGACATTGGGAATCGACCTATTGTCGTACTCTTGGAAATATTTTAATAAAAATAATAATCAGCTAGGCTAATACCCAAGGCACCAACTTAGGCCCAAGTCATCGAGCGACTTTTAATGCCTTTAAATAAGGTGGCCGGGATACAACGCGTAGGAGGGTGGTGGCAAGACCTTCACGTCAACAGCTCCCTACAAAGAAGTCCTTTCAGTAACCGCAAAGCGATAAACAGTTACTAATACCGGATTACTAAGAAAGCGTCGGCGCCTATCATAATCCTATTAGGGCCGTCCGCATTAATTTCTGACCAAATATACGAGCATCATCGGATACGAATTACAATCCCGAATCAAGTGTCACATCTTAGAAGGCCTCCCACCACCTCGTCTGGAATAAAATATTGACCATCCACCCATTTCTCACTACGCGGAGATTGCGGACCCTTGACCAAAAAGGAGAAAATTGGGGATCGGAACCCGCGGAAACCCAACACCTAGTTATAACCCTTTAAGCCTAAACAAACTTCACCCGTCCGTCGACCTACGACTATAGCCCGAGGTTAAGCTTCCCGGCAACTTCGGCGATAAGCACTTTTCGAGCAATAAAACGAGGTTGTCCTCCCGAAATGCTTTTAAGGCACCGAGAGGGGGAAACTTACGCTAAGCCTCGCTCCTCGCTTTGGCCACGACTCGAATCGAAGGGAAGAAATATCGCGGAGGGGTCAGTCCACTCACTGGCCACTGGCGGTAGCTACCCGAAGGCACTCACTTTCGCGGTGGAGCTTTTTCTGCCGAACTCTTCCCACTGGTCCGCTTCTCTCGAAACACAAACGCCAAAAAAAGAACCGTTTTTTCATCCTGTCTAGCGTGCTTTTTCTCCTTTTTTATTATTTAGAACTTACGGAAGACCACTTTTACCAGTATTGACCCAAAATACCCGCCTGAAATCCCACGTAATCTGGTTTCGAGATTTCAGTGACATTGTCAAAATATTGAGAATAACAACAGGGTTCGTACAAAATTTCCGGAATTAAATTCCCTGACATTTCCAGGTTTTCCCTGACTAAATTTCCAAATTTCCCTGACCATTTTTGTAGAATAAATTTATGTTTTGAGGTAAAATCTTGAAAAATGTTAATTATGTATTTTTAATACATTTTTCAAAAATTTATTTGCCGGATTTGTTTTTGGGGTCATTTTAAAATTCCCTTACTATTTCGGACCATTTTAAATTTCCCTGACTATTCCCTGACCATTGGGAATCATTTTCAAATTCCCTGACTTTTTCAGGTTTCCCAGGTATTCCAGGTCGTGTACGAACCCTGAACAAGATCGTATTTATTTATATCAAAAGTGGAGATGACTTCGTACAAAACGTCTCACTCTCGCTTGTCATCAGGCTGAGAAATAAGGAATATTTTAAACTGGACCTGTGGCCAGTAGAGCCTAGGTAGTTTAATTAAAAAACTGGACACTGGCCACTTACCATTTTTAACCTTCAAAATCAGGCTTTCATCATTTATTGTCCAATTATCTATTCTTGACAATATGTGCTATAGACCCGACTCTGAGAGAGAGACTGTTTATATTTCTTTTTGCTAAGTGCTAAATTATCTTTTTCTATACTGTGTGTAGAATGTAGAGTAGATAGACTCACGACACCCAGTCACCCACCCATACACACAATTGACACCAGGCCAAGCACGCTGCACACAGCATAGAAGCATAGACCAAACAATTTTAGGGATTACTATAGTATTTTTTTAATGAACTAAAATCTTGAATAGAAAAACTCTGAATTAATTAAGTGGTCACCAGGGCCACTAACACCCCAACTTACCCAAGCATTTAATTTTTAAACTAGCCCAGCTAATTTTTAAACTGGCGATTGGTCTGTGATAGTGCCTTATTTCTCACACTGCTTGTCATGATATTTTTTTAAGCATAAATAATAGCAGACAACGCGTAAATTTTATTATCCAATAAGAACTCTAATCGCGAAACCACGGAATTTTTAAAGAAAAGTAGTACAGTCAGAAGCAGCGTTGCCAGACGTACGATAATTATCGTACACCTCGATAATTTCGAGATAACTTTTGGGACATATGATACTTTCAATGGCGTTCTATATCAGGGGCGTAGGAACGTTCTAGAAGTTGGAGGGGGCAAAGAGAAACGAAAAAGGGTCTAAAGAATGGTTTTGAATTTTTAATGGTGTGTAGCTTCTCCGAGTGCATGTGTACTTTTTACTACTATGTGAATTGGTGGGAAAAGACTGAAAATTAAACACAGTTGTGGTTCTATAAGCTTTATACGCGTTTAAAATGAGCATTTGAGCCTTTTGAAGATCAAAACAGTCCAAAAAGTTGGAGGGGGCAATAACATTAGTTGCCCCTCCCAGCATAATTCTAGGGAGGGGCATTGCCCCCCCTGCCCCCCCCGGTTCCTACGCCCCTGTTCTATATAGTACGCAATTTTCAATAATTCAGTTCACGCGTACGATAATGTACGATAATTGTTTTTATTAGTTGAAAACCAGTTAAAATTGCGACTTTTAAACATATGTTTTCAATCGGTCGAACTTTCAGTGTTATTAAAAATTTTATTAAACAAATTGAATGTTAGTATCTCACACAAAATTGTAATTTATCACCAGTTTTCAGGAATACGATAATATTTTCTGAGATCGATAATTTTTTGGGTGTGGTACGATAATTTGAGTTTAAGGAACTGGAAGGTCAACCCGGTCCCGGTGTTATTCATTATTATAGCGAAAATTGTTAGGTTGTAACGTTTTGGCGTGACATTGCAAAAATATTGATAATAACAAGATCTTGTATTTATGAGAATGGCTGTGTTGAGAAGATTTTTAGCGTTGCTTCCAGTTCCCCATCAAAAATATCAAATCAGATGTTTTAAATAAAAACTCTTCTGCACTTTTTAAATTTCGTTGGTGTTGCTTTCTTAAAATAAGTATATTTGTGCTTAAATTCTTTATTATTATAAAGTTTTTAATTTGTTTTCTTTTTCTGACAAAATATATTGCTAATATAGGTAGAGCCTAGCGCCGCCGATATTTTATCTGGCGCCGAACCGCCGCCCCGATAAATTTTGATCCCATTGCCGATTTTTTTTTAGTTTTCTACATAACTTTATTTTTTTCCTTCAAAAAAATTTTGGATTTATTTTTAAAATTTTCAAAAGTGGGGAGAAACGTTTACCCCTTCGCGCCACCGCCGCCAACCTTAAAGGGAGTATAACCTTTTCAGTAATTTGGGGCAATACATAATTCCCTCCCCTCATTTTTCTAATCACTTGTTATACGTAGTGTGAAATACAGTGGTTTTTGAGTAATTATCCCACTAAAGTATCCTCGCTTTGGTAGTGCTTGAATTTCTCATATCTACTAGAACGCCTTTCGTGAATCTAAACCCACGTACCTCATTATTAAGAAATTATATTTGAATAAATATCCAAACTATAACGAAAATAGTTCATTTATAGTTCGGATATTGTTGTTTATATGTTAATTAAGGGTGCATTTAAAAAATAAACATTGAATATGAAACAATAAAGGTTTCAAGTGAGAAAACCTCTGCAGGGCGGGCACGCGCTTCCTATAATATAAGAATTGTGTGTTTCTACTATCGTTCTAGACTAGCGCCATGAGCGAGAAAAGAGAAAAGCTAAGGCGCGCCCTACCAAACAAGGAGGGTTCTACTCCCTTTAATCAAATCGGCGATAAATGCTCTAAATGTAGGTTTTGAATTAAAAATTGTGTCTCGGAGGCGGGAAGTGGTGTAGCGCTATCTTTCGACTGACGGGGTAAAGATTTTAATTTATCTGACAACTACAGCCCAAGCACAATAACCATTGCATCAAAAGTGACATAATTGATTGCCTAAAAATTAAAACCCTACACCCAAAAAAACAAAATAGAATCGCCAAACCCCAAAAAACACCAAAACAAACAGACTAGTATATTATTTTTTCCCTAAGATTGCCGACACTAGGGAGTCCAATTCGCGATATGGACAAGCCAGGGGCCGCGGCAAAAAACACACACACACACAGCGAAAGTGGGTAGATGATGTAATTGAGAATTCTAGCCGGGAAATTGGTCCGAGGTCTGGCCGGAAATTGCGTTATATAAAACAGCGGGAACCGGATGGAAAAAATATTTCAAAAACAACACGCAAAGCGTAAGCCTTGGTCTTCGTAGAGACGTGTCTATATTTTTCAAAAACGCGAGATGTACCGGAGGAAAACCTTGTCGCGCCCGCGGTGTTAATAACTCTCGGTCTAGGAAATAAAACGTTTTACGATCGCCCCGTAACGCGTGTAAACCAAGGCTTGTCGAAACTCCAGCCCGAGTCCAGCCAGCCTGCCTCCGGACTCGCGACGGGGACCCGATAAAGAGAGCGAGCGTCTGGACTGGTTTATTGCATTTTATACGGAACTTTTCTCGTCGATGGAAACTTGTTGGATATTTAATAACGTTGTTAAGGGGCCAGCCAATGTTTACATTGGTTGGTAGATTTTAAATCGAATTAAAAACTAACTGTGGCGTAAAAGTCAAAGCAACCGCTCGTAAAATATTAACTGCCGGTCGACGTCGCAAATTCGCACGCTCGTTTTCCGAAATTAGTCTTTTCGTTGGGGCGACTAAACGGCAGACTGAATTTCAATGTCGTGTTTATGGGGATGTTCAACCTAGCGAAAATGATTGGCATTTCCGAGACATTAGATTTGAGAGCGTTAATATTAACTGGAATTAACGTTACGCGATTTTCAAAGCCAAGATGACGTACCCTTTTACTTTGACGTTTTCAATCTGGTTTTCACTATTCTAAAAACGCCGTGACGGAGAGCGTCAACGTAAACATATTGACGTTAGGCCTAATACAAGTTTTTTGTGTCGACGCTCCGAGACGGCGTTTTGATGCTAATAAAAACCAGCTTAGTGTAATGAGAAAAATGGACTACGCATTGTAACCCGGCCACCTGTTTAAGGCATTAAAAGTCGCTAGATGACTTGGGCCTAAGGTGGTGCCTTGGGTATTAGCCTAGCTGGGTATTATTATCATTACACAACGCTAGGTGTATTTTGTACTTCTACTTAATAGAGCGCGTGACGCATGGTCGGTGCCACGTTCCAAATAACACGTGACAACGAGTGTGCGTTTATTAAACAGAAGCGGGAAAGCCCCCTGGTGTTGCGTACCGAAATCTTAGAGTATAGTAAAAATCATCCTCGTCATACAGTGACAGTTGGCAACCACGATTTAAAAATTAGTTTATTTCACTAAAGCCGTTTTAAAATTCCTCTGTTGTATCTAGGACCAACAAACACAAGGAAATCGCAGCTAGCCTTTAAACACGCTAACGCTGTGTTGTGTACAAACTTCATTGGATGAGCCTTAACGCTGAACGTTTTACGGAAAGGGGGAAGACAATTTCCGCATTTTCCCCTTCCGATGGCAGCACGCGCTAAAGCGTAAAACAATGATAACGGTATGCAACAAAATGCACGACTTTTGATGGGTTGCGTTCTCCTTGTATGGGGTGCAGTGTTTGTTGCTACTAGGTTATATCGTCTGCACAGGGTATTGGCTCAACCGAGACATAACCTCAATTACCCTCCAAACAAACCAAAAACTTTCAAATTTGTTATGTTTACAACTTTACACCATTTTACCAAATATTGAAATTTTTAGTGTAGTCTACATTTTAATGCTATTTTATACATTCGTAAGACCAGTGTTATACAAAATCTTTCAACATTAAGAAATACGAAAAAATTAGCTTTTCTACACTTTCCGAGTTGCATAGCTGCATTTCAATCCATTGAAAACAAATTAAATTAAAAAACTAATTTAATTTAATTTAAAGTAGTGCAGATGAGCCTCATAAAACGACTAGTATTCTCCAAGATGGAATTTTAGAATTGTAGTAAATCAGAGTACACGATGACGAAATAATAAACAAAAATATCACACTCCTATAGGCATTTTCCCTTGTTTGTAGTATCGTCCAATAATGCTTTTATTCGTCGTGTACCCTGGTTTATCAAACATATCACACTACTATAGGCATTTTGCCTTGTTTGTAGTATCTGCCAATAACGCTTTCATTCGTCGTGTACCCTGGTTTATCAAAAATATCACACTACTAAAGGGATTTTCCCTTCTTTGTAGTATCGTCCATTAACGCTTTTATTTGTCGTGTTCCCTGGTTTATCAACAATATCACACTACTATAGGCATTTTTCCTTTTTTGTAGTATCGTCCAATAACGCTTTTATTCGTCGTGTACCCTGGTTAATCAAAGATCTAAACTGAAAGAGCTTTATCCATCATAACTACCCGCCGTAGATACGTGTATACCATAACACATTCAAAGGGATCAGGTATAGCCAAAATAGCTATTTATTTACAATGTAAATAAGAAAGAAGAGCTTACCTTCGCACATATCTCCCGTGTATCCCGGTTTGCACGAACAAAAGAACGAGTCGAGGCTGGGCCAGCAACTACCCCCGTTTTGACATGGATTTGGGTAGCAGGGGTCGTAATGCTGCGTACATCCCGGGGCTGACAAAGAATTTCCACATTAACATTCAATATGCATTTTAACAGGGTTCATACAGCTATGGGCAACCTGATTTTTTCAGTTTTTCCCACGAATGTTTCCCTGATAAATCCAGGTTTTCCCACAAATATTTCCCTGATTTTTCCAGGTTTTCCCACAAATATTTCCCTGATTTTCCAGGTTTTCCCACAAATATTTCCCTGATTTTTCCAGGTTTTCCCACGAATACTTCCTAGATTTTTCCAGGTTTCCCCACGAATATTTCCCTGATAAATCCAGGTTTTCCCACGAATATTTCCCTGATACATCCAGGCTTTCCCACGAATATTTCCCTGATAAATCCAGGTTTTCCCACGAATATTTCCCTGATTTTTCCAGGTGCATGATAAAATAAAACTAAAAATTTACAGAGTAACTCATTTCATGATTGTCATTTAAGTTAAATTTGTTCAATATTATCATACAAAAGAAGAAATTAAGTCAGATCTTTAATAAGAAAAACGTATTGATGGAAATTGGTATTCATTAGGGTAAAATTTCTGAACCCTCATAACTTCCCTGATTTCCCTAATTGTTTCTAAAAAATTGGAATTCCCCAGATATTTCCCTGACGACTCTTTCAACAATTGAATTCCACTTATATTTCTCTGACTTTTCTGTCAACAATTGAATTCCCCTGATATTTCCCTGACTTTTCTGTCAACAATTGAATTCCCCTGATATTTCCCTGACTTTTCTGTCAACAATTGAATTCCCTGAAATTTCCAGGTTCTCAAGGTTTTCCAGGTCTGTACGAACCCTGTTTGACATTTTTGCAAACATTGTTGGTCGAACTGAGGTGCTCCAAATGCAATGGGAAAACATTTTCGACAGCGTGTTGGTCCCCCACTTCGTTTGACCCAAGGGTCACGCGTCATTGACGGCTCCTAAGTCATTTACATAGCTACGAATAAGAATCTGCATTATGTATTACAGAGCAGACGGGAAGAAATTAGGATTCCACTAGAACAAGGGTGTTCAAATTTCCAATTTAAAAGGTCGACATTCTCAAGGTTAAAATCGCCCTGTTTTTAGCAGATATTTTTATTATAAGGCTTAAATATATTTTTAAGAACGATAAGTTTATAAGACCGCCACAGATGTCCCGTCAAATGAATATGACAACACATGTGGTACACTTACCATTGTATCCCGGATGGCAGATGCAGCTGTAATTATTGCCTCTGTCCACGCACTGCGCCGGCAAAGGACACGGATTAGGTAGACACAGATCCACTTTGATCTGGCACCTCCAGCCACGGTATCCCGGTCCGCAGTGACACTTGTAACCAGCCACTAGGTCTTCGCAGTTGCCTCCGTTGATGCAAGGACTCGAATCGCACTCGTCGTACTCGAATTCGCAATGATCGCCACCGTACCCTGTACCAGAAACATTTTAGAATGGTTGTACTTCCTCGAGTACAATCGGAGGTAAAGAATCTCTAATAACCGGGCAGACAGTAGCATTTGTATTTTCCAATGCCATCCTCGCAGACGCCGTGGACGCAAGGGTTAGGTTGACACTCGTTAATGTTGACCTCGCAGTCGTGTCCCGAGAATCCGGGTGGACAGTCGCAAGTGTACTCGGTGTCGTTGCCAGCGCAAGTGCCGTTATTCTGGCAGGGTTTCTTGTCGCACAGATTGACTCTCTCCTCGCAAGTCTGACCCCTGTAGCCTGAATCTCGTCGGTTGGAAACAAGAATTGCAGTGTTAAACTAAATAGCCAATCATCTCGCTTGTTAAGATTCCCGGACTACAATTATATTCTTTCGCCCACCGCGTTAGTTCTAAAGGTTTTCCTCGGAGATATACAACAAATTCCCTCATTACTCGCTGTTTGGATGCACTCCGGAGATGGCTGAGGCCGGAGAAAGGACACGCGGGTGGCCATCAATCCGGGAAACCTCCTTCGCCAAGACGTCCAAAAGTGACAACTTATGGGTCAGGCGGAGAACAAATTAGCCTGTCCTACAAATTATGGCCTACGAGACATATATACAGCCCAGCAAAACGCAACGAGACCATTCCTCCTTCATCCTCCTAATTACTAGCCACTATCTCACTGGCCCGTCCCATCCTAATCCCTATAAGAGCGACATCTAGCGAGTAGCGATAAAACAAAATAGGTCCTGTAGGGCGCAGAGAGGAAAAAAACCCTAAAGGGTGAGGATGTGTCTCTAGGCCGCCTCCGGATTAGACAGATGACTTACTTCCGACCCATTCTCTATCGCGATTATTGATTGGCTGTTAATTTCGGTACACCGGCGTCGGCCATTAGATGGCGTTGGTCGAGAGGGCGAGGCGAAAGAAAGGGGAGGCTGGATTTGGGAGTTGACTAACCGTGAGGACAAAGGCACTGATAGGTGTTTCCGAAAAGGCCTTCGGCGATGTCAACGCAGAAACCTCCATTCTGACAGGGCTTATGCTGGCAACCGTCTTTTTCTTCGCAGTAGCGGCCGATGTATCCGGGGCAGCAGTGACAGCCGAATTCCTCCTAATATTTGCAACGATGGTACGGACAGATCGAGAGAGCGGACAGCCCACAAAAAACACACAGAAAATAAACAAGATGAGAAATACCAATATCGCTCTACCAAAGAGGATCTCTCAGTGGTACCCCATCCATTATACGAGCAAAACACACGTGGAAAAGCCAGAACTAATTTACGCGAGGCAGAACCTGGGACTGCGGCTTACGGCTTCGGTGTTATGTTCAGTGGCGTAAATAGCGCCCCCGCAGACCCCGCAGCGCGAGGGGGGGCGAGAACTAAGGGGCCCCCAAACGTTTATGATTAAAATCGGTGCTATTTAAAAGGGCCCCGAGTCGTTTTTCGCGGGGGGGGGGGGGGCGGAGTTCCTAGTTACGCCACTGGTTATGTTGTTATACCGACGCCACACCAAAATTTCAAGCTCCATCTTTATTTTAAGTCTAGAGTGACATTTCTTGAAAGGAATACGAAACCTCTTTCAATGGGAAACATAAAACAATTAGTATTATTTTAACTAGTTGCAATTATTGTTGTTAATTTTCCGGAAAAAAAAAGCGGACACATTTACAGAAAATTTTCCGAAAAATAAAAAATTGAAACGTAAATAGGTGATTATGAAAAATATCGGTGGTCACGTGATTTGGTTAAGTACTACCAAGTTGAAAGTATCAAAATTGGCCCTTTTTGTAAATTCGTCTGGCTAGTTGGGCAAGGGTTAGCGAGATTTCTATTATTTCATTGTTCAATCGAAAGGATTTTTCGTTTTTCGTTTTGAGAGAAGTTTGCAAAGTCGTTAAATTAAGGTAATTGATTTATTAAATGAAATATTTTTAAATTCTATCCAAATTGATTTTAATTCATTTTCAGGAATAATGGAAACATGTATGTAAATATAACCTTGTGTCTTCTATTAAAATTGGGCTTGTTTCTTTATCAATACTTGGTCTAGAACTATAAGAAATAAAAAAATATATAATAAATTTGTTGACTTTATGTATTTTAAATAATTTAAAAAAATACTAACTTTTCAAACAATCAATCCATGGTTGGTGCTTTTTACTAAACGCGGACGACCGCGGGCCTCGGTAGGTGCAGACGAATTTAAGCAGCCGACGCTTTCATAATCACCTACTTGAATTTTAAAGTTTCGTTCCATGGTTCTATTTTAAAATGGTTAAAAATTCAATGAAGTAGCAGTTCTTTTTATCATAAATCTTTTTAACCATTATAAATTACTTTTTAAAGGTATTTAATGTTTTTAACTTTTTATCGATATAAAATGTCTAATAACAGTAAACATTAATAGTGTTACATTGTTAATCAGTTTAAACTAGTCTAGAGGTTTCGTTGTACTTTTTTAGATTCGAAAAAATGAGGCGAAAATGCTGATTTATTTAAATTTGCAAACAATATATTAGACTAATAATGGAATGAAAACTTTTTTATTTTTTCGGTAAAATACGGAAAATTTTCTGGCTTACAACACTAGTTGTAACTATTGTTTGAAATAACTACGACTGGAATTTTTCCCACGGACTATATTCGCTAGGATTTATCAACTGACACCAACGAAAACCCTGTGCTCCTTCATGGAAAGTAACTTCACCGCTAGGGGTCGCAGCTAAACACTTTTTGTGCTGCGTCACACTCCATTATTTCCTTATTACAAAAATGTAAATATTATTTGTAACGGACCATTTTTTAATTTTGTCAAAAATTTGGGCTCTTTAAAATACTGTGAGACGGTTCCAAGTTCTTCCTTACGGAAATCAGTTCTTGGAAATACCCGAACGGTCGACAACGTTTTGGTCTAGAGTAAATACAGACTGAGTAGCGATACAATTCAATAATTGAGGTTATATGACTAAATTTTAAAGAAAAACGCCAGATTAAAAAAACTACAGGTTACGAGATCCTCTCGATTGAACTAGAGTAAATGTCATTTAGTGAGGTGCATCACTGCACATTTTAAATTCACTCTGCTCGAATATTTCCAATGCACGTAGTTTCAAATTTCCCTGATATTTAAAAAAATTAAAATCCAAGAATGATAAAACTACAGGTTACGAGATCCTCTCGATTGAACTAGAGTAAATGTAATTTAATGAGGTGCATCACTACACATTTTATATGCACTCTGCACGGAGATTTCCAATACACAGTTTCTAATTTCCTTGACATTTAAAAAACAAAAACTCAAGAATGATAAAGCTACACTAGGTTACGAGTTCCTCTCGATTGAACAAATTAAGAGAAAATGTCATTGAGTAAGGTGCATCGCTACACATTTTATATACACTCTGCTCGGAGATTTACATTACATATCGACTTAGCAGCATGACGTTGTTAATACGTCAGAATTTTTTTCAATTGAAAAAAAAAGCATACCAGAATGGCGGCCATAGCCAAAGGCGTGACGTCATGCAACCAAGTCCCTACAGTTTATAAACTCCACAACAAAATGTTAAAAGCGAGGGGCAGATCATTTAGTTACAGGGTGTCCTAATAATCACGTAGGCCGCTGTAGTGCTTAGGGCGGAACGGCGGGGTACAAATACATAGTTCTATGTCCTAATAATCATGATTTCAAGGCTAAAAATTTAATAATGAGTTAAACATTGTACAGCCAAAGCTATAGATTTAATTTTAATCTAATCTAATCATACGAGGGTCTACTAATAATCATTGGAGTGAGCTGCCCCTCGGTAATCATAAGACTCCAAACATCGAGTAAACGGACACACAGAAATCAACTTCAATATTCGCCAAAAGATGGAGCCAAAACGCTTCGTCAACCCTTTTACGGGCGAGCTGACTGTCTAGTTCTCGGGGCCGCTTTGTTCAACGATAGCGGCGACTGGCGGAAAATAATAGACTTTTTATCGGTGAATAGAAGGCAATGGTTCGCGTCGAGGCCGCCGCTCGCTTTGTACGCCGTATATCGAAGTGTCACGGCCCTGGATATGTCAGCTAAGGGACCAACAGGGGACGACTAATACTTATTTTATTATTAAAGGCAATGGTCCCCTTTTATAGGGGCACGCTCGTACTCCACGAGGAAGGTTAATGTCCTAATCTTCTAATGGTCCGTGGACTCACCTTCTCTACTATCTATCGTCAATCATCGAAAGAAGCGAGTGACTATCATGGCCTACGACATCATAAACGACGGCCTCAGCACCTACCTTCTCTCAGAGGAATTTAGCTTCGCGCGCTACAGTGGCGCCATCTAGAGCTAATGAATAGACGCTTCCCAATCTAACCTACAACCGCTACTAATAGCCTCGGAAAATTACCCGACATCTACGTCTTTGGTTCGAGGTGAGGTGAACTTTGCAAAAATACCTATATATTTTTGCCAAAGTTATAATATCTTCGAAACGACTAATTAACGTCGCCTTTAAAAGCTAATGAAAAGTGAAACGCTTTCGAAGCTACCTCGTTCGCAGGTAACCCATTCAACCGTAAACTAAAACCGCTACCGAATGCCGCAAATTCCTACTTATTTTAGAGTGTTCGGTCACGGTTACGATGTTTCGCAAATATTTTAAGTATTTTTGACTCTTTCTAAGTTTCTAACATAATGTCTTCGAAAAGACTTACAGGGTTGCCATAATATTTTCAGATTCAAATTTCCTGACAATTTCCTGGCCATTTTAAGATATTTTCCCTGACTTTAAAGCAAGTGGCGGCTCTATCATTGCCACCTGTATTATGAAAAGGCCCCTGTTGTAAGAGATGGCCATGACTCAATCCGAATCATCGAAAATCGCGACTTTGCTGGAGAGTGTGGTGCCATCTATTTATGGCAAAGGAAGCTAAAATTAAAAACAGCCAAATGATAACGCCATCAGAGAGCCATTGTAGAGTATTATAGCTAGACAACTTATACTCTATATAGTGGGTTTTAACCTAAATTATACATCCCGTGTAAAAATATTGTTTATAATTGCTGTAATTTGTGTTATTGGCCAATTTACAAACGATCCAATCAACGCGAGGGGTACCTATAAGTACCGCCTTTTTTATTTCGATGCTAGCGACATCTATTGAAAAAAGAGCTATTACACGTCTAGCCGCCACTTGCTTTAAAAGGCCAAAATTAAACAGTTTCTAACTTTATATTCTACTTTTTTCAGACGTTAATAAATTTAAAGACTGGGCGCCATCTGGTAAGACTTTGGGTATTTAAAAACATACCTCAAATGGCGTTACCTCCTGTAAAAGCATCTCATCCCTGGTCAAATTCGTATTGCAGGGTAACCACAAAAAAGTTTAAAATATTTATAGAAAAAAATAATAAATTTGTAGCCGCTGGGTTGACACAATATTTTCAGATTCAAATTCCCTGTTTTCCCTGAAAATTTTAAGAAATTTTCCTTGACATTTAAGACCAAAATTAGACAATTCATAGCTTTTACATTTATCAGAAGTTAATAAATCAATTATATTTCCGTACAAAAGTTCTTTCAACGTTAAAAAACCTTTCAAGGAACTTAATAATAATAACACAATTTGCCATAGATCTTAAGTAAAATTATCTTAAAAAATGTCAAGATAAAACTAAATTCCCTGACTTTTTACAAATTCTTAAAATTCCCTGACCTTTACCTGACTTTTTAGGCCAATTTTTAAATTCCCTGTATTTCCCCGATTTCCCTGACGTGTGGCAGCCCTGACTTTTATGTTTTTGACACAATAAAGTATTTTTGGATTCTTAAAAATAATAATAATAATTAACCTAAGAAACATAGCTTTACCTGCAAATGGAAAATATCCTTTCACAGGTTCTAACGCCATTAGAGGTAAGTTTGTAAACACACAAAGTCTTACCAGATGGCGGCAGCAGTATGAATTGCCGAATTATAAATTTTGTGTTCATTTTTCTGTTTAAATTTTTCCTATGTTGAACCTTTGCTTATGGTTTTCACATAAAATGGCTTAAAACAATTTAAATTTCTATTCACACTAGCCAAACTTTTAGCAAAACATTGTTGGTGAACACCAGTCACTCCGTATGAATGCAGAAAATATTCCCACAACGTGTTGGTCACACTAACGTTTTGTGGGTCAAGTTTTAAAGCAAGTGGCGGCTGAAAACATGTAGTAGCTCTTATTTGCAATAGATGTCGCTAGCGTCGAAATAAAAAAGGCGGTACTTGTAGGTACCCCTCGCGTTGATTGGATCGTTTGTAAATTGGCCAGTAACATAAATTATAGCAATTAAAAACAATATTTTTACACGGGATATATAATTTAGGTTCAAGCCCACTACATAGAGTATAAGTTGTCTAGCTATAATACTCAACCACGGTTTATATATTTACACAGGTTAGACTACTTGTACCTTCATACGTAATAGCGTTTTGAGCTTCTTAAGTTCTTCTGACAGGCAACCCTGTTTTCTACTATGCTACTGGTACGCCCTCTAATGTATATAAACAGTACTAATTAATTTATTATAAATTAAATTTTTATAAATTTTAATTATAAATACACTAATGAGCTACCGTATTTATAATTTGATAATATGTATTTTAAAATTTATTAATTATCTACGATGCATTTAAATTTAAAATATAGGTGGCGCTCCATTTTTAAATATAAATATTATTTTAACAATAGTTGATTATAGTTCAGAAACTTTACACAAGCCGGCGCTGTAGGCGCGAAGTAGAATTTTTGAAATTCTCTAAACGCGGAAGTAGCTCATAAGCGTCCATCTCTGAGCCGAAGTAGTCTAACTTGTGTAAATATTTAAACCGTGACTCTGCAATGGCTCTCTGACGGCGTTATAATTTGGCTATTTTTAATTTTAGCTTCCTTTGCCATAAATAGATGGCACCACGCTCTCCAGGAAAGTCGCGTTTTTCGATTATAGTCATGGCCATCTCTTCTAACAGGGGCCTTTCCATAATACAGGTGGCAATGATAGTGCCGCCACTTGCTTTAAATAACGGTCATTTTTCACTACCGAGGCTACGATTAAAATATTTAAAGTTCATAATTTTCGTATACATCTTTTTGATCACACAAAACCAAATATTAATGTTAAACACCATTATTAATATAAATTGCATACTTTGTAGTAAAATAGGCATTTTTTAAAGAATTATCTTCGCCGTTTAATGAGTTTATTCTTGACCACATTTCGTGTAACTTGGAATGAAAATGCTACGTCGTTTTTACGAACCACAATCTAAAATTATGTTCCCCAACAAAGTTGGCCAAAAATATTAGCTCGTGTAAATTAGCCTTTGTTATTTAACCGAAAAGTTAAAATTTTCTCCAAATAGTACAAACCCTAGCATTAAAATCCAATCACTAAGGACTTAGCTCTAAAGGTTGTTTCTCTGTAAACCATTTGCGAATTGCCCGTTTTCTAAAGAGGGTTAAATGACCCAGGGCTGAAAACAAATTTAATTAGGTCCGCCAGCAACGGCGGTAAAATTAAATGAAATTGGCCAAAGGGCTAAAAACAGAATTACTACTATCTTCGCAATTAATCTCGAAACTTAAATAATCTGGAAACTTTTAAGGAAAGAGTAATTTTCGAAGTCTTTTAAAGAGTGGACGTTACCTTGGATGGTCCCAGGAGGCAGTAGCCGTGGTCCGAGCAAGTTTCGAAGCCGTCGGACTGTCCGCACTCTTGACGCCTGACCGTCACTTTAACGGCCCACAAGATGCTGCAGAGAGGTTCAGATAGCAAGACTGCAAAATAACATTTCCAACGAGGAAGTTTACGATGAGAAACACGAAATTTAAACGTCTATCTCATCTAAACGCGTTTCAAGAACTAACCACTTTGAGTTCAGGAAGTGGGGTGGCGGAGTGGTTAGCACTTTCGCCTCGCAGCAAGAGGAGCCGGGTTCGATCCCAGCTTGTGGCACTGGGTGAAAACTCGGAACAGCTCCTTCTGCGTTGAGTTTGCAAGTTATCTCCCCACTGGTTTAAGGGGTTTTCCCCCGAGTTCTTCGGTTTCCCCTTCCATAAAAACTTGTAGAGGTTAACGGTAATAGTTAGTGTAGGGAGCTGTTGGCTCGATCTCGTGGAATGCAGGGCTTGCCACCACCCTCCTACGCATTGTAACCCGGCCACCTGAATTGATGGCTTCAAAAGTCGCTTGAAGACTTAGGCCTAAGGTGGTGCCTTGGGTATTAGCCTAGCTGATTATTATTATTATTATTATTATTATTAAGTAACAGTTTTATGGTTAAATATGATCGTTGAGACCATTGAACATCATGTTTTTTTTGTATGTTGCCAATTTTAAGATTATCACGTATGCAAATAATTTAGATAAATATTGCAAATTTTCTTATTAATTTTTTTTTCGTAATTACTTGGAAATTTTGTAGACACAAAAATAGAACTATCAATTAGATCATTTAGATTAAAAACTTAAATTAATGTTCCCGCCATACTTTGTTCTTGGTGACCTTACTACAGGCGCTACCATAAATTAAATATGTCTTGTTCAACTTGTTAAAAAGTTCCACGCGCTCTTTGATATTTTAGCGTGAAAGGCTCGCGAAAATTTTTATTATTTTAGGGAGCTAAAAATATCAAGACGCGCGTGGAACTTTTTAACAAGTTGAATAAGACATTAATAGAGTTTATGCCACCTAGGAGCAACAAACGCAAGGAGAACGCAGCTGCTAGCCTTTAAACACGCTAACGCAGTGTTGTGTTCAAATTCCATTGGACGAACCTTCACGCTGAACGTTTTACGGAAAGGGGGAAGACAATTTCCGAATTTCCCCCTTCCGACGGCAGCAGGCGCTAAAGGCGTCTAGACAATGAAACTGTACACAAGAAAATGCACGACGTTTGACGAATTGCGTTCTCCTTGTGTCGGGTGCTGTGTTTGTTGCTCCTAGTGATTATTAACATGATTATTTTGCATAATGCTTTTTGAGATAAAATAAAATGTGGGGATTAACTATTACAGAGAGTATATTATTTAATAATTAGTACGTATTCCTACTCAGTGTCATTTTAACATTTTACACGGTTAGAAAAAGTAGTAGGCGTGGTTAATATTGAACCGTGGTCCAATGGAATGCACTTCGAGCCAACGAAGGTGCATATTTCATATATATGGCCTAAGTGGATACTTATCATTTAATATATATCTTATGTCTTTCTGGTATTACGGACGCAGATAAATTGAAACGTAAGGTTTAAACTGATAAAACAGATTCTAAATCGGTTGAAGAAAGCGGATTAATTTCTGTTTTTGAATTTTTATCTGATGGTTAAAAAAAGCATAATCTGACAAGGGCGTATCCAGGATTTTATTTCAGAGGCGGTCAGCATTTCGGGGGGGTTTGAACACCCTTTGCCTTTAAAAATGTTTGGCGCCACTGTACGGGAAATTTGAAAAATTGAAGGGGTCTTCCGTAAAGATTGCTTTGCAGGCTATATTCCCTTTAAGGACGTTTATCAAATAACTCCACGCTATAGGCGCGTCTTTAACAAAAGCCGACATTAAAGGGGAATAATTTAGTATATAACAATAATCAGCTAAGCCCAAGGAAACACATAAGCCTAAGTCAACTGGGGCCGGGTTAAATTACGTAAGAGGGTGGTGGCAAAGGGTTGCTCAGCGATAATCATGAATGGTGATGAATGTGTGACACATTTTTACAGCTAGCCTTAATTTTGAACCCAAGACAAAAAACAGTTTTAAAAAATGTGGCTTCCTGGAGGACTAAATTAAATTTATACATTTCATTAGTTTAGCTAAGGCTGGACTGGTTACGTAAAGGTGCGGTGTAAAGTTGCCTTAGTCGGACGTAGGGTTCCTATTTCTGAACTAGTTCGGCAAACTGTTTCTTGAGAAAAGGCGCGAGGAGCCATCGCCCTCTTGCCCTAAACGTCAGTCTGGCCCTGAGTTAAGCGGCCTTATTTGCCGAATCTGAAGAGAATAAAGAACTCCAACCACCTTTTATCCTAAATCGATTTAAATAGCAATTCTTGGTTGCCTGAAGCTTGTTAAAATATTTTAAAATATTATTAAAATGTTCTTATTGAACTAGTTTCGATTTTGAACCAAAAAAAAACACTAGTTCATTGTAAAAATTATATTTAGGCATCGACAATTCTTCCTGATTTTACTTTAAAAATGGCAACTTAATGTCTAACTTCTTTCTATTTTTAATTTTCGGTGTATTTTTACCTTGCCTTATTTCATTTAACTGTCTTTTTACTCGGACTGCATTTGCACTGATTTGAGGTTCAAAATAATAGTACTTTATTCGTAAGTAACTACATGCTGAAATAGCGTAAGCGCTTTAATCAGGGCCATCAGCATTCTGAAACATTCGGTTGGCTCTGATAAACAGCGCGAACAAGAAAAACCACGCAATAACCGAAGACACAACTACGTTAGGTAATAATACGCGGTGTACCGGTCGATAGGACTTCAAGGTCACGAGATTGCCGATACATATATATCAAACTTTTAGTTTTCCCCCAGTTAGTGACTCTCTTTTTTACTTATTCGCGTTTTTATAAACGAAGAGCCAGTAACGTCTCACTACTCTGTACTCAGTTTTATTTTAAAGTATTTTTGAATTCGGCTGACAAAAATTAGCAGTATATTAATTAGTTTACCTTACATTTAGGTGTTTAAGTGTTTATTTATTTTCACGAACTCGCTCGGTTCAATGAGCGATGCCCGAATCGAACCGAGCAATTTTACTCGGAAACCGTTTCGAGCGAGTTATGTTTTGAGCGAGCCTTAGACGAGACGAGTCCTAAACGAATTAAGCTATACATGAGTCGAGCGCAACTCAAATAAGGCTCGGAGAGCTAAAACGTCACCCGAGCCGAACTCGAGCCGAGTCAGTTTTAATCGAGCCTATGTCGAAGCGAGCCATAAATGAGCTGAGCGCGTATCAGGTTGGGACATAAGCGAGCCGAGCCATTTTCGAGCCAAGCTAGAAAACTCGACTCAGCTCGCTCATTGACACCTCTACTTCAAGCCACGCGAGCCAACAGCTCCTTATACCAGGGTTCGTACAAAATTTACAGAATTAAATTCCCTGACATTTCCAGGTTTTCCCTGACTAAATTGCCAAATTTCCCTGGCCATTTTTGTAGAATAAATTTACGTTTTGAGGTAAAATCTTGAAAAATTTCAATTGTGTATTTTTAATACATTTTTCAAAAATTTATTTGCCGGGTTTGTTTTGGTGGTCATTTTAAAAATCAATGACTATTTTGGACCATTTTAAATTTCCCTGACTATTCCCTGAAAATTGGGAATCATTTTCAAATTCCGTGACTTTTCCCTGACCTTTTGGAAACATTTTCAAATTCCCTGACTTTTCCAGGTTTTCCAGGTATTCCAGGTCGTGTACGAACCCTGCTTATACTTACTATTACCGTTAACCTCAACAAGTTTTTATGAAAAGGGAAAACCGAAGAAATCGGGAAAAACCCCTATAGCCAGTGGAGAGAAAACTTACAAACTCAACGCGGAAGGAGTGGTTCCGAGTTTTCACCTAGTGCCACAAGTTGAGATCGAACTTGATTCCTTTTGCTGCGAGGTGAAATGGCTAACCACTCCGCCACCCCACTAATAAATGTTCCTTGGCCGAATAATCGTACGTTACAACAGAAAAATTCCCCCAAGCTGGTGTAAATTAGTTCTAAACATTCGCGACAGATGTCGCTGTAAACATTTATAGTTTGGAGTTCGGATTACAGATGGCGTTTCTTAAAAAAAAAACACCTTCTTTGCCTCGGTGGCAATGGCGGGAACGCTTAAGCAAACGATGTCTACGAATTATTTGTCGGTTTTGAAAACAACGCCGCCAGATGACGCTATTCTTTACGGAGCATTTAGAGCCTCGCCATAAATATAAAACAGACTCGGTAAACACGGCGAAAAGAGAAAAATCAAGTGATCTCCAATCAGTTCCGGAAGGCGCGAAAGGGCCGTTTTTACGAGCGCCCCCTTTTGGGTATTTAATAAAGCAAAGGCCATAAAATAAAACGAGAACCAGAGTCAAAGTCCACTTCGCCCGGACCGACCTGCCCCGGGAAATTGTCCGACTTACTGAAAGCGAAAAAGAACCAGAGCTCGCGATGTCGATTGCGGAGATCGAGAGGGAGTAGACACTTACTGAGGAAATGGTTGACCCCAGATGGCAGAAGACCCGATTGAACCTTGACGCTCTGGTTGTCCGTGTAATCCCCGATGGACTCCTCCAAGAGAATGTCGTTGGGTTGCATGTAAAACCCCGGACAGCTGACCGAGTTGAAGTCCACCGCGTTGACCACGGCGATCCGCAGAACCGAGACGTTGCTCAAGGCAGATGAATCATTCCCCGCAAAAGAAAGTCTGATTCTGAAAACAAAAAATTTCATATATTATTGTTACGACACTCCGATTTTTTATAGGAAAAATTGGAAATTTATAGTCATTTTATGGTAGTAATTTTTAGGTTAATATAGGAAATTATGGGAGTAATTTTTAGATTAATACTTAAAATTAAAGGAGTAATTTTTAGGTTAATATATAGTTAATTATAGGAGCAACTTTTAGATTAATATAGGAAATTGAAGGAATAATTTTTAAGTTAATATATAGGAAATTATAGGAGTAATTTTTAGGTTAATATAGGAAATTAGAAGAGTAATTTTTAGGTAAATATAGGAAATTATAAGAGCAATTTTAGGTAACTATAGGAAATTATAGGAGTAATTTTTAGGTTAATATAGGAAATTAGAAGAGTAATTTTTAGGTAAATATAGGAAATTATAAGAGCAATTTTAGGTAACTATAGGAAATTATAGGAGTAATTTTTAGGTTAATATAGGAAATTAGAAGAGTAATTTTTAGGTAAATATAGGAAATTATAAGAGCAATTTTAGGTAACTATAGGAAATTATAGGAGTAATTTTTAGGTTAATAAAGGAAATTATAGGAGCCATTTTTAGGTTAATATAGGAAATTATTGGAATAATTTAATGAAGTTTTTAAAAGAATTTTGGTTGAATAGTAATATTACATTTAACATGAAAACATGACAGACTTTGTGACTAGATAAATGTATTAAAGTAATATTACGATTTAATTTTAAAACACGTAAAGGCCAATGAAATTAGTGCTTTAGTAAAAGGCTGGCTATTTTTGAGCGCCTTCTATCGGACTTTAAAACTGCAATGAAATCAAAACGCGAAGTACGAAAAATATATCGAAAAATAGGAAAATTTATGAAAATTGTCAAATTATAGGAAGTTATAGGCAGGCAGTCGAAATATAGGAAAAATTATAAAATATAGGAAGTGTGGTCACCCTGAGTAAATTCCTTGCCCCTAAACCAAATCAAATCAGTCATCTCATTGGTTCCCTACAACTGACGTATTGAAGTACAGGCCAGTGACTTATTTCCTCCCCCCTCCCCTCGGATCGTCTTAACATAGTAGAAATAAAACAATCTTGGTATGTTTCGTTACATTCTTTTCAAAGACTATACCAGAAGTATATAAAATTTTATTAGAGAGAAGTATCCCTCTTGCAATACTGCGTGGTTTACGACGAAAACGAATACATTTATAATTTTAGTTAATATTTTATCGCCAAATCACAGAAAAATATATAAATTTAACACTTGAAACAATACCATTTATACCCGTCTGATGCGTTGCCCCTTTGGAGCAGTCAATGCTTTCCCGCAGCACGCCCTTGTATTGTAAGTACATTCTTTTACGAATACGAGCCTTGGCTTAGTATTAAGTACCTCACTCTACGCGTCGAATATTCATTCCCCCCCGACTTGTTTGTCCTCTTCATTTGAAGGGGCGTTGTGTATTCCTCAAAACGTGCAATACACGGACGTGTTACGGGAAAGCGCCTGCTAGTTCAAAGGGGTAAATGGCTCGTCCTATTATAGTAAGTTATAGTTTCCATAAATCTCGCAAAAGTAAACGAAACTGCACTTGAATTGCACTCGAACTGCACTCGAATTTCTAAGCCGATAAGACGCTCGTAATGAATTTTTAAAGAGCAGGGAATTATTGGTTTCTCAGAATTATTCAGTATGGGTCATTGTGTACACGCACGTCTTGATTTTTGGGGGGTTTAAAATTGGCTTAAGATAATATTCAAATTAATTTATTTTCGAGCGTCTCATTTATTAAGACCGTCATTAAAGGTGAAGCCGACATTGCGAATCTAGTAATATCTTTTCAGATTACGATATTTTGGTAAAAATCATCATTACTACGCTACAAAATCAGGGTGGCCACAATATTCAGATTCAATGTCCCTCACTTTTCAACTAATAATAATCATATCGAAAGTATCAATCGCTCTAAATATTTGTCACCCTTAAGTTTACTTCCCGCCAAACAAATACCCTGGTGGTAGGCTACCCACGGAACACGTTGGCCTACCACCAGGGTATTTGTTTGGAAGGAAAGTAAATTAAACGGGTGACCGGCAGAATAAACCCTAGGACTTTAAACGTTTCTAAAGAATATGAATAAAACCAAAAAGTTCTAACAACAGTAAAACGAGTCCAAATATAACAGAACTGGTTTTATTTACTAGGAGATACCTTAAAAATGTCTAAATACATTATCGACAATTGTTTCATTGTTATTTATAAATAATTTTATCTCTTGGGACAATTTTGAGACCCTTTGTAGATCAATTTGGGGCACCTTAATATTAATATCTTCGTCCATAATCGTTTCGAAATGGTGTATCCCTCTAAAGCTTTCCTTGTCCATAGTGGTATCGAAAAGGTTAATCCCTCTAATGTTTTGTTTGTTCATAGTCCAATCGAAAATGTGAATCCATCTTAAGATTTGTTTGTCTATAGTCGTATCGAAAAGGTGAATCCATCTAAAGATTTGTTTGTCCATAGTGGTATCGAAAGGATCAATCTCTCTAAAGATTTGTTTGTCCGTAATAGTATCACTATGATGAATCCCTCGAAAGATTTGTTTGTCCGTAATAGTATCGCTATGATGAATCCCTCGAAAGATTTGTTTGTCCACAATCGTATGGAAGTACGTTTAGTGACGGGCTTCTGATAAAACGAAAGGTCAAAATATTTGTGGAAAGGATGTGGCGAACATTTTAAAAACGAAAGCCCGGTTGCAAATCGAAATGCCGGGGTTGCATCTTGATTTACAACTGCACCGGATAAAAAGCGCGAAATTCCCAAAGATAAATGGCGCTGAATACCAAACCCACGCGCAGACGCGCCCAGTTTTACTTCTTGGGGAGACATTAAATATAAAATCGGACGGGACGAAAAACCCGATAAAAACGGAAACCCTCGAAACAATAAAAATATTCGCTTTCCGTAATTGTGTTGGATAACGCTACGACATAAAACAGCAGAATGTTTAGAGCGCATTCGTAGGGAGCTCGGGGAAACCGAAATCGGGGCCCCGGGCCCCTGTAACGCCGTAACTTCCGTGCCTCAATTAGAGCCGTTATTACTAGAGGTGACTATAGAATTTTTTGGAGAATGTCGACAGAGGGGTATCCTATTGTGGACAAATCTAGGCGCTCATGTCTACATGGGCCCCGGGAAAGCAGTGTGTCAGAATTTATGGCCCGGTGTACCTAGTAACAGAGACCATACCACCGGAGGTTTATCATCATAGTGCCCTACGCCAGCGTCCACCTAGTCCGGACAGGTGACAATCCAGTATGGGTAGTAGTACCCTACTACTGATGGTCGCACCTTAGACGCAAGCCACTCAACCCAGCAGAAGGTGCAGCAACGGGTGGACCATTTCCCACTTCGCACACAGCAGTGGTAGTAAGAGTGGATACTGTAGCAACTCCAGCCAACACCTTACCTACGTAGGTAAAGAGTCAAACCATTTGGAGAGAGCTCCTAAAGGGGAACGACGAGCACACAGCAGTCCAAGTAACCCGGCACAGCTGGCACCGGAGATCCCGGTGGGCCCCAAAAGGCCGGGAAACAGGACCGCCGTGCCCTCATACGGAGGCCCGCCGCCCCACAGCAGGCTACCCAAACCGCCGAGGCGTCCAGTTTGCCTGGACCCTCTCCGTTAGGCTGAGCCGAAGCTCAGTATCCAGCCCACACCTGACCGAAGTCGGAAGTGGAGATAGGACCATTTGACCAGAGCTAACATCTCCCAGTGCGCCACCGCCCTTATGGGTTACAAGAGCCGGACCAAAACTCCCCGGTAAAGCCACCAGTTATTGCACACTCTGACCCGTTAAGGGCCGCCCCGGGGAAAGCAATAATTTCGGGCCCAATTGGAGTCGTAACTAAGGCGATAGCATTACAATTCCGAGGATAAACCCGTGAAAGGGATACCTCGTGTGGTCAAACTCGGGCCCCATGCCTACACTGGCCCGGGTAGATCAATAATTTCGAGTCACATGAGAGCCGTTGTTATTGGAGATAGCTATATTATCTCAGGGATAAAGCCTAAAGATGGTTACCAAGTGTGGACCAACCTGGGCCCTCACGTCTATATGGGCCCTGGGAAATAATTTCTGGCCCAATCAGAGTCGCTATTACAGAAGATAGTTATACGCTTTCGGGGAAAACCCCAACTGAAGGGTTCCTAGTGTAGACCAACTCGGGCCCCTAGCCGACACGGGCCCCTAGCCGACACGGGCCCCTAGCCGACACGGGCCCCTAGCCGACACGGGCCCCTAGCCGACACGGGCCCCTAGCCGACACGGGCCCCTAGCCGACACGGGCCCCTAGCCGACACGGGCCCCTAGCCTACACGGGCTTCGAGAAAGAATTTCGCTCCCCATGAGAGCTGTTATTAAGGAGTTAACGATTTGATTTCGTGAAGAAACCCTGGCCCCCCCAAAGGTTACATGGGCCCATGTTTAGAAATAACTTCAGGCCACAGGAGACCCGGTATTAAAAAAATATCTATACGATTTCGTTTGTACCAACCAGGGCCCTCCCAGTCTACGCGGGTCATGGTTATTTGAAGAGTTGAGTTGGTCAATTCGATGACCAGTTGTGGCATCAATGGCAATTTATCAAAGAGAACACATTTATCAAGAATCTAGGCCACAATGGAGTCAAGAACAAGATGTCACGTACATTTAAGTACACACCCCCCCCCCCGATGTTATAACTATATTATATTATAAACCCAAGAGGAATTTTATCAAAATATAATTTTTCGAGTTACCTGGTTTTTGAAATAAGGTAGCGAAACACGAAAACGTTCATTTAATTTAATTTTTAGACAAACCGAATTTTTCCAGTTACCTGGTTTTGGAAATAAGATAGAAATACGAAAACGTTCATTTAAGTTAATATTTAGATAAATCGAATTTTTCTAGTTACCTGGTTTTGGAAATAACGTAGCGAAACGCGAACTAGTTAGATGGCGCTAGTATCAATTGGCACGAAATTCAAATATGGCAATAGTGCGTACGCCGGTTAAGGGGTCCCGCGAATTTGACAGAAACCTCACTTAAAATTAAAATTTCAACAGCAGAACACGTTGGCCTACCACCAGGGTATTTGTTTGGAAGGAAAGTAAATTTAAAGCGAGGGGCAGGTTACTTTTATTTTGGGTGCGTCTTAATCATAGTAAAATGATTAAATCAGGGTAATCAAGATTAAAAAATCTAATCAAGATTAGAAAATCTAATCAAGATTAGAAAATCTAATCACGATTTAAACGAGATTTAATCATTCTTATCATGATCTAATCTTTTTAATTAGATTTAATCATTTTAATCACGATTTAATCAATATAATCGGTTGAATAGAGAATTTATCATTACAATCAAAACTAAAGTACAATTTAATCATACTAATCACGATATAATTTTTTAATCAGGATTTAATCATTTTAAACAGATTTAATCATTTTAATCAGATTTAATCATTTAATCATGATTCTACTCATGATTAAAAGTGATTTAATCAAGATAATCGTGATTAAATTGAATTTAATCAAAATAATCACGATTAAATCGGATTTAATCTTTTGAGGGGTGCGTCGTTAATCAAGGAAGTGACCTGCCCCTCAATTTAAAGGGTGACTGGCAGTAGAAAACCTCGGCCTTTAATTTAAAAAAATTTGGGAACATGATTAACGGGCTACCGAGGGCATAATATTTGCTTTCGATTAACAAATCACCGACCCTTCTAGACATAATTGTTGGAGAGTTACGTGGGATACACTGTACATGGGCTTAGTACACACAAATCCCTTAGGACTACATGTGTAAATACGAGGCGTCCGAAATTTGTCCTTTATATGAGTATAATTGAAGCGCCATACTCCAGATAAAAAATAGTCGAAAAACTTTTAAAAACGAACCATACCGATAAAGGCTATCTAAAAATATTATCCTTAAGACGGCGTATCAGAAATCCATACCGGAGAGTTTCGGAAGATAAAAGTTTCGCGAGAAAATGGCTAAAAGTGTCTAGCTATTCAAAATTTCTTTTTTCTCGGTGTCTCACTCTGTGCTAAAACGAAAACATAAGCGAGAGGAAATTCGAGCGAATCTTAATAAGGGTGGACTTAGAAGCCCCTCTTCTTCCGTTTCCCTGCAAAGAACATTAAGGTCGATTACCTTTAGCCCTAACTTCCGAGGAACCGTGAAGACCCCAAGTGGGCGAGAGCAGATGGGAGGCTCCCTTTATTTCGCCGCCCCCTCAATCATCCGAGCTTCTCATCTCATCTGCATTCCGGCTCAGCGAGTAGAAAGATTTGAGAAAATCGAGTGAGATTGTATATACACGTATTGGGCATCTGTTTCGATATATCGGTTATTCCATCTTAAGGATTAAGTATAGGGTGTTTCAAAAGGTTATGCAAAAATTTTAAGGAGTTGTAAGGGGTGAGTTGAGAAGTATGCCTGTTTTTTCCCCATTTTCCTACGATGAGTTTAAAGAGCGCCAAAGAGCTTCAAAGTGTGGCGTACTAGCCCCTGGAAGTAGGCTGCAACAAGCGCCAAACCAAGCAGCAGTGACTTTAAATACTGTTGAAGTTTACTTTTTTACGCTGGTTACCTTGATTTGTTTACAAAGTCCTCTTTTACCTACCACACGAACCCCAACCTTAATGTTCGCGTTTCCCTGCTGCTTGGTTTTGCGCTTGTTGCAGCCTACTTCCAGGGGCTAGAAGGCCACACTTTGAAGCTCTCTGGCGCTCTTTTAACTCATCGTAAGAAAATGAAAAAAATAACAGGCATACTTATCAACTCACCGCCTATAACTCCTTCAAAATTTTGCATCACCTTTTGAAACACCCTGTATATTTGTATATTTTGCTTGCTGGCGCGAACTAAAAACGTAAACTATTTTTTTTTCTTTTTGAAAATCTAAATTTACGGGACAGTTTAGCTTTCTGCTATAGAAAACAATTTTTTTCAGTGTCATAGTTGCCACAATATTATCGGATTCAAATTCCCTGACTATTCCCTGTTTTCCCTGACAATGTTAAGTTATTTTCCCTGACTTTTTAAGGCGAAAATTAGGCAGTTTTTAACTTTTACAATGATCAGAAGTTAATATATTTAATCAACTTTTATTTCAGTACAAAAGTTAAAAAACCTTCCAAGGATCTAAATAATAATAACAGAATTTGCCATAGATCTAGAGTAAAATTACCTTAAAAAGTGTCAAGATTAATCTGAATTCCCTTACTTTTTACAAATTATTAAAATTCCCGGACTTTTCCCTGACTCTTTAGGCCCATTTAAAAAATTCCCTGACCTTTCCCTGTCTTTTTAGGCCCATTTTTAAAATTGCCTTACGTTTCCCTCACTTTTTAGGCCCATTTTTAAAATTGCCTAACCTATCCCTGACTTTTTAGGTCCATTTTTAAAATTCCCTGACCTTTCCCTGACTTTTTAGGCCAATTTTTAAAATTGCCTGACGTTTCCCTGACTTTTTAGGCCCATTTTTAAAATTGCCTGACCTTTCCCTGACTTTTTAGGTCATTTTAAAAATTCCTTGACCTTTCCCTGTCTTTTTAGGCCCATTTTTAAAATTGCCTGACCTTTCCCTGACTTTTTAGGTCCATTTTTAAAATTCCTTGACCTTTCCCTGTCTTTTTAGGCCCATTTTTAAAATTGCCTTACGTTTCCCTGACTTTTTAGGCCCATTTTTAAAATTGCCTAACCTTTCCCTGACTTTTTAGGTCCATTTTTAAAATTCCCGGACCTTTCCCTGACTTTTTAGGTCATTTTAAAAATTGCCTGACCTTTCCCTGACTTTTTAGGTCCATTTTTAAATTCCCTGACCTTTCCCTGACTTTTTAGGTCATTTAAAAAATTCCCTGACCTTTCCCTGTCTTTTTAGGCCCATTTTTAAAATTGCCTTACGTTTCCCTCACTTTTTAGGCCCATTTTTAAAATTGCCTAACCTATCCCTGACTTTTTAGGTCCATTTTTAAAATTCCCTGACCTTTCCCTGACTTTTTAGGCCAATTTTTAAAATTGCCTGACGTTTCCCTGACTTTTTAGGCCCATTTTTAAATTCCCTGACCTTTCCCTGACGTACGCCACTGCCCTGAGTGTGACGGAAACTTGTCCCTTGATAATCCCAACAACTGCCAGAGATAATTACAAGCGTTCACACACAGAAGTAACTTCTCCAAAAGCTACGTTTGAAACTACTCGAATTGGCCCATCCAAATTCAATTTCACGGTTCATCACGGCCTGATAGGGAAATACGGATGTAAACAATAACAAAGCAATGGCCAACAGGGGCCATCGGCCACTCCACCGACACGTCCAACGACACGCTCCCATCTAGCCAGCAAACCCCCAAAGTACATATTCGCCTCAATTTCTCAGTACGCTTGTCGAATGTAATCCAAAAGCTTATAAATGATTTATAAACCATTTCGATAAACTCCCTAACTGTCCCAAAAGGGGGAGCTGGCATCGCCCTTAAACAAACGTACACGTTGAATATTAATTACAATGTTTGACGTTACATTGTTCTAAAGGAACCGGTAAAAAGAGAGGTTTTCGGATAACGTCGTCGTATCCGTGGCCCGAGGCTATAACCGGTCCTTTCCCCACAGTAGGTCCCCCCTACTTCGAGCGGCGACCGCCATCTTACGGCGAATCTATCTCGAAACCTTCTCGAGAGAATATCATTTTACATGAATTATACATTAGGCATCTCTGTTGGAGCTTGGTCGGCGTTGCTATTGGAGACGAGCTCTCGATCCTCTCGGAGACGCTCGGAGAATGCGTCGGAGACCCGGCTACCGTGTTTAGAAAGCCGTTAAGCGCTAAGCCTAGGCCTTCGGATAATGCGATAGCCTAAACAGCGCTTTAATGCTGAAAACGTCGAGTGGCCGTGTTAGCGGAAAGACCATCTCTGTATTCGAGAAACAGCGTAATTAGGCTGAGTACAAAGCGAGAATTAAATTTAAGTCTCTAATTTAAATAGTGGAGGCTTCGATTTCAATGTTGCGTCTTAATTAAGACTCTTAATTCGAAATGTACTCCTGGAAGCTTATTCGTTACGAAAGGTGTTAATTTTGAATTCATGAAAAATTTAACTTCGTATTAGAGTTTTCGTGTAATCAGGGTTCATATACCGCTATTGGCAACCCGATTTCCCAGGTTTTCCCCTCGGATATTTCCCTTATTTTTCTAGGTGCAAGATAAAATAAAACTAAGATTTACAGAATAACTCATTTCATCATGGTCATTTAAGTTAAATTTTTCAATATTATCATAGTCAAATATTTCAGAAGAATTGATGTAAATTTCTATTCATTATGGCAAACTTTCTAAGCCCTCATAAATTTCCCTGATTTAACTGGTTTTTTTTTATAAAAAAATTGGAATTTCCCTGACTCTTCTGTCGATAATCTAAATCCCCGTTATTTCCAGGTTTTTAAGGTTTTCCAGGTCTGTATGAATTAAACTAGTCCCAAAAGGTTTTTTCGAAAAAAATCCGAAATGCATGCCCATTTTATAGCCAATTTTTCACAAAATAGAGTGTAAAGTTTTATAGAAGCAAGTATTTTCGGTCAAATAATTACTATACATAAATAATACCCAACCCAATACAAGTGCAATATTTGTTTTTAGCAGAATACAGGGTTGCTACAATATTCTCAAATTCAAATTCCCTGTTTTCCTTGACCATTTTAAGTTATTTTCCCTGACTTTAAGGCCAAAATTAGACAGTTTTTTTGGGTACTCGGTAATCGAGGAGTATTCTCCAATTACTTAATTATTCGAGGCCGAGTACAGCCCTAGTTTTTTCTTGACATGTTCAAAATTTCATTATAATAACAATAATCAGCTAGGCTAATACCAAAGGAACCACACAGGTTTAAGTCATCAAGCGACTTTTAAAGACATTAATTCAGGTGGCCAGGTTACAACGCGTAGGAGGGTGGTGGAAAGCCCTGCATGCCACGCGAGCCAACAGCTCCCTACACTAACTATTACCGTTAACCTCGACAAGTTTTTATGGAAAGTGGGAGAGAGCTTTCTAACTCAACGCGGTAGAAGTAGTTCCAAGTTTTTACCCAGTGCCACAAGCTGGGATCGAACCCGGCTCCTTTACCTATGGAAGTATTACTTTAGTTTTGACATTTTCCGCCCATTTTCGGACCAACAGAGGTACTATTTTCGAGGCAAAACTACCTTAAGGGGGAATAATGCAGTAAAAGCCTCTTTTTCATTCAAGCTGAACGTTTCTGTTTTAACAACTACATAATTGAATTATATTTTTCTTATTAACTGACCTTCCTCTAGTGCTTAAAATAATTTTGATAATTCTAATATTAATAGTTAACGAGATATAAGGTCCTAACTAAAGGGTAGTTTGGGCGCTTGCCCAACTTGTTTAGCTCCGGGGGTCCGAATTAAATCGTAATAACTTAATAACTTTTAAATTTAAAATTGTCAAAATTATTTTAATCACTAAACAAGCGACTGTTCTACACATAAATATTAATTTTATAAGTTAATATACAAAATTAAAAGAGCTCAGCTTGAAATAGCGTGAAATTAGACAATGGCCACTTGTAGTCTTCCCCCTTAAAACAAGAAAACGAACAAGCACTAACCAAATTATAGCCATTCCCAAGAATCCCTGAAGAACTTCCGGTTAAGTTAATCGAATCTTTACTTCTATCTAATTAAAAACGTCGCAAATTGCAGTCAGAATTCACCGCTTTAAAATTCGTGCGAAATTCCCAAGCGTTAAGTGGAGTAGAATTAAGGAAATGAAGCCATCTCATTTTAAAATTTGCTCCGAAGGCGGTAAGCTGGTTTGAAACAACCAAATTCCTAATTTCCCTAAAATCCACGGTTCTGTTTTCTCCAAAATCCAGAGCTATTGGCTTTTCACTTCCGGTGTGGGTCCGCGGAAGGGAATGTACTTGGAAATCAGCTAGCGACGGCCTTCTGGGAATCGCGGGTCTATCTGGGGCTGCGATCTGTCGCTAGATGGCGGAAGTGAGGCGGCGGTTTCGGCGTACGGAAATGCGGAGACTCTAGTCTTCTTCGAAATGAGGGTACAACTGGAAACGAAACGCGCGGAAAAGGATACCGGTAGAAATGGATCAAATCCCAACTCGCCCAAAGACTTTTTTCAGCCCGGGAGAAAAATTACTTTTTCAGGAGGAACATTTTATTTCGAATTATTTTGAAAATTAATTCAAAATTATAATAAAACTTGTAGAAGTGAAATATTCACAAAAAAGTATTTAGAAAATTGTGATTATGTTGAAATTTTTTTAAATTTTTAAATGGCTCGAAGTGATGAAAAACGTATTACAGAGCTCCCAGTGATTTTTTTTAAATATTATAGGAATTATAGGAAATTTCCTAGAAAATATAGGAATTTATAGGAACATTTTTAGCCAAAAAATAGGAATTTATACGAACCATTTTGAATAAATAAGAAATTATAGGAGTATATTGAAATTATAGGAATTTATAGGAACTCTGGGAACCCAACCGTTGATGTTTTCGGAAACACCGGACCGAAGCCAGGGGCCCAGAGCTAAGCTCTATTTAGAAGGCAAATTTTTCCCAAACGTTAAGGCTGTTTTTTAATACATTATTTTTAAAATTATAGGAATTTCTGGATATAACTATAGAAAAACTTTGATGAGGTTAACAGTAATAGTTAGTTGGCTCAAGTGGCATGAAGGTCTTACTACCACCTTCCTACGCATTGTAAACCGGCCACCTAAATTAATGGCTTTAAAAGTCGCTTGATGACTTAGGCCTAAGGTGGTGCCTTGGGTAATTTGCCTAGCTGATTAAATTATTATTTATTTATATTTTTTGGAAAATTACATTTTGAGCGTTTATGTTTTGGGGAAAACAAATTTTAATTTACATTATTTTAAAATCTAACGAATCAGTAAATTATTTATTATTAATAAAATTGTAGAAGAATAATTTTTACAAGTATGTTGGATTTTAATTTTCAAAGATTTTAAAAATTGTGATTTTGTAATTTTGGAAAATTTGTGATACACCTCGAAGTATTAAAAAAATTATATTTATTTTGAACGTAAATGTTTTTGGGGAACTCAAATTCGAACTTTTTTAATTCTGACATTTGTAGATAAATAATTTAAAGGGGAACGGTCAAGCTTTATCCAGTTAGATAGCCCTATAGCCCATTAAAAACTAAAATTTATGGCGAAAACCGCATCAAAAAATATTGAGTGGTTAATTTAAAAAAAAAGAAATTTCGGGAAATCGAAAAGCGCGCGTCCGCAGCGACACCTGGTGAGAAATCGGTGAGACAGAAAAACAACGTAAAAGCACGCGCTGCTGAAGACGCAAGAAATTTGTTTTGAACGCGCGGCGCGTTCCAGTTATAAGAGACCTAAGCCTAAATTGCGCGATTTCAAAAGTTAGGATAGTTCGCAAATCGCTCATACGGGGTTAGGGGCGCTGGCGGCAGCCCCTAAGATGGCGGCGAAAATTCAAACCCAAACACCTGGCGTTATTTTTCGTTTCAACTTTTTGGGCCAAAAGCTATTTTTCCAAGACAAAAATAGGTTCGTGTTATTATATTGAACGTCTTGTTAATCTTTTGATACGGAAATAAGGCCATATTTGGAAAAGCTCAGCCGTTCCCCTTTAACACTTGTAAGAAGAATGACTGGAATTTAATTTAATATTGAAAGATTTCCAAAACTAATTATTTTGATTTTTTTTTAAATTTGTGATATTACCTGAAGTGATGAAAAATAGTTTTTCAAAATATAGAAATTTACATTTTAAGGAACTCAAATTTTGTTGGCTCATTAAAAAAAATGAAGAACAAAAAGTTAATTTACTACTAACGAAATTATTATTGAAAAATTTTGATATACTTTGTAGCTACGAAAAAATAATTTTAGATTCGTCGTAAAAAAACTAATTTTCTTCGTAATGAGTTTTTTAGAAAATATGATGATATAGCCCGTAGCCAGGACTTTTCAGTTGAGGGGGCATATTTCTAAGGAGGCACCCTTAAAATCAATTTCTTTCGTAAGACCTATGAGGCTATGACTACTTTCAAATGAGCTTAAAGGTTCACATGGGTCACACTGGGGTTTGAAATTGGAACACGTGGTTTAAATAGATATAAATTAAATTTATATAAAACGTAAATCGAAGTTGAATTTTCAATCACCTTAGTTTGGTCTTAATTTCTTTACGACAAATTTATCCATACTTGGACTTACAATGACTTGATTAATCTGACGCGACTCGATAGCGAAACTAAAATGGTGTAAGCTGAGAACAAATTGAGAACCTTCTATGATTCTGAACCAGTACAATAGCATATAGACTACAGTACTACGGGAAATTAACCTGAGTTAGTATAGTCCAATCAATATTTGTGCTCGGTTACGTGCCATATTATTGTTTCTGCTATAGCTAACTTCAAATGGCGGAAGTGATAATAATATAATAAAGCCAGGTACACGAATGTAAATAATATTGTTTCGACAGTTGGACTTAACTAAATATAAAATATGGATAGGATATTTTGTATTGATTTGGTTTACTTACTTTCATATTTTTCTCGGGGCACAATGATATTTTTAAGGGGTCAAATAGACTTTTTGAGCTGGCACGATGGGGCACTCTCAGATAGACACCCCCCCATGAAACATAATAACGTCCACCCACGCGGGAAATCTGAACGCGTAGGGCAAGTATTAAATTTCCCAGCTGATTCTAATTCTTAAGAAGAGAATGGTCGATTGCGAACCATATATTTCCTTTTCCTGGGCTAATGGTTCTATTGACAAAGAACAAGATGATGGTTTAAGATTAGCTCACGTTTTCTTGCGCAAATAATATACAGGGTGTTTCAAAAGACTATGTAAAAAATTTAAGGAGTTGTAGAGGGTGAGTTGAGAAGTATGCCGGGTTTTTCCCCATTTTCCTACGATGAGTTAAAAGAGCGCCAGAGAGCTTCAGAGTGTGGCCTACTAGCCCCTGGAAGTAGGCTGCAACAAGCGCAAACCCAAGCAGCAGGGACTTAAAATATTGTTTAAGTTCACTTTTTTACGCTGGTTACCTCGATTGGTTTACCAAGTCCTTTTTTACCTATCACACGAACCGAAACCTTAATGTTCGCGTTTCCCCGCTGCTTGGTTTTGCGCTCGTTGCAGCCTACTTCCAGGGGCTAGTAGGCCCCACTTTGAAGCTTTCTGGCGCTCTTTTAACTCATCGTAGGAAAATGGGAAACCAACAGGCATACTTCTCAACTCACCCCCTAAAACTCCTTAAAATGTTTGCATAACCTTTTGAAACACTCTGTATTTAAAAATAAGGCCAGTTCGTTGTCTTTATTTTGAAATATATAAAGCACAAGATTTTGGGCTTCGGAGAAGATTACGTCCATTAGAAATCTCCCTTTTTACATACAATCCCTAATAGATTTGATCGTACTATTTTCACCTGGTACGTAGCCGCCGCCGCGGGGGAAATTAATTTTTCATTGGATGCATGACAAGGTGATTAGGGTCGTTATTAATGTACTATGCTGTTGAGATAGTGCTGCTTTTGGTAAAAATTCCTTTTATTTTGTTATAGTGTGCTTATCAAGTGCAGGGTGATTGAAATATTGTTCCTAATGAACAGGGTGATTGATCAAACGTTATAACGATTTTTTGTGGTATGGTTACCCTCCAGAGTTTGATACAGAACCGGTTGATTGAGTCGATATTTTGGTGAATTTTAAACTTAGGTTGTTATACGGCGCTTAATAATTTAATGCACACGGTGATTGTTCACAATTAATAGACAGGATGATTAATAAAATGTGGTCATGGGTTTTATTGGAAATAAAATTACTCGTTGGATGTTAATGCTTAGAGGGTTAAACGACAGGGTGATTGAGATAATATTTTAATGCAAATAGTGTTTATTATAATACGTTTATTATGTTAATGTATAAGATGATTTCCAAAAAAATAATTTAAATTTAATATTAAAAATATATTTAATACATAGGGGGTATTGTGTGTACTTAAATGTCCGTGACATCTTGTTTTGGTAACATTCCAATAAACAATTCTCGAGAATTTTACATCTACGTTCCCATCCCCGGTAGATGCCACCACCCTCCTACGCATTGTAGCCCAGCCACCTTCTTCAAAGGCATTGACAATCCCTAGATGATTTGGACCAAGAAACTAAGAGGACTCACTGTTACAGATATTCTGACACGGTAGGCGTAACCTATATCGGAAGGCTTACTGAGGTACATCAGCCGCTTCGAAGCGCCTAAAGAATTCTGTTCAACTATGACTACTAGAGGCTTAGTCGGGGCTTAGGCGACAGTACGCGCGATAAAGTTAGGTTGGGTTTAGTTCATTAAATGGATTCTAGGGAATTTTATTAAAAAGCCTAAACCCTATGCGGCTTACTGGTTAATTTTACTTAACACAATGATTAATTACAATTACCTAAACCTTTATAGAACCAATTTCAAAAATAAAAGGTCTAAAACTTACTAAGCCTAATCATTTAACCGACAACAACGGCGCCATTTTGTCAAAATTGAACGTGAACGCTCCAACTTCTCTACGAAACTACGTTCGAAATCGACTTCAGCGACATCCAGATTGTCCACATTGAGCTAAAATTACCCGTGATTTTCCTGTTCCCTGAATTAATTAATGCGTGCTTTTTAAAGCCTGAACATTGAGTGCCCTTAGATTCTTGGTCCACGCATGGGCCAAATAATGATAAATCCAGGACATGACTCTATGCGAAAAACCCGTCCAACAGCGCTAACACCCGACCACTATTGCCCCCTATTGGAAAAATGCGCGATCGCGGACCTACGTCATTTTGGGGGCAAATTTTTTAGGGGCAGTTTTCAAAAATAATACACGTGGTCGTCGTAGTAAATATCCTGGAATATTTATTCACGGTTATCATATCTAGGTGTGGTTATTAATGTAAGTACTTTTTTTACGTACTAGGTTCATAATTAGTATAATACGTATAATTATATAATTTCCTAGAATCGTTAACAATAATCTAAAAATTAGGGGCCAATATGGCAGGATTTTCGAATTACAACCGCCACTTTTTTCCGAATTTCGACTTAGTCAACACAAGATGGCGTTCGGGAAACCGGAAATTTCTGCTTGATTTTGCTCCCAATTTTTTTTATTTGCACCGTTTCCCAGCCTACTAAAATGGCCGCCCGTTACTTTTGGTGGACGACCGATTTAGTACGTATGAAGGTACCAAAGTCATGTCCTGGATTTATCATTATTTGGCCCATGGTCCACGCTTGGGCCTAAGGTGGTGCCTTGGGTATTAGCCTAGCTGATTTTTTTATTAATATTGTTATTATTGTTTTTAAAGAGTTGGAGTTAATACTAATATATGATATGAAATATATAAATATAAAAATACATATTTCGTATTTTCTTTTGGAAATCGTGTTTTCCTTAAGGCAGAACAAGAATGCATTTATACTTGGAGAGAATGACTATCATACTATATTGAGATAATCCGAAATATTTTTGAGTTTTCTTCATAACTATTTTTTTTCAAAAATATTTATTTATTTATTTATTTTTAATTTCCATAAGAAAGGGGGAGACTTTTTCCCCCCTGAACATCGCCGCCGCCGAAATAAATCAACGCCGCCGAGGATTTTGGAAAAATCGGCGGATGTTTTTCGCCAAACGCCGCTGCTAAGTTAGTTATTCTCCCAAAAGGATAAATATATACTTGGCAGAAAAAGATGGATATGATATGAATTTATTTAATCTTCTTTCCTCTCTGCGCGTGGGAAGGGATTCAGAAAAAACCCAAGGTTTTCCTCGGTTAGAGGAGCTAAGGTAAAAGCTTTCGCACCGGTGTACCGAGAGGGCGAATGACAGGTGTCAAATAATGTGGTAAATACCGACATGACCAATAATACCCTTACTTGTCAATAGTGGTAAATATTTGTTTTTAAATCCCAAAACTTCGTCATTAAAACAATTTAAGATTTGGGCTATTTTAATCAAATATATTGCCCGAGTTGCCAGATTTTGGGCTATTTTAATCAAAAGTATTGCCCGAGTTGCCAGACTTTGGGCTATATTAATCAAATATATTGCCCGAGTTGCCAGATTTTGGGCTAGAATCGAATGTAGGTATTTATTTATGGCTACTTTCTTAAAGACTTTTCCGAAACCGTCTATGTCATCTGCTAGATAGTCTCGATAATTCTTTCACTTTCTGCCCTCGCCTTTTTTGACAAATGATCTCAAATCTTCCAATTGGACATAATTTTAATGTGGTAATTTATTATTAGTCACTTTTTGACACTATTTGCCGTATTCGCCACTGGTTTGCACAATAAGCTAATTCACAAAGTCTTTACAGGGAAACCAACATTTAATAGTAAATTTTAATGTTTTTAATTATACGATATAATTTAAACCTTTTGGTAAGAATAAATGCAACGTCTAACGTCTAATTCGAAATAAAAAACTAGAAAAAATTAATATTATTCCGTGGATTTTGGATGATTTTAAATTTATAAGTTTCAGACTGCTGCCGCCATCTAGACAGACTTCGGGTTTTTGAAATCGCCCTCTAATGGCGTTATCGATCTTTGGTTGTTTAACATCGCCTTAAGCGGAAGATGTCTCAATTGGTATCGGATAATATTAGATAAATTTAATGACTAAGCCTTTTGAATTTGAATAGTATTTGCAGCTTAAAAGATACAGAACTTGGTAATATTTGCACATATTTAAAATTTAATTAAAGGCTAAGTAAGCAGACCACTAGCCGAGAGTGCCAATGTATTGTAATATTTTATTTTTAATGTATTTTAAGCTTTTTAAGTGTATTTGTACAGAATGTAAATTAGGAATTAGTTCAATCTACGATTTATCTATCGTATATATCGACGCGATTTAAATGCTGGTCGTAGAACTTATCCCGAAAATTTAAATAAAATTAATTTAAAATAAAACAATAATAAAGTCTATTATAAAATTAAAAAAAAATCGAAATAAAATATTTTAGAGGTTGGACATTCAGCCAAAATGTGTACGGGATTTTGAAATTAGGATTTCTTAACTTTTGTTCCGGATTTCGCGATTTATCGTTGGATTTCAGGATTTCGGGATTTCTTGTCAGATTTCAGGATTTCAAGGAACGGGCAAAAAGTTCGCACCGAGCAGATCCCGGTCAGCAAATTTCAACACTAAATGCTAATCGGGGTAAACTCAAAGCGCTCTGGAGCAGCAAAATGAAAAACGCTGTTAATTTTCAGCGTACGCTTAATGAAATTCGCATGAAAATTTCTAAATTCCACCTAAAACTTGCTAAAATTTAACGAGGCATTCCTGAGTTAAGCGCGCTAAGTTTGAGACGCACATCTAATTAATTTTCGACTCAGACGGCGGATTGTATCTCGTGGAATCTGGGAAGCCGCTTCGTTGCGTTTGAATAAATTAAAATATTAGTACAATTTGTTTCAGTCGCGCTTTGCATAGCGTTATTTCTACGCTAAAGAGAGATTGCGTTGTATACGCATCCATCGTAGTTTCGCGCGTATTGAAAAGCGCGATTGAACCAAGCTTTTCGCTCAAAGCTTTCCCGAATACGAAACAAAAGAGCCATTGTTAATGGCTCAGTGAAGAATCCACGCTGTTTATTAATTATGGCTGGAAAGGTGAGCGCGCTGTCTTTTATTGCAATTGTTGTTATCATAATTCAGGTTGACCTGAGATTGAAGTTGTTATTCACCCACGTTAACATTAGATATTCGTCATTTTTGCGTCAATAAATTATAGGTTGTATATACGTTCAAAAATGTATTTATTTATATTTAGAGATAATAAAATTTTGAAACGATTTTACGATCTTTGTCCTATACTTTTAAGATCTTTGTCCTATAATTTTAAGATATCTGTCCTATTATTTTAAGATCTTTGGCCTATAATTTTAAGTTCTTTATCCTATTATTTGAAGATCTTTGTCCTATAAATTTAAGATCTTTGTCCTTTAATTTTAAGATCATTGTCCTAAAATTTTAAGAACTTTGTCCTATAATTTTAAGATTAGTGTCCTATAATATTAAACCTATAATTTTAAGATTTTGGTCCTTTAATTTTAAGATCTTTGTCCTATAATTTTAAGAACTTTGTCCTATAATTTGAAGATTAGTGTCCTATAATATTAATATTTTTGTCCTATAATTTGAAGATTAGTGTCCTATAATATTAATATTTTTGTCCTATAATTTGAAGATTAGTGTCCTATAATATTAATATTTTTGTCCTATAATATTAATATTTTTGTCCTATAATATTAATATTTTTGTCTCATAATTTGAAGATCTCTGTAATATAATTACTATATATTTTGAGGGCTATTCGCCGATAGCCCTGCTGTTGGTTCCTTAGGTATTTTAGAATTAATTAAATCCGGCGTTCTGTCTAGATATTTTAGATATAAGCCCATTTGGCAAGATCGAATTAGCATTTGAAATCTATTGATATTATAGCGTAATCGTGATTTAATCATCTTAATAATGATTTAATCATCTTAATAATGATTTAATCATCTTAATAATGATTTAATCATCTTAATAATGATTTAATCATCTTAATAATGATTTAATCATCTTAATAATGATTTAATCCATTTAATCATCTTAATCATGGTTTAATCCATTTAATCATCTTAATCATGATTTAATCCATTTAATCATCTTAATCATGATTTAATCCATTTAATCATTTTAATCATGATTTAATCCATTTAATCATTTTAATCATGATTTAATCCATTTAATCATTTTAATCATGGTTTAATCCATTTAATCATTTTAATCATGATTTAATCCATTTAATCATCTTAATCATGATTTAATCCATTATATTAAATGGATTAAATCGATCAAGGGTGCAAACTTAATCATCGGTTATTTCCCCTAAAAAAAATCCAATCAGCTCAGAATCTCAAAATTCCCCTTATTTTGTCTTTATTACAGAGAAGCGTTATCTAGGTTAATTATATTAAGGAATAGTACAAAAGCCGGGGAATGGTCAGAAATTTCCAATTCCCCGGCTTTTGTACAATTACTTTCAATCCCTGGATTTTGTACTATTAGTACATTATCCAGGGATTTGTCACAATTTCTTTAAATCCCTATATATTGAACTATTTCATTCAATCCCTGGATTTTTTACCATTTCTGAAAGGTTCCTGGATTTTGTACCATTTCTTTCAATCGCTGGATTTTGTAATATTTCTTTCAATCCCTGGATTTTGTACCATTTCTTTCAATAACTAGATTTTGTTATATTTCTTTCAATCCCTGGATTTTGTAATATTTCTTTCAATCCCTGGATTTTGTAATATTTCTTTCAATCCCTGGATTTTGTAATATTTCTTTCAATCCCTGGATTTTGTAATATTTCTTTCAATCCCTAGATTTTGTACCATTTCTTTCAATCCCTAGATTTTGTAATATTTCTTTCAATCCCTGGATTTTGTACCATTACTTTCAATCCCTGGATTTTGTAATATTTCTTTCAATCCCTAGATTTTGTAATATTTCATTCAATCCCTAGATTTTGTAATATTTCTTTCAATCCCTGGATTTTGTAATATTTCTTTCAATCCCTGGATTTTGTACCATTTCTTTCAATCCCTGGATTTTGTACCATTACTTTCAATCCCTGGATTTTGTACCATTACTTTCAATCCCTGGATTTTGTAATATTTCTTTCAATCCCTGGATTTTGTAATATTTCTTTCAATCCCTGAATTTTATACTATTTGTGACAATTCCCTGGATATTGTACTATTTGTGACAATTCCCTGGATATTGTACTATTTGTGACAATTCCCTGGATATTGTACTATTTGTGACAATTCCCTGGATATTGTACTATTTGTGACAATTCCCTGGATATTGTACTATTTGTGACAATTCCCTGGATATTGTACTATTTGTGACAATTCCCTGGATATTGTACTATTTGTGACAATTCCCTGGATATTGTACTATTTGTGACAATTCCCTGGCTTTTGTACTATTTCTTAAAATTCCCTGACTTGACCAGGTTTCGTATGATGTATTTTGAACCGCACAATATTTTCTTACGAACGTATACTCGAAATCTGAGTTACCTGATACCACCTAGTTTGTAATCTCAATAAAATCATTCGAGTATTGAAATTGACACGTTCAAAGACACGCGTTTCAAAAGTACGTAGCTTAATCTCTTTTAAATCAACACAGCAACAAAAATATATATACCTGCCATCAAAGCAAACCACAGGAAAAGACAACCTCTTATGGGAAAACCCGGAAATTAAATTCTGAGCAAAACACTCGAGCGCAGCTTCCGGGTGTCTGAGATACTTAAAAGAGGGACGTTTGATGTCGAATCAACGAGATTCTAGATTGTGCCACTAGGGGCGCGGTTGACTCACATTCAGAGCCTCTTTAGGTCGATTCCAAAAGTGAGTAGGCGAAACTTTTCCACCTTAGAAATAGGGCTTGAAACATGCCAGATTATGATTAGTACTACCATAAGTCTATAATATTGCTCTATAAGTTTGTCACTTTGGGGAATATTTTACTGAGAGCTAGTAACGGAGTGACGTCATCACAAGAAGAAATAATAAATAATAATAATAATCAGCTAGGCTGAAACCCAAGGCACAACCTTAGGCCCAAGTCATCTAGCGACTTTTAATGCCTTAAACAGGTGGCCGGGTTACAATGCGTAGGAGGGTGGTGGCAAGCCCTTCATGCCACGCGAGCCAACAACTCCCTACACTAACTACTACCGTTAACCTCTACAAGTTTTTGTGGAAAGGGGAAACCGACGAACTCGGGGGAAAACCCTTAAACCAGTGGGGAGTGAACTTGCAAATTCTACGCAGAAGGAGTGGTTCCGAGCTGTCACCCAGTAAAATCTCCCCCTAGCGTTAGCAAGCGACGAAGCCCGTAATGCAGTTTGTCTTGAGAATAACTCTCAGTAAAATTTTAGCATGTGAAGAATAGGAAGTGTCACACTTATTTAACAATATAATGCACTTATGGTACTACGAGGTACGAAAGGGGAGGAGTAATCAAAAATTCAGGGTGAATTTTACAAATGATTTTGTGGCCCTTTAAGGGAAGACGACGTAACAGACGACATTATGACGGATTTTAATTGATTTTTATTTTATGTTCAAAGTTTTAGGCTTATTTGTCTTCACAAATTGATTAAAAATTTGAGTGCAGCGGTAACGTAAACTACATTTGAAATTATTTTAAATAAATTTAATTTCTAATTACGACTAAATTTAATTTTTTGCTCTGAATTTCCATTGCTAAAGAGCCAACTTTTGTAATATACATTGAAGTATTAGAAGTGATTTAAAGCAATTATTTAAAAAAAATCACTTGATTTAAGGTCTGAGAGAAGATTATATTCCGATTTAGTTTCTACACGCTGTAAGGGCGGTTTTCAATGGGGGAAAAACTCAAAAATTTCGCATTAGGCCTAATAGAATATTTTTGCATCGATACAAAAATTCTTCGTTAGGCCTAATAAAATATTTTTGCATTGAAGCAAAAATTCTTCGATATGCGTAATAAAATATTTTTGCGTTGAAGCAAAAATTCTTCGATATGCGTAATAAAATATTTTTGCGTGGATGCCCAAAATCTTCGTTAGGCCTAATAAAATATTTTGGCGTCGATGCAAAAAATCTCCGTTAGGCCTAATAAAATATTTTGGCGTCGATGAAAAATCTTAGTTAGGCCTAATAAAATATTTTCGCTTCGATGCAAAAAATCTTCGTTCGGCCTAATGAAACATTTTGGCGTCGATGCAAAAAACCTCCGTTAAGCCTAATAAAATATTTTAGCGACGATGGAAAAAATCTTAGTTAGGCCTTTTTGCGTCGATGCAAAAATTCTTCGTTAGCCCTAATATAATATTTTTGCGTCGATGCAAAAAATCTTCGTTAGGCCTAATACAATATTTTTGCGTCGATTAAAAAAATCTTCGTTAGGCTTAAGCATACAATCTTTTTGCGTGGACGAACACCATCGTGTCGTTTTAACCCTAGTGAAAACCACCCTCAAAGACGACTTGAGCTTTTGCCAAAACCGAGCAAATCAACCAAAGATCCGAATGAAACTGCAGCTCAAAATCTCCAGAAGAAAGAATAGAATGTTAGCGAGTCAAAGAGTGTCCGAAAGAAATTTTTTTTCGCGTCCATATCTCAAATAAGTGTGGCCGAGCAAAAAGCGGAAGGCGAAATAAGAAATGGAAGGACTCGCGCGCGTATAATTATACGAGAAAGCGAGTAGTGGCTTACCCGAGCGAATCTCCAGCTTGAATATTGTAGAGCAAGGCCTGCGGTTTGGAGGCGCTCTTGGTGGGATTAGAGTCGCCGCTGTCATTGGATCGCTCGACTCCGTCGCACAAACTTCCGGATCGACAGAGAGCCTGCAAACAAACATTAGAGTTGAATAAGTCGTTGTGAAAAATGCTCAAATACAGCCTCTTTTTTTAACGTCATACTTTTATAGTTTAAACCCAGAAAGAAATTGTAAGTACTTCTCTTTTTCCGAGGTGTATTTTTTTTCTCAAGAAGAGTCTAAAAAAGTGCACGTTATTTATCTTCTATATTGTCCAGTGTGGACGGAGAGATGAGTAATGGGACTCGCTGCGCGATTTTGAGACCTGGGTTAAACACGGGGTTTTACAGTACAGGATGACCACAGAATATTTTAAATTCATTTAAAGGAATTATAGGAAATTTATCAGTGAAATATAGGAAATTTATCAGTGAAATATAAGAAATTTATCAGTTAAATATAGGAAATTTATCAGTTAAATATAGGAAATTTATCAGTTAAATATAGGAAATTTATCAGTTAAATATAGGAAATTTATCAGTTAAATATAGGAAATTTATCAGTTAAATATAGGAAATTTATCAGTTAAATATAGGAAATTTATCAGTTAAATATAGGAAATTTATCAGTTAAATACAGGAAATTTATCAGTTAAATACAGGAAATTTATCAGTTAAATATAGGAAATTTATCAGTTAAATATAGGAAATTACAGGAAGAAAATTGTCATGTTTTAGAAATCCGAAAGTAAAACGAAACCTCTAGACTACTTTAGAATAGTGTTGTAAATTTTCCGGAAAATTACCGAGGCCTTTTTTCCGGAAAATTTTCCGTATTTTTCCGAAAAATATTAAAAACGTTTTCATTCCATGATTTGTCTAATATATTGTTTGCAAATTTAAATAAAGCGGCATTTTCACCTCATTTTTTCGAATCTAAAAGTAAAACTAAACCTATAGACTAGTTTAAACTGGTTGAAATGTAACACTATTAATGTTTTGTAGTGTTTTTACTGATATTAGTCATTTTAAATCGATAAAAAGTTTAAAACATTAAAAACCCTTGAAAAGTAATTTATGTTTAAATTTTTTATTTTTCCGATTTGCGGAAAATTTTCCGCAATTCGGAAAATTTTCTGGAAATTTTTCCGCATTTTATTTTTCCGGAAAATTAACAACCCTACTTTAGAATAAAAACCCTTAAAAATAATATGTTTCAATTTTTTATTTTCCAGATTTGCGGAAAATTTTCCTCCTTCAATTTTTCCGGAAACTTAACAACTCTAATTCAAAGTAGTTCAAATGAATGTGAAACGTACGTAAAAATATGAAGCTCTTTAAAAACCAAAATAAATCGCAATAAAGTTCTCTCCTCGTTTAAGCCGTAACGAAGCTCGGCCTAAAGCTTTAATGAAAACTCTCAGTTGATTTCTTTTAGGCACTTTCTAATTCTCTCACCACAGACTATTTTCAAATCCTTTAAAGGAATTACAGGAAATTTATCAGTGAAATATAGGAGAAAATTGGGAGTAAAAAAAAGGAAAAAATAGGAGAAATTAATTATACGATAAGAAAAAACGGTTCTCAAAATGATTTAAAGGGCGTATAACATTCAAAATAAAGTTGGTAACCGATAGAAATAGTCGAAAACTATCGGCGAACAGTGTTGGAAATAACCACCTTTAAAAACTAAGGGTAAAATATCAACTATTTTAATTTCTTCAGACTTTTGAGTTAAAATATAGGGTATTATATTAAATTTAATGAAATTATTATTATACGTTAAATAGTAAGAAAAATTGGAAATATAGGAACTGTGGTTACCCTGTCAGTATTACAAAAATGTATTTTTATCGTAAATGTTTAGGCCAGCGGCAAAAAGTGGAAAAAAGTGAAAAATATGGTCAAACAATATTTAAAAAAAATTTAAGAATATTGCAAAAACCTAAAATTAACTTGTTTGATTGAAATTTTCCAATTATTGATGTTGGAGCAGTAACATTATAGTTTAATTTGAGTTAATAACACGAATATTGTAAAAAAAACTACAAATTGAAATACAAGTTGGAATCAGGCACCTGGATTAATAATAATAAAACTACTAGGGGGATGAAAAGTAGTGGTTTTCAGCCCACTTTTTGTTTGATACCACGTGCTTTTGGAAACAATATTAGATTTTTTAAATCTGAAATTTTAAATTTCAATATGGATTTTGAGATTTTTGAGTATGATTTTGCCGTTTTCTTTTTGATTTTAAAATATGTTTTGAGGATTTTTATAAATCGCTTCTAGGTTATTTTTAGGCCAGATATCTGTACTCAATTTCTTACACAAACTGTTTTTGGTAAATTAAATTGAGATTTTAAAATGGATTTCAAGGTTTACTTTCGATTTAAAAACATAATTTTTTACGATTGATTTTCTGATATTGAGAGTTAATTTACGATTTTCAGATTTAGGGACTGAACTTTTTTTAAGACTTAAAGGCCTAGGTTTGCTTCTGCATGTCCCCCTTTAAAATAACTTGCCTGAAAAGCAAATACCCTGGTGGTGGGCCAACATGTTCAGCGGTTGGCCTACCACCAGGGTATTTGCTTTTCAGGCAATCCAACTTAAGGGGGACCGGCAGAAGCAAACCTAGGCCTTTAAAAAATTATGAATGTTCGACCTCTTCGATTAGCTGATATAAAAGCGCGTTTTTCTAGACTAGGGAGTCCCACTACGGACGTCTTCGTCCACGAGTTGCCCTTTTTGACGGCCCATTTTTATTTGCTTTCTTTTATTTTTGTTTGGGTTTCGTCATTCCGTCTTTAAGTATCGAAGTGGAAAACTTGGCGGAAAGATTTCGGATATAGGTGGCGCAGTTTTAGGAGATTTCATCTATTCGAATTGTTATAAATCGTATCATTGCCTTCATATTCTAGTCGCCCGATAGCGTCGCTGAATTTTACAGTCATAAATATTAGACGTCGGGTAGCACTGACATATCTAGAAATCAGGCCTTTCAAAGCTTTCACTTGCGAATCGGATATTGTTGTTCAATATCGACATAGGTCAGGTCGAATCTAGGCAAAAACGATTGAAATATTTCCAGCTCAAGAAAGGTTACAACGATGATTATAGACATTTTATTATGGTAGGTTTTTTAAGTAAGCAGTATATTTAATTTAATCATAATAAATTGTAATTTTTATTTAATTTTAATTATTGTGGCAATTGCTTTTAAATAAAGTATAACAATTACATATCGAAATTATTATTATTATTATTATTATTATTAAAACGACGCCGGCGTGCACTTCATTCGCGTTGGGAGACGTCTGTTGTAGAGAACCAAAAGAATACTGAGCTGATATGATTTTAGGGGGAAAGAGCCGAGGGGAAGTTCACTTCGAGGATTACGTTTGCACCCTTGATCTATTTAATCCGATTAAATCATGATTAAATGGATTAAATCATCGTTAAATCACAATTAAATCGAGTTAGTGATTAAGCCGATTAAATAACGATTAAACTGATTAAATAGCGACTAAGCCGATTAAATAACTATAAAGCCGATTAAATAACGATAAAGCTGATTAAATAACGAATTAGCTAATTAAATCACGATTAAGATGATTTGATCACGATTAAGATGATTTGATCACGATTAAGATGATTTGATCACGATTAAGTCGATTTAATCACGATTAAGTCGATTTAATCACGATTAAGTCGATTTAATCACGATTAAGTCGATTTAATCACGATTAAAGAGTTTAGATCAAGATTAAAAAATTAAATCGTGATTAAATCGGATTAAAAATAATCGTGATTAAATCGTATTAAAAATAATCGCGGTTAACACGATTTAATACATTTAATCGGGTTTAACCAGGAGTGATCTGCCCCTGGGAAAGAGCTTACTGTTTGAGCGTGAGAGGAATTGAAAGCACTTAAAAATCATCTCAAAATTCTAAAATATTTTGTTTGGTTCAAAGTTCTGATCACATCCAGTACAAGCTTGTTGCTTAGACTGTACGAAATAATGATTTCATATATAGACTAAACAAAGGCTGTACTGAGTTTCATGTGAACAGATTGCTAACCCTAATATTTCTGTAATAATAAGTTTCCTCGTCATTTGGCTAGGATCAAAGTGTAGTATCGTTTTGCAGAAGCTGTCAAACATTTCTCGTCATGTGGCCGTCATTAAGCGATACGCACTCGCTCGGCTAGATTCAACTAAATCCTAGTATCAACAGATTTGGGATGATAATTCGATCTTGCCTAATGGGCTTATATCTAAAATATCTAGACAGAACGCCGGATTTAATTAATTCTAAAATACCTAAGGAACCAACAGCAGCGCTCACGGCGAATAGCCCTCAAAATATATAGTAATTATAATACAGATATCTTAAAATTATAGGACAAAAATATTAATATTATAGGACACTAATCTTCAAAGTATAGGACAAAGTTCTTAAAATTATAGGACAAAGATCTTAAAATTAAAAGACCAAAATCTTAAAATTATAGGACAAAAATATTAATATTATAGGACACTAATCTTAAAATTATAGGGCAAAGTTCTTAAAATTATAGGACAAAGATCTTCAAATAATAGGATAAAGAACTTAAAATTATAGGACAAAGATTTTAAAATTATAGGACAAAGATCTTCAAATAATAGGATAAATAACTTAAAATTATAGGACAAAGATTTTAAAATTATAGGACAAAGATCTTCAAATAATAGGATAAATAACTTAAAATTATAGGACAAAGATCTTCAAATAATAGGATAAAGAACTTAAAATTATAGGTCAAAGATTTTAAAATTATAGGACAAAGATTTTAAAATTATAGGACAAAAATCTCAAAACTATAAAATAAAAATCTTAAAATAATAGGACAATTTAAAGTCTAAAATTACTTATTTTCTTAGAATTAAAGTATACGAGTTTTCCGGGAGAAATTTAGAAAAAGCGGTAATATTCCCAAGACAGAAACTGGAAAGCATTAGCGACCGCCCAAGTATTTGGTAGCGCGGTGGTGTTAGAAGGCGAATTGCATGTTCGCACAGGGTTCAGCTAGAATGCTTTCTCCCTCGTGAGTCTGAAGGTTACGTTCATAATCTATAATATTACTTTATTTTTTGAAAAACATTCGGTTCACGTAGGTCACTTTCACTTTATCTATAGCACCATCTCGGAATTATAGGAATTGTAGGACCATTTTAGAATTACAGGAAAACGTAGTAATTGTAAGGCCATCTCGGAATTACAGGAAAATTAGGATAAAAATTGGAATGAGAGGATTTTATAGGACCATTTCAGAATTACAGGAAAACAGGAATTATAGAGCCATCTCAGAATTACAGTAAATACAGGATAAAAATTGGAATTATAGGATTTTCTAGGACCATCTCAGAATTATAGGAAATACAGGATAAAAATTGGAATTATATGATTTTCTAGGACCATCTCAGAATTACAGGAAATACAGGATAAAAATTGGAAGTGTAGGATTTACTAGGACCATCTCAGAATTACAGTAAATACAGGATACAAATTGGAATTATATGATTTTCTAGGACCATCTCAGAATTATAGGAAATACAGGATAAAAATTGGAATTATATGATTTTCTAGGACCATCTCAGAATTACAGGAAATACAGGATAAAAATTGGAAGTGTAGGATTTACTAGGACCATCTCAGAATTACAGTAAATACAGGATACAAATTGGAATTATATGATTTTCTAGGACCATCTCAGAATTATAGGAAATACAGGATAAAAATTGGAATTATATGATTTTCTAGGACCATCTCAGAATTACAGGAAATACAGGATAAAAATTGGAAGTGTAGGATTTACTAGGACCATCTCAGAATTACAGTAAATACAGGATACAAATTGGAATTATATGATTTTCTAGGACCATCTCAGAATTACAGTAAATACAGGATACAAATTGGAATTATATGATTTTCTAGGACCATCTCAGAATTACAGTAAATACAGGATACAAATTGGAATTATATGATTTTCTAGGACCATCTCAGAATTACAGTAAATACAGGATAAAAATTGGAATTATAGGATTTTCTAGGACCATCTCAGAATTACAGTAAATACAGGATAAAAATTGGAATTGTAGGATTTACTAGGACCATCTCAGAATTACAGGAAATACAGGATACAAATTGGAATTGTAGGATTTTCTAGGACCATCTCAGAATTACAGGAAATACAGGATAAAAATTGGAATTGTAGGAGTTTCTAGGACCATCTCAGAATTTCAGGAAATACAGGATAAAAATTGGAATTATAGGATTTTCTAGGACCATCTCAGAATTTCAGGAAATACAGGATAAAAATTGGAATTATAGGATTTTCTAGGACCATCTCAGAATTACAGGAAATATAGGATAAAAATTGGAATTACAGGATTTTCTAGGACCATCTCAGAATTACTGCAAATTATAGGAATAATAGGATTCCCTAAGAATTACTGTAAAAAAGCTGGAAAAACAGGATAAAAATTGCAGTTATGCAGTTATAGGATTTCTTAGGACCTGTTCAGAATAACAGAAAAATAGGAATTACATAAGTATATGTATTTGTACCCCGCTGCTCCGCCTTAAGCACTACAGCGGCCACCTTAAACAACCAGCCCTGGACAAAAGTGCGCTTTGCGAAACAACGTTCGGCCAGTGAGACAGCCATTTTGACCGCCTCACATATAGCAAACAAACGCCCTCATCACGGCCCAACAAAAGGCGACACCATGGGCTGCCCGAGACCCACCCTCGCACAGCTGAGGACTAGAGTGGCTTCCTCTTCCACTGCAAACTACCCTCCTTAGTAGGTCACAGAATGACGAGTGTGGAACACCCATGAGGTTCCAGTGACCCAGCGCCCCGATCACATGACCTTGAGAGCCGGGTATGGAGCCCCCCACAGGCTCCAGTGACCCCATCACACCACTAGATAGGGACAGTGGGAATTACATAAGGTTATGTATTTGTACCCCGCCGTTCCGCTGGGCACTACGGCGGCACACAAGACAAAGAGTCATGCCGGACAAAAATGCACTTTGCGAAACAAACGTTCGGCCAGTGAGACAGCCATAAAGACAGGCTCACATATGGCAAACAAACGCCCTCATCATGGCCCAACAAAAGGCGACACCATGGGCTGCCCTAATTCCCACCCTCGCACAGCTGAGGACTAGAGTGACTTCCTCTTCCACCACACAAATCCTCCCCAGTAGGATATTGAATGCCAAGTATGGAACACCCCCGAGGTTCCAGTGACCCAGCGCCCCGATCACGAGACACCTCCTCGAGGACTCCAGTGACCCAGCAAACCGGGTGTGGACCGCCCCCAAGAGCCCCGCGACACCGAACGCCGGGTGTGGAGCCCCTCAAGAGCTCCAGTGACCCCATCAAACCACTAGATAGGGACAGTGGGAATTACATAAGTATATGTATTTGTACCCCGCTGCTCCGCCTTAAGCACTACAGCGGCCACCTTAAACAACCAGCCCTGGACAAAAGTGCGCTTTGCGAAACAACGTTCGGCCAGTGAGACAGCCATTTTGACCGCCTCACATATAGCAAACAAACGCCCTCATCACGGCCCAACAAAAGGCGACACCATGGGCTGCCCGAGACCCACCCTCGCACAGCTGAGGACTAGAGTGGCTTCCTCTTCCACTGCAAACTACCCTCCTTAGTAGGTCACAGAATGACGAGTGTGGAACACCCATGAGGTTCCAGTGACCCAGCGCCCCGATCACATGACCTTGAGAGCCGGGTATGGAGCACCCCACAGGCTCCAGTGACCCCATCACACCACTAGATAGGGACAGTGGGAAACTAGATAGGGACAGTGGGAATTACAGTCAACTTGGGCTTAAACCTAGTACTACCATTGCACAAAACATTTATCTCCATGGGGAAACCTTCCACCATAAAGGCAACCATGGCCAAGACAACCGAATGGAAGAATAAAAAAAATAAAAAAAGCAATTTCTATAAACATAACCCAGGGAGTACCACTTCATATCCAAAGTCCACAAAATAGTCCAAACAAACGTAGCAATTGAAAAACCGCGTTAAATAAATAGCAGCTATTTAACTTCCCGAAATGGTCCTCAGAATTTGGCGGCTCAAAGACACTTCCCATTTTTCTATCACGAAAAAAAGATGGCTGACGTAGAAGCCAAAAAAAGCACCGAATCTTCTTACTCTATATGAATTACTTTTTCTTTGGCCCCGCGGGGGGGGGATGACAAAAGGGGGGATTCTTTAGCAAGGAGGGGGTGAAAACTTAATAAAGGGGGCGATTAAATGCATTGCACCCAGGACGGGGGGGGGGGCGGTTACGAAAGCGTTGAGGCAAAGAGGAATTTAAAGCTGAAATATACCTTTTCAAAACGTTGAAGTTTCCCCAAACTGATATTTTCGAAGTAAGTTTTAAAGATATAATCGCCCCTTTGTCCAAACCACCAGGTCACTTTCAGCCTGAGCTATAATACTAGCCTTTTTTACTTTTCGCTATTTCATTCAAATGCAAAAAAAAACGAAATAGTAGGAAAAAAATACGGCAAAACCTATGAATTTCAATTTTAAGTTTTCCTTTAAATTGAAAAATATGTTTCAGTCGCTTTTCGAAGAAACCTTTTCCATATTTTTTTCTCTCGCAAGGCCCCCCCCCGGGCAGTGTTTGTATTTGGGAGAAGCCAGGGGGCGCTGATTTCCTACAATGTGACCGAGGCCGGCGCGGATGTTATAAAATCTAGCCCGGTCGTTAGATGGCGCCAATCGCATCCGTTTCATTATGCAAAACGCCGCGTGCTCGAAGGAAATTTATTTTTTATACATATTCCTACGAAACGCCCCGTTCGCATCAACGTTTTCGGGTTTATTATTTACTTTTTCTCAGTTCTCCGTCGGGTACTGTCAAAAGGCAAAGTGGCAAATGAGAACCAGACCGAAGAAGCGTCTATTCCCTCGCGTTTGAAAGTTGTCATTTAGTTAATGGTTAAATTTAGTGTTTCTTTGTAGACTGTTCAAAGAAGTGCCAGTTAAGGGTAATGAATATTTATTTAGTCTTTGTACACACAATTCTCATTTATAACAGAGGGACCCCATTATTGGATCCGCGAGAGCGTTAAATCAATATTAAAACAATAGAAACACTTCTGCAATGCATCGGTTCATTGATTTGGGTACATTTGTTTGAATTTCATTCGTACGAACGGTGAAATGTCCGAATGATCATTTGTCCGAATGCCGGAAAACAGGATCGTATGTTCTAAAACGTATTTCATTTTCACGAAAAATTTATCACAACTTTTGTTGGTGATTTAGTCGTTCAATTTATGTTAACTTTACTGGCGAATTTCATTTGTTCGTTTTTTCGAACATTAGGAATTGGTTGTTTTTTTAAATATTGTTAATATAAGAAAATAGTAACATTAACGTTAACCTAACCTAACCTAACCACAACATTCAACGCAATTCCCACAAAAACCAGCAATAAAAAATACTAATTTAGCGACTGAATTCGGACAAGTGATGCTACCGATTCGGACGAATGAAACAAACAAGTTGTCCAATTCGAACAATTGAAACATTTGTTATTTCGGCGGCTCGGACGAATGAAATTTGAACATTTTTTCCACCGTTCGGACGATTGAAATTCGAACAAATGTACCTACCCCGGTTCATTTCCAGAAAGAAAAATAATTAAAAACATAAATATTTACAAAAAACCGTATATGGTTTTCAATTATTTCCGCTAATTTTTTGAACCTTTGAATTCGAGAATATTGCGGTAACCCTTACCACAAAATTCTCAGATTCAAATTCTGACTTTTTCGGGGAAAATTTTAACTTTTCAATATATTTAATCAACTTATATTTCAGTACAAATGTTATTTCAATGTTAAAAAATCTTTCAATTATCTAAATAATAATAACACCCGGCCACCTGAATTAATGGCTTCAAAAGTCGCTTGATGACTTAGGCCTAAGGTGTGCCTTGGGTATTAGCCTAGCTGATTATTATTTATTTTTTATTATAATTTGCCGTGGATCTATAGTAAAATTAACTTAAAAAGTGTCCAGATAAAACTAAATTCCCCGACTTTTTACAAATTATTAAAATTCCCTGACTTTTCCCGGACTTTTTAGGCACTTTTTAAATTCCCTGACTTTTCCCTGATTTCCCTGACGTGTGGCAACCGTGTTAAAGCACCCAAAAAAAAAACCTTTTTGAGATGCACTGTTAGAAAAATGGGTTTTTTTAGTCCTCCAAAATGGTTAACACTTTTTCCAATATTTTAGACAATTCAGGGTGTAACCACAAAATATATTTAAACCTTCTGTTCTCCAAATTTAGATCTGTTGTGGAGTGTTTAAGTACTTATTTTACACTTTTTTATCCATTTTACTTCATAAACTCTATTTTCAGTCCTTTAAAGGCATTTATTTATTCACAATTTTATTTCATTATTCAATACGACTCAATATTTCAACCATAAACCTGGACAGATTTAGCTGGTTTTCGCCCCGGGGCAATAGACCAATGAACGTCTTTAAATCCGACGAACTAAGGATAGTTGCAAAACGTAAAATATCATTTATGTATTACTATACGTAATACGATACTATACGTAATACGATACTATACGTAATACGATACTATACGTTATACGATACTATACGTTATACGATACTATAGGTAATACGATACTATAGGTAATACGATACTATACGTAATACGATACTATACGTAATACGATACTATACGTAATACGATACTATACGTAATACGATACTATACGTAATACGATACTATACGTAATACGATACTATACGTAATACGATACTATACGTAATACGATACTATACTTTATACGATACTATACTTTATACGATACTATACTTTATACGATACTTTACGTAATTAATACGATACTTTACGTAATTAATACGATACTTTACGTAATTAATACGATACTTTACGTAATTAATAGGATACTTTACGTTATTAACACGATACTTTACGTAATTAACACGATACTTTACGTAATTAATACGATACTTTACGAAATTAATACGATACTTTACGTAATTAATACGATACTTTACGTAATTAATACGATACTTTACGTAATTAATACGATACTTTACGAAATTAATACGATACTTTCCAAAATAATACGATACTTTACGTAATTAATACGATACTTTACGTAATTAATACGATACTTTACGTAATTAATACGATACTTTACGTAATTAATACGATACTTTACGTAATTAATACGATACTTTACGTAATTAATACGATACTTTACGTAATTAATACGATACTTTACGTAATTAATACGATACTTTACGAAATTAATACGATACTTTCCAAAATAATACGATACTTTACGTAATTAATACGATACTTTACGTAATTAATACGATACTTTACGTAATTAATACGATACTTTACGTAATTAATACGATACTTTACGTAATTAATACGATACTTTACGTAATTAATACGATACTTTACGAAATTAATACGATACTTTACGAAATTAATACGATACTTTACGTAATTAATACGATACTTTACGTAATTAATACGATACTTTACGTAATTAATACGATACTTTACGAAATTAATACGATACTTTACGAAATTAATACGATACTTTACGTAATTAATACGATACTTTACGAAATTAATACGATACTTTACGTAATTAATACGATACTTTACGTAATTAATACGATACTTTACGTAATTAATACGATACTTTACGAAATTAATACGATACTTTACGTAATTAATACGATACTTTACGTAATTAATACGATACTTTACGTAATTAATACGATACTTTACGAAATTAATACGATACTTTCCAAAATAATACGATACTTTCCAAAATAATACGATACTTTCCAAAATAATACGATACTTTACGTAATTAATACGATACTTTACGTAATTAATACGATACTTTACGTAATTAATACGATACTTTACGTAATTAATACGATACTTTACGTAATTAATACGATACTTTACGTAATTAATACGATACTTTACGTAATTAATACGATACTTTACGTAATTAATACGATACTTTACGAAATTAATACGATACTTTACGAAATTAATACGATACTTTACGTAATTAATACGATACTTTACGAAATTAATACGATACTTTACGTAATTAATACGATACTTCACGTAATTAATACGATACTTTTCGTAATTAATACGATACTTTACGTAATTAATACGATACTTTACGTAATTAATACGATACTTTACGTAATTAATACGATACTTTACGAAATTAATACGATACTTTACGTAATTAATACGATACTTTACGTAATTAATACGATTCTTTACGTAATTAATACGATACTTTACGTAATTAATACGATACTTTACGTAATTAATACGATACTTTACGTAATTAATACGATACTTTACGTAATTAATACGATACTTTACGTAATTAATACGATACTTTACGTAATTAATACGATACTTTACGAAATTAATACGATACTTTCCAAAATAATACGATACTTTACGTAATTAATACGATACTTTACGTAATTAATACGATACTTTACGTAATTAATACGATACTTTACGTAATTAATACGATACTTTACGTAATTAATACGATACTTTACGTAATTAATACGATACTTTACGTAATTAATACGATACTTTACGTAATTAATACGATACTTTACGTAATTAATACGATACTTTACGTAATTAATACGATACTTTACGAAATTAATACGATACTTTACGAAATTAATACGATACTTTACGTAATTAATACGATACTTTACGAAATTAATACGATACTTTACGTAATTAATACGATACTTCACGTAATTAATACGATACTTTTCATAATTAATACGATACTTTACGTAATTAATACGATACTTTACGTAATTAATACGATACTTTACGTAATTAATACGATACTTTACGTAATTAATACGATACTTTACGTAATTAATACGATACTTTACGTAATTAATACGATACTTTACGTAATTAATACGATACTTTACGAAATTAATACGATACTTTACGTAATTAATACGATACTTTCCAAAATAATACGATACTTTACGTAATTAATACGATACTTTACGTAATTAATACGATACTTTACGTAATTAATACGATACTTTACGAAATTAATACGATACTTTACGAAATTAATACGATACTTTACGTAATTAATACGATACTTTACGAAATTAATACGATACTTTACGTAATTAATACGATACTTTCCAAAATAATACGATACTTTACGTAATTAATACGATACTTTACGTAATTAATACGATACTTTACGTAATTAATACGATACTTTACGTAATTAATACGATACTTTACGTAATTAATACGATACTTTACGTAATTAATACGATACTTTACGTAATTAATACGATACTTTACGTAATTAATACGATACTTTACGAAATTAATACGATACTTTACGAAATTAATACGATACTTTACGTAATTAATACGATACTTTACGAAATTAATACGATACTTTACGTAATTAATACGATACTTTACGTAATTATTACGATACTTTACGTAATTAATACGATACTTTACGTAATTAATACGATACTTTACGTAATTAATACGATACTTTACGTAATTAATACGATACTTTACGTAATTAATACGATACTTTACGTAATTAATACGATACTTTACGTAATTAATACGATACTTTACGTAATTAATACGATACTTTACGAAATTAATACGATACTTTACGTAATTAATACGATACTTTCCAAAATAATACGATACTTTACGTAATTAATACGATACTTTACGTAATTAATACGATACTTTACGTAATTAATACGATACTTTACGAAATTAATACGATACTTTACGAAATTAATACGATACTTTACGTAATTAATACGATACTTTACGAAATTAATACGATACTTTACGAAATTAATACGATACTTTACGAAATTAATACGATACTTTCCAAAATAATACGATACTTTACGTAATTAATACGATACTTTACGTAATTAATACGATACTTTACGAAATTAATACGATACTTTACGTAATTAATACGATTCTTTACGTAATTAATACGATACTTTCCAAAATAATACGATACTTTACGTAATTAATACGATACTTTACGTAATTAATACGATACTTTACGTAATTAATACGATACTTTACGTAATTAATACGATACTTTACGTAATTAATACGATACTTTACGTAATTAATACGATACTTTACGTAATTAATACGATACTTTACGTAATTAATACGATACTTTACGTAATTAATACGATACTTTACGAAATTAATACGATACTTTACGAAATTAATACGATACTTTACGAAATTAATACGATACTTTACGAAATTAATACGATACTTTACGAAATTAATACGATACTTTACGTAATTAATACGATACTTTACGTAATTAATACGATACTTTACGAAATTAATACGATACTTTACGTAATTAATACGATACTTTACGTAATTAATACGATACTTTACGTAATTAATACGATACTTTACGAAATTAATACGATACTTTACGTAATTAATACGATACTTTACGTAATTAATACGATACTTTACGTAATTAATACGATACTTTACGAAATTAATACGATACTTTACGTAATTAATACGATACTTTACGTAATTAATACGATACTTTACGAAATTAATACGATACTTTACGAAATTAATACGATACTTTACGAAATTAATACGATACTTTCCAAAATAATACGATACTTTACGTAATTAATACGATACTTTACGTAATTAATACGATACTTTACGAAATTAATACGATACTTTACGTAATTAATACGATTCTTTACGTAATTAATACGATACTTTACGTAATTAATACGATACTTTACGTAATTAATACGATACTTTACGTAATTAATACGATACTTTACGTAATTAATACGATACTTTACGTAATTAATACGATACTTTACGAAATTAATACGATACTTTCCAAAATAATACGATACTTTACGTAATTAATACGATACTTTACGTAATTAATACGATACTTTACGTAATTAATACGATACTTTACGTAATTAATACGATACTTTACGTAATTAATACGATACTTTACGTAATTAATACGATACTTTACGTAATTAATACGATACTTTACGTAATTAATACGATACTTTACGTAATTAATACGATACTTTACGTAATTAATACGATACTTTACGAAATTAATACGATACTTTACGAAATTAATACGATACTTTACGTAATTAATACGATACTTTACGAAATTAATACGATACTTTACGTAATTAATACGATACTTTACGTAATTAATACGATACTTTACGTAATTAATACGATACTTTACGTAATTAATACGATACTTTACGTAATTAATACGATACTTTCCAAAATAATACGATACTTTACGTAATTAATACGATACTTTACGTAATTAATACGATACTTTACGAAATTAATACGATACTTTACGTAATTAATACGATTCTTTACGTAATTAATACGATACTTTACGTAATTAATACGATACTTTACGTAATTAATACGATACTTTACGTAATTAATACGATACTTTACGTAATTAATACGATACTTTACGTAATTAATACGATACTTTACGAAATTAATACGATACTTTCCAAAATAATACGATACTTTACGTAATTAATACGATACTTTACGTAATTAATACGATACTTTACGTAATTAATACGATACTTTACGTAATTAATACGATACTTTACGTAATTAATACGATACTTTACGTAATTAATACGATACTTTACGTAATTAATACGATACTTTACGTAATTAATACGATACTTTACGTAATTAATACGATACTTTACGTAATTAATACGATACTTTACGTAATTAATACGATACTTTACGAAATTAATACGATACTTTACGAAATTAATACGATACTTTACGTAATTAATACGATACTTTACGAAATTAATACGATACTTTACGTAATTAATACGATACTTCACGTAATTAATACGATACTTTTCATAATTAATACGATACTTTACGTAATTAATACGATACTTTACGTAATTAATACGATACTTTACGTAATTAATACGATACTTTACGTAATTAATACGATACTTTACGTAATTAATACGATACTTTACGTAATTAATACGATACTTTACGTAATTAATACGATACTTTACGAAATTAATACGATACTTTACGTAATTAATACGATACTTTCCAAAATAATACGATACTTTACGTAATTAATACGATACTTTACGTAATTAATACGATACTTTACGAAATTAATACGATACTTTACGAAATTAATACGATACTTTACGTAATTAATACGATACTTTACGAAATTAATACGATACTTTACGTAATTAATACGATACTTTCCAAAATAATACGATACTTTACGTAATTAATACGATACTTTACGTAATTAATACGATACTTTACGTAATTAATACGATACTTTACGTAATTAATACGATACTTTACGTAATTAATACGATACTTTACGTAATTAATACGATACTTTACGTAATTAATACGATACTTTACGTAATTAATACGATACTTTACGAAATTAATACGATACTTTACGAAATTAATACGATACTTTACGTAATTAATACGATACTTTACGAAATTAATACGATACTTTACGTAATTAATACGATACTTTACGTAATTAATACGATACTTTACGTAATTAATACGATACTTTACGTAATTAATACGATACTTTACGTAATTAATACGATACTTTACGTAATTAATACGATACTTTACGTAATTAATACGATACTTTACGAAATTAATACGATACTTTACGAAATTAATACGATACTTTACGTAATTAATACGATACTTTCCAAAATAATACGATACTTTACGTAATTAATACGATACTTTACGTAATTAATACGATACTTTACGTAATTAATACGATACTTTACGAAATTAATACGATACTTTACGAAATTAATACGATACTTTACGTAATTAATACGATACTTTACGAAATTAATACGATACTTTACGAAATTAATACGATACTTTACGAAATTAATACGATACTTTCCAAAATAATACGATACTTTACGTAATTAATACGATACTTTACGTAATTAATACGATACTTTACGAAATTAATACGATACTTTACGTAATTAATACGATTCTTTACGTAATTAATACGATACTTTCCAAAATAATACGATACTTTACGTAATTAATACGATACTTTACGTAATTAATACGATACTTTACGTAATTAATACGATACTTTACGTAATTAATACGATACTTTACGTAATTAATACGATACTTTACGTAATTAATACGATACTTTACGTAATTAATACGATACTTTACGTAATTAATACGATACTTTACGTAATTAATACGATACTTTACGAAATTAATACGATACTTTACGAAATTAATACGATACTTTACGAAATTAATACGATACTTTACGAAATTAATACGATACTTTACGAAATTAATACGATACTTTACGAAATTAATACGATACTTTACGTAATTAATACGATACTTTACGTAATTAATACGATACTTTACGAAATTAATACGATACTTTACGTAATTAATACGATACTTTACGTAATTAATACGATACTTTACGTAATTAATACGATACTTTACGTAATTAATACGATACTTTACGTAATTAATACGATACTTTACGTAATTAATACGATACTTTACGAAATTAATACGATACTTTACGAAATTAATACGATACTTTACGTAATTAATACGATACTTTCCAAAATAATACGATACTTTCCAAAATAATACGATACTTTCCAAAATAATACGATACTTTACGTAATTAATACGATACTTTACGTAATTAATAGGATAGTTTACGTAATTAATAGGATAGTTTACGTAATTAATAGGATAGTTTACGTAATTAATAGGATAGTTTACGTAATTAATAGGATAGTTTACGTAATTAATACGAGATTTAACCTAATTAATACGAGATTTAACCTAATTAATACGAGATTTAACCTAATTAATACGAGATTTTACCTAATTAATACGATATTTTACGTAATTTATACGATATTTAACCTAATTAATACGAGATTTTACTTAATTAATACGAGATTACACGAATAAATGGGTGCCTCTATTGGTGTAGGTATAGTTTGACGTTTTTGTAAATACCCCCTATATTTAAAATCTGTAATCAAACTTTTAAAGACTTAGTTGTTGTTAAATGTTCCAGGTGATTGTAATTTCGTAGTATTCAATTACTAGTCTCGGAATTGGTCCATATATTTTTTCTTCGTTTAAGGGAATTAAAATTATTAAAAAATTACCTTTGCCACAAGGACTGAAAAAGGTTTTGTATTCAACATGAAGGAGTAAAATGGGTTTAAAATAAATGAATAGGTTTTAAATAAATTAAAAGTAGAATTTAGTCGTTTTATTAACCTGTATTTTAAACAATGTAAGTAAATCCTAAGACCAGCAAAAAAGCTAGGCAAGAACCGATGAATGATTGAATTAATTTTTATTAACTCTTACGATAATTCCTTTTAAATCAGGGAGGAACCGTTCAATTTTTGAAAAATCGCGAGTTACAAATTTCATTTACAATAGTTGATTTTATAAAATAAAAAGTTGTCTTGCCCAACTTGTTAAAATTTTGCTCTTACGTCACGAGACCCAGGCTTTCTTAGTGTATTCTTCACACGAGTGATTTGCACGCGCGCTAGAAAAAGCTATATTCTCCTTGCGCGATTGTAGCGCGCGCTCGTAGACTTGTAAAAGTAAGAAACTGTAGCATTTAAACAAGAAGGCCACGTTACTTTACAAAAAGAAAGTTCTATTAACTACATATTCACATAAATATGAAACAAAAAATAAACAAATTTACTAAAATATTCATATTGTAATTTGTTTTGAAAAAAATCCAAAAAATTCTGGATTTTTTCAAGTGGCTATAACCGGATTTATCCAGGTGGCTATAACTGGTATGGCTGGTTCCATGCCGACCCTGTGAATAGGAGAGCATTACAATTTGATAAATGCTAAGGCTTCGTTGTTTATTCAAATCTCTGGGCCATCTTTCTTGAGATTTTGTCGCAACGGACTGGTACTCGAGCCTCTTGACCCACTTGATATTGTAACTCATAGCTCGAATGTAACTATCACTTTTTTCGGCAGCCTATCCTCGACCAGCTTACATGTAGCTTCCCGCTATACAAAACTGGACCAAGCCATTTCGCGTTTTATCACGGCGTTAACAGTCATCAAGTTTCCACCGAAGGCAGTCTTACCGGCCGCATTTTGTAGCTGTTCTAGGCGACCAACCGTAGTTTATCGATAGCGCAGTACCGCGGTACCAGCCGATTTTCATTGATAGTGAAAATACATTTGTCAAGGGATAAGATCTTTTCATAGGGGTAAGGACCTTAGCTGTTGATTTTTAATACCAGATGGCGCCAACCGTTTGAAAAATTTAAAATCCCATAAAAACCGCAAAATATATATATTTTGTTTTCGTTTCTTTTTATACCGAAATTTGCCTGGGTTGAACTTATGATGGCAATTTTTACATAACGAAACGTTAAAATAGTGTTAGAAGCAGGGCTTTTCTTTGGGGGAAGGGGGAATAAAAATATGACGTAATACTGAACTACCAAAAGTGTGACAATCCCAGTACTTTCGTATGCTAAAGGTTTAATGAATGCTCGACTCGAGATCGACCACATAAAAGACTATTTATTGTCGCCTTTCTGGATCTTTTTTTATGGTATTATATCGTAGGTAGATGGCGATAGCATCTCCACAGAACGACGAAAAGTCAAAAAATACACTAACCAGTGCTACTTAGTTCATCCGTTCCTCACTACGAGGCGTTATTTGTTGTTTTTAACTTCCATCCCTCCCCAAGGCATACTTTCCCTTCTCCCCTCCCAACTTGTATTTCGCTCGTAACATTCATTAAGAAATAGGCCCGATTGACACACTTTTGGTAATTATGTTACTTTTGGAAGCAGCTATAAATTTATAAAATTTTGTATTTGTTAAAGTTGCCATTATTAATACTTTCGATTCCGCTCACTAGATGGCGCCATTTTACTCGTACACAAGCAAATGAAAAAATTGGTAGAACTCCATTGAACTGTTCCAGTCCCAAGTTCTTCTTGAACAAGACAAATCCGATACGTAGTACTTCATCCAAAAATATATGAACCTAATTTTCCATAAATTCAGAGCCCCCACTTAAATCTTAATTTTATTATAAGAAAAATAGGATTATATTTCTAAATATATAGGACCTCTAAGGGCCCTGTAAAATCCATCAATTTTCCAATTAACAAAATGCAAATAATCTGCTACTAAACTATTAAATTGACAATTATTATTTTTAATAAAATAATACATCGGGAAATCGAAAAGCGCGCGTCCGCCGCGACACCTGGTGAGAAGTCGGCGAGACAGAAAAACAACGTAAAAGCGCGCGCTGCTGAAGACGCAAAAAAATTGTTTTGAACGCGCGGCGCGTTCCAGTTATAAGAGACCTAAGCCTATGCGCGATTTCAAAAGTTAGGATAGTTCGCAAATCGCTCATACGGGGTAAGGGGCGCTGGCGGCAGCCCCTAAGATGGCGGCGAAAATTCAAACCCAAACACCTGGCGTTATTTTTCGTTTCAACTTTTTGGGCCAAAAGCTATTTTTTCAAGACAAAAAAAGGTACGTGTTAGTTTATTGAACGTCTTGTTAATCTTTTGATACGGAAATAAGGCCATATTTGGAAAAGCTTGGCCGTTCCCCTTTAATAGTGTTACATTGTTAATCAGTTTAAAGCTAGTCTAGAGGTTTAGTTTTACTTTTAGATTCGAAAAAATGCCGCTTTAGTTAAATTTTCAAACAATATTAGACTCATCATGGAATGAAAACTATTTTTTCGGAAAAATACGTAAAATTTTCCGGAAAAAAGGCCTCGGTCATTTTCCGGAAAAAAGGCCTCGGTCATTTTCCGGAAAAATTTCCAACTTACAACACTGTAAAACTCTAACACGATTATTCGAAGTGGAATAGCGTAATTTTAACGAAAATTTAAGTCCAGTCACATTGATTTAAGGCTGCAACTTTGCAAATATTCAAATAATACTTCGCTGAAGGATTGTAACCGCTAAAGGATTCATTCCGCATTTCACAGGCGCAAGGAAACCAAATCCAGGCAAAGTCCCCACGACACCAGCGAGACAAAGCCTACTTGGTGTGGACACGGGCGCTACAGAATTATAATTTCAAATCCGGAAGCGAGAAGAATACCAAACAGCTCCACACACCCACCATCGAGCAAACCCAAATCCCCACGAAAAACCGAAAGTCAAGCATCATAAAAACCGTTAAAAAAAAACGGTCTTTGAAAATATTTCGAAGTCATTTGGGAAAGGCATCTGGGTCGCAGCTTGCAAGAAATATATATATATTCAATAAACAAAAGTAAAGAGGCAAAGAAATCAAATGGCTTTGCGCGAGGGGTGGGTCTTGGTCGGGGAAATTTCGAGTTCGTAACCGAGTTTCGAAAGCTGCTATTCATTGTCAGGTAAACCAAGGCTTACATATTTATGCCAAGGCTTAAACTGAAGAAAGAAAAATTATCATTGAAGAAGTTTAATAAAGCACTCTTATATAAGAAATGGAATAAATGATGATTAATTGGCTACTATTTATTTTAAATGGACTTTTCTCGCAATTTATTTCCGTTTGAAAAAGTATAAACATTTTTCTATTTATTTTTAGAGCTTAAGCCTCTTTACCAAGGCTTAGAAACCCTACGAAAAGTGTTCGTAAAAATAGCAAATATTTTTATTTTGTGTAGAAAATATAAAAATGAAGGATAATCAACACTTATTTTCACTAAAATATGATATTGTTTTAGATATAATCGACTTTCGAGTCGCCAATAGTTCTGCATATAGGTGGCGCAGAAAAATTGAATGGCAATAAGGGGATAGACTTGTGTTGTTTCTGTTTTGACAGTCTTAAGTAAAATATTTAGAATTCAATTTGAAAAAAGTATCATACCATAATTTATTTTGAGAGGCAAGGGTAGTAATAATTTATTTAATAGGCCTTTAAATAAAAGATCATTCAAAGCCGATTATAGACTTTGTGCCAGGGCTGGTAAGAACCAGCCAGACTTGTTTAAACCGGTTTTACCATTAATTGGAAAAGTATATACGACGACGGATACTTCATGGCGTGTTTAAAATAAATTAAGAATAATTGTTTTATAAAAACATATTTTCTTTTATTTACATTGCGAGCTTTCGGGTACGAGACCCCTTGTCAAGCGTCATCACTCAGACGATTATACGGCTAGAGTGGTTATATTTTTAACATATCAAATTATGATTCTCTAACTTGTTTATCTTTATTATTTTTTATATTTGTTATTTTTTATATAATTATTGTTTATCTTTAAATTCCCCCAGTTTTGTATACATATTTTTCCTTTATCTAAGTTAAGTTTACCTACATTTTTTATGGCTACCACCTCTTTAAAATCTCTTTTAAAATAATGTTTTTCATGTGTGGAACACTAAGGGACATACAATAGACTTTGACAACGGGGAAATAATCACACATGAAGAACATTATTTTAAAAGAGATTTTAAAGAGGCGGTAGCCATAAAAAATGTAGGTAAACTTAACTTAGATAAAGGAAAAATATGTATAGAAAACTGGGGGAATTTAAAGATAAACAATAATTATATAAAAAATAACAAATATAAAAAATAATAAAGATAAACAAGTTAGAGAATCATAATTTGATATGTTAAAAATATAACCACTCTAGCCGTATAATCGTCTGAGTGATGACGCTTGACAAGGGGTCTCGTACCCGAAAGCTCGCAATGTAAATAAAAGAAAATATGTTTTTATAAAACAATTATTCTTAATTTATTTTAAACACGCCATGAAGTATCCGTCGTCGTATATACTTTTCCAATTAATCAGTATTCTAACCATGGCCAAATTAAACATCTACGGTTTTACCATGGTTTAATTTTTTAAAAAGCCGGTTTTTTCCAACCCTGGTTTGTGCTGCTGCGACTGGACATATAACTGGTTCATCTATGGTTTCTCTTTATACTGTCAAAGCTGAGAATTTTCTATGCATATATCTGGCAACCTTTTTCAACAGGGGGGCAAGACAGTCAGAGATGGGGTTTATTTAAGCGCCAATTCTACTTAAGAACGAATAACTGTTGAAACAATTTTTAACTTTTTTTGATAACTATCTCTCAATTACCGAGGCTTATTTTCGTATTTTCCGAAAAAAAGGTTTTTACTCCATGATTAGCCTACTATTGTTCACAAATTTAAATTTCACGGCATTTTCGCCTCATGTTTTCGAATCCGAAAGTAAATCTTAACCTCTAGACTACTCTTGAATAAAAACCCTTAAAAAGCAATATACGTTTCAATTTTTTATTTTCCAGATTTGCAAAAATTTTCTCATTTAATTTTTTCAGAAAATTAACAACTCTAATTCAAAGTAGTTCAAATGAATGTGAAAATATGAAGCTCTTTATCAACTAAAAAAAATCGCAATAAAGTTCTCTCGTAGTTTAAGCCGTAACGCAACTCCGACTAAAGCTTTAATGAAAACTCTCAGTAGATTTCTTTCAGGCACTTTTCTAATTCTCTCACCCACAGACTATTTTCAAATCCTTTAAAGGAATTACAGGAAATTTATAGGAAAATAAAGGAAGAAAATTGGGAGAAAAAGTTGAAGAAAATTAATTATACAATAAGAAAAAACAGTTGTCAAAATTGTTTAAGGGCGTATAACGGATAGAAATAGTCGAAAACTATCGGCAAACGGTGTTGGAAATAAGCATCTTTATAAACTAGGATGTTTTGAACAGTTCTAAGGGTAAAATATCAACTATTTTAATTTGTTCAGAATTTTGAGTTAAAATATAGGGTATTATAAGAAATTTAAGGAAATTATAGGACAAAAGAGGAAAGACGTTAAATTATAGGAAACAAGTCGGCCAAGGCCGTAATATTAGTTCCACATGGATGAATTAATTAATTATTCTCTAAGCCTTGGCGCGTGTCAAAAGGTTAAGCATTACGTCAGACGTAAGCTTCTTTATCTGTATTTGTAAGTTTGAGCTCCGTATCTCAAATCCACTAGGAACTACGAAGAATATTCGCATACGCTCACTAACCCTTGGCGCGCGTTAAAAGAGTTAAACATAGGGTCAGACTTCAGCTTCTTAAATGTATAAAAAGTTTGAGCCCCGTATCTCAAATCCAGTCAAGACTGCGTAAAAATGCTAAGCCTTCGTTAATTTAAAATTAAGTCTGGTAAAATATCCGCAATACCTATCCTAATACCTACATCAAGTTTCAAATCGCACGCGAATAGCGTTAAAATTAGGCCAAAACAAGCTAAGCCTTGGTTAAATTACAATTAAGTCTGGTAAAATATCAGCAATGACCACCCTAATAACTACATCCAGTTTCAAAGTGATATCTCAAATCGCACTCGAATAGCGTTAAAATTAGGCCAAAACAAGCTAAGCCTTGGTTAAATTAAAATTAAGTCTATTAAAATATCCGCAATGACCATCCTAATAACTACATCCAGTTTCAAAGTTATATCTCGAATCGCACCCGAATAGCGTTAAAATTAGGCCAAAACAAGCTAAGCCTTGGTTAAATTAAAATTAAGTCTAGTAAAATATCCGCAATGACCATCCTAATAACTACATCCAGTTTCAAAGTGATATCTCAAATCGCACTCGAATAGCGTTAAAATTAGGCCAAAACAAGCTAAGCCTTGGTTAAATTAAAATTAAGTCTATTAAAATATCCGCAATGACCATCCTAATAACTACATCCAGTTTCAAAGTTATATCTCAAATCGCACCCGAATAGCGTTAAAATTAGGCCAAAACAAGCTAAGCCTTGGTTAAATTAAAATTAAGTCTATTAAAATATCCGCAATGACCATTCTAATAACTACATCCAGTTTCAAAGTTATATCTCAAATCGCACCCGAATAGCGTTAAAATTAGGCCAAAATAAGCTAAGCCTTGGTTAAATTAAAATTAAGTCTATTAAAATTTCCGCAATACCCATCCTAATAACTACATCCAGTTACAAAGTGATATCTCAAATCGCACTCGAATAGCGTTAAAATTAGGCCAAAACAAGCTAAGCCTTGGTTAAATTAAAATTAAGTCTATTAAAATATCCGCAATGACCATCCTAATAACTACATCCAGTTTCAAAGTTATACCTCAAATCGCACCCGAATAGCGTTAAAATTAGGCCAAAACAAGCTAAGCCTTGGTTAAATTAAAATTAAGTCTAGTAAAATATCCGCAATGACCATCCTAATAACTACATCCAGTTTCAAAGTTATATCTCAAATCGCACTCGAATAGCGTTAAAATTAGGCCAAAACAAGCTAAGCCTTGGTTAAATTAAAATTAAGTCTATTAAAATATCCGCAATGACCATCCTAATAACTACATCCAGTTTCAAAGTTATATCTCAAATCGCACCCGAATAGCGTTAAAATTAGTCCAAAACAAGCTAAGCCTTGGTTAAATTAAAATTAAGTCTATTAAAATATCCGCAATGACCATCCTAATAACTACATCCAGTTTCAAAGTTATATCTCAAATCGCACTCGAATAGCGTTAAAATTAGGCCAAAACAAGCTAAGCCTTGGTTAAATTAAAATTAAGTCTATTAAAATATCCGCAATGACCATCCTAATAACTACATCCAGTTTCAAAGTTATACCTCAAATCGCACCCGAATAGCGTTAAAATTAGGCCAAAACAAGCTAAGCCTTGGTTAAATTAAAATTAAGTCTAGTAAAATATCCGCAATGACCATCCTAATAACTACATCCAGTTTCAAAGTTATATCTCAAATCGCACTCGAATAGCGTTAAAATTAGGCCAAAACAAGCTAAGCCTTGGTTAAATTACAATTAAGTCTGGTAAAATATCAGCAATGACCACCCTAATAACTACATCCAGTTTCAAAGTGATATCTCAAATCGCACTCGAATAGCGTTAAAATTAGGCCAAAACAAGCTAAGCCTTGGTTAAATTAAAATTAAGTCTATTAAAATATCCGCAATGACCATCCTAATAACTACATCCAGTTTCAAAGTTATATCTCAAATCGCACCCGAATAGCGTTAAAATTAGGCCAAAACAAGCTAAGCCTTGGTTAAATTAAAATTAAGTCTTAAAATATCCGCAATGACCATTCTAATAACTACATCCAGTTTCAAAGTTATATCTCAAATCGCACCCGAATAGCGTTAAAATTAGGCCAAAATAAGCTAAGCCTTGGTTAAATTAAAATTAAGTCTATTAAAATTTCCGCAATACCCATCCTAATAACTACATCCAGTTACAAAGTGATATCTCAAATCGCACTCGAATAGCGTTAAAATTAGGCCAAAACAAGCTAAGCCTTGGTTAAATTAAAATTAAGTCTATTAAAATATCCGCAATGACCATCCTAATAACTACATCCAGTTTCAAAGTTATACCTCAAATCGCACCCGAATAGCGTTAAAATTAGGCCAAAACAAGCTAAGCCTTGGTTAAATTAAAATTAAGTCTAGTAAAATATCCGCAATGACCATCCTAATAACTACATCCAGTTTCAAAGTTATATCTCAAATCGCACTCGAATAGCGTTAAAATTAGGCCAAAACAAGCTAAGCCTTGGTTAAATTAAAATTAAGTCTATTAAAATATCCGCAATGACCATCCTAATAACTACATCCAGTTTCAAAGTTATATCTCAAATCGCACCCGAATAGCGTTAAAATTAGTCCAAAACAAGCTAAGCCTTGGTTAAATTAAAATTAAGTCTATTAAAATATCCGCAATGACCATCCTAATAACTACATCCAGTTTCAAAGTTATATCTCAAATCGCACTCGAATAGCGTTAAAATTAGGCCAAAACAAGCTAAGCCTTGGTTAAATTAAAATTAAGTCTATTAAAATATCCGCAATGACCATCCTAATAACTACATCCAGTTTCAAAGTTATACCTCAAATCGCACCCGAATAGCGTTAAAATTAGGCCAAAACAAGCTAAGCCTTGGTTAAATTAAAATTAAGTCTAGTAAAATATCCGCAATGACCATCCTAATAACTACATCCAGTTTCAAAGTTATATCTCAAATCGCACTCGAATAGCGTTAAAATTAGGCCAAAACAAGCTAAGCCTTGGTTAAATTACAATTAAGTCTGGTAAAATATCAGCAATGACCACCCTAATAACTACATCCAGTTTCAAAGTGATATCTCAAATCGCACTCGAATAGCGTTAAAATTAGGCCAAAACAAGCTAAGCCTTGGTTAAATTAAAATTAAGTCTATTAAAATATCCGCAATGACCATCCTAATAACTACATCCAGTTTCAAAGTTATATCTCGAATCGCACCCGAATAGCGTTAAAATTAGGCCAAAACAAGCTAAGCCTTGGTTAAATTAAAATTAAGTCTAGTAAAATATCCGCAATGACCATCCTAATAACTACATCCAGTTTCAAAGTGATATCTCAAATCGCACTCGAATAGCGTTAAAATTAGGCCAAAACAAGCTAAGCCTTGGTTAAATTAAAATTAAGTCTATTAAAATATCCGCAATGACCATCCTAATAACTACATCCAGTTTCAAAGTTATATCTCAAATCGCACCCGAATAGCGTTAAAATTAGGCCAAAACAAGCTAAGCCTTGGTTAAATTAAAATTAAGTCTATTAAAATATCCGCAATGACCATTCTAATAACTACATCCAGTTTCAAAGTTATATCTCAAATCGCACCCGAATAGCGTTAAAATTAGGCCAAAATAAGCTAAGCCTTGATTAAATTAAAATTAAGTCTATTAAAATTTCCGCAATACCCATCCTAATAACTACATCCAGTTTCAAAGTGATATCTCAAATCGCACTCGAATAGCGTTAAAATTAGGCCAAAACAAGCTAAGCCTTGGTTAAATTAAAATTAAGTCTATTAAAATATCCGCAATGACCATCCTAATAACTACATCCAGTTTCAAAGTTATACCTCAAATCGCACCCGAATAGCGTTAAAATTAGGCCAAAACAAGCTAAGCCTTGGTTAAATTAAAATTAAGTCTAGTAAAATATCCGCAATGACCATCCTAATAACTACATCCAGTTTCAAAGTTATATCTCAAATCGCACTCGAATAGCGTTAAAATTAGGCCAAAACAAGCTAAGCCTTGGTTAAATTAAAATTAAGTCTATTAAAATATCCGCAATGACCATCCTAATAACTACATCCAGTTTCAAAGTTATATCTCGAATCGCACCCGAATAGCGTTAAAATTAGGCCAAAACAAGCTAAGCCTTGGTTAAATTAAAATTAAGTCTAGTAAAATATCCGCAATGACCATCCTAATAACTACATCCAGTTTCAAAGTGATATCTCAAATCGCACTCGAATAGCGTTAAAATTAGGCCAAAACAAGCTAAGCCTTGGTTAAATTAAAATTAAGTCTATTAAAATATCCGCAATGACCATCCTAATAACTACATCCAGTTTCAAAGTTATATCTCAAATCGCACCCGAATAGCGTTAAAATTAGGCCAAAACAAGCTAAGCCTTGGTTAAATTAAAATTAAGTCTATTAAAATATCCGCAATGACCATTCTAATAACTACATCCAGTTTCAAAGTTATATCTCAAATCGCACCCGAATAGCGTTAAAATTAGGCCAAAATAAGCTAAGCCTTGATTAAATTAAAATTAAGTCTATTAAAATTTCCGCAATACCCATCCTAATAACTACATCCAGTTTCAAAGTGATATCTCAAATCGCACTCGAATAGCGTTAAAATTAGGCCAAAACAAGCTAAGCCTTGGTTAAATTAAAATTAAGTCTATTAAAATATCCGCAATGACCATCCTAATAACTACATCCAGTTTCAAAGTTATACCTCAAATCGCACCCGAATAGCGTTAAAATTAGGCCAAAACAAGCTAAGCCTTGGTTAAATTAAAATTAAGTCTAGTAAAATATCCGCAATGACCATCCTAATAACTACATCCAGTTTCAAAGTTATATCTCAAATCGCACTCGAATAGCGTTAAAATTAGGCCAAAACAAGCTAAGCCTTGGTTAAATTAAAATTAAGTCTATTAAAATATCCGCAATGACCATCCTAATAACTACATCCAGTTTCAAAGTTATATCTCGAATCGCACCCGAATAGCGTTAAAATTAGGCCAAAACAAGCTAAGCCTTGGTTAAATTAAAATTAAGTCTAGTAAAATATCCGCAATGACCATCCTAATAACTACATCCAGTTTCAAAGTGATATCTCAAATCGCACTCGAATAGCGTTAAAATTAGGCCAAAACAAGCTAAGCCTTGGTTAAATTAAAATTAAGTCTATTAAAATATCCGCAATGACCATCCTAATAACTACATCCAGTTTCAAAGTTATATCTCAAATCGCACCCGAATAGCGTTAAAATTAGGCCAAAACAAGCTAAGCCTTGGTTAAATTAAAATTAAGTCTATTAAAATATCCGCAATGACCATTCTAATAACTACATCCAGTTTCAAAGTTATATCTCAAATCGCACCCGAATAGCGTTAAAATTAGGCCAAAATAAGCTAAGCCTTGGTTAAATTAAAATTAAGTCTATTAAAATTTCCGCAATACCCATCCTAATAACTACATCCAGTTACAAAGTGATATCTCAAATCGCACTCGAATAGCGTTAAAATTAGGCCAAAACAAGCTAAGCCTTGGTTAAATTAAAATTAAGTCTATTAAAATATCCGCAATGACCATCCTAATAACTACATCCAGTTTCAAAGTTATACCTCAAATCGCACCCGAATAGCGTTAAAATTAGGCCAAAACAAGCTAAGCCTTGGTTAAATTAAAATTAAGTCTAGTAAAATATCCGCAATGACCATCCTAATAACTACATCCAGTTTCAAAGTTATATCTCAAATCGCACTCGAATAGCGTTAAAATTAGGCCAAAACAAGCTAAGCCTTGGTTAAATTAAAATTAAGTCTATTAAAATATCCGCAATGACCATCCTAATAACTACATCCAGTTTCAAAGTTATATCTCAAATCGCACCCGAATAGCGTTAAAATTAGTCCAAAACAAGCTAAGCCTTGGTTAAATTAAAATTAAGTCTATTAAAATATCCGCAATGACCATCCTAATAACTACATCCAGTTTCAAAGTTATATCTCAAATCGCACTCGAATAGCGTTAAAATTAGGCCAAAACAAGCTAAGCCTTGGTTAAATTAAAATTAAGTCTATTAAAATATCCGCAATGACCATCCTAATAACTACATCCAGTTTCAAAGTTATACCTCAAATCGCACCCGAATAGCGTTAAAATTAGGCCAAAACAAGCTAAGCCTTGGTTAAATTAAAATTAAGTCTAGTAAAATATCCGCAATGACCATCCTAATAACTACATCCAGTTTCAAAGTTATATCTCAAATCGCACTCGAATAGCGTTAAAATTAGGCCAAAACAAGCTAAGCCTTGGTTAAATTACAATTAAGTCTGGTAAAATATCAGCAATGACCACCCTAATAACTACATCCAGTTTCAAAGTGATATCTCAAATCGCACTCGAATAGCGTTAAAATTAGGCCAAAACAAGCTAAGCCTTGGTTAAATTAAAATTAAGTCTATTAAAATATCCGCAATGACCATCCTAATAACTACATCCAGTTTCAAAGTTATATCTCGAATCGCACCCGAATAGCGTTAAAATTAGGCCAAAACAAGCTAAGCCTTGGTTAAATTAAAATTAAGTCTAGTAAAATATCCGCAATGACCATCCTAATAACTACATCCAGTTTCAAAGTGATATCTCAAATCGCACTCGAATAGCGTTAAAATTAGGCCAAAACAAGCTAAGCCTTGGTTAAATTAAAATTAAGTCTATTAAAATATCCGCAATGACCATCCTAATAACTACATCCAGTTTCAAAGTTATATCTCAAATCGCACCCGAATAGCGTTAAAATTAGGCCAAAACAAGCTAAGCCTTGGTTAAATTAAAATTAAGTCTATTAAAATATCCGCAATGACCATTCTAATAACTACATCCAGTTTCAAAGTTATATCTCAAATCGCACCCGAATAGCGTTAAAATTAGGCCAAAATAAGCTAAGCCTTGGTTAAATTAAAATTAAGTCTATTAAAATTTCCGCAATACCCATCCTAATAACTACATCCAGTTTCAAAGTGATATCTCAAATCGCACTCGAATAGCGTTAAAATTAGGCCAAAACAAGCTAAGCCTTGGTTAAATTAAAATTAAGTCTATTAAAATATCCGCAATGACCATCCTAATAACTACATCCAGTTTCAAAGTTATACCTCAAATCGCACCCGAATAGCGTTAAAATTAGGCCAAAACAAGCTAAGCCTTGGTTAAATTAAAATTAAGTCTAGTAAAATATCCGCAATGACCATCCTAATAACTACATCCAGTTTCAAAGTTATATCTCAAATCGCACCCGAATAGCGTTAAAATTAGTCCAAAACAAGCTAAGCCTTGGTTAAATTAAAATTAAGTCTATTAAAATATCCGCAATGACCATCCTAATAACTACATCCAGTTTCAAAGTTATATCTCAAATCGCACCCGAATAGCGTTAAAATTAGGCCAAAACAAGCTAAGCCTTGGTTAAATTAAAATTAAGTCTATTAAAATATCCGCAATGACCATCCTAATAACTACATCCAGTTTCAAAGTGATATCTCAAATCGCACCCGAATAGCTTTGGCCATACACGGCTCCGTTAAGTAAGTGCCAAACTTATTTGTTATTTGAGGCCATACGCGGCTTCGATAAGTAAGTGTCACACTTATTTGTTACTTGAGGCCATACGCGGCTTCGATAAGTAAGTGTCACACTTATTTGTTACTTCTGCCCATACGCGGCTTCGATAAGCAAGTGTCACACTTATTTGTTACTTCTGCCCATACGCGGCCTCGATAAGCAAGTGTCACACTTATTTGTTACTTCTGCCCATACGCGGCTTCGATAAGCAAGTGTCACACTTATTTGTTCATTCTGGCCATACGCGGCTTCGATACGTAAATCACGCACTCTAAGTGTCACACTTATTTGTTTCTTCTGGCCATACGCGGCTTCGATACGTAAATCACGCACTCTGCGTAAGGCAAATACGAACGTCAGCGGGAATGTGGTTTATGCGGCGCCCAAGGGCCCCTAATTTTTCTAGGGCACCGAAACCTGGCAAACCATTAGAGCTAAAGTAAATACGTAATTTAAAAAAGAAATTAAATTTTTAAGTCACTCAGTTGGGTAATAATCAGCGTGCGTAAATCAACGGCCACAATCGGAAAAGTGGGGCTTTTGCGCCCCCTATTTCCACGACAGAGCTGAAACATGCGCACATTGTAGAGGTATAGCGGTTATATAGATTAAAACTTAAACGGAATTTAAAAGTCAATCGTATCCAAAATTACAAGACTGCGTATTTTTAAAATAAGACTGCGTTTTTTTTTTAAAATTGCCTAAGGGGGGTCGGATAGAAGGGGCTGGCAAAGCGCCGCTAACTAAATTTAACCCGTGAAACTTGGTTGTGCAGATAGTGGCAACCATATTAAGCATTCTTAGAAAAAACGGTGGGGTTATGTCACCCCGTTCAAAAGATATGGAAGATGTTGCAAATGTGGACGACGACGACGACGACGACGACGACGACGACGACGACACTTCACAACATTCTAACGAAAACAATAGTCCCACTCTATATATACATATAGATGTGGAACTAAAAATAGGAACTGTGGTCACCGAAATGGCTGCTCCGTACAGGCGTAAAAACAATTCACTTCTTTCTTAAGCTGAAATTAGAAACCACGAAATATTGTTCTCTCTCAGCTAGCCAGCAATTTTAATTAATAGCAATGTTAACTACGTTCTCATATGCCTCACTCCCTTCAATTTTTCAAGGGCGTTTCTATATTATTCTCTCGTTGATTCTCAACGGGGAGCCCAATTTTGGTTATTTTTAGTTGATTAGATAATGAGATATTATGTCATCGTGAGCTCAAGGATAGTTTCGCGAAAATACAGCTTCGTTAGCAAAGGGGGAAGTTCGTTTAAAAACGTCCAAACTAATTAACTACATAATTTAAAATTGACAAGACCATACTTCGTACGTGAAAAGCAGTTTTACTTTTACTAGGGTTGCGTCAAGTAATTAAGAACGTTTACTTACTTTAAGAACAAGGTTTGGTACGAAAAATCTTAAAGCGAGAACACTTCAAAATCATGACAATTTGACGCAGTCAAACGTACCCGTTTATAATCTGAAAAGCTAAGTCTTGGATATTTTTAAACAACAAATTAACATGGGTTAATTTTAAAACAAAATAAGCACATACCAGCGTTGGGAAAAAAAGGTTTAAAAAAAATAAAAAATCCCCGTTCTTTTTGGTTTAAATCAGGTTTTATTAAACACTGCTTTATTTTACTTTTAATCTATTTTTCACTTTTGTTTAATCGTTCATACATATTACCAAACAAATTAAAATTATATTATTACAAATCTCACGTGACCAGAACGAAGTTTTAGTTTTGGTTTCGTTTTGGATTTTGTATACAGGGTCTTTTTTTTTGCTCGGAAAAGTGTTTTTTTTCAAAAACTATTTATAGTACCGATTTCAAATTTGGAAGGTCAATTCTCTATACCGGGGGACATCAGTTTGAGAAATTTGAGCGTTTTCGGTAATGTTTTTCACCAATTTTGAAAAATTATTTTTCGACCACTAGGTGCGAGATAAAAAATTTCTATTATAAAGTTGTAGGCCGTCATCGAAAACCCTTAAAAATTGTTCACTCGACGAAAAACAATTTATTTATCAGTGAAAATTCGAGCTTGAAAAATTTACAAGTTGGTGAAGCCAAATTACGATTGTTTGAAACGATAATTGAAACCGAATTACCTAATCCAGTTGAAACTTTGGTTAAAAAAACGACCGGATTTAAAAAACACGAGGCTATAGGTCAATCCTAAACATGCATTGGGTATTTAAAGGAAAACTTTGGGAGATTATTATCAGTGTTTGATAATATTTCGAACAATGCCTCGTTATTCAATAGCTGAGCGTACCGAGATAGTTGCCATTTACTATGGAGAAGCAGCGCAAAACCTTAGAAGAGTGACTGAAATCTTCGCAGAAAGACATCCAAATGGAGCACCATCTGTAAATACAGTAAGACGAGCAATTCACGATTTCAATCAATTTGGTAACTTGCAACCTAGGTTTCGCGGATTGGGTCAACCGGATTTAGACTTCGAGAACAATGTACTCGCGTACTTTGTGGCATATCCTCGTCACAGTTGCGCTAACGCCGCTGCTGATTTGGGTTGTTCTGCAAATCGTGTGTGGAAAATTCTTCGTAAGAATCGCTATCACCCATACAGAGCTACGCTCCACCAAGGACTAATTGACGGAGACCATCAAAGACGTTATGAATTTAGCAACTGGTTACTAAATGCTGTCCAAGAAGATAGACAATTTTTGCGCCATGTTTTGTTCTCCGACGAAGCGTCATTTTCTAGAGATGGACCCTTTAATCATCAAAACAGCCATCTTTGGTCTGACATCAACCCACATTGGGGTTTTGAATATCATCACCAGGTTCAATTTGAACGGGTCAATGTTTGGGTTGGACTTGTTGGAAACCGTTTGATTGGTCCCTTTTTCCTGCCGACGAACCTCAACGGCCAAAGGTATTTACATTTTCTACAGAACGAACTGAGTGACGCAATCGACGACCTTCCATTGGCTGAAAGACGTCAGTTGTGGTTTCAGCAAGATGGCGCCCCTCCGCATTTTTCCCGGCAAGTAACTGAGCACCTCAACAACGAGTTTCCTGAAAGGTGGATAGGGAGAAATGGTCCAGTGCATTGGCCAGCAAGGTCACCTGACCTAACACCGCTGGATTATTTTCTCTGGGGATTCGTTAAAGCAAAGGTATACGCCACGCCCATTGAAACTAGGGAGGAACTCATTAGACGAATAATCAGTGCTTGCCGAGACGTCACACCAGAAATGGTAGAGAAAGCGTTTGAGAACTGAATTGTCCGCGCACAAACCTGTGTTGCAGCCAATGGTGATATTATTGAAAATGTTTTGTAAAAATTTATGTGAATAAAATATCTGCATTTAAAAACCAAACGTGTACATTTTTTCAAGTGTGAAAACTCTACTACGTTTGTATTAGACTTGTTCCCTTTTCAATTATCGTTTCAAACAATCGTAATTTGGCTTCACCAACTTGTAAATTTTTCAAGCTCGAATTTTCACTGATAAATAAGTTGTTTTTCGTCGAGTGAACAATTTTTAAGGGTTTTCGATGACGGCCTACAACTTTATAATAGAATTTTTTTATCTCGCACCTAGTGGTCGAAAAATAATTTTTCAAAATTGGTGAAAAACATTACCGAAAACGCTCAAATTTCTCAAACTGATGTCCCCCGGTATAGACAATTGACCTTCCAAATTGGAAATCGGTACTATAAATAGTTTTTGAAAAAAAACACTTTTCCGAGCAAAAAAAAGACCCTGTATAGGAAAAGGATTTTTATCGAAAAACAGTAGATAAAATAAAGTAAATTTCGGATGAAGAAGGGTACACGACGACGGAATGTTTTCGGGTTATACTACATGAGAAAACCTAAGGAATTTATATGAAGGTATTGAAAATTTAGGAAATGTAGTCACCTTGTAAATGTTTTAGAAATGAAATCATTTCGGTAAGAAAATGTACACACATTTTGGAATAATTTTTAATTAATTAAAAAAAACAAATTATATGGGGCTCATAAACGTTTATCGGTTAATTTAAAACAGTTTATATTAAAAAGATTATGTTTTACCAAGAGTGTATATACTTATTCTTAGAGATAGTGATTTTTCTAAAATTAGTCACCATTGATCACTTTTTTAGGATTTTTGCGCTTTTAATATTATTTAGAAAATGTCAAGGTTTAAAAGTTCAAAAATTCAGATATTTATTCTTATCACATTTGGACTAGTTTTATTGAATGCCACTTAAAAATAGATACTTGGAGTTACTATTTTAGAGTTTCATGGGTTATGAAATGACCTGTAATAAGAATAAAACACTGAATTTAGGTTACCCTGGGAAAACTAAAGCCCATTGCAACTTTTCCCTTTGGCAATTTTCATACTACCATAAGGTCTACCTAACCCCCGAGTTTCAACCAAATCGGTGATAACCACCTCGGGTAGTCTCCTTGTTAGAAATTTTTGGCGAATTGGAAACTTCAAAGCATTACTTTAGTCGGAAAGAAAAACCTAGGCTAGTACCAATTCCGCGGCACATTGAGTTTTTAGTATAAATACTTAACAAAACCGTTAAAGTTAACGTAAGGGGTAAAGGCTACGACCCTCAATTCCGTAGACACCCGTCAAGTTAATGCGTCGATCGCAGCGGGAAACTTAACGTAGCAGAACGACCCGAAAGCAAAAAAAGAATTTGAGCGGAATGCAATGAGACTTTACAATGAATTGTCGCGCTGGAGCATTGCTCAATTTTAGACCTTTTTCCGCAGGAAAGTGCCACAAACAGGGGACGGGATCCGGGAGTGAGAGAAAGTATAAAGAAACGGCTGGGGTGGTTTTATTCTTTATTTCGGGCTAAGAAGGGCTTTAGCGCCGTGATAATGGCCGTGGAAGGTTTGGAAAAGAGGGAGAGCATTTCGAATGGCTTGAGTAACGAAAAAAGACCCCCTATTTCTATAAAAAAGGCGGCCACTATTTTACAATGGGTGGAGGGGCTTTTAAAGAATAATACACGTAACTTTTCCAAAAGGGTCACCCTCTTTACTAACGTTTATTCTTACACTGATTTCTAAGACACCGGTAAAAACAAGACTGTACAAGGACTAATGCACGTTTCACCTTTAGTCGGAGAGGGATCATCAGCTACACGGCAGTTCTTGTCGGATTGTAGCTGTTTTTACCTAATTTCTATTATTATTTTAAGTTATTGAGTTATTACCTGAGTTATCGCGGGATTGTAGGTGTTGTTACCTGAGTTCTAGTGTTATGAAGGTGTTATTACCTGAATTATCGTGTTATTTTAGGTTCTATTACCTGAGTTATCGTGTTATTGTAGGTGTCATTACCTGAATTATCGTGTTATGAAGGTGTTATTACCTGAATTATCGTGTTATTTTAGGTGCTATTACCTGAGTTATCGTGTTATTGTAGGTGTCATTACCTGAACAATCGTGTTATTGAGGTGTTATTACCTGAATTATCGTGTTATTTTAGGTGCTATTACCTGAGTTATCGTGTTATTTTAGGTGTTATTACTTGAGTTATCGTGTTATTGTAGGTGTCATTACCTGAGTTATCGTGTTATTGAGGTGTTATTACCTGAATTATCGTGTTATTGAGGTGTTATTACCTGAATTATCGTGTTATTGAGGTGTTATTACCTGAATTATCGTGTTATTGTAGTTGTCATTAGCTGAGTTATCGTGTTATTGAGGTGTTATTACCTGAATTATCGTGTTATTTTAGGTGCTATTACCTGAGTTATCGTGTTATTGTAGTTGTCATTAGCTGAGTTATCGTGTTATTGAGGTGTTATTACCTGAATTATCGTGTTATTTTAGGTGCTATTACCTGAGTTATCGTGTTATTGTAGGTGTCATTACCTGAGCTATCGTGTTATGAAGGTGTTATTACCTGAATTATCGTGTTATTTTAGGTTCTATTACCTGAGTTATCGTGTTATTGTAGGTGTCATTACCTGAACAATCGTGTTATTGAGGTGTTATTACCTGAATTATCGTGTTATTTTAGGTGCTATTACTTGAGTTATCGTGTTATTGTAGGTGTCATTACCTGAGTTATCGTGTTATGGAGGTGTTATTACCTGAGTTATCAAGTTATGAAGGTGTTATTACCTGAGTTATAGTGTTATTGTAGGTGTTATTACCTGAATTATCGTGTTATGAAGGTGCTATTACCTGAATTATCGTGTTATGAAGGTGCTATTACCTGAATTATCGTGTTATTTTAGGTGCTATTACCTGAGTTATCGTGTTATTAAGGTGTTATTACCTGAATTATCGTGTTATTTTAGGTGCTATTACCTGAGTTATCGTGTTATTTTAGGTGTTATTACTTGAGTTATCGTGTTATTGTAGGTGTCATTACCTGAGTTATCGTGTTATTGAGGTGTTATTACCTGAATTATCGTGTTATTTTAGGTGCTATTACCTGAGTTATCGTGTTATTGTAGGTGTCATTACCTGAGTTATCGTGTTATTGTAGGTGTTATTACCTGAATTATCGTGTTATTGAGGTCTTATTACCTGAATTATCGTGTTATTTTAGGTGCTATTACCTGAGTTATCGTGTTATTTAAGGTGCTATTACCTGAGTTATCGTGTTATTGTAGGTGTCATTACCTGAGTTAGCGTGTTATTGTAGGTGTCACTACCTGAGTTATCGTGTTATTGAGGTCTTATTACCTGAATTATCGTGTTATTTTAGGTGCTATTACCTGAGTTATCGTGTTATTTTAGGTGTTATTACTTGAGTTATCGTGTTATTGTAGGTGCTATTACCTGAGTTATCGTGTTATTGTAGGTGTCACTACCTGAGTTATCGTGTTATTGAGGTCTTATTACCTGAATTATCGTGTTATTTTAGGTGCTATTACCTGAGTTATCGTGTTATTTTAGGTGTTATTACTTGAGTTATCGTGTTATGAAGGTGTTATTACCTGAGTTCTAGTGTTATTGTAGGTGTCATTACCTGAGTTATCGTGTTATTATAGGTGTCATTACCTGAGTTATCATGTTATTGTACACTCTTAAAAAAAGGGTGTTTTAATGGTATATTAAGGGTGTAATATCTGTAAAAAACACTCTTTAATGTTCATTTAAACGCCCTAAAGGGATTTTTATTGTCCCAAATTAAATACTTGAAAAGGTGTATAAAGGGTGTCATATTACCCCGTAAATAAGGTGAATTAACACCTCGTAAGGGTGTAGCTCCCTTAAGGCCGTAGTTTATAGAACCTTAAAGGGAGTAGTTAAAAATTTAAAGGGAGTATTATCGAACCCTTAAGGGAGTATTGTAGAGCCCTGAAGGGGCTAGTGTAACACCCTGAAGGGAGTCGTTTGGTACCCTAAAAGGAGAGGTCTTGTACCCTAGAGGGAGTAGATAATAACCCTGAAGGGAATAGTTTTATACCACAAACTGTTAACAAAGGAACCAAAACGGAGGACATAAGCACCCCAAAGAGTGTAAATAAACACCCTAGCAGGAAAACTGCTTTTAAAGGTGTAGAATAACATCCTTTATAAACCTGTTAAGGTGTTAAATATGGGACAAGAAAAAACCCTTAAAGGTTTGAAAATACACCCTTTTTTAAGAGTGTAGGTGTTATTACCTGAAGTATCGTGTTATTAAGGTGTTATTACCTGAAGTATCGTGTTATTGTAGGTGTCATTACCTGAGTTATCGTGTTATGAAGGTGTTATTACCTGAGTTATCGTGATATTAAGGTGTTATTACCTGAATTATTATGTTATTTTAGGTGCTATTACCTGAGTTCTAGTGTTAATACTTGAGTTATCGTGTTATTGTAGGTGTCATTACCTGAGTTATCGTGTTATTTTAGGTGTTATTACCTGAGTTATCGTGATATTAAGGTGTTATTACCTGAATTATTATGTTATTTTAGGTGCTATTACCTGATTTCTAGTGTTATTGTAGGTGTCATTACCTGAGTTATCGTGTTATTACTTGAGTTATCGTGTTATTGTAGGTGTCATTACCTGAGTTATCGTGTTATGAAGGTGTTATTACCTGAGTTATCGTGATATTAAGGTGTTATTACCTGAATTATTATGTTATTTTAGGTGCTATTACCTGAGTTCTAGTGTTAATACTTGAGTTATCGTGTTATTGTAGGTGTCATTACCTGAGTTATCGTGTTATTTTAGGTGTTATTACCTGAGTTATCGTGATATTAAGGTGTTATTACCTGAATTATTATGTTATTTTAGGTGCTATTACCTGATTTCTAGTGTTATTGTAGGTGTCATTACCTGAGTTATCGTGTTATTACTTGAGTTATCGTGTTATTGTAGGTGTCATTACCTGAGTTATCGTGTTATTTTAGGTGTTATTACCTGAGTTATCGTGATATTAAGGTGTTATTACCTGAATTATTATGTTATTTTAGGTGCTATTACCTGATTTCTAGTGTTATTGTAGGTGTCATTACCTGAGTTATCGTGTTATTACTTGAGTTATCGTGTTATTGTAGGTGTCATTACCTGAGTTATCGTGTTATTGTAGGTGTCATTACCTGAGTTATCGTGTTATGAAGGTGTTATTACCTGAGTTATCGTGTTATTGTAGGTGTCATTACCTGAGTTATCGTGTTATTATAGGTGTAATTACCTGAGTTATCATGTTATTGTACACTCTTAAAAAAAGGGTGTTTTAATGGTATATTAAGGGTGTAATATCTGTAAAAAACACTCTTTAATGTTCATTTAAACGCCCTAAAGGGATTTTTATTGTCCCAAATTAAATACTTGAAAAGGTGTATAAAGGGTGTCATATTACCCCGTAAATAAGGTGAATTAACACCTCGTAAGGGTGTAGCTCCCTTAAGGCCGTAGTTTATAGAACCTTAAAGGGAGTAGTTAAAAATTTAAAGGGAGTATTATCGAACCCTTAAGGGAGTATTATCGAACCCTTAAGGGAGTATTATCGAACCCTTAAGGGAGTATTATCGAACCCTTTAGGGAGTATTGTAGAGCCCTGAAGGGGCTAGTGTAACACCCTGAAGGGAGTCGTTTGGTACCCTAAAAGGAGAGGTCTTGTACCCTAGAGGGAGTAGATAATAACCCTGAAGGGAATAGTTTTATACCACAAACTGTTAACAAAGGAACCAAAACGGAGGACATAAGCACCCCAAAGAGTGTAAATAAACACCCTAGCAGGAAAACTGCTTTTAAAGGTGTAGAATAACATCCTTTATAAACCTGATAAGGTGTTAAATATGGGACAAGAAAAAACCCTTAAAGGTTTGAAAATACACCCTTTTTTAAGAGTGTAGGTGTTATTACCTGAAGTATCGTGTTATTAAGGTGTTATTACCTGAAGTATCGTGTTATTAAGGTGTTATTACCTGAAGTATCGTGTTATTGTAGGTGTCATTACCTGAGTTATCGTGTTATTACTTGAGTTATCGTGTTATTGTAGGTGTCATTACCTGAGTTATCGTGTTATGAAGGTGTTATTACCTGAGTTATCGTGATATTAAGGTGTTATTACCTGAATTATTATGTTATTTTAGGTGCTATTACCTGAGTTCTAGTGTTAATACTTGAGTTATCGTGTTATTGTAGGTGTCATTACCTGAGTTATCGTGTTATTTTAGGTGTTATTACCTGAGTTATCGTGATATTAAGGTGTTATTACCTGAATTATTATGTTATTTTAGGTGCTATTACCTGATTTCTAGTGTTATTGTAGGTGTCATTACCTGAGTTATCGTGTTATTACTTGAGTTATCGTGTTATTGTAGGTGTCATTACCTGAGTTATCGTGTTATGAAGGTGTTACTACCTGAGTTATCGTGATATTAAGGTGTTATTACCTGAATTATCGTGTTATTTTAGGTGTCATTACCTGAATTATCGTGTTATTTTAGGTGTCATTACCTGAGTTATCGTGTTATTAAGGTGTTACTACCTGAATTATCATGTTATTAAGGTGCTATTACCTGAGTTATCGTGTTATTTTAGGTGCTATTACCTGAGTTATCGTGTTATTGTAGGTGTCATTACCTGAGTTATCGTGTTATGAAGGTGTTATTACCTGAATTATCGTGTTATTTTAGGTGCTATTACCTGAGTTATCGTGTTATTGTAGGGGTCATAACCTGAGTTATCGTGTTATGAAGGTGTTATTACCTGAATTATCGTGTTATTTTAGGTGCTATTACCTGAGTTATCGTGTTATTGTAGGTGTCATTACCTGAGTGATCGTGTTATTAAGGTGTTATTACCTGAGTTCTCGCGGGATTGTACAAGTGATTACCTAAGTTATTGTGTTATTGTTGGTGTTATTTCGACGTTATAGGTTTGAAAAAGTATTATTTAATAACACCAACAACGTTGAAAGGAAAACAGCCCGAAAACAATCTTTGGCGGGTGTTAATTGTACCGCTGGCACAATTTCAACTGAACGATAACCTTAATTCAGTTGATCGGCATTACAATGCGTAGCAGGGGCATAGGAACGTTTTTGAAATGGGGGGTACCTTGTGAGCGAAATATTGTGGACAAAATTTGTAAATTTTACTTCAATTTGACCAAAAATCGAAAGTTGCATTTGAATTCGCTCTTACTTTGTTGTGAAATGTTTTAAACAACAAATTTATCTTTATCATAATGGTTGTAAAAATAAATTCCCAATATTTCAGGTAGGTACAAACACAGGCGTTGTCCCCTGGTAGAACATTTAGCAGGCCGGGGACATTGCCCCCTTGTCCCCCTGGTTACTAGAGTGTGGTGGTAAGCCCTTCATGCCACGCGAGCCACCAACTAACTACACTAACTATTACCGTTAACCTCAACAAGTTTATTATCCCATCATACTCTCTTGGGGCCCACGTGAACAATGTTACCTAAATGTCACTTTTTTAGAATAAAGTGGCATATATGGCAAAAAGTGGACAATATAAGTGACAAATAATCAGTAAATGTATCTAAATGATGTAAATATTATCATTCAGATATGTAGCATGACTTACATGTAAGATAATGATTAAGATTTTCACAAAATAACCATTAAAAACACCTAAAAGATATATAGCAGACGAATTCAAACTCAGAAAAAATCGTTGCAAAATAGGCAGAAGAAATAACTAGATTGGGCTATAATTGAGTTTCTAGGCCAAAACCTGGCAACTAATCCACAGTATGTCTAAAATAGCACAAATATATTTTTTCTTTGGTATGTTTTTTATTTTTATTAAAATTTATTATTTGCCACTAATATTAATCGGTTAGGCTAATACCCAAGGCATTACCTAATTCAGGTGGCCGGGTTACAACGCGAAGGAGGGTGGTGGAAAGCCCTGCAAACCACGCGAGCCAATGGCTCCCTACACTCACTATTACCGTTATTCTCTACAAGTTTTTATAGCAGGTGAAACTGAAGAGCTCGGGGGAAATCCCCTTAAACCAGTGGGGAGAGAACTTGCAAACTCAACGCGGAAGGAGTTGTCCCAAGTTTTGATCCAGGGCCACAAGCTAAGATCAAACGCGGCTCCTCTTGCTGCGAGGTGAAAGTGCTAACCACTCCGCCACCACACACACTGTAACTCAGGTAATAACACCTACAATCCCGCGATAACTCAATAACCTACAATTAGGTATTATTCGCCATGTCGGTACTTACCACTTTTTGCCACATTATTTGAATATACGGCGAGATACACAAACAACCCAATTCCATACGTTATCCGCCTATCTAGAGCAAGGCTCTCGGGTGGTACCTAAAATGGAAGTTCCTCCTCGTACCGGCGGCTACGTAAAAAGTATCAAGTTACGTTTTGAGGACGTTAAAGACAGTTGTGAAGACGGAGGGGTAGGAAAAAAAGGAGGGGTTCTTCTTTGACTTCAAATCCTTCTGTTCTTACGTCCTACTTTGCCTGATTTTTCTTTTCATTTCAACGTCGCAAAAAAGGGCCAAAAGCCTGGTCTGTTCATCTACATTTTTCAGGACGGTTTTAGGAATATATAAAAAAAAATAAAAAAAGCCGCTCATAAATTTCGCGAACAATAACTCTGGGGGTTGAAATATAATGAATTTTATATCAATGACCCATAAAGAAAACGCGCGGCGTTGACGATGATTAGGGCCTTTTCTCTAGATTTTTACGACGGCGCGCCTGTAAAAGTGTTCGTCACCGGCTACTTCGGTGTACAGGGAGAAGTTCATTTTACGGGGTTGGCACTATTAGCGCCATCTACATGTACAATATACGGATACACTGAAAAACAAAGGCGTTGCTAATGTGGTATAGATTTATATAGAGTTGTAAGTCGGAAAGTTACCAGCGGTATGGTTTTATATGGAGTTGTGAGTTGGAAAATTACCAGCCGTATGGTTTTCTATAGAGTTGTAAGTCGGAAAGTTACCAGCGGTATGGTTTTATATAGAGTTGTAAGTAGGAAAATTACCAGCGGCATGTTTTTATAAAGAGTTGTAAGTCGGAAAATTACCGAAGCCTTTTTTTCCGGAACCTTTTCCGAAAAAAAAAGGTTTTAATTCCATGATTAGCCTAATATTGTTCGCAAATTTAATTTGCGCGGCATTTTCGCCTCATTTTTTCGAATCCAAAAGTAAAAATAAAACTCTAAACTAGTCTAAAATAAAAACCCTTAAAAAGCAACAACTTTAGTTTTATACATTTTTATCTCCAAGAATGTACTTATTTCTACTTATGGATAATGACTATGGTAGAATTATCCTCCCTGCGCGAGAGGGGGGAAGGAAATCCGTCAACGGCGTGTACTTCAATCGCGTTGGAAGACGTCAATCTTAGGTAACCAATGAAATACCAAGCTGATTTCATTTTACTTACACGGACGGAGTTTACCCTCTGATCCAGGGCCGCCGAGAGCAGGCCCGGGCCCCGGTAAAATATGAATTCCGGGCCCGAAGTCAGTCGTTACTACTGGAAATAGCTATACTTTTTCGTATAGTGAAAATCGTTAGAAGTACACCTCGTCCGTTCAAACCCGGGGCTCCTAGCCCTGCATGGGCCCCGGTAATTCGTACCAGCTTCCTCCCCCTCTTGTCACGAAGAGGATTGGCTGAAACCCTAAAAATAGTCCTTATCCTTAAGTATAAATCTATAAATTCTTGAAGAAATATATTACACAGTCGCCATACTTATCTAACATTATGTTACTTATGTTAGCACCCATAGAAGTACCTTATTACGGGAACGATTCATCAGATGCTAGGCCGTGTGGACAACGTCAGGACACGAGAGATAAATAAAGTGTCGCGTTATTTTAAAAAATGTGTTCGATGGACTATATCAATTTTAAAGTTTTGGAAAATAACAAAAAACGCTTAAAAATAACAGTGGCCACGGACAGAGGGGACATTTTTCAGAGGAAGGCTTATCTTCATCAGCGCCGCTGGTTTGGACAGTCTACGAACCTGTCGTTGACAAGTATACGGAAGGTGAGCATTTTTTAACGCCACCGACAAAGAGTCTTTCGTTCTTTGACGTCTCTTCGGATGAAAACGCCAGCATAAAGTGGCAGATTTCAAAACAATATGAGAACATTCGACGTATTTGCCTTCCCCCTTTCGCCCCCACCCCAGGGCGCATTTATTTTCATTATGGAAACAACTTGGATCAGGATGCTACTTGGTTTTTGGACCAGGGTGCTATTTGGTTTTGAACTAGGATGCTACTTGGTTTTGAACTAGGATGCTACTTGGTTTTGAACCAGGATGCTACTTGGTTTTGAACTAGGATGCTACTTGGTTTTGGACCAGGTTGCTACTTGGTTTTGAACTAGGGTGCTACTTGGTTTTGAACTAGGGTGCTACTTGGTTTTGAACTAGGGTGCTACTTGGTTTTGAACTAGGGTGCTACTTGGTTTTGGATCAGGATGTAACCTGGTTTTTGAATCATGATGCTACCTGGTTTTTTAATCATGATGCTACTTGGTTTTGGATCATGATTCTACTTGGTTTTGGATCACGATGCTATTTGGTTTTGAACCAGAATGTTAGTTACTTGGTTTTGGATCAGGATGTTACTTGGTTTTGGAAACAAATATTGATAGGCTAATATACCGATTCTCATTTAATAAGGTAAAATATCCTTATACGGGAGTAACGCCATTAGAGGATGATTTTTAAAAAACCGATGTCGTACCAGATGGATCCACCAATCTACAGTAAGGCGTAGGAATTTTAAGTTATATAAAAAACCAACATAAAATTATTTATTTTTTCGTCTCTTTTTATGGATAGTAATTCTTAGTTCAAATTTTGTTTACGATTTTTACTTAAAATATCATTTAAAATACTGTATTTTTTTACTTAAAATATCATTTAAAATATCGTTTTTTACTTAAAATATCATTTAAAATACCGTTTTCTACTTAAAATATCATTTAAAATACTATTTTTTTTACTTAAATATCATTTAAAATATTGTATTATTTTACTTAAATATAATTTAAAATACTGTATTTTTTACTTAAATATAATTTAAAATACTGTATTTTTTTACTTAAAATATCTTTTAAAATACTGTATTTTTTACTTAAAATATCTTTTAAAATACTGTATTTATTTAGTTAAATTATCATTTAAAATACTGTATTTATTTACTTAAATTATCATTTAAAATACTGTATTTTTTACTTAAATTATCATTTAAAATACTGTATTTTTGTAATAAATCAGTGAGAACTTGTTCCTTTCCGCCAAAAAGTTTAAATTGTCGCCATCTAGTAGGAAAAAAAAACATTGCAATCTAACCTCTAATGACTACTCTTTAAACGTTTTTCTCTAACTAATTTGTGAAAGAAATTTAGCCTTGAAAACTCAACATCCAAAATTTAGGCATCATTTGCACGTTCTCCCTTTACGGTTCATAATAACGTGCTTAATTTCCCTAATAATTATTCTTCGATTAATTTACATCTGACATTACACAATTTAAGGTAAAGGGGGAACGTTTGGATATACACACTGTGCGTAAATAAGCGGCGTCTACACGCCTACGCGTTTCCAAGCGTGGGCTTAACCCCTCTAATATCAGATCTAAATGAATCGAAGGATATTCATTAGAGAAATTAAGCGCGTGATTATGAACCGTGAAGGGAGAACGTCTTGTTCAGATACTATGTTGAAAATTTCAAATCCTTTGGATTAAAACTACGACAGTTATTGGAATAATAACCAAATTCTAATTCTACGACAGTTATCATTGTACTCAGGTTTGAGGTCAAAATGTTTTCGACCCTTATAGCCTGCAGGGTTGTTCAAAATGCATTTTGAAAATGCAACATGCAAAATACCATTTTGCATTTTGAGTTAGAAAAAGTATTTTGCATTTTACATTTTGAGATTTTAGGAAACTATTTGGCATTTGGAATTTTGTGGGTTTGATATGTGGAAAAACATTTTCAAAATGCTACTTTTTTTTTACTCTGGTACCATCATCGCTACTCTTGTAGAGAAAGTTCGTCTGCTATTTACTCCCAAATAATTATAGATGGCGATACTCACATCAGTTTATCACTAACTCAGAAGCAGACACACATTCGTACAGTGCCACCGCTCTATTTCCTAAACTGGCTGCGAGGTTGCTTTTCAAATCTCTTCGTAATTATTATTAATTACTAATTAATAATTAAAATGAACTAGTTATTAATTAATAATAATTGAGTACAAACTAACTGTGCATTTTGTAAAAACATTTTGTATTTGGCATTTCATTTTGAGTTATCGAGAAAGTATTTTGAATTTTACATTTTGCATTTCTAGCTAGGGAGAAAGTATTTTGAATTTTACATTTTGCATTTTGAGCTATGGAGAGGGTATTTAGAATTTTACATTTTGCATTTTGAGTTATGGAGGGAGTATTTTGAATTTTACATTTTGCATTTGAGTTATGGAGAAGGTATTTTGAATTTTACATTTTGCATTTTGAGTTATGGAGAAAGTATTTTACATTTTGAGTTATGGAGAAAGTATTTGGCATTTTGAGTTATGGAGGGAGTATTTTGAATTTTACATTTTGCATTTCGAGTTATGGAGAAAGTATTTTGAATTTTACATTTTGCATTTCGAGTTAGGGAGAAAGTATTTTGAATTTTACATTTTGCATTTTGAGTTATGGAGAAAGTATTTTGAATTTTACATTTTGCATTTCGAGCTATGGAGAAAGTATTTTGAATTTTACATTTTGCATTTTGAGTTATGGAGGGAGTATTTTGAATTTTGCATTTAGAGTTATGGAGGGAGTATTTTGAATTTTACATTTTGCATTTGAGTTATGGAGAAAGTATTTTACATTTTGAGTTATGGAGAAAGTATTTTACATTTTGAGTTATGGAGAAAGTATTTTACATTTTGAGTTATGGAGAAAGTATTTTGAATTTTACATTTTGCATTTCGAGCTAGGGAGAAAGTATTTTGAATTTTACATTTTGCATTTTGAGTTATGGAGAAAGTATTTTGAATTTTACATTTTGCATTTTGAGTTATGAGAAAGTATTTTGAATTTTACATTTTGCATTTCGAGTTAGGGAGAAAGTATTTTGAATTTTACATATTGCATTTCGAGTTAGGGAGAAAGTATTTTGAATTTTACATTTTGCATTTTGAGTTATGGAGAAAGTATTTTGAATTTTACATTTTGCATTTTGAGTTATGGAGAAAGTATTTTGAATTTTACATTTTGCATTTCGAGTTAGGGAGAAAGTATTTTGAATTTTACATATTGCATTTCGAGTTAGGGAGAAAGTATTTTGAATTTTACATTTTGCATTTTGAGTTATGGAGAAAGTATTTTGAATTTTACATTTTGCATTTTGAGTTATGGAGAAAGTATTTTGAATTTTACATTTTGCATTTCGAGTTAGGGAGAAAGTATTTTGAATTTTACATATTGCATTTCGAGTTAGGGAGAAAGTATTTTGAATTTTACATTTTGCATTTTGAGTTATGGAGAAAGTATTTTGAATTTTACATTTTGCATTTTGAGTTATGGAGAAAGTATTTTGAATTTTACATTTTGCATTTCGAGTTAGGGAGAAAGTATTTTGAATTTTACATATTGCATTTCGAGTTAGGGAGAAAGTATTTTGAATTTTACATTTTGCATTTTGAGTTATGGAGAAAGTATTTTGAATTTTACATTTTGCATTTTGAGTTATGGAGAAAGTATTTTGAATTTTACATTTTGCATTTCGAGTTAGGGAGAAAGTATTTTGAATTTTACATATTGCATTTCGAGTTAGGGAGAAAGTATTTTGAATTTTACATTTTGCATTTTGAGTTATGGAGAAAGTATTTTGAATTTTACATTTTGCATTTTGAGTTATGGAGAAAGTATTTTGAATTTTACATTTTGCATTTCGAGTTAGGGAGAAAGTATTTTGAATTTTACATATTGCATTTCGAGTTAGGGAGAAAGTATTTTGAATTTTACATTTTGCATTTTGAGTTATGGAGAAAGTATTTTGAATTTTACATTTTGCATTTTGAGTTATGGAGAAAGTATTTTGAATTTTACATTTTGCATTTCGAGTTAGGGAGAAAGTATTTTGAATTTTACATATTGCATTTCGAGTTAGGGAGAAAGTATTTTGAATTTTACATTTTGCATTTTGAGTTATGGAGAAAGTATTTTGCATTTTGCATTTTGAGTTATGGAGAAAGTATTTTACATTTTGCATTTCGAGTTAGGGAGAAAGTATTTTGAATTTTACATATTGCATTTCGAGTTAGGGAGAAAGTATTTTGAATTTTACATTTTGCATTTTGAGTTATGGAGAAAGTATTTTGAATTTTACATTTTGCATTTTGAGTTATGGAGAAAGTATTTTGAATTTTACATTTTGCATTTCGAGTTAGGGAGAAAGTATTTTGAATTTTACATATTGCATTTCGAGTTAGGGAGAAAGTATTTTGAATTTTACATTTTGCATTTTGAGTTATGGAGAAAGTATTTTGCATTTTGCATTTTGAGTTATGGAGAAAGTATTTTACATTTTGCATTTCGAGTTAGGGAGAAAGTATTTTGAATTTTACATATTGCATTTCGAGTTAGGGAGAAAGTATTTTGAATTTTACATTTTGCATTTTGAGTTATGGAGAAAGTATTTTGAATTTTACATTTTGCATTTTGAGTTATGGAGAAAGTATTTTGAATTTTACATTTTGCATTTCGAGTTAGGGAGAAAGTATTTTGAATTTTACATATTGCATTTCGAGTTAGGGAGAAAGTATTTTGAATTTTACATTTTGCATTTTGAGTTATGGAGAAAGTATTTTGAATTTTACATTTTGCATTTTGAGTTATGGAGAAAGTACTTTGAATTTTGAAATAAAAAAAAGCATTTTGAACAACCCTGATAGCCTGTATAATAGGTATAGGAAGATAAGTAAAATCCACAGCTTCAGAATAAATAAAATGACCTAAAAAGTGAATCTTCTAATTTCTAATTAAAATAAAAGTATTTTGCTATCCCAATTTTGCCATAGAAAGAAGAGTATATATATGGATATATATATATATAATTATGTCTCTCATAGAAGAGAAACAAAGAAGTATAATTCCCCCAGGGGGGGGGGGGTGTAAGAACAAGCTCTCAGATTTGACCAAAATTGGTTTCCTCCCTTCCCTCACTTGGGAACATGGCCAGAATATGGAGAAAGAAAGGATTTCTGGACATTTTCCCAAATCGAATCAAGACAAAACGAGATCCTCTGCTTTCGGGAGGGGGGCTTCCCTCCCCTGCTCCCCTTTCCCCCGGGGGCCAACATAGGCCCCGTTTTGACCCACTTGGACGTACTTCTCCCTTATGTATCCGTTTTTCCTTCTCTAGGAAAATGTTGAAGTTAAGTTAAACAGCCACTTAGAATTGCTTCCTAAAATTGAGAGGACGTCCAATTCGCCGAGGTTTGGGTTAGGTTCAAAATTAGCAGCGTAGAGTCTTAGGAGTTCGTGAAGGTTTTTTTTCTGAGGATTATTTACGACTGTATGGCGACATCTGTTGACACAGGGAACGATCAAATAATAAAATCTAATTTAAGCACTTCAAAAGGGCAAGTTAATTAGTAAACCACTGTTAAATCGTAATTTTTTTATATTTTTCGGATATCGGTAAATTTATTATGTATCGGTTCAAATATCAATTAAATTAGATTATCAGTAATATATAACAGTATCAGTTTAGTATCTGTACAATCATGACGTTACTTAGGCTCAAAGATTGGCAGAAATCACGATATCGGTTTACATATCGATAAAATTAGGAAATAGTTTAAAATATCGGAAATATCACGATATCGTTATCGGTAAATATCGGTAAAATAGTTATATCATTGTTTTACTGATATTTGAATGGATATAACTATTTTACCGATATTTGCCGATAAAGATATTTGAACATATATCATTGTTTTACTAATATTTGAATAGATATATGTTCAAATATCTTTATCGGCAAATATCGGTAAAATAGTTATATCCATTCAAATATCAGTAAAACAAAGATATTTTTTCAAATATCTTTATCGGTAAAATAGTTATATCCATTCAAATATCAGTAAAACAAAGATATATGTTCAAATATCTTTATCGGTAAATATCGGTAAAATAGTTATATCCATTCAAATATCAGTAAAACAAAGATATCTGTCCAAATATCTGTATCGGTAAATATCGGTAAAATAGTTATATCCATTCAAATATTAGTAAATCAAAGATATCTGTTCAAATATCTTTATCGGTAAATATCGGTAAAATAGTTATATCTATTCAAATATCAGTAAAACAAAGATATCTGTTCAAATATCTTTATCGGTAAATATCGGTAAAATAGTTATATTCATTCAATTATCAGTAAAACAAAGATATCTGTTCAAATATCAGTATCGGTGAATATCAGTGAAATAGTTATATTCATTGAAATATTAATATAACAAATATATCCATTCAAATATCAGTAAAATAGTTATATCCATTGAAATATCAGTAGAATCTGGAAATCGGTGCAAATATCGGTATCGATTAATATCAATAAGACCGTGATATCCGTTCAAATATCGGTAAATTCAGGAAATCGGTTAAAATATCTGTCAAATTAGAAAATCTGTCTAAATATCAATATCGGCGAATTACAGTAAAATATCGACATCCGTTCAAATATCGGTAAAATCAGGAAATCGGTTAAAATATCTGTCAAATTAGAAAATCTGTCTAAATATCAATATCGGCGAATTACAGTAAAATATCGACATCCGTTCAAATATCGGTAAAATCAGAAAATCGGTTCAAATACCGGTAAAATCAGGAAATCGGTTCAAATATCTATAAAATCAGGAAATCGGTTCAAATATCAGTAAAATCAGAAAATCGGTTCAAATATCGGTAAAATTAGAAAATCTGTCTAAATATCAATATCGGCAAATAACAGTAAAATAGCGACATCCGTTCAAATATCGGTCACATCAGGAAATCGGTTGAAATAAAGGACATTTTCAACCTTCAGCACGTCGAAATGAGGCGGGGAATGGCTGGGTACACTTGCCATTGTTTATGTAAATAGAGTTATTTTTTAAAAAAATGAAAAAAGAATTTTGAAATATTGGCAGCTTCTTTCGAGAAATATTTCTTCTTTACGATACGATTCCATTCTCTATTTTTACGATCATCCGGCATCAAAGAATAAAATGTGCCATGTCTGGAACCATTTTCGTTCCGACGCGGCCAAAAGGGCCGACTCCACGTATCTTCAAATAGACGTTGTTTTTCTTAAGACATACACTCGTATATATTTATATATAGCCGTCAAGAAATCTTTGGAAATTTGAAATTTCGGCGAGAGATGACGCTCGAGTATATCTTAATGTTCGCGTTTCGAGCGCTAGGGACGTTTCGATATCGTTTACGGTATGCATTATTTATTTGCTGATAGTCTCGGGTTCAACTAGCACGTTTTCAAAGTTTGATATCAGAAGAAAGTAAACGATAAGGCTGAAATGAAACCAATACAATTCCAAATCGAAATAGGATAAATATACGATAATTATAAATTCGTTCGTTCATTGTTTTATTTGAATGGTATATATTTTTCTTTTTATTTCAAAGGTTAGTCTTTTTTGAAATATTAATTTTAGCCGGGAGTAGTGGCTCACTCCTGTAATCCCAGGCGTCCGGGAGGCAGAGTTTGTGGAAGGCCGTGTGAGGACGACCACTAATCGCCCAACGGGTGGTTGTCATACTTCCGCCACGGGTGTCCCAACCCTATCCCCAATTATCCCCCCGTTGGCGTGGCCGTAACACATATCTCGCACCTGATTAATCAAGAGGACGAGCGGACTGTATTGTCCCACCCGTCACAATGGCTCATAACGAGCAAAAAAAAAAAAAAGATTAATTTTCGTTAGAAATTTTATTTTTATTTCAAAGGTTATTTTGGTTTTTAAAGATTAATTTTTATTTCAAAGATTAATTTTTATTTCAAAGGTTAATTTTTATTTCAAAGATTAATTTTTATTTCAAAGGTTAATTTTTATTTCAAAGGTTAATTTTTATTTCAAAGGTTAATTTTTATTTCAAAGATTAATTTTTATTTCAAAGGTTAATTTTTATTTCAAAGGTTAATTTTTATTTCAAAGATTAATTTTTATTTCAAAGATTAATTTTTATTTCAAAGGTTAATTTTTATTTCAAAGATTAATTTTTATTTCAAAGGTTAATTTTTATTTCAAAGATTAATTTTTATTTCAAAGGTTAATTTTTATTTCAAAGGTTAATTTTTATTTCAAAGGTTAATTTTTATTTCAAAGATTAATTTTTATTTCAAAGGTTAATTTTTATTTCAAAGGTTAATTTTTATTTCAAAGATTAATTTTTATTTCAAAGGTTAATTTTTATTTCAAAGGTTAATTTTTATTTCAAAGGTTAATTTTTATTCAAAAGATTTTGATTTTAAATTTTGATTTTTAATTTGAACAATCGAAATTGCTTTGAAAATTAGATTTCAATTCCAAATTTCGAATTCAAATTGCGATATCGTTTAGAAAATTGAATATTGATTTAAAATGTACATTTAAAAATGTAGACATAAAATTTAGGTTTCTTGAAAACCTACCGAAGAGTACATTTAAGTTAGCCGATATCGCATTTCAGATTTTGCCCGATTTGAAAGCTATTATTTGTCGGTTATTTGAATAAAACATTTGTCAAAGCGGTAGACCATACTGCCAACGTGAAATACGTCAAAATTCAAGGTAATTAACTAACACAAAAGCGCCATCTGTTCGTAGTCGTCGCGAAAGTTCCCTTTTAAATAATCAGAAAATCGGTAATTTATACGCGAACCGATTAATCAGCAAAACTCGAGATATCGGTAACCGATACTGATTTCATATCGGATAATGTCCATCAATAATGTATGTTTGTTTCTGTATTCTCTGGTCAGAGCGTGGACCAAGAATCTATGGGGACTCACTGCTGCACGGCAGGCGTGGCCTAAATCTGAAGGCTTACTGAGGTACACCAGCCGCTTTGAAGCGCCACAAGAATTCTGTTCAACCATCACTGCGAGAGGCTTAGTTGGGGCTTAGGCGAGAAAGTTAGGTTAGGCTTAGCTTATTAAATTTTTTAAGTTTAGAAATGAAATGGATTCCAGTGAATTTGATAAAAAAAAACCCTCAGATATATCCGGCTTACTGGTGGTTTTTACTTAACACAATTGTTAATTACCATTACTAAAACTTTTAAAGAACCAATTTCAAAAATAAAAGGTGTAAAACTTACTAAGCCTAATCATTTAACCGACAACAACGGCGCCATTTGGTCAAAATTGAACGTGAACGCTCCAGCTTCTCTACGAAACTACGCCGGAAATCGACTACAGCGACGCCAAGTTTGTCCACATTGAACTAAAATTAACCGTGATTTTCCTATTCCCAGGATTAACGCGATATTTTCAAAACCTGACAGTGAGTGCCCTTAGATTATTGGTCCATGGTCAGAGATTGATTTAAGGTCTATTCAGACGACCCAACATTTTTGCTTAAATTCGTTGGTGAACATGGTTTCCAGCTTTTGGTCCGCACAAGACGCTTGACCACGAAAATATTGAGAATGTGATGTGAGCCCACTAAGAAAATTACTAGCTGGGCTCCAGCCAATATTTCTCAAAATTCATACGAATTATAGGATAAACATTTCCAAATTGTAGGATAATTATACGATAACAATTTCCAAATTGTAGGATAATTATACGATAACAATTTCCAAATTGTAGGATAATTATACGATAAAAATTTCCAAATTGTAGGATAATTATACTATAAAAATTAAAAAATTATAGGATAATAGAAGTTAAAAATTTCCAAATTGTAGGATAATTATACGATAAGAATTTCCAAATTGTAGGATAATTATACGATAAGAATTTCCAAATTGTAGGATAATTATACGATAACAATTTCCAAATTGTAGGATAATTATACGATAACAATTTCCAAATTGTAGGATAATTATACGATAACAATTTCCAAATTGTAGGATAATTATACGATAACAATTTCCAAATTGTAGGATAATTATACGATAACAATTTCCAAATTGTAGGATAATTATACGATAACAATTTCCAAATTGTAGGATAAATATAAGATAAATATTTCAAAATTATAGGATAAAAATGTCAATATTTCAAAATTATAGGATAAAAATATCAATATTGTAGGATAATTATACTATAAAAATTAAAAAATTATAGGATAATTATAAGAAAAAATAGCCAATTTTTAAGAGTTCTGTAGGGTTAAAATATTGAAATACGTAAGGAATCGCTGGGATACCGGTAGTAGTAATTCTCAAAAAATTAATTCTACTTGACTTTTCCCTGACTTTTTGGAACCATTTTTAAATTCCTTGACTTTTCCCTGACCTTTTGGAAACATTTTCAAATTCCTTGACTTTTCCCTGACATTTTGGAATCATTTTTAAAGTCCTTGACGTTTCCCTGACATTTTGGAATCATTTTCAAATTCCTTGACTTTTCCCTGACCTTTTGGAAACATTTTCAAATTCCCTGACTTTTCCATGTTTTGACCAACAAAGTGTGTCAAAAATATCGCCATACTGTTTTAAACAATCTCTCATCCCTCTACAAACTTGACAAATCTAAAATAGGATTTATAAACTTAAACAAAAACCCGACATTATCTTGGTTGTAGCTATTCGCAATTCTAAATAGACCCTTCAGAAAAAACTAGCAACTCAATCAGCCCATTAAAAAGAAAAAAAAGTCCTAAAAATCGTTCAACCTCGATAACAATACGGGAAAAAAATCAAAATAAAATCCTGTAAAAACCAAAAGTAGAATTCCAAACAAATATCAGAATGGAACAAACACCTGAATAAAAAATCAAAAATGAAACTGCCTTTCTAGAGGCTGAAGGGGAGGACCTCTGGTATCTCTATATCTCAATCAAGCAATTTCCGGAAAACGTGGATTTTCAAGTGCGTTTCCTTCGAGTTCTCAAGTACGAAAGCGGAACGAACGTGGCGCCCTCCGGTGGCGGGGCCCAGAACGAACAAAATGCGCGAGACGGAGGAACGGAAAAAGATCTTCGCGGCGACCTTTGGTAATCCTTTTAGAGCCGCTACTGAAACAGTCGCGCAAAGAGGACGCCGAGAGATGTCGCTAATTGAGTCAAGAGGGCGCTCGCCACCACCCCTATCTCGGCGACTGGCTCGACAACCCTTCTAAATATTAACCGCCATTAAGGAAATTATAGTCTACGTCCACTGCCCGAAGAACCCGAGAAATCTACTTTTTATATATCTCTATATATTTGGAAAGAGCGGCTAAAAAGAAGTCCTTAGGACGGCAAGGCTGAAAACAAAGTGTCGACATCTATGGGTGACAAAAAAAACCTCTTATTTAAGAGCTCTTTCTGGCGAGGCCCGCTCACTAACAACTTTGCGTCTTTTTTCTAACCCTCTTTTTACGATTTTTATAAAGTATCGTAATGGGTTAGGGTTAGCCAAGGCCTAGAAGTGTCGGACGAGTCACGAAAGAGAAATATCACGGCCAAGGCTTAAGATGTTTTTCGTTTCGGTGTTTCTTTAACGGTCGTTATAAAAGCAGACGACGCATTAACGCGTCACCCGCGGTTATCGCCTCCTAACTAATATTAATAGAAATGGGGTTAATTAGAGACAACTACTAAATAGGGCCAAGGCTTAAGTTCGTAAACGGCTGTCGTATTGGGACCTACAAGGCCAACCTTTTTCAAATCAACCCATCCTTCAAAATTTGCATTGACTGTATCTCGCCGCTGTAATGGACGTAGCGGGGACTAAAAAGATATTGAAGGGATTCGTCGCTTCTTATTCGCGGGATTTCAAGCGCTATTTTTACGAGGAAAGCGAAGATAACGACGACGTCAAATTCATTTGCAGAATATTTTCCCAACTTTTTACAACCAAAATGTACTGAAAATTCTTTCAACTTCATACTTTAGGTATTAATAATAAATATAATTAACCTTAAAAAAATCCGCTAAACTAAAATAACTTTACTATTCCCCGACCTTTTAGTTAAATCTGAACATTTTAAACCTTAAGCCTGTTAATCCTGACCCATTACAACCCTTCCACATTCATCAAGCAAATAGAGTGTTTTCGTCTAATACGATTTTGAAAACTTGTAACGTCCCCGCTGTAGTGTTAATAGTGGCCGCCATGACAGTTTCCGTGTTTTATCCATTGAATTGGGAATAATACTGCTAGAATTACAATTACGATTTCGGTTGCCATGGTTACGCGGGACCTGTTCTGATAAGACTGTACGAAATTCATCTTTATAATTAGGCGGTAGCGCCATCTATATTTTGTAAATTTACATGGCTAAAAGTAAATAATTATTAGGTAACTCGCCGTAACTTGAGTTAAAAAGGATCGTGTTGACAGAACCAAATTATTTTTAAACAACTTCAAAGGTTTGTTTGTTACGAGAAATCATACATTTCAATTTCGCATCAAATTCGCGAAAAAAATTCAATTGCAATATAGTTGCCGCCATGGTAGAACGATAAAGTTGATATAGTCTCCTTATTGCACGAAATTGGTCCCGCGCCAGCCAGATTTAGTTGTACCTCTATTTATTCCCAACTCAATGGTTTTATCAATAGGAAAATTACATTTTTGACGTCGTGAGTTTCAAATTGAAAGCACTCTATAGGGCCACAACGACAACCGTGTCAAAAAAGGTTAAGAGTTTCTAAAAATAATATTTGATCCATTACGAAATTAAGTTCGTAAACATAAAAAAAGTATGTAGAAAAATGTTTAAAATATCAGCTTTAATCAGTACTTTTCTTAAGCCTAATATAGGAAAAACGGGAGAATATTTTTATTTGGCTTAAGAAAAGAACTGATTGAACGTAAAATTTTAGACGTTTTCCCGTCATGACGGACCTCATGAGCATGCAGATAAAACGATAAACATTTTAAAACGTTTCCCTGTTAATCTTGACCTATGACAACCCATCCACCTTGGAGCAACAAACACAAGGAGAACGCAGCTAGCCTTAAGACACGCTAACGAAGGGTTGTATACAAATTTCATTGGTCTAGCCTTTACGCTGAGCAGTTTACGGAAAGGGGGAAGACAATTACCGAATTTTCCCCTTCCGAAGGCAGCAAGGCCTAAAGCACCTAACCAATGAAAACTGTACGCAAGAAAATGCACGACTTTTGACGGGTTGCGATCTTCTTGTGTGGAGTGCTATGTTTGTTGCTCCTAGATGCAGTAGCGGCGCTAAGGGTGGGCTGAAGTGGGCTTTAGCCCCCTTGAATTTGTGAGAGGGGCCACATATTTATAATTAAGATTCCACATATTTGAATTTATGAGTCATTTTTAAGGCTTGAGTGTAGGCCAACTGGTATACATTTTTCGAAGAAATAACGTAATTATTATAAATGTTAGTCCCTAAAAATTATTATAACCCTTATTTAACTGTAAATTACTTAAATTCCCCCCATAAATCTATCTTTTAAATACACTAAAAACAAAAAATTCAGATGGCTCTTAATCACAATTATTAAATATATATATTATAAAAAAAAATTTACCCCCGAGATCTCAAAGCAATAAAGGTCAACTGTAAAAAACGTTTCTAGTGCCATGTCGGGCTATATATATAGGTTGTAATTAAATTGGAAACCGGTCAGACGGTATTTAATTGTTTTTATTATTAAATAAAAAAGTTTTATATATGCAAATATAACGACGTTCTTTTATTCTTCACTTAAAAGAATCATTTTTAAGAGCCAATATGTCTGAAAATCGATTAACAAATTTGTTTATATTTAGAGATTTATCTAATAGGTTGAGAACTTGAGAGACAATCCTTTGTTGGTTCTTGACGAGTTTAGTAAAAAAAAGAGTACAATTTATACTTTTGAGTAAGATTTTGAAATATGTATATGTTATAAGAGAGACATTTGGGAGAGCAAGCCACAGCTGTCACAAAATTATGAGGGGTCAGTAAAGTTGCGAGGGCCACAAAAGTCTTGGGGGCCACAAAATAATTAGCCCACCTGTGAAAAAACCATAGCGCCGCTGCTGCCTAGATGCCACATTCATCTCGCAAATAAGGCCACCACGACAACCATGTCAAAAAGTTCTAAGTCCCTAAAAAGAATATTTGGTCCATTACGAAAATAACTTTAAACTTCTTTCGTAAAGATAAAAAACGTATGTAGAAATTTTTTTTAAATATCAACTTTAATCAGTACTTTTCTTAAGCCTAATATAGGAAAAACGGGAGATACTTTATAATAGGCTTAAGAAAAGAACTGATTGAAGGTATAAATTCGGACGTTTCCCCGTCACGACGGACCTCATGAGCGTGCAGATAAAACGATGAGCTCGCCAAGTCTCGCGCGGCTTCAATAATAGAGAAGACTTCATTATTAAAGGCAAAACGCGCGGGGGGAATAAAACGAGGAGATAGCGATATTGGAAAAATTCTTTACAAAGCAAAACGCCAACACAGCAGATATGTATTGGCTCGTAACACTGATAATGTATACTCCGCGGCGCCACACGCGTAGGGGGGAAGCGGGCGAGTAGGGGGAAACAGGCGGTAGAATTTATGAAGTTACAACCTCCCGAAACCCACGCTTTTAACCCTTCAATGTTAGATAAACAGGGACTTGTGAATAAATCAATAAAGGTTTATAAAATATCCTCATTAGTCGCAAATCCGTTCGGACATGTTATTAGCGCGTCACGTGAACAGTTCACTAGCGACTTACATTGTCTGAGATTAGAAACTTAATAAGCCGGTTTTAACGTAAAATGAGGTGATTTTCGGAATAATCTTCAATATTGAAGATTATTAATTGAATCAGTTGAAGATTATTAATTGAATCAGTTGAAGATTATTAATTGAATCAGTTGAAGATTATTAATTGAATCAGTTGAAGATTATTAATTGAATCAGTTGAAGATTATTAATTGAATCAGTTGAAGATTATTAATTGAATCAGTTGAAGATTATTAATTGAATCAGTTGAAGATTATTAATTGAATCAGTTGAAGATTATGAATTGAATCAGTTGAAGATTATTAATTGAATCAGTTGAAGATTATTAATTGAATCAGTTGAAGATTATTAATTGAATCAGTTGAAGATTATTAATTGAATCAGTTGAAGATTATTAATTTAATTAATTGAAGATTATTAATGGAACAGTTGAAGATTATTAATGGAACAGTTGAAGATTATTAATTTAATCAATTGAAGATTATTAATTAAATCAGTTGAAGATTATTAATTAAATCAATTGAAGATTATTAATTTAATCACTTGTAGATTATTAATTTAATTAATTTTTATTAATTTAATCAGTTGAAGATTATTAATTATATTAATTTTTATTAATTTAATCAGTTGAAGATTATTAATTTAATTAATTGAAGATTATTAATTTAATCAATTGAAGATTATTAATTGAATAAATTGAAGATTATTAATTGAATAAATTGAAGATTATTAATTGAATCAATTGAAGATTATTAATTGAATCAATTGAAGATTATTAATTGAATCAATTGAAGATTATTAAATTAATCAATTGAAGATTATTAATTGAATCAATTGAAGATTATTAATTGAATCAATTGAAGATTATTAATTGAATCAATTGAAGATTATTAAATTAATCAATTGAAGATTATTCAATTAATCAATTGAAGATTATTCGAGGTCTCAAATATTTGATATTTGATAAAATCCCCAAATTTTTATTTTTTCACTAATGGCAATTATTAGCTGAAAATAAAATAAGTTATCTATTTTTAACTATTCTATTTTGATCATTACATCTTTTAAACCATATAAACGTCAATATTATGTATTGGCTGGGTAGTTTCAACGCACTTTTTAAAGTTAAGATATTTTTACAAAAATACACTTTTTAAAGTTAAGATATTTTTACACTTAAATAAACCGCCAAACAAACGAAGTAATGTTTACTTTACATTTTTTTCGTTAGGCTTAAGAAAAGTACGGATTAAAGGTAAAAGTTTACGCATTTTAATCGACGCTTTAAATCTCAATTCTTCTTGGTGCACCAGCGATAATTTAAAAAAATAAAGTTTGCTGACAAAGAAGTTCGCTTTTATACCGAATGTTTATACAGTGGATTTGCAAATTTATGGGGTATTTGCATTGAAATGGAAACTTAACAAAGCGGTACGGGAAATATTATAATTATTTTAAAAGTAAAATATTTTTATTTCTACTTGGGGGAGAATGATTACCATGCAAGGTCGAATTCCCCCTGAGGGTCAATAACCAGGGTTGGCAAAAACCGGCTTTTTTCAATTTATAAATTCAGTATGGTTAAAACCGGTTGTAACTGGTGGTTTAAATCGGTTCAAATCATCAAAAAAATGCCCAAATTGCTTATTTCTAGCCCTCATTACTTCGAAAATGCTCAAATTGCCCAATATCAAAATTGCGTTTTTGCGTGTGACAGTACCTTTACATTGTGAGGTATAGCAGACTTATTTATCCGCTTTTATACCATAACATGGCGGAGTATTTTCACGCGCAAAAAAGTGAAGGTTAAGTTTTAGTTTTTAAAATATTTCTAATTCATTTCTCAATTTTTTTAATTAAAAAAAGTGGTTTTAACAATGGATTTTATTCGGTGGTTAAAACTGGTTTAAAACAGTCTGACTGGTTCTTGGCAACCCTGTCAATAACCCAAAATGTGTTTTAGCTAGGAATGGGAAATTTTCAGGACAGATAACGTGCAGGGGGTAACTTGACAACGGAAATTTCCATGACCTTGAACCTTGTCATCAAGGTCATTCAAAATTTATCTCGGGAACCATTAGAGATACAAAGTTGGTTTCAACTAGAAACGTGTTCCCCGTCACATTTTAGGACTAAATAGCTTCGGGCCCACCTCATTTGACCAATAACAAGTCAAGGGATTTTAGACAAAACAATAAGGTTGTGATGAAAACTATGTACCAGAGGCCACTAGGTTGAAGGGCTAATAACTCGAAAAGTACTCGTGCTAGCGTATCAAAATTTGCTAGAATACTCATCTGGTAAACCATTTCTCTAAATCCATTTGTTTTGAAGATAATCTTTGAATGACCTTGAACCATGAGATAAAGGTCATCTGAGTTTAAAAATTCTAAAGACCCCCTACCAAGAAATTATAGAAACATCCAATTGAATTTATAGGAAATTATAGGAATATTTTAATAAAGATAAAACAAATGATTTTAAAGGAATTTTGGTGGAATAGTAATATTATATTTGAAGCCATTAATTCAGGTGGCCGGGTTACAATGCGTAGGAGGGTGGTGGCAAGCCTTCATACCACGCGAGCCAACTATTACCGTTAACCTCTACAAGTTTTTATCGAAGGGGAATCCGAAGAGCTCGGGGGAAAACCCCTTTAACCAGTGGTGTTGCAAACTCAACGCAGAAGGAGTTGTTTCGAGTTTTCACAAGCTGCGATCGAACGCGGCTCCTCATGCTGCGAGGTGAAAGTGCTAAGCCACCCCACTATGTGACTAGATAAATGTATTAAAGCAGAAAACTATTGAGGTATACACTTGGAATGTCTAAGGTTCCATTGGGACGGTGATACGAAAGCGCGTCGAGAAAAAGGCGGGGCTTAACTACGTCAAGTGTAAGACGTAACGCGACATTTCAAATTCATTGGCTCGAGGTTTGACGCGAAAAGAATGCGTCGTCATGGTAACAAATAGGCGATCTTCCCGCGCAAAAAAAGCTTATAAAACAATGGATTTAAAAACCTCAATTTGTTATCGTACTTAATATTTTGAAGTAATTATAATGTTCTTCGCGAAAGAAGTGTAGTGATACCTAATTTCAGGTATTTTTATGGTTATAAAAGAGATGAGATAATCGGGTAAGCTAATAATATAATAACCATGACTAGACTTAATGACGAGTTTTCGTCGAATGAGGATAGCGAGGCGCGAGAGGTTTTCTCGTGAGTTTTCCCGCTTTAAGACACGCCCGTTTCTACGAGCTTCATCACGGCCGCAAAAATCTTCCTTAGACATTTCCAAGTGTATACCTATATAGTTTCCTGATTAAAGTAATATTACATTTTAATTTTAAAACACGTAAAGGTCAATAGCTCTTTCTATACACTCTTTTATATCCTTATTTGTGAGAGCCGCCATTTTATAACAGGTCTGATTTCAAATAGTGCATGCAAGGCCGCTTCACGCGGTCAAGTGCGCGCGACGTCTCGAGCTGATGATCACGTGCAGGCGCCCTTGCCTGTACTATTTTAAATTAGGCCTGTAATGAAATGGCCGACTTCGTAAAAGAGTGTATAGCTCTTTCTATAAAATAATATATACGCATACATGTAAAAAAAGTGTTATTTTTTGGAGCGAGCGCTTCCGAATATTTCCGTATAGAGGGTCTCGTGCGTTTTCGCCCGAGCTCAACAAAAACAAAAATATGCGCGCGCTCTCTAACTTTAACTGCACGATGAATCTAACGTAATCACGTGACCTCTCGTATTTTATGTAAAGAGCTATTAAATTAGTGCTTTAGTAAAAGGCTGGTTGTTTTTGAGCTCCTTCTATCGAATTTAAAAAAAATTATATCGAAAAATGGGAAAATACAGAAAAATTGACACCCTGGTTATGTAATGTAATGTAATAAATATTAGAATATGTACTTACATTGTCAAAACGCAGCAATATTTCCTCCAAGTCCGGGTCCTCCCGCCATCGTGTTTGTCCTTGTATTTGCGTCGGCTCTTTGAGGGGACATTCGGCCGAGTCATCAGGATCCGCGGTTTGCGGCACGTGGGCAGCGGCGGGATCGGTGCTGAAGGCGGCGGATGAGACCGTGGCCGCGTCGGGGTCGTTGGTCGGCGCCGTCGAGACCGACGCCAAGGTGGCCAACGCCAAGAGGACCACCACCATCGGGTCGCCGGAAGTCGCCGCGAAGGAAAGCCGATCTCTTACCATCTTCGAACACACCGACGGTTTATACTCCACAAATATTTTTCTTTCTAACCACCTCCAGGTAATGTTTTTCAATCTGTAACGAAACACTTCTTCGTTATAATTTATACATTAAAAATATGACAGAAAATCAATTCAGTTTTCATATGATATGACCATTGGCAAACCGATTTCCCTGATATTACCAGTCCATACCTCTACTTGGAATGCTTATCCTAGCGTATCGCGTATGGGAAGATCACTCTGACGGCTTTGGCCCCGCCTACGAGAGATAAAATCCCCTCTGCGCGCGCTCCCCTCTCACGTTGTTGTTTGTTAAGTTAACAGTGACGTCAAAAAAACGTCAGCCACATCGAGAGGAAAATCTGCCGTGATAAGCATTCCAAGCAGAGGTATGGATTCCTGTACCAGGTTTTTCAACTGACATTTCCGGCATTTTCAACTGACATTTCCCCGATTTTCAACTGACATTTCTCCGATTTTCAACTGACATTTCCCCGATTTTCAACTGACATTTCCCCGATTTTCAACTGACATTTCCCCGATTTTCAACTGACATTTCCTCGATTTTCAACTGACATTTCCTCGATTTTCAACTGACATTTCCGGTATTTTCAACTGACATTTCCCCGATTTTCAACTGACATTTCCCCGATTTTCAACTAACATTTCCCGTATTAAAAAAAAAACGATTTTAATCTTATGATGTAAAAAAAATGGAAATTTCCCGATATTTCCCTGACTTTTCGGTCGACAATCTAATTCTTTGATATTTACAGGTTTCCCAGGTCTGTATGAACCGTGTAAATGATTAGTTCGTAAAATAAATTAAACTGGTTTAAAAAAATATCAAGATTGAACTGTTTACTGAAAGTAGTTTCCTCAGAAACAACATACTGGCTAAGCAATATAGGCTTAGGGCCCGCACTTTCGAAGAGCCCGAATTTTAAAAGTAGTTTTCTTTAGAGTTAATTTAGGAGGAAAAATTAAATGCCGCATTGGACCGGTTAGAAGACTTGGCCCGGGTCGCGGAAAACAGCTAACGCGGCCCTGGAACCAAATGATTGGGGTGGAGTCCCAATTATTATCAGAATATGAGGCGAAATTCCAAACACAACTAGATAGATAAACACGAATCAAAATTTTCATAAAATCCTATAGCAATAGAAAAAAACCAGGATTTTGCCAACCCTGAGCATAATACCAAAAATACGCTATAATGCAGCTTGAAAATAATAATATACATTAAACATTTAATATACTTTAAATATATATTGATCACTTTGAAATTTACGCAATAGAAATTTCTAAAATGGATTAATATAACCCGTGTAGGAACCTTTAGGAATTCAACGGAAAGTAGGCGAAATTTTAAATTCCCGCCGCCGAATTCCCCGAAATTCGTGCAAGTATCTTTACGCCAAATATACTAGATATTTTGCCTTTCTTAACCTGCAACTGAGTATGGTGAATCTCAAAGCTTAACAAACTCAAAGTTTATTTTTTTTATCGACAGTTTTTAAAAGAGCCTTCTATTCTATAGTTAGAAAAAAGGAAACTTTATTTAATTTTTTACTCCTTCATTCTACAATAAGAGTAAATTAAAGCACTGATTTGATTGTATAAAAAACTCTAATTACCTCCAATAAATGAAATTTACAGATTTTTTTATTTAAATAAACTAGGTTTTCTCTAGCAACCACATACTGAAGTTATATGGGCTGTTTCAATCAACGTTTTCTTTGAATAATATAAATTATTTTATTCAAAGACATGTAAACAGTGGAAATACAGAAAAATAGACTAGAAATTTCATCTCCGGACATATTAGAGAAACTCACTTCCAATGATGTTATGACATATACTAAAATATTATCCACACCAGAGCAATAGCTTTCAAATGTCAACTTTAAAAACCTCTCGGAAGCTACAGTTTCAATTAATCTTGCATATTTTCTCTGGTAAAGCCAGACGTTTACTATAAATCTCTATAATACCAAGAACGTATAGTAGTAACTATGAACTATATACGTTTGTGCCCGGCGGCCATGATCTTAAAATATGCTTAAAGCACCCTCTAGAAAGTACGATAATTTTACTCCAGGTACTCTGATTGAAGATTCAAAAATTATAAGATAATTTTCTTTAATTTGCATTGGTTGACTGAAATATTATAATATCAAATTCTGAAAATAAAAAAATAACCAATTGATAATAATAATTATAACAAATTATCTATTTATTTTTTAAAAATTTGTTTTTTTTAATTAACTAAAAATTATTCTAAAATGTTTGTACATTTTCTTACCGAAATGATGACATTTCTAAAAATATTTTCAAGGTCACCACATTTCCTATATTTTCAATACTTTCCTTAGGTTTTCTCATGTAGTATAACCCGAAATCATACCCTTCTTCATCCTATATTTCACTTTATTTTATCTCTACTGTTTTTCGAAAAGAATCCTTATTTTTGCTTATGGTTTTTCCTATATTTTCATTTAATTCGCTTGAAAATTGCCTATTTTTTCTATAACATTTCGAGGCATTTTCATGGTCACCCTACCTTTATACAAAATAAGAAATGAAACTAAAACTAAAACTTTGTTCTAGTGAGACTGGCCACGTGAGACTTGTAATAATATAATTTTTAGTTGATTGATAATATGTATGCACGGTTAAACAAAAGCGAGAAATAGATTAAAAGTAAAATAAAGCTGCGTTTAAAAAAACCTGATTTAAACAAAAAAAAACGTTTTTTTTGTTTTTATTAAAAAAACCGGGATTTTTTCCAACCCTGTTTTCCAAGACTATATGAAAACATAGGCACTAGAGGGCACCAGTATATTCTCTAATTTTAAAAAGTATAACTTAATTCACGGTGCCAGCATTTCATATTTTCATAGTTCTTAGTTACTTATACGCGTTCTTGATAATACTTAAGGTATTCGCTTGAAACAAATCCCAAAAAACGGAAGACAAATTACTATACTGTGGGGTTCAATACACCATAGAACTAGTAAATTGTTAAACTATTACTTCAAGAAATTAACATTTCCATTTACTTATGTTACTTCGTAAAACAGCTAAACGATAATTAGCCAAAGGACGTTTTAGCGAGTTGTTTAAAACGTACCTGCCACCACTATTAAAGGAAAGAAGGCCCTCGTAATTCATTGCTCTTATGTGTCAAGTAACATTTATTTTTAATAGCTGTAGTCAGTGTAACCTGTCACCACAAATATCCCTGGTTACTGGTGGAATTTTAAAATTAGGGCTTTGTCTTGGCATAATACCCGGATAGTTCTGGTTATGTTCGAAATTTAATGGAAACATAAGCTAATATAGGATTAAAATTTCGGAAACATAAGCTAATATAGGAATAAAATTTCGGAAACATAAGCTAATATAGGATTAAAATTTCGGAAACATAAGCTAATATAGGACTAAAATTTCGGAAACATAAGCTAATATGGGATTAAAATTTCGGAAACAAAGGCTAATATAGGATTAAAATTTCGGAAATAGGATTATATTTCTGAAAATATAGAACTTTATAGGACTATTTTTCAAAAGTATAGGATTTTATAGGACTATATATTTTCATTTACTAGCTTTATGCATTTAAAAACAAAATCTATATTTCGTGAAATAAATCTTTGATTTTCAATTTAAAAATAAAACTAATTTAACCATTTTATAACAAAAATGTATTAGTAGCTAACCATGTTAACAATAACAATTAGAGAATAGACTAGAATGACTTTGTATAGGAATTTATCCTTTGTCTAAATCTAGCAATTTAACTGACAATTGTGAGTGGCGGGATTTGAAATGGGTAATATATCAAAACTTTAGGATATTATAAGGCTTTTTGGGGATTTTGCTAAAACTCTAGGATGTTATAGGACATTTTTGAAAATATAGGATTTTATAGGAATTATAGGACCTCTGGGGGCCCTGTAATATAAGACTAAATTTAGAATAATATACGCAATTTTCAGGTTAAGAAAGGTAATAATGCTTTTAAAAAATTACGAAATGAAAATTTTATACAAAATACAAAAAAAGTTGTCTCCGAAACCATCATAGATGGCGCTGAGGTGCCAGCTTTCGGCAATTCAAAAAGGGCAGAGATGGGCAAACACCATATTTCAGAGCTCGCGCTCTTCTCATTTGCAATGTAATCCAATACTACAGGAGCTCTTTGAAGAGCTGAGGAAAAGAGTTTAGCGATAGCTTTCAGGGTTGGAAAAAAGCCGGCTTTTTTGAAAAAATCCAGACCAGTGGTTTTAATTGGCTATAACTGTTTTTTTTTCTGTTATAACCGGCTAAAAAATAAACAGTACCTTTTACTTATGTAAGTAGAAATTGTCTGCAGTTATTTTCGTAAATAAGAAACTAAACAAATAAAGCGAAATAACTATATAAAATAACTGAATTCTTTTGATTTCCTCGGGAAATTCCCCCTAGTTTTTGTGTATGACAGAAGCGAGGCAGCGAACTTTGGAACTTTAAACCTACCGAAAAACTGGTAAAAGTAAACCGGTTTCTAAATATGAAACAAAAATAAACTCAATTTCTATAAATAAAAACTTTTAATTTTTTTTAAAAAAGCCACAAAAATCTGTATTTTTTCAAATGGCTATAACCGGATTTAACCAGGTGGTTTTATCCGGTATGGCTGGTTCTATGCTAACCCTGATAGCTTTCCAAAACGAATTATAAATATAAATAAATAAATCAAAAACATATATTAAGTGGTTTCTTCTCGCTTGTTCCGGGATTTCGGAGAAGGGTAAGAAGAGTAAGGCTATGGCGCCATTTCACTCCGATTCCGTGATGGAGAATATTTAGAGTCGGAGAAAAAAGTTTTTCCAAAATGGCTGCCTGTGAACTTTTCAGCAGATAAATTCTGGCTAGCAGGTGACCAAATCAGATTTACTCCTTTACACCTCCTTTTCAGAAGGAGTAAAAATAGTAGCCCCAATATTCCGCAACAAGCGAATAGTTTATGGGCCGGAGTAATTATCATCGCCGGATCAGGCGAATAAAACGTTTTAGGGTAAAAAGAGAACACTTTTAGTCCGAGAACAATCGAACTCAAACTTATAGGCCTTACAGGAGACGACCCGACGTGAAACGCACCGATTTTGTTTAAACTCGGGGGTTTGGTAGACCTTCATGTTACTTGAAAAACCCTAAAGGGAAATGTCTCCATAGACAACCGTTTTGCCATGGCAACCAAAAAGGTTTTTGACAACATAAAATGGAAATTTTCCCATTGAATATAACATGGTAATCTGACCAATTTTAAGGGTACCCCCTGTAAAAAAATTAGTCAATTTCGAACTTAATTATAATTTTTTATTTATATTTTCTATTTTTTGCATTTTCAAAAATTTAAATTTAAATTTTAAAATTGGTAGGGTGCTGTGTTTGTTGCTCCTAGATGGCAGCAATGAGCTACCAGTAATATACTGATTCCAGAAATTAAATTTATAATACATCTGGTAGGCTTTCATGAAATCTCTCCACATCCGGAAAATATCTACTCTAGCAAGACGCGAGTGACGGGCGGAGATCGAAAGCGAACGCCTCCTGGATGTCGGCTCGTCCCTGAACACCGGAGCGCGCAGGAAAGCTATTATTCCAATGATCCAGAGAAACCGCGCCTACTGTTTCTAGCGCGATCACTAGCGCGATCTAGATCTCTATCAACAGAATGGAGGTTGTTCCAAACTAAGCTCAAACTACAGAACACATTTTTAGTCTTTACGATTTGAGTCCTAAGAATCAGAACCACTCGAATAGATTCGGTCACAGACCACACAGATCAGACCCAAAACATACTAAAAATGGTGGTGGAATCGCTAATAAAATAGCCTTTTCAGCATAAATATAGCCACCTAGTGGTCAACGCGAGAAGCTTGTAAACTGCGTGATTTCCGTCTGCTAAGCAGAGGCTTTGAGATTTATCGGACGAAAAATGGAGCAGTTTATGAACTTCTCACGTTGGCCAATAGGTGGCTCTATCGGTACTGAAAAGGCTAATTGAGTAGCATAAGGTAGAATGTTTTTTTTTAAATAAAGTTAAGTAAATTTTACATTTGGTAAATTTATAAATACGTAATTATTTAGCTGATTTACAATATTTTAATATTTTATTCCTCGTCATTTCATCCATTGATTGTTAAAGTATTTGCATAATTATGCAGCTTTGCCCCTACCCGTTTTGAAGCGACCCCAATCTCAGAAAGTAACAAGCAAATCAGTGTTCCTAAAAAGCCACCTTTTTGGACAAAAGTCCGGGCCAGTGGCTGATAGTGGAAAATAAAGAAAAATAACATTTCAAAGCTAAAAAAGTAATTGTAATTAAATTTTTAAGACGTTTATTTTAAAAATGACTTACACTGAAATTAAATACTTTTCTAATGTTAATTAGAATCTGACCATTCATACGCGTATATATTTGCCTTAAGTAGCGCAAATCTGAAATTTCTTGTTAAATTTTTTTTATTATTGGTCAGATTGCCCACTAAATTCACTTTTATCCAGGACGAAATTTTCCACTATTTTCCACACAATTGTCCACCTGGAATTTTCCACCTCAGAACACTTACTGTAATAGTTTTAGAAACTCGGTATATCATGAATTTCGACAAAAAGCATTTTGAAAAATCAGATACAATTTGAGATCAGTACAATACCGGGTTTCTAGGTGATGGGGATATAAAGGTAAAACTGATCTGACTAACTTATTCTCTTGAGATAATCTTGAATATATATTAAGCACTATAATACCTTAGTGTATCAAAATTTCCGAGGCAATTTTAATCCGTTAAAATTATTCATTGGTAGTTGCACCATTTTCTCCTAGTGAATCTTAAAAGATAACCAACTCAAATTTTATTGTTTAAACAATCAACAAATAGTTTTTTTTAATACGGCTATCCAATCGTTAGAAAAGAGGAAACTTTATTTAAATTTTTACTCTTTCAATCTATAATAAAAGTAAATTAAAAAAACACACATGTTTCAAGCGAATAACATTCCAGTATAGGGAGATGAATACTCACGAAAGATATATATTATTCACTTCTGGTAATAATAATAAAAGCGCAGTAGGCCAAAAATAGACCTTGCTAACGGCAAACGATGAATGGATTGATATCGCGAGTAGAAATCGAGTTGTAATTAATAATTCGAAGGTTGAAACGTCGATGAAACATTACGGTAAAAGATGGATTAATAGCTTACAAAAGCGCGAACTAGAGGTTTACACTCCATTGATTTCGCTAACAATTTTTTAATTCTCCAGAACATCCAAGGTCGTAAATTAATCCCCTTGTAACACGATGCTAATGGTTTTGAAATTTCAATTACCCTCATTACGATTTCATTGGTAACAAACTGAAAAATTGTTACATATGATTAGAAGTATCTCAATATTGCTTATAGAGACGAAATTATTAAATATTAATTTAATGTTATTCGCTTGAAATTTGTACCTAGATCTCGGGGATGGTTAACTTTTATTCAATAGATAAAGCTCTCAAAATTATTCGTAAAACGTTTTGATCAAGTAATTTATATTTCTGTATTATCCGATTAATGTTTTGATAAATTTGTCAAATTAATCGAAAAAACGACGTTTTTTTTTCGATAAAAAGCTTAAATTTGACGAATACTACATATTTTTTAATCATTTTCCGAAATATTAACCGCTAAATTTAAACATGGATAATGATTAACCGTCCCCGACCTCTATTTGTACTAGTGCTCGGAATTGTTTATTCATTATCCACAAATTTTTCGATTTATTTAAAAAACGTTGGTAAAAAGAATATCATTTTAACTTATTTAATTATGTTTTTACGCAACCAAGCATTTATTTGAATAAAAGTGGTATTTATTTAAATAATTGTTTGTTTTATTTAAATAATAGGCTTATTAACTTTCGATTATTTAAACATTTTACAATTTTTATTCAACTATTGGTTATTTAAATAAACATTATTTAAATATCGCCGAGCTTATTTTATTCATGGATAAAAATTAATCGAAATCCGAGCACTAATTTGTACATTCGTAGGTTCCCACTGATTTTTCGCGTAAAACACATAATTCAAATAAGAGACAATTTGTGAGAATTATCCACCACAATATTAAAATAAGTCTTATAATTTTTTAAAAGTTATAGACTGGAAATAATGTTTTATAACTATAAACATTTATAACTCGCGTTCATTGGAACCTGCCTGGAACTGCTGTAAATACTGCAACTCACTGCGGTATTTACGCAAAACAATTCCAAAACTGACAATAGAATCTATAATTTTGACCTGTACCACGACAATTTTTGAAATAATCTGGTTAGTTAGAAGTTTAATTTAAATCAAGGAATTCCTGCGTAATAATAAAAATAAAATTCTCAATAATCTGGTTAGGACGGATTGCCTCATTTTGTGTAAATTTTGGTTTAATTTTAGCAGCGACTTCATTAAAATTTAAATTATGTAAAATCTGTACAATCATTCAAAAAGTACCGAATCTCCGAAGGAAAGTCATTAAGAAATCAAGCGTCAAAAATAAAGCGAATTGAAGTGGGGTGAGGAGGTTGAAATTCTCGTTAAGAAAACCATATTAATAGCGGAACATCCATCATTAAAATAGGTCAAACCCGTCATCCATTTAACCACCCTCCCGTCATGGATCGTAAAAAAAAACACATAAAAATAATCAAATAGTCGCAATTTTAAAAAGAGGGCGAATAAAACTCACATTGTGGTGCTATAGAATCCAAGAACTGTCAAAAAATCAGAACGGCGATAGAAAACGCATTAGCGTCGCGCACACACAAAAAATAAACCAAAGAAAATCAAACGAACGCGGTGATTTTTTTAAAAAAAACTAGCCAAAAACGTTTTTAACCCCCTCTATCCGTCAACGCCGTATTAAAAGTAAATATCGCGTTTTTAAAAAAAACCGTTACAATCGCGTTGCCAGCAAAAAAACCACGAGTTTAATATTGACTAAATAAACGTACTTATCACTTCCAGCTTGTTTATATTAGTCACCTCGCGTCATGCTTAGTGTTAAATTAAGTTTACAATCAACGTTTCACTATAATCGTGGCAGAAACGACGACTACCGCGAGCCGAGACGCGAAAATTTCGAACCGAAAACAGACGTCTTTCCCACTCCGAGAGAACGGGAGAGATGAGAACGACGCGAAGTTGGGGATGCTACGTAGGAAAGTCCGCCGTAAAGGCGAGTACCCTCCCCCCCTAATTTTATCTTCCCTCCCCGCGAGCGCGCGCTAATACCGCAAACCTAACTCCCTCACGCGGCGATGGATAGTACTAACCCAACACTCGACCGAAAGGAAACTATCGGGGTAAAGTTTGCGTTATTTCCTCACGCCACCGTGAGCCCGAGATAAGCCTCGGCTGATGGCGCTAGTATCCAGTCCCCCGTTTTTGGCGCGCGCTTCCCTCCCCCCCTCCGTTTTCGCGTTTCAAAGTCAGGGTTCGCGTTATTTTAACGAAATGTGACATGAAGCTCGTCTCCCAATATGCTTCGTAGCTCTTTGGTTGCAGGCTCATGTAGAGCGTAAATGTTTTATACAGAGAAGGAACATAATTCAATAGAATCTTTCGCCCCCTTTTGATTTAACAGGACCTGTAGATTTATTAAAAATCGGACGCGTTCTTTTCTTAAGCTTTCGCCGGATCGAGCCAGCCTCGGATATATCGTATAAAGATGTAGGGACGCTTTTTGGTGAGACTTTAGGTAAATATTGGGTTAAGACGATAGATTATATGGTACGTTGTTGACACAGGGTGCGCTTTAAAAACTAGGCGTGGAAATAAGTAGTTTTTTCCCCCTCAGGAATTTTCTCGGTGATTTCCCTGTTTTTGAATAATGTTAGCGGTGTTATTTAGTACTTAATTCTCCAGTTTCCGAAATGTATACCATACCTGTACTTGGAATGCTTATCGCGGCAGATTTTCGTCTCGAAGTGGCTGACGGTTTTTGTGACGTCACTATGTTAACTTAACAAACAACAACGTGAGAGGGGAGCGCGCGCAGAGGGGATTTTTTATCTCGCTGGCGGGGCCAAAGCCGTCAGAGTGATCTTACCATACGCGATACGCCAGGATAAGCATTCCAAGAAGAGCTATGGATTCCTGTGCATACGTATTTTCAAATACCACAAATACAACCAACTTCAATTGTTTTGACACGCGCTTTTATTCTATCGCAATTGGCCAAGATGGTATTTTTTTTAAGAACGCGCTACCTTATTTAGTCGCTAGATGGCGGTAATGTTATTGAAACTAACAAATTGATATAGTACTTTAAAAAATCTGGTGTCTTGTATTCTGGCATTTAGAGTTTATAAGTTTTGTAATATAGTTCTGTAGATTGTAGTGATGTACTTCTGATATTGTTTGATAAGGAAATTTTTGATGTATCTATAATTGGTTAAGTTATATTTCATTTTGATTTTAATACATTTAAAAAAGGATTAAAACCAATTTGGTAATTTTAAATGGAGTTGTTTATAAAATATAATCGCGGGCTTATAATGATGTTTCACAAAAGTTTGTCACTGTGAGCGTCGGATAATTGGTTTTTAAGTTTTTCTCTCTAGACTAGAGGCGCTTAAGTTGTTGAGTATGACATCAATTCTACACCACTCTACACATAGCTACCCGTAATTAATCCGACTAATTGACGCATTTACAGAACGAAATTAAAGACATGATATTGTATCTTAAATAAGGCTAGCTTAAAATTTAAAAACCAGGAAAAAATTCGGCACGGATTTCGTAATTTCTAAAATTTTGGATTTTTTACGTTTCTACAATTTCACATAATTCTCGAAACAACTCCACCCAAAATACAAATCTGTGAATTGATAGAAAAATTTACTGGATTTTTTTATAATAATCCAAGAGAAAAATCCAGAAATAAAAGAAACAAATCCACAAATACAAGAGAAAAATCCACAAATCCAGTGATACATCCCCAAATCCAAGGGAAAAGGCCACAAATCCAAGAGAAAAATCCACAAATCCAAGAAACAAATCCACAAATCCAAGAGAAAAATCCACAAATCCAAGAAACAAATCCACAAATCCAAGAGAAAAATCCACAAATCCAAGAAACAAATCCACAAATCCAAGAGAAAAATCCACAAATCCAAGAAACAAATCCACAAATCCAGTGATACATCCCCAAATACATGGGAAAAATCCACAAATCCAAAAGAAAAATCCACAAATCCAGATGAAAAATCCACAAATCCAAGAGAAAAATCCACAAACCCAGTTATACATCCACAAATCCTAAGAAACAATCTAAAAATTCAAGAGGAAAATCCACAAATGCAGTAAAAAACCCACAAATCCAAATGAAAAATCCACAAACCCACCAAAAATTACAAATCCCTGGATTTAATTTTTTTTTTGCAAATCCTGTACATTTGTTTCTGAATGTCCGACCCCTCAACCTTAACTCTGGGCTTTCACTTTAATATTTTAGATCCAATTAACTATAGAATTTAAAATTACCAAGAAGTACAGATCTCATTTTTAAAGAGTGTATAGTAAAAAATAAAATAATTAAATAAACCAAAAAAGGTGTCACTGCAACCCAAAAAAGACAAAGAACACGGAAACTTCCCCCTTTATAATCACGCTTGATTTCACCCGTACCAAAGACAAAACTAGCTAGCATCCCATCACAGGAGGAAACGGTAAGAAAACTACTAAACTAAGCAAATAAAAAAACTTCTAAATTCCAAAGCTCACCTAAAAACAAAAAAAAAAGATTTAAAAAGAGGATGAAAAAACATTGCGGTAGCTATTTTACATAAAACCAATTGGAAAAATAGCGCGCCACGAAAACCCGGAATCAAAATTATTCATTGGCTATACGTTTGTTGGAGGTATCTACAAGGGTTCCCAAATAATATCTATAGGATATAAAGACAACGGAGCGAGGAAGGAAAAAAAATTAACAGGGTACGGCGACCGAAATACATTACGATTTCAGTGCGAGGCATCATCCGAGAGATATCCAAGGCCTAGCGGAGAACAACGGGAAAAGGGGGATGCAAAAATGTGATGCGCAGGGGGGAAAGACAAATTTAGTCGGGATCGATTCTTGCCCCTCCCCCCGTCCCCCCGTCAGCACGCGGATTCGAGGCAAAGCCCCCTCTCTTTGTAGAAGGCCCCAACCGAGGTGGGGGGGTAGACGCGATATCCTCCAGTTTTCAAAAGGAAAAAGACTTTACGGCTAAGGCCTAACAACCACCTTATTTACCCAACCGACGTCGTCTGCTACGGTTCTATCGGCAAACGTTACTACGTAACGCCTACGAATGCTATAATACGGTAAAGTTTGCGAGTATTTATGGATAAGGGAAAGAGGTAGGTTATTCGTGTTAACGTTAACGTAGCCGCTCGATGACTAAGGCGCCATCTGGAGGCTTCTTTTTAAATTACACGTTACAAGAGCGGAGGGGGAGGAGGGGGTAAAGAGTGCTTTTCTCTTATATTCGTCTCGTGATAGCTTGTACGTAATCACAAAAACGAGTGGGTGTAGCGGGGGGGGGGTACGCTGCGGAGGGGGTTAGGATATATGATGTCAATTTTTAGCTATCTATAGTCTCATTTTTTTATAAAAGGGATGAATTTTTTGACAGCTGTGGTACGCTTGATTTCGCACGTTATGTTACTATCTCTCGCAAACTTTGCTTTAAAGAGAAATGTAGGCGTAATTGTAATAAAAAAAATGGAAATGGTCATGTTAAAGAGAACGTTGAAGGATCTTTTATCTGAAAAATAGACTTTTGGCCTACTGGCGCCTGTAGAAGTGTTCATCTTGCAGTGCACCAATGTTCAGGGAGAAGATATCTTTTTCTAGTTTGCCCCACGTTTTACACATTAAATGTCGAGGTTATTTCTAACCAATGTTTTGACATAAGTTCTTGATAAAAAGGTAGGTATACAACGTTATTTCAAGTGCACAAAAATATTTTATTTAAAAACATTTAATATTTACAACACGACTAGTTTCGGACGCACTGTCAAAAAATTAATTTAATTATCGTAAATATAATAAATGAAAATATATAAACAAGTTGTTGATTTTTTGCTTTTTTTCCTAGGATATTTCTTGAACAGTTTTTTTCAATTTCCCTATTGAGGACTTTGAGGAATGTTTCAAGAATGTTGTGAATTTTAATTTTATAAATGGCATTTTCCAAGAGGATTTCAGCATTTTTAATGAATTTTTTTGGGTGCGTCAATTTTAATTAAATGAAGAATAACTCCTTGTAAGAAAAATCATAAAGCACGAACACTTCAAAATCATGTCAATCCCCTTGAAACGCTAAGCCTTTGACATTGTTAAACGACTTCATTTGATAAAAAATATTAGCTAATATTAATAAAACAATTAAGTAAACAGATAAAACACATTATTAATTATCAATTAAATTATTATTGTTAAGGTGTTAATTTTGCGATGAATAGGGTCCAAAAAATTATAATAAAAATTAGATTTTGGTTTTGTTGATTTATAGAATTTATACATGGATTTTATTTTGGGAAATAAGAGAAACTTTTTATTGAAATTATAGCTGTAAATTAAATATGAATTGAAAACAAATGGTTTTAAAGGGAATTATGGGACTAGATATAGATATTTTAATACGGTCGAAAAAACTTTGGTTTGAATTTCTGTGACGCGATAACTGACCTAATTGTAGTCAGAATAGAACTCCCGAGAAATACCAAAAAAAAAAATGGAAAATTATCAAGTTACATACGAACATTGAGTTGGGAATATTAATCTAGAGGTCCAATCAAAACGTCGGATTTCAGTATTTCGCGAAACCAGTTTTTAAAAAATAAGAATACTGCCGTCTGCTCCCAAATGACGATAAAACTTTATCATTCTACCCGTGGCGCCGTCTATCTCTCAATGGTTCGTTCAAATAAGACACGTTTTCCGGCAAAATGTTTTTTTTTTCAAAAATAATGGATGGCGCCACGGGTCATATGATAACGTTTTCTCGTCATTTTAGAAGAGACGGCACATTCGTAATTTTCAAAAACTTGTTTCTCTTGGAGCAGATTTGATTGGATCTCTAGATTAATATTCCCAACTCAGTGCATACGAACATCGGAAATAAAGGATAAATTATACAGGGTTGCCACAGTTTATTCCGATACAAATTCTTTGATTTTTCCAGATTTTCTCTAGCCTTTTCCGTTGATTTTCCATGACTTATTTCATACCAAATTTGGAAATTTCCTATTTGCAACCATTTTCCAGGTTTTCCCTGTCTTATGTTATGGCAAAATTTGGCAATTTTTAGGAACTATTTCTAATTAAAATATTCCCCCATTATTTCCATGGATTTTCCCGGTCTTATTTTATGCCAAAATTTCGTGTTTTTTAGGAACTATTTGTAATTAAAATTTAGTTCCCGGACATTTCAATGACGTTTATAATAGTTTTTAAAATTCCCTGATTTTTATATAAATTTTAAAAATTCCCTGATTTTTATATAAATTTTAAAAATTCCCTGATTTTTATATAAATTTTAAAAATTCCCTGACTTTTCCCTGCTTTTTAAACCCATTCTCCAATTCCCTGTATTTTCCAGATAATCTAGGTTATCCAGGTACTGAGGCAACCTTGCTGAAAAACAGAGCAGATGAGGTCACCTTACAAGAAAGGTTTAAAGCAGCAATGTTTCGATTACTTTTAAATCCGAATTTTTAAAGTGTATGTTTTAAGTGATCCACCACTTGGAATCCTTATTATAAACTTGAAAGTACAAATCTCACGAGAACATTAAAATTCAGTCTTTAATAATTCATATTTTTAAAATCGTTAAGATCTCGACATTGTGAAGCCTCGTAATGGAAAGACTAAAATTATTGTTTCTAACAGCAATTTTTCTAATTTAGGCTTAAGAAAAGTACCGTTTGAAGGCGCAACGTCGAGCGTTCTCCTCTTACGCGTTTGTGGGCGCTGAAACTTTCTTATTAAATTATTCTCGATAATTCAAAACGCGCAAATACAAAGAAAAGTAGCCTCATTGAAATTCAAATTCCCCATTTCTTCGCGAAATTCTCAAAAACGCGAAGAAGAAAAGAATTAGAAATTAACGTGACAAGTTAGTTCGACTCTTTTGTGTTCCACTTTCGTACTCAACAAATATCCTTTCATTTCATTCTTTTTTTCCCAAAAAAATGAGGGAAACTTAACGTGCTCGGAAGGGAACCGAAATTAATAATAAAAAAGACGAAACGAAAGGAAGACGTGTTCAAATTAAAGGAAAACTTTGGCCCTGTTCTTTCTGCCTGTGTCGAAGAGTGGAGTTAATTAAAGTCAGCAGCGTGGCACTCTGTCGCTATACTGTCCGCCCTTCTTACAAAGACAGCAAAGACCGAAAGCTCTCCTTTATTGCCGCCGATAACTGTCCAGTCACGTGTTTGCGGCTTTTCAATGGAGACCGACACGCTCGAGCTGGGCTGCCGGACCACTATTAAAAACTATACCGAGCGTTTTTCGAAGAAAAACCGCCCAAATTATAATTTTACCCGCGCAATTTCTTTCGAAGCTTTTATTTTAAGAATTTATTTATGGAAATGAACGTGGGAAAATCTTCCATTGAAGATTGAATATTTTTCCAAGATTATTAAGTTTTATTAATTAAAAAAAAATCAGAATGGGATCATGGACATCGTATTACTTCTTTAGGAAAGGGTTTGTACGGATCTATTTCAAATTTGAATTTCTACTGCCAAATTTCCCTACGTTCTATAGTTTGTCCAGTATCAGTGGTCAAAGTTGGACTAAAAGTTTTTTTCCAAAGCCATGAAGAAGCAGATTTTTTAAAAAAAAATTAATTTAAACTCATTATTCGATGAATTTTCGTACATGGAATGATCAGGATTTTTTCGCGGGTAGGCCCTGTGCGAGGGGCAGGTCACTTCCTTGATTATTGACGCACCCCTCGAAAGATTAAATTTTTCGATGAAATTTAACTAGTCGAAATATTTTTTAATTTAATAAATTTAATTGCTATTAAATTATTTTTTAATTTAATAAATTTAGTTGCTATTAAATTATTTTTTAATTTAATAAATTTAGTTGCTATTAAATTATTTAATAAATTTAATTGCTATTAAATTATTTAATAAATTTAATTGCTATTAAATTATTTAATAAATTTAATTGCTATTAAATTATTTAATAAATTTAATTGCTATTAAATTATTTAATAAATTTAATTGCTATTAAATTATTTAATAAATTTAATTGCCATTAAATTATTTAATAAATTTAATTGCTATTAAATTATTTAAGTAATTGATATTTATTCAGGGTTCATACCGACCCGGAAAACCTTGAAAATCTGGAAATATTAGGGAATTCAATTGTCGACAGATAATTCAGGGAAATTCTCATTTTTTTAAAAAAATCATGGAAGTCGGGGAAATTTATGAGGCTTCCGAAAGTTTGCGCATACGAATACAAATTGACATTAAGAAGTTTGGACTTTGTTTCTTCTTTTCTATGATAATATTGAACCAATTTAACTTAAATGACATTCATGAAATGAGTTACTCTGTATATCGTAGTTTTATTTTATTAGTACGGGTAAAAAGAGGCTCAAAAAGAGCTCTCCAGCGGCCAAGTTCGTCCCAACTTGCAACGTGGCCTAAAAATTTGATTCGGCACAAAATAATTCGTAAGATACGATAGTATGGTTGGTCCTGGCCAAATGGTTGATATACCTTTTCAACATTTAGTGAAATTTCGAAAAAAAAACCTTTTTATAGTGAACCTTGGTCATAACTCCGAAACTATTAGTCCCAGCGATCCGCGGTGGGTCGCATTCGACTCAGCGTCTAAACGCACTACAGAAACGATACCCAACTTGACCGGATTGCTAAATTTAACATTTGGGGATTTTTGTTTCATATTAGAGAAAAAAAACCACGTGATTCAGTACAATGTCGGCCATAACTCGGATACGGTTCATCCTACGGGCATGTGGTTGGTGGCATTCGACTCAGGGTGACAAATACCATCGGGACGAACACCAAACACGGCTAAAAGCAAATTTCAGCCCCTCCAAAAACAGTGTTGTCCACCCCGCATCGCTGCGGACTCATGGGATCCTCAAAGTAGACACCAAAATAGAATTTTTAGGCCACATTGCAAGTTCGGACGAATTTTGCCGGTGAGCTACCCTCTTTTACCCGTACTATATCTCGCACCTGGGAAAATCAGGGAAATCGGGTTGCCAATAGCTGTATGAAGCATGTTTATTAAATATTTCCGACTTTTTTTTGAATCGAAGAATGCCACCCTTGAATTTTCTCTTTCCCCAAATTCGTCAATTACTAATTGAGGATTGTATCTTAGGCAGTTTGTTAGATCACGATTAATTGAAAGTTTTGCTATTCTAGATAGCCTTTCCTCTCCCATTGTTGTCCGTAGACTTGTTTCAATTCTGTTGAGAGATCTGAACCTCCTTTCGGCTATAGTATTTGGAATGCATAGAACAATTTTGTAAGATTTGACAAGATCCGGAAAACCATCTTCCATTGTGATTAAATAATTGAAGCAGTCAGGGACGTTACTCAAGTGTATCGATTTTGTTACATTTTTGGCTATGCTTATCTGTCTCTTTAACTTAGGAGCAACAAACACAGCACCCAGACAAGTAGAAAGCAACCCGTCTAAAGTCTTATGTACATTTTTCATTGGTTAGACGGTTTAGCGCCTGCTGCCGTCGGAAGGGGAAAATTCCGAAATTGTCTTCCCCATTTAAATCGTTCAGTATAAAGGCTCGTCCAATGAAATTTGTACACAACACAGCGTTAGCGTGTTTAAAGGGTAGCTGCGTTCTCCTTGTGTTTGTTGTTCCTAGCTTTAACGAATCGATATCGAAATGGAACCAGTTGTAAGATAGACAATGAGCTAGGACATCGTCTTCGTTAAGAACATTTTCCGAGTGTTGGCCGGATGCCGTTACTGCTTTGACAAGGTCAGTGTTTTCTTATAGTCTAATTGTCATTTCTGATATAAATTTATCCCTTATTTCGAAGTTAGGGGTTTTAATTTGCTCAATTACAGTATTTGCTGCTTTTGCTCTGCTTCCAGTCGTAGAAGTAATGACGCTGTGTTTTAGTCTTCTGTTAGGTATTATCTTCCGTTTGCGCGAACTTAAAGGTTAGTTGTTACGAGCCGGTAACGGAATGTGAGACGATTCTGCCAACTTTTCATCTTCATTCCAAATTAAGTCAATCCATTCAGAACTGCCTATGCCTTCTAAGCTAGCTACTGTATCTTCGAAAATAGCAACTGCTTATGTTAAAACGACTTTAGAAAGTATTCCGATAGATAATTTGTGAGATCTATAGCACTTCATCTAAGCCACAATTGACTAGATGACTTGGGCCTAAGGTGGTGCCTAGCTGATTATTATTATTATTAAATCCAGTTGTTGAAATTATTTAATTGGGAAACATAACCGCGACACTCAACGGCTTCATCGGGTTTTCCGTTTTCAAGCATATTCTGCAATGGTAAAACTATGGAATCGAACCTTTTTCTATAAAAATGAAGCCCTTTTTTCTCGCTCCACCATCTAGTGTTGCAACTTTGTGACATTATAAGAATGATATCATAACCCAGATCTTTCTGGGACTCTTCAAAACATTCACTTCTAATAACTGAGTTGCTTCGAAAGTTGTAGATGGCTTGAATCAATCCAAGAAGTTCCCGAACTGGCAATATGTTAGAACAACAGTCAACCAAAACTAAATGAAATCAGTAAGCTTAACAATGTACATTTGGACGATTTACACCTACCACCGCTTATAATTTCACCCTAAATCCCCTCACGCAATTTAGTGGCCAAGTAAATACTTCGAGAATCAAACGCGTGTAAAACGTAGTATCCAAGAAACCTCTCTACAACTCCAATTTCTTTTTTAATATACCGAATACTAACACCCAACTGATCTACTCCGCCATTGTCTCGAGTTTCATCGGCTATAGCAGAATAAAACCCTCCAGAGTCTTTAACTTCTTGCAGAATCATCCCCGTGACTAATTTCCACTGATATTAATTAGTTCGTTTTGGAATTATTGGGCATACTCGAAAATATGGGTCTAAAATTTCAGCGAAGTTTCGTCTATTCCTTGAAGAGCAGAGCATTATGGCTTACACGTATGCAGCTAATACATCTCTATTTCTAATATCATCTAGTTTGTGGACCACAAACTTATTGATACAGGCGCCACTTAGCTCCAAAAAACATGGCTACCTTATTTTGAAAAAAGGGGCCCCTGAGATTTCGACTGTTCAACGTCCCCCTCCGAATTACACGAAATTGGGTGAACCATGCCCAGGTAGCACGTGCACGTGTATATTAGGTTGATATTTAGTATTCATTGTTTATATTCCGTGTTGAGTAAAATATATACGTCGTTTCAACGTGATAAGTTAGTATATAAGATACTTATTCAGTCATGTGTTACGCTACACGTGTTTCCTACGTATAGATTTGGTTAATATATCACTAGATTGGCAGACAGGTAGTTTTTTCGTATATAAATAGTAGATAAATAACTAGGTTGGAAAAGTGTTAAGCTTTACGTTGTGCTTACGTAGATATATGCCTGATTTACATGTGCTCATGCTATACCGGATATAATTGCAAAATATATCAGTAGATTGGTAATTGAGGTGAATGGTTCCTTTTAAAAACCCTCAATTGGGCGCGTTTGACTACTCAAAATTTTTATCACCTTCCTTACCCCCTCTTTGTGCACAATGGACCTAGGGTCGAAGTGCATGGGTGGGCATTTATGCCTCCCCGCCCCTCTCAATAATAATACCCCCTCTTTAATTTCACCAGGTATTTTTAAGTGTTAAATTTTGCGTACTTACCGATTATACAATGCGCTTATTAATTTTAAATTACATTAAATCATACGGTATTAAGCTGGTATTTGGCGTGTAGTAAGGAGTTATTTTTCGTGTATTTACCGGTTAAATTTCATGCATTAAGATATTATTTCGAGTACATTTTTTGATATTTTTCGCGTGTAAAACGCTTCTTTTTCGTGCACTAATTGGATATTTTGCGTGCATTAATTGGTTATTTTTCACGTAGTTAGGGATATTTGCCGTGCATTAATTCGTTATTTTGCGTGAACTATTTCGTTATTTTGCGTGAACTATTTCGTTATTTTGCGTTAACTTATTTTTTATTTTCCTTGTATTAAGCGATATTTTCTGTGTATTTATAGGTTATTTGGCGTAAATTATGTTGTTAGTTTTCGTGTATTAAGCGGATATTTGGCATACAATAAGAGGTTATTTTTCGAGTAATAAGCACTTATTTTGCGTGCACGAATATATTATTTCGAATCTATTATTTTGCATGTATTAAGCTTTTTTTCGTATATAAAGCGGTTTTTTACTTATGGCGTACTGTTCCGAAGGATGGTTTGACTTTCAAACGCTGAAAAGGTCTCCATTTCAAGATTTCAAAAGCGATTTATAAATATATTTTTGAAAGATTCTTTTCTGAGGTCTATTCATTAATTTAATGAAATTAACTATAAGTATATCTTAAATTGTAATATACAATTTCGTGGCGTATGTCCTTCACATACATTTTGTAAGATAATTGGGCAGAACTATAGAGAATGGAGATCTATTGAAGAAATACTGCATTGAAGAGGTGGAAATTATTTCTTAGTCATATGTTTTTGATATTCAATAAACTATCTTTTACCGTCTTATGCATTCTAGTCCTAGAGGGAATGAAAGTTAAGATAGGAACTATTGAAAAATTTATTTATCAATATAACACAAAATCAATAAGTGTATTATATCCCAAAAACTTTAATCTATCTTGTATTAAACGAAAACTCATCGTGTAATGTGTAACATTTCATCACATTATTAAAAAATAAACAATAAATACACACAAAATAATCAATAAGTGCACCCAAAATAGAAAATTAATGCACCCAAAATAGCCAATTAATGTACCCAAATCAAACCATTAATATAATAATAATAAAATAATAATAATATACACAAAATAACCAATTAATGCAACCAAAAGAGGCAACTAATGCACGGAAACTAACTTATTAATACACATAAAATAACCAATGAATGCAAACAAAATAACCAATTAATGTTCATAAAATAAACAATTAATGCATGCAAAATAACCGATTGACCAACGAAAAATAACCGATTGACACACACAAAAAAATAAATTAATGTAGGCGAAATAATTCCTGAATTCACGGAAACTAACTGCTAAATACACACAAAAAAATAACTAACAGTAGCTAACTCCTTAATGCGCCCCTCATACTGAGAATTTCAGCAATAAATGATTCTGAGATATCTTTAGGATACGCGTTAGCAAGTTTTCTGTAGTCAGTTGCAGGCTAAGAAAGACAAAATATATAGTACAGTCGGCGCAAGGATACCTCAGACCATTTCCGGCCAGTCGACCGCGCGAAATTTGAATTTGACCACTAACGGTCAATTTCAAATTTCGTGATTTTCGTCGTATTTTCGCGCCATCTAGGAACCGAAATTGGAATCTATTTTTTAATTTCATGTTGTCATGAGTTTAATTACTGAATACAGCCGAATTATATTTGCTAAAGAAGGTTCGATAATGGAAGCTCCAAATATTTTAAATAGCCCAAGAGGTTACTATAAAAAGCATGATAAAGGTTAACAAGTAAAGAGAAAAACATAATTTTAAACGTTTATAGCCATAGAGATAGAAAATAAGTAGAGGCCCAGACATGAGGAAAAAAGAGGTGCTTTTTGTTATGTAAATTTCATCCCCCCCGTGGCATGCGTTATAGGGAAGAAGCACGTAGTGCCACCACACCGTTCTGGAGGAACTAGAAATAATCGCCTGAAAGCAAAATCCACGTAACTATATACACAAGTCTTAAGAAGTTACGTGGATTCTGCTTTCAGGCAACGAAATAGGCGTGAGAAACTAAAGCCAAACTTTTTAGGCTCTAAGGAAGTTTCTGTAACTTGTAATAGGCTTTATTATCGTAAATAAAGTAATTTTTTTTGAAGTTTGAAATATTAAATGTTTTACATACAATTTTGAATGAATTATAATAATTTAATTAGAGTACTTATATAAATTTAAATAAATCTGAAAATAGTTGAAGCTTGTGAAGTTCTAAATTGTATTTTCCCTTGAGATTCAACAAAACTGGGAGAAAAGTATACAATTTTAAGGGTTTAATAATATTAGTGATATCGCCCAGCTGGTTGCCACAAAGGGCGTTTAGTTTCTTAGATGGCCGTTTGTGGCGCCACGTATTTCTTCCCTATAACGCCAAGCTCGTGAAGGGGGATAGCAGCGCGGAACAAACCCTCAGATTTCATTGGGCCTCTACTTGTTTTCTATCTCTATGTTTATAGCTTATAGAGACAACGTTACCCCCCAGAAAGCGTGGCAACTACTTTAAAAGAAACTGCCGATTTAACTGGTAAGACGTAGAAATAAATTTACAAAATTAAATAATTATACATACTATTTTAAATTTAAGAATGATAGGAATGCCATGTCTATAATGTCTTTTAAATTTGCTCGCCACCACAATTATGAAATTAAAAAATAAAGATTACAATTAATAAAATCCCAACTAACAACGGTAGAGAGCCAAAAATAGTATAAAATAGCATATAAAGACCAGCACCGACCTTTTCAGGTTGTACACTATACCCAACAACAATAACTAAAAGAGGGACCAAAGACACTTCAAAAAAAATATAAAAGAGCATTAAATTATTCACACTAAATCTTAAAAATAAGAAATTTATAAGAACAAAACTTAGAGAAAGAAACACACCACTTCCACCCCTCAACAATAAAGAATAGGAGCTCAATAAACTTACTACTATAACCGAAACCGTTAAAAACAAAAGAGCATACCCTAAACTATCTAAACCAAAAAATCTTCTAAAAGACCCTCATTCCCCCGAAGGATACACAGAAACTATACATACCATTAAAAATAAAAGATAAGCTACAATGAGATGAAACTCTAACAAACCCAAGAAGAAGGTCAAAAACAGGCTACATAAAAAAATCCTTAACACTGTAACAAATTCATTATACTAAATATCTCACCCCCAAACCCTTTTACAAGGCTAATCAAAATACCCAAACCCAAACAGCCTTCACAAACAACAACAAAAAGATATAAAAAAAGGACTAAACTATCTAACAGTATGTAACCAACTCTATTAACAACTAAAAGATAACCACTTAATATTAGAAACTCTAATCTTAAAATTATGGATAACAGGTGGGAGCGGCTTAAAACTAAACTTATAAAACCCCCCAAAAAAACTAAGTAAACAAAAAAATTGAGATTTTCCATAATTCTGCTTTAGTAGTTTATTAAAAACACTGGTATTGTAAACCAAAATAGGAAATTGACCCTTTAGCTAAACTCAGAAAAATCTAAAATTACTTCAATCCCCAAAACTGATATTATAAATTAACTATTTTCTGGTTTTAATTACCCTCCTTATCACCTTTACCCTACTATTAATTACGTTTTCAAACCACCCTATTACACTAATTGTGGCATTAATTCTTATTACCGTAAGTTTAGCAATTAAGGCATTTTTTTTAACTAAAATAAGTCTTATCAGTTACATTATTATCTTAGTACTATTGGGGGGCTTAATTATTTTATTTTTATACATAGCTTCTCTTTCACCAAACGAACCTATCTCAACCACTCAAAATAAAAATCTATTGGTAGGAACACTTCTACTAACCCCCTCTATTTCACTATTCTATAATTCTCTCCCTTTAAATACAATCACAATTATTAAAATCAACTCCCTAATATTACAGCTTGCATGAATAACAATTATTATAACATATCTTCTTATCACTCTAATTACAATCGTAAAAATCACAACACAAACAAGTGGCCCACTTCGCTCAATTTTCTAGAGAATCATTATCCATAAACAGGATATTAAAGAGAAGTACCTTAAACTTAAAGGGCTGCTTTGATAAAGCAGACATAATCTAGATTCTTCACTAATTTGAAAGACAGCACCTATACGAAAGACACATCCCATTCTAAAAATTTTAAATTCAGCATTAATCGATTTACCAGCCCCTTCTAATATTTCTTATTGATGAAATTTTGGATCACTCCTTATCCTTTGTTTAACTATTCAAGTAATCACAGGTATTTTCCTTGCCATACACTACACCCCTGATACTAATATAGCTTTCAACTCCATCTCCCATATCATACGAGATGTTAACTATGGCTGACTTTTCCGTTTTTCTCACGCCAACGGCGCGAGAATATTTTTTGTATGTATTTATATCCATATTGCACGAGGGATTTACTATGCATCTTACAAAAACTTAACTACATGACTAACAGGAGTTATAATTCTTCTTCTACTAATAGCAACAGCATTTCTTGGTTATGTCCTACCATGAGGACAAATATCTTTTTGAGGAGCAACAGTTATCACAAACCTATTCTCAGCAATTCCTTATATTGGGCCCAATCTAGTAATCTGAATTTGGGGAGGATTTTCAATTGATAACGCCACACTAACACGATTTTTCACCTTACATTTTTTACTACCTTTTATCCTAACCGCACTAATTTTTATCCATATTGTTTTTCTCCACCAAAAAGGCTCCAATAACCCATTAGGGTTAAATAGAAATTTAGATAAAATCCCTTTCCACCCTTATTTTTCAATTAAGGATATTTTGGGCTATACAATCACACTTTCAATTTTTATTATAATTGTTCTTATTGACCCAAATTTCTTCAATGACCCTGAGAACTTTAACCAAGCTAATCCTCTTGTAACACCACCTCATATCCAACCTGAATGATATTTCTTATTTGCATATGCTATTTTACGTTCAATCCCAAATAAGTTAGGAGGTGTCCTTGCTTTAATCTCTTCAATCTTAATTTTATTAACGCTACCCCTAAGCAAAAGAAACTTTCAGGGGCTCCAATTCTACCCATTTAATCAATTTATATTCTGAAGCTTTATTACCTTAATTATGCTATTAACATGAATTGGTGCCTCCCCTATCGAGGAACCTTACCTCAATTTAGGACAAGTTTTTACAATTAGATACTTCACCTACTTCTTATTAAGACCACTAGCTATAATGATTCAAGATAATGGACTAAACTAGTCATTTAGCTAAATAAAGCAATTTGCTTTGAAAGCAAAATATAGGTAACCTAATGATTTATTTAATTCAAAACTAGATTTTAGGGCACCTATAAGCAAAAGAGATAAAGGGAGAATTAACATTCTTATTAATACTATTACCTGACCTAAGCCCTATTTAAATTCTAAATTTAACTGAATCTATCTGACAAAGTAATTAAAAACTTATACTAAGACTCCGTATAAAAACCCAAAATATCCCAAAACCAAAGGCAAAATACCCCTTCAAGCTAATATTATTAACTTGTCATAACGGTAACGAGGGAAAGAACCCCGCACTCACAAAAAGAAAAATATAACCACAAACAAGACTAAAAAAAAGTCTATATTAAAAAACAAGTAACAACTTAACAAACTTATGAAAATAATATTTCCATATTCTGCAATAAAAATTAAAGCAAAACCCCCAGAGCCATACTCCACATTAAACCCTGAAACTAGTTCAGACTCACCCTCAGCAAAATCAAAGGGACTACGGTTAGTCTCAGCAAGACAAGATAAAAACCATACCCCTAATAAAACTAATAAAAGACCCAACTTTACTAAAGAAAAGCTCCAACTCTCCCCCAAATTAAAACTTCCCACCAACTGGACAATACTCAATAAAATTAGAGCCAAACTTACCTCATAAGAAATAGTTTGAGCCACAGCCCGATAGCACCCCAACATTCTATAAATAGAATTGGAACTCCAACCAGCCCCCAAAAGGGAATAAACCCCTAAACTCGATAAAACTAAAAAATAAATTAAACCATACTGATAAAAAAAACAGTACCCCCTAAATTACATAAAGCTCAATAAGCTAAGGCTAAAAATAAACCTAGCACCGGTCTTAAGTAAAAAATCATTTTATTACTATATAAGGGCCAAATCTGCTCTTTAGTCATTAACTTTAGACCATCCGAAAAAGGTTGTAAAAGACCCATATAACCCACCTTATTAGGCCCCTTACGAATCTGAATATACCCTAATACCTTACGCTCCAATAAAGTAAAAAAAGCAACACTTACGAGAAGACACACTAATATCAAAGTATAGCTTAAAATTAACAAAATTGTTAAAAAAGACACTGTCTTATAAATGAAGCTTAAATTCAACGCACTAATCTGCCATATTAACCAAATAAATTTTCACTAATTAACATTATATAAATAATTCATAGATTCTGGTCCTTTCGTACTAAGAAACTTTTTAAAAACTATAGATAGAAACCAACCTGGCTTAAACCGGTTTGAACTCAAATCATGTAATTTTTTAATAGTCGAACAGACTAACTAGTAAAGCTTCTTCACCTTACAGTTTAATTAATTCAACATCGAGGTAACAAACATACTCTTCGATTAGAACTCCAAAAGTATATTATCCTGTTATCCCTAAAGTAACTTAGTCTTATTTCACCAAAAATGGATCTTCATTAATTTTAACTAAACTAAGTTTATTAGCTACCGCCCCAGTATAATTAACTTAGCTGTAAAACTAGAAAAAAAATTTTAAACTAAAAAAATTAAGCTTTATAGGGTCTTATCGTCCCATAGAATAATTCTAGCATTTTTACTAAAAATTTAAATTCAAAATATTTAAAAAAGGTAGACATACCCTATTTATCCCTTCATACCAGATCTCAATTAAAAACCAAATGATTATGCTACCTTAGCACAGTCAGGCTACTGCGGCCCTTTAGTACAACCAGGGGGCAGAATTTACTTTAAATAACCATTCTTAAAGAAATGTTTTTGATAAACAGTTAAGGTAAATGATTGCCGAGTTCCTCTATTAAACTTAAATCCAAACTAATTCAACTAAAACTTAACCAAAAAATAACCAGCTCTTATCTCTACTAATTAAATCATTATGAACAATTTTTTAAAGCTACAATCTTCTCTTTATAACCCTTCAATTCTTTTCAAAAAAAATGTTATTAAACAACAAGCCACTATTAAACCTTACTAACTACCCCTAACAAAAAATATAAAAATCATATGCTAAGCTTAACCCTAACAAACTTTTTGCTATTCTTTGTAGCTGAATAACACCTACCTTTTTAATTTCTAAAGAAACCAGATAACCTAAAATTCGTATAGCATCTCACTACTAAATACTTATTCTATTAATTTTGTCACAATTAACACTTAAGTACCTAACTCATTCTAATTCGGGAAACTAAAATATATCTAAAATTTTAACCTACCCTGAGACAAAAGGTACAAAAAATTTTACTTTTAACTAAATCTTTCAACACCTTCACAGTTCACACTTATCTAACTTTTTCAAAAAAATTTAATAAAGCAAAAAAAAAATAATTAGCTTATTCAACCAAATTCCCTCTAATATCCAGACTAAAAAATATTCATAAGAGCACTCCGTTATACAAAGAACTATTTAATGTAAATAAATCGCTTTAAAGCTCTACTCTAACCTCTAGATACAAGTTCCCTTACATCTACTTTGTTACGACTTATCTAATATTAAAATTAGAGTGACGGGCGATATGTGCATGTTCTAGAGCCTGATTCAACTCATCTTATTAATAAAAATTTACTAATAAATCCTTTTTCACATAAAAATTCAATTCACGATCCAAACCTTAAATAAAGTAACACATCTCTACCCTAGCATAAACTACACCTTGATTTGAAGTAACAAAACCAAACTATCTATAACGAAAACTAAAAATTCAATCCAAGAGCTATAAACAACCACCCAATCCAACAGAACAAAAACTTAAACTGACAGTGATAACTAATTTATTCTCCACTTTTGATCCATCTACTTCACAAAATTTCTCAATAAACTGAATTAGAGCCTTTAGCCCTATTTTCATTATACCCTTCTGATTTTGGCTACTACCAACGCGGGGTAATATTTTAATAAGTAAGGCTATAAGCTCCTTAACTAAGGAGCTTACAGCCCTACTAGAGAGAACTGCAACACAAGGGATACCCCTAATTATTATCGCACTAATATGGATAATTCTAATTAATAATTTAATAGGGCTATTTCCATTTATTTTCACCGCCACTAGTCACATAGTAATTACACTAAGCTTAGCCCTCCCAATCTGAGTCACATTTATACTATTCGGATGACTAAATAACACAAATAGGATATTTGCACATTTACTCCCCAACAACACCCCAATTGCTTTAATAACTTTCATAATTCTAATTGAAACAATTAGAAATACAATTCGACCTATTACTCTTGCTATCCGACTATCTGCTAATATAATTGCAGGGCACCTCCTTCTAACACTCCTTGGTAACCAGGGAGCAATTAGTTCTTTAACTAAAAGAAGACTTATTATTTCGACACAATTCTTACTCTTAACCCTAGAATGGGCAGTGGCTATATCCCAAAGAATTCAACCTTTTAACCCACTCCAAATCCCACTACTTAACACAACAATCTTACTATCTTCGGGCATCTCAATTACATGAGCGCACCATAGACTCCTACATAATAATTTTTCACAAGCTAAATCAGCCTTAGCAATTACTCTAGCCTTAGGAGTGTACTTCACACTTTTACAAGCGTGAGAGTACCTCGAAGCCCCTTTTACCATCGCAGATTCAATTTATGGCACCACATTTTTTGTCTCAACAGGATTTCATGGCTTACATGTAATTGTAGGATCCACCCTTTTAATAGTCTCCTTTCTACGCCATAACAACTTTCATTTTTCAAGTCTTCATCATTTTGGGTTTGAAGCCTCAGCTTGATATTGACATTTCGTAGACGTGGTCTGGTTGCTTCTATACTCAATAATCTACTAATGAGGTAGCTATCTACTTAGTATAATCAAAGTACAATTAGCTTCCAACTAAAAAGTTTAAATAAATAAGATAATCATTATTGCACTAGTTTTAATCACCCTAATAATTAGAATCTCATTTATATTACTCACCTCTAATTTAGCTTTTACCCCCCACACCGTCTTAGAGAAAATCTCTCCATTTGAGTGTGGATTCAACCCCTTATATAAAAACCGAATCCCGTTTTCCCTCCAATTCTTTTTGATTGCACTAATTTTCATCGTATTCGACATTGAAATTGTAATTATAATCCCCATCCCTATTAGAGACTTTATGTCAATAACAATAGTAACATCCGTTATTATTCTAATACTTATTTTGATACTAGGGCTATTACACGAATGGCACCAAGGAGCACTTAATTGAGCTTAAGGTTAGTATTTAAAAAAAGACGACGAAAAGAGCAAATTTCGCGCGGTGGAATGACCGGAAACGATCTGAGGCATCCTTGCGACGATTGTACTATATATTTTGTCTTTCTTAGCCTGCATCTGACTATAGCTTCATCCGAAAGTTCGTTGTCAGTTAGAGTTTATAAACTGGTCGGGATTAGTACATGAAATTTTTGTGCAATAATGTTTAAACCGGTAAACCTACGCTCGAGCTGTTTGATGATAATATCTAGAGTACGATAGAATAAGTGAACTCTCGTTAAACGCTGATCTTCGCATAATTCATCGAAATGCTTTTTAACTTTCCTTTTCCGAATGTACCAACTGTTTGCAACAGTCTTCGACACAGTTAGTATGTCATCAAAATAATCCCTTACACTGGTGAGTTCATCCATACACACCGCTTTTAAAAGATCCATGTCTGAAGATTGCAATGTTTTCGATGCTACGTTCGATGTTTGTAAGATTTGTCACTGGAAGACCAACTGACAAACACAGTTGAAAGTGTTCATAGTTTTTTCGATTCCAATAGCGCGTAATTTCTTTCATCCGCTTTCTTGCTAGTCAGAATTCTTTTTCTCTAAAATTGAAGTAGATCTTGCACGACTATATTCATCGAACGCGGTTATCGGAAGTAAAACGGAAATCTAAGTCAACGGCACGAGTGGCTAATTCTAGAGTAAATGCGTCAAGGTTCCCAGCATTGTCCATGGTCACGGCTAAGACTTATATGGGGATAATGAAACAATTATCTACTTAAAGCGATTAGCTATTTTTATACATTTTTAAGTCGATGTTTGCGCTTGGAGGAGGGAAGTATTCTGGAGTGGAAAATCCCATAGCAGTAATAAGAACGTCCTTTCCCGCCTATTGCTGTTAGAATTACCCAGACTACCCCGGTTTTCGGTCGGACGTCAGCTTTATCTGCCATCATTCTGGCTTGATGACGTCCGACCAAAAAGAGCATGATGGGAATTTTACAAAGCCGCAGGTGGCGCCCGACTTTTCCACTCCAGAATACTTCTCCACTCCAGAATACTTCTCCACTCCAGAATACTTCTCCACTCCAGAATACTTCTCCACTCCAGAATACTTCTCCACTCCAGAATACTTCTCCACTCCAGAATACTTCTCCACTCCAGAATACTTCTCCACTCCAGAATACTTCTCCACTCCAGAATACTTCTCCACTCCAGAATACTTCTCCACTCCAGAATACTTCTCCACTCCAGAATACTTCTCCACTCCAGAATACTTCTCCACTCCAGAATACTTCTCCACTCCAGAATACTTCTCCACTCCAGAATACTTCTCCACTCCAGAATACTTCTCCACTCCAGAATACTTCTCCACTCCAGAATACTTCTCCACTCCAGAATACTTCTCCACTCCAGAATACTTCTCCACTCCAGAATACTTCTCCACTCCAGAATACTTCTCCACTCCAGAATACTTCTCCACTCCAGAATACTTCTCGACTCCAGAATACTTCTCCACTCCAGAATACTTCTCCACTCCAGAATACTTCTCCACTCCAGAATACTTCTCCACTCCAGTATACTCCTCCACTCCAGTATACTCCTCCACTCCAGTATACTCCTCCACTCCAGTATACTTCTCCACTCCAGAATACTTCTCCACTCCAGAATACTTCTCCACTCCAGAATACTTCTCCACTCCAGAATACTTCTCCACTCCAGAATACTTCTCCACTCCAGAATACTTCTCCACTCCAGAATACTTCTCCACTCCAGAATACTTCTCGACTCCAGAATACTTCTCGACTCCAGAATACTTCTCCACTCCAGAATACTTCTCCACTCCAGAATACTTCTCCACTCCAGTATACTCCTCCACTCCAGAATACTTCTCCACTCCAGAATACTTCTCCACTCCAGAATACTTCTCCACTCCAGAATACTTCTCCACTCCAGAATACTTCTCCACTCCAGAATACTTCTCCACTCCAGAATACTTCTCCACTCCAGAATACTTCTCCACTCCAGTATACTTCTCCACTCCAGTATACTTCTCCACTCCTGAATACTTCTCCACTCCTGAATACTTCTCCACTCCAGAATACTTCTCCACTCCAGTATACTTCTCCACTCCAGTATACTTCTCCACTCCAGAATACTTCTCCACTCCAGAATACTTCTCCACTCCAGAATACTTCTCCACTCCAGAATACTTCTCCGCTCCAGAATACTTCTCCACTCCAGAATACTTCTCCACTCCAGAATACTTCTCCACTCCAGAATACTTCTCCACTCCAGTATACTTCTCCACTCCAGAATACTTCTCCACTCCAGAATACTTCTCCACTCCAGAATACTTCTCCACTCCAGAATACTTCTCCACTCCAGAATACTTCTCCACTCCAGAATACTTCTCCACTCCAGAATACTTCTCCACTCCAGAATACTTCTCCACTCCAGAATACTTCTCCACTCCAGAATACTTCTCCACTCCAGAATACTTCTCCACTCCAGAATACTTCTCCACTCCAGAATACTTCTCCACTCCAGAATACTTCTCCACTCCAGAATACTTCTCGACTCCAGAATACTTCTCCACTCCAGAATACTTCTCCACTCCAGAATACTTCTCCACTCCAGTATACTCCTCCACTCCAGTATACTCCTCCACTCCAGTATACTCCTCCACTCCAGTATACTTCTCCACTCCAGAATACTTCTCCACTCCAGTATACTTCTCCACTCCAGAATACTTCTCCACTCCAGAATACTTCTCCACTCCAGAATACTTCTCCACTCCAGAATACTTCTCCACTCCAGAATACTTATCCACTCCAGAATACTTATCCACTCCAGAATACTTCTCCACTCCAGAATACTTCTCCACTCCAGTATACTTCTCCACTCCAGAATACTTCTCCACTCCAGTATACTTCTCCACTCCAGTATACTTCTCCACTCCAGAATACTTCTCCACTCCAGAATACTTCTCCACTCCAGAATACTTCTCCACTCCAGAATACTTCTCCACTCCAGAATACTTCTCGACTCCAGAATACTTCTCGACTCCAGAATACTTCTCCACTCCAGAATACTTCTCCACTCCAGTATACTCCTCCACTCCAGTATACTCCTCCACTCCAGTATACTCCTCCACTCCAGTATACTCCTCCACTCCAGAATACTTCTCCACTCCAGTATACTTCTCCACTCCAGAATACTTCTCCACTCCAGAATACTTCTCCACTCCAGAATACTTCTCCACTCCAGAATACTTCTCCACTCCAGAATACTTCTCCACTCCAGAATACTTCTCCACTCCAGAATACTTCTCCACTCCAGAATACTTCTCCACTCCAGATTACTTCTCCACTCCAGAATACTTCTCCACTCCAGAATACTTCTCCACTCCAGTATACTTCTCCACTCCAGAATACTTCTCCACTCAAGAATACTTCTCCACTCCAGAATACTTCTCCACTCCAGAATACTTCTCCACTCCAGAATACTTCTCCACTCCAGAATACTTCTCCACTCCAGAATACTTCTCCACTCCAGAATACTTCTCCACTCCAGAATACTTCTCCACTCCAGTATACTTCTCCACTCCAGAATACTTCTCCACTCCAGTATACTTCTCCACTCCAGAATACTTCTCCACTCCAGTATACTTCTCCACTCCAGAATACTTCTCCACTCCAGAATACTTCTCCACTCCAGAATACTTCTCCACTCCAGAATACTTCTCCACTCCAGAATACTTCTCCACTCCAGAATACTTCTCCACTCCAGAATACTTCTCCACTCCAGAATACTTCTCCACTCCAGAATACTTCTCCACTCCAGTATACTTCTCCACTCCAGAATACTTCTCCACTCCAGTATACTTCTCCACTCCAGAATACTTCTCCACTCCAGTATACTTCTCCACTCCAGAATACTTCTCCACTCCAGAATACTTCTCCACTCCAGAATACTTCTCCACTCCAGAATACTTCTCGACTCCAGAATACTTCTCGACTCCAGAATACTTCTCCACTCCAGAATACTTCTCCACTCCAGAATACTTCTCCACTCCAGAATACTTCTCCACTCCAGAATACTTCTCCACTCCAGTATACTCCTCCACTCCAGTATACTCCTCCACTCCAGTATACTCCTCCACTCCAGAATACTTCTCCACTCCAGTATACTTCTCCACTCCAGAATACTTCTCCACTCCAGAATACTTCTCCACTCCAGAATACTTCTCCACTCCAGAATACTTCTCCACTCCAGAATACTTCTCCACTCCAGAATACTTCTCCACTCCAGAATACTTCTCCACTCCAGAATACTTCTCCACTCCAGATTACTTCTCCACTCCAGAATACTTCTCCACTCCAGAATACTTCTCCACTCCAGTATACTTCTCCACTCCAGAATACTTCTCCACTCAAGAATACTTCTCCACTCCAGAATACTTCTCCACTCCAGAATACTTCTCCACTCCAGAATACTTCTCCACTCCAGAATACTTCTCCACTCCAGAATACTTCTCCACTCCAGAATACTTCTCCACTCCAGAATACTTCTCCACTCCAGTATACTTCTCCACTCCAGAATACTTCTCCACTCCAGTATACTTCTCCACTCCAGAATACTTCTCCACTCCAGTATACTTCTCCACTCCAGAATACTTCTCCACTCCAGAATACTTCTCCACTCCAGAATACTTCTCCACTCCAGAATACTTCTCCACTCCAGAATACTTCTCCACTCCAGAATACTTCTCCACTCCAGAATACTTCTCCACTCCAGAATACTTCTCCACTCCAGAATACTTCTCCACTCCAGAATACTTCTCCACTCCAGAATACTTCTCCACTCCAGAATACTTCTCCACTCCAGAATACTTCTCCACTCCAGTATACTTCTCCACTCCAGAATACTTCTCCACTCCAGTATACTTCTCCACTCCAGTATACTTCTCCACTCCAGTATACTTCTCCACTCCAGTATACTTCTCCACTCCAGTATACTTCTCCACTCCAGTATACTTCTCCACTCCAGAATACTTATCCACTCCAGTATACTTCTCCACTCCAGTATACTTCTCCACTCCAGAATACTTCTCCACTCCAGAATACTTCTCCACTCCAGAATACTTCTCCACTCCAGAATACTTCTCCACTCCAGAATACTTCTCCACTCCAGAATACTTCTCCACTCCAGAATACTTCTCCACTCCAGAATACTTCTCCACTCCAGAATACTTCTCCACTCCAGAATACTTCTCCACTCCAGAATACTTCTCCACTCCAGAATACTTCTCCACTCCAGAATACTTCTCCACTCCAGAATACTTCTCCACTCCAGAATACTTCTCCACTCCAGAATACTTCTCCACTCCAGAATACTTCTCCACTCCAGAATACTTCTCCACTCCAGAATACTTCTCCACTCCAGAATACTTCTCCACTCCAGAATACTTCTCCACTCCAGAATACTTCTCCACTCCAGAATACTTCTCCACTCCAGTATACTTCTCCACTCCAGTATACTTCTCCACTCCTGAATACTTCTCCACTCCTGAATACTTCTCCACACCAGAATACTTCTCCACTCCAGAATACTTCTCCACTCCAGAATACTTCTCCACTCCAGAATACTTCTCCACTCCAGTATACTTCTCCACTCCCGTATACTTCTCCACTCCAGAATACTTCTCCACTCCAGAATACTTCTCCACTCCAGAATACTTCTCCACTCCAGAATACTTCTCCGCTCCAGAATACTTCTCCACTCCAGAATACTTCTCCACTCCAGAATACTTCTCCACTCCAGAATACTTCTCCACTCCAGTATACTTCTCCACTCCAGAATACTTCTCCACTCCAGTATACTTCTCCACTCCAGAATACTTCTCCACTCCAGTATACAGGGTCTTTTTTTTTGCTCGGAAAAGTGTTTTTTTTCAAAAACTATTTATAGTACCGATTTCAAATTTGGAAGGTCAATTCTCTATACCGGGGGACATCAGTTTGAGAAATTTGACCGTTTTCGGTAATGTTTTTCACCAATTTTGAAAAATTATTTTTCGACCACTAGGTGCGAGATAAAAAATTTCTATTATAAAGTTGTAGGCCGTCATCGAAAACCCTTAAAAATTGTTCACTCGACGAAAAACAATTTATTTATCAGTGAAAATTCGAGCTTGAAAAATTTACAAGTTGGTGAAGCCAAATTACGATTGTTTGAAACGATAATTGAAACCGAATTACCTAATCCAGTTGAAACTTTGGTTAAAAAAACGACCGGATTTAAAAAACACGAGGCTATAGGTCAATCCTAAACATGCATTGGGTATTTAAAGGAAAACTTTGGGAGATTATTATCAGTGTTTGATAATATTTCGAACAATGCCTCGTTATTCAGTAGCTGAGCGTACCAAGATAGTTGCCATTTACTATGGAGAAGCAGCGCAAAACCTTAGAAGAGTGACTGAAATCTTCGCAGAAAGACATCCAAATGCAGCACCATCTGTAAATACAGTAAGACGAGCAATTCACGATTTCAATCAATTTGGTAAATTGCAACCTAGGTTTCGCGGATTGGGTCAACCGGATTTAGACTTCGAGAACAATGTACTCGCGTACTTTGTGGCATATCCTCGTCACAGTTGCGCTAACGCCGCTGCTGATTTGGGTTGTTCTGCAAATCATGTGTGGAAAATTCTTCGTAAGAATCGCTATCACCCATACTGAGCTACGCTCCACCAAGGACTAATTGACGGAGACCATCAAAGACGTTATGAATTTAGCAACTGGTTACTAAATGCTGTCCAAGAAGATAGACAATTTTTGCGCCATGTTTTGTTCTCCGACGAAGCGTCATTTTCTAGAGATGGGCCCTTTAATCATCAAAACAGCCATCTTTGGTCTGACATCAACCCACATTGGGGTTTTGAATATCATCACCAGGTTCAATTTGAACGGGTCAATGTTTGGTTTGGACTTGTTGGAAACCGTTTGATTGGTCCCTTTTTCCTGCCGACGAACCTCAACGGCCAAAGGTATTTACATTTTCTACAGAACGAACTGAGTGACGCAATCGACGACCTTCCATTGGCTGAAAGATGTCAGTTGTGGTTTCAGCAAGATGGCGCCCCTCCGCATTTTTCCCGGCAAGTAACTGAGCACCTCAACAACGAGTTTCCTGAAAGGTGGATAGGGAGAAATGGTCCAGTGCATTGGCCAGCAAGGTCACCTGACCTAACACCGCTGGATTATTTTCTCTGGGGATTCGTTAAAGCAAAGGTATACGCCACGCCCATTGAAACTAGGGAGGAACTCATTAGACGAATAATCAGTGCTTGCCGAGACGTCACACCAGAAATGGTAGAGAAAGCGTTTGAGAACTTAATTGTCCGCGCACAAACCTGTGTTGCAGCCAATGGTGATATTATTGAAAATGTTTTGTAAAAATTTATGTGAATAAAATATCTGCATTTAAAAACCAAACGTGTACATTTTTTCAAGTGTGAAAACTCTACTACGTTTGTATTAGACTTGTTCCCTTTTCAATTATCGTTTCAAACAATCGTAATTTGGCTTCACCAACTTGTAAATTTTTCAAGCTCGAATTTTCACTGATAAATAAGTTGTTTTTCGTCGAGTGAACAATTTTTAAGGGTTTTCGATGACGCCCTACAACTTTATAATAGAAATTTTTTTATCTCGCACCTAGTGGTCGAAAAATAATTTTTCAAAATTGGTGAAAAACATTACCGAAAACGCTCAAATTTCTCAAACTGATGTCCCCCGGTATAGATAATTGACCTTCCAAATTTGAAATCGGTACTATAAATAGTTTTTGAAAAAAAACACTTTTCCGAGCAAAAAAAAAGACCCTGTACTTCTCCACTCCAGAATACTTCTCCACTCCAGAATACTTCTCACCTCCAAGGTTTGCGGTGTCAGCATAAAGTTCGCCAACTTCCGCTTTCGCGGCGTGGTCGCGGGGGGCTTTTCAGTGACAGATTTCGTCTGTTCCTTCGTCACACGTCGCAATTGAACCAAGCAATACCTACTTCCCGTTGAAGAGACAAATTGACGTGGTTGCGTTTGGCGCGCGGGTTCTTGGGGGTGACGGTTCGAAGCAATTTGGTTTCCAGGTGAACCATGAATTCTAAGGTGATCTTGCAGACTTTTATTGGTATCGAAGTTCCGGTCACAACTGGGGCATTTGTGGGCCTAATCCCCTTCAGAGTGACGTGCTCTTTGGTAGCGAAGTACACTTTTCTTATGTTTGGCCCGATATCGGTACTTTGTACAAATAAAAGGCTTCTCGTCCGAGTGTCTTCTTTTGTTGCGAATCAAAGTATCCTTCGTTGCAGACGCGTAGCTACACTGGTCGCACTGAAATGGTTTTTCACCCGAGTGAGTTAGTTTGTGGCGAAACATAGTACTCTTGCGGCTCGTTGCGTAAGCGCACTCTTTATTTATTTTCTATTCGACCACCCATTTGGCCAAAATCACGTTTTAAAAGTTTTGATCGAAGTTTCTTTCGGAATTATGAATTTAATTCGCAAATAAGATCAGAATGTCTTATACTACTTGTTATCGATAAAACCGCTTCTAGAAATGCCTAAAATACAGATACATTTAAATAAAATATTTTGTTAAAAACCGATTTCAATGAAAACATTATGTTCAACTCACGCGAGCCAACATTTTTAAAAATCAATGTTGACTAACACGAGTCAGAAACCATCATTTTCGCCTCATTTTGTAGAATCCAAAAGTAAAACTATACCTACAGACTAGTTAAGAATAAAAACCCTTAATTAGAAATAAACTTTACCATTTTTTATTTTTCCGATCCCAACTGTGGCAAGCGGAATTATATTTAAAGGCCGAGGGCTGCTTCTGCCTGTCCCCCTTTAAAATAACCTGCCTGAAAAGCAAATACCCTGGTGGTGGGCTAACATGTTCAGCGGTTGGCCTACCACCAGGGTATTTGCTTTTCGGCAAGTTAACTTAAGGGGGACAGGCAGAAGCAAACCTAGGCCTTTAACCCAGCAGATACCTCTTCTATCTCTTCCCTCTAAAAATGACAACACAGTATTCCTACGGCATCTTTAGAATAAAAACATTATTCGTGACCAAGGGTTGGTTACAAATTAATTAAATTATTGGTAATTTCCATACAAATCTTTTTAATTGATCCCAACCAATTATAAATATTAATCTTGCTTACCTTTATTAAAGAAATTGATCATACTTTGTTTTAGTAGATGAATTGTTTTTAGAATTAGGAGAAATTAATTATTTTTGAAAGTTAATGCGATAATCACCGGTATCAACATTGAATTGGGAATAATACTGCTAGAATTACAATTACGATTTAGGTTGCCATGGTTACTCGAGACCTGTTCTGAGAAGACTGTACGAAATTCATCTTTATAATTAGGCGGTAGCGCCATCTATATTTTGTAAAGTTATATGATTCGCGCAAAAATTCAATTGCAATATAGTTGCCACCACTAGAGACAGATGCCGCCACGGTTGAAAGATATAGTTGAAAAAGTCTCCATATTGAACGAAATTGGTCCCGCGCCAGCCAGATTTAGTTGTACCTCTATTTATTCCCAACACAATGGGGATCAATCTGCTTAATTCCAAAAGTTGAAAAGAAATATTGTAGGGTACAGTAGGCTACGCGAAAAACAAAACTTTATATATGGACGTATCTAAGCCACCAAACATTGAAATTGGTGTTTGACAAAAATAAAATAACGGAAATATTTTTATAATTGACTACATATTATTCTAACTATTGATTATAACAATATAAAAATCACACTAATAGTTAAATATATTATTTTTGAAAACTAAAACAGATGGCGCCATAGTTATCTTATGAAATAGGGTTCCAAAAGCGTAAATTTTGAATTTTCCTCACGAAATTAAAAAAAAGGATCACAATCCAAACTTTATTTTAAATTTAATCAAGTTTAAAAGATACGTGTGACCGCATTAGAAGAAACAAATATAAATGATTAAATCTTACCCCTACATGAATAGGTTTTTTTTTCGCTTGTCCGGGGACAAAAAGTGTATACTTTTTACCTTAAAACGTTTTATTCGCCTGTTCTCGGGGTAAGATTAACCCTGTCCCGAATTTTGTTCGGTTGTTCCAGAGCTCAAACGTTACACTTTTTACTCCTCCTCGAAAGGAGGTGTAGAGGGAGTAATCTAGCTTTGTCGTCTGCTTAAATTTCGTTTCACGAAAACATGACGGGCAAGCTTTTTATAAATAACCTTTAACCTTTAACTACTCCCTTCTTACTCCAAATAATTGTTTTCGTCAAGACAGAATTGAAGTAAAATGACGTCATATGGCTACACCTTTTAACCTGCTCAAAAAACCCAGAATAGGCGAAAAAAACCACCTTATATCGACGTAATAGTGCTATAATTAAGCTACACTACCCCTAATGTTTAGCTTTCCCTGTGGGTTCAGTTGTCGCAATTTGTTTAAATAATGAAATTCATGACAGTATGAGGATTAAAAAAATTTGGTATACATTAGTAAATTTAAAGTTCAGTAAGATACGCGAAGTGTAAAATTTGGTTGATAGATATGTGCGCATAAGAACAACGAATCCAATTTGGGGAATATAGCCGACTGATAAATTCGGTTAATTTACGTCTGATAAATTAAATACGTGTTAGTATCCATAAATGGGTAAAATTAAAACATATTTGTATGAGAAAATTTCAAAATGAGAGTATAATTTGATAGCATTTATAATAATTCTTGGTATTTCGCCTCCTTATTTGGCGACATTTTCTCTAAAACATTCTAAATTTGCCTCGTCCAAAGTGTTAGTTGACATTGAATAACTTATATTTAACAGTACCTGAGCAATTACAGTTTTACTAAGTTGCAGGCGGGGAAAACAATTATTTTTAAGGTTATTTTAGCAAAAAGGATAATTTTTTAAGCCGTGTGATCCGGTGTGATCTTCTCCAGTTTCATTGTTTTGTTTTAGGATAATTTACCTGTCAAAATTTTTAACAAAAAACCTACAATCAAAATTACTAAAAAAGCTATATTTGTTTAAGAATTATATTTCAAATTAATTTAAAAATTATTTATAAAATAATTTAAATTTATATTATCTCATAGTAGCAGATCCGGCCAAATAAATTCTAGGATTTTTCATCCTATTTTTGGAGCTCACACGGGAAAATACAAAAATTCAAATACGAATTGACAACTCTAATATAAAGATGTTTAGTCCAATGTTATTATAAACGAAATAGAAAAACTGCCAAGCTTTTTAATCATACTTTAGTTTATTTTGAAATTAAAAAATATTACAAGTTAGTTAATATAGAAACTATAATGGTGTCAGATTTGATCTCGCCTTTTAACATAGTTAAATCCATTTTCTTATTTTGGTAATTAAAAAACAATCTAACACTTTGACACTATCGAAAGTCGTGATAACACCAATAGTTTGATTTTAAACAACATTAGAACACCATGAAAAATAATAAAAAAAATTAAGTGCATTTTGTATAAACATTTAATTTTTAACTTAAAGGAATACTTTTACATAAGACTCTTAACACAGAACTTATAATTTTTCTTATATTTAACTAAAAACATCAATTAAGAATTTATTTAAAAGTTGTTTGTAAAATTGTTCATTTAACGATATCAATTTTGGTCTGATCGCACCGCTGCCACCCTAATGACATCATATGGGTAAAACCGCCTTTGGCTGTTGGAAAATTTTGTTTATTTTGTTTACATCCTCACATAGCCTCATGTACATGCTGCTACCACAGTGAGATATCCAATAGACTTCGTTTTCATTATTTACTATTGCAATTATTGTTTTCAATTAACAATTTTTTTTAATAAAAGTTCTGTAATTACAAGTTTACTTGTCCTGGAACTAAAAGTGTAAACTTTTTGCAATTAATCAAACTATTCGCTTTACCTGGAACTAAAAGTGTACACTTTTTATCCTAATTCAAACTATTCACTAGTCCTGGAGCTAAAAGTGTACACTTTTACCCTCAATCAAACTATTCGCTTGTCCTGGAACTAAAAGTGTACACTTTTTATCCTAAATCAAACTTATCCCTTGTCTTAGAACTAAAAATGTATACTTTTTACCCGAAATCAAACTATTCGCTTGTTCAAACTATTCCAAGGGTGGGAAATACTCTACACTATTAGATATTAAAGAGAAGAAATATAATTTGTGCATATGCTTGAAAGTCCAGTTTACAGCGGCGCTATTGGTTTTGCATTTAGACCCAGAACCGTCGAAGGTATTTAGTATTAACTTTCTCTTTGGATATTTTTTAACCCCGGCTTTGCCACACAAACCCGAATTTTTCCGAAGGACAGAATTGCAGTAAAATGACGCCAAAAGGCTCTACTAATTATCCTACCTCCTAATCCCCAGAAAATTTCGCTTCGCAGTTCTTGTTGAATAAATAAATAAATAAATATTACATATACGTAATATGAAAATAAGTTGATCCAAGGTCCAAATTTGGATCCAACCGGAGTCGAGACATTCCCAGTTTGAATTCAGTTCTGTTTGGATCAAATCATTTCAGACAAATCGGAATGAAGTTGAATTTGATATATTTAATTGGATGAAGTATAACTCATTTTCGATAACCCATTTCGATTAGTTAAAACTGGTAAATATAGTTACTTTATTTATTGGCTTACTATCAAAATTGCGGTATAAAGAGAAACATGGTTTTAATTGTTTTTCAAAGAGAATTGTTTTGGTGACGAATAAAGGATCTAGATGAAGAAACAGTTTAAAGTTACTCGAACCCACCACTCGACATTAACTGGATCCCCATCCGAAATTTCGAGGTAGTTTTATGCACCGGCCGCAAGTGACTCCGCGAAATTGGCCTGAATAGCGGATAATTTGATTTCAATACTTTATTAACATGGTTTCGGGTCCAACTAGGTCCTCTATAGGTATTTAGCTCAAAACAGTGCCGTTGTCGTATTTAATGGGACTGTTTTAATCTTCAAAGGTAAGTCTCTGTTTCACATTCCAACTTCGTTGGTATCGTCAAGTGCTGGTTGTAGGCTGTCTATCTACTTTGCCTCGGACGGGTCTGCGTACCTAATGCCTCCGTGATATTGCTTTAAATAGAGGTGCATTAAATTTCATTATTTTGGGACATTCGGACAAAGTCTTTGGTCCGTATATACTAATTTAATTTTGTTGATCTTTTCTACCACAAGTAAATGAAATTTTACTGAAAGTGAATTAACTTTTTTTACCGAAAGTAAATGAACATCTTTTACCGGCTTTGATTCTTATGGCTTGCCAAATAATCAGATTCCAATTCGACTGCTACATAGCATGTAGTGCTACAAAGGCTTAGCGCATTTTGAGCGGTATTTCGTAGCTTGATCGTCTGATTTCTGCAGAAGTTATGGGGTGAATCCCTCAAAGGTGTTTGATATAACTTAAAATATGCTGTCGTTTGATTGATAACGCTAGTGCAGTCCCTATGTTAGTATATCCACAAATGATTATGGTACATCGATCGATTAGTTAAATATATATTTTTGCACTCACAAAATTGGGTAATTCTAAATCTTTACTTTCTGCGCGCATTAGGTGCATTTTTAATAAACTTTGCAAAGCGTTAGAAAATTGGACAAAAAAAGGTAAAACCTAACAAATATAAAGCAATGAAAAAACAATCGAAATACTAGGACCAATAGGTCAGCTAGGCTGGTACCCAAGGCACCACCCTAGGCCCAAGTCATCCAGCGACTTATAATGCCTTTAAAATTAAAACGCGAAACTCGAGTCCAAAACAAATTAAAATAGAATTAAAATAGCCAGAATTTCCAGCGGTAGACCAGTTTTGCCCTAGTTGGAGCTCATTAGCACCGCGCGGGGAATCTGGCTCGCGACGAACTAAACCGAAAAGAGAAGCTGACCCTAAAAATTTCCTATTGGTGGAGAATGAAATGAACTACCAAAGTGGGAGTGCATGTTGATAAATTGTTCGGAATTGTCATACAGCTCTGGAAACTGATACACACTTACCCGGAACTATTCTATATAATAGTTAAGAATATTTTAGGAAAATTCTTATTGGTTTGGTTTTTATAATCAATTTAACCAATTGGTACCGAGATCGTGTTAGTATGAGATTAACTGGCGATTTCATATAAACGCTACAAGATAAAAGTGCTGATGCCACTCCAATTCATAAGAAAGGGAAGGGTACAAATAAGGTCAACTATCGTCCAATAAACCTAACTAGCCAAGTTTGTTCGAAAGAGGACAAGTGCATTCACCCGGCCCAGCACGGGCTTCTGCGTGCGAGGTCTTGTACTGACTGGTTTTGTTTCAGGATTTGGCAAAGGCCTTTGATACCATACCCGGCACTGGTCTTGAGGAGGCTTTTCGCCGTTCTGGTATTTGTGGTCAAGCTGCGGACTGGCTTGTAAGTGTGTTCACCGATCGAAGCCAACGAGTTGTGTATTTAAAAACCGAATGCAATTTTGTTTGTTTTGATGACGACTCAAAACTGTACGTGGCTATTTCAAATGAAAGGGATAATCAGCTAGGCTAATACCCAAGGCTCCACCTTAGGCCTAAGTCATCGAGCGACCTTTAAAGCCATTTAAACGTCTCCTGGCTGATTTGGAGGCGGTATTCAAACGGATAAAAGAGCATGGTATGCATTCCAACGTTTGTAAATGGGAAGTACATCACCTTGACTCTAAAAATCCCAATTATAAATACCAAATTGATCGCCTATAAATCTCATACTGACACGTTCTCGGCACAATTGTTTAAATTGCTCATAAAAAGACAACCAACATGATATTTTTCTCTAGGGTACCTGTGTATCAAATTTCCGAGCTGTATGACAATTCCGAACAATTTTTAACTATAAGGTTAAGTTGATAAAAATCACTTATGGACTAATAAGCTGTTAAATTACGCAAAAAAGTGGAAAAGCCCAATTTAAAAGGTGGCAATAAAGCTAAACCCTAACAAATATAAACTAATTATATATATACATTTAGATGATAAGTAATTAATCTTGAGATGGCGGTTCAGAAACTACAGATCTCCTCCTTTGAAAGTTAAGCTTTATTGAGTTTAGTTTAAACTTAATCTGAACATAAAAAAACCAAAGAATCTCAATCAATTTAAGAACTATAAATCGAAAGAGTTTACAAATGCAAAATTCGTCTATGAATGCGTCCATCAAATGAGTGGTTTTGAAGACAGTTTATGAAATATACTTTGAAAAGTAAATAAATCGGAAAGAAATAAAAACACATAATTAAAATGTACATTGGCTTTCGTTGGTTTCTTCATGAGGGAACTCGATCTTGATGGGAGGGGCAGGGTTCCTGGGGACACCCTCGTTATTATCCCCAACAGGGCGACATTTCAACTCTTCTTTTTTAAAACTGACGGAACCGGAAATTGTTCGATGAAGTCAAAAAAAGGCTCGAGTTTGACGCTGCTGACATCGATGTTGAGACATTCAGAGTCGGAAACCCTTTCCCTGTCGATGGTTGCAGTGTCAGCATCAGGTTCGCCAACTTCCACTTTCCACGGCGTGGACGCGGCGGGTCTTTTCAGACAGAGATTCAATCTGCTCCTTCGACACACGTCGCAGTAGCATCAAGCAATACCTACCTCCGTTATGACGACCATAGGAGTCAAATTGACGTGGTTGTGATTGGAATTCTGGTTCTGGCTGGTGACAGTTCGATGCGCAAATTTGGTTTCCAGATGGACCATGAACTTGAAGGTGACCTTGGAAGGTTTTATTGGTAGCGCAGTTCCGGTCGCCACAGGGGCATTTGTGAGCCTTTCCCCCTTCAGAATGGCGTGCTCTTTTGTGGCGAGTTAAATAACGCTTTGTTGCAGACACGTAACTACACTGGTCACACTGAAATGGTTTATCACCCGAATGAGTTCTTTTGTGGGCAATCAAATGACTCTTCTGTGCAGACGCGTACCTACACTGGTCACACTGAAATGGTTTATCACCCGAATGAGTTCTTTTGTGGGCAATCAAATGACTCTTCTGTGCAGACGCGTACCTACATTGGTCACACTGAAATGGTTTATCACCCGAATGAGTTCTTTTGTGGGCAATCAAAGCACCCTTCTGTGTAGACGCGTACCCACAGTGGTCGCATTGAAATCGTTTTTCGCCGGAGTGGGTTCTTTTGTGGACAATCAAAGCACCCTTATTTGCAGACGCGTACCCACACTTGTCGCATTGAAATGGTTTCTCGCCGGAGTGAGTTCTTTTGTGGTGAATAAAATGACTCTTGTGGCTCGTTGCGTAAACGCACTCTGTGCACTGGAACTTCTTGTCTTCTCGGCCACTCATTTTGCCACAATCACGCTTTACAAGTTTGGTTCAAATTTTCTTTTGGAATTTTGAATTTGTCTCGCAAATACAACCAGAAAGTCTTGTATTGCTCGTTATCGATAAAACCACTTCTAGAAATCCCTAAAATAAAGTAAAATTTAAATAAAAAGGAATTTTAAAATATTTCGTTAAAAACCGATTTGGCGGCCAGCCCTCCTAATAGTAAGATTTCAATGAAAACATTTATGTTCAACTCAGGCGAGCCAACATTTTTAACAATCGATGTTGGCTAACACTGTAGCCAACTTAGTCAGTGGCAGCCATATTTGTTAGTAGGCCAAATGGCCAAAACCCCTTATCTTATCAGGCCTAACTCCCAAGGGCACCGGTGGTGGCGCCAGTGTGGGAGTTAGTATAAAAGGAGGTAGGAGAGAGGCATTAAGGGCATTCAAGCAGAACTGTAGAGTCAGTGGTTAGATTCGAAGCAGTCAGGAAATAGTATGGGAGTGGTTAACTCCCAGCTAGCCCACTAGTCAGTTGTAGTTGGTCCCCCAGTGGCTGCCTGGTTGCATTCTCTTCCCTTGGTGGGAATATCTAAGAAATACTAGTATCTCATTATAATAGGATAATTATTGTATAGTTCGCTCTAAGGCCTCCGAAGGCACGTTACCCAACCTTCAAGAGTAAGAGTGGCTATAACACGAGTCAGAAACCGCATAGATACGTTTCTGTTCCACAAGGTAAATTCCCAAAAATTTCCATTTTTTACATCCATTTACAGGATAACTAATTTGGTACGTTTCATCATCTTATTGGAATATTTCTGTATTTTACCGAAAACCAGAAAAAAGGTTTTCATTTCATGATTAGCCTATTGTTCGCAAATTTAAATTTCGCGACATTTTCGCCTCATTTTTTCGAATCCAAAAGTAAATCTAAACCTCTAGACTAGTCTAGAATAAAAACCCTTAATTAGAAATAAACTTCACAATTTTTGAATTTTCCAATTCCAATTTTAATTTTTTCGGAAAATTAACAATTGTAGGACTAACTGTGGGAAACGAAAATATTTTTAACCCAGCAGATAATTCGCCTATCTTTTCCCACTAAAAATGACAACACAGTATTCCTACGGTATCTTTAGAATAAAAACGATATTCGTGACCAAGGGTTAGCTACAAGTTTTTTTAAATATTGGTAATTTCCATACATGAATTGATCCATAAAACTTTATATAATAATCTTGCTTACCTTAATTGAATTAAGTTGATAATACTTTGTATTAGAAGAGGAATTATTTGTAGAATTAGGAGTAATTATCTTTAAAAGCTAAGAAGCGACAACATGGTCAATATGCCAAAATTACCAAAGTTGTAAAGATAACATCATAGAGATAGAAAAGAAATAGAGGCACTATTGTATCTAGCGAAGTTGACCGCGAGTGCCGACCCCTTTTCGCCAATGTAGGAAGCCATGAGTGGGGCAGATTACGTGGCGCCATCGACGCGCGGTGAAATGAAACACATTATGCCTGTTGGAAAATCAACTGTCATTTGATGTAAACCAAGGAAGGATAGATGGCGTTGCAAATTCTGCCCATCTCCGCTCTCATACATTCGTGGGGGGGGGATGAATTTTTCCCGGTCCAAAACAGGGGTGCCTTAACGGCTTAACGCGGTAATCTTCCCTCTATTTCTTTTCTATCTCTATGGATAACATTGTAGGCAGTGTTTTTGAAGCGGATAAATTAATTTTTCCCGTTTTCGAAAACCGTTTTCCCCGCTCAATTCTAACCGACGGCACTTTTGTTAAAATCGCGTGCACCGCGGAAATTATTATTTTATTCCCAAATGAGGATTAAATGATGACAAAATCAAATAAAATTACTGCGTTTATGGCAAAACCAACAAAACATATGGTGATTTTTCAAATATAACTTATTGTTGTCAGTATTTTAACAACAATATTGTTAGCAACTTACTAGGAACTTTAAAATATATCAGAAATAAACCTTAAAAATTTTCACTAACAACTTTAGGAAACAGCATTAGTTTGTACTTTTTTAACCACTTAACTATGTTTTCGTTTAGTTCAAAGCTTTCTGCTTTGGTTCCTGATATTTTCATTCCATATTTAAATTTAAGGAGGCCACAAATGGTATAATTCCCTAATCGGTTCCTTTTATCAGTTTTAATAGATTTTAAACTACTAAACAGCCGCTCTGTTACTGCATTAGAATTAAGCCTGGTTTTCACTTGACGGTTTTTGGGCGAAAAAGCCCGGCGTCGACGGAAAATGGGCGAAAATTTCCGTCGACGCCGGGCGGAAATTCCGTCGGTTTTCGGTTTTGTGTGGCGATTTTCATTTCTATTTTTTTCGCTCAGTTGAGCGATTTCGCTCTTTTTCAACCAATCAAAAGCCATTATCGAAAGGGGACTGTGACGTCAGGGGGGATTGTTAATTTGCTGCTTCTTGAATCCGGAACTCGGCCACGTGCTTTACTGTGAATTTTGGAACGTGTTTTTTTTCTTGATACCCTTGTTGCATTCTTTTCCAGTATGTTTCTTTCACACAAACCGATCTTTCATAACTCATATCTCTTTGAACACGATAGATCATGTAAAATAACATTAAATTTAAAATGCTTACATGAGCTTTAATCAATAATTCACTAATATGATCAGATAAATCATCCATTTTTAGGCCTAGGCTTAAACCTCCACTATCAGACGAAAACCGACGAACTCGCTGCCAGAAATAAAATCGCTTTATTTCCGCCTTAGAAAAACGCCAAGTGAAAATGCTAAAACGCCGACAGTGAGCGAAACGTCGAAAACCATATCGTCGACGTGAAACTTTCTGTCGGTGATTTTCCGCCTAGTGAAAACCAGGCTTAAGGCAAGCACAAAAAAAAAAATCTCACTAGTTTTGACTGAACATTGGTTCATTGTATTTTTTCGAAAGTAGCCAAATTGGGCTGGAAAACTGCCCAACTGGCAGATCTGCTTCGAAATGAATAAATGATATGGCCCGTAAGTTCGTAACGGCAAGGATACGGGTAACCAGGATAGGATCCTTGGGGTACCGAAATTTGAAGCGCAAATTAACTGAGTGACTTCCCCCCCGGTTGCTACAACTTCCTTTACTGCTTTCGACCGTCATTATATCTCTAGGTTACGTAGTTTTTATACTCTTTGCTCACCTCATATCCTTCTAACATATAGGATCCTTGAATCTAGCGAGTTCAGAAAAGGTCTAGAAATAAGCATGCACTATACACTCTTTTACACGCGTTTTCCCCCATCAAGGATCCCTCCCATGATTTCCTCCACAAGCAACCGCCATAGACGTACTTCACGTTGCTCTACTGTAGATATGTCTTTCCCCCAAAACCCGTTCTCTGGCTGGCAGTACGTTAATGGCGACTCACGTGAAATACGCGCATAAAAGAATCTATAGTTTTCTCTATCGTTAACTTTTCCCGCGAAATTCCCCGTTCTGAGTGATTTTTCAATTTTCCCTCTTTTTTCCCCTTTTCCCGCTTTCGAATATTTTGCAGCGCCTTAGTCAGTTTTCCCCGAAACACTGATTGTAGGATACAGTAGGCTACGTGAAAAAACAATTGTTATAAAGGGTGTTTTTTTTTGCTCGAAAAAGTGATTTTTTTCAAAAATTATGTTTTCTAGAAAGTGGCAATTTGTACTGTGTGACGGGGGACACTTTCTACCAAAATTGCATCTAAATCGAAAAATATTTTCACGTTTTTTGAAAACTTAAATTTTAACCGCTAGGTGTTATAAGAAAATTGTCAATGAGAAAATTGTAGAGCGTCACCGAAAACGTACAAATAACGTTGGCGCGAAAAAAATAGACGTCTTATTCACTGAAAAAATACGACTTGAAAATGTGACAAGTTGGGCAAGCTAAAATAACATATTTTGAATTCCATTGCGAGAGTAGTGTAACTTTATGAAAGTCAGAAATTTGTAAATCTGGTGTTTAATGCAATGGCGAATAAATTAAATTAATTAATTAAATTATTAATGGGGATTTAAATTACGTAAGATCTGGCAACCTTGCTTGCCAATGTGCCGAACCGTTTCACCCTATTCATCGTTTTGAAATACAGTATTCCACATTTCGGGGGTCATTAGGCGTGGCACTCTTTTTACCTCTCCGAGGGGACAAAGTCCCCCAGGAGGGGTTATACAACCAGCGTGTCCGTCTGTCTGTCTGTGGGTGTGTGTGTGTGTGTGTGTGTGTATGTATGTGTGTGTGGCCTGCGAACGCGTTCGCATTTTCGGGGCAAAGGGTAAACACTGCATACGCAGTTTCTCGAAGGGTTGGCAAAACCACCGTGTGACGGTGAGCGTTAACGGATTGATTTCCGGATGGGTTTGGTTGGTCTTTTTTCGTCGTGAATGTTGAGTTCGTGTTGTGACTGTTGTGGGTGTTGAGTTTGTGTTATGATTGTTGTGGATGTTTTGTTCGTGTTATGACGGTTGTGGATGTTGAGTCTGTTGTGTTTGTATGGGCGTTTTCTCTCCAACTTCTTCTTAATGACTTTGGGACGGACCGAGTGCTGAGTGTAATGCTACCTCTCAACGTTCAATGGCAGGGTTTCCACCAGTTGTACACGGTATTCGTCTTAGTATCAATTTGCGATTCTTTTGCGCCGGCCGGGAATCGAATCCGGGTCTGCCTCGTGCAAGAGATGTACTCTAACCACTCAGCCACCAACGCTTGTTAATTTACGGTGTTTTTCTAAAAAACAGCTTTGGCGAATGTCCTTTACAAAGTGATAACGTTAGGTACTATAATTTATTCTACATCATTTTAAATATTTATAAATTAAATTAATCTTATATTTAATTAAATATTTATAAATTATATTAATCTTAAATTTAATTAAATATTTATAAATTATATTAATCTTATATTTAATTAAATATTTATAGATTATATTAATCTTATATTTAATTAAATATTTATAGATTATATTAATCTTATATTTAATTAAATATTTATAGATTATATTAATCTTATATTTAATTAAATATTTATAGATTATATTAATCTTATATTTAATTAAATATTTATAGATTATATTAATCTTATATTTAATTAAATATTTTAGTATTTTAATGTAAAATTTGATCGCGATCAGGAATTGAACTCGGGTCGCATTGTTATAATGCGGATAGTTCACCGCCGAGCCATTGACTTCCTTAGGAAAAATTTTCAAGTAAAGGAACAATTATGATTATGAACTAAACGGATTAATACAATATCTGTATATATTGTTTATTGAATGATAATTATTCAAAACTCCCGTGGAAACTATATCAAAGTAATAATATAGCGCCACCGTGTGGAGAACTATCAATCAAACCGGGTAAAAAATATAATCTCTTCAATTTTTCGAACTTTAGTCAAATCTTGACGGGTCTAAAAAACGCCAAATAAACGTATATAAAGCCGTTGCCGTAATTAAAAAAGATTTAGTCTTTCTTAGTTCTTGGCTGTCAGACGAACTACTACAGGACGGGGTCCTGGTGTCGGTCAAAAGTTATGAGGTAACTTTGCGGTTTTAATTAGTATGTTCGGTCTTCGGTCATGAAAAGAGTTAAATTGTGTTTCGCGTTTGGAACGTGAGTGAATGGACTTAAGTGTATGAACCGTGCGTGTTTAAGACTGAAAGTGTTAAAGTAATTGTGAACTAACTCAAGTCAGCTGTAAGATAAAATTGATTGTTTTTATGTTTTGAATTGGAATAACCTAATTATACCCTTGAAATTATCAACTCAACCTGTGAGGCTAATTAAGTAGATTGGAAGTAATTAGTAGCTGTTAATTAAGGCAAGAGTTTATAGTAAGGTAGTTTGAATTTAGTTAAAATTACTCAGTATAATTTATGATATTTACTTAAGTGTAAGTATGTTTTGGTTTATTTTTCAATCACGATGAACTAAGACCAATCTAGTCTTAGACACTTGAGTACCAGTTCTGTACAATTACGTAGGAGGGATATATATTGTTGGGTTATTGATGAAAGTTAAAATCTAGAACGTTCCATAGACTGTTCTGAATAAAAATAAACATTTATAATTTTGCATAATTCTGGTTGCCATTTTATTTTCTAATCACTCGCCCACAACATTACAGTTCTGGCAATCCCGAATCAAATAAATTTTCGATATAACGGCGACGGGAAATTATTCTCGTAAATTTATCGCGCAGCCTTAGGGAATATTCTTTTAACAAAATTTCGATACACTATCGTTTAATTAAATCGGCCCGATTCCGTTAAAATTATAAACCAAAAAGCGAACGGTCGTTATAATACCCTCTGTAGATATTTATTTCCTTAAAATTCGCTTTGTATTATATTTAACTGACAAACTTGTACTGTAAAAAGGGTTTAATTCAATTGTGCATTGTTATAGTACGTTTAACTCACTGTTGTAACTACTTAACTTATGAAGATATATGAAGATATATCTTTAAGGGTTATCTCGAGAAATTAATACCACTAGGGACAATTCTTCCGAGGAGAGGTATATTTTGGCTTGCCAACTTGTTGAAACCACAATCTGGCTCATTTAGCTATTGTCTTTTCCTATTAGTTTTTTAATCTAATAGGCCTGTGTTTGCATCTAGTCGTATTCGAAACCTATTATAACCCTGATAGGCGAGAAGATAAATAGACCACAGGTTTAAAGGTCAGTATAAACCTTATATTTATTTAGTATTTAAATAACTGTAATACATACTGTGTAACATTATTGTCGTAATCAATCATACCTCAATATTCCAGAGCTGATCGTACGGAACTAGTGGCCATTTACTACGCGAAAAGTGGAAAAAATCTACGACGAGTGAGTGAGATCTTTGAGCAACGACATCCATATAGAAGACCATCCATAAAAACTGTAAGGCGAGCTGTAAATGACTTTTACCAGTATGGTAATGTACAACCTCGATTTCGTGGGCCTGGTCAGAGGGATTTGGACTTTGAAAACACTGTTTTAGCCTATTTTGCCGCATACCAACGTAGTAGTTGTGCCGCGGCGAGTAAGGATTTGACTTGCAGTAAAACTCGCATGAGGGAAATTTTACATAAGCATAAGTACCATCCTTACAGAGAAACGCTTCACCACGGTTCACGAGATGGAGAAGCTCAACAACGGCTGGGTTTTTGCAAATGGCTGCAAAATTCCGTGCATGACGACCCACAATTCCTCCGCAACATATGCTATTCTCGGACGAATCCTCGTTGAAAGAGACCGCCCTTACAATCACCAAAATAATCATGTTTGGGAAGACACAAATCCACACTGGGGATATGAACACCGTCACCAATTTTAATTTGGGCGCTTGAATGTTTGGATAGGTCTTGTTGGAAATTAGAATTAGCCAACAAGTAACAAATTAATCCAAAACATTTCAAAAATCAAAATCAATCCATATACCTACAGTATTAAAATATCGAATTAGCAAAAATAAGAAATTGAAATTTCAAAAAACCGGTAAATATTTGTCTTTTATCTCTTAAAAGCACCTTTCTTTTTAATTTAACTTTCGCCCTTGGCTGAATATTGAGGACCTAAAATATACTGTACCCCAATCAATAAGGTTTCAAAACCAAAATGACCAATAGAAAAATTTTGTGACAACCTAATCGGTCAGGCTTCAGAGCCAAAATAACCAATTGGGAAAATATAATAACGCAATCAAACAACCAATAATTTCAGATTCAAATACTTGGAAATCAAGCACTTTGAAGTTAAAAAAAAAACAACTTACGACTTATAACACAAGGCTTACAAAGCCACATGAAAACAATTGTGAAACAAATTTAATTTAACTAACTGACACATCAAACCACCATCCTTACACTTATAACACTATATCACAAAATGAATTAGAAAACCAGTGCCATGAAGACGTACACAAATAGACTGGTCCTCAAAAAGAACTATTTCCCGGAAGAAATATATACGTTAAAAAATTAATAGATAAAACTATAAGGCTGAAAAAAACCCAATAATATCAATGAATAAAAATTTAAATCGTTATCTCGATCATTTAACAATGGTCAACAAAAGTAAAATAATCATTTCCTTAAACCCAACGACCGAAAACGAGGCTATTTTGATAAAAACCCTTCCCAGGCCTAAAATAAACGTAACACAAAAATAATTCAAATATCGATGATTAAACAGTTAAATATTTGAGGTTTTTTATACAGCGTAACAGGAATCAATGCCTTGGTGGCAGAATATCAAAGTCCCAAAACCGGAGTCCCGATTTATTTCCCGACAGATAAGACAAAAGATAATTAAAGTAAAACAAGAAATAGGTTCTCCTCTGACGCTATCGCGCGATTCTTACAGAATTAGAGAAAAAAAAATGGTTGTCCGGTAAAACTGCCAATTTGCCTTTAAAACGAACGTAAAAATAGTTCTCTCGGAACCCCGGCGTTATCGAGAAACCCGTATGACGTCATCCTCTTCGCTTTTGCCGCTCGCCGTTCGCCGTTCGGATTCGCAACTTCGAAACGCGTCTGAGAATGGAGAATACATGGAATTTCGAAAGTTGCGTGTGACGTAATGTCTACGTCCTGCCTTCCACAGGCCCTATCTCCTTACGTAGACTCGTGTATTTACCTCGCCTGATATTGAAAAAACCCAAAAATTATTAAAAAAAACCCGCGTGCACCGGCCTCTATTAACAACCTACGGGGCAATCAATGGCTCAACGGTAAGATGTCCGTTAACTAACTGTATGACCCGGGTTCGATTCCCGGGCACGGCAGAATATAACTTTAATACTTAAATAAAATAAATAATTTTACGTTTAACACGAAATCTAATTCTAATTAAATATAAATCAATATTTATTACTCTATTAATTAGTAATATACGCTTCCGATAAAGCTGAAGGTCTCATTTTCGATGAAGCGTAGTAAGTCTCGGTGGTTCCGTGGTAGAACATTCGCCTGTCATTCAGGAGGATTTGGGTTCTAATCCCGCGCGATTCTATCGTAAATTGAAACTATGACGATTACCGTAAACAATTGGTGGAAACCCTGCCATTGGAAGTTGAGAGGTTGCATAACTCTCCGCACTCGGTTTGTCCCAAAAGTCAATTAGAAGAAGTAGGAGCTAAGACATACATATAAAACGCACACACACTAAACACCCATAACCGCAAAAGAACAAACTCAACATTCCCACACTACACATAAACCTTACAATCAGGGTTTAAAATCGTAGTCATAGCAATGCTAGTTTTGACTTCATAGCATATCAAAGCATAGTAAACACTATTTTGAAATTAAGTTTGCTATACTTTGCTATAGCAAGTTCAGTTCTTAAATGGTATTCGCTATGCTTTGCTATAGCGTTTTTCGCCAGCGGTTTTTCGTTTGAAAACTGAGCCAACTATACTATGCTATAGCAAATGACGATAAACATATCTGTTGGCAATAGCATTTGGTTTTCAAAAATTAGTTCACTATGGTATGCAGTAGCATTATACGTATAAAACTTCGTTTGCTATGCTATGCTATAGCATTTTGTATTCAAAAACTACGTTTGCTATAGCATTTTGGGTTCAAAAACCCAGTTTGCTATACTGTGCTTTAGCATTTCACGCACGAAAATCCGTTTTCTATGCTTTGCTATAACATTTTACGTCGATATAACTGATTTTATGCATACCTTGTTTTCTAAAATACAATGTACATTTTTAGATGACATTCCTATATTTATATACCATTATCATACTACTCTAGATAAATGACCTGTAAACGCAATGAAGCCAGTCTAGGGGTCTCTTCTATATAAAATTGTCCGTGGTGGATTAAGTACTACCTGGGCACATAAGCTTAGGCTTTATTTCGAGTTCAGATTCGTCTTTGGTTCACCTTTTTTTTAAGATTCGGGTCCCAAAGTCTATTCAGCCTATTGGTTATTCTGCCACTGAAATCTGATATTTAATGTGATTCAATTTTGAAAAACAAAACTTTTATATTATATATAAAACAAATGATATAAAAATGTATCTCATTGGCAGAGATGGGCAAAAAATCATTTGGCGAATAACGAATAAATTTTTTCTTGTCAGTTGTTATTTATAAATAACGTTACAATTAATTTATTTAGAGAAAAATATTTTAAATAAATGTAGGAAAATATTTTTTAATAAAATAGTTTATAAATAAAAAGGTCAAAATATCTGTTTTATTAAATCATTTGAAATAAATGTATTTTGCAAATAAAGAAGACTGAAATATTTTGTCATCAGATATTTCGGGTTGGCGTAGTTTACAAATAGATCGTCAAAAATAGCTTCCGTTTATTTTTTATTTTGTAGATAACGAATTATTTTTATTTGACAGGGCTAGACTCAAGGAAAATAACTGAATATATGGCCAATTTGTAAGAAAATGCAATACAAATTCCAAAGACTTAAAGTTAATTCTGGTGTCAGAGACGAAATAAAATTGTCGACACCATTTTTATTTTAACAAAGAGTATCAATATTACCCAGCAATGGTGGTCACTATTTAATGGCACAGCGAAGGTACAGCAGACCGGTCGGAGGGGAGGCAGCGACATGTGAGCGAGGCCCCTTCTCACAACACACATGTTTTGCGAAGGAATAAATGAGAGGCCCGAATAAGTGCCGCAAAGTACGGGAACCCCAAAAAGTGCCGGACCTCAATAAGTGCCGCTAAGTAAGGGGACCCCTAAAAGTTCCCTTAGGTGTGGGGACCACAAAACGTGTCGCTAAGTGCGAGGCCCTAGACGCTCGCCTCGCTCGCCTGTTCTAGCGCCGGCCCTATAGCTACGCCACTGTAGCTATTAATTAATTATTTAATTAATGCTACTAATTTTTACTTGAAAGCATCATTTGCCTTTACTATATACACAAACCTTACGAAGATACGTGAATTTGGTTTTCACGCGATAATATGACATTCCAAGATTGAAATTCTTAGATCACGAGAAAAGGATTGTAGCAGTGGCGGAATAAGGGGGAGGACTGACCGCCCCGTTTGCCAGGGTAGCTAGGGGTATCATTTACCCAAGGCAAAAAGTACGGAAGGGCAGTAAATTAATAAAAACATTAATCTAATACCACCGACCCCATAATTTCCGTAGCATCGTTAAAACAGTGGCGTAACTAAGGACCTGCAGACCCCGCGAACGCGGGGGGGGGGGCGGGTTTCATTTTCACAAACTAGGGGGCCCTTTCGTTTTAAGTATTTTTACAAGAAAAACTTGTAAAAATGGAGAAAAATGGGTTACGGGACGAACAAAAGACAGGCTTTAACTAATACTGAAATTCAATCTCACTCAATATCCTACGGTAGAAATCGTAAAAAAATATCTAAAGGTAGCTTTTGAATATATTATTTTAATTTTCAAATTTTAATAAATGAAATTCGCGGTTTTTAATTTAAATAGATATATTATATATTGCATTCCATTTACTACGACACTACTAATACTTTATAACAAATACATTTTTTTTATAAAGGGGCCTTTTGATATCCTGCGGGGGGCTCGAAATTTTTCATTACGCCACTGCCTCCAAAGCTTCTAACTGGAGGTGCTTTGTCGGTGGCATTAGCGTTAAAAGTTGCCATTATCAGGAAGTCAAATATCCCGCAACAGTTTACTCCTTATAGTGCGATAAGCATTTTTTTAACCTTGCGTTTACTCGATTAACTAAAATCCTTATTCGTTATTTAAATTAAAGAAAATATTTCCATTTTTTATTTCGCGAAATAAATGACTGAAAATATTTTGTAAAAAAACAATTTAACAAATGAATGTTCATGAAATATTCGTAAAATATTATTTTCCAGATAATAATCGAAAATATTATGTTTTAAATTATTTATCAAATAAGACCACGGCAAAATATTTGTTTAATTGCCAAATAACTATACCTAAAATATTCAGCCCTGTCAATCGACGAATAAATATGATCAGATATTTTGTTATTTAGTAATTTATTCGTTATTCGCCAAATGATTTTTTGCCCATCTCTGCTCATTGGTAATACCGCTGAACCGATAAAGTCATTAAACACTCTGGTTGGTGATACGCTGTCCTTGATTTCATATAGCAACTGCTGATGCGAGAAATATACACGTCAATAATTAGGATATTTAAATGTTACTGGGTCGCGATACCCGCTCGGTACACTTTTCTTGTCATTTGGAACTTTGGCTATTTCCCCATGGGCCGATTTATCATTATTTGGCCCATGATTTCTCTAAGCTTTTACAACACAGAAATGTTTGAGTTGCGCAACCGATACAAAAATATAATAATTTTTGTTAGTTTCGACTATGATTGAGGGGGTGTAATTTGTAATATCGATATTTAGTACAATATTATACACATATAATACAATAATATTATTTCAAGATTAAACGCAACGAGAAAGTCCTAGAATATTTCCACTTCGTTAATACGAACGCTGTCCACAACCACGTTTGGAATTTAGTTTCCCGCGTTTAGCTGCGGAAATTGGGCTAGAAAAATATGCTCAGCAACGAAGTTAGCAAAATAGCTTCTCGCCTTTAAATTTCACTATCAATTTGAAATAAAACTGAAGTATTATAGGGGGCGAATCCAGTAATGTTTCGCGTTACGTTTCTAAAACTTTACCTAACAGGTGAACGTATATTTAAATTTCACGTTCCCTGAAAGTAGGCCAATTTGAAAAACAAGGAGAAAAGATGAGGGTATTGACATCAAGACAGGCATCACCTCAATGTAGTAGACGAACAGTAGCTATAATCTCTACTCGAAATAAATGTAACCTGAACCAAGAAAAGGGGTCGCCATTTAACATTCATATGCGTCCGGGAATTTTTTTCACTTATCAATAGATGGAGGTAGTGTTCTGTCGTTACTTTAACGTCGATATTTCTAAATGGTAATACCTTGGGGGGGGGGGGGGGGCGCATGGAAGCTGCGTAAAAACGGAGTTACACCGTGGAACTAAATACCTGTGGCGGACGAGTACAGTTTTTTTACGCATTGTAGCCTTGCGTGCGACGCTCTAGTCGTTGCGTACGTTTCTGTACATAAAGTAACCTACTCACACAGAGTGGAAGGCTATCAGCGAAACTTGTGAACACTTTTTGCAAGCAACGTCTTGTTTTCGAGGCGTGAAATTAACAAGTTGGCCTAAAGTTAATCTGGATAGAAAGTACGTTTATACTCTAAAAAATGTAAAAACAACACCATCGCTCTTCGAACTATATTCACGCCTCGAAAACAAGCTGGCCTGTTAGTATTAATGTTTCGTGCGCTTCCATAGGGACTTTCATTCTAAGTGAGTGTGTTACTCTATGTTTCTGTCGATCAAAAGATCGCGGGTTTAATTTTTTCAAAGTGTATTTTTGTGATAAAAACATGATCATGATTATAATTTTATATTTTTTATTATGTTTAAAAGTTTTATTTTTCCAGAATTACACATATTCTTTTTTTTTTCAAAAATAAGAAAGACTTTATTGGTGTATATGGCAGCTGAGGCCTTCACACCATGTACATCATACAGAATTAGACAACAAATTTTAAGTAAATACAAACAGCGATAAGAAAAGAAATAAACAAACAAAAAAAAACTATTGGACCCGGTAAAGTTAACGAATGCCAAAGGCGCGAAGCAGAGTACACACGTCCGAAATAATCGGTAATACACCTCGAGAAAAGGCCATCCGGAGACCCGACACAGAGTGGAGAAAGTCACCTGCAGTAAGCGACGCCAAAGACGAATGGCAGCCCGACATTCAAAAAGAATGTGGTGAAGCGTCTCTATCGCCGCGCACTGACCGGAGCGACACACCCAAGACGTTCTTAAGCGAAAACGGAAAAGCACCGCGGCAGTTAAAGCCGTTCACAGTTAACGCGTGCTACTAACGAGTCTTGCCAACGTGGCAACCGAACACCCGCAATACAGTCCCGTGACGGATCAGTCTTGTACCACCCGACGCCCCGAGCCGAAACAACGTGGTTCCATGAAACCTGCCAAGATTCCGTAACCAGAACCGAAACCCGTGCTTTAAGGTAGCTTTTGGTGCGAGGCAAAAGAACCATAGGCCGCGCTGGATGGTCGATAGCCGCTACTGTGGCACATTTGTCCGCCATCTCGTTCCCCGGGATACCGGCATGAGCCGGACACCACAATAGTTTAACACGCCCGGGGTAACCGTGACAGAGGCTTCGGAAACGTAGCACTGGAGGGTCAGGGCCGTCCCCCAAAATCATAGCCAAGGCCGATTGTGAGTCGGAGCATACGACAATGTTCCCGAGACCTTCACTGCGAGCGAAAGCCACCGCTTGATTAATGGCAAAGAGCTCCACCGTGTTAATCGGGTGGCCCGGATCCACAACGAACGGACGAGTGACATCGCGATCAGGAATGCAGAAGCTGGCGCCGGCACAGCTGGAGATATCCTGGAGGGAGCCGTCGGTATATATGACCACGGAATCACCGGCCATTGCATGGAGTTCGAAAAAGAAGAGTTGGCGCAACTCGACATCCGAGAACTCGGACTTTGAAGAGCGCAGCCAGCGACAGTTGACGTCCGCCTGGACAGGGGTCCAAGAAGGAGGGGAAATCAGGCTGGGAGAAGGAACCAGTTCATGAAGCCAGTCAAGATTAAGAGTGACAAGTTGACGCCAGTATTTGAGTATCGTTGGAGTATTATGGATCGTCCAGATGTGTTCAAAGTGACTGAGAGTGGCCACCGAGCCAGTTATGTAGCGCCTGTAGTAGTCGGGAGCATCGGCGGCGGCGGTCAGGTTGACAAACTGCATACCCAGCAGATCTCTACGGTGGGAAAGCGGCATGATCTACGAGCCAAACATTTAAAAAAAATTAAATTCTTATAACTTGATTGTGCCGCGAATAATATTTTGCTGTCCCCTTTATGAAATTTTAACGTAGGCTGTAGCCTACTTAGCCTGAGTGTAGCGCCGCCACTGTCTTACGGTGTTCGGTGTAAATAACGGTGTCGTGAGCGGTGAGCTAGCTCCGAAAGGTCTTACGTCCAGAGATGGGCAAAAAATCATTTGGCGAATAACGAATAAATTACTAAATAACAAAATATCTGATCATATTTATTCGTCGATTGACAGGGCTAAATATTTTAGGTATAGTTATTTGGCAATTAAACAAATATTTTGCCGTGGTCTTATTTGATAAATAATTTAAAACATAATATTTTCGATTATTATCTGGAAAATAATATTTTACGAATATTTCATGAACATTCATTTGTTAAATTGTTTTTTTACAAAATATTTTCAGTCATTTATTTCGCGAAATAAAAAATGGAAATATTTTCTTTAATTTAAATAACGAGTAAGGATTTTAGTTAATCGAGTAAACGCAAGGTTAAAAAAAATGCTTATCGCACTATAAGGAGTAAACTGTTGCGGGATATTTGACTTCCTGATAATGGCAACTTTTAACGCTAATGCCACCGACAAAGCACCTCCAGTTAGAAGCTTTGGAGGCAGTGGCGTAATGAAAAATTTCGAGCCCCCCGCAGGATATCAAAAGGCCCCTTTATAAAAAAAATGTATTTGTTATAAAGTATTAGTAGTGTCGTAGTATATGGAATGCAATATATAATATATCTATTTAAATTAAAAACCGCGAATTTCATTTATTAAAATTTGAAAATTAAAATATTATATTCAAAAGCTACCTTTAGATATTTTTTTACGATTTCTACCGTAGGATATTGAGTGAAATTGAATTTCAGTATTAGTTAAAGCCTGTCTTTTGTTCGTCCCGTAACCCATTTTTCTCCATTTTTACAAATTTTTCTTGTAAAAATACTTAAAACGAAAGGGCCCCCTAGTTTGTGAAAATGAAACCCGCCCCCCACCCCGCGTTCGCGGGGTCTGCAGGTCCTTAGTTACGCCACTGTTTTAACGATGCTACGGAAATTATGGGGTCGGTGGTATTAGATTAATGTTTTTATTAATTTACTGCCCTTCCGTACTTTTTGCCTTGGGTAAATGATACCCCTAGCTACCCTGGCAAACGGGGCGGTCAGTCCTCCCCCTTATTCCGCCACTGCTACAATCCTTTTCTCGTGATCTAAGAATTTCAATCTTGGAATGTCATATTATCGCGTGAAAACCAAATTCACGTATCTTCGTAAGGTTTGTGTATATAGTAAAGGCAAATGATGCTTTCAAGTAAAAATTAGTAGCATTAATTAAATAATTAATTAATAGCTACAGTGGCGTAGCTATAGGGCCGGCGCTAGAACAGGCGAGCAAGGCGAGCGTCTAGGGCCTCGCACTTAGCGACACGTTTTGTGGTCCCCACACCTAAGGGAACTTTTAGGGGTCCCCTTACTTAGCGGCACTTATTGAGGTCCGGCACTTTTTGGGGTTCCCGTACTTTGCGGCACTTATTCGGGCCTCTCATTTATTCCTTCGCAAAACATGTGTGTTGTGAGAAGGGGCCTCGCTCACATGTCGCTGCCTCCCCTCCGACCGGTCTGCTGTACCTTCGCTGTGCCATTAAATAGTGACCACCATTGCTGGGTAATATTGATACTCTTTGTTAAAATAAAAATGGTGTCGACAATTTTATTTCGTCTCTGACACCAGAATTAACTTTAAGTCTTTGGAATTTGTATTGCATTTTCTTACAAATTGGCCATATATTCAGTTATTTTCCTTGAGTCTAGCCCTGTCAAATAACAATAATTCGTTATCTACAAAATAAAAAATAAACGGAAGCTATTTTTGACGATCTATTTGTAAACTACGCCAACCCGAAATATCTGATGACAAAATATTTCAGTCTTCTTTATTTGCAAAATACATTTATTTCAAATGATTTAATAAAACAGATATTTTGACCTTTTTATTTATAAACTATTTTATTAAAAAATATTTTCCTACATTTATTTAAAATATTTTTCTCTAAATAAATTAATTGTAACGTTATTTATAAATAACAACTGACAAGAAAAAATTTATTCGTTATTCGCCAAATGATTTTTTGCCCATCTCTGCTTACGTCGTTAGTGAAAAGTCGATTGCTCCTCAACGGCACTCAATAAGAAATTTATTGAAACGTCGTTTCCTACAAAGATTACACGAATATTCACGAAGATCACGCGTGGTTACGCAATTAGTGAATCTCGTGAATGTATTATATTTGGGCTGTGATTATAAACTCTGTTTCGGACTCTTTGATATGTAATTTTATACCGGGTGAATGTTTAATGTCGGACTGTATTCTATGATGAGTACTTCCAACCGCAAATTTTGGGACAGGGTTAATTTTTTATATCGGGCTGTGATTATTAACAATGTTTGAGACTTTTTAATGTGAATTTATATACAGGGTGAATGGTTTGTGTTGAACTGTATTGCAATTGAGTAGTCTCATTTGATACGATTTTTTTTAACTGAGTGAATGTTCTATATTCGGCTGTGATTATTTATTATGTTTGGTATTTTTTGGTGTGACTTTTTGTACAGGGTAAATGTATTATGTAAGTCTGTTTTCTTAATAAACCAGCGGGATTGTGTGTATGGAAATGTCCGTGATATCTTGTTCATGTACTCCATAAGTTATATTTCGAGACATCGGCTCTCGGACTAACTCTCAACTATTAAAGTTCTTTTCCCTCTCTTTCTCACGGGATGCCGAAAAATATTGATAGGAAAATTTTAAATATTTCTAGACTTTTTATTTAGATTTTGTTTCGGTATAACGCCTTATATGTATTTAATAAATAACAAGACCGAGCGCGATTTGAAAAAACAATAAAAACCTCACTCCCGGCGATAGTTCGGCCGTTCGGGTTTCGCGCTAAAACGTATAGGAAATAATTAGTTTTGAGGTGGTTTTTTTTAATTAATAGGAAGCTAGCTCGTGGTTTTGGCGTGTTTTGGATGGCATGGTACAACTATGAACCACTAAGCGAATTATACAGTGGTAGTAGAAATGATTTACCTGGACAACCGTGCGGGAGATATTCGGCCATGACCGACTACCATCTCGCGCATGGTTAACACCGTGGCTACGGTGAATCATTTCTTCTGTTGTTTCAAAAGGGGCTTTTGGTTCATGGTAGTATCATCTAAGCTAAAATACACCAAACTAACGAGCGAGTTTCCTATTTATTATAGAAAACAACTTCAAAGTAACTATGCCCTGTAATTTTCTGCGCGAAACTCGAACAGCATAATTCTGATGGTACTTCTACCGTTGATGAAAGTCCAGGAACCATCATCGACGGTCTTAGTACCATCATCGACGGTCCAATTACCATCATCGACGGTCCAAGTACCATCATCGACGGTCCAAGTACCATCATCGACGGTCCAAGTACCATCATCGACGGTCCATTAAGTACCATCATCGACGGTCCAAGTACCATCATCGACGGTCCATTAAGTACCATCATCGACGGTCCAAGTACCATCATCGACGGTCCATTAAGTACCATCATCGACGGTCCAAGTACCATCATCGACGGTCCATTAAGTACCATCATCGACGGTCCAAGTACCATCATCGACGGTCCAAGTACCATCATCGACGGTCCAAGTACCATCATCGACGGTCCATTAAGTACCATCATCGACGGTCCAAGTACCATCATCGACGGTCCAAGTACCATCATCGACGGTCCAAGTACCATCATCGACGGTCCAAGTACCATCATCGACGGTCCAAGTACCATCATCGACGGTCCAAGTACCATCATCGACGGTCCAAGTACCATCATCGACGGTCCAAGTACCATCATCGACGGTCCAAGTACCATCATCGACGGTCCAAGTACCATCATCGACGGTCCAAGTACCATCATCGACGGTCCAAGTACCATCATCGACGGTCCAAGAACCATCATCGACGGTCCATTAAGTACCATCATCGACGGTCCAAGTACAAGTTTTTTCGGTTTTAAGCCCCTGCAAGACATAATTTTGAAATTTCAAGAAGAACAGTTAAATTATGGAGACTTCTACGCTGCGTAGTTAAAATGCAAGGTGCTAGTGAAAAGAATTGTGGATGATCGACTACAATGTACCAGTGTTAATCAAGATTTTGACTGGGTGTTTCTGATCGGTTCGTCCCTCCTCGATTCGTTTGATAAACGTGAACCAACTCTCTTGAGCAACGATGGTTTTTACGCGTGCCTATTTTTGGATCCCAGATTTCAGTCTTCTCTAAAGCCTACTCAAGGACAAATCGCGAAGGAATACTTAAAACAGTTATGGAAACAAATTCGGAAAATGAACCCAGACGAAATCGAACCGCATTCAACAACACCTAGTATTTCAGATCCAAGAAACAATGAAACTATATGGACGACGACATTTTAGACATTTACTTGTCTAAATTTCGATCAACGAACAAAAGGAGAAAATTAGATGTTATGTTTCAAATCGATAACTTAAAACTAGAAAGTGTAAGTAGTAAAAGCGATGTTATCAAATACTGGCTAGATCGTAAAGAAAGTCGCCCGGAAATATTGACACTATTTGAAATTGTTTTTGCAATACCCACTACGCGAGTCATTGTAGAAAGGGCTATTTCCGCTCTCAAGCTAGTGTTGTCAGACTTAAGAGGACGACTTAAAGCGTATTTACTAGAAGACACACTTATCGCAAAATTAAACAGCGGTTGTATAGACGAAGCTATTGCAGTACTATTTCAAGAGAGGTCTGAAGATTCAGATGAAACATAAACAAATTAAGTGTTTAAAAGATATCATTTTATTAAAAAAAAATGTTTTTGATTTTGGCGAAGAAAATAAATTTCCAAATGTGATATATAACATTGTTTTTGTTATTTCTGTTATTCAGCTTTGAAATAACTAGCTCATAAGACTAACCAGTAGCCATAGGAGCGTGCCGACCTTTGGTCAGGTTAGGTCAACTTATTTGTTTTACACCCTAAATCATCACACCCACCTATAATAACAATATTCAAACCTGATAACAAGGGCTCGTTAGTTACATTTTCAATGTGCTAGTATAATTTTAAATATTTTCACCTATTTTCCTATAATATCATAGTTTTCCATTCTTATTATGATTTTCTATTTCTACTTTATTTACCGCCGAAAAGTGAAAAAATATATATTATTATTTCAAGGAAAAGTCACAGATGGAACCACCGACAATAAAATGGTTTATGAGGGTATATTAGGTCCGAGTAACAACGCGAGTGAACTTAAAGTTTTGCTGGCCTGTTGACGTCCCATTCCATTGTACTCTTAATAGACGCTAAAAGAAATTATTCACTCCAAAATAAAAACCGTCAAAAGGAAGGGTTTTTAAATTAAAAACGCGTGAATCTCGATGATATCGCCCATTTTTTCGTCGCACGTGTAATTATTTATTCTGATAATAAAATAGAATCACGTGGGCTTAGCAATATTTATCCGCATTTGTCTTAGCCAATAAGATTATCCCTTCCGAGCAAGCACGTGCCAATTTACACAATATAACCGTTGAATTTTTTCAAATCAATTTCTTTTAAGATCTATTAATAACATAAAACCAAAAATGCTTAAAGGTTCGAAGAATGTGGGGTAAAAGCGTTAACCTATGGTGGTGGTATCGCACTTGCATACATGTACTTCGTATCGACCGTTTATCTGCTATAAAAGTACACCACGTAATTATAGATGGCGCTTCGCTACAGAGAATGAGTTGCGTTGAAATATCTGTCACCCCATATAAGTCAATTCCGAAAGTCAGTGGGGGGGAATTTGTATACTGCTATGAAATGAAGATAGTTACCTCTCTTACGTCATGAAGACGTTTGTTCCGTCGTTTCCCTCTAAGCTAAGGAGAATGGTGATAAAACTACG